>NC_090440.1:1272605122-1273855122 GCF_031143425.1 Pleurodeles waltl
CCCCTACCGCCATCCTGTTCCTGGCGGGAGACCCGCCAGGAACAGGATGGCGGTAGGGGGTGTCAGAATCCCCATGGCGGCGGAGCGCGCTCCGCCGCCATGGAGGATTCCCCCGAGCAGCGGGAAGTCGGCGGGAGACCGCCGACTTTCCGCTTCTGACCGCGGCTGAACCGCCGCGGTCAGAATGCTCGTGGGAGCACCACCAGCCTGTTGGCGGTGCTCCCGTGGTCGGTGGCCCTGGCGGCCACCGGCCGCCAGGGTCAGAATGACCCCCATAATGTTTATCCTGCAGTACTAGACATCGACTATTTGGGTCACACTCACGCAGACCCCACCCCACAATTTGTGCATATGGAATGGGATACCTCTCCCTCAAGAGTCCCTACCTGGAGGCTCCGGCCTGAACTTCTAGCTGACGCAGCGTTTAGAGTGTCACTAGACGTGGCGATCTCCGTATATTTTGAGCATAACACAGGTACGGTGGCCTCTGGTTTGATCGAGTAGGATGCATTTAAGGTCTTTGTTAGGGGCCACTGCATGGGAACACAATGGAATCTACGACGTTCTATTGAGGGTGCTCTCACGCGAGTGGAGCAGACTTTACTGCAACTTGAACGGGAAGCCACTCAAGACCCTACAGGGATGACACGACTGTCTTTTACCCGAACTGAGCATCTATCCCTTTTGGAGCGGTTAAGTTATGCGGCCCACTCGGCGCACACTCACGCCTCCGCCGACAAATCGGGCAGGCTTCTTGCCTGGCTGACCAGACGCGAACAGGACCGGGGCCCGGTTATGGAAATTCGTTCACTGACTGGGAGTGTGCTCCACACTCCCTCAGAGATTCATTCTGAGTTCACACAGTATTATAGTGCACTCTACAGTTCGACTGTGCCATCAACTCAGCAGGCCTGTGAGGTTTTCTTCTTGTCAATTACCCTGCCCCGCTTGAGGGGTGCCCAACGGGAGGCACTGGAGGAACCGCTGACGCTTTCTGAGATCCAGAGCAGTATTCATGGTCTATCTGCGGGCAAAACTCCTGGTCTGGATGGCCTTCCGACCGACTTCTACAAGACCTTCTCTGCAATCCTCGCACCTCACCTCCTCCGCTTATACGAGGAATCGATACAGGTGGGGTCTCACCCGGTCTCGTAGAATGAGGCTCTACTGGTATCGCTTCCTAAGCCAGGCAAAGACCCATCGGAACATGGTTCCTATAGACCACTGGCGATGCTCAATACAGACTATAAAATAATGGCCAAAGCACTAGCGACACGCTTGGCACCCATGGTCTCTGACCTGGTTCACGCTGACCAAAACAGATTTGTTCCCGCACAAGACACTTCTCATAATATCAGACGCCTATTCCGCGTTATGCTGTACTCGACCAATGACTTTCCGCTGGTGGGATGCCTGGTTCTTGATTTGGAAAAAGCTTTTGATTCCCTGGAATAGCCGTATCTTTTTGAAACTTTGCGACGGTTTGGCATTGGACTGCGATTCTTGCGAATAGTGAAGCTCCTGTACACCAGCCCTAAGGTTCAGGTCAAGATGGGAAGGAACATTTCGGGCCCGGTTGGGGTACACAGAGGCACGAGGCAGTGTTGCCCCTTTTCCCCATTGTTGTTCTCCCTTGCGATGGAGCCATTAGCTGTGGAATTGCACAGCCAGGGGTCTCCGCTGGAGTATCGCACTTGGTGATGGTCTACATACTGTATCATTATATGCCGATGACCTCCTATTGTACTTCAAATATATTACTACTGTCCCTCCTGCGGTCGGGATTATTTTGCAGCACTTTACAGCTCTTTCGGGCTTACACGTTAACTGGGCAAAATCATGCCTTTTTCCCTTTGACCCAGACCTTCCGAATCCGAGGTTGTGCATTTCTGGTATCGGGTTCCCTTTGCAGCCACATACGTTCAGATATTTAGGCATTCATATATATCATCGGAGGGAGGATTTACACGATGGAAATCTTGGAAGGGCAACGGGGTCTATTCGTTCCTTCTGGCAATTGCTGCCACTTTCTGTCGCAGGCAGAGTTGCCCTTCTGAAGATAATTGTATTACTGAGATTATTATACTATTTTTCCAATCTCCCATACTACGTCCCAGTTAGTTTCTTCAGTGAACTGGAACCCAGACTGCGCAAGTTTACTTGGAACAAGGGACGCTGCAGAGTGGCGTTTAGAAAACTCTACTTACCTCTGGAACAGGGCGGCCTTTCGGCACCAAACCTAGAGCATTATTATTTGGCCTCACAGCTTCAATGGTTAACCCGATGGTTGACGGGGCTTCATCTCTCCGATGCGGCGACTACCTCTGAGCCCTGCCCACTTACGTGACAAACATATATCTTCCATCCACTCACGCACTTGGCGCCGCCTAAGGAGCTTCTCCTTAATGTGGCACATCGTTGTTACCGCAGATGCTTACAACTCACGAAGGGAACCACCCCGGTCGCCGCTGCACTGACGCTGCTGGTACACCTCGTGGCCCTGGAACCACATCCAGCATCGAGCTCTGGTCGTGACACACTGCAGAATTACATACACTAGGAGACCTTTACAACAATGGGAAACTGATTCAATTTTCTACCCTGGTTACTGATGCGGGCCTCCCGGTGGGGCAGTTTCTGTTATATAACTCATTACTGAGGTCATTTGGTAGTTGTTTGTTTTGGTAGTCATGGGAACGGAACTAAAAACAGAGGACAGACTTGAGCTCCATCGACGATGTGCGATTACTACGACATTTAGATTGTTTGTTCCGGTTACTGATATTTGATTCCCATGGGGCTCTATCCACAGACCGGGGATAGTAAGCCTCAAGAAATGTTTCTATAATTGAGATTATTTTTGTCTCTCACATGATGTACTTAATTTAATTACGTTCGTGTTTAACTAATGGGGATTTTATTCTCTACATGCTGTTGCTTTATCTATTTTTTAGGGCGACTTTGACTGACATAAACAACTCCACAGTAAGTGACTGTGTTTTCCTTAATTTTTGCTCCTAATTGGATTTTTGATTTTTTGGAGAAGTCTTTTATGGTCCTGAAGAAGCGTTGAGGGATCCGTACGGACCACCAGACGCGAAACATGTAGACCCCTTTTTGAGAAGCCACTTTTGGGTCTTTTTCTCAAAACTCATATTTTGTGTGAGAGTAGATGAGCATTATAACTCAACTTTACTCCCTCTTTTGTTTTTAACCTTGGTCTCCGTCACAGTAGTATTGATTAAAACCATGATTACCAAATGTAGACGGATAACCAATTTTACTCTTGTTTTCTCTCCTATATTGCTTGGGTAATCTCTGATACCCCTCCATTCACTAACTATTAGTAGAGCATATACGGTTAAGAGCCCCCTCAGCGGAGCCCGTTAGGCATTGCAGCACCGGCCTAACGAGGAGCTATCCCAATGATGAAATCTTACATCCAATGTGATGCTTGAGGGTTCTCGCTCCTGTAGAAAATAATCCCATTTAGTCATTATTTGGAACAGTGCACCCTTCTTTTCTCACTACATATGATGTGCTCTTGTCCACTCTTGCATGGCTACTGGAAAGCTGTTGTCACTTGTTTATCAGTATGCATATCGGGCACACTGTCACCTTCATGGGGGACCTGCGTATTGGGTCTGCTTCCTAGAAGTCTGCGCTGCAGGGCTATCACTCGATTCCTAGACCTAGGGTTTATAACGACCAACGCGTTGATAACCCGAAGATGGAAAGCTGGTGAAGCACCAACTGTAATGGCCTGGAAGCATTCCTTTCTGACTTGGGCGGAGGCTGAGGGGGTGGCACTGAGGTGGGAGGATGCAGTTCTCTTACGTAAATACCCCCTTTCTGATAGTTGGGACATGATGCTGATATCTCTGCATGCCCCGGAGGCAGACTCTTATCCAGCTGGGACAACTTAAATTCTCACAGTAGCCTAATGATCATAGTTCACTTGCGATGTCCTGCAAATGTTACTGGTGTGCTTCTCCTTCCCTACACTTTAATACCCAAAACATCAGGTCGGTTCAATGGTGGTGCTGTACATTTTGACGCAACTTAACTGCTACATGAGCACATACCTCCGTACACTATTTGGGGAACTCCTCACACATGGGGGCATTGAACTGCTTATATTGGGCTTCTAATTACAATACACTCCTTTGTTGTTATATGTTATTGTTTTATTTACTATTACCCTAGAATCCGTGCTTGTATGCAAATATATCACTCGTTGGAAGGAAAAAGGTTTAAAAAATTGACAAAGTCGGAAAGTAAAAATTTGACAGGGACTTCCTGTGCAGCATATCCGAGGAGGGCTCCAGGGACATCGGATCAAGATTCAGCTTTCGCCCAGACAAAGATTTCCACCCTGAAAAATCATCTATGTCTGGAGGTGGAATTCTTCACCGGGGTCTCCTGTGACACGTATTTGAAGAGGGCTCCAGGGAGGTCAGATCGGATTGGTGATTTAGTCCCGATGAAGAAAATCTTCAAGAAAAAGACTAAGGGCCAGATGTATCAAATAATTTTGCGATCGCAAATGGCCCAAAGGGCCTGTGATCGCAAAAATGCATTTTTGTATGTAACAAGTCCAATTTGTGATTCGGTAACTTGTTACAGAATCGCAAATTGGATTTGCGAATACATACCAATTCAGTAATAGAAAGGGGCATTTCAAGGGCATCCCTTCCAAATACCGAATCGCGGAGGTATGTATGATTGTTTGGTGACCGTGAATGCGGTCGCAAAACAATTGTTGTTACCACCAATTCCAAATTGGTGGTAACCCATACGCAAAGAGGACGGGGTTGTGAGAAAGCAGCCTCTTTCTAGCCTTGTTACCCCCCACTTTTGGCTTGTTTGTGAGTGTATGTCAGGGAGTTTTCACTGTCTTACTGGGATCCTGCTAGCCAGGGCCCAGTGCTCATAGTGAAAACCCTATGTTTTCAGTATGTTTGTTATGTGTCACTGGGACCCTGCTAGCCAGGACCCCAGTGCTCATAAGTTTGTGACCTATATGTATGTGTTCCCTGTGTGGTGCCTAACTGTCACACTGAGGCTCTGCTAACCAGAACCTCAGTGGTTATGCTCTCTCATTTATTTCCAAATTGTCACTAACAGGCTAGTGACCAATTTCACCAATTTACTTTGGCATACTGGAACACCCTTATAATTCCCTAGTATGTGGTACTGAGGTACCCAGGGTATTGGGGTTCCAGGAGATCCCTATGGGCTGCAGCATTTCTTTTGCTACCCATAGGGAGCTCTGACAATTCTTACACAGGCCTGCCACTGCAGCCTGAGTGAAATAACGTCCACGTTATTTCACAGCCAATTACCACTGCACTTAAGTAACTTATAAGTCACCTATATGTCTAACCTTTACCTGGTAAAGGTTGGGTGCTAAGTTACTTAGTGTGTGGGCACCCTGGCACTAGCCAAGGTGCCCCCACATTGTTCAGGGCAAATTCCCCGGACTTTGTGAGTGCGGGGACACCATTATACGCGTGCACTACACATAGGTCAATACCTATGTGTAGCTTCACAATGGTAACTCCGAATATGTCCATGTAACATGTTTATGATCATGGAATTGCCCCCTCTATGCCGTCCTGGCATTGTTGGCACAATCCCATGATCCCACGGGTCTGTAGCACAGACCCGGGTACTGCCAAACTGTCTTTTCAGGGGTTTCACTGCAGCTGCTGCTGCTGCCAACCCCTCAGACAGGTTTCTGCCCTCCTGGGGTCCAGCCAGGCTTGGCCCAGGATGGCAGAACAAAGGACTTCCTCAGAGAGAGGGTGTTACACCCTCTCCCTTTGGAAAAAGGTGTTAAGGCAGGGGAGGAGTAGCCTCCCCCAGCCTCTGGAAATGCTTTCATGGGCACAGATGGTGCCCATTTCTACATAAGCCAGTCTACACCAGTTCAGGGACCCCTCAGCCCTGCTCTGGCGCAAAACTGGACAAAGGAAAGGGGAGTGACCACTCCCCTGACCTGCACCTCCCCTGGGAGGTGCCCAGAGCTCCTCCAGTGTGCTCCAGACCTCTGCCATCTTGGAAACAGAGGTGCTGCTGGCACACTGGACTGCTCTGAGTGGCCAGGGCCAGCAGGTGATGTCAGAGACTCCTTCTGATAGGCTCCTTCAGGTGTTGCTAGTAGCCAACCCTCTTTTCTAGCTATTTAGGGTCTCTGCTTTGGGGATTTCCTTAGATAACGAATGCAAGAGCTCATCCGAGTTCCTCTGCATCTCTCTCTTCACCTTCTGCCAAGGAATCGACTGCTGACCGTGCTGGAAGCCTGCAAAACTGCAACAAAGTAGCGATGACGACTACTGCAACTCTGTAACGCTGATCCTGCCGCCTTCTCGACTGCTTTTCTGGTGGTGCATGCTGTGGGGGTAGTCTGCCTCCTCTCTGCACTAGAAGCTCCAAAGAAATCTCCCGTGGGTCGACGGAATCGTCCCCCTGCAACCGCAGGCACCAAAGAACTGCATCACCGGTCCCCTGGGTCTCCTCTCAGCACGACGAGCGAGGTCCCTTGAATCCAGCAACTCTGTCCAAGTGACTCCCACAGTCCAGTGACTCTTCAGTCCAAGTTTGATGGAGGTAAGTCCTTGCCTCCCCACGCCAGACTGCATTGCTGGGAACCTTGTCTTTTGCAGCTACTCCGGCTCCTGTGCACTTTCCGAGGGAATCCTTTGTGCACAGCCAAGCCTGGGTCCCCGGCACTCTAACCTGCATTGCACGACCTCCTGAGTTGTCCTCCGGCGGCGTGGGACTCCTTTGTGCAACTTCGGGTGAGCACCGTTTCACTCCACTTCGTAGTGCCTGTTCTGGCACTTCTGCGGGTGCTGCCTGCTTCTGAGAGGGCTCCTTTTCTTGCTGGATGCCCTCTCTGTCCCCTGACGCAATTGGCGACATCCTGGTCCCTCCTGGACCACAGCAGCATCCAAAAACCGTAATCGCACGACTTGCAGCTAGCAAGGCTTGTTTGCAGTCTTTCTTCAGGAAAATACTTCTGCATGACTCTTCACGATGTGGGACATCCATCCTCCAAAGGGGAAGTTTCTAGCCCTTGTCGTTCCTGCAGAATCCTCAGCTTCTACTTCCTAGTAGCAGCTTCTTTGCACCCACAGCTGGCATTTCCTGGGCATCTGCCCACTCTCGACTTGGTCGTGACTTTTGGACTTGGTCCCCTTGTTCCACAGGTACCCTCGTCTGGAAATCCATCGTTGTTGCATTGCTGGCTTTGGTCTTTCCTGCAGAATTCCCCTATCACGACTTCTGTGCTCTTTGGGGAACTTTAGTGCACTTTGCACTCACTTTTCAGGGTCTTGAGGTGGGCTATTTTTCTAACCCTCACTGTTTTCTCACAGTCCCAGCGACCCTCTACAAGGTCACATAGGTTTGGGGTCCATTCGTGATTCGCATTCCACTTTTGGAGTATATGGTTTGTGTTGCCCCATCCCTATGTGTCCCCATTGCATCCTACTGTAACTATACATTGTTTGCACTGTTTTCTATTGCTATACTGCATATTTTTGGTATTGTGTACATATATCTTGTGTATATTTGCTATCCTCATACTGAGGGTACTCACTGAGATACTTTTGGCATATTGTCATAAAAATAAAGTACCTTTATTTTTAGTATATCTGTGTATTGTGTTTTCTATGATATTGTGCATATGGCACTAGTGGTACTGTATGAGCTTCACACGTCTCCGAGTTCAGCCTAAGCTGCTCTGCTAAGCTACCATTATCTATCAGCCTAAGCTGCTAGACACCCTATACACTAATAAGGGATACCTGGGCCTGGTGCAAGGTGTAAGTACCCCTTGGTACTCACTACAAGCCAGTCCAGCCTCCTACATCCCAAAGGAACGCCCTCCCCTTTGTGAATGCATGCAAAAACGTTTTTTAAGAGCAGGCAGTAGTCCATGGGACGCATCCCATTTTCCCTTAAGGAAAACGGGCTGCATTTAAAAAAAAAAAAAAGATTGCTTTATTGAAAAGCAATCACAGACATGGTGGTCTCTGCTGAGCCCCGCAGGCCACCATCCCTTTGATTGTAGCCATTTGCAATGGCTCGCAAATTGTGACTTACCTCATGAATATCATCGAGGTAGGTCTATTTGCGAGCCCTTGTGAATCACAGTATGAAACTCCTGGAGTTTTATACATTAGAATAGCGATTACTTAATTTTTATTAGCTAAAAATCGCAATTAGGTAATCGCTATTGTGAAGGATGATACATCTGGCCCTAAATCCGAAGGTAAACTTTTGACAGAGGCCTCCCGCTTGCTATAGCCAAGCAGGACTCCATTCTGGTCTGTCTCAAGCTTTAACTTTGACCCAGTCTAGTGTGACCAGATGACCAGATTGGAGAGTTTAGTTTCTATGCATTAGAAAACATTTATTTTTTTCAAAATTCATATATCCGGTTCCCCTTATCCAATTTTATTCATTTTGGTGTCATTGTAAAGTTAAAAATATACTTATACATTGGTGTTGGATTTCCATAGGAAAAGCATGTTTTTTGCTAATAGTTTTGGAGTCATTTGACAAATCTTCACAAAATGTTCAAAAACTAGTTTGCTAGTCACTTAAAAAATTAGTTTGCCAGTAACATCAGCTGCTGCCTGAAAGGTTTTATGGGGATTCATCAAGCAAGGGTCAAGAATAAGTGGGGTTCACAAAACATGTTTTCCCCAGGCAATTTCCCATGAGGATTTTAGACACAACTACAGCTCAAACCACTGGATGGAATTTCACCAAAATTGGCAGGAAGCTAGATCTTTGTCCTGAAAGATCGCTTTTTCTAATTTATCATATATCTGTTCAATAGTTTTAGAGCTATTAAAGAAAAAATATTTATGCGTATTTAAAGATGTGGATTAACTGCGGATCCACAGTGGATCTGCAGATCGAAGCACCAACAGCAGTGCCATGATTGACTGCCCACAACCTGAGATGAAGGTTGCAGCTGCCATTTTGTCATCAGAACTCAGTTCCTAGCAGGGAAAATAAAATTTAAAAGTGATAGAAGGGGTAAGGGTATGTATACGCTGACCCCAGTGGACTTATGAAGCGATCCTTTAGGGACCCCTCATGAGCAAGAAATTGTCCAAAAATACTTTTTTTAGCATGCAGGGATCTGTGGATCCACCACTGCACTCAGAGGGGTCCCCCACACAGCCATTGACACACCAAGTCATACGCCATACAGCCAATCACACATCCATAGAGTGACTGATACATCCAGTCAGAGACCTGGAAAACATTTCACACGCCCACTTGCGTACCCACACAACCACTCACACAGCCACATACACATGCATACAGCCACTTACACACCCACTCACACACCCATCCATACAGCTACTATACACCCAATCACATATTCATACGGCCACTCACACACCTATACAGTCCCTGATACACCCACTTCGAGCCCCAGAGAACCACTTACACACACACTCACAGACCCACACAAGCACTTACACACCCACTCACACAGCTATGTATATATCCATGCATTAACTTACACAATCACTTACAAACCCACACACCCACTCACACACCTTTAGAGCAAGACCCTTGACACACTCCCTCACACACCCACCACACATGCATATGTCCACTTACACACCCACAAAACCACTCATACACCCACTTACAAACCCAGAGAATCACTTGCACACCCGTTTAGAGATCCACACAAACACTAACACCCAGTCACATTCCACCACACTCCCAGACCCCCAGTTATACATCAACACAACCACTCACAAACTGCTCACACACCTATACAGCCACTTATCCATCCACATACAGACCTAAACAGCCAGTGACACACCCACTCACACACCCACTCACAGATTCACAGAACCACTTACACATTACCACAGCCACTTACACACCCACTCACACACCCATACAGCCACTAAGAAAACCCACTCACAGATCCAGGAAACCACTCATATCAATCAATCCAAAAAATGTATAGAGCGCGCTACTCACCTGTGAGGGTCTCAAGGCGCTTTTGGGGGGCAAGGGGGGGTTACTGTTCGAACAACCATGTCTTGTGTTTTTTTCTGAAGAGTAGGAGGTCTTTGGTTTTGCGGAGGTTGATGGGGAGGGAGTTCCAGGTTGTGGGGGTGAGGTAAGGGTGGTTCGTTGGATGCGGGGGACTGTAGCTAGTGCAAGGTCGGCTGATCGGAGGTTGGGGTGGGAGTGTGGAAGTTCACTCTTTCTTTGAGGTAGGTCGGGCCGGTGTTGTGGAGGGATTTGTGTGCGTGGATGAGGATCTTGAAAGTGATTCTCTTGTCTATGGGGAGCCTGTGAAGGGATTTGAGGAGTGGTGAGATTCGTTCTTGGTGGGGGATGCCAAGGACGAGGAGTGCGGCTGTGTTCTGGATTCTCTGGAGTTTGCGTTTGAGTTTGAGTGTGGTGCCGGAATAGAGGGCGTTACCGTAGTCTAGTCTGCTGCTGATGAGTGCATGGGTGACTGTCTTCCTGGTATCTGGGGGAATCCATTTGAAGGATTTTTTTAGAGTGCGGAGTGTGTGGAAGCAGGAGGAGGTTAATGCATTGATTTGCTGTGTCATGGGGAGGGAGGGGTCCAGGATGATGTTGAGGTTGCATGCGTGGTTTGTGGGGGTGGGTGCAGGGCCTAGGGCGGTGGTCCACCAGGAGTTGTCCCAAATGGTTTTGTTGGGGCCGAAGATGATGATCTCGGTTTTGTTGGAGTTAAGCTTGAGGTTGTTAGTTGTCATCTAGTTGGCGGTGTCGAGGAGGGCAGCGTTTAGGTTGGTTTTGGCAGTGGTGGGGTTGCGGGTGAGGGAGAGGATGAGTTGGATGTCGTCTGCGTAGGAGAGGATGGTGATTCTGCGTGGTCGGAGGATGTTGGCTAGGGGGATCATGTAAATGTTGAAGAGTGTGGGGCTGAGGGAGGACCCTTGGAGGACTCCGCATATGATCTTGGTAGCAGTGGAGTGGAAAGGTGGAAGGCGGACTCTTTGGTTCCGGTCGGTGAGGAAGGAGGTGAGCCAGTCTAAGGCTTTGTGGAGAATTCCTGTGTTGTGGAGGCATATGCAGAGTGTGTGGTGGCAGACAGTGTCAAAGGCTGCGGAGAGGTCTAGGAGGATGAGTGCGACGGTCTTGGCTTTGTCGGCTTTGGTCCTGATGTCGTCAGTGCATGTGATGAGGGCGGTTTCCGTGCTGTGGTTCTTGCGGAACCCGGATTGTGAGGGGTCAAGAGTGTTGTTTTCTTCGAGAAAGTAGGATTGGTGGGCGTTGACTAGTTTCTCGGCAACCTTGGCGGGGAAAGGGAGGAGGGAGATGGGGCGATAGCTGGAGAGGACCTCTGGGTCGGCTTTTTTTTTTTTTAGGAGAGCAGTGATTTCTGCGTGCTTCCAGGGGTCTGGATATATAGCCATACAGGCACTAGACAGCTACTCACACACCCACATAGTCACTTACGCAGGTGTGAGAAAGTAGCCTCTTTCTAGCCTTGTTACCCCCACTTTTGGCCTGTTTGTGAGTGTATGCCAGGGTGTTTTCACTGTCTCACTGGGATCCTGCTAGCCAGGGCCCAGTGCTCATAGTGAAAACCCTATGTTTTCAGTATGTTTGTTATGTGTCACTGGGACCCTGCTAGTCAGGACCCCAGTGCTCATAAGGTTGTGGCCTATATGTGTGTGTTCCCTGTGTAGTGCCTAACTGTCTCACTGAGGCTCTGCTAACCAGAACCTCAGTGGTTATGCTCTCTCATTTCTTTCCAAATTGTCACTAACAGGCTAGTGACCATTTTTACCAATTTACATTGGCTTACTGGAACACCCTTATAATTCCCTAGTATATGGTACTGAGGTACCCAGGGTATTGGGGTTCCAGGAGATCCCTATGGGCTGCAGCATTTCTTTTGCCACCCATAGGGAGCTCTGACAATTCTTACACAGGCCTGCCACTGCAGCCTGAGTGAAATAACGTCCACGTTATTTCACAGCCATTTTACACTGCACTTAAGTAACTTATAAGTCACCTATATGTCTAACCTTTACCTGGTAAAGGTTAGGTGCAAAGTTACTTAGTGTGAGGGCACCCTGGCACTAGCCAAGGTGCCCCCACATTGTTCAGAGCCAATTCCCTGAACTTTGTGAGTGCGGGGACACCATTACACGCGTGCACTACATATAGGTCAATACCTATATGTAGCTTCACAATGGTAACTCCGAATATGGCCATGTAACATGTCTATGATCATGGAATTGCCCCCTCTATGCCATCCTGGCATAGTTGGCACAATCCCATGATCCCAGTGGTCTGTAGCACAGACCCTGATACTGCCAAACTGCCCTTCCTGGGGTTTCACTGCAGCTGCTGCTGCTGCCAACCCCTCAGACAGGCATCTGCCCTCCTGGGGTCCTGCCAGGCCTGGCCCAGGATGGCAGAACAAAGGACTTCCTCTGAGAGAGGGTGTTACACCCTCTCCCTTTGGAAAATGGTGTGAAGGCAGGGGAGGAGTAGCCTCCCCCAGCCTCTGGAAATGCTTTGTTGGGCACAGATGTGCCCAATTCTGCATAAGCCAGTCTACACCGGTTCAGGGGACCCCTTAGCCCTGCTCTGGCGCGAAACTGGACAAAGGAAAGGGGAGTGACCACTCCCCTGACCTGCACCTCCCCTGGGAGGTGTCCAGAGCTCCTCCAGTGTGCTCCAGACCTCTGCCATCTTGGAAACAGAGGTGCTGCTGGCACACTGGACTGCTCTGAGTGGCCAGTGCCACCAGGTGACGTCAGAGACTCCTGCTGATAGGCTCCTTCAGGTGTTAGTAGCCTATCCTCTCTCCTAAGTAGCCAAACCCTCTTTTCTGGCTATTTAGGGTCTCTGTCTCTGGGGAAACTCTAGATAACGAATGCAAGAGCTCATCCGAGTTCCTCTGCATCTCTCTCTTCCCCTTCTGCCAAGGAATCGACTGCTGACCGCGCTGGAAGCCTGCAAACCTGCAACATAGTAGCAAAGACGACTACTGCAACTCTGTAATGCTGATCCTGCCGCCTTCTCGACTGTTTTCCTGCTTGTGCATGCTGTGGGGGTAGTCTGCCTCCTCTCTGCACCAGAAGCTCCGAAGAAATCTCCCGTGGGTCGACGGAATCTTCCCCCTGCAACCGCAGGCACCAAAAAGCTGCATTACCGGTCCCTTGGGTCTCCTCTCAGCACAACGAGCGAGGTCCCTCGAATCCAGCGACTCTGTCCAAGTGACCCCCACAGTCCAGTGACTCTTCAGTCCAAGTTTGGTGGAGGTAAGTCCTTGCCTCACCTCGCTGGGCTGCATTGCTGGGAACCGCGACTTTTGCAGCTACTCCGGCCCCTGTACACTTCCGGCGGAAATCCTTTGTGCACAGCCAAGCCTGGGTCCACGGCACTTTAACCTGCATTGCACGACTTTCTAAGTTGGTCTCCGGCGACGTGGGACTCCTTTGTGCGACTTCGGGTGAGCACCGTTTCACGCATCCTTGTAGTGCCTGTTTCTGGCACTTTTCTGGGTGCTACCTGCTGCTGAGAGGGCTCCTTTTCTTGCTCGACATCCCCTCTCTCTCCTGGTCCAATTTGCGACCTCCTGGTCCCTCTAGGGCCACAGCAGCATCCAAAAACGCTAACTGCACAATTTGCAGCTAGCAAGGCTTGTTGGCGTTCTTTCGGCGGGAAAACACTTCTGCACGACTCTCCACGGCAAGTGGGATCCGTCCACCAAAGGGGAAGTCTCTAGCCCTTTTCGTTCTTGCAGAAACCTCAGCTTCTTCTGTCCAGTAGAAGCTTCTTTGCATCCACAGCTGGCATTTCCTGGGCATATGCCCATCTCCGACTTGCTTGTGACTTTTGGACTTGGTCCCCTTGTTCCACAGGTACCCTAGATTGGAAATCCACAGTTGTTGCATTGTTGGTTTGTGTCTTTCCTGCATTATTCCTCTAACACGACTTCTTTGTCCTTATGGGAACTTTAGTGCCCTTTGCACTCACTTTTCAGGGTCTTGGGGAGGGTTATTTTTCTAACTCTCACTATTTTCTAATAGTCCCAGCGACCCTCTACAAGGTCACATAGGTTTGGGGTCCATTCGTGGTTCGCATTCCACTTTTGGAGTATATGGTTTGTGTTGCCCCTATCCCTATGTTTCCCCATTGCATCCTATTGTAACTATACATTGTTTGCACTGTTTTCTAAGACTATACTGCATATTTTTGCTATTGTGTATATATATATCTTGTGTATATTTCCTATCCTCTCACTGAGGGTACACTCTAAGATACTTTGGCATATTGTCATAAAAATAAAGTACCTTTATTTTTAGTATAACTGTGTATTGTGTTTTCTTATGATATTGTGCATATGACACTAAGTGGTACTGTAGTAGCTTCACACGTCTCCTAGTTCAGCCTAAGCTGCTCTGCTAAGCTACCCTTATCTATCAGCCTAAGCTGCTAGACACCCTATACACTAATAAGGGATAACTGGGCCTGGTGCAAGGTGCAAGTACCCCTTGGTACTCACTACAAGCCAGTCCAGCTTCCTACATTGGTTGTGCAGTGGTGGGATAAGTGCTTGAGACTACTTACCACTCTTGTCATTGTACTTTTCATAAGAGAAAAATATACAAAACAAGGTCAGTGTATATACACATAGCCAAAAAGTTTTGCATTTCCTCTTTTCACTCTTTTCTAAGTGCTGAAAAGTACTCCTAAACTTTCAAAAAGTTCTTAAAAGTTTAAAAAGTTTTTTTTCTGTCTTTCCAAAAAGTTCTGAAAACTTTTGTCTCTTTCTCTATCACTTTAACTCTCTCTAAAAAATGTCTGGCACAGGCCAAAGTGTTGATCTGTCCAAACTTGCATATGACAACCTTAGCTGGAAAAGAGCAAGGAGTCTCTGTATAGAGAGAGGTTTAAGTGTAGGGAAGAATCCTGCCTTGGAACTGTTAATTAACATGCTTAGAGAACAGGATAAGGCCAGAGGTGGCCCATCTGTTGAAAAAGTACCTAATAGTTCCCAATCTGATTCAGGGACTCCCCCAGGAAAAGATTCAGGAAAGAAACTTCCTAGCCTGCCCATTACTAGACAATCTAGCATAGATGGTAATGATGATGAGCCACACCATAGAAATAGTGTTGTCTCACATCATAGCAAAAGCATTTATTCTCACCATACTGGTAGTAATGTTTCTGTAAACCAAGCTGTTAAGTTGGCTTCTGTAAGGGACAGGTCTCCTTCTGTTCATTCCCATCATAGCTCTGTTTCTAGAAATGTCCCTCCCACCAACCCTGATGACAGAATGTTAGAGAGGGAACTCAATAAGTTGAGGGTGGAACAAACCAGACTGAAGCTTAAAAAGCAACAGCTGGATTTGGATAGACAGTCTTTTGAATTAGAGAAGGAAAGACAGAAGTTGGGTTTAGATACCCATGGTGGCAGCAGCAGTATTCCCCATAGTCATCCTGCAAAAGAGCATGATTCCAGGAATCTGCACAAGATAGTTCCCCCTTATAAGGAGGGGGATGACATTAACAAGTGGTTTGCTGCACTTGAGAGGGCCTGTGTTGTACAGGATGTCCCTCAAAGGCAGTGGGCTGCTATCCTATGGCTATCATTTAGTGGAAAAGGTAGGGATAGGCTCCTTACTGTAAAAGAAAATGATGCTAATAATTTCCAAGTTCTTAAGAATGCACTCCTGGATGGTTATGGCTTAACCACTGAACAGTACAGGATAAAGTTCAGAGAGACCAAAAAGGAGTCTTCACAAGACTGGGTTGATTTCATTGACCAGGCAGTGAAGGCCTTGGAGGGGTGGTTACATGGCAGTAAAGTTACTGATTATGACAGCCTGTATAACTTAATCCTGAGAGAGCATATTCTTAATAATTGTGTGTCTGATTTGTTGCACCAGTACTTGGTGGACTCTGATCTGACCTCTCCCCAAGAATTGGGAAAGAAGGCAGACAAATGGGTCAGAACAAGAGTGAACAGAAAAGTTCATACAGGGGGTGACAAAGATGGCAACAAAAAGAAGGATGGTAAGTCTTCTGACAAGGGTGGGGACAAATCTAAAAATGAGTCTTCATCAGGCCCACAAAAACACTCTGGTGGGGGTGGTGGGTCCAAATCCTCCTTTAATCAGAACAAGGAAAAGAAACCATGGTGCTATTTATGTAAAATAAAAGGCCATTGGACAACAGATCCCAGTTGTCCAAAAAAAGGCACCACAGCTCCTACCACTACAACCCCTACTGCTACACCTAGTGTCCCTACTAATAGCAGTGGTGGTGGGAGCAAACCTACTAATAGCCAATCCAAGGGGGTAGCTGGGCTCACTTTTGGTAATTTAGTTGGGGTTGGTCTGATTAGGGAGACCACAGAGGCTACTTTAGTCTCTGAAGGGGCTATTGATTTAGCCACTTTGGTTGCTTGCCCCCATAACTTGGAGAAGTACAAGCAACTAACCCTAATAAATGGTGTTGAGGTCCAGGCCTACAGGGACACAGGTGCCAGTGTCACAATGGTGATTGAGAAACTGGTGCACCCTGAACAACACATACTTGGACACCAGTACCAAGTAACCGATGCTCACAACATAACACAAAGCCACCCCATGGCTGTTGTAAATCTCAACTGGGGGGGGGTAACTGGTCCAAAGAAAGTTGTGGTAGCTTCAGATTTACCTGTAGACTGTCTATTAGGGAATGATTTGGAGACATCAGCTTGGTCAGATGTGGAGTTGGAGGCCCATGCAGCAATGCTGGGCATCCCAGGGCATATTTTTGCTTTGACAAGGGCTCAGGCCAAAAAGCAAAAAGGACAGGGAAGCTTGGATCCTGGAACAATGGACCAAGTGCTCCCTAAAGCTAGGGCTAGTAGAAGCAAACCACTTCCTACTATCCCTCCCTCTACAGTGGATTCTAATTCTGAGGAAGAAGAATTCCCTCCCTGTGCAGAACCTACACCAGAGGAGCTGGAAGCAGACACTGCTGAGCTTTTGGGTGAAGGGGGGCCTGCCAGAGAGGAGCTGAGTGTGGCACAGCAAACCTGTCCCACATTAGAGGGTCTCAGACAGCAAGCTGTCAAACAGGCTAATGGGGATGTCAGTGACTCTCACAGAGTTTACTGGGAGGACCACCTCTTGTACACTGAGCATAGGGATCCTAAACCTGGAGCTGCCAGGAGATTAGTGATTCCTCAGGAGTACAGAAAGTTCCTCCTAACACTGGCACATGACATTCCCTTAGCTGGGCATCTAGGACAAATGAAAACTTGGGACAGGCTTGTTCCCCTGTTTCATTGGCCTAGGATGTCTGAGGACACAAAAGAATTTTGCAAGTCCTGTGAAACCTGTCAAGCCAGTGGCAAGACAGGTGGCACCCCAAAGGCACCCCTTATCCCACTGCCTGTGGTTGGGGTTCCCTTTGAAAGGGTAGGGGTTGACATAGTTGGCCCCCTTGACCCTCCTACTGCTTCAGGCAATAGGTTTATCTTGGTGGTAGTGGACCATGCCACAAGATATCCTGAAGCTATTCCTTTAAGGACCACTACAGCTCCTGCAGTGGCAAAGGCCCTCCTGGGAATATTTTCCAGGGTGGGCTTCCCAAAGGAAGTAGTATCAGACAGAGGAAGCAATTTCATGTCTGCATACTTAAAGGCCATGTGGAAGGAGTGTGGTGTAACTTACAAGTTCACAACACCCTATCATCCACAAACAAATGGACTGGTGGAGAGATTTAATAAAACTCTCAAAGGCATGATTATGGGACTCCCTGAAAAACTCTGCAGGAGATGGGATATCCTTCTACCATGCCTCATTTTTGCCTACAGGGAGGTACCCCAGAAAGGAGTGGGCTTCAGCCCCTTTGAACTTCTTTTTGGACACCCTGTTAGGTGCCACTCACACTTGTAAAGGAGGGTTGGGAACAACCTTTAAAAGCTCCTAAGCAGGATATTGTGGATTATGTACTTGGCCTCAGATCAAGGATGGCTGAGTACATGAAAAAGGCCAGTAAAAACCTTCAGGCCAGCCAAGAGCTCCAGAAGCAATGGCATGATCAGAAGGCTGTTTTGGTTCAGTACCAACCAGGGCAGAAAGTGTGGGTCTTGGAGCCTGTGGCCCCAAGAGCACTCCAAGATAAATGGAGTGGACCCCACACAATTGTTGAAAAGAAGGGTGAAGTCACCTACTTGGTTGACTTAGGCACTGCCAGGAGTCCCCTTAGGGTGCTCCATGTCAACCGCCTGAAACCCTACTATGACAGGGCTGATCTCACCCTGCTCATGGCAACAGATGAGGGACAGGAAGAAGACAGTGATCCTCTACCTGATCTCTTCTCTTCCACAGATCAAGATGCTCTTGTGGAAGGTGTAGTTTTGGCTGATTGTCTTACTGCTGAGCAGAAAGACAATTGCATAAATCTCCTAGGACAATTCTCAGAACTCTTCTCTACTGTGCCAGGCACCACTTCTTGGTGTGAGCACACTATAGATACTAGAGACAGTTTACCTGTCAAAAGTAAGATCTATAGGCAGCCTGACCATGTCAGGGACTGCATAAAGCAAGAAGTTCAGAAAATGTTGGAACTAGGAGTGGTTGAGCACTCTGACAGTCCATGGGCTTCTCCTGTGGTACTGGTACCAAAACCCAATTCTAAAGATGGAAAGAAGGAAATGAGGTTTTGTGTAGACTATAGAGGTCTCAACTTGGTAACCAAAACTGATGCTCACCCTATACCCAGGGCAGATGAGCTTATAGATACACTGGCATCTGCCAAGTATCTAAGCACTTTTGATTTGACTGCAGGGTATTGGCAGATCAAATTATCAGAAGATGCTAAACCTAAGACTGCATTTTCTACCATTGGAGGACATTACCAGTTTACTGTAATGCCTTTTGGTTTGAAAAATGCACCTGCCACTTTTCAGAGGTTGGTGAACACAGTCCTGCAAGGGCTGGAAGCTTTCAGTGCAGCATATTTGGACGATATAGCTGTCTTTAGCTCCAGCCGGGATGATCACCTGGTCCACCTTTGGAAAGTTTGGGAGGCCCTGCAAAAGGCAGGCCTCACTATCAAGGCTTCAAAGTGCCAGATAGGGCAGGGTAAGGTGGTTTATCTGGGACACCTTGTTGGTGGGGAACAGATTGCACCACTTCAGGGGAAAATCCAAACTATTATTGATTGGGTTCCCCCTACCACTCAGACTCAGGTGAGAGCCTTCCTAGGCCTCACTGGGTATTACAGGAGGTTCATTAAGAACTATGGCTCCATTGCAGCCCCTCTTAATGACCTCGCATCCAAGAAAATGCCTAAAAAGGTATTATGGACAGCAAGCTGTCAGAAAGCTTTTGAGGAGCTGAAGCAGGCCATGTGCTCTGCACCTGTCCTGAAAAGCCCTTGTTACTCTAAAAAATTCTATGTCCAAACTGATGCATCTGAATTAGGAGTAGGGGCAGTCCTATCACAACTTAATTCTGAGGGCCAGGATCAACCTGTTGCTTTTATTAGTAGAAGGTTGACCCCTAGAGAAAAGCGTTGGTCTGCCATTGAGAGGGAGGCCTTTGCTGTGGTCTGGGCTCTGAAGAAGTTGAGGCCATACCTGTTTGGCACTCACTTCATTGTTCAGACAGACCACAAACCTCTACTTTGGCTAAAACAAATGAAAGGTGAAAATCCTAAATTGTTGAGGTGGTCCATATCCCTACAGGGAATGGACTATACAGTGGAACATAGACCTGGGAGTAGCCACTCCAATGCAGATGGACTCTCCAGATATTTCCACTTAGACAATGAAGACTCATCAGGTAATGGCTAGTCTTATTGTCCTTCGTTTGGGGGGGGGTTGTGTAGGAAAGTACCATCTTGCCTGGCATGTTACCCCCATTTTTCACTGTATATATGTTGTTTTAGTTGTATGTGTCACTGGGACCCTGGTAACCCAGGGCCCCAGTGCTCATAAGTGTGCCTGAATGTGTTACCTGTGTAGTGACTAACTGTCTCACTGAGGCTCTGCTAATCAGAACCTCAGTGGTTATGCTCTCTCATTTCTTTCCAAATTGTCACTGACAGGCTAGTGACCATTTTTACCAATTTACATTGGCTTACTGGAACACCCTTATAATTCCCTAGTATATGGTACTGAGGTACCCAGGGTATTGGGGTTCCAGGAGATCCCTATGGGCTGCAGCATTTCTTTTGCCACCCATAGGGAGCTCTGACAATTCTTACACAGGCCTGCCACTGCAGCCTGAGTGAAATAACGTCCACGTTATTTCACAGCCATTTTACACTGCACTTAAGTAACTTATAAGTCACCTATATGTCTAACCTTTACCTGGTAAAGGTTGGGTGCAAAGTTACTTAGTGTGAGGGCACCCTGGCACTAGCCAAGGTGCCCCCACATTGTTCAGAGCCAATTCCCTGAACTTTGTGAGTGCGGGGACACCATTACACGCGTGCACTACATATAGGTCACTACCTATATGTAGCTTCACCATGGTAACTCCGAATATGGCCATGTAACATGTCTATGATCATGGAATTGCCCCCTCTATACCATCCTGGCATAGTTGGCACAATCCCATGATCCCAGTGGTCTGTAGCACAGACCCTGGTACTGCCAAACTGCCCTTCCTGGGGTTTCACTGCAGCTGCTGCTGCTGCCAACCCCTCAGACAGGCAGCTGCCCTCCTGGGGTCCAGCCAGGCCTGGCCCAGGATGGCAGAACAAAGAACTTCCTCTGAGAGAGGGTGTGACACCCTCTCCCTTTGGAAAATGGTGTGAAGGCAGGGGAGGAGTAGCCTACCCCAGCCTCTGGAAATGCTTTGTTGGGCACAGATGTCCCCAATTCTGCATAAGCCAGTCTACACCGGTTCAGGGACCCCTTAGCCCCTGCTCTGGCGCGAAACTGGACAAAGGAAAGGGGAGTGACCACTCCCCTGACCTGCACCTCCCCTGGGAGGTGTCCAGAGCTCCTCCAGTGTGCTCCAGACCTCTGCCATCTTGGAAACAGAGGTGCTGCTGGCACACTGGACTGCTCTGAGTGGCCAGTGCCACCAGGTGACGTCAGAGACTCCTGCTGATAGGCTCCTTCAGGTGTTAGTAGCCTTTCCTCTCTCCTAAGTAGCCAAACCCTCTTTTCTGGCTATTTAGGGTCTCTGTCTCTGGGGAAATTTTAGATAACGAATGCATGAGCTCAGCCGAGTTCCTCTGCATCTCTCTCTTCACCTTCTGATAAGGAAACGACCGCTGACCGCGCTGGAAGCCTGCAAACCTGCAACATAGTAGCAAAGACGACTACTGCAACTCTGTAACGCTGATCCTGCCGCCTTCTCGACTGTTTTCCTGCTTGTGTATGCTGTGGGGGTAGCCTGCCTCCTCTCTGCACCAGAAGCTCCGAAGAAATCTCCCGTGGGTCGACGGAATCTTCCCCCTGCAACCGCAGGCACCAAAAAGCTGCATCACCGGTCCCTTGGGTCTCCTCTCAGCACGACGAGCGAGGTCCCTCGAATCCAGCGACGCTGTCCAAGTGACCCCCACAGTCCAGTGACTCTTCAGCCCAAGTTTGGTGGAGGTAAGTCCTTGCCTCACCTCGCTGGGCTGCATTGCTGGGAACCGCGACTTTGCAGCTACTCCGGCCCCTGTGCACTTCCGGCGGAAATCCTTTGTGCACAGCCAAGCCTGGGTCCACGGCACTCTAACCTGCATTGCACGACTTTCTAAGTTGGTCTCCGGCAACGTGGGACTCCTTTGTGCAACTTCGGCGAGCACCGTTTCACGCATCCTCGTAGTGCCTGTTTCTGGCACTTCACCGGGTGCTACCTGCTTCAGTGAGGGCTCTTTGTCTTGCTCGACGTCCCCTCTCTCTTCAGGTCCAATTTGCGACCTCCTGGTCCCTCCTGGGCCCCAGCAGCGTCCAAAAACGCCAAACGCACGATTTGCGTGTAGCAAGGCTTGTTGGCGTCCTTCCGGCGGGAAAACACTTCTGCACGACTCTCCAAGGCGAGAGGGATCCGTCCACCAAAGGGGAAGTCTCTAGCCCTTTTCGTTCCTGCAGAAACCTCAGCTTCTTCTGTCCAGTCGAAGCTTCTTTGCACCCGCAGCTGGCATTTCCTGGGCATCTGCCCATCTCCGACTTGCTTGTGACTTTTGGACTTGGTCCCCTTGTTCCACAGGTACCCTAGATTGGAAATCCACAGTTGTTGCATTGCTGGTTTGTGTCTTTCCTGCATTATTCCTCTAACACGACTCTTTTGTCCTTAGGGGAACTTTAGTGCACTTTGCACTCACTTTTCAGGGTCTTGGGGAGGGTTATTTTTCTAACTCTCACTATTTTCTAATAGTCCCAGCGACCCTCTACAAGGTCACATAGGTTTGGGGTCCATTCGTGGTTCGAATTCCACTTTTGGAGTATATGGTTTGTGTTGCCCCTATCCCTATGTTTCCCCATTGCATCCTATTGTAACTATACATTGTTTGCACTGTTTTCTAAGACTATACTGCATATTTTTGCTATTGTGTATATATATCTTGTGTATATTTCCTATCCTCTCACTGAGGGTACACTCTAAGATACTTTGGCATATTGTCATAAAAATAAAGTACCTTTATTTTTAGTATAACTGTGTATTGTGTTTTCTTATGATATTGTGCATATGACACTAAGTGGTACTGTAGTAGCTTCACACGTCTCCTAGTTCAGCCTAAGCTGCTCTGCTAAGCTACCCTTATCTATCAGCCTAAGCTGCTAGACACCCTATACACTAATAAGGGATAACTGGGCCTGGTGCAAGGTGCAAGTACCCCTTGGTACTCACTACAAGCCAGTCCAGCCTCCTACAGCAGGTACTCACAAACCCTCACACAGGCAGTGATACAGTTATATCAATTGCAAGAGGTTATGTCTGTTTTAAATGTGTTGTACTTTTGTATTGAATATGTGCTTTTGGTTGTAAATGAGCCATTGCAGTTGCACCTGCAACATAGCCAGTAGTCCTCTTATTTGACTGAAATCTGCAATTAATCCACGGATCCGAGTCAGTGATTTAAAAAAAAAAAGGATTTGAAAACAAAAAAGAAGTGTTTGGAAAAAGTGTTGACTCTTAAAAGAGTCCTTGTGTTTATGCTGCATAGATTATAATTACACAACCAACCGAATGCATTCTTTTTTGTTATGGTATATAGAACCCATGTTGTGGTCTCAGACAAATGCAGAAACAGCTTTATTGACACGTTTTCTGGATTTCTCTATCTGCAGACAACATTTGGTTGACCACTACCATTTCTGTCTTTGACAAATGTTGGAGAATGGCAAAAGTGACATTAATTTACCAAAGGTTTCCTTTATTAGAATTTCCAGTCCTACCCCAGTAAATGTGCCTAGGTCATTGCCACTACAGTGCAAAATTGTGAGGTCTGGGTGTTGGCAATCTGCAATGCATTCAACAAAAGACTGCAATTGATGTCACTTTAACTCTCTCTGGCCAACCCAAGTAATGTCTACAGTAGGCAAACCTAGGTCCCTGTTAATGCCACACTTCCTAGCACTCCCTCTGGCCCAAAATACAAAACTATGCCCCACAATCCAGGCTTGGAATGTTTTGAAAACAAGCAGGAGTTGCACACATGAAAAGGATGCAGCAGAATGAGGCAGTTTTGAAGATGAGGCAGTTAAAATAGAGGGCAATAGAGGATAGCAGGTACAATATAAAAGAACATAATTGATTTGATGGTAAAGTTGTGCAGGTAACTAAAATTAGTTAGTGACTTGAAGAAAAAAGTAACTAACTCCATGATTGGCTTAAGGAAAATAAATAAAAGTTATGTTGGTTGGGATATGCTTGGAAATACAACAGGCAACCACATCTGCTACAGGAAATGTGAAGCTAGTATGCTGCTGAAAGAAAGTCTTAATGTTTGACCTACTAGCAGGCAGAGACTATTGGAAATGTGGTTACTATGGAAACACAGCTAAAATAGTGGAGGAGAAGGAAAGAGATTGCAGTGTGAAACTGAAAAGCAGACTGGTGTACAAAAAATGCTCAGTAGGGAGTGTATGTCTTGTAATTGACAATATTTAACAAATTAAAATATAAACGAAAAGCATTCTGCTTGTTGACAGCATCCATAAATTGGGCAGCTTCTAACATTTTTAGTGCAACTGGCATATGGCATTTGCTACAATTAGTGACCATGTCTTGTAGTACTGGTGAAACAGTGGGGATGGTAACCATCTAGCCAGATAGTAAGGGCCCGATAGATGGTCCAGCTGCTGATGATGATGCACCACCTTCCCTCTTTCTTATAATCACGTGATTCATCTTTCTATTTATGGTTTTCAGGTGTTGCCAAATAGAGGATGTGCCATGCAAATTTTTCACTACACCACTTGACAGCTTTTTGCTGCATATATTGCATTGGACAAATTTTGAAATAATGTTATCTCTTGAAGGGATGGAGTAATATTTTCGAACAGTGGAGGAATTTTTGGACGTGGTAAGCCTTCTTTTTCATCCTGCTCTTCCTTTTCTGCCCTATCAACACCAGAAGACATCTTAATTTTGAAACTCTCTTCTTTTGAAGGAAAGTCACAAAAATGATGGAGCGTGGTTTTCAGCCTGATTCCAGAGAGATGTCGAACACAAATAACTGATTTAAGGCATGGTTTCCAATGTTGATAGATGGAGACTTAGAGCATCCACTGAGAAGCTGAGGTTTGTGTGTGTTCACGGAATTGAGGTGGATTTGGATGTTATATAAAAAATCCTTAGAAATTCCCCAGGAAAAACAAAGGTTTCAGGGATATTATAGCCAGACTCAGATTTTATGCATTCAAAACCATAGAAATTCAGCAGTTATTGTTATCTGAGATAACTATAACTTACAACCCCACAATGCACTGCTTATGACCTCACATATTACATCACTCAGGACATGGTGACTATATATACCTATTACTCATGCCCTAAGTAAATATAACCTGAGCCCCCACCATGCACAGGTTTCTCATCAATAATTTCACTGGAAATGTTTGCAGTATTAACGATGTCACAAAAGATGCCATGAGTGATGTAATATGTAGGGTAATTAGAAGTGCATATCAATGGCATGAGTTATAGATACTTTAGGGCACGAATTACAGTTACTTGAGATAACTATAACTGATGGATTTCCATGGCTTCATATATGTTGAATCTGAACCTAACTATAATTTCCCAGTAATCTCTGGTTTCTTCAGTGAATGTCTAAAGCTTTTAAAAAAATGTATTTCCTAACTATACCATCCCAGTAACTGTAAACAAAATTCAGTGAATTACTTTTGTTAGTTTTTCAATACTATTTCCTAAACATAACATCACTGTAACCTGGTTGGGTAAGTGGGTGTTTGTACCTGGTTGTGCAAGTGTATAATTGAATTTATGAGTCTATGAGTGTGTCGCGTAGGCTCTCATTATTTTAATGAGACTACTGGATTTGGGTGGCAGAATCACTTGCACTGTGGGGAAATGAGTCTCAAACCATTACAGGTAGGACCTGTCGGACTAATCCTGGTTTTGCTCCGGCTAACTAGAAGTGCCTCATCTCGTCACCCAAGAGCAGGGATGATTGGACAGCCGAGCGCATGACACAATTTATTCCTCGGAGAAATCATTGTCACTCAGATCGCATCCATTTCTCTCAGTTACGTTAGTCTTACATATACATGGACAATCAGAGGCACTATATATTTCAATAAGGTTTTAATGAAGCAACTGAATCTTAGATAATAAAGCATGTACTGCAATAACTAGGACGATGAAGCATGACAGGATTAAAATTGTGACAAGGAGAGTAAAGCATAAATTACTTTACCATATTGTCACTTGAATCATTAAAATAACTCCTACCTAGGCTATGTTGGAGCACAGCATGTTAAGCTCTAGTTCTGCCATTCAGGTTCCCCTGGGAAGACATCATCCCTCATACCTGAGCAAGAGGCCTGTAGTCTACATAAGCAGCTGTAGTGAAGCGTTCAGCAATCAGCATACAGTCATGGTCATCTGGTTGGATTCTCCCTCTAACGTGCATAGGTCAAAGTAGTGTTTTTATAATAAAACACCTGATGTTCTAAGAAAGGATCCCTATGTCAGAGTGTGTATATTTCTATAAATACTAGAGACGAAGCGTTACCACATTTGCCGGCAACCTATCTTATTGCAGCCTTGAGAAAAGCACAGAGTGAAAGAAATGTCTTGTATAAGAATGCAGTGTTGACCTAGGCAAAGATAATCTAGATAGAGAGAAATTAAACAAGTCTGCAAATGTGGCTATTGCTAAAATAATAAACAAAGCTGAATAAGATATATCTAGGTTAAAGTACACAGTGGCAGGCCTAGTTCGCTAAAATAACATGTCTGAAGCTATAACTAAAATGTCTACACAACAAGTGGTTGTGGGAGTATGAGTGGTTTTGTGGGTCTGTGAGTGGTGTGGGAGTGGTTGTGTGTGTATAGGTGGGTGTATGAGTCAGTGTGTGAGTTGGTGTAAGTGGCTGTGTGGGTCTGTGTGCACGTGTGTAAGTGATTTGCTGAGTCTGTGAGTGGGTGTGTAAGTGTCTGTCTGAGCTTGTTTGTGGGTGTGTGAGTGTTTCTGTGGGTATGTAAGTAGGTGTGTGAGTGGTTGTGTAAGTTGATGTGTGGGCTTGTGAGTGAGTGTGTGAGTGTGGGTCTTTGAGTGGGTGTGAGAGTGGCTTTAGTGGTGTGTGTGTGTGAGTGGGTGTGTGGGCATGTAATTGTGTGAGTGCATGATTAGGTGTGTTGGTCTGTGAGTGGGTGTGGGTGTGGGAGTGGCTGTGTGAGTAGGTGTTCAAGTGGATGTGTGACTGTGTGAGTGGATGTGTGCATGTCTTTGTGGGGCTGTGACTGGTTGTGGTAATGTTTTTATGGGTCTATGAGTGGCTGTTTTGGCGTGAGTAGGTGGACGAGTGATTGCATGATTCTGTTAGTGGGTGTGGACATGTGAGAAAGTGTTTGAGTAGCTGTGTGGGTGTGTGAGTGGTTTTGTGGGTGTGTGAGTGGCTGTATGGGTGGCTCTGTGAGCGACTGTGTGAGTGTGTAAGTGGGTGTGTGAGTCTGTGTGTGAGTGTGTCTTAATTAGGCATGAAGCAGCAGGCTAACAGAAGAAGCAGGAGGCAGCAACAGGCATGACAGTGAGCGTTATACTTCCTATTTCCAGTGCTATAGAGCACTTGGCAGTAAGTGCGAGGGAGCAGACAGGCCTGCCCAATGGCCTTGTACAGCGACCACCATTAAGTAGGTTCTGGAGTGGGAGCAGCACATAGGTGTGAGAGGGGGAGTAGAGAGGGAGAAGAAATGGCAGTAAAATGGTAGGGCCTGGGGGGCAAAAATAACAAGAAGAGTGAAGGGGACGGGTGAGGGCCTGAATTAGGCAGGAAGCAGCAGGCTAACAGAAGCAGTAGGAGGCAGCAACAGACAGGGCTGGGCAGTGGGCGCTATACTACCAACACTATAGAGCACTTGGCAGCAAGTACAGGGAGAAGTGGATGTGCCTGCTCAAAGGCACTGCACAGTGACTGCCATTAAGTAGGTCCTGAAGTGGGAGGGGCATGGGGGCAGGAGGGGGAGCAGATCGGAAAAAAAAATGATAGGAACGCAGTGGGGCCTAGAGGGCAAAAAAGAGCAGGACAAGTGAAGGGGAGGTGACGGGCCTGAATTTGGATGCAGCAGGCTAAAAGAAGCAGCAGGAGGCAGCAACAGGCAGGTCAGTAAGCTCTATACTCCCAGCACTATAGAGCACTTGGCAGTAAGGGCAGGGTGAGCAGAGACACCACACTCATCGCCACAACAGACAACATCAGAACCCTCCTCGACAAAGGAGAAATATTGGCTCTGATTCTCCTTGACCTGTTGAAAGCATTCAACACCGTTGCCCACCACATCCTCATCAATAGACCCCATAACATCGGAATTCAACAACACACCCTCAAGTGGATCACCTCATTTCTTTCACGTTGCACCCAGAGTGTCTGCCTACCTCCCTTCTCCTACACCCCCAAGAACATCATATGCACCATGCCCCAAGGATCATCACTCAGCCTCATGCCTTTCAACATCTACATAACCCCACTCACAGACATCATCAGACATCATCAGAGCCCACAGATTCAACATCATCTCCTAAGCCAACAACACCCAGCTCATCCTCTCGCTCACCAAAGACCCCTCTAATACCAAAATTAACTTCCGCCACTCATTGACCGATGTAGCCAACTGCCTCAAATTGAACTCTGACCAAACCGAGGCACTGATCTTTGGAAAGAACACCCCTGCTTGGGACCACAGCTGGTGGCCAGAAGAACTTGGACCCACTCCCAAACCGATTGACCATGCTCGCAACCTCAGCATAATCTTGGACAGCCAACTGATCATGAAACAACAAGTCAATGCAGTTGTATTCCCCTGTTTCCACACCCTCTGCATGCTCTGCAAGATCTTCCGATGGATCCCAGTAAACACCAGAAAGATTATATCACAAGCCATCGTCACCACCACCACGACTATGGCAAGACACTCTACATTGGCATCCCCTCCCAACTCATCAGAAGACTCCAGACAATACAGAACATGGCAGCCAGGCTCATCCTGGACATACCCAAGTGTATACACATCACTCCTCACCTCAGGAAACCCCACTGGCTCCCTGTCCAGGAAAAAAGCCTACAAAGCCCTTCACAAACTGGGGCCATCCTACATCAACCATCAGCTAATCTTCTATCGTCCCTCAAGAAACCTGCACTCTTCCTCATTCATCCTTGCATGAGCCCCCACATCCATTGCAGTTGCAATGGGGGCAGTGCATTCTCCTACATGGCTGCCAAAGCCTGGAATCACCTTCCCCTCTACCTCTGAACAGCACTCTCCTTGACGGACTTCAGAAAGTAACTCAAAACCTGGCTTTTCAATGCAAACACAGCAATCTCAGTGCAAAGATACCCTGAGGGGTGAGTGTTGCACTCAACAAATGATTGATTGATTGATTGGTTGATCGATCAATTGAGTGGGTGAGTGAGTGGCTGTGTGGGTTGTGAGTGGGCGTGTGAATGGTTTTGAATGGTCTGTAAATGGGTGTATGAGTATGTGAGTAGGTGTGTAAGTGGGTGTGAGTGGTTGTATGTGTGTGTAAGTGGATGTGTGAGTCAGTGTATGAGTGGCTGTGTGAGTAGCTGTAGGAAAGTACCATCTTACCTGGCATGTTACCCCCATTTTTCACTGTATATATGTTGTTTTAGTTGTATGTGTCACTGGGACCCTGGTAACCCAGGGCCCCAGTGCTCATAAGTGTGCCTGTATGTGTTACCTGTGTAGTGACTAACTGTCTCACTGAGGCTCTGCTAATCAGAACCTCAGTGGTTATGCTCTCTCATTTCTTTCCAAATTGTCACTGACAGGCTAGTGACCATTTTTACCAATTTACATTGGCTTACTGGAACACCCTTATAATCCCCTAGTATATGGTACTGAGGTACCCAGGGTATTGGGGTTCCAGGAGATCCCTATGGGCTGCAGCATTTCTTTTGCCACCCATAGGGAGCTCTGACAATTCTTACACAGGCCTGCCACTGCAGCCTGAGTGAAATAACGTCCACGTTATTTCACAGCCATTTTACACTGCACTTAAGTAACTTATAAGTCACCTATATGTCTAACCTTTACCTGGTAAAGGTTAGGTGCAAAGTTACTTAGTGTGAGGGCACCCTGGCACTAGCCAAGGTGCCCCCACATTGTTCAGAGCCAATTCACTGAACTTTGTGAGTGCGGGGACACCATTACACGCGTGCACTACATATAGGTCACTACCTATATGTAGCTTCACCATGGTAACTCCGAATATGGCCATGTAACATGTCTATGATCATGGAATTGCCCCCTCTATGCCATCCTGGCATTGTTGGGACAATTCCATGATCCCAGTGGTCTGTAGCACAGACCCTGGTACTGCCAGACTGCCCTTCCTGGGGTTTCTCTGCAGCTGCTGCTGCTGCCAACCCCTCAGACAGGCAGCTGCCCTCCTGGGGTCCAGCCAGGCCTGGCCCAGGATGGCAGAACAAAGAACTTCCTCTGAGAGAGGGTGTGACACCCTCTCCCTTTGGAAAATGGTGTGAAGGCAGGGGAGGAGTAGCCTCCCCCAGCCTCTGGAAATGCTTTGTTGGGCACAGAGGTGCCCAATTCTGCATAAGCCAGTCTACACCGGTTCAGGGACCCCTTAGCCCCTGCTCTGGCGCGAAACTGGACAAAGGAAAGGGGAGTGACCACTCCCCTGACCTGCACCTCCCCTGGGAGGTGTCCAGAGCTCCTCCAGTGTGCTCCAGACCTCTGCCATCTTGGAAACAGAGGTGCTGCTGGCACACTGGACTGCTCTGAGTGGCCAGTGCCACCAGGTGACGTCAGAGACTCCTTGTGATAGGCTCCTTCAGGTGTTAGTAGCCTTTCCTCTCTCCTAGGTAGCCAAACCCTCTTTTCTGGCTATTTAGGGTCTCTGTCTCTGGGGAAACTTTAGATAACGAATGCATGAGCTCAGCCGAGTTCCTCTGCATCTCCCTCTTCACCTTCTGATAAGGAATCGACCGCTGACCGCGCTGGAAGCCTGCAAACCTGCAACATAGTAGCAAAGACGACTACTGCAACTCTGTAACGCTGATCCTGCCGCCTTCTCGACTGTTTTCCTGCTTGTGCATGCTGTGGGGGTAGTCTGCCTCCTCTCTGCACCAGAAGCTCCGAAGAAATCTCCCGTGGGTCGACGGAATCTTCCCCCTGCAACCGCAGGCACCAAAAAGCTGCATCTCCGGTCCCTTGGGTCTCCTCTCAGCACGACGAGCGAGGTCCCTCGAATCCAGCGACACCGTCCAAGTGACCCCCACAGTCCAGTGACTCTTCAGCCCAAGTTTGGTGGAGGTAAGTCCTTGCCTCACCTCGCTGGGCTGCATTGCTGGGAACCGCGACTTTGCAAGCTTCTCCGGCCCCTGTGCACTTCCGGCGGAAATCCTGTGTGCACAGCCAAGCCTGGGTCCACGGCACTCTAACCTGCATTGCACGACTTTCTAAGTTGGTCTCCGGCGACGTGGGACTCCTTTGTGCAACTTCGGCGAGCACCGTTTCACGCATCCTCGTAGTGCCTGTTTCTGGCACTTCTCCGGGTGCTACCTGCTTCAGTGAGGGCTCTTTGTCTTGCTCGACGTCCCCTCTCTCTGCAGGTCCAATTTGCGACCTTCTGGTCCCCCCTGGGCCCCAGCAGCGTCCAAAAACGCCAAACGCACGATTTGCGTGTAGCAAGGCTTGTTGGCGTCCATCCGGCGGGAAAACACTTCTGCACGACTCTCCAAGGCGTGGGGGATCCATCCTCCAAAGGGGAAGTCTCTAGCCCTTGTCGTTCCTGCAGTATTCACAGTTCTTCAGCCTAGAAAGAGCTTCTTTGCACCAACCGCTGGCATTTCTTGGGCATCTGCCCATCTCCGAGCTGCTTGTGACTTTTGGACTTGGTCCCCTTGTTCCACAGGTACCTTCAGACAGGAATCCATCGTTGTTGCATTGCTGATTTGTGTTTTCCTTGCATTCTCCCTCTAACACGACTATTTTGTCCTTAGGGGAACTTTGGTGCACTTTGCACTCACTTTTCAGGGTCTTGGGGAGGGTTATTTTTCTAACTCTCACTATTTTCTAATAGTCCCAGCGACCCTCTACAAGGTCACATAGGTTTGGGGTCCATTCGTGGTTCACATTCCACTTTTGGAGTATATGGTTTGTGTTGCCCCTATCCCTATGTTTCCCCATTGCATCCTATTGTAACTATACATTGTTTGCACTGTTTTCTAAGACTATACTGCATATTTTTGCTATTGTGTATATATATCTTGTGTATATTTCCTATCCTCTCACTGAGGGTACACTCTAAGATACTTTGGCATATTGTCATAAAAATAAAGTACCTTTATTTTTAGTATAACTGTGTATTGTGTTTTCTTATGATATTGTGCATATGACACTAAGTGGTACTGTAGTAGCTTCACACGTCTCCTAGTTCAGCCTAAGCTGCTCTGCTAAGCTACCATTATCTATCAGCCTAAGCTGCTAGACACCCTCTACACTAATAAGGGATAACTGGGCCTGGTGCAAGGTGCAAGTACCCCTTGGTACTCACTACAAGCCAGTCCAGCCTCCTACATTGGTTGTGCAGTGGTGGGATAAGTGCTTGAGACTGCTTACCACTCTTGTCATTGTACTTTTCATAAGAGAAAAATATACAAAACAAGGTCAGTGTATATACACATAGCCAAAAAGTTTTGCATTTCCTCTTTTCACTCTTTTCTAAGTGCTGAAAAGTACTTCTAAACTTTCAAAAAGTTCTTAAAAAGTTTAAAAAGTTTTTTCTGTCTTTCCAAAAAGTTCTGAAAACTTTTTTCTCTTTGTCTATCACTTTAACTCTCTCTAAAAAATGTCTGGCACAGGCCAAAAAGTTGAACTGTCCAAACTTGCATATGATCACCTTAGCTGGAAAGGAGCAAGGAGTCTCTGCATAGAGAGAGGTTTGAGTGTAGGGAAGAATCCTTCTTTAGAACTGTTAATTAATATGCTTAGAGTACAGGATAAGGCCATAAGTGACCAATCTGTAGAAAAAGTAGCTAATGGTTCTCAATCTGATCCAGGGACTCCCCCAGGAAAAGGTTCAGGAAAGAAACTTCTCAGCCTGCCCATTACTAGACAGTCTAGCATAGTTGGTACAGAGGTTGAATCACATCATACTGATGATGTGCTCTCACATTATACTGGTAGCCAAGCTGTTAGGGTGCCCTCTGTAAGGGACAGGTCTCCTTCTGTTCATTCCCATCATACCTCTGTATCTAGAAATGTCCCTCCCACCCACCCTGATGACAGATTGTTGGAAAGGGAGCTCAATAGATTGAGAGTGGAGCAAACCAGACTGAAGCTCAAGAAGCAACAGCTGGATTTGGATAGACAATCTTTAGAAATAGAGAGGGAAAGACAGAAAATGGGTTTAGATACCCATGGTGGCAGCAGCAGTATTCCCCATAGTCATCCTGCAAAAGAGCATGATTCCAGGAATCTGCATAAGATAGTTCCCCCTTACAAGGAGGGGGATGACATTAACAAGTGGTTTGCTGCACTTGAGAGGGCCTGTGCTGTACAGGATGTCCCTCAAAGGCAGTGGGCTGCTATCCTATGGCTATCATTTACTGGAAAAGGTAGGGATAGGCTCCTTACTGTAAAAGAAAATGATGCTAACAATTTCCAAGTTCTTAAGAATGCACTCCTGGATGGTTATGGCTTAACCACTGAACAGTACAGGATCAAGTTCAGAGATACCAAAAAGGAGTCTTCACAAGACTGGGTTGATTTCATTGACCAGGCAGTGAAGGCCTTGGAGGGGTGGTTACATGGCAGTAAAGTTACTGATTATGACAGCCTGTATAACTTAATCCTGAGAGAGCATATTCTTAATAATTGTGTGTCTGATTTGTTGCACCAGTACTTGGTGGACTCTGATCTGACCTCTCCCCAAGAATTGGGAAAGAAGGCAGACAAATGGGTCAGAACAAGAGTGAACAGAAAAGTTCATACAGGGGGTGACAAAGATGGCAACAAAAAGAAGGATGGTAAGTCTTCTGACAAGGGTGGGGACAAATCTAAAAATGAGTCTTCATCAGGCCCACAAAAACACTCTGGTGGGGCTGGTGGGCCCAAACCTTCCTCTAATCAGAACAAGGAAAGGAAACCATGGTGCTATTTATGTAAGATAAAAGGCCATTGGACAACAGATCCCAGTTGTCCAAAGAAAGGCACCACAGCTCCTACCACTACAACCCCTACTGCTACACCTAGTGTCCCTACTAATAGCAGTGGTGGTGGGAGCAAACCTACTAATAGCCAATCCAAGGGAGTAGCTGGGCTCACTTTTGGTAATTTAGTTGGGGTTGGTCTGATTAGGGAGACCACAGAGGCTACTTTAGTCTCTGAAGGGGCTATTGACTTAGCCACTTTGGTTGCTTGCCCCCATAACTTGGAGAAGTACAAGCAACTAACCCTAATAAATGGTGTTGAGGTCCAGGCCTACAGGGACACAGGTGCCAGTGTCACAATGGTGATTGAGAAACTGGTGCACCCTGAACAACACATACTTGGACACCAGTACCAAGTAACCGATGCTCACAACATAACACAAAGCCACCCCATGGCTGTTGTAAATCTCAACTGGGGGGGGGTATCTGGTCCAAAGAAAGTTGTGGTAGCTTCAGATTTACCTGTAGACTGTCTATTAGGGAACGATTTGGAGACATCAGCTTGGTCAGATGTGGAGTTGGAGGCCCATGCAGCAATGCTGGGCATCCCAGGGCATATTTTTGCTTTGACAAGGGCTCAGGCCAAAAAGCAAAAAGGACAGGGAAGCTTGGATCCTGGAACAATGGACCAAGTGCTCCCTAAAGCTAGGGCTAGTAGAAGCAAACCACTTCCTACTATCCCTCCCTCTACAGTGGATTCTACTTCTGAGGAAGAAGAATTCCCTCCCTGTGCAGAACCTACACCAGAGGAGCTGGAAGCAGACACTGCTGAGCTTTTGGGTGAAGGGGGGCCTGCCAGAGAGGAGCTGAGTGTGGCACAGCAAACCTGTCCCACATTAGAGGGTCTCAGACAGCAAGCTGTCAAACAGGCTAATGGGGATGTCAGTGACTCACACAGAGTTTACTGGGAGGACAACCTCTTGTACACTGAGCAAAGGGATCCTAAACCTGGAGCTGCCAGGAGATTAGTGATTCCTCAGGAGTACAGAAAGTTCCTCCTAACACTGGCACATGACATTCCCTTAGCTGGGCACCTGGGTCAAATGAAAACTTGGGACAGATTGGTACCACTGTTTCATTGGCCTAGGATGTCTGAGGACACAAAAGATTTTTGTAAGTCCTGTGAAACCTGTCAAGCCAGTGGCAAGACAGGTGGCACTCCAAAGGCACCCCTTATCCCACTGCCTGTGGTTGGGGTTCCCTTTGAAAGGGTAGGGGTTGACATAGTTGGCCCCCTTGACCCTCCTACTGCTTCAGGCAATAGGTTTATCTTGGTGGTAGTGGACCATGCCACAAGATATCCTGAAGCTATTCCTTTAAGGACCACTACAGCTCCTGCAGTGGCAAAGGCCCTCCTGGGAATATTTTCCAGGGTGGGCTTCCCAAAGGAAGTAGTATCAGACAGAGGAAGCAATTTCATGTCTGCATACTTAAAGGCCATGTGGAAGGAGTGTGGTGTAACTTACAAGTTCACAACACCCTATCATCCACAAACAAATGGACTGGTGGAGAGATTTAATAAAACTCTCAAAGGCATGATTATGGGACTCCCTGAAAAACTCCGCAGGAGATGGGATATCCTTCTACCATGCCTCCTTTTTGCCTACAGGGAGGTACCCCAGAAAGGAGTGGGCTTCAGCCCCTTTGAACTTCTTTTTGGACACCCTGTTAGGGGTCCACTCACACTTGTAAAGGAGGGTTGGGAACAACCTTTAAAAGCTCCTAAGCAGGATATTGTGGACTATGTACTTGGCCTCAGATCAAGGATGGCTGAGTACATGAAAAAGGCCAGTAAAAACCTTCAGGCCAGCCAAGAGCTCCAGAAGCAATGGCATGATCAGAAGGCTGTTTTGGTTCAGTACCAACCAGGGCAGAAAGTGTGGGTCTTGGAGCCTGTGGCCCCAAGAGCACTCCAAGATAAATGGAGTGGTCCACACACAATTGTTAAAAAGAAGGGTGAAGTCACCTACTTGGTTGACTTAGGCACTGCCAGGAGTCCCCTTAGGGTGCTCCATGTCAACCGCCTGAAACCCTACTATGACAGGGCTGATCTCACCCTGCTCATGGCAACAGATGAGGGACAGGAAGAAGACAGTGATCCTCTACCTGATCTCTTCTCTTCCACAGAACAAGATGCTCTTGTGGAAGGGGTAGTTTTGGCTGATTGTCTTACTGCTGAGCAGAAAGATAATTGCATAAATCTCCTAGGACAATTTTCAGAACTCTTCTCCATTGTGCCAGGCACCACTTCTTGGTGTGAGCACACTATAGATACTGGAGACAGTTTACCTGTCAAAAGTAAGATCTATAGGCAGCCTGACCATGTCAGGGACTGCATAAAGCAAGAAGTTCAGAAGATGTTGGAACTAGGAGTGGTTGAGCACTCTGACAGTCCATGGGCTTCTCCTGTGGTACTGGTACCAAAACCCAATTCTAAAGATGGAAAGAAGGAAATGAGGTTTTGTGTAGACTATAGAGGTCTCAACTTGGTAACCAAAACAGATGCTCACCCTATACCCAGGGCAGATGAGCTAATAGATACACTGGCATCTGCCAAGTATCTAAGCACTTTTGATTTGACTGCAGGGTATTGGCAGATCAAAATGTCAGAAGATGCTAAACCTAAGACTGCATTTTCTACCATTGGAGGACATTACCAGTTTACTGTAATGCCTTTTGGTTTGAAAAATGCACCTGCCACTTTTCAGAGGTTGGTGAACACAGTCCTGCAAGGGCTGGAAGCTTTCAGTGCAGCATATTTGGATGATATAGCTGTCTTTAGCTCCAGCTGGGATGATCACCTGGTCCACCTTTGGAAAGTTTTGGAGGCCCTGCAAAAGGCAGGCCTCACTATCAAGGCTTCAAAGTGCCAGATAGGGCAGGGTAAAGTGGTTTATCTGGGACACCTTGTTGGTGGGGAACAGATTGCACCACTTCAGGGGAAAATCCAAACTATTATTGATTGGATTCCCCCTACCACTCAGACTCAGGTGAGAGCCTTCCTAGGCCTCACTGGGTATTACAGGAGGTTCATTAAGAACTATGGCTCCATTGCAGCCCCTCTTAATGACCTCACATCCAAGAAAATGCCTAAAAAGGTATTATGGACAGCAAACTGTCAGAAAGCTTTTGAGGAGCTGAAGCAGGCCATGTGCTCTGCACCTGTCCTGAAAAGCCCTTGTTACTCTAAAAAATTCTATGTCCAAACTGATGCATCTGAATTAGGAGTAGGGGCAGTCCTATCACAACTTAATTCTGAGGGCCAGGATCAACCTGTTGCTTTTATTAGTAGAAGGTTGACCCCTAGAGAAAAGCGTTGGTCTGCCATTGAGAGGGAGGCCTTTGCTGTGGTCTGGGCTCTGAAGAAGTTGAGGCCATACCTGTTTGGCACTCACTTCATTGTTCAGACAGACCACAAACCTCTACTTTGGCTAAAACAAATGAAAGGTGAAAATCCTAAATTGTTGAGGTGGTCCATATCCCTACAGGGAATGGACTATACAGTGGAACATAGACCTGGGAGTAGCCACTCCAATGCAGATGGACTCTCCAGATATTTCCACTTAGACAATGAAGACTCATCAGGTAATGGCTAGTCTTATTGTCCTTCGTTTGGGGGGGGGTTGTGTAGGAAAGTACCATCTTACCTGGCATGTTACCCCCATTTTTCACTGTATATATGTTGTTTTAGTTGTATGTGTCACTGGGACCCTGGTAACCCAGGGCCCCAGTGCTCATAAGTGTGCCTGTATGTGTTACCTGTGTAGTGACTAACTGTCTCACTGAGGCTCTGCTAATCAGAACCTCAGTGGTTATGCTCTCTCATTTCTTTCCAAATTGTCACTGACAGGCTAGTGACCATTTTTACCAATTTACATTGGCTTACTGGAACACCCTTATAATCCCCTAGTATATGGTACTGAGGTACCCAGGGTATTGGGGTTCCAGGAGATCCCTATGGGCTGCAGCATTTCTTTTGCCACCCATAGGGAGCTCTGACAATTCTTACACAGGCCTGCCACTGCAGCCTGAGTGAAATAACGTCCACGTTATTTCACAGCCATTTTACACTGCACTTAAGTAACTTATAAGTCACCTATATGTCTAACCTTTACCTGGTAAAGGTTAGGTGCAAAGTTACTTAGTGTGAGGGCACCCTGGCACTAGCCAAGGTGCCCCCACATTGTTCAGAGCCAATTCACTGAACTTTGTGAGTGCGGGGACACCATTACACGCGTGCACTACATATAGGTCACTACCTATATGTAGCTTCACCATGGTAACTCCGAATATGGCCATGTAACATGTCTATGATCATGGAATTGCCCCCTCTATGCCATCCTGGCATTGTTGGGACAATTCCATGATCCCAGTGGTCTGTAGCACAGACCCTGGTACTGCCAGACTGCCCTTCCTGGGGTTTCTCTGCAGCTGCTGCTGCTGCCAACCCCTCAGACAGGCAGCTGCCCTCCTGGGGTCCAGCCAGGCCTGGCCCAGGATGGCAGAACAAAGAACTTCCTCTGAGAGAGGGTGTGACACCCTCTCCCTTTGGAAAATGGTGTGAAGGCAGGGGAGGAGTAGCCTCCCCCAGCCTCTGGAAATGCTTTGTTGGGCACAGAGGTGCCCAATTCTGCATAAGCCAGTCTACACCGGTTCAGGGACCCCTTAGCCCCTGCTCTGGCGCGAAACTGGACAAAGGAAAGGGGAGTGACCACTCCCCTGACCTGCACCTCCCCTGGGAGGTGTCCAGAGCTCCTCCAGTGTGCTCCAGACCTCTGCCATCTTGGAAACAGAGGTGCTGCTGGCACACTGGACTGCTCTGAGTGGCCAGTGCCACCAGGTGACGTCAGAGACTCCTTGTGATAGGCTCCTTCAGGTGTTAGTAGCCTTTCCTCTCTCCTAGGTAGCCAAACCCTCTTTTCTGGCTATTTAGGGTCTCTGTCTCTGGGGAAACTTTAGATAACGAATGCATGAGCTCAGCCGAGTTCCTCTGCATCTCCCTCTTCACCTTCTGATAAGGAATCGACCGCTGACCGCGCTGGAAGCCTGCAAACCTGCAACATAGTAGCAAAGACGACTACTGCAACTCTGTAACGCTGATCCTGCCGCCTTCTCGACTGTTTTCCTGCTTGTGCATGCTGTGGGGGTAGTCTGCCTCCTCTCTGCACCAGAAGCTCCGAAGAAATCTCCCGTGGGTCGACGGAATCTTCCCCCTGCAACCGCAGGCACCAAAAAGCTGCATCTCCGGTCCCTTGGGTCTCCTCTCAGCACGACGAGCGAGGTCCCTCGAATCCAGCGACACCGTCCAAGTGACCCCCACAGTCCAGTGACTCTTCAGCCCAAGTTTGGTGGAGGTAAGTCCTTGCCTCACCTCGCTGGGCTGCATTGCTGGGAACCGCGACTTTGCAAGCTTCTCCGGCCCCTGTGCACTTCCGGCGGAAATCCTGTGTGCACAGCCAAGCCTGGGTCCACGGCACTCTAACCTGCATTGCACGACTTTCTAAGTTGGTCTCCGGCGACGTGGGACTCCTTTGTGCAACTTCGGCGAGCACCGTTTCACGCATCCTCGTAGTGCCTGTTTCTGGCACTTCTCCGGGTGCTACCTGCTTCAGTGAGGGCTCTTTGTCTTGCTCGACGTCCCCTCTCTCTGCAGGTCCAATTTGCGACCTTCTGGTCCCCCCTGGGCCCCAGCAGCGTCCAAAAACGCCAAACGCACGATTTGCGTGTAGCAAGGCTTGTTGGCGTCCATCCGGCGGGAAAACACTTCTGCACGACTCTCCAAGGCGTGGGGGATCCATCCTCCAAAGGGGAAGTCTCTAGCCCTTGTCGTTCCTGCAGTATTCACAGTTCTTCAGCCTAGAAAGAGCTTCTTTGCACCAACCGCTGGCATTTCTTGGGCATCTGCCCATCTCCGAGCTGCTTGTGACTTTTGGACTTGGTCCCCTTGTTCCACAGGTACCTTCAGACAGGAATCCATCGTTGTTGCATTGCTGATTTGTGTTTTCCTTGCATTCTCCCTCTAACACGACTATTTTGTCCTTAGGGGAACTTTGGTGCACTTTGCACTCACTTTTCAGGGTCTTGGGGAGGGTTATTTTTCTAACTCTCACTATTTTCTAATAGTCCCAGCGACCCTCTACAAGGTCACATAGGTTTGGGGTCCATTCGTGGTTCACATTCCACTTTTGGAGTATATGGTTTGTGTTGCCCCTATCCCTATGTTTCCCCATTGCATCCTATTGTAACTATACATTGTTTGCACTGTTTTCTAAGACTATACTGCATATTTTTGCTATTGTGTATATATATCTTGTGTATATTTCCTATCCTCTCACTGAGGGTACACTCTAAGATACTTTGGCATATTGTCATAAAAATAAAGTACCTTTATTTTTAGTATAACTGTGTATTGTGTTTTCTTATGATATTGTGCATATGACACTAAGTGGTACTGTAGTAGCTTCACACGTCTCCTAGTTCAGCCTAAGCTGCTCTGCTAAGCTACCATTATCTATCAGCCTAAGCTGCTAGACACCCTCTACACTAATAAGGGATAACTGGGCCTGGTGCAAGGTGCAAGTACCCCTTGGTACTCACTACAAGCCAGTCCAGCCTCCTACAGTAGCCGTGTGGGTTTATGAGTGGGTGTGTGAGTGGTTTTGTAGGTCTGTGAGGGTGTGTGTGAGTGGCTGTATGGGTGTGTGAGTGGTTATGTGGGTATGTGGGTGTATTGGTCAGTGTGTGAGAGGGTGTATGAGTGGCTAGGTGGTGTGTGAGTGGGTGTCTGAGTGGTTTTGTGGGTCTGTGAGTTCTATCTATCCCTCTATCTATCTATCTATCTATCTATCTATCTATCTATCTATCTATCTATCTATCTATCTATCTATTTATCTATCTATCTATCTATCCTTACTTAATAAAACAAAGGTAACAGGGACTGAATTTTTTCACACTAAACCATAAAAATTCAGTGGTTATAGTTAGAATTATTTCACATAACTATAACTCATGCCCCCGACATGCACAGTTTTTTCTTCAACTATTGGACTGTTAATGTTTCATTTAAATTTTTGAGGACGTTAGAGAAATTGTCATGAGTGCTGTAATATGTGGGGTAATTAGCAATGCACGATGAAACGACAATTTATAGTTACCTTAGAGCGTGAGTTATAGTTAGAAATTAGGATGATTAGTACTTTCCAGAAGTGGAGCTTCAACTTGAACACCTGCTTTGTTTATATCTGTAAATGCTTCTTGATGTTTTATTTCTGTGAAATGAGCTTTGTGCTAGAATTAATCCTGCCCTGAGTATTTATCCAAGAAGAGGCCACCATTTTCGGCAGAATGTCTACCCAAATGTAGTACTTTCTAGTGGCTAATATTAGTGGTACCTCGTTTGGTATATGTATAGTGCATCTCCTAGACAACAGCTGTTGAAAGGATGCTGGGGTAATGTCTCCAGTGACGCTGTGTGTCTGTAACTTTGCCATTGTAATTGCTCCTTGAGTGTCTTCATCATATAACTTTACAGGGTGCAACCGCATACAAAAAACATTTGGATGATTTGTACTTTAAAGAAGCCATAGCTTTTGTTTTCATTTTTCATGCAATGGACCGTGGGAGGGAGCATCAAGGATGCGGAGAGGGATCCAGCATTGCTCCCTCATGCATGGAGCTGCTGTAAAAGCTTTTCCCTGCTTGCAAGGTCAATAATTTCATCTCTTTTTCTGCCCAAATGTCTGTTGGAAGGGAAAGCGATGAAATCCTCAATTTCAGCAAGCTGGAGCATTTTTAAAGCTCCCACTTGCTGAAAGTGGAGTATATGTTTTTCCTTGACAAGAGCTATGAAGCTCCTGTCAGGCCGAAGCAAGCAGCTAACTGCCAAAGGTGGGCACCTCGGGAGGTAGCAGGAACCAGCCCTTGTGGGTGGTGGTTCCAAGGGCCATATATGGCTCCAGGAGGGGAGCCGAATGCCCCCCTCCTTTGATCTTCAAGGGCTAGCCCCTAAGAGGCGGTGCTCCTTAGGGCCATATATGGCCACTCTCCTATTTTCAAAACACATTTATTGGCCCAGGGGAGGTGGGCCACCCCAGGGCACGGATTGGTCTGCATGGCCCTCCTACATCTGTTTGTGCATCATAGTCCCAGGAAGGTGCTGATCCCCGGGTCCTGGGGGGGAGGTCCACATGCCCCCCCATGTTTTAAAATATTGTAGCCCTGGAAAGGTGGTCCCTGGGGTAGGGGGCTCTCTGTACCCCCCACATAAAAAAAAATCAGCCCTGGGTAGGTGGTAGTCACTGGGGCTTCATTAAGCCTTTGTGGGGACTCCTGTCATCCCCTCCATTTTTTTAAAAAGCAACCTGATAATGCTCCCAGGACCTGCCCCACCCAGGGGAGACCTTTCTTGTTTTTTTTTAATTAATGGCAAAATTTGAAAATATTTGCACATTTCTATTTAAAAAAATGCTTTTTTGCCCTGATGGAGTATTAGGGGGCCCTGCACCAAGGCTAGGAGGTTAGGGTAAACCTACACTGCCCCTTTTTCTTTCTTTTAGCATTTCTTTTTGAGATTCAATTGAAGAAGAGTCTCAAAGTGTTGACAGCCAATCAGATCTCTGTACGAGATCGGGAGGATTTGGTGAAGTGTTCACACCTCTAGCTATCCAAATGTAGTTTTCCTTTACTATCTACGAAACTACTGAGCAAATTTACACCAAATAGCAAAAAGTGTAATCTGTGGACCAAATGCTATCTTTCTTCGAAATGTGGTGTAGTTGCCCATTAGTTTGGGGTTTAGTCGTGTTCAAAACCCCTAATTAAATTAACATTAGAAATGCACTTTTTTGACCCCGCTTTTTCTTGGCACCCCATCTACACTGTAACGTGTATGAAAAGAATGAAGTAGTAGATTACAAAAACTTAATTGTACAACTTATGGGTCATCCAGGAATGTCATCTTTCTCTGACTAAGCTCAGGATTAGGGTCAATTACTCCTTTATCCAGCTGCCTGAGCAGGGCCTTGAATCAATCAGCCAGCTGTCAGTCCATGCCAGGAAATGGGCAGAGAGGCCCTAGAAGGAATGTCAGGGAGGAGGGGCTCAGTTTCATAGCACATGTGGCCCTAGCTCCTGGATAACGCCATTTTGACCTATCCCAGAAGACTGTGAGTTAGAAGGGGACAGGGCAAGGAAGTGATATGGCACCTCTGGATTGGCCAGAGGTGCAGGCCTACTAGACACTTCCGCCCCCACTTAAAACGTATTGCACAGGAGAGAGCTCTCTCTCTCTTGGCTGTGCTCCACTGCTAGACACTGGGAATACAGATGGACATCATGGGAAACTGGGAGGAAGAACCCCCTGACTGCTCCCTGGGGCAGGGACTCTGCCCCTGATGGACTTTAGACCCAGCAAGGCGCATGCCAGGTCCAGGTAAGCTGGCCCCATTACCCCCTTGAGGACTAGTTGAGGGAAAGACTGGGGTAGGACAAGGAAAGGCTGGTGCAGGGAGACAGTGGGACTGGCTCCCTGCCATCTGGGGATCTTCTAGGCCAGGAGGCCTAATGAAAGAGCTCCTGGTAGCAAGGGCTCACCACTAGCAGCAAAACAACACTAAGATCATCAAAAATAGCCCTTGGAGGGGCCGAGATATAACTAGGAGAAGGTATGTGACCTTTGACCTTTTTTGAGCTAACAGCGAAGTGCGTGGGGCTCATCCGCTGCTTGAGGCTATGCCCCTATGGTGGACCAGTGCCTGGGGACTGCCCCTCCAATTAAGAGGAACTGGGGGAGTGCCGTCGCTCTTCCCCTGTGGCAGAAAAGGAGGCCCTGGACCCCATTCCGGGGCACCATTAGGCCAAAATAAAAATGGGGAGCACCATCACGCACCCTGGGAACCCGAGGGTGAGGCCGTGTCCCTGAAGCAAAGTTGGGGAGCGTCGTTGCGCTCCCCATGAAGCTGACCATGGGGCCCCCAGACCCCATCCGGGTGCACAGCGAGGAAGGGAAGCCAGAGAGGCTGCTGCATCCCCTATGAAGATTGCTGCTGGTTGTGGGAGGGACCAGTGGCCGAAGATGAAACCTAGGCGGTGCTTTTACACCCTCCACTGTGAAGGCTGTCCAAAGGGGGCCCCGAACCCCATCCCGGGGCCCCGCGCCAAATTGAAGTCAGGGTGCGACGGGGCCCCATATGCCATCCCAGGGCCCCACAGCTGGGAAGCATAACAGCGCTCCCCATGAAGATCCCGGAGGAGGCGGGGCCCAGGACCTATCCCTGGGCCCCAGAGTACCATGAAGGCTGAGGGAGTATCGCCGCAGTCCCCCAAAAGCATGCCATCCCCACTCCCAGTGCTCGGCACTGGTGGGAGCGGGGAAACGGGCAGACTGAAGAGTGGCTAACGGCTCCCACTGCAGGTGTGGCTGGGTGGGCTCCCCATGCTGCTCTCCAATGAGACCTCCGTGAACAAAGAAGAGAACAGCGCAAAGCCGCATAAACAAAAGCAAAGCAGCTCTCCCCAGCACAGCGGAAGAGGCGCTCATCACATATGCCAAATGGCCCACAATGCCTTGCAAGGCTCCACAAGTTGTTTTAGCTCCTCGCCAGCTTGTGTTGGTCCAAGGTAGATGGGGCCACCACCAACCAAGTGTCAATTGACAGGGGTAGCTTCAGGAGCAGTGCAGAGTCCCCCCAACTCATGTGTGTCCCCACCCTAGTTTGGTTGGGACAAAAGAATCATAACCCCCTCAGGTTCCAACGCAATGTGGAGTACAAGGTTTTTGGAACTTTAGGTTTTTTTTTTTTTTTTTTTTTTTTTTTTTTTTTTTTGGTGGGGCTGCACCATCTAGGGTGTAGTGTGATAGTATACCAGGTTAATCAAAGGTAACTAGGAATTAATCTAAGAATAAACTAAAAGTAATTTAAAAGTAATCCAAACCTTGAAAATATTCCAACATGCCTCTAAATGTTCCTTGTTGATGCTGATTTGAGAAATGTGACTGACAGCCACCTCTTATCAAAATAGATGTACTTTGTTGCCACATTTGGGCACTCTCATTTCAACTTACAGGCAAATATTGCATTGAGTAACTGGAAATTTTTGCCATGTGGGTTGTTGGATTATATTTACTCTCGGGGGAGACAAGACTAATTACACAATGTCATTCAAGAGTAATTCCATCAATTTGTGTTTATTTGTAAATTGTTGCATAGTAGAGTTATGTGTGTGTAATAAATGTACTTCAACTTTATCAAAAGAAAAGGCACAGACTGGACAATCAGTTATTGAGTATCATACTTGTGTGCTTGTGAATTGGGATTACTAGCCCACACCACCTCCCTTGAGTAAGCCTTGGACTGCTCTGCAATGCTACCCTATAACAGTCAAGTGCTTCAATGGGGTGTTTGGTTCCCAGTGGTGTCCGTGTGCAGGCTACACAACTAATGACCCACCTTCCAACATAGATAGATATTGATATATATATAGATAGTGTTACCTTAAGGCACAAGCTATACTTACTTAGAATAACTCTCACTATAAAAGATTAATTTCTATGCTTTTGTATGTTTAAAATGTGAGCCTAACTATAATGTTCCTATAACCTTAACTTTAACGTCCCTGTAACATTTGTTTTTTTAAGTGAGATATATATATATATATATATATATATATATATATATATATATATACACACACACAAACATGCACACATACATGGGAATTGATCGAGAAAGGTGTTTTAGGGCTCATGGGTGAGTAATGGTATTGTATGGCAAGGGTATTTTTAGGTTTTAGGCATGGGTAAGGTTGGTATTGGTTGGTATTGGTGTTTTTAAGGTTTAGTGTGGCTAATCATATTGGATGGCAAGGGTGTTTTCAGGGTTTAGGCGTGGGTATAGTGTTTGACGGTAAGGGTCTGTTCAGATGTTAGGGGTGGGGAGTAGAATATGGTGGTATGGGTGTACTTAGGGTTGAGGTGTGGTTAGGGCCTTTGGGTGGTAGGAGTGTTTTCAGGCTTTAGTAGTGCATATGGTCATCGGGTGGTAAGGGTGTTTTTAGGGTTTAGGGGTATGTAGTGGTGATTAGGTGGAAAAGGTCACTTTAGGGTTTAGAGGTGGGTAAAGGTGTTGGGTGGTAAGAGTGTTATTAATGTTTAGGATTTAGGGGTGGGACAAGGTATAGGTGGTAATGCTGTTTTTAGGGTTTAGTGTTCAGTAACTTTATAAAGTGGTAAGACTTTTTTTGCAGACCTGCTGCCCCAGTTTCATTTCCAGACTCCTGAAAGTTATGCAGCATTTGGTCAAGGGGTGCAAAGAAAAAATGGTGGTCCCAAAACTGGCTTCAAATGTGAAAATATCCAGCGAGCTTTTGCTGAAATGTGGCAGCATTAGATGTTAGGGTGCGCAGATGATTCCCTTGGGTACAGAAGGTAAGTAGAATAAGTATTTCTTAAGTTATAAGGTTTTGTTTTTTTCAAACTATCGATATCTTGTAGCACAATACTACATAAAGTAGCTCGGAAGCCCAAAAAATAACTAAACTGCATATGTAAAGTTTCAGATTTATTACGTGAACAACTGAAAGACCCATTTATGGCCACATGCTAATGGAAGCCTATAAACAAATACATAACGTATAGAATATTTCTTAATCCATATACGTTTTCTTTGCTTTCTCTCCCAACAAGTCAAACTAAAACCATCTTTCTATTGCACCTGTGTGCAACAAATTGGAAAATTGACCCAGCAGTGAACCACATAAACGACAATTTGGAGCACATAATAATTGCCCACTAGGAAAGAAATAATAATCAAAATGTTCAAAACAATAAAAATGATTGCCATTCATTTACTTTGGCATTCATATGTGTCACAATCCTACTAAAAGTAGCAAGGAAGCCCAAAACATAAAATAGACTGCACATGTGATGTTTCAGAATTACTACAACTATGGTGAAATTATTATGTGAGCCAATAAGCACATTCATAACAAATACAATAGATGAAAAGAAAGAAATCATATTCAATCTCATTGCCACTCTGTATCTATAGTTAGTATTCTCAAAGATAGGAATTCTTCTGGTGGTCCCCTTAGACAGGAGTCATTTTTTGGCTGCTTGTGCGTCAAAAAATGAAGCTAGGCTGACTAGCAGCAGAACGTTTGTCGCTAACCAGCCTAGCTTCATTTCTGACCTACCTATACCATTTCACCTAACACCATCCCCCACTGCCTAGTGCCTTTTTTTGTGATGCTAGCCATTCCTTAGTACTATCGTGCTTGATTTTCTAAATATGGCACATGGATGGCTTTAAGGAATGGCGTTAGCCTGCGTTAAAAAAAATTACCCACAACTGCATCAGCACAGTTGTGCAACATTTTTCTTAAATATTGGCCTTAATTTAGAAGGCAATTTGTAAAGTATTTGTGCAACACTTAAATCACAGTAACACAGTGAAACATACAACAAAAAGACTTAACACCAGGTTTGAAAAATAAAAGATTATGTATCTGCTTAAATTAAGACCAACACAACAAATATCTAGTTGATCACATGAGAATTATGTAGTTGTCTCTGAGAGTCAATTATCGAGCAAAATGAATCTTCCCATCAGGTGTTTGTCAGACAATGTGATTATGTTCACTGTACTCCCCACGACTGCAAGAGGGATTTCCCTCGAACTGTCAGGTATTCATCAGACAATGTGATTATGCTCATTGTACTGTCCATGATGACAAGAGGGGATTCCTCCTGCAATAGTAAGGTTATTGTGTTCTCTTTATTCCCCATGATGTCAGACGAGTGCTATTTGACTTTCACAATGTCCAGCTGCAGTGTGACAGTCAATGTCCTCTGGGAGCCTCGCACTGTCCCTTTGTGGCGAGGCTGTGAACAGGTTCTCCGTCTTTCTCAAAAATCAGTTGGCACCTCCTTTATGGAGTGTATGGTATTTGACCAGAATTAGTCATTTGGGCTGGCCGGGCCCACAGGAGCATAGACGGGGAGAGAGAGGTGCTCCTCTTAGTGAATTCATGCCGCAGTCCCCTCTGTGGCCATCCTGGCTTCTCAGGGGCAGGAATGTGCCATCTGAGCTGTAGAGTGGAGGCTTCGCTGATATCCCAGGGATGAGTCCTGGGCACCTCAGTGCTTTGCTGACTGCAGCTGATGGGAGCTCGACGGCGGTTTGTTGCTGGCCTAAAAATCATGATGGGGTTGAGCACCTTGGTAATTGACCAGCCTCACTTCTTGGGGTCAGCGCTGTTAGCAGGGGGACAGATGCTCTAATGCAGCCATCTGGAAGGCATGTGCCCCTGGTGCCCACAGTCTCTCAATCAACTTACGGGTAGGGATTGCAGGCTCCAGGAGTTATAAGGCACATTGACACTGGAATGCTGGGGAAATTCCGATGAGGCTGGTACCAGACACACTCCAATTCCCAGGCAGCATGGCATAGTCCTTTGGTTGTCAGTGCTGGGTCAAACTCACTAGAGGCCCCGCACTTACCTTCTCCCCAGGCTGGGGTGCGTTGCAAGTAGGGCAGGTGGTAATTTGAGGTCCTTGATGTCCCAGGGACCTTGGAGGAAAAACCAGGGGCAATCCAACAAGTATTTGTAGATCCTCTGGGTAATTGCAGGGAGGCAAACTCAGCATCCCTTCTGCAGAGTAGGAGCAGCAGGCAGCAGGCCAGCACAACAAACCATCAGCAAGGTGGCAGTCTCTCCTGCAGTCCAGCACACAGAAGCAGGCCAACACAGCAATGCAATGCAGAGTGGCAGTAACTCCTGGCAGCCCAGCAGTCCTTCTTCTTGGCAGAGTCCTTGTCCCAGAGGTGTTCTGATTGAGTGGGGTGTGGGGCCCTGCATTCATGCTTTGGTGCATGAAGATTCTGGAAGATTAGAGAAAATTCTAGATCTTCCTTTACAGTCCCCAGGGTCACTTCCTTGCCTTCCCTGGCTCCAGACACTAGGGAGGCTCTTCTCACACAGCCTTTTGTGTGAGAAGAGACACAGTCCTAGTCAGAGGCAGGTGTCAGCTCCTCCCCCCCATCTAGTCCAGGAAGACCCATCAGTCTGATGATGGGCCATCAATATGTTAACACCACACTCAAGCTCCCTTTGAGTGTGCCTGTCTTGTGGGAATGCACAAAGCCCAGCTGTCATATTCCCCAGATGTATAGTCTGAAACAGGCAGAGGCACAGAATGCTGAAAGTAAGCTAACTTCTTAAAAGTAGCATTTTCAGACTTACAATTGAAAATCCAACTAAGGCATAAGTTGTGATTTTAAATTGTGAGTTCAGGGACACTCCATATTTCTATCTTGTCGCTTTTGGAAATTATCTTTAAAAGATGTTTTAAGGCAACCCCAGTGCTATTCTATGGGAGAAATAGGCCTTTCAATAGTGAAAATGGAATTTAGCATTTTTTCACTATCTGGGCATGTGAAACCTAAAAAGCACATGTCAACGAGGGCTTATCTTAGGGGTGACTTACATGTAACAAAATGGAAGGTTTGGGCCTGGCAAGTGGGTGCACTTGCCAGGTTAAAACAGCAGTTTACACCTGCACACAGAGGCTCTGCAGTGGCAGGCCTGAGACATGTTTGAAAGGCTACTGTAGTGGGTGGCACAATCAGTGGTTCAGGCCCACTAGTGGTATTTAATTTACATGCCCTGGGGACATATAGTGCACTTTACTAGGGACCTAAATGTAAATATGAATTAAATATGCCAAGTGTGGGAAAGCCAATGCTACCATATTTTAGAGGACAACACACCTGCAGTTTAGCGCTCATCAGCAGTGGTCAAGTGCATGGATCCCTAAAGGCCAGCAAAAATAGGTGCAAGAAACAGGCGATCAGAAGGCAAAAGTTAGGAGAGACCTTGCCAATGATGCCATGCCTAACAGTAGTGAAAACAATATGGCTTCAATTTCATTCTCTAAAAACAGCCATTACCCAATTATATACTGGCTTGTCATCACCATGTGCTATAGTTTACTGCAAAGTTATCACATGTATATCATGGCCCAAAGTATAACCAAGACCTTCCTGTATTATTGGAATGCGGTAGCCTTTCGTCACTCATGGTGTCGCATGACAATGCAAAATGAAAGTCAGATTTACTGAGGAACGCAAAGCCACCATGCGTGACCCTGCATTGCCTGGTAAATCTGGAGAATTGTATGGTGGTGCAACTTGCTGTTTTGTGTTACTCTGCACAACATAATCTACATTGCTGCAAAATTTCACATACATTGTATGCCACCCCAATGTAGCCATTCCACTATATGCTATTCTATTCTACACCACTCAACTCTATGCCTCGCTACCATACGAAACTCCCCACTATGCCACCCCATTCGATGCTATCACACTGGACGCAATAACACTGCACCCCACTCCAGTCTATGTCCCTCCACTGTGTACCACTCCACTGGATGCCAGTCCACTATATGCTATTCCTCTCTATACCATTCTACTGTATACTACTCCACCCTACTCTATTCCACTGTATGCCTCTCTACTTTGCAACACTCCATTGCATAATATTCCACTGTAGCCCACTCCACTCCCTGCTACCTCACTCTATGCCACTCTAGTGTATGGCACTCTACTCTATGCCACTTCATTCTACACTGTTTGATCGGACTGCACTCCAATGTACGCTACTCCATTATATACAATTACATCCTATGCCACTCCACTGTACAACACTTCGCTCTACACCACTCCACTCTGCACTATTATACTGTACACAAATAAACACTACACCAGTCCACTCTACACTATTACACTGTATGCAGTTCCACTCCATGCCTCTTTAGTGTTCGCCACTCCACTGTATGCCATTCCACTATACACTACTCAAGAATGTGCTACTCCATATTATGCCACCCCAGCGTATCCCACTCCACTGTTCCCCACTCCATTCTATTTATTGGACCCCACTCCACTATACACCACTCCACTGTATGATATTGCACTCTACCCCATTTCAGTGTATGCACTAAATTCTACACCACTCCATTATATGCTACTCCACTGTACACTACTCCATTCTACACTATTACACTCCACACCACTCCACTAAACAGCACTCCAGCTAACTCCACTCTATGCTATTACACAGTACACCATTGCACTCTACGCCAGGCCACTGTACAACAGTACACTGTATGGAACTCCACTCTACACCTCTTCTGTGTACACCACTCCACTGTATGCCACTACACTATACAGTGGCATTACACTGTATGCCACTCTACTGTATGCTATTTCCCAGCATGCCTCTCCACTCTATGCCACACTATTCTACTCCACTCCAGTGTATGCCACTCTACTCTACCCCACTCCATTCTACCCTATCCCATTGGATGTCACTCCACTGTATACCACTTCACTGTATAATGTTACACTTTACCCAATTTCAGTGTATGCCACTCACGTCTTCACCACTTCCCTGTACACCACTGCATTCTACGCTACTCCACTGTACGCTATTCCAATCTACACCACTTTACTGTACACCACTCCACACAGCATTATTCCATTATATGCCACTCCACCATATGCTACTCCACTGTACACCACTACAGTGTGCACTACTCCACTCTATGCCACTCCATTCTATACTAGTCCATTGGAAGCCACTCCACTCTACACCATTGCACTCTATACCACTCCACTACATGCTACTTCACTTTACCCCACTCCGCTGTACACTACTCTAGTCTATTTGACTCCAATGCACACCATTTTACTCTATGCTATTCTACTCTTCGTTATTCCACTCTATGCCAGTCTACTTTAAGTCACTGCTCTGTACTCCATTCTATGCTACTTCACTGTCCACCACTCCATTCTATACTATTACACTGTATTCAACTTTGATCTTTGCTCCTCTACTGTATGGTATTCCACTCTACTCAGATCCAGTGTACCACACTCCACTGTATGCTATTACACTCTACCCTACCCCACAATACACCACTCCAGTCTAAACCACTTTACTGTATGCCATTCCACTGTGTGCTACTACACTATATGCTATTCTGTTCCAAACTACTCCCTGTATGGCACTACAAGTCCACGCTACTCCACACTACACCATTCTACATTATGTCACTTCACTGTACTCTACTCCATACCATGCCACTCCAGCATTCTCTCCTTCATTCTACATAACTACACACTACAAAACTCGCCTGCACTCTGTGCCAAACTACTAGACTCTGCTTCACTGTATCAACATACAATCCACAATCCTAAATCGCACTTGAGTTTATGCCCGTACACCTTATTGCAGAAACACTCTACTCCACTCTACAACAGTTACCAACACTGTTCGACATAGCACTCCACTCTACTGTCTGAGGTGCCAGTCCAATTTATAAGTTTCCTCGACTCTATGCTATTCCAATTCATTGTTTACCAAATATGCTCAACTATACTCTACTCCACTAAATACCACTCTACTATACACCACTCTACTCTACACTATTTCACTCTATGCCACTCCACTCTTCTACACTCCACTGCACAGTATTCCACTGTACGCTATTCCACTGCATGCTACTCTACTTTACAGCAACCCACTCTATGCCACTAAAGTGTATGCCACTCCACTCTACACCAGTCCATTGCAAAACAATCTGCTCCACTCTATAAAACTCCACTTTATTAAAGTCTACCACACTACGGCATTCTTATTCACTGTATCCCTGTACACTTCACTGTCCAACTCTATACTCTACTCTTTGCCTGTACACTCCAATGTACAACACTCTATTCCACTATACTACACTTTTCCATATGACACAACATTATTGTATGACACAGTTCTACCGCACAAAGACCCACTCCAAATTATAACTGTTTACCACCTATTCTACACCAGTACACTCCACTCCACTTCATGCCACTCTACTCTACAATTTGCTCTATTTTACTTTTCTCCATACTACGTTACACTGCTCCACTCAACTCTACTCCTCTATCCAAGACTTTACCTCACTCTATGCTACATTATGCAGCTCCACTTTTTCACACACTGCTGTACTCTATGCAACTCGACCCTACAACAGTCTCCTACACTGTATGCCACTCTGCAATACTTTTCTCCTGTCTATTCCCCTTCAATTCACTGTTCAACACTGTACTATACAGTATGAGACTGTGCAACACTCAACTTCACTCTACTCTACGATACTCTAATCCACTATACAACACTGTATGCAGCTCTTTGGATGTCACTGTACTCCACTTTGCTTCACTTCACTCTGACATAGTACTCCAACCTACTCCACTGTACGCCACGCCTCTCTAAGCCATTCAATGTCATTGTACTGTTAACACTGCATGCCAATCCACTGTATAATAGTCCTCAAGAAATACTGTACTGAGTACCACTCCACTCTACAAAAATCAACTGGTATGTATGCCACTCTACTCTATTGTAGTATACATCACTTTCTAATGCTAGTAAATATCCTACTACAATCTACTGTACAACACAGTACTAAAATTTATGAAACTTTACTTGATTCAATGCCACACTTAGCTCTGCTGCACTCCACTATACATTATTGCAACCCCCACCACGGACAACCAAAGGCCTGGCCTTGCAACTAGGCCTTCGATCCAACCCTCATCACCACCCAACTCCGTACCGTTCATGGATTTTGGCCATGCACAGTGAAGGCTGGCCACAGGACCTGTCTCTGTCAGTAGATGTGTGAGTGGGTTCGTGAGTGTCTGAGTGGGTCTGAAAGTGGGTGTGTGAGTCTATGAGTGGGTCTGAGTTGGTGCATGAGTGCAAATAAATCACAGAAATTTACAAAAGTTTCTAAATATTGTGTGCTGTGATGCAAAATTATGATAAACTTTTAATGTGCCCCTAAAACACGCCTATATTGCACCCCTGAGGTCAGGGTACCTTCACTCTGACCCCTTATGCCACTTACAATTTCAATTTTACCCCCACTGAGACCAGGTCCTGTGAAATAAAATGGTGGTCGCAACTTTCTATTCAAGTTGCGGTCAGCCAATTGCAACGCTTCTGTTTGCACACTTATTTGCGAAAATTTGCATATTTCGCAATTAATCACAACCAGACATATACAAATGTATTTGTCCTTAAATATCTCCTGAACTACTGAACAGATTTACACCAAATAAGACTAAACATAATCTGTGTACCAGAAGCTAGCTGTCTGCCACATTTGGTGTAATTCCGTCTAGTGGTTGGGGTTGTAGACTTGTTGAGTGGTCCATCAGGAATTAACATGAGAAAAGCAATATTTTTTTATCCCCCTTTTTCTCAGCCCCCGTAAGACAGATCACCCTGAAATGTCCGGTCCCCAACAAGAAATGCCAGGACACTTTTTTGGAAACGTTCGTGCAGATTCGTTAAACGGTGACAAAGATATAAGCAAGTCAAAAACACTTTTTCTATGGAAACATGGTCCTAACTATAACTATAACTACCTGCTGGCAACTGCCAGTATGTTTTATATATATATATTTATATACACGGTTGAAGAAGGCGGTCACGCCGAAACGCGTTCCTGCTTTGTTACAATAAACCTTTCAAACCTTCGTGGAGTGCTGGAGCCTTAATGTTTACTTAAGGAAGTGTATTTCAAGTAAAAGACGAGGTGGCGTGCGTCTAAGTCCAAGCACCATCGGCGATTAGGTGCAGAGAGAGAAGCGCCAAACGAAGTGTTTATATATATATATATATATATATAGATAGATAGATAGATAGATAGATAGATAGATAGATAGATAGATAGATAGATCTGTAAATCTATAGATCTATAGATCTAAAAAACAAAGATTAAAGCTTAGTTATGGTTAGGAAATCTTATTTTCATTTTTTTTAAACCAAGTTTAAACTGCACAAACTTTTAAAATGTTCAAAAAGTTATAGTTATAACTTTAATTTTCAATATATCCTTCACACTCTTTTCTGCTCGCTAATGAGGTACCACTAGCACTAACTCGCTACTCTGCCCTGCACTGTGTTATGACAAATAATGTCATTTGAGAAGTCATAAGTGTGATGAATGCTAGGATTTCACGTACTATAAGTGAAGTAGTATGACATGGTTTAAACAGTGCATGGAAAGGCATGAGTTATATCTAAGGTAGTGTAGTGAGTGAGGTGACAAGACTGTGTTTTTGGAGAAGTTCGACCTGCAGTTATTTGAAGGTGGTGCATAAATTATAAACTGAAGTTATTATTAGAACGTTAGAAGAAGAAACTTTATTCGGTATGAAAAAATTCATCCATTACAGCAATATAATCAACCAATAAATTATTTAAAATACAGATAAAAACCATATGTAATAAAAACACCCATCATAAGAATTATAATCATAAAAACAGAAAAAGAATAAGAAGAAATCACTCTAAAAATTGTACATTTTTTTGCCAGGTAGTAGCTCCCTTCAGGAATGATCCCAGGCCCTTCCATACCAACACATCAGAGGCCATTTGCAGCCACATAAAAGCAGGACGGTATTGCACAAAACCCTTGTTCCTTAAGAGTGGTAATAAAAATCGGATTCTAAAAGGTGCATAAAAAACACAGAAAAGTGTAAAATGAATCAAGGTCTGATGGGACACCCCATCACAGGGGCAGGGTCTAAAACATTTTTCCCCATACTGACCTAAAGGGAAGCACAAATTACTTCTAAGGATCCCCAAGCAAAATCGAGTTATGAGAGACCTTTCCCTCACATCCTTGATTTCTAAGAGATATCGCTCAGGACCCACCCACATCTTTAGCACAATAAAATCCCTGATCGATTTTTTCCCCAGAGCCTCCCCCTCTCTCTTAGTCTCCTGGATTCTCACAAAGTTATCCTTAGCCCATTTCTTATCATAGCTAGTCAGGTCCTCGGGATAGTCAAACAAATAAGGCCGCCCCAGATCATGTGCCATCTTCCTTATGTGCGACAACCAGGGAATATGTTTTACATTATCGCATGCCAGACAGTCCCTTAGGATATCCCTATTAAAAGTGGCATGTTCGTTGCTCCAAACTGAGATCCATAGCAGAAGGGGGGCCAGCTGGATAATGTCCTGTACATACTCAAGCTTGAGTTCCAGGTGTAGGCAAAAACCAGGAATATTTTGTCCAACACCCAGAAGCCTTCTACAAAAACGATTTTCTTCCACCATAAGGGCACGGGGATCCCCAAACCCCCAAAGTGCCGAGCCATACAGGAGGACAGGTAGGCATTTCCGCCTATAGATTTCAAGCATGGATTTGACAGGTTTACTGCCTACCCTAGCCGCAAAGTCAAAGGTTGCACCAACTGTTGCATGAAAAAGCACAATCCTTCTGGCAATACAGGGTTTCCAAGATCCTTTCTCATCAAAAATGACCCCTAAATATGGGAACTCGTGGACTCTGCTAATAGCTTGATCACCCACCCTTAGCTCCCCCACCCTGCTCATAGGTTTACCGTACACCATGAAATGCGATTTCTTAAAGTTTATCTCCAGTCCCAAAGCTGACATAAAAATAGCATAAGCTCTAACTAATTCTCGGAGACCGTTCATCGTGCGGGCCATAAGGACCGCGTCATCCGCATACGTCAGCACAGGGATATCAATACCTTTCACCTTCGGGACATCCCTGCAATATTCCATCAGAAAGTCGGACAATCCATTTGTATATAGTAGGAACAAGGTAGGGGCCAACACACACCCCTGGCGCACGCCCCTTGAAAGCTTAAAGGCCTCAGAGCATTCACCATTTGGGCCCACCCTCACATTTGCGATTGTCCCTAAATGGAGATATCGAAGAAGCTCTACAATATCCGGATCCAGCCCTGACTGAATTAGCCTTTTCCATAATAAGGACCGGTTCACTTTATCGAAAGCACAGCTAAGGTCCATAAATGCAAGATAAAGGGTACCTTGCCTAGCCTGGGTGTATTTACCGATCAGCATTAGTAAGTTGAGACATTGTTCTTGCGTGCCAAGGCCTTCCCTGAAGCCATACTGTTCCCGACTTAAAATATCATTTCCTATCATCCAGGCCTCCAAACGACCTAGGATAATTCGTCCCAGAATCTTCGCAGAGGAATCCAAGAGTGATATGGGGCGATAGGACTAAGGATCATTACGATCCCCCTTTTTAAACACTGGAACTATGCATGCCAGTCTCCAAGAGGCAGGGATACCCACAGTGACAGCTGCATTGAGGACATTTAAAAGGATGGGTGCCCACAAATGAGGGTTAGCTTTATACATGTCCATCGGGATCGAGTCCGGGCCCGGAGCTTTATTATTTGCGCTACTCTGTATTGATGCAATAATAACCTCCTGTAGTGAAAACCTGATTGCTAGGTTAGGAGCCGCATCATACACGCTCTCCCGAATATTTCTTAGGGGGGTACCATCAAATAATCCACAGAAATGAGTTACCCAGGCCTCCGGGGCGATATTACAGCCAAGGCCCTCAGAGGTTTCTGTTACAAAGGAGCTTTTATTTACCACCTTCCAGAACAGGCCAGGGTCCTTCAAAGCTGTAGCACGCTCTAACTCTTCCCAAGCTTTGTCTTTATATTTTTGCTTACTATCCCTCAGGGCCCTTTTATACCTCATTCTAGCTTCTCTTACGAGAACCCAGTCTCTAGGGTGAGTCTTGGTAGCCATCTTTAAGTTTACCCTTGCATCATAGCAGGCTTTGTCGTACCAGCCACATTTACGTTTGCTGGGGTGGCTGCCAACTGGAAAGAGGCAGTCACTGACTGCTGCATTTACTACTGTTATCGCATCTATAACAGTCGTGGGATTTGGTGCTTCTGTCAGGAGTATTTCCATAAATAGGTGCAAGTTTTCCCCCACAACCCTTTTAACTATTTTTTGAGAGTCTACTTGCTTCCACCCAAGCCTCCTACCCTGATTCCTTGTCTCCACCATTACAGGCCTACCTCGACCCCGTAAACGCTGGACCCCAGGGAGTTTAAAGGACAGTATAAGGGGATTATGATCGCTAAAACACTCGCCTAACACTTTACCCCCAATCACCAAGCCTCTCATAGGAGGAGAGACAGAAATATAATCAATGGTGGATCCAGACCCTCTTTCCACATAGGTTGGAAGTTGATGGGTGCCTACAGCTTCAATATCATAGAAATTTAAGAGGCCCAACTTCCTGAGTTCCTTTAATAGATCTCTGCCTCTAGGATCCTGCAGACCATGCGCTGAGTAGTCCTCGCAGTCAGGAGTAAAGAGATTAACCACAGTGCTTACCCTGCCCACTTTGGCATTAAAATCCCCCGAGATGATGGCACGAAATTCCAATCCCACCTTCTCAATTCTATATTTCATGACCTTAAGAACGGAGAATAAGGCCCCAATTTGGCACCCCACATCCCACACTGCATTATAAAAATTGACCAGTAATATATTAAAATGATTAGAGAAGAGTACCCAGACTAGCAATATACCTTGATGGTTGCAGTTTATTTGAAAGGCACCCACTATCTTTGAGAGGCGAATTAGGTTGACCAGGCCACCTTTTTAGCGACCGCCAAGAGACTGCACAGCTGGAATCGCATATCTGTCAAACCCATCCCACACAGACAGACCTTCCGACCAGGTTTCCTGAAGCATGATGACATCATAATTTGCCACACACCCAACCCAAGCTTGGTCTGATAGCTTAGCATCATAGCCCGCAATGTTCCATGAGTTAAGATTACACTGTGTGAGCACCTCTTCTTGTACAGCCGGCACTTCAGCGCATAGTCAGTCCACCCCTTCCAGGGATAGATTGCTGTTAGTTCTTCTGCTATTTTCCTGCCGGCTTATCTGTCCCAGGGGGAGATTCCTCCCAGAGCCAAGAGACACCCCAGTACTCAGACGCATGTGATCGTAGAAATAGCCCAAAGGGACCATACCCATTTTACTTGTTCTACACACAGGAGGACGGAAGCTAGAAAGAAGCCTTTTAGTCAAGGCAGGATATCTGACGTTAATGATAATACAGTAATCATTTCCCACCTTATTTTTAGGACCAACCCAGCCAATTCTTCTGGCAAGCAGAATATCCTTAAACTCTTTACATGAAAAATCACAATTGTTACTCAGCCAGTGGCCAGCCTTATTTATGAGTTGGTTGGTAGACTCAGTTGTCCCAGAAACAAGAGCAGGCACATTCGTCAGGACTACGACATAGGGGGCACATGCTGGGGGGAGATCCAAGCAAGCTGAGGAGGGCCTGGCCATTGGCGGGTTCAAAACATCGTTTTCAGACAGCAGTTGGCCACCCCCCTTGGCTGTCACAGTAACCGTCTCAGGCTGTCTCGTGCAGCTAGACATATTGACGGGCCCCTCTGGCCTTACTGGAAACGGAGCAGTCTTAACACAGGCACCCTGATCCCCTAAATTTACCGGATTTACCGGTAGGTAGGGTGATTTACCCAAGAGCCCCAGAGGTCCTGCAGCTACCTCTGGAAGGACCACCTCCTCCCCGGCGCAGGGATGCTTAGTTGGAGCCATACCATGTCCTCCTTGGCTACCATGCTCATAGATCAGGGATACTGTTCTTTCTATGGCTGATAGTTTTGCCACCACGGGAGCCAAAATCTCCTGTATCATTTCTCGAAATTTGGTCAGTATACCAGTTACATCACACCCCAAAAGCTGGCCAGGAGCAAAGTCACTGCTCGCATCCTTGGGGTGATCCAGGAGAGGTGTTTTCGTCTTGGGTATCAGTTTTTTTTAGGGCTTTCTTTTTCCTTGGAGGGGGACTACACTTTTCCATGGGGCAGGCCGGGGGAGAAGATATTAAAAGTCTTTTACTTCTTCTCGAGGGGCCAACCCCCCCAGAGTCCACTGCTGACTCCGTTCTCACAGCCTCAACAGGCTCAGTATCAGCCATACCAGTACCTTTCCCCCCCCCCGGTATTCCACCTCCACAGCCACAACCTCACAAGAGCTTTTATCTATTGAGGTGTGGTGCCAATCCTCTAATTCCATGGATAGCCTCCTCTCATCCAAATCAATCTCCTTTGTAACAACCCCGACTGCTCTTGCAAGAAAGGAGTCTAAAGTGGTGGTACCACAACCCTGTCTGCTACACCCTCCACTACCCCCCAGAGGATCTGATGAAGGACCTTTTTTCCTGCCCATTTTCACAGTAGACAGACAGGCAACAGGCAGGGCAGACTGATTTAGGCTAATTAGGCTTTTTATAAGACCACTAACACAGAGAGGAGGACTTCAGGATGCACGTTGTGGGTTAAATAAGTTTAGACAGTCAAACCTTGCTGAAAGCGAAAGAGGGGTGGCCCAGCCCAGCCTCTTACGGGCGATGACGGGCGCAGGACGGGCCCGCCCTTGGCCCGGGCTTCGCCCGGGCCCCACCCGCACGCGTCCCGCGATGGCGGGAGCGCGATGTACTTTTTAAAGGGCTCCTGCTGCTTGGAGACAGATGACGCCTTCCCAAATGCGGCCAATGCGCGTCCCGCGACGGCGGGAGCGCAATGTACTTTTTTGAAGGGCTCCTGCCCCTTGGAGACAGATGACGCCTTCCCAAATGCGGCCAATGCGCTACCCGCGACGGCGGGAGCGCGATGTACTTTTTAAAGGGCTCCTGCCCCTTGGAGACAGATGACGCCTTCCCAAATGCGGCCAATGCGCTACCCGCGACGGCGGGAGCGCGATGTACTTTTTAAAGGGCTCCTGCCCCTTGGAGACAGATGACGCCTTCCCAAATGCGGCCAATGCGCGTCCCCATTAGAACGTTAACATTTTTCATGTTTGCGTATTTTAAGTTGGGTTTGTATAGAAAGAATACATAAGGTATGTCTAACTATAAATTATCTTTATTTTTTAATTGTATGTTGATAGCATGACCACTGGACTTTTGCGATTGCATGGCCATTTTCGCATAATTATAGATTTGATGCATTTACCACATAGTACATCATCTGCCACATAATCTGCCTTATAGTTTCTAGCTCTAACGGTTCAAAAGTTAAAAAAAAAAAAGCATCATATGTTGGTGCTCAGTGAAAGTCCCTTTGCAAATTTTGACTGGTCACCTTTCTATTGCTAATTGCTATACCTGGGTGTTAAACTGGTACCAACGAGGTAAAACAAATGGCCATACAGTGTTAGCAAGTATAAAAATGACAAAATAATCAACCAATACTATTACACAATGTGCCACATTATGCCACATAATTTGCCTTTTCTTGGCACATAATTTACTCAACTGTGCCACATAATTCGCCCCTTTCCTGCTGCATAATTCAAGTTACGATTGTTGACAGTTTTTACTTTTTAATAAAAATATATCTCAAAGCACAGTGTGGAGTGTCTTTGATTGGAGTGGAGTGTAGTACAGTAAGGTGAAGGAGAGTGACAGAGAGTCAAGTTCATTGAGTGGAGTATTGTAGAGTGGAGTAGATTGGAGTCAAGTAGAGTGGAGTGATGTAGGGTACAGTGGAGTAAAGTGTTATACAGTGGAGTGGCATGGTGTTTTGTATCGTGGAGTATCGTAGAGTGGAGCGGTGTGTTGTACAGTGTAGTGGAGTGTTGAACAGCAGAGCTGTGGTTTTGCAATGGAGTGTCGTCGACTGGAGTGTAATGAAATGCAGTGTGGTGTCCTCAAGTAGAGGGTCCTAAAGAGGCATAGAGTGGAACAGACTGCTGTACAGCGTAGTGCCATGTAGTTGAATTCGTGGAGTAGAGTGTCATATAGGTCAGTGTTGTTGATTATAGTGTTGAGCAATACAGAATTGGAGCCTTGTACAGTGTAGTGTTGCACAGTGAAGTATCATTTTTTCTGAGAACATAGGGTATGGTAGGGTGGAGAGTCATAGATATTGTATTGTTAGCAATCTGAAAAGAGTGTGTAAAGTAGTCTGCCACTTATAATAATTTGAAGGTGGTGGATAATTATAGATGTAAGTTTATAACTATAACTTTAGAATGTTTAAAGTTTGTGTGGTTTAAACCTGGTGTTTATAGGTGCAATACGTTTTCCTAATTATAATTAGGCTTAACCTTTGTTTTTTAAACTGAATTTCAATGGTTCTTTAATACAAAATGTGTTTAAAATCGTAGAGTCCAGTTTTGCAACAAGGCAGAGTTGTTAGGTTGAGTGGTGTTGTACAGTACAAGGAAGGAGAGTGTTGTAAAGTCAATTATTATAGTCTGGAGTATTGTAGATTGGAACAGAGTAGAGTGTAGTAACATAATATACAGTGCAGTAAAGTGTTACATAGTGTAGTGGCATGGTGTCTCATATAGTGAAGACAAGTACTATAGAATGGTGCAGAGAGTTGTGCAGTAGGATGGCATGCCGACCAGTAGAGTTGGGCATAGTAGAGTGAAGTAAAATTCTTTAGAGTGGAGTAGGGTGAAGAAGAGTGTCATAGAGTGCAGCATTGACAAGTGGAGTGACGTAGAGTGCAGTGGAGGAGAGTGTTGTTCAGTGGAGTTCTGTGTCATATAGTATAGTGGCTTATTGTGGAGAGTTGTTGAGTGGTGTGTCTCAGAGTGGATGGTCATAGAGTGTAGTAGAGTGGCTTAGAGTGTAGTACAGTGTTGTAGAATGAAGTTACATACTTTGGAGTAAAGTGTTGGACAGTGGAGCGGCAGAAAATGGAGTATATTACAGTGGTGTAAAGTAAGGAAAAGTGTAGCCGCGTGCAGTATAGTGGATTTAACCTTACGGGAGGGTGACACTATAGAGTGGCGTAAAGTGGTATAGAGTGGAGTGTTGTGGCATGTACAGCTAATTACTCCACATATTATGTCATTGATGAGATATTGTATGGCATCTTTGATATCACTGCACCGTTTGCAATGACATAATTGATCAGAAAACTGTGCATGGCAAGTGTGAGAGTTATAGTTACCTTAGGGCCCGAATTATAGTTACTTGAAAGAACTCTAACTTTTTGTACGAATAAATTCAGAACCTTACTAAAACATCCCTGTAACCTTTGCTTTTTTCAGTGAATATATATCTATATATATACACGTAGTGGTGGTCGCCACTAGGTAGTTATAGTAAGACCATGACTCTATAGAAAAAGAAACATTTTTGACTTGCCTATATCTTTGGCACTGTTTGACAAATCTTCATGAAACCTTCCAAAACAAGTGTTCAGGTGATTCTTGTTGCACATAGTAAGTTTCAGGGTGATCTGTCAAGCAGGGCCTGAGAAACGGGGGGGGGGTCAATAAAGTTGCTTTTTCATGGTTAATTCTCATGGGACCTTTGAACATGCCTACAGCCCGAAACACTGGACATAATTAAACAAAATTCTGCAGAAAGCTAGCTTTCGGTACGCAGATTGTGCTTTTGCTTATTTGGTGTAAATCAGTCCAGTAGTTTAGGAGCTAATGAAGGGAAAAAAATGTAGATGCCTAGGGCTGTGGATCCTTGGCAATGATTTCACGATGATCACAACGTATTTGTGAAAGCAGCGCCACCAGGATTACTGGGATTGGCTGGCCGCAACCTGACTGGAAAGTTAAGGCTGCCATTTTAAGGTACCAGGACACGGTGCCTGGAATAAGAAATAAAATTAAAAGTAACATAAGGGGTCAGGGTAGAGGTACCCTGGCCCCAGAGCTGTGATATAGGGGGCTGTGAGGGTGAAATTATGTCCTTAAATTTTTTTTTTTTTCACGCTGCACGATATTTGTGAATATGTCACAATGCTCAATGAGTCACCCTGTGTAATGTTGCGATGAATTTGCAAATACGGGCAACAATAAAAAAACAATGAGTAAAGCTCTCATTCACTGACCTACCCAGAAACTGGTGCAACCACTGACAGACTCATTAGAAGTATGACGTCAGAATGTTATGCACCTACTGATAGACCCACAGTGTCTCTCACACACCCATTCACAGACCAAGTCAGACACTCATGCGCCCACTCACATATGTACTCAGGCTGATGCACCCACTGACAAACGCACTCAGACATTCACACACCCGCTCCTACCCCTTGTAACGTTGTGACTAAAAAAGGAGGGTAAAGCTCCCATTCACAGACCTACCCATAAACTGATGCAACCACTGACAGACCCATTAAGAGTATGACATACCCAGTGAGAGACCCAGTGAGAGAGTCACATACTCACAGGCAGACCCACTCAGAATGTTGTACACCCATTGACAGACCCAAAAAGTCACTCACTCACCCACTCACAGACCCAGTCAGACACTTATAGACCCACTCACACATGCACTCAGGGTGATGCCCCATTGACAACCTACCCAGACACACCTACTTATACTCCCACTCAAAATGTAATGTGCCCACTCACGCACCCAGTCAGACACTCATGCATCCACTCATACCCACTCAGATATTCATACACCTGTTCATAGACGCACTCAGGCTGATGCACCAACTCATACACCCACCCAGACTCTCATTCACCCAGTCACAGAACAACTCAGACACTCATGTACCCACTCACACAGCCACTCAGACACTCATGCACCCACTCACAGACCCACTCAGAGACTGATGCACCCACTCACTGACCCACTCAGAGGCTGATGCACCCGCTCACAGATCCACTAAGACCTTCATGCACCCACTCACAGACCCAGTCAGAGACTGAAATACCCACTCACAGACCCACTCAGATCCTAATGTACCCACTCACAGACTCACACATAGACTGACACACCCACAAACTGGCCCATTCGGACCCTTTTGGACCCACTCACAGACCCATGCAGATCCTCATGCACCTGCTCACAGATCCACTCAGACCCTCATGCACCCACTCACAGACCCACTTGAAGACTCACACACTTACTCACAGGCCCACACAGAGACTCAGGAACTCACGAGAGTGAAGCTCCAATTCACAGACCTACTCATAAACAGATGCAACCATTGGCAGACCCATTAAGAGTATGACATACCCAGTGATATACCCAGTGAGAGACTCACATACCTACAGACAGACCCACACAGAATGTTGTGCACTCACTGAGACACATCCACAGAGGAATTCACACACCCAGTCACAGACCTAGACATACACTCATGAGCCACTCAAGGATCAACTCAGAGACTGAAGCACCTACTCAGGCCTTCATGCAACCACTCAGAGACCCACTCAGAGACTGGCAAACCCACTCACAAACGCACTCAGACCCTTCGATACCCACTCACAGACTGAGACACCCACTCAGTGACCCACTCAGATCCTTATGCACCCACTAACAGACCCACTCAGAGACTGACATACTCACTCACAGACCTACTCAGACCTTCATGCAACCACTCACAGACCCATACAGAGACTGATGCACCCACTCACAGACCCACTCAGAATGTTGTTCACCCACTAAGACACCCACAGAGGAATTCACACCTTCTGCCACAGACCCAGGCATACACTCATGCCTCCACTCACAGAAGAACTTAGAAACTGAAGCACCCACTCACAGACCCACTCAGACTATTATGCATCCACTAATAGACCCACTCAGAGACTGATATACTCACTCACAGACCCGCTGAGACCTTCATGCAACCACTCACAGACCCTTATAGAGACTGATGCACCCACTCACAGATGTACTCAGACCCTCATGCACCCACTCACAGACCCACTTACAGACTGTCAACCCACTCACAACCCACTCAGACCCTCATGCATCTACTCACAGACCCACTCAGAGGCTGACACACTCACTCACAAACCCACTGAGACTCTCATGTGCCCACTTACATACCCACTCAGAGACTGATGCACCCACTCTCAGACCTACTCAGACTCTCATGCACTCACCCACAGACCCACTCAGAAACTGACACACCCACTCACATACCCACTCAGACCCCCATGCAGCCAGTCACAGACCTACTCGGAGACCAATGCAGCCACTCAGAGACCCACTCAGCTCTCATGCACCCACTCACGGGCCCACTCAGAGACTAAAGCACCCACTCACAAACCCACTCAGCCCCTCATACTCTCACTTACAGACCCACTCAGAGACTGACATGCCCACTCACAGAACCAATCAGACCCTCAGGCAATCACTCACATAACCACTCAGAGACTGACACATCCACTAACAGACCCACTCAGACCCTCATGCACCAATTTACTGACCCACTCAGAGACTAAAGCACCCACTCACAGAGCCACTCAGACCCTCATGCTCCTACTCACAAACCCACTCAAAGACTTGTGCATTTACTCACAGACCCACTCAGAGACTCAAATACTCACTCACATACCTACACCGAAACATGTACTTACTAACAGACCTATTCAGACCCTCACACACCCTGTCACAGACCCACTCAGACTCTCATAGACCCACTCAGAGAATGATGCAGCCACTCAAAACCCACTCAGACCCTCATGCACCCACTCACAGAAACACTCAACCACTCAGAGACTGAAGCACTCGCTCACAGACCCACTCAGAGGCTCATGCACACACTCACAGACCCACTCAGAGACTCACATACCCACACACAGACCCACTTAGACTTTCATGTAGTCACTCACAGACCCACTCAGGGACTGACATATCCACTAAAAGACCTGCTCAGACCCTCATACACCCACTCACGGACCAACTGAGAGTTTGAAGTACCCACTCACAGACCAAATCAGACCCTCATTCAAACACTCAGACCCACTTACACCTACTCATAAACCCACTGAAAGACTCATGCACTTACTCACAGACCCAATCAGAGACTCAGACACTCACTCAGATACCTATAAAGGCACCTATGCACCCACTCAGACCCTTACACCCCCACTCACAGATCCACTCAGACACTGACTCACCCACTAACAGACCCATTCAGACGCCTATCCACTATGAGAAAGGGCCTCTTTGACATGACAGCCCCCACTTTTTGCCTCGAAATTTATGTGATTCCAAACTGTAAGTGCCCTGGGCCCCTGCTAAACAGGTTCCCAAGGCAAGATCTGTTTCCCCCAAAGTGTACTATGTTTCGCACTTTAGCCACCCCTGCAAGTCCCTAGTAAATGGTATCCCTGGAACCTAGGGCATGGGTACTGAAGGAGACCACCCAGAGCTGAAACACCAATTGTGCCACTCTGAGAGGCCCCATAGCAGCCTCATGCATACAAAGTGTTTATAAAAGTTGCAAACTTGACATGGCACTAACCAAGATTGCCATACCCACTAACAGTCACCCCTCTAGCAGGTGTTACAGCCCTAAGGCAGGGTGCACTACAACACATGTGAGGGCATATGTGTGTATGAGCAAATATACCCCTACTCTGTTTTTGCAAAACCTTAAGACATACTAAGTGTACAGGGACACCATAACAAATACATGTGCTGGACACTGGCCATTACAGTTTCCCTAGCTACATGATGACCTCTCTGAATACTGGGTTGTTTGATATCAATCAAATCAGAATAATAAACCCACATTGATACCACTGTTGGATTTATTATAACATGTACCCAGAGGGCACCTTAGAGGTGTCCCATGCAAAACCTACCAGCCCTGTCATGGTTGCTGACTGGTCTTAACCAGCCTGCCACCACAAGACAGAAGTCTGGACTCCTGGGTGTGAGCCTCTGCTCTCATTAGCTAGAGCACAAAGTATTTTTTTCTGGGTGGAGGTGTTACACCTCCTCCTCCAGGCAGGCATCCTGTCCCAGCGGTCCACTTCAAAGGCCTTACAGCCTTTAAATTCTGACCCACGTCTCTGATGCTAGCAGCTGATGGCAGTCCAAAGTTTTTTCCTCCACTTTGAGTCGGAAAACCAGTGGGAAATCTTAGTCAGAGTAGGAGGAGTGTGGCAGGCGAGGTGACCACTGCATTTAATTTTCATCCATATTGGGTGGCAGGAAAACAGCCAATCATTTTTAGGGTTGTGACCTCTTCCTACAGGACGTGGTCACATAATGGTTGTAGTCACCCTAATCTAGATGGCCCATTGGCCACCACCAGGCACTACCATTAAAACCCACTAAGAGTGAGCATTTTGAGACCTGCAGATCAGATTCAAAGGGCACAAGAAGCCTTGGAACAAAGAAGGCCCAATGGAAAAGAATAGAAGTCCTGCTAAAAAAAAGAAAAATGTGCCAAACCCTGTGTGCTGCTCCTAGGACTCAATAATGGGAAACCTGAAGGACTCTCAAAACCCCAGAACATCTCCACCCTTCTGAAAATTGCTAAGAGCCTCTCTCAGAGTGAAGACATCTCTCTCCTGCAACCTGCAAGCAAGGAACCAGTGAAGTCCAGTTCACTGACAGCCACTGACAAATGAACTGGACCCAGCAGCCAAACCAAAATCAACCCAACAGACCCAAAAGAGAAAACCTATGAATGTGCCAAGTGTGTTGCACTTCAACCTTTAGGGCCTGAGACCTCCCATTGCCCAGGGTACTAGACCCCAAGCATTGGACACACAGAAGCAAAGTCCACTCCAGATTCTCTGAGGGCCAGAAGCAGGCATCATTCAAGGGGCTGAAGGAAACCCAAGAAGCACCCCCCAGATTGGCCTTACAGACCTGCATTCTACCTTCCAAGTGACCTGCGCCTTGCTCCAAGGACACTCTCACACAAGCCTCTTGGTTGACCGAACTGCACTGCACCTGGCCTCCCTGCCCCCTGCAACACCAAACCAGCTGTGTTCTAGAGGTCCCTAACCCCTTGAAGCCTCTACATTCTAAGGGGACCCGCTAGACGTACCTTTAAGTCCACCTGTGCAGTGCGTTTCTGAGTGGTTTCCTTCTACGTTGGGCACCAGCTGCAAGACTTTCAGCCACTGCTCCTGCTTCAACCGGTAACCGCTCACACTTCACCGCCTGACCCACAGGACGTCTCAATGACTTTGACCTAAAAATAGATGGGGACACTTGTGAAAGCATTGCCTGATTTTATATACACTTTTAAAGATTTTCCCATCCACTCCTATGGTAGTAATTACACACAAAAAGCATGCATTTTTGTAACTTTGAAAAATCACAACAAAATAAGTATTTACCATATATTGATGATCTTGGTCCTACACATTTTATAAGAATCTGAAGCATTTTTGTAGATTGGTCTCAGGTTATTCTTCCCAGTGTGTGTCCACATTTATTGATACTGTGAGTAGAACAAATGCTTATCACAGTTCCAAGATAAGCCTAATTGCTTGCCCACACTACAACAAAAACATAGCAATAGGTGGTCTGCTTTTTACCTCTAGATACCAAGGTGGGGTTGCTTGAATTCTCTGCACAGCACACGTCATTTTCATACACTTTACATAGAGCCAGCCTCCTACACCCACCTACTCACAGACCCACTCAAACACTCATGTTCCCATTCCCAGACCTTTTCTTTTTGTATTGGCGACTATGCTGCGAAGGTTGCAAATTCATTGCAAACATTTTAAAAATTTGAAAGAAAAAGCTTTTCAGAAAGAATATGAACACAAACTGTGGGTCGGACGGTGGCTCTGAGAAGAGCCTTATTTTGTTTATTTTCTGCATATGATAGTTACATATAAGTATGGATGCAGAAATATATGTTACTAAGGAAAAGCCTGTTGCTATCATCTGTGAAGTGAACTCCATCACCTCTATAGGTTTCAGGCATGTGGAAATGCAGGTTGTGGTGACAGATATAGCCCAAGTTATGGTCTTTGAGGAATGCAGATAATGACATGTTTCCTGACTTTTTCAATCTTTAGACCACATTGATTTCTGTCTTTGACAAATGTTGGAGTACACAGTGTCAGGGAAAAGTCTAATCAAATGTGCAAAGGTATCCTTCACCAGGATTTCAGAACCAACCCCAGTCAGTGTGTCTAGGCCATTACCACCAGAGTGTACAATGGTGAGGTGAGGTGATTGGCAATCTCTAATGCTTTTTACTAAAGGCATCAATGCATTGCACTTCCTCTCTGGCCAAACCATCTAACTTCTACCTTTGATAAACCCAGGTCCCTGTCAATGCTGCTCTTTCTAGTATATTCACTTGCCCACAATGCATAGCTGTGAGTTACAATCCACACTCTGTACACTGTGACATGAAGCAGCAGTAGCACATAGTAGAATGCTAGAGCTGAATGATGCAGATTTCAAACTACAAGAAGTTAGAATGGAGGTGTGCTCCTGGTTTAATTGGATGCTGTGAATATGCAGGTGAACAATAGTAGGTAGTCTCTTGACAGAATTAGCAAATGGGTTTACAATTGGCTCTGGTAAAAATAAAAAAAATGAAAACAGACTTGGATATGCTTTTCACTTTTCACAATGAACCACACCTGCTGCAGCTCATGTTTTAACTACTATGGTCCTTCTAGAATGTGCTGGGAACTTGTGACCTACTGGTTCTTGTGGGTTGCTATGCAGACTGTGCTAAGACTGTATTGGGTGAAGAGTCTTAAAGAGAGACATCTGTTTTTAGATTTTATAGTTTTGTAACATCATTGTTGTATAATAAAAATATATTTCCTAATGAGGGCTTCTTAAAAAAGTGTAGTATACTCATAAAGGTAAAAAAGAACCAAGATAAGTATGTTTTTGGACACCCTTTTTTGTGATGTCATTGCGAAGACTGCAATTAAGTTGCAAACACAGGCTCAAAGATTCCCATATTGGGGTTCTTTGAAAAGTGTATGAAAGGGTTAACACATAGCAACCATTCACAAGTGGACTTACAGAAGTCAAATATGAAACATAGGTTTTATGCGTACACATTTGCAGTATCACACAGTGTAGTTGAAAAGTTTGCCATTTCTCGTTGCTATGTGCAAACATGCTGACCCATTCAAATGCTTAATTTTGAGAATAACTGAGACTATTGAATGTAATAAATATCGGCCAAACAAAATATTTCTCCAACTAACTTAATTTTCAGGTATGTACACAAAAAGAAAAAGAAAATTGAAAGATATATTTTGTGTGAGATTGTTAAAATAGAGTATGAAATGTATAGTAATGTGTAAAAAGGTAGCATAGAAGACATGTGGATGATAGCGTGAGTGGTTTTATAGATTTATCAATAGGTGAGTAATACTCTCTTTGTGGTGTAGAGTAGCTGTGTAAGCAGTGTAAGCAGTCATTTTAGAATATGTTGTCATGGAACTGCATATTCTAATTGTACTGTTTAGCTGCATGCTCTAATTGTTAGAAAAAAGTGCACAAAAAATCTTAACATTAATTTTCACAATTTATTACCAGATGTGACAGTTGCATATTTCTATACATGATGTGTTGCTCAGAAGCAATGTATTTGTTTGAATTCTGGGACTTGAAGTCCTAGTTCCTGCATGTTTAAAGAGGACTAGAACACAGAATTGAAAGCCCAAAAAATACTGCAGGTGTAAGTGAAACATTAATCTGTGAAATTTGACTAGTTTGTATTATATTTATGTTAGGGAAGGGGTTGATGAATTATAGGACAGTTTTAGAAGAGAAAACATGTTCTTTAAAATAATACTGGGTGAGATGACAAGTTCAAGACTGCTAGGTGTGGTTAAGCAGTCTTTAAACATGAGTCAGGTCTGCCAGTTTATACTATGTGTATGGTGTTACAGGGCCAGCTTGTCATGGCATGTGTAACATATTATTGAGTTATCAAGTGCAAATTCTAGGGGTTATTACTAATTTCTGATATATTGTGTAGATATTTTATAAAGTATGGTGGTGTGTACTGAAAACATGAGAGATCAGCTTTTGTAATGAATACTGACACAATCTTGTCATCTATTCAGACAAATACTGCTTTACTCATGGTTGAGGTCTTGTAGTGCAGAATCTGTGTGTTGTTTGTCACTACCTAACGAAAGTTGGCCTGTAAATGCCCTTTATCAAGTCTCAAACTCATGTTTAATACAAATAACTCACCTCTGTGATATGCTGTAGGTATGACATCAAGTATGGTGCATTGTGGTTGTAAATGTTCTATTCAGTTTTAGGAACTTGTTCATGTAGTTCCAGACCCCTGACCCAAGCACTACATAGATCATACCACTCACCACAGAACTGACATACATGTTTCCAAAGCATGGATCGTATGTGTCAGGTACTCACAGAGTGACAGAGAAACTTCTACATTCAGTCACATGTTAAGAAAGTACTTATATATCTAGAACTAACAGAGGTAATTGCAGACACACTCACATACCCTTGTATTGATTGAGACAGGCACAGAAGTATTTGTTCAGCCACTTACATACACAATTTAGAGCAAATATTTTACCAGCAGGATATACTCTAAATATGCTATCAACCATGCTGTAATGTGCTTAATTGATTAGGAAACATACTTTTCGGTTTTGTAAACTTGCTTAATCACTGGCAGACTCCCAATGTAAGCACTGTAAAGAGTATAGCACTCACCAAGGGACTGGTACCCATGTTTCCAAAGCATGCATCTTATGTTCCAGGCACTGACAGAACGTCAGAGAGACTTGCACATTCACCCACATATTGAGGAAGTACTATATGTATATATATAGTTAGTCTGCATGCACAGTCACATACCCCTTGTATTCACTGACACAGGCTTAGAAGTGTTTGTACAGTCACTTATGTACTCATATACAGAGCCATACAGGTACACAAACAGGGAGTAACCTACTGGCATATGCACTAAAACCGGTGCTGGTGCTTCTTTAGGTTGAAACATATGTTCATTCACATATAGACAAGTAGTGATACCGTCTTTTCACATATTCCAAGAAATATTGCTGTTATCACATTGAAGGCCTACTACTGTAGAACCTGCCTGTGCCCTGTCACTACCCTGTAGAATTACCCTGAAAAACCCTTTCAGAAGCCTAACTCACAACTTTGTGTAAATATCCATCACTGTGATATGATGTAAAAATGCCATCAACCATGCTGCGATGTCCTTAAGTCATTAAGATATGTAGGTTTCAATTTTAGAAACTTAGTGAAGCACTTGCCCACCCAAAAGGTAAGCATTACAAAGAGTATACCACCCATCAAGGAACTGAAAATCATGTTTCAAAAGCATGGATGCTATGTGTTACTCACTTAGGGAGTGACAGAGAGTTCTACATTCAGTCACATAGTGAGAAAGTAGGTATGAATATCCATACTATCTGTGGAAATTACAGGCACAGTCAAAAACCACTGTATTCACTGACACAGGCATAGAAGTATTTGTTCAACCAACTATGTACTAATTTTTCATAGTAATGTAAGTACTAAAGCAGGATGTCATCTCTGGCATATGCACTAAACATGTTCTGGTGCTACTACAGGTTGGCATGTACATTCACTCAGATATTTAGGTATGTAGTGATACCATCTTTTAATGTATTCCAAAAAATATTTCTGTTATCACAGCTGAGGGCTACTACCATTGACCTGTCTGTGCCCTGCCACTAGCCACTATAATTGGCCTAAAGAACCCCTGTCATAAGTCTCAAACTCATAATTTAGTCCAAATATCTCACCAGTGTCATATACTGTAAATATGCCATCAACCATGCTGCAATGTTCATAACTAAATATTTTTCAGTTTACAAACTTACTGAAGCACTTGCAGACCTCCAAGGTTAGCACTACATAGAGTATACCACTCACCAAGGAACTGACTTTCATGTTTCCAAAGTATGGAACCTATGTCTCAGGCACTGACAGAGCAAAAGAGGGACTTCTACATTCATTCATATATTAAGAAAGTAATTATAAATATTCAGCATTGTCTAAGGTAATTGCACGCACAGTCACATACTCCTGTATTTAGTGACATAGGAAGAGAAGTATTTGTTCAATCACTTACTAACACATTTACAGAGTGATACAGAGAGGCAACTACTGATGCCATTTTTCATGTATCTAAAAAATACTGCTTTTATCATGTGTGAAGCCTTCTAATGAAGACAGTGTGTGTACACTAGCACTGCCAATCTCAAGTTGGCCTTAGAAACTGCTTTTACTTCAGAATCATACATAAATATAAAGTTAATATGTAATGCTATTGATATAATAATAAGACAACTGTTTATATTGCTATTTACCGTATTAAAATTTTTAATGTACTTATATTATCATAACAAAAACCTATTTTTTTGGTTTTCAGATGTGAATTTCTTCTCATCTGCACAAACTTGCAATGCCTTTAAAGAGTCAGAGGAGAAAGAAATAGACACAACAATACCATCCCCTCTAACACATGGGTGGCCGGGAACATGGCAGCCGTCTGAGGAGCCGGTCGCGGGGGACGCCGCTCCTGGAAAGATAATGTGTTGTTAATATAATCCCTTACGGGGTTTACAGGGTTCGGGAAGTGTGACGGAAGCGCGATTGAAGGGATTTGTTTTCTTTTTTCTCCCCGTTTTTTTTATTTCGGCGGGGCAGCAAAGGACGAAGGAGCTGGCGGGGAGACAGCACTCCTGGGAGCACAGAGCTCCGTTGCTGAGTGCCTCTCTGAAGCTCAACCGGGTCAGAGAGGCAGTGGCTTGTGTTTCCCTCTGGGGGGATCAAGGTAGAGCCAGCACAAGGGTGGATATTGGTGGAAGCAGGGAGAACAGGTGCTTCAGGATTGTTCAGCAGGAGGAGGACTTGGGGACTATTGAGTTTGGTAGGAAAGCTCCAAGAGTGGAAGGCTTTTTTCAGGCTAATGTTACAAATGTTGTAGAAACTTTATTAGAACTTATGGTGGATAGGGTAAAGGGGCAGGTGGGGTTCGGGAAAGAAGGGGGGAAGGTGGCATTTAGAAATTGTGCTGGTCAAGTAACGCATTCCCTCCATAGCGCTAAGAAAAGTAAGAAAAAAGTTGAAATTGAAAGTTTGGTCCTCTCGCCTCAGAAATCGTCTTTTGTGAAAAATAAAGCAGTGCAAGATAATAGTTCTGTTAGGAGGCAACTGGATGCGAAGAGTGTTGGTGGGCTGAGTTATAGGAAAGCTTGTGTCACCCCTTCAGTTAGGTTTATTTTCGATTATTGCCAGGCGCTCCCAGGGTGTTAGCTGGAGGGGCGAATATGCGAGAGTTGGACAAATTGGACAGATTAGGGGGTGCCGCTAGGCCAGAGGGCAGAGGCTCAGACCCACGGGTGGATGGGGGAAGTGGGTTACAGCATCCGCCTCCTGTGAATTCTATAGAGAGGCAAACAGAAGTGAATGTGGTGCAGGTTTCCCAACCCTTCGGAGAGGATCATGGGCTATCAATTGCGAATATGTTAAAAGCATTATCCATGGAACTGAAGAATGGCTTTGAGACATCAAATGCCAATCAGGTGGAGATAAGTGGTCTCTGTGAAGATCTGGGGAAGAAAATTGATGATCCGGCATGGCGTACTGCCGCTTTGGTGGAGGAAGTGGGGGAGTTAAGAGTGGTGGTAGAAGAAAATAAGGAGCAGATAAGATATTTAAAAGAAGGAGAAACGGGGTGATGGCTAAAATGGAATCCCTGGAAAATAAATTGAGGAGGAATAATTTGAGGATTCTTAGGGTCCTGGAGGGGCTGGAAGAAGGTGACTTAAAAGGGTTTATGGCGCGTCTGATAAAGCAATAGGTGAATGTGGAAATATCAGAGGATGATATTGCAAAAGACATTCAAAGGGTGCACCGGGTTCCGGCTAAAATGCCTTCCAACAGGGATAGACCAAGGAAAATCTTAGTTTACTTTCGGAAATACTCCTCCAGGCGCTAAAAAAGAAACCGTTGATGGTTAATGGATCCCCTTTTGAAATCAGGTCAGACCTTGCGGCTGTGACTTTGAATAAACTGTGGAAGCTGGGGAAAAAAATGGATACTCTAAGAAAACTGGGGGCTACAGCTCAGTTGAGATTTCCTGCATCTCTAAAAGTTATGGTAAATAATAAGATGTGAAATTTAACAGACTGGAATGAGGTGGACGAGTTGATTATGAAAATTGAGAAAGAGGGCAGGAATGAGGCAGGTCTAACCTAAGATTGGAGTGTTCCCCCGGTAGGGAGGTATTGTGGGTAAGGTCCTAACTCAGGAGCGGTGATCCCCTCTGACCTTGAGTCAGGTCAATGTTTGGGTGGGTTCCCAGGGGAGGAGGGGGATTGGGTGGGGTGCAGGAAGTGGGTAGAGAGGCACTGGGTGGGGTGTGTAATACTGGTAAAAAAAAATGTTTTTGGTGTAAGTAGTTTGGGGGGAAAGGGAGGGAGGGGTGGTGCTGGTGAGCACTGGGTGGGGAGTATATTATGAGATAAAAAGATCCTCAATGTGGAAGGTGGACCTGGGGGGTGGGGGAGGTATGAGGGGGTGGGGTAGAAGAAGGTAGGCGGTTTGGATGTCGGAAAATGGCAATGAAGAACTTGAGACTCCTGTCCTGGAATGTAAATGGTCTCAGGGTAAAGAGTAGGCAGAAAAGGTTGGTGCAATATTTGAGAGATGTCCCCTTGATTTTACAAGAGACTCATCTTTCCAGGGTGGAATGTTTTGATGTTTTTAAGACATGCGGGTGGGTCCAGCAGATAGCCAGCTCAAATTGTTTGAGTGGTAGTAAAGGAGTGGCTGTTCTAATTAAGAAACATGTTAATATTTTGGAAGGCCCCATAGATAACTCGGGGAGGTGGGTGGTAGGGAAGCTGTCTGCTTTTGAATATTGCTTTACCTTGGTAGTATATTACTGTCCTAACAGGGATGATGTAGGCCCTTTAAGGTAACTCTCAGATTATCTTTTACAATATTTAGATACAGTTATATGGGTGGGTGATTTTATTGTTGTTCTGAATTATGAACTAGATAGATCAGCGGATAGTAGGTCCAAAGTAAACGAGAAAATGCAGGGTCAGATTCGGGTAATGATGTCCCAATGGGGTTTATATGATGTTTGTAGGGATAAAAGGTGGTCAGAGAGAGGTTATTCTTATTATAATAAGAAGTATCGGCATCATTCCAGAATTGACTATTTTCTGTTGGATATGGGTTTGAGGGACTTGGTTGAATCAGTTGTACATATCGGGCCCCTTTATCAGATCACTCAGCGGTTAGTTTAGTTCTTAGGTTGCCAACAAAAAGGAGGGAACATGGGTGGACTCTAGATAGAACCTTGCTTCTGGAGGATGAGGTGGTTATGGAACTGGGGGCGGATTCAGAGGAATTTTTTAGGATAAACTTGGGTTCAGCTCCCCTGGCGATAGTTTGGGATACATTTAAGGCCTTCATGAGGGGTTGTCTGATTAGGATTGCTGCATATAGGAGGAAATTATATAATGAAGAAATAAGTAGGTTGGAGACTCAAATACGACAATGTGAGCAGGGAATCTTAAGTAAGGAGCAGGGTGAGGAGTTGGACAACTTTGTTAAGCAAAGTCAGACAGCTAGCTTGGAGTTGGCAGCTCTTTTGAATTGCAGGGTTAGATTAGATGTGAAGCTAATAGGGTGATGCATTTAGAGTATAGTGAGAATAGTAGTAAATTGTTGGCCTGGAAGATAAAATAAGATAGGATCAGGTGACAGAAATTTGAGATGAGAACTCGGGTGAGATTGGGAAAGATGCTGAGCAGGTGGAAGAGGGTTTTTAAATTTCTTTAAGGATTTATATACGGAAGATTTAAAGCTGAAGGAGGAGAAATTGAAGGAGTGGCTTGGGGAATTAGAGTTACCGACTCTGGATGAAGAGAAGAGAAGGTTGGTTAATGAACCGGTATGGCTTAGTGAGGTAGAATGGGTCATCTCAGCTGGTAAATTGGGGAAGGCAGCAGGACCAGATGGGTTACCGATAGAGGTTTATTGAGCTCTGGGTAGCAGCATTTTAAAAATCCAGAAGAAATTATGTGACAAGATTATGGGAGGGATGAGAATCTTCCTCCATCTTGGAAAGAGGCAATTATTATGCTAATTCTAAAACCCGGTAAGGACCCTAGGGAGTGTCATTCATACCGGCCAATTTCACTGTTAAATTTTGATGACAAAATCTTTGCTAAACTCCTGGCTGATAGATTGGCAATGGGGAAACTCATACACACAGACCAGAGAGGGTTTCTGAAAGGTAGGCATGTGCAGGATTTGACACAGGGATTGGTAGGGTCGATTGATTTAGTTACGTCATTGCATATGCCTTTGGCAGTGGTAATGGTGGATGCAACAAAAGCATTCGATAGGGTAAATTGGAGTTATTTGATGAAGGTTTGTGAATCATATAAAATCAGAGGTCAATTTCTTAGAATATTGAAGAAAATCTATCAGGACCCAAGCGCAAGAATACTGGTTAACGGTACACTTACTCCTTTAGTAAAGATAGAAAGAGTGACGAGACAGAGGTGCCCATTATCCTCTCTATTATTTGATCTTTATATTAAACCATTAGCCTGTAGAATTAGGAGAGATACGAGAATACCACCTTTCCGGTGTGGAGACCTGGTTAAGAAGGTCTCTTTATATGCAGATGATCTAATGATTTATTCAGCGAACCTAAGCCAGGCTAATCCGGTCCTACCAGTGTTAATGGAGGATTTTGGGGCTAACTCTGGTTATGCGGTTAACAATCAAAAGACTGAAATTATGGCATGGAACATTGAATTAAATGATGAGGTAGCAAATGTAAAAAAAAGAAGTCAAATGTTTGTGGATTACGGTAACACAGGATTTATGTAAAATGGCGGAAATAAACCTTGCTCTGGTTATGAGGGAGGTGGACCTTTTACTGAGGAAATGGCTACATCTTCCACTAACTATAATAGGTCAGATTAATGTGGTAAAAATGGCGATAGTCCCTAAATTAACTTTCATTTTTAATGCATTGCCATTAATGTTTAACAAGGTTGCTTTAAAGAAGTTGCAGGGGAAAATTAGTAGTTTTATTTGGGCATCAAAAGTTGTTCATAAATAATGGAAAAAGCTCAGGAGAAAGAGAGAAAAAGGTGGGCTGGCAGCTCCTGATATACAGTACTATGCATGAGCATACTTGTTAAAAAATGTAAGACTGAGTTTTGTTGCATGTCATCGTTCTGAGATGGGGCAGGTGTTAACTGTTATGATGGAAGGCCAGGAGGTTCAGAGATGTTTTTTGTATAAGTTTGGGGATCTGAAGTTCTCCCAAAAAATTAGATTTAAGATAATATATGATTGGGCGGTGTTGTGGTATGAGGTGAGGAAGATGAGGTACTGGGTTTTTCAGAACCGGTACTGATCCGGTAACCCAGCGGTGCCAGGGTACACCCAAAGACCTCGGGTACTTTCCTGATTCAGACTACAGAAACTCAGAGTCTTCTAGGTGAAGTCAAAGATCGAATTTATTGGCTGCAACCAATTGACAAGTGTCCTAGAAGTACAACAGCACGATTTGTATGTTCTCAGGAGACTGTTTCAATGCAAAGTCAGGTTTCCTTATATACAGTTTTTTAAGCTTCAAGCAAACATTCTTGACATTTTGGTTGGTCATTCACATGTTTTCACTACAAAGGAAAAAACAGTGTCATGATGAAACCTCATATTTCATGTCATCCAACCCATAATAAATTACCCGGCAAGGCCTAGTATTTTACATCAGATAAGTGTGGACCCCCAATAAAAACGGGCACCTCCCCCTCGTAAAGTAAGAAGAAGAAAAGAGCAGGTGCAGGTGTGAGCAAGATTAGGCAGGGTGTGTGAGCGATAATAAGGGTTTTATGGCATGGTGTGCCTTGATGCTATCTGATTCGGCCACTGGGAGAGGGACTGACCAAACAGGTTTGGCCTGAGGCAATGGTTCCAGCTTGCCCAGGTCAGAGAAAAGTCAATCAAGGTGTACGTGTCCTTGGAATCAAATCTGACTGTATTATAAGCCTACGTGAGGGCAACTTTTAAAATGGCTGCCGTGTATAAAATGGGAGCCACGAGTGCAGGACGAAAATGGAGATTTCGAGGTGAAAACGCTGCTGGAATTGAGCGAAAATGCTCATGCTTAGTGTACTAGTCATTATCGGTCTTTTGATACTAAAATCGTACTGCTGTGGCAAAGTAAATTACATGGGTCCAGAATTTTTAGAACCACAAACCCTCCTTTTGCCCTTACATAGGCAATAAACCTATTCTCATGCTAATCTGAGTCCAGGTCTATGTTTATAAGGCCATGGAGATGTTGCTGGAGCAAAATTCTAGTACTTGGTAACTCTCTCTGGACAGGTCTCCTCGAACATGAAGTAGCACAAAAGGCCACATATGGCAGGACAAAATAAGGAATACCTCTATCTGCAGTAGGTGGCATAAGATCACACACCCAACAATTAGTGATGTTCACTACTAACTAGTGTTGATGCAGAAGCTGTACAAAAGAATTGCTTACAAATTCTGATCTTCTAACCTGCTCATGTTCAGGAAAAGGGTGAAAAGAGTGCAAAGAAACAATAGTAGGAAAAGACATAGGTTGGGAAGTGGGTGCAGAAGTCAATTGAGTAGAGAAAAACAATCCCACCCATAAATGACAACGTCATGTTTAAAAGACACTAGAAAACACGTTATTAAGAACATATAGACAACGGGAGAAAGTAGTGACCACTATTTACAAATGAAATAATAATTTTTCACAACCCTAACCAAAAAGCAAATCCTAAAATTATCTAGTAACATTTTTAGGGCTCCTCTGCATTTCAGTAATTTTTGTATGTTCAGGTGGAACAGTGGTGACTCATCAATGCTCTAAGGTGAAAAGGGGGTACTCTTTCCACAGAAAATGGACTTTATTCTGCTTTTACTAAACAGAATAGTACTTTAAAACAATGCCAGCAAAACAATCAGTCTCCTAACACCTAGTCTATACAATCACACGGAAACCTCTTGTGAAACCAACTATGCCCAGAGTCCGTTCAAAAAGCCTCTCTGGCAGGCTTCTATTGTCCATCAAATTTTCTTTTGTTGTTTTCTTTCGCATGGGCCTCTCAATTCAGGCCTCTTCGTGAGAAAAGTACTGCTTAGTTGAAGTGCCCTCCTGGCAAACACCCACAGCTCACTCGAAAGTCTCAATGTCTTAAAGCAATGCACCAGTGTCTCTCCTCTGTGGCAGATACTACAAACAATGTGCTCTTCATTGATCAAGGGCACAAATCATCTCGTGCAGACCCAAGCACCATTAATTGGGAAATAGCTCAAGCTCAGCAGCACTTTCAGACTCCAACACTCATTATTTAGTGTGAGAGGACGCTCAAGCTGCTCTTTCATGGGCACCAAAATATAGTGCCTTTTTCCAAACTTGAAATCTCCGGTGCACTGCCCTTCTTCCGTTGGAGCAAAGAAAAGGGGGTGTGTGGCCAAAACTCAGGCCAAGGGGCTCAAGGGATTGCACACTGTCAGAGGTTACCAGCACATGACAGGTAGAGAAATGAAACCTCAAAACAGCTCTGCCATCAACAACAGGAATCCTTCTCTTTAGCTCTTTTACACTGAAACTTTGGTTTTGTGATGTCCAACGCCGTCTGATGGAGCAAGTACGATACCATGCGCTGGCGATCGCTGTCCAGCTTTGCTACTTCCTGGGTGCTGAGACTGTAGGGCCAAGACGTCCGTCTTTCATCTGTAGCTGTCACTGATGGGAATTAGGCTTAAATCAATGTCCTGCAGGTTATTATGACTTGATACCCGCAGAATCTAGTGACGTAGGAAGTGTGCCACAGCTGTTAGTTTCCTTCAATTTAGTACAAAAACAGTTCATGGTTTTTAACAAGGGGACTGCAAGCAGGTGGTCTGCAATCTTCAAAGGAGTAGCCATACACCATGGGCATAAAATACAAAGACAAAGGCAGAAGGGCAAAACAGGGTCTGTAGCATCTTTAATTCAGTTCTCTCCATTATTCTCTGCCATCTATAGCTACATGAGAATTCTATCTGAATGGATTTCCTCACACAGTGGCATTGTCTAATGGGGTAAACACATATTTGCCTCAATGATTAAGCCTAGGTGTTCCTCCTTACCTTAGAACATCTCAATAGAGAAATCACATGATACCGATTATCAGGGACATGTAGAAACCTTCCTTTAAAAACTGTGCATCAGGTGCACTATGCAATACACAGGCTAATAGTCAAATGTGCAAACAAAAAGACAAGAACTAGAGGGTCCTGATATTTGCATGACTAGGACACATCTGATCCCACAAAAAATTAAAGTAGCAGGAACAGAAGGGAACCGAAAACCAAATTAAAATAGACATTGAAAATTCGTCATGTTCAAAAAGGTAAACATAAGATATCTCCTATTGAGATGGAAAACTTGTCTTACTATAATATTGAGTCAGTTAACCAGTCTATCGCTACCCTGACAGTCAGGCTGGAAAACATTGAAGCAGGCAAATTCTTGAAAACCAGTCTGGTCATACCAAAGGGAATTGTACATAACATGGGGGTCCCTGGTACATCACTGCAGTCTGGAAATCTGAACCTGAACAATACATCAATAATAATAAAAGGGCTGACTGGTGAAAGGAATTCGAAAAAGAGAAATGGGACTAGGACATAGCTAAAATCTCAATAACTAAGCATGGTGCGACATTGGTCAGGGGAAGTAACCAAAGAAAAAATCTATAGAAAGAACAAAAACAATTATTTGGGTGATAGTCAGGCATGTGACACAACACCAAGAGTACGGGTGATACACAAAGGCCAAAGTTACACAAATTTTAACTCTACCGTTGGCGACTACACCATATACGGTACTCCTAGCTAATGTTTCAGTTCCTTCTTCAGGAAAAAATGAAAACCTGGTTTTCTTTTAAGGAACGAAAGCCATATGCTACTTAGGAAACAGAACATCATTAACTAATGTAATATAGAAATTAGGCCACCTTGAGTCACAGATCTATAATTTCATCCTTAGGTCCAATCAAGGATACATAAATGTAGGGCTGCCTGTTCCTTTAAGGGAAGGGGCAGTAACGTGACTAACTGCAGGTGACACACTTTGATCCTGTATATCTCTTTTTATTTTCCTTCAATACCATTATAGCCAAATAGACATTCACTGGTGAAGTGTTGTCTTTTATGTTCACAGCATGAAATATCATTATCTGTGGAATTTAGTAACCAGAACAAGTTCAACCAACTGTTGCGTAGCGATGGGCATCGTCATGACCATCCCCTCACAACACAGGGGAGCTTGTAATAGTATCAAAAGCAGCAACAAACATGCAAAAAACAAATAAAAAAAATAATAAAAACGCACAAAACGTCAAGCCATCAGATATACTTGCTGTGTATCAAGCACAAAAAGCATAGACAAAACAATAGCATGTGTGAATAAGCGGTGACACACAACACCATGTCATGTACTTTATGCACTGTAAACCTGCAGCCCAAAACCCAATATTTGGGCCTGTTTAATTTGTCAGGTTTAAAATCCTTACCCTCCTTTTGACAGTAGATCACCAGGCAATGGAAATCTGCTGTCAAATATAACTTTACTGTTTCTCTTCTAACATACAGGACCAGCAAGAACAATTCATGATAGGACCAAATACATGAAAATAAATTTCCATTACTTAACTGTTACCCTCTTGTCAGTTACTTCGCAACATCAAGCCACCTTAGTTTTACCTTTCTAAAAGTAAAAATTGTTACACTGACACTCCATATTAATTTGGCACCTACAATTTCCACTGTGAAAAATAAGTCTTAATTGGCAAATCGTTCTCATTAAGGCATGTAGCCTTCAAAATTTTAGAAAAGGGCTGCATCTTATTTTCTGTCTAAGACTTAATGCAACACTTCGTTTTCTGTCAAATAAAAGCAACTAGCAGGCATAATTTTATTTTTTTAGAGCGGAGACGCAAATGTATCAGTTCTGCAGAGCATTTAACATGATGTTGGGACTTTCGAAGAAACCCCTTTTTTATATTTTCCCTTTGGAATTAAGTTCTTTAATTGTATTGATGTTCTTCTGGAGAAACCAGAAATCCCACTTTTAGAGGCCCGGTAGGGTCATTCTGCATTTCACAGAGACAAGGCCCTAATTTAAAAGGTCACAAGTGTCAACATGACAGCCTCCTCCATTGTTTATGGGAAAACTAAAGATAGAATCTCAGCAGCATGACTTGAGCCAGCCTCTGTAGCTCTCCTAGCTTCTGCCACTCTGAATCTGTCAAAGACAGTAGGCCTTTCTATTTTCCTTCTAACCTGCAATAATTCACTCTATTTAAAAAAATTCCTTTTTAGGCGCTAAAAAAATGTATCTCTATTTCCAGATTATTAAACTACATTTACTGTGAATAATTCACAAACCTTAATAACACACATACCAGTTGTTAGAATAAATGCTTGTTGCAATCCCATGCAATGGTACATATTTCATCAACCTCGAATGAATGAACATCTCAGTAGGCCCAGCTGAAGTTAGAACCTTCAACCTTGATATTAAAACAAGCCTTTGTACTGGCACATTGACTCATTGAATCATAAGAAGGCACAACCTGCAAATATATATCAAACCTAAATGTATGCATTTACTGAAGCCTGAGACACTTTAAAAAGTACTCTGAATGAAAGAAAATGCAGTTTAAACAGTGCTTTTGCCCAAAATCGACTTTGATATTTTAGGCATTAAAAAATCAATATCCTACAATTTTCTTGCATAATATGCATTACCAGAATGTCTATTACACAATCCATGAGTCAGCCATTGAAAATATTAACTTATACTTTATAGAAATGAGCTTGTTTGCTCCTGCGCCAAGGGAAAATTGCACATACAAATGTCATTTTAGCGGTGCAACATAACTTAAATTAAATGTTAATGTTAGGAGGTCATAGTATAGGTATTAAGCTTTATAAATATTAAAAAACGATTTTGAAAGGCACTTATTTTTTAAATAATTTTTCCATAATTAATCATTTTCTTTAAAAAAAAAAAAATAAAAAAAAATTATTCTTTTTTTTGTGATAATTCCACATATAAAAGCAAGCTGCATCCCTTGCCTATTATTTGGGATACATTAACTCACAAGCCTAAGCGCATAAGCCTAACTTGAAATGCGTCACATTTTTGCGCCACTTTCATTTAAAAGGAAGGTTATGCAAAATTCCACCCATGTTTAACTGGGAAAGTGCTGGCTGAATTGAAAATAGATAATTTCGGTTTTTTGGGGGGGGCCCTATTTATATCTATTGAATGTGTTTTCTAATTTATTAAGCATTTAACGGCAGTTTTGTATATGTGCACAATTGCTCATTCTATAAATTAAAGAGCAACATATAGCTATGTTAGCACATCACATGGTTCATTTCTGGATTTTTTCTAAGTTTCTACTTAATATTAATTAACCAACATTTTACTTAACAAACTGTAAACATCAAGAAGACCCACAAACACACATTGAGCTCATTTCAGATATAAACAGAAAACACTCAGTACACACAATACAGCGCGCTTTAGCCATTTTTCATAAATAGCGCCGTCGCAATTTACTTACAGAACCGTTTGCAGATCCTAGTTGTAAGTCATATTTACAAGAAAAAAAAAAAAAACACTTTTCTCAATTATTTCCAAGAATAGCGGACCCATACTTTATTAAACGTGATGGGGCCCACTCCGTGCTTTACATATAGTTCATAGGTTGGAGTTCCAATCGGAGGAACCGGACATGAGTCCTCCAACCGGGAGTCCCTTTTACAACCAAGACAAAACAAATTTCCAAGTCTGCTAAGACCAGGCATCTTCGCTCACTAGTCTAGCTTCAAACTTCAAAGGATTATCGTTTACGATAGTCTCGTGAATACACGAGTCCTTCGGCTTTGGTACTTGCAAGTTCCAAATCAAAGTGATCCCAAAGGGATACCAAACCAAATGTCCAATTAAGGACCAAACCAAGTGTCCAACTAAGGACCAAACCAAGTGTCCAACTAAGGACTGGGAGACGCTCCACTTATACTTAACTGAAAATATCAATGACGTCACCAGAAGACTCGTCTTATCGTTTCGCTCTACCAAAAATCAAGGGTCCAAATCAGGGCGATAGCCAGGGCAGCAGTCCTTCATAGCCGTCGGGAAGCGGGGAACCTCGCAACAAAGACTTTCGGACCACGTCGACATGCAGGGGTCGATGAAGTGGCGGCCTTCCTCCAGAATTTTCACACGAAGCTCCCCACGGACCTCAGGCTTGGACCGGTACCGCTGGTATCGCCCCACGTTTGGGCGCCAACTGAGGTACTGGGTTTTTCAGAACCGGTACTGATCCGGTAACCCAGCGGTGCCAGGGTACACCCAAAGACCTCGGGTACTTTCCTGATTCAGACTACAGAAACTCAGAGTCTTCTAGGTGAAGTCAAAGATCGAATTTATTGGCTGCAACCAATTGACAAGTGTCCTAGAAGTACAACAGCACGATTTGTATGTTCTCAGGAAACTGTGTTTCAATGCAAAGTCAGGTTTCCTTATATACAGTTTTTTAAGCTTCAAGCAAACATTCTTGACATTTTGGTTGGTCATTCACATGTTTTCACTACAAAGGAAAAAACAGTGTCATGATGAAACCTCATATTTCATGTCATCCAACCCATAATAAATTACCCGGCAAGGCCTAGTATTTTACATCAGATAAGTGTGGACCCCCAATAAAAACGGGCACCTCCCCCTCGTAAAGTAAGAAGAAGAAAAGAGCAGGTGCAGGTGTGAGCAAGATTAGGCAGGGTGTGTGAGCGATAATAAGGGTTTTATGGCATGGTGTGCCTTGATGCTATCTGATTCGGCCACTGGGAGAGGGACTGACCAAACAGGTTTGGCCTGAGGCAATGGTTCCAGCTTGCCCAGGTCAGAGAAAAGTCAATCAAGGTGTACGTGTCCTTGGAATCAAATCTGACTGTATTATAAGCCTATGTGAGGGCAACTTTTAAAATGGCTGCCGTGTATAAAATGGGAGCCACGAGTGCAGGACGAAAATGGAGATTTCGAGGTGAAAACGCTGCTGGAATTGAGCGAAAATGCTCATGCTTAGTGTACTAGTCATTATCGGTCTTTTGATACTAAAATCGTACTGCTGTGGCAAAGTAAATTACATGGGTCCAGAATTTTTAGAACCACAAAGATTACGAAGTTGTCATATTATAATGAATATGCGCCGATTTGGGACTCTTCTGGATCCCCGGAGTGGACTAAAGACACCCTGGCTATTCCCCTGAAAGAGGCAGGTTTGTTGCAATGGAAACATCTTTGTTATAATGGTGAACTTAGAGACTTTGATAGTCTTAACATTGAGGTAGGAGGAGGGCTGCCTAAGTTCAAATATCTTCAGATGAAGTCCTGGGCTGGTTATGTAGCAGAGGAAGTGGCAAGTACTAATGGACTTGTGGACCAGATGCACCTGGATACCTCGATGAAGAAGGAAGTGGCGAAATGGTATTGGCTGATGTTGGATATTGTGGATGGGGAATTTAACCTTCCGGAAGAAGCTGCAGCTTAAAGACCTTTGGCAAGTATCTACTACACTTTTTTATAACACGGTTAAACCTGCTACGTTAAGGATAAATCATCTATTCTCTATCCACAGAGCCTTCTGGACACCCACAAAATTGTCCAGGCTGAGACAAGATAACGTGGTGAGGTGTAAGAAGTGTTGTTCTGCATCAGCTGATGATTTACATATGTTTTTTTGACTGCCCTTTACTTTGTACGTTTTGGCAAGAGGTGAGGGAAGCAGTTAACAACATTCTTCCCTCAAGCCCAAAGGTAAGACCTTCGATTTTGATGTTTGGCTGCTCATATGAGACACGGAAGATGGGTAGAGATGGAGCTAAACTGTTGTTTTATATGATGCTGGTGGTGAGAAGGGAGAGTTGTAGAAAATGGATCAGCCTTGTCCCCCCTACCTTTATTGAATGGAAAAATTATTTAATTTATTATTATAAGTTTGACTGTTATAAAGTTTGTAAGAGGATCAGATTTCGGAATCCGCTAAAGCAATGGTTGAGAAGTGGGGAGGTATAAATAGATATGAGGTTATCCTATGATTATATCCTTCCCTCTGCTTTCCGCACTAGAGTTTTGGATGGAAGGTTTGTCCCAGACAGGGGTGACGTGGTTAGGGGTCAGAGGAGTGCAGTTGGGTGAGAACCTTTGCTGCCCCTCCTCCTCCCCCACTATTGGTCAGGTGAGGGAAATTGGGAAGACATATGAGGATAAAAATAAAAATTAAAAAAACAATACTATCCCCTCACAACAGAGAAATAAAAGGGGCAAAATGCTGATAACGTTTTGTAAGAAATAAAAATATTTCTTTAAAACGTTTGTGGTCTGCTTGAAAGACAGCAAAATGAAGTACGCAAGACACAAAGTTTGACATCAACTAAGAAATGAATACAAATACAGGTTATCTCAGGTAAAAAAAAATCCTACAATAAAGTACAGAGTTTAACTAGAAGGTAGTGCTTGTTCAAGGAAATAAGAGTTAGATTGTTCCACAGCAGAGTAATCTAGAATCTAATGAGAAATATGAGGATTAAATAAGAAGAGAAGCTGTGAGGCAAAAGGTATTTGTTGAGGGTATAGTTCATAAGGCCTTTGTTCTGAAGAGGAAGCAATTTATTTTAATTCTCACAAGAATGAAAACACTAGACAAGATTTTTAGATCTGGCATCCTTGGCGTGGTCTCCCCTGTCTTTTTTGCTTCTTCTTCCTATGTTTTGACTGAGTGCTGGACTCTGTTTTTGCTGATCTTGTTACTCCTGGCACTTTACCACTATGGACCAGTACTAAAGTGCAAGTGTTCCCTGTGTAAACTGTTTGTGTAATTGGCTTTCCATGATTGGCATATTTGATTCACTAATAGGTTCCTAGTAAAATGTAATAGAGGTGTCCAGGGCCTGTAAAACATGTTATTAGTGGGCCAGCAGCACTGATTGTGCCACCCACATGAGTAGCATTATAAACATGGCTCAGACCTGCCACTGCAGGGTCTGTGAGTGCAGTTTCAAACTACCAATTCGACCTGGCAAGTGTACCCACTTGCCAGGCTCAAACATTCCCTTTTGCACATGTAAGGCACCCCTAAGGTATGAAAAGGGAAGGTTTAGGCCTGGCAAGTGGGTACACATGCCAAGTCGAATTGGAAGTTTGAAACTGCACCCGCAGACACTGCAGTGGCAGGTCTGAACCAGGTTTGCAGGGCTACTCATGTGGGTGACACAACCAGTGCCGCAGGCCCACTAGTAGCATTTTGATTTACAGGCCCTGGGCACCTCTAGTGCACTGCACTAGGGACTTACTAGTCAGTCAGTCACAAAACTTTATTCGGCAAATGCCATAAAAGTACAGACAAAAACACAAATACCACACAATAATTACGTTACAGTAAATAGATAGAAGAATAAAATAGTACCATATCTAAAACATTACGTAAACATCCGGTCTAAAAACCCATAAAATAAACAAATAAAACTCATAACATAAGGAAAATCACAATAACAGAATACAAGAATTAACTTACAATATTAAACTATACATACATATACATTTAAAATGAAATGAGCCTTTTCCTAATACTTAAAGAAGCAGTAATAAAATCTAATACAAAATGACAAATTTGCCTATCTGGCAATCTCTGAAAATATATTAAAGCTTCCTTGTAATGGATGGGTCTAACAAAACGTAAAGTGGGTAAAATGCAAACCCCTCTAGGAGCAGCATAAAAAGGGCAAAAGAGAAAAAAGTGCAAAGTACTCTGGGTTGATCTAGAATCACAGGGACAAAGAGGTAAATCCCTGTTCCAAAAACATGGTTCAGGAAACGCTACCTTAAAATGAATTAAATTAAGTCTAAAAAGTGTTAAAAAAGAAAGTATCTTAAAACTGGAAAACCAGGTCAGATAAGGTTCAAGGCATGGGGCTGTCACAACCTGAGAATAGGAATCAAAGGATTTTAATTTCAGAGAACTGCAAAATCTCAGGTCTGATATGTACTCGGAGTAAGTAGCCTTCAGAACGGACCTAGAATTTATAGTTAATAGGTGAGGTTCATCAAACATATATCTAAGACCTAAATTCTCAAAAGAGTTTCGTAAAAACATAAGCCAGGGGATCCTATTTGAATTTTCCAATTGTAAGCATTCAGAAATACAATCTTGGACCAATTTTGCCATTGGGTTTAGCCAACATCTAATCCAAAGCAATAATGGCGCCAAAAAAACCCTGTCCTCCAAAAAACACTGACCAAGTTCTTCGTGGCAGATGATATTTGCAGTACATTTTGGAACCAACAGTAATCTTCGCAAAAATTTATTTTCGACCCTCTGGAGAGATGGTACCTTTACACAGCCCCAAACGCCTGCTCCGTAGAGCACAGCTGCGGTACACTTAGAATTATACAGAGTTTTCATCTGTGCAGGGGGTCTATGGCCTAATTTAGTAAATCAAATATGTCCATCATGGAAGGCCAATTACACATACATTTTACATAGAAACACTTGCACTTTAGCACTGGTTAGCAGAGGAAAATTGCCCAGAGTGTCAAAAACAGCAAAACAGAGTCCAGCATGCATCAACAACCTGGGAAACAGAGGCAGAAAGTTAGGGGAGACCAGGCTAAGGATGCCAAGTCTAACAGGCACAGAAAGAGATATGGGGGGTCATTCTGACCCTGGCGGTAAAAACCGCCAGGGCCAACGACCGCGGGAGCACCGCCAACAGGCTGGCGGTGCTCCCATGGGCATTCTGACCGCGGCGGTACAGCCGCGGTCAGAAACGGAAAACCGTCGGTGTACCGCCGGTTTCCCGCTGCCCTGGGGAATCCTCCATGGCGGCGCAACTTGCTGCGCCGCCATGGGGATTCCGAGCCCCATACCGCCATCCTGTTCCTGGCGGGTTTGGCCGCCAGGAAGAGAATGGCGGTATGGGGTGTCGTGGCCCCCCTGGGGGCCCCTGCAGTGCCCATGCCAATGGCATGGGCACTGCAGGGGCCCCCGTAACAGGGCCCCACAAAGATTTTCAGTGTCTGCCATGCAGACACTGAAAATCGCGATGGGTGCAACTGCACCCGTCGCACCCCTTCCACTCTGCCGGCTCCATTCGGAGCCGGCATCCTCATGGAAGGGTGTTTCCCGCTGGGCTGGCGGGCGGCCTTCTGGCGGTCGCCCGCCAGCCCAGCGGGAAACACAGAATACCCGCGGCGGTCTTTTGACCGCGCAGCGGTATTCTGGCGGGCCCTGCCAGGCCGGCGGCTACCGCCGCAGGCCAGGGTCAGAATGAGGCCCTTGGAGTTTGGGGTCTCTGTACTCACAATTTAAAAATAAATCTTTTGGTAAAGCTGTTTTTAGATTGTCAGTTTGAAAGTGGCACTTATAGAAAGGGGGCATTTTCTTGCTTAAACCATTGTGTGACTTTGCCTGCTTATGTTTTACTTGTCTGGTTCAGATTGACAGTTGAGCTGTTTGTGAATCTTCACTAGACAGTGACACAAAGAGAGCTGGGGTGTAGCCTGCATATCCTGGTGGGCCATCTGGGCTATAGTGGAGGAAGTAGCTGACACTTACACTTGAATGGGCTGTGCTTGACCTCACACAATGCGGTCTCCAACCCCCTGGTATGAGTCAGGCAGGATCTCATGAACAACAGGCAGGATCTCCTGAACAACAGAGACTTTCCTATGAAGTTTACCTACCTCAAAGGCAGAAAGGAGTATAAGTAGTGGACCCACAACCTCAGATTCTTAGATTACTTCTGGAACCAAGAGGAACCTTTGCCAAGGAGAAGATCTGAAGTGCTGCATGAGGAGTACTGCCCTCTTCCTGTGACTGTGCTTTGCTGGGCCGGCCCGCAAATACTGCTTCTGCCTGAAAGAGGACAAAGACTGGACTTTGTGGACTTTGTGGTATATTTCTGCTTGTGAAGTGTCTTCAAGGGCTCGGACTTGCCTCCTGTTTTGAAGTCTCAGAGGCTCTTACCCTGCCAAGTGGTGCCCTATCCAGTCCCTGGGCTCTTAAAAGGTGAAGCTGAGAAACCAAGGTGAAAATCCACACCCAGAAGTTGTGCGTGAAAACCTTTGATGCACCACCTGCAACGTGGCTGTAAAAACAATGTTCCACCCGCCTCTCAGCTGAAATCAACACACCACATGCATCAAAGCTGGAAAATCAACGCATCAACTGCATCATGGCTGGAGAAATGACGCAACACCCGCCTGCAGCTTCTGAAATCGAAGCAAACCCCATGCAGCATTTTTTTCCATCACTGCGCAGCCGGATTTCACTGCACACATCATCACAGGGCATCAAAATCAACGTGAGTCTGCGTGGATCCATGGTGCCCGGTCCGGAAATCAACACATCACTCTCTTGCAGGAGAGAAAAATGACACATTGCCTGCCCAACTGGAGAAGAAACAACGCACTGCCTCACTCGCGAGTAAGGAATCAACACATCGCTGACTTTTCTGATGTACGCTCGCCCATATAGCTTTATTTTTGACGCAAACCAGGTACTTTGTGTAACAACAAGTTTTTCATTGTTTTCAATGGAGTAAGATTCTATTATTCATTACTTTACTTGTGTATGTTGGAGTTTTGTCATTTTGGTTTTGTTTGATTTAGATAAATATTGGCTATTTTTCTAAACTGCTGTGGTGTGCATTTTGTAGTATATTCACTGTGTTACTGTGTGTGTTGGTAGAAATACTTTACACATTCCCTTTGAGACAAGCATGACTGCTCGTGCCAACCTACCAAGGGGGTGAGCTGGGGTTATCTTAAGTGAGTATCTTCCTTGCCCTGACTAGAGTGAGGGTCCCTGCTTGGACAGAGTTCAAACTAACTGCCAACCATAGACCCCATTTCTAATAAAAATAGTGTTGGGTATGATGAGAAAAAGCCAACAGAAAAGACTTATAAACAGAACTAACTTTTGCAAAGTTTTTATGGGTGAATTGAGATATATGTCTAGTAGTGAGCCTTTCTTTAATGAACAAAGCTACTTGTAAGAGAACATAATACTGCATGCAGTTGATGTATCTTGGCAATATTAAAAGTTGAAATATGGATTTCCTATTCAGAAGACGGTAATAATACCTAGAAATATACAGGAAACCATTGCTGAAGAGGTCCAAGGCAGGGATAAATAGGCCCCTGTATATAAATAGAATTGTAGCACTATTTGTAGTGTTCGCCAGCAATCAATTGGGATACTCAAAAACTTTCTACGTATGTTTCTATGCAAAACTCGTAAGCAAACATTTTTATCCATGCAATGTAAGAAAATATATAAATGTACAGGGACATTCATTAGCATGTTTATCAAGGAAAGTATGCCAAAGCACCTTTCATCCCTTTAGAATGTTAGCTGTACATCACTCACAAATACAAACTCTAGTTAGGAGGCTACCATGTGAAGAGTTCTGCACTATTGTCAGGAGAAATTAATAAAAAAGAAAAAAAAGTTATTTTGCACAGAATACTAGCAGAGGTAGGGAAGGTTTGTGATGATTTGCAGTTTTGTTTCTTTGGACCTGTCCAAGAGTGCAGAAAGATGCAAGACATGGAATTTGCAGGTGTAGTAGAAGAGGAGTTAGGTATTGCAGTTGATAGTTTTCATGAAGAGATTAGAAAGTTTAACACAGTCTCTTCAGAGAAACCAGACTATGTTTGCATATTTTGTAGACGCAATCACTGTAAAGGTCAAAATTGTTATGTTACTGAATCTTCAAAAACTGAAGACAACAACAAAGAGGCAAGATTTTACGTCTTATTTTTTAATGGAGGAAAGTTTTGATTGTTGCACACAACAAATTATATGTAAATTGCTATAATGAATTAGAGGATAATACAATGTCAGCTAGAGCAGTGTATAACAAGCTAGAACTCATTCCAATCCCAGAAGAACTTTAAGGTTTGAATGTTTCTTAGTTGATACAAATTTAATGTATACATCCAATTCAAGCTATAATTCAGATGGAGCCAAAGACAGGAAAGTTACCTCCAACTGAGATTCAGAAAGGTCTGAAAAGCAGAGCTGTATGCTTGCCATTAGCTTTTAAACAGAATAGTGTAACTGTATGTGTGCAAAGAGATTTGGAAGAAGGTCTGATAAGTCTAGTTAATGATGTACCTACGAAGAGTAAAAAGATATGGCAAGAGTTAGTGGATGTTATCAAAGTAAAAGAAGCTGTATTATATCTGGTACAAAACAACATTTATTATGAAAATGTGGATATTCTACAAGATATTTCACGTATGAAGGATGCGACGGTGCCATCTAAGGGTTAGTTTGAAAAGGCTGTGATGACCATGCTGTACAAATTCCGACAGCTAAGTACAGATCAACTCGACTTTACTCAGAGGACCCAAGATTTATTCCCTATATATTTGATCTACTATTTGAGAGTGACTTGTCTGGGTCATCTTATGCAGTAAATTGCATTCTCAAACCAGGAAACTGCAAAATCTGTCAAAAAGGGAATTTGTTGACAAAGTATATGGAAAAGATGAAAATCTGGAATACAACTTAGTTAATTTGATGGCGTGTCAACATGGTACCAACGAGTATTGGTATCCTTGCCACAGTGAACTAAAATGCATGTTAAGAAACCTTGGAACTCCTACTTGGGTTCTAACACTGAGTTGTGATGAGTAAAAACCAAACAACCTATTGGAATTCTTATGAGAAGCAAACTCAAACATAAATTACATCAAAGTGAAGACACCAGGAGAACTCTCCTTGTTAGACCCTGCAAACCTTTGCAGATATTTTAACCATAGGTTTCAAGCAATAATGACTTTCATCTGCAACAAAAGTACTCCTCCTCTTAGTGAAGTGACTGATTTCTTTTAGCACAAAGAATACCAAGCGAGAGGTGTGCCCTATAATCGCATGCTGTTATTGGTAAAAGATGCCCTGAAGTTTGAACAGACTATGGTGAGTCTGTCTTGTCTTTCACAGAACAGCAGGTGACATGTGATAACCCAAAAGATACTACTGACAATTGATTGAGTAAATTTCTATGAGTTCAAAATCATCAGTGTGGATACTGTCTAATACTGTCCTTGAACATACAGATCAAAATAAAAAATTTACACAACATGTCCTTTTGGATTCCCACGACCTGTGATCTCAGAAGGGCGAGAGAACAGCTTTTTGTCTGCAATGAGACACACCCTGACTGGGAAATCACCAAAAACTACATAAAACCTCAGAAGAAGAGAAGCTTCTAAATATATTAATGACTACAACCCTGTAATTCTGAAGGTATGGAACGCAAATATGGATATTCAACTTGTTGCAGGTAACTTCAGCGCTGTAGCTCGCTACATGACTTGTTATATAACAAAATCAGAGAAAACTGAAATTAAAGTGATGTTGGATGAAATTTTGGCAGAAAAGACTCTTAGCAAGAGATTGTACAGTTTTAGTTCGAAAATGCTTTCCCGCAGGGAAATTGTATCTTATGAATGCGTAGATAGGGTAAGCTCGGCCAGTTTGTTCTCCAAGTCCAGAGGAATTGTGTGAATAAGCCTAGTCCTTGCAAGCAGTCATAATAAAGTGTTAAAGTCTTTCCCAGAAATACAGTACCTTGCAGAATTTGATCCTGGGAGCACAGACATTCTAAAGACTAACATGTTGGATACATTCTACCCAAGAAGAAGTTCCTATCTTGAGAATGTGTGTCTGTATGAAGTACTTCAACAATATACTTACAGAAGTAATGTAACTGAAAACATAGAAGAAGGAAGATTTGCAGTCACTGGATGTGACACAACAAATTAACTCTAATAAATCACAAGAAGCTAAGGGCCAGATGTAGGAAGGCATTAGCGCCTCGCAAACGGCGAAAAACGCCATTTGCAAGGCACAAATGCCTTCACGCGATGCAGAAACACATATTGCGAGTCGGTACCGACTCGCAAAATGTGTTTCAGACTCCCAAATAGGAAGGGGTGTTCCCTTCCTATTTGCGATTCGCACCGCGATGTAGAGTTGATTTGTGACCGCAAAAGCGGTCGCAAATCAACACGCAGTTACCATCCACTTGAAGTGGATGGTAACTCATTCGCAAACGGGAAGGGGTCCCCATGGGACCCCTTCCCCTTTGTGAATGCTCACAATAATATTTTTTCAGAGCAGGCATTGGTCCTATGGACCACTGCCTACTCTGAAAAAAAACGAAACTAAAAGGTTTCGGTATTTTTTCTATTTGCAGCTCGTTTTCCTTTAAGGAAAACGGGCTGCAAAGAGAAAAAAAAAAAACTGCTTTATTGAAAAGCAGTCACGGACATGGTGGTCTGCTGTCTCCAGCAGGCCACCATCCCCGTGAGTGCCTAGACTCGCTATGGGGTCGCAAACTGCGACCCACCTCATAAATATTTATGAGGTGGGTCTTTGCGACCCCATAGCGAGTCGCAGAAGGTGTCTGAGACACCTTTTTGCATTTCCTTTTGTGAGGTGCAAATTGCGAGTAGCTGGGACTCGCAATTTGCACCTCGCAAAAGGAAAAGTACCTACATCTAGCCCTTAGTTGCCAAACTCCAGATAGAAGAGAGTTTTTTAATTTGGAGCTTTACAGCTATTCAAATCATGGTGAAATGAATCAGATCTACTTGGACACTATGGGGGTGATTCTAACTTTGGCGGGCGGCGGAGGCCGCCCGCCAAAGTTCCCCCAACAGAATACCGCTACGCGGTCAGAAGACCGCCGCGGTTATTCTGTGTTTCCCGCGGGGCTGGCGGGCGACCGCCAGAAGGCCGCCCGCCAGCCCAGCGGGAAACCCCTTCCCACGAGGAAGCCGGCTCCGAATGGAGCCAGCGGAGTGGGAAGGGTGCGACGGGTGCAGTAGCACCCGTCGCGATTTTCAGTGTCTGCTATGCAGACACTGAAAATCTTTTAGGGGCCCTCTTACGGGGGCCCCTGCAGTGCCCATGCCATTGGCATGGGCACTGCAGGGGCCCCCAGGGGCCCCAGGACACCCCTTACCGCCATCCTGTTCCTGGCGGTCACGACCGCCAGGAACAGGATGGCGGTGAGGGGGTCGGAATCTCCATGGCGGCACAGCTGGAGGATTCCTCAGGGCAGCGGAAAACCGTCGGGAGACCGCCGGTTTTCCGTTCCTGACCGCGGCCATAGCGCCGCGGTCAGAATGCCCTTGGGAGCACCGCCAGCCTGTTGGCGGTGCTCCCGCGGTCGTTGACCCTGGCGGTCAATGACCGCCAGGGTCAGAATGACCCCCTATGACTGTTATGAAGTCTCATTCAAGGATGTAAAAGACAGTGTACAATGTTCTGTCTTTCTAATGTGCTTGCAGATGTTGAAAGATGAGATTGAACAGGAAGAAACAATTGCTGCAGAAATAGCCAGGGAGAGTTCACTAAGTAATCAAAGTTCTGACCTAATCAACTATTCAAATCATGGTGAAATGAATCAGATCTACTTGGACACCATGACTGTTATGAAGACTCATCCAATGCTGTAAAAGACAGTATCCAATATTCTGTCATTCTAATGTGTTTGCAGATGTTGAAAGATGAGATTGAACAGGAAGAAACCATTTCTGCAGAAATAGCCAGGGAGAGTTCACTAAGCAATCAAAGGTCTGGGTAAGCAAATCAAGTTCCTCTTGGAGAACCAGTAATTCAAAATGAAGCAGCCATATCTATGAATGAGGTGGAGATTACCATGCAGCAGGCACAAGAGGAAACAGCGGATTTCAAACTGTTAGCAGAACGACTGAACAATAAAGAAAGACAAATTTACAACAACGTTAAAACTAAAATAGATTAGGATTCCTCCATGAAAAAATACTATGTGACTGTCCTAACTATAAACTAATATTACTGTACATAAGTGGACAAGCTGGCACTGGCAAAAGCTTCCTAACTAAAGTACTCGCCAGTTACATACAGAAGACTACAGATTCAAATTTGTTATGTGTAGTAACAACACCAACGGTCTTAGCTGGACATAACATTAAAGGGATTACTCTACTTCGACTAGTAACGCTGCCTGTTGAAAATGACAATAAACTAGAATATCAGAAGTTATCTGGTAATGCTTGAGAAATCGAAAGTATTGAAAAAAATGAAACTTCTAGTAATTGATGAAGTGAGCATGGTATCGAACATAATGTTTGCTTTCATACACCTACGGATGCAGCAGAATTTAAGAACAAGCTATGACGTACTCTTTGGAGGGAATCCTTTAATTGTCTTTGGAGACCTACTCCAACTTAACCCTGTAAAAGGACAACTTGTTTTCAAAACACTTTTGTATACTGAAACAGAGGTGATGGCAATGTTAATAGTTGGTTAAACTTTGAATACAATTTGGGGGTCATTCTGACCTCGGCGGTAAAAGGCCCTTACCGCCGGTCAGAAGTCTGCCATTCTACCGCCGTGGCCGTGGTAAACCGCCACGGTCATTCTGACCCACAACTGACAACCCGCCAAAAATCCAACATCCACAGCAGGCCGCCACATCAGCGGCCAGTGGTAAACTGGAGATGACCAAACCTCCACCGCCACGCCAACAGAAACACGCCCATGTCATTCTGACCCACAAATCCACGCGGCGGTCTTTCAACCGCGGTATTCCATTGGCGGTACACACCGCCGCGCTCAAAATACACACACAGCTCCAAAACACAGCCACATTGGACAATTTGAAATACACACACCTGATACACATACACACACCACTCCCACACACCCAACCCAATATAAAACACACACCCACATCACCCACAAACCCCTACGACCAAAGATCAGAGACGAAGGAGAGAGAGACACATCACAGAATAGAGAGCTACATCACACAGAGGCACACTACACCATCACACACACCACATAGAAGCACAAAGCACCACACACCAACACACTCATCACCACATACACCACCCCACACCTCATCCACACCACCCCATGGCACCCCAAAGGCACCCACGCTTTTCGGACCAAGAACTCCGGGTCATGGTGGAGGAAATTATAAGAGTTGAACCCCAGCTATTCGGCTCACAGGTGCAGCACACCACTATAGCCAGGAAGGTGGAGCTATGGCAGCGGATCGTGGACAGGGTCAACGCGGTGGGACAGCATCCCAGAAATCGGGACGACATCCGCAAACGCTGGAACGACCTACGGGGAAAGGTGCGCTCGATGGTCTCGCGACACAACATCGCAGTGCAGAAGACTGGCGGGGGACCCCCACCCACTCCACCCGAATTCACAGCATGGGAGCAAGAGGTACTAAACATCCTGCATCCTGATGGCCTCGCTGGAGTACACGGAGGAATGGACTCTGGTAAGTACAATCTCAACTACTACACCCCCCCCAGCATGCTAACCCCCACCACCCCCCTCACCCCCAAGCCCCCATCACACATCCTCCCTGAGAATGTCTCTCCAGCACAACCCACCCAACACCAACCCCTGCATGCCACCACAAACTATGGACACCCATCACCTAAGCATGACCACTGCACATACCCCCCCCCCCCAAAACACCCTCACAACACCTCCCCCAAGGGAATGGCAGCACTGGGGGACAAGGGCACCCATAAATCGCACACTAGCACACACAGAAACAATAACCATACTCTCTTACCCCATGCAGGACCCGAACGCCAACACACCGGTCAGGAGGGTCCAGAAATGTCCATCCCACCCCCGGAAGAGGCCCCCAGTGATGACAGCAGCTCTGTCGACCTGGAACCTGATGACCAGCCCGGACCATCGGGGACCTCTGGACAGTGGGTTCCCCACACACAGACACAGGCCACACCAGACCCAACCCCCTCTGGGACCAACAGCACAGCTCCCACCCAGCGGGCCCATGCCTCTGTCTCTAGGACAGGTCAATCAGCGGTGTGTCTGCCACTACAGGGCACCCAGGCTAACCCACCACCCCAACAACAACAGGGACCTGGGGGCAGTGGTAGTGGGCACACCGTCCAGGGGACAGAGGCCGGGGGAAACCGGGCAACTCGGAGGGCTGCTGTGCGACAGGGGGGGGAGGAGAGGCCCAGGGAACCCACTCTCCAAGAGGCCCTCACCACCATCATGGCAGCCTACCACCACTCCCAAGAGACAATGGCGACTGTACTGGCCAGGTTCCAGGAGATCCAGGCACAGCAGGAGGAACGCTACATGGGGTTCAGCAATCAACTCACCAACATCTCTACCGCTATGGGGAGCATAGTCCAGGCCCTGAACTGTATAGAAGACACGTTGCGGGACCATGTGGCACCACACAGGGCCCCTGTCACTAGCCCGGACCAGGAACAGCCTACCACCTCCGCCGGCGCTAGTGGTCAGGAGGCCCCACCACAACGACAGGCCACCAGAACCCCACCTCCTGCTGAAGAACAACCACCCCGCAAGAGGAGCCTGAGATAAAAAAAATAGACAGAGTAGGATGTCAAGACCCCCGCCAGCATGAGGTACCCCCTGAAGTCATCCCACTGTCCCACATTGCCACCCTGTCCAACCTTGAACTGCCCCTGCTCCATCCTTCCACAGGCATATGGACAATGCACCTGTGAGACTGAGAACTAGACTCTGCCATGGACATTACTCCACCCCCACCCATCACCGTGTTAATATCATGTACCATTATCTAGCACTACAAATAAATCACTCATTGCACTGAAATCTATCAGGAGTCAGCCTGTATTATTTACAAATGTATAACACATTACAGATCAATTATGTTCGGTTATCTTTGTGTTGAAAACATACCGAGGTCAATAAGCATTAGTCCATGGGCTAACCAACCAGAAGTCACGCAGTGGGTCATACAGCACTGAAAAGGGAAGGGAAAATCAAACATCAGTCTAAAAGAACTGGGGGGAAATAGACAAAGTTGAGATGCAGGAGTCTTCAAGTAAATGTAAAATGGCGTGGGTGATTCTTACCTGTGTGCTACTGAAAATACTGTTGGATAACTCTGTCCCTGTTGTCTGTGTCGTCCTCTGAGTCTTCCTCCTCTTCACTCTCCGCAGGCTCCACAGCTGCTTCAACACCACCATCTGGACCATCCTCCTGCAGGAAAGGCACCTGACGTCGCAATGCAAGATTGTGAAGCATACAGCAGGCCACGATGATCTGGCACACCTTCTTTGGTGAGTACATCAGGGATCCCCCTGTCATATGCAGGCACCTAAACCTGGCCTTCAGGAGGCCAAAGGTCCTTTCTATGATCCTCCTAGTCCGCCCATGGGCCTCATTGTACCGTTCCTCAGCCCTGGTCCGGGGATTCCTCACTGGGGTCAATAGCCAAGGCAGGTTGGGGTAACCAGAGTCACCTATTAGCCACACACGTTGTCCCTGTAGCTGTTCCATCACATAAGGGATGCTGCTATTACGCATCACATACGCGTCATGCACTGAACCAGGGAACATGGCATTTACATGGGAGATGTACTGGTCAGCCAAACAGACCACCTGGACGTTCATAGAATGATAACTTTTCCTGTTTCTGTACACCTGCTCATCGTCTTTTGGGGGTACTAAGGCCACATGGGTCCCATCAATGGCACCAATTATGTTGGGGATATGTCCAAGGGCATAAAAATCACCCTTCACAGTGGCCAAATCAACCTCCTCAGGGAATAGAATGTAACTCTGCATGTGTTTTGTCAGGGCAGACAACACTCTAGACAAAACTTTTGAAAACATGGGCTGAGACATTCCAGATGACATGGCCACTGTCGTCTGGAATGAGCCACTTGCAAGAAAATGGAGGACTGACAGAACCTGCACCAGAGGGGGAATTCCTGTGGGTTGGCGGATGGGGGACATCAGGGCTGGCTCCAGCTGGGCACACAGTTCATGGATAGTGGCACGGTCAAGTCGGTATCGTAGTATGATGTGGCGTTCTTCCATTGTCGACAGGTCCACCAGCGGTCGGTACACGCGAGGATTCATCCTTCTCCTCGCAAGTCCCAGCGGACGGTTCCTAGGAAGGACAACATGGAGCACAGAGTCAAGCAACTCACAGGTACGTTCACCACAGCTTGCATAGCACACGGTTATCTATGTATTGAGAGCGTGTATGTGTGGCAATGCAAGGCCTAGGCCTGTGTGACGCAGTACGAATTATGCCATGTGGGCCCTTGAAATGGCGGCTGCCTGACCTGTGAAGTGGGACAATGGGATGTGAGGTCAATGCGCTGGCGGGGCGCACTGTGGCGGTAGGCGGTCGAAGACCGCAATACGAAGCCGCATTGGTTAACATTGAAGCCTATGGGTTTCAGGAGCCAATGACGAGGTGCGCCGGCGGTCGCGGTACGCACCGCCGCGGTACGCACCGCCGCGGGCGTGACCACCATTTTCTATCTGCTTAATCACTCGAGACCTGATCATCCACAGGAGAGGACCTATACTGCAAGTGCTGCTGTGACCTCGGTCTGGAAGTGACAATGGCTGCTGCGACTGGGGAAAGGGCCCCTGCCTTCACGTCTGAAGAGTTGGAGAAGCTCGTGGATGGGGTCCTCCCCCAGTATGCGTTACTCTACGGTCCTCCAGACCAACAGGTAAGTACACCGTGTGCACATGGAATGGGCGATGCCTGTGTGGAGTGGGGTGGATGTAAGTTGGTGGGGTGGGGGGCGAATGAGGAGTGCAACGCACAACAGATGAGAGCATGTGCCATTTGGCAAAGTTGGTGAGGGGGGCCAATCACATCTAACATGCAGTTCATTGATGAATGTTTCCTTCCCAACCTGTACATGTCAAATAGGTCAGCGCCCATCAGAAAGTCGACATTTGGCGTGCCATCGCCAAGGAAGTCCGGACCCTGGGGGTCCACAACAGACGGGGCACCCAGTGCCGCAAGAGGTGGGAGGACATCCGCCGCGGAACCAGGAAGACCGCCGAGTCACTGCTGGGGATGGCCTCCCAACCTAGGAGGGGTGCCAGTCGTACCATGACCCCCCTGATGTCCCGGATCCTGGCGGTGGCCTACCCTGATTTGGATGGGCGCTTGAGGACATCACAGCAGACACAAGGGGGTGAGTATCAGCACATTCTCCTATCTTTCTGCGCAGTGGAGGCGTCTGGGTGGGGGAGGAGGGCTGTGGGTGACATTAGGCCAGGGCGCTTTCTGTAGGCTAGTCCCCTCCCTTAGGCATGGCCCTGTGCTCCCAGTCCCCCACCTCTGTAGGGTGACAAGTACAGCTATTGATGGTCCAGCATCACACATGTGCGCGTTTGTCGTCTCTAGACCTGTTGTCCTAGTCAGGAGTACTGAGTAGTGTACCCCGAATGCGCGGCGTAGTGCATGAGGCTCCTCTGTCTGTCCTCTCCGCCAACGGTGTTGACATTGCATGCACTCAACCCGGTCTTCGTTTTTCTCCCCCCACCCTTCTTCTTCATCTTCTTGTGCATGTGTGCATTAGCATCATCAGGCGGAGGAGATTTGGCATCGGAGCACGAGGGAGCTGCCAGTCACAAGGCCCCGGTGGCCCCAGGAACAGACACCGAGGGCACCAGTGATCCAGAGGGCGAGGGGAGCACCACAACGGGGACCGGTGGTGAGACCAGCGACACAGACACGTCCTCGGATGGGTGCTCCCTAGCGGTGGCGGCAACATCCGTGCCCCCTGCCTCTACAGGTACAGCCGCCACCCAGCGCACCAGCCCCGCCCTCCCAGCAGCCCCTCAGCCTACGCTCCGTGCCCGCTCGCCCAGGAAGGCGGGCGTCTCCTTTGCCCCAGGCACCTCAGCCCCTGCCCCTGTCACCCCTGCTGCCCTCAGTGCAGAGCTCAGTGACCTCCTGAGGACGCTCATTGTTGGGCAGACTACCCTTTTGAATGCCATCCAGGGGGTAGAAAGGGAGGTGCATCGGAGCAATGCCTACCTGGAGGGCATTCATTCGGGTCAGGCTGCCCATCAACGATCGTTCAATGCTCTGGCCTCAGCACTGACGGCAGCCATTGTCCCTGTTTCCAGCCTCCCTCTTCTGACTGCCTCCACCCTGTCTCTGTCTCCTGTTCCTCAGCCTATCCCATCCACACCATCTGACCAGCCTGCACACACCTCAAAACCCAAGGGCAGCTCATCCAGACACAAGCACCACAGATCCTACAAACACTCACCCAAGCAACACCCAGATGCAGACATTCCAACAGTCACTACCACCTCTGTGTCCCCCTCCTCCTCGTCTCCCTCCTCCCTCCCTGTGACGTCTACACTCACACCTGCATGCACACCAACATCAGCCAGTGCTTCCATCACCACCACACCCTCCAGTACAGTCCGCACGTGTGCAGTCACCACCCCCACTGCCATTTACACGTCCCCTGTGTCCTCTCCCACTGTGTCTGTCACCCCCTCTTCCAAGACACACAAACGCAGGCAGCCACCCACCCAACAGCCATCCACCTCACGACAGCCTACAGCACCAGCACCTTCACCCAATGACAGCACACCTGACTCTCCTACAACCACATCCTCTTCCTCCACTCCCATCACCACTTCTCCTACCCTTTACCTTGGTCCTAAAAAACTTTTCCTCGCTAATCTTGACCTCTTTCCCTCCGATGACCCACCCCCTCCATCTGCAAAGAGTCCCAAGAGCACCACAGCCACCACCAGCCCAGCTACGAGTGTCACTGTTGTGCATGGGTTCTGGAGTCCACCCTTTGCCAGCAGTGACACTTCAATCAGCAGCAAGGACACATCCAGCCCCCCCCCAGGGAAGAGGACCAGGAAACACAAGGGCCGCCGTGAGAGGACTGACACGGCTGCCCCAAAGGAGCAAAGTTCGCCCACTTCACCTGCCACAACATCTAGGGGAGGCAAGGGCCCGAGAGCCACATCTAAGGAGCGAAAGGGCAGCAGGGCGGAGAAGTCAGGCAGCAGGAGCGCGGAGCAGGTGGGCCCCACATGCCACGTCCCCGCTGTAAGGGAGGACACCCATGGGCCCAGGACTCCGTCACCGAAGGGTCCAGAAACCTCACGGTCGGAGGGGGACTGAGCAGGGAGTCCAGCCCAGGTATGGCTCCCTTGACTGGTCTGGCCCTGTGTGGGCTTGGACCTTGTGTTGTTACACTTTGGCCCACGGACACTTCGATTTACTTTTGATGTGCAGGACTAATTGCCTCGGTTATCCATTGCACTGTATATATAATTATTTTGGTATTGTTTTTTGGCTAGTTGACCAATACTTTTCAAAGCCTATATTGTACATAAATATTTTTTCTAATTTTAATTATGTCTTTGCATTTTTCCGGGGGGTTTGGGTGGTGTCACTGTGACTTGTTGCTCTGCATTGGTGTGTACATAGTTTGGGGGGGTGGGGGTCGCATATGTGTGTGCGCGTAATCTTTCCTCCTTCCCCCTCCCGTGTGTCGTAGGTGCAGTACTCACCGTTGTCGTCTGCACCGGCGTTCGTACTCGTGGTAGATGAGCAGGTAGACAAGAGCAGGTAGGATGTTTAATTTGGGTTCCATGCTGTCCTCCGTACTCGTGGAGTGTGTTTCGGTGAGCGTTTTCCCGTTCGTGGTCTGTTTCCGCCGTCTTTTTATCGGCGGTGCTCCCGCCCCGGAGGAGGTGGCGGATTGGTGAGTTATGATAGTGTGGGCGGTACATTGTCTGCCGCCTGCCTGTTGGCGGTGACCGCCGCGCTGTTTGTCTGTACCGCCGTGGCGGTCGGAGTGTTAATGTGGCGGTCTCTGTTGGCGGTTCCCGCCAGGGTCAGAATTCCATTTTTTGGACCGCCGGCCTGTTGGCGGGTTGGCCGCCGCTTTATCACCGACCGCCAGGGTTAGAATCACCCCCTTAGTTTTTTAAAAACATGCATTAGGCTTCTAATATGGAATATGCAAACAAAATAAAAGAGTAGGAAAACATGCTTTGGAAACTCAACATATCAATCCTTTATTCCCAAGTGACATTATTGCAGCACAACTAATGTTCAATCTCATTAAAAAAAGAAAAATTTGCATTTTCTTTAAGGGCGGCACTTCAAGATTGCTGAAACTTTAATGAGAAATTATTAGAATTAGAAAAATAGGATATCCTGCAAATTACAGCTATTGATAAAATGGAATACCAAGGAGTGACAATACTACTGGCAGACAGACTACAAGCAAAATTAGATTATTTGGAGAAATCAGAATGGAAATCAGCAGGATTAGAAAAGCATTTCCATTGTACAAACATTGTCTAGTTATTTTACGATGGAATTTAAATGTTAAAGAAGGCTTAGTAATTAATGCAATAGGTAAAGTTATTGATTTCATTAATTTTTCAAATACAGATGAGAATATTTAGCTATAAAATGTGATCAGATAGATGATGTGAAGAAGGTTGGCCGTTGTGTTGTATGTTTTAAGCTTGTAAAAGACATGTATCCAATGGTAACAGTTTCCTCTTTCTTTAACATATGCTGCAACAATCCATAAATCACTAAGTTGAAGTGTAGATGCAGCTTTAGTTAATGTTGGAAGTTCTGTATTCAAAGAAGGAATGTGATATGTAGCGTATGCTCGTCATTTAGGCTAGTACCCTGTTTATAAGAAACAGATACTCTGCCCAAGAAGATTGCAAAACAGTTTTTGGACCATCAGCAAAAGAAAGGACAAAATGAGAAAACAGAGAGTGCTAAGAAAAGAAAAGTGGCAAATGATGGTGAAGTTGTAGGTTACCAGTGTGAAAATAGTTCAGGTACCAACTGCTAAGCGAATTTTGTTCTCAATGTACAGTTTCATTTACCCTACACAATAAACAAAATAGAACAAAAAGTAGATAAGATGAGTGTTCTGCGCAAGTGTAATACATTCTACTTCAGGGATCCAAGACCTTTTACATATATGTTCAGAATCAGTAATGATTAGAGTCAACACTCAGCAAGACGCACAGGAATTTATTGTAGTCATTCTCGGAGTCTTAGAATGAGAAGAAGTAAATATTGATGATCTATTGGACTCTCTTACAAATGGAACCATGATTGTAAAGACTCCTCCTTTACAACTACCACAGAAATCAATTATGAACGATTTCTTCACTTAACATTACGAGATTCTAAAAATTTGGTTTTTGACGAATTGCACAGAAATGTTCATCAAAATATGACCTGTTCAAACTGCAGATCAGACCTTATCTCTAGATTGTTTCTATGAAGAATAGGACAATACATTATAGTAATGCCACAACAATGCAGACCAGATGGTTCTAAGTTGGAAACTCAAACTACAAACTTCAAAGCATCAAAAATATCTCTTTCAGGAAGAACTTTTAGTCCTTTGGCTATCATCTTTCATGAAGGACTTAATACAAGCTCTGGACGCTATACTGTATATCTAAAAAGTGGATCTGGATGGAAAGAATGCAATGAAATCAACCTAAAATACTTCAATTCAAACTACCAAATTCATCTATTCTCTTTCTTCAACCAAAGTTCTAAAAATATATATTGTTAATGAAATTGCATATAGTATTTCTTTCATGTTGGTCATCTCTTTATAAAACACTATTTGGCCTAGTAAGGAAATATCCTAAAATAAATCTTCAAATGACAAGACTTCTTTAAATATTCCTAAAAGACTTAGGGGCATATTTATACTCTGTTTGCGCCGGAATTGCGTAGTTTTTTTTTACGCAATTCCGACGCAAAACTAACTCCATATTTATACTTTGGCATTAGACGCATCTAGCGCCAAAGTCCATGGAGTTTGCGTCATTTTTTAGCGTGGACACCTACTTTGCGTTAATGATATGCAAGGTAGGCGTTCCCGTCTAAAAAATTGACTCCGAGGCATGTGCGCGGTATTTACACTCCCGGGTAAAATTCACGCCCGGGAGTGGGTGGGTCAAAAAAAATGACGTCCACCCGCTTTTGCGCCGTTTTTTTGCGCCTGGTCAGGGCAGGGGTTAAGGGACATGTGGGCTCGAAAGGAGCCCAGAGGTGCCCTCCCATGCCCCCAGGGACACCCCCTGCCACTCTTGCCCACCCCAGGAGGACACCCAAGGCTGGAGGGACCCATCCCAGGGACATTAAGGTAAGTTTAGGTAAGTTTTTTTAATTTATTTTTTTGTGGCATAGGGGGGCCTGATTTGTGCCCCCCTACATGCCACTATGCCCAATGACCATGCCCAGGGGACAGATGTCCCCTGGGCATGGCCATTGGGCAAGGGGGCATGACTCCTGTCTTTGCTAAGACAGGAGTCATTTCAATGGGGGTTGGGAGTCGGAAAAAATGGCGCAAATCGGGTTGAGGTGAAAAATTTGCCTCAGCCTGACTTGCCCCATTTTTTGGCGCCCAAGCTCCATATCCCCCTACGCCGGCGCTGCCTGGTGTACGTCGTTTTTTTTCACGCACAACAGGCAGCACCGCCGGCTAACGCCGGCTAACGTCATTGAATAAATACGGCACCCGCATGGTGCTTCAGAATGGCGTTAGCCGGCGCGAATTTTTTTGACGCAAAACTGCGATAGCGCAGTTTTGCGTCAAAAAGTATAAATATGGCCCTTAATATGACAAGTAAAAAAAACACTTGCTGACTAAAGTGTGGAACTGGAATAGCATACTGCAATCAATCACCTCTAACCTGGAAAAAATACATTCCATCAAAACTTTAATGAAAAATCACCTTTTGCTTCTTCAAGCAAACTTCTACTTCGTATTTAACCGGTTCTGTGCCCAGGACGTAATGGTTACGTCCTGAGGCACAGTGCTGCTGTGCCCAGGACGTAACTATTACGTCCTGGTCGCAGAGCCCAGAGGGAGTGCTAGCGCTCCCTCTGTGGGGTTCCCCCCCACCCCCTCAAGTCAGGGATGAAAGGGGAAGCCCTTCCCCTTCCACCCCCGACCCCCCCCCACCCCGTGACATCAGCGCGCTAGCGCACGCTGATTTGTCACCGGGCCTCCCCCATCGCGCTGGAAGCTGAGCTTCCAGCGCGATCGAAAGAGAAATTCTCAGAATTTCTCTTTCAATCATGTGGGGGAGGTCCGGAGAGGCTTCAAAGGGAAGGAAATGTATTTCCTTCCCTTTGAAGTCTCTCCCAGCGTTTCAAAAGCCGGATTGCTTGCATTTTTTGGGGGAGACCTTTTCTGCCCCCCCCGGGTGCAGAAACCTCTAGGCACCAGGGATAATTTTTTTTTTTTTTTTTGTGGGAGGGTTCTTTTTTAGGTGGGGAGTGACCCCTTAGGCAAGGGTCGCTCCCCTAGGGGGCAAATTATATTTAGGCCATTTCTGCCCCCCTGGGGGGTAGATCAGCCTATTTTGATTAGGCCGATCTGCCCCCAAGTGGGGCAGAAACCACTAGGCACCAATGTCAGCAGGGGGAGCGACTCTGTAGGCAAGGGTTGCTCCCGGGGTGGGGTTGTGGGGGACAGATTTATTTTAGGCCATTTCTGCCCCCCTTGGGGCCGGTTGAGCTAGAGGCCAAAATCCACAGGTAGGCACTGTTTTCTATGAAAAAATTTGATGTGTCCACGTTGTGTTTTGGGCCATTTCCTGTCGCGGGCGCTAGGCCTACCCACACAAGTGAGGTATCATTTTTATCGAGAGACTTGGGGGAACGCTGGGTAGAAGAAAATTTGTGGCTCCTCTCAGATTCCAGAACATTCTGTCACTGAAATGTGAGGAAAACTTGTTTTTTTAGCCAAATTTTGAGGTTTGCAAAGGATTCTGGGTAACAGAACCTGGTCAGAGCCCCACAAGTCTCTCCATCTTGGATTCCCCTAGGTCTCTAGTTTTAAAAAATGCATAGGTTTGGTAGGTTTCCCTAGGTGCCGGCTGAGCTAGAGGCCAAAATCTACAGGTAGGCACTTTGCAAAAATCACCTCTGTTTTCTTTCAAAAGATTTGATGTGTCCACGTTGTGTTTTGGGTTGTTTTCTGTCACGGGCGCTAGGCCTACCTACACAAGTGAGGTATCATTTTTATCGGGTGACTTGAGGGAACGCTGGGTAGAAGAAAATTTGTGGCTCCTCTCAGATTCCAGAACTTTCTGTCACTGAAATGTGAGGAAAACTTGTTTTTTAGCCAAAGTTTGAGGTTTGCAAAGGATTCTGGGTAACAGAAACTGGTCAGAGCCCCACAAGTCTCCCCATCTTGGATTCCTCTAGGTCTCTAGTTTTAAAAAATGCACAGGTTTGGTATGTTTTCCTATGTGCCGGCTGAGCTAGAGGCCAAAATCTACAGGTAGGCACTTTGCAAAAAACACCTCTGTTTTCTTTAAAAAAATGCGATGTGTCCACGTTGAGTTTTGGGGCATTTCCTGTCGCGGGCGCTAGGCCTACGCACACAAGTGAAGTATCATTTTTATCAGGAGACTTGGGGGAACATAGATGAGCAAAACAAGTGTTATTGCCCCTTGTCTTTCACTAAATTTTGTCCTTCCAAATATAAGAGAGTGTGTAAAAAAGACATCTATTTAAGAAATGCCCTGTAATTCACATGCTAGTATGGTCACCCCGGAATTCAGAGATGTGCAAATAACCACTGCTCCTCAACACCTTATAGTGTGCCCTTTTTGGAAATACAAAGGTTTTCTTGATAGCTATTTTTCACTCTTTATATTTCAGCAAATGAATTGCTGTATACCCGGTTTAGAATGAAAACGCACTGCAGTGTGCAGCTCATTTATTGGCTCTGGGTACCTAGGGTTCTTGATGAACCTACAAGCCCTATATATCCCCGCAACCAGAAGAGTCCAGCTGACGTAACGGTTTATTGCTTCCGAAAATCTGACATTGCAGGAAAAAGTTACAGAGTAAAACGTAGAGAAAAGTTGATGTTTTTTTCACCTCAATTTCAATATTTTTCTTTTTCAGTTGTTATTTTCTGTAGGAAACCCTTGTAGGATCTATACAAATGACCCCTTGCTGAATTCAGAATTTTGTCTACTTTTCAGAAATGTTTGGTTTCACGCCCATTTTTGTCACTGACTGGAAGGAGGCTGAAAGCACAAAAAATTGTAAAAATGGGGTATGTCCCAGTAAAATGCCAAATTTGTGTTGAGAAATTGGGTTTTCTGATTCAGGTCTGCCTGTTCCTGAAAGCTGGGAAGCAGGTGATTTTAGCACCGCAAACCCTTTGTTGATGCCATTTTCAGGAAAAAAAACACAAGCCTTCTTCTGCAGCCACTTTTTCCCATTTTTTTGAAAAAAACGAAATGTTAACTGTATTTTGGCTAATTTCTTGTCCTCCTTCAAGGGAACCCACAAAGTCTGGGTACCTCTAGAATCCCTAGGATGTTGGAAAAAAAGGACACAAGTTTGGCATGGGTAGCTTATGTGAACAAAAAGTTATGAGGGCCTAAATGCGAGCTGCCCCAAATAGCCCAAAAAAGGCTCGGCACAGGAAGGGGAAAAGGCCTGGCAGCGAAGGGGTTAAAGGAAAAAAAAAAATACTATGCAGGATTTTGTATACAAGGTTTATCAGCAGTTTCTACATCACTTGGCCCACCAGAGATAATGCTTTCAAAAGGGTTTCTAAAAGTGAAGAGTACTTTACATTAACTACTGATATTGTAAAAGATATAGGCCCTCATTACAACCCTGGCGGTCCAAGATCGCCAGGGCTGTTTTGGCTGAAGCACCGTCAACAGACTGGCGGTGCTTCATCAAGGATTACGACCGTCACGATTGCACCGCCGGGGCTGGCGGTTAACTGATACATTTGCCCCGGCGGTGATAATCTGCCAGGGCAGTGCTGCTTGCAGCGCTGCCCAGGGGATTACGAGTCCCCCTACCGCCAGCCTTTTCCTGGCGGTTTGAACCGCCAGAAAAAGGCTGGCGGTACGAGGGAGTCGCGGGGCCCCTGGGGGCCCCGTGCAGCTTTTCACTAAGCGCGATGGGTGCAACTGCACCCGCTGCACGCCCGCAACACCTCCGGCTCCATTTGGAGCCGTCTCCCATGTTGCGGCCCACATCCCCGCCGGCCCAGCGGGGATGTCATAATTGGCACCGCTGGAGTGCGGGCGCATTAGCGGCTGCACAGCAGTTACAACTTGGCGGGCGGAAATCGCCGCCCGCCAATGTTGTGATGAGCCCCATAATTTTTGAAGAAACATATGAAATTCTTCTTGTTTAGATTACTGTAGTGAATATAGATAACACCACTAGTTCATGAATTTTAGTGACTGCAATGCATAGTTTTACTTATATGTAGTGATCTACTGTGAACTGTGGAGTTTTTTCACAATCCATTGATTGTTTTTCCACATCGTTCGAATATAGAAGCCATTGTTTATGACAAAGAAGTATAAAAGCTGAGAACAGTAAAAACGAAAAGCATGTATTTTAACTATATTGCAATAGACTCTTGCAGTATATGCAATCTGTATTTTTATGTTTGTGCAACTTTCAAGATTTATTGCTAATATATGTTTATCTTCTTTTTTTTTTCAATAGTGGCTGCACTTCAACAACGTCATATGGAAATAGTTCTTTAAGCATGGACATGTTTGTTTCAAATATCCATTTAATAATATGGTTTTAAATAAGTGTGCATGAATTTATGAGTGGTTCTATGAGTGTCTGCATGACCACCTCAGTGGGTCTGTGCGTAGGTGCATGACTGTTTGAGTGGGTCTGTGAGTGAGTGAATGAGTGTTTGAGTCAATGAATGCATGCACAGGTCTCTGACGGGACCTGTGCATCACTGCATGAGTACCTCAGTGGGTGTCATTGGGTACATGAGAGTCTGAGTGGATTTGTGAGAGGGTGCATGAGTCTCTGAGTCTATGAGTATACGCATGAATCTCTGAGTGGGTCTGTGAGTGTCTGCATTAGTACCACAGTGGGTGTATGAGTGGGTGCATGAGGCTCTGAGTGGGTTTGCCAGTGGATTGAAATCACTCAGTAGCACAGACACCACTCATAGACTCACTAGTGCACCAATACATATATACTCATACAGTCACTCAATCACCCGTATATGCACTCATGCACTCACTCTCTCACCCATACATACACTCATGCACTCAATCATGCATTCACCTCTCATCCATTCAGTGACTCATACATATACCATTCATGCATTCATTAACTCACCCATAAAAATACTTGTGCACATGGCAAATCACCTATGCACATACTTATGCACTTAGTCAATTAACCATGTCACTCATACACTCACTCACGCATACATGCACTCATACACTCACATAATCACTCATTCAGTCACACATTCAATGACCCATACACCACTCATTCATTCACTCACTTGCACATTCACCACTCATGCACTCACTAACATACCCATCTATCCACTCATGCACTTATAAAGTCAGTCAGTCACCCATACACCACTCATGCACTCACTCACCCCTATATGAACTCATGCAATTGCCCTTACACCCTTCATACACTCACTCAAACCCCCACACATGCAGTCTGTACAAAAAAGACGTGCACTGTGCAGAGAGTCAAAGCAACCACACTTTTGTATCCAGAGATAGAAAGCAGACAACTTAGTGCTCTGTTTTGTGGTAGTGTGTGCAAACATTTAGGCTTGTCTTGGAGATGGGCTAAGCATTTGTTGTACTCACAGTATTTATAAATGTGCACACACTTGGAAGAATAGCTTGAAACCAATTCACAAAAATACTTCAGATTTTTATAACATTTTTAAGAACAACATCATCAAAATTTAGTAAGTACTTTTTAACTTATGATTTTTTCAAAGTTCATAAAAAAATGTCTTTTTGTGTGTAGTTACGCATCATGGCAACAAAAGGGAGAGCCTTTAAAAATGCATAAAAAATCAGGCAATGCTCTCAGAAGTGTCACCTTCGACCTCTACATCCAGGTCATAGAGACGTCCTGTAGGCCAGCTGGAAAAGTTCAGCCGGTTCCCAGTTCAAGCAGGAGCAGCAGCTGAAAGTCTTCTTGCTGGTGCACAGCGGAGAAGGGGACCATTTGGAAACACGCTGCACAGGTGGACTTAAAGGTAAATCTGGTGGGTCCCCTTGGATTGTAGAGCTTGCAAGGGGTTAGGGACACCTAGAGCACAGCTGGTTTGGCATTGCAGGGGCCCAGGAGGCCAGGTGCAGTGCAGATTGATCAGCCAAGAGTCGTACATCAGAGAGTCCTTGGAGCCAGATGCAGGTCACTTGGGGGATAGACTGCAGGTCAGCAGGGCCACTCTAGGGGATCATTCTTGGGTGTCCTGAGGTCCCTCAACTGGTGCTTGCTTCTGGTCCTTGAAGGTTCCAGAGTGGACTTTCCTTAAGGGTGTCCAACAATCGTGGTCCAGTACATCAGGTATTCGAGACTTCTTGAGTCCTAAAGGTTGCATTGCCACCAAACTTGCCACACTGGTAGGCCTTGTCTCTCGGTCTGTTAGATGAATTTTGGTCAGTCTGATGTGTCTGGTTCAATGGTCAGTGGCCCTTTAGGGGACTGGACTTCACTGGTTTTGTGCCTGCAGTGTGCAGGGAGTAATGCTTTCACTCAGAGAGAGGTTATTTTCAGAAAGCTGGAGGTCCTGCATGGTTTCTTAGAGTCCATCAGCTATCCAGTGGGCCCCTTTGCTGTGATTGTCGAGTCCTGGGTGCAGCAGGCAGGGTTTGGTGCCTTTTCCTTCTTGTAGCAGGACTTCTATTCTTGTGCCTTGGGTCTTCATTGTCACTGGTCTTCTTGTGTCTGTTGAATCTGATCTGCGGGTTTAGGGATGCCACTCAATACTGAATGTAGTGAGTGTTAGGGGGAGTATCTGGTAGTGGCCAATGGGCCACCTACCTTGGGGTGGCTACACCCACTATGTGACCACTTCCTGGGAGAAGGGGTCACATGCCTAATCATGATTGGCTACTTTCCTACCATCTAAGATGGAGGAGCAAGAAATGGAGTGTTAACCTCGCCTACCACACCTTAGGGGTGATGCAAGCTGGGGGGGGGCACTCCTCCTACCTTTCCTGCTAGTTTTCCCACTCGAAGTGTGGGAAAAATGTTGGGCGGCCATTTTCTAGCAGCAGGGGCGTGGGTCAGATTATAAAGGTCCTGGTGCAGGATGCTTGCTATGGAGCGGAGGTGTAACACCTCCACCTAGTAAAGCATTTGTGTACTGGCCCCTGAGAGCAAAGGCTCTCAACCCAGTAGTCCAGAGTTGTGTCTGGTGGCAACAGGCTGGCTAAGACCAGTCAGCAACCATGCCAGGGCTGGTAGGTTGTGCAGGGGGCTCCTCTAAGGTATCCTCTGGGTGCATGTTGTAATGAATCCAACACTGGCATCAGTGTGGGTGTGTTATTCTGAGTTGTTTGATACCAAACAACCCAGTATTCAGAGAGGCCATCATGTAGATGGGGAACTTGTAATAACCAGTGTCCACTACATGTATTTGCTATGGCTTCCCTGTACACTTACTTTGTCTTAAGGTTTTGTAAAGACACAGTAGGGGCATGTTGCTCATGCAAACATGTGCCCTCACATGCATTATTGTGCACCCTGCCATACAGCAGTAAGGCCTCCCAGAGAGGTGACTCACATATAGTGTATGCAGTGTTAGTGGAAATGGCACTCTTAGTGAGTGCCATGTCGATTTTGCAACTTTTAAATACATTTTGTCAGCCACTTGCGATGGGAGTCTGCATGAGGCTGGTGTAGGGCCTCTCAAAGTGGCACAATTCATGCTGTAGCTCTGGGGGGCCATCTTCAGTAACCATGCCCTAGGTTCCAGAGTTACCATTTACTAGGGACTTGCAAGGGTGGCTAAAGTGTCAATAAATAGTACAGTTTTGGGGAAAGAGATCTTACCCTGGGAACGTGTTTAACTGGGGCCCTTGGGGCACTTACAGTTTGAAACCACATCAATTTCCAGGCAAAAGGTGGGGGACTACCATGTGAAAAGAGGCCCTTTCTCACACCATCCCCCGAAACAGAAGGGAATGTAACTACCCTTCCCCTGGGGAGTCTTCATCCTCTAATTGGAATGACCTATAAAGGCCATCTGCATTGGCATGCTCAGTCCCAGGTCTTTGTTCCACTTTAAGTTCATTCCCCTGCAGCGATATGGAGCACCTAAGCAGTTTGGGGTTTCCATCTTTCATCTGTTGAAGTCACCTGAGAGGCCTGTGGTCTGCCTAAACTATTAAGTGAGAGCCAAACAAGTATGCCCTCAGCTTTTTGAAGGCCCAGACCACAGAAAAGATTTCCCTCTCCGTGACTCTGCATTTTTGTTGCCTGGGAAGTAGTCTTCTGCTTATAAAATCATCAGTCTGGTTGTGTCCCTCATCATTTGTCTGGGCTCGGACTGCTCCTATCCCAAGTTCAGAAGTGTCTGTTTGGGCAATAAACTGCCTGGAGAAATCTGGAGCTTTCAGGACTGGGGCAGATCACATTGCATCCTTCAGAGTGTCAAAAGCCTGCACTATATGGCACTTACTAGCCTTCATAGTGAGACCTGCCTTTTGCAGGGCATCAAAGACCTTTCCAAGGTAGATCAGGTGATTCTGCCAGATGGAACTGAAGAGAGAATTATCATCTAGATATATTACACTAAAGGATTCCAGCCTAGTCAGGACTTGGTTCACTAACCTCTGGAAGGTGGCGGAGCATTCTTAAATGCAAAGGGCATGACAGTGAACTGATAGTTCCCACTCAGGGTGGAGAGTGCTGATCTCCCTTTTGATCAAGGGAACAGTTCAATTTGCCAGTACCCAGATGTAAGATCAAATGTACTCAGGTATTTGGCTGACCTTTATCTGTCCATGACCTCATCAGCTCTTGGACTAGGGTGTGCATATGTTTTGGGGACTCAGGTGAAGCCCCTGTAGCCCACACAAACCTCATTCCCTTTTCTCTCCCTTGGAGTGAGACTTGGGGGCTAAAACTACTGAGCTAGGGTTCAATTACACCCAAACCCAGCATCTTGTTGACTTCAACTTGGATGCTTTCTCTGCCTATACATTTTGTTTTTGTATGGCAAGCTGTCACCAGTGTCTCCATCATGGGGTCACCAGTTATTCCTCCTAGGGGCCAAGAGAATAATTCAATATACTGCTTGAGGACTTGCCTGCAACCAGCTTGCTGTTGGCCTGTGAGGATGTCTGACAAAACCACTCCATCCACAGAACTATCTTGTGGGTTGCTGGAGAGGAGATCAGGGAGAGGTTCACTCTCTTCCTCCTGTCCCTCATCTGTACCCATGGGCATGGTCACATCAGCTTTGTCAAAATTGGGCTTCTGGTGGTTGACATGTATAATCCTTTTGGGATGCTTGCAACTACCAAGGTCTACCAGGTATGTGACCTCTCCTTTAATTTCATGGATGGAGTAGGGCTCAGACAAAGGGGGTCATTCTGACCCTGGCGGTCAAAGACCGCCAGGGCGGAGGACCGCGGGAGCACCGCCGACAGGCCGGCGGTGCTCCAATGGGGATTCCGACCGCGGCGGTAAAGCCGCGGTCGGACCGGCACCACTGGCGGGCTCCCGCCAGTGTACCGCCGCCCCATTGAATCCTCCACGGCGGCGCAGCTTGCTGCACCGCCGCGGGGATTCCGACCCCCCCTACCGCCATCCAGATCCCGGCGGTCCGACCGCCGGGATCCGGATGGCGGTAGGGGGGGTCGCGGGGCCCCTGGGGGCCCCTGCAGTGCCCATGCCACTGGCATGGGCATTGCAGGGGCCCCCGTAAGAGGGCCCCTACATGTATTTCACTGTCTGCTGCGCAGACAGTGAAATACGCGACGGGTGCAACTGCACCCGTCGCACAGCTTCCACTCCGCCGGCTCGATTCCGAGCCGGCTTCATCGTGGAAGCCTCTTTCCCGCTGGGCTGGCGGGCAGTCTGAAGGCGACCGCCCGCCAGCCCAGCGGGAAAGTCAGAATTACCGCTGCGGTCTTTCGACCGCGGAACGGTAACCTGACGGCAGGACTTTGGCGGGCGGCCTCCGCCGCCCGCCAAGGTCAGAATGACCGCCAAAGTGTCTTGGAGTGACCTAGGAACCACAGGCTTCAATACTCAAACTTTTTGCCATGGGTGGAACTCCACCAGTACAGCCTTTTGGTGGTCACACCAGTGCTTCTGAAGCTCCTGGCGGCCTGAATTACTTGCTTTCTCCATGTACTCAGCCATCCTAGGATGAAGGCCAAGTACATAGTTCACAATGTCTGCTTAGGCTTTTTGAGAGGTCTCTCCCAATCTTCCCTCACAAGAGTTAAAGGACCCCTAGCTGGACACCCAAACAAAATTCAAAGGGCAGAAACCCTAATCCCTTTTGTGGCACTTCCCTGTAGGCACATTGAAGTAAGACATCTTATCTCCTTCTGCGTTTTTCAGGGAGCCTCCAATCATGCCTTTCAATGGTTGGTTACATTTTTCAACTAGTCTATTGGTCTGTGGATGGTATGGGGTAGTGAACTTATAAGTCACTCCACATTCCTTCCACATGTGTTTTAAGTATGCAGACATGAAGTGTGAACCCTTGGCAGATATTACCTCATTAGGAAAGTCATACCTGGTACAAAAAATACCCAGGAGGCTCTTGGCCACTGCAGAGGCAGTGATGGTCCTAAGTGGAATGGTTCAGGGTACGTTGTGGCATGATCCACTACCACTAAAGTGTATAGGTTTCCTGAAGCTGTTTGAGGGTCAAGGGGGCCAACAAAACCAGTGTGAGAGAACAGGGTTGATTGCAGAGGCCCCTAACTTTTTGCCCCCAATCTCCACTTGTTTGCTGGTGTTTTCCTGACTCTGATGGTGCCCTGGGTACAGCCTGTGCTCTGTGTAAAATCAGTATGCAAATTAGGCTAATTATAATTGGCTCAGTCAACCTACCTATAAGTCCCTAGTATATGGTAGGGCATGGAGGTTTAGGGACCCCAGCATAGGTGGGGCCCCCATAGGTGCACTGCTGAAGTGCCCAGTGCCATTTTAAAGGCAGGCCTGCCTTGCTGGCTGCTTTTAAATTAAAGTTACATGCAAATTCGACTTTGGAATTAAACGTAGTTCTAAAGTCTCAAACTACCTTATTTTTACATATATGTCACCCCTAATGTGTACCCTATATGCCCCTAGGGCTAGGTGCCATGTAACTATAAGCAGGGACCTTATAAAAATAGTTTTATAAGCCCTGGTGAGGTAAAACAGCCAAATTAGTTTTTCCCTCATTGTAGCGAAAGGCCTCCATAGGCTAGAATGGGCAGACTTTATTTTTATTTAAAAAATCTCCTTAAGTAACAGATACCACAAGTTTGGTATCAAATTAATTGTTATAATAAATCCCACAACTTCCAGTTGTGGGATTTAATATAACTTGTTCAGGTAAAGAGTTTTAAACTTTACCTGAAAAGTTGCCAACTTCACCCCTGCAGTGTTTTTGCTGCTGTGCTCTGATTGGCCAGCCTCTGGCAGCCTGGCCAGGCTGCCTTGATGAGGTGTGGAATGGGGCTCGGCACAAAGAGATATGCCTGGGGGAGGAGATCTCCCCTCAGCAGATGGTGAAGCAGGAAGGGGGAGGGCTGCCAAACTGGTCTTCAAAGGCAGAGAAGGACATTGGGAGAAACCCAGCAATACCCTCACATCCTGCAGACCCAGACAATTAGGTGCCCCCTTGATTAGATTAGGAGAGGGCAGGAGAGGGATGTGTTTAGGATTTTTAGCCACACCAGTGGGTGGGCTCAGCCAGATGTAACCTCAAAAAATCACTTTCAGCCATGATGGATTTTTGACGAATGTTGCTCCCTGCGAATGATTTTTGTCACACTTCCCAGGAAGTGGTTATCACTGGGGGAAGGACCCTGCCCCTGATTGGAGAACCAGGACCCCCTGTGTTTCACCCAGGAGCAAGGATAACACTGGCAGACCTGCACACACCCCTAAGTTCCCTACCAGATCCCTATCAGATTCCAACAAGGAAGAACTACAGGAGAAGAAGGACTCCCCTGCTGGACCCCTTACCTACACCTGGACACTGCACTCTGGAGGACTGCATCAGCTGCACACTTGGGCTTCACCACTAAAAGGACTTTACCTGTCTTCTACTGCTTCAAGAAGTGACTCCCTGTTTGCTACAGGTACAAAGGAGCTGCCCAGAGTCCCTTCCTCAAGTCCTGCAAGCAGAGCCCAGCTGACCAGCGTCCAGTGGCCATTTGAGGATTCTGACCAGGTGAATTCAGGGAATTGTAGTCCCAACTCCCAAGGAGCAACTCAGAGCTTCTGGAACCTTGGATCAAGTTGTGGACACTTCAAGGACACAAAAAAGGACCTCTGGAAGAAGATTCAGAAGTTTGGAGATGTTTGGAACAACTCCATAAGTTGAAGAGGTGCATTGTGGGAGTTGTAGTACCAGACCCCAAGAGGCACACCATAGCCTCTGAACCCTTGGCTGGTGCTGTGGACCTCTTTCCTGAATCAAACACTTCTGAAAGTAAGTGTGACAGTGTTACCTCATGGGTAGCCCGAACTCTGGACTTTGTTCCTTTCCAGTGTGACCTTTTTTTAACCCTTTGAGCGCTAGTTGCTTCTATGCGCTAGAAAGCATTAATTCTTTAAAAATTCATATTCCGATTGATTTTGGATTTTAAACTGTTTCCTGTGTTTTATTTAATTACAGTTTTGTGATATTTGAATGCCTTATGCTTTGTCGGCGAAGTTAAGCCTTGTTGCTCCTTGCCAAGCTACAAAGGGTTGAGCTAGGTTTAATTTATTGATACCTAACTGGACCTAAGTGGAGGTTAGTGGGCTATTGCTAAGGGTAGGTACTTACCTGCCCTTACCAATAACGCATTTTCTAACAACCAGCCCCTACCCTTTCTAAGGGCACCCCAACAACAGTTAGTGGTATTAAGGGAGCCTTTAGGTGGCCACCTCCCTTGCCACTTGCTTGGCATGTGATACAGTACTGAAAAAAGTCATTCACCTTCTGGGACATTCCAGGCCAGTACAAAGTGATTAACTAGCCCACTCCAGGTTTTGTTTTGGCCCAGATGCAAGGGGGACTGTCATGGGCTAAAGAGAGAAGGAACTCCTAGTATTGCTGGGGCACTACCACCTTCCTGATTTCCCCAGGTGTAGGAAAGTACCATCTTGCCTGGCATGTTACCCCCATATTTCACTGTATATATGTTGTTTTAGTGTATGTGTCACTGGGACCCTGCCAGCCAGTGCCCCAGTGCTCATAAGTGTGCCCTGTATGTATTCCCTGTGTGATGACTAAGGGGGTCATTCTGACCCTGGCGGTCATGGACCGCCAGGGCCAACGACTGCGGAAGCACAGCCAACAGGCTGGCGGTGCTTCTGGGGCCATTCTGACCGCGGCGGTACAGCCGCGGTCAGAAAAGGGAAACCGGCGGTTTCCCGCGGCCCCAGGGAATCCTCCACGGCGGCGCTGCAAGCAGCACCGCCATGGGGATTCCGACCCCCTTCCCGCCATACTGTTTCTGGCGGTTTTCACCGCCAGAAACAGGATGGCGGGAACGGGTGTCGTGGGGCCCCTGGGGGCCCCTGCAGTGCCAATGCCACTGGCATGGGCACTGCAGGGGCCCCCTAACAGGGCCCCACATTGATTTTCAGTGTCTGCTTGGCAGACACAGAAAATCGCGACGGGTGCAACTGCACCCGTTGCACACCAGCAACTCCGCCGGCTCCATTCGGAGCCGGCATCCTCGTTGCCGGTGCTTTCCCGCTGGGCGGGCGGGCGGGCGGCCTTTTGGCGGCGGAACTTTGGCGGGCGGCCTCTGCCGCCCGCCAAAGTTGGAATGACCCCTAACTGTCTCACTGAGGCTCTGCTTACCAGAACCTCAGTGGTTATGCTCTCTCTGCTTTCTAAATTGTCACTAACAGGCTAGTGACCAATTTCACCAATTCACATTGGCATACTGGAAAACCCTTATAATTCCCTAGTATATGGTACTGAGGTACCCAGGGTATTGGGGTTCCAGGAGATCCCTATGCGCTGCAGCATTTCTTTTGCCACCCACAGGGAGCTCTGACAATTCTTGCACAGGCCTGCCACTGCAGCCTGAGTGAAATAACGTCCACGTTATTTCACAGCCATTTACCACTGCACTTAAGTAACTTATAAGTCACCTATATGTCTAACCTTCACCTGGTGAAGGTTGGCTGCAAAGTTACTTAGTGTGTGAGCACCCTGGCACTAGCCAAGGTGCCCCCACATCGTTCAGGGCAAATTCTCCGGACTTTGTGAGTGCGGGGACACCATTACACGCGTGCACTGTACATAGGTCACTACCTATGTACAGCGTCACAATGGTAACTCCGAACATGGCCATGCAACATTTCTAAGATCATGGAATTGTCACCCCAATGCCATTCTGGCATTGGGGAGACAATTCCATGATCCCCCGAGTCTCTAGCACAGACCCGGGTACTGCCAAACTACCTTTCCCGGGGTTTCACTGCAACTGCTGCTGCTGCCAACCCCTCAGACAGGTTTCTGCCCTCCTGGGGTCCAGCCAGGCCTGGCCCAGGAAGGCAGAACAAAGGACTTCCTCAGAGAGAGGGTGTTACACCCTCTCCCTTTGGAAAAAGGTGTCAGGTCTGGGGAGGAGTAGCCTCCCCCAGCCTCTGGAAATGCTTTGATGGGCACAGATGGTGCCCATCTCTGCGTAAGCCAGTCTACACCGGTTCAGGGATCCCCCAGCCCTGCTCTGGTGCAAAACTGGACAAAGGAAAGGGGAGTGACCACTCCCCTGACCTGCACCTCCCAGGGTAGATGCCCAGAGCTCCTCCAGGGTGCCCCAGACCTCTGCCATCTTGGATTCAGAGGTGTGCTGGAACACAGGACTGCTCTGAGTGGCCAGTGCCAGCAGGTGACGTCAGAGACTCTTTCTGATAGGCTCTTACCTCTGTTACTAGCCTATCCTCCTTCCTAGGTAGCCAAACCTCCTTTCCTGGCTATTTAGGGTATCTGCTTTGGGCAATTCTTCAGATACCGAATGCACGAGCTCACCAGAGTTCCTCTGCACTTCTCTCTTCACCTTCTGCCAAAGGATCGACCGCTGACTGCTCAGGACGCCTGCAAAACCGCAACAAAGTAGCAAAGACAACTACCGCAACCTTGTATCGCTTATCCTGCCGCCTTCTCGACTGTTTCCTGGTGGTGCATGCTCTGGGGGTAGCCTGCCTCCTCTCTGCACCAGGAGCTCTGAAGAAATCTCCCGTGGGACAACGGAATCCTCCCCCTGCAACCGCAGGCAACAAAAGACTGCATCACCGGTCCTCTGGGTCCCCTCTCAGCACAACGAGCGTGGTCCCTGGAACTCAGCAACTCTGTCCAAGTGACTCCCACAGTCCAGTGACTCTTCAGTCCAAGTTTGGTGGAGGTAAGTCCTTGCCTCCCCACTCTAGACTGCATTGCTGGGTACCGTGTGATTTGTCGCTGCTCCGGCTCCTGTGGACTCTTCCAGGATTTCCTTCATGCACAGCCAAGCCTGGGTCCCCGACACTCTAACCTGCAGTGCACAACCTTCTGAGTTGTCCTCCGGAGTCGTGTGACTCCCTTTTCTGACTTCGGGTGGACTCCGGTTCACTCCTCTTCCAAGTGCCTGTTCCGGTACTTCTGCGGGTGCTGCCTGCTTCTGTGAGGGCTCCCTGACTTGCTGGACGCCCTCTCTGTCTCCTCATCCAAGTGGCGACATCCTGGTCCCTCCTGGGCCACAGCAGCATCCAAAAACCCTAACCGCGACACTTGCAGCTAGCAAGGCTTGTTTGCGGTCTTTCTGCATGGGAACACCTCTGCAAGCTTCTTCACGATGTGGGACATCTATCCTCCAAAAGGGAAGTTCCTAGTCCTCTTCGTTCTTGCAGAATCCACAGCTTCTGCCATCCGGTGGCAGCTTCTTTGCACCCTCAGCTGGCATTTCCTGGGCATCTGCCCTCTCTCGACATTGTCGCAACTCTTGGACTTGGTCCCCTTGTTTCACAGGTACTCAGGTCTGGAAATCCACTTTGGTTGCATTGCTGGTGTTGGTCTTCCTTGCAGAATTCCCCTATCACGACTTCTGTGCTCTCTGGGGAATATAGGTGCACTTTACACCTACTTTTCAGGGTCTTGGGGTGGGCTATTTTTCTAACCCTCACTGTTTTCTTACAGTCCCAGCGACCCTCTACAAGCTCACATAGGTTTGGGGTCCATTCGTGATTCGCATTCCACTTTTGGAGTATATGGTTTATGTTGCCCCTATACCTATGTGCTCCTATTGCAATCTACTGTAACTTTACATTGCTTGCATTACTTCCTTTTGCTATTACTGCATATTTTTGGTATTCTGTACATATATCTTGTGTATATTTGGCATCCTCATACTGAGGGTACTCACTGAGATACTTTTGGCATATTGTCATAAAAATAAAGTACCTTTATTTTTAGTATATCTGTGATTTGTGTTTTCTTATGATATTGTGCATATGACACCAGTGGTATAGTAGGAGCTGTGCATGTCTCCTAGTTCAGCCTAAGCAGCTCTGCTATAGCTACCATCTATCAGCTTAAGCTGCTAGAAATACCTCTTCTACACTAATAAGGGATAACTGGACCTGGTACAGAGTGTAAGTACCCCTTGGTATCCAATACAAGCCAGGCCAGCCTCCTACACCAGGCTTAAGGTGTCTGGCCTTAGTAAACATGGGCACATCCTCCCAATAAACCTTGTGGGCACCGCTGACACTACCCTTTTCTTCCTGAGCAGCTTTGTATCCCATGCTTTTAAGAGTGGGACAGTTTTTCTGTCCCTGACACAGATTTTCCCTAGAGGGTCACCTTAGCCCTAAGAGCTCTGAGTTGTAAGGCCCAAGCTCTGCTGGCTCAGTTCCCTCTGGAGTTGACAAGTCATCTTCCTGGGAAGAAAGGCTCTGACTTATGTTCTGTTCAGAAGCTGGTCTCCCAGTCTTCTTGCCTTTTCCCTTGGAGGGTTGGTCCATTCTTCCAGGATCCAGCGCCTCTCACTCTGGAGTTTGCTCTGTGCCCTTCTCTTCTCATCTCTTCGTTCAGGAAGCGAAGCATTATTGCATGATTCCTCAGTTGTACTTCAGCCCAAGGAGATTGCTCCAAATCATTTCCAAGCAAACAGTCTACAGGAATGAATAGGGACACAGCCATTTCCTTCTGCCCAACTACTCCCCCATGCCAAATGGTGTCCTTTCCTTGGAATGGATCATTGTGACATTGTCAGCATTGGTGGCAGAATAAGTTTTCCCTAACAGGTACTGATATGAGTGGAATAGGTGCTGGGTCACCATGGTGAAACTAGCCCCTGTGTCCCTCAAGGCTTCCACCTTAGTCACATTAATCAAAGGGTGCTGCAGTATTTTTGCTATTAGTGGACCAGGCAACACAGAATAGATCTACCCCTCCCTCAGTGACTAATGTTGCCTCTGTGGGTTCACTGATATGGTCAGGCCACAATTGTGATCCCATCTGGAGATTGGCAACTGCTTTTACCGCAGGTGGATAGAGGCATTTTCTTGTTTTTTACAGCTAGGGTCTCCAGTTGCATGCCCTCTAGTCTTGCAATCATTTCACCAAGCCTTGTTGGGATCAAAGTTCCTACCTTTGTACCCACCCTTAGGCTGTGAGGAGTCTCAGGGCCCACCCTACTGAACAGTTTTTTGGGGGCCTGATGATGACTCTGCTTTTATTTTAGTTCCCATCTTTCCCTTGGCTGGGTTTTTCGAGCTCTTTCATTTGGTCTCCCCCACCAGTGGCTGTTTTGGTCACCCTTGTGTTGACCCAGTGGTCTGTCTTCTTCCCCAACTCTAGAGGAGAAAGTGGACCTAGATCTACCAAGAACTGATTTCATTCCTCATTGTAACAATTTATCAAAAGATGCTCATTCTTAATTAAATTATAAAGTCCATCAAAATCTTGTTTCTTGTTACCTTCTAACTAGCCTCGCAGCAATTTTACTGAATAGTCCACAAATTCTATCCAGGACTGACTCTGTTTTTTTTTAGTCTCCCTGAATTTAATTCAGGGTAGCCTTTATGAGGTCATAGGACTTTGCATCTGCCTCACTCAAGGTCAGGAGTCTATCCCTGCACTTGCCTGAGAACATTTCCTACAACTGAGAACCAAAACATCTTCTATCTATATCCCTGGCTATGAAAACTCTCCCCTAGGCAGAAAAACACTTGGTGATATCATCCCCCTCTGTATAATGTGGGACAACTTCTTTTGGGAGTTTTAGATTCAAAGATGTCTCTTTCTGCCTAGTTACTTGAATGCTGCCAACAGAGATGGGTTTTAGGCCCAGCTCTCTTCTTTTTACTTCTCTCTCCAGAAGCAGGGTTTCTAAAGCCAGTCTTCTGGATAACCTTGCTAGAGCCACATACACCTCTGAGCAGGCTCCTACTTCTGTGGTGGAGGATCCTACCTCATGATCTACAGCTTCCATAGAGTTTTCTTGATTCTCTGTTGTTGATCCTTCCCATCTTCCACCTGGTTATCAGTCTCCTAGTCTGCCACAAGCTGTCTATGTTTTTCTGTGGTAGCATGAGCACCTGTGTGGATTTGATATCCTTTGCAGAGAGCCTCAATCTGGGGCATTTAGGGGCATATTTATACTCCGTTTGCGCCGAATTTGCGTCGTTTTTTTCGACGCAAATTCGACGCAAAACTAACTCCATATTTATACTTTGGCGTTAGACGCGTCTAGCGCCAAAGTTCATGGAGTTAGCGTCATTTTTTTCCGTGAACACCTTCCTTGCGGTAATGATATGCAAGGTAGGCGTTCCCGTCTTAAAAAATGACTCCGATGCTATTGCGTCGGATTTATACTCCCAGGCAAAAATGACGCCCGGGAGTGGGCGGGTCTAAAAAACCTGCATTAGCGCCGGATTTTAGCGCCTGGGTCAGGGCAGGCGTTAAGGGACCTGTGGGCTCAGAATGAGCCCAGAGGTGCCCTCCCCTGCCCCCAGGGACACCCCCTGCCACCCTTGCCCACCCCAGGAGGACACCCAAGGCTGGAGGGACCCACCCCAGGGACATTAAGGTAAGTCCAGGTAGGTATTTTTTTATTTTTTATTTTTTTGTGGCATAGGGGGGCCTGATTTGTGCCCCCCTACATGCCACTATGCCCAATGGCCATGCCCAGGGGACAGAAGTCCCCTGGGCATGGCCATTGGGCAAGGGGGCATGACTCCTGTCTTAGCAAAGACAGGAGTCATTTCAATGGGGGATGGACGTCGTACAAAAATGGCGCAAATCGGGTTGTGGTGATTTTTTTGCCTCAGCCTGACTTGCACCATTTCTGGACGCCCATACGCCATTTTCCCCCTACACCGGCGCTGCCTGGTGTACGTCGTTTTTTTTAACGCACACCAGACAGCGCCGGCGGCTAACGCCGGCTAACGTCGTTCAATAAATACGGCGCCCGCATGGCGCTTCAGAATGGCGTTAGCCGGTGCTAATTTTTTTGGCGCAAAACTGCGTTGGCGCAGTTTTGCATCAAAAAGTATAAATATGGGCCTTAATCTCCAGCCGAGTCAGGTTGAGCTCCTCCTTAGACTGGTTCTCTGCATCAGACATTTTTTTTTTTACTAATCTTGGGACTTTTTAAAAACGTTTTGAAAAACGTTTGGAAACGTTTTCTAAGGCCTAACCAGAGTAAAGACTTTTAGCTTCTAATCACTGTTTTAGGGACCTAACTAGGGCCCTAGCAATACATTTAAAAATGTAAAAAATAGTTCAAACATAAAAATACAACTACAGGCCATTTTTAAAGTGATCTGTGTGAAAACTTAGGGCCTTTTTATGACTTTGGCGGACAGAAAAGCCCATCCGCAGAAGTCCAGATGGGTAGGTTGCCGCCAGTGTGGCAGGTCCCCAATGGGCCCATTATGAGTTTCCCTCTGGCCCAGTGGGTGGAAACGCAGTTTCCTCCCACTGGGCCAGCAGGAAATGGCCTACAGCAATGATGTAGTGCGTAGAGTATACCAACACCCATCACAATGTTCACTGTCTGAAAAGCATAGGGCTGGCCAGGGGGGCCCCTGCACTGCTCATGCAAAGTGCATTGGCAGTGCAGGGTGCCCCTGGAGCTCCCGGCGCCCTGTCGCCACCAGCCTTTTCAAGGCAGTGATACTGCCATGAAACTGCTGGTGGAGAAGGGGGTCATAATCCCCAGGGCAGCGCTGCTTGCAGCGCTGTCCTGGGGAATAAGGACTGCCAGCACAGCCAGGCAGATGTTCAGTCGTAATCTGGCAGTGCTGGCGCTCCCACCGCTAGGCTACCCTCGTGGTCATAACACAGGGCTTGGTCCAACTGCCACCGTGACCCTAGCGCCCATTAGACTGCCAGGATCGAAAAAGAGGCCCTTAGTGACAAGGTGATATCAGAAAATGCAAAGTCTTGTATCTCACCGCTGTTCCACCCAAGTTAGGATGCTGTCTCTCTATATAGTGTATGAAAAGGATGTGCACAGTGCAGACTCCAAGCAACTCCACCTTGGTATACAGGGACAAAAGACAGACCACCTAGAGCTCTGTTTTTATGTTGGTATGGACAACCAGTTAGGATTTTCTTGGTGATGTGCTAAGCATTTGATGTGCTCAAGGTATCAATAAATATGAACACCCACTCAGAAGGTTTATAATTTTTTTAAAACCAAGATCAACAAAATTAGGCAAGTACTTTTTAAGTTATGATTTTTCAAAGTTTAGCAAAAATAGTCCTTTGTAGGTAATTACACATTTTAATAATAAATGGGCAAAACTTAAAAAATGTGTATAAAATCAGGCAATGTTATCACAAGCGTCACCTTCCATTTTTAGGCCGCAGTCATTGAGATGTCCTGTGGGGCAGCTGGAGAAGTTTGGGCGGTTTGCAGTTCAAGTAGAAGCAGTAGCTCAAAGTCTTGGAGGTGGTGCATAATAGAGAGGAGGAACACTTGTAAACACACTTTCAGCTGGACTTAAAGGTAAGTTCTTTGGTCACCTTGGACTGCAGAGGTCGCAAGTGCTTTGGGACCCCTAGAGCAAAGCTGCTTTGGCATTGCAGGGGCCAGGGAGACCAGTTGCAGTGCAGATTGGTCAGCCAGGAGTCGTATCTCACTCAGGGAGTCACTGGAGCCAGGTTCAGGTCACTTGGAGGGTAGATTGCAGGTCACCAGGGCCACTCTTGGGTTTGTTTCTTAGGTGTACTGAAGTACCTTGAATGGTGCTTCCTTCAGGTCCTCAGAGAGTCCAGAATGGACTTTCCTTCTGGGTGTCTGACATTGAGGGTCAAGTACATCTGGTATTGGGACTTCTTGGGTCCCAAAGGTTGCACTGCCATCTAACTTGGGACACTGGTTGGCTTTATCCCTCGGGTCTGTCAGGTGGATTTTGGTCAGGCTGCTATGTCTTGTTTGCTGGTCAGTGGCCGATCAGTGACCTGCACTACACTAGTTTATTGCCTGCAGTGTGCAGGGTGTAATGTCTTCATGCAGAGGGAAGTTCTTGGTGATTTTCAGAAGGCAGAAAGTGCTCTGGGGTTTCTCAGTGTCTGTCCATTGTCCAGTCAACCGATCAGCAATTATTCTCGAGACTCGGGTGCAGCAGGCAGGGTTTGGATCCTTTTTCTTCTCGCTGTAGGACTTCTGTCTTGTGCCTCAAGTATTCTTTGTCACTGTTGTTCTTGTGTCCCATCAAATCTGATCTGCAGGTCTAGGGATGCCCCATTTAATGGTCACTAGAGGGAGTACCTGATAGTGGCCAGTGGGCCAATGGGCCACTTACCTTAGGGTGGCTACACCCAATATGTGACCACTTCCTATGTGATCAAATTCCTAACCCTGATTGACTACTTTCCTACCAGCCTAGATGGAGGAAAATGAAATGGAATGGTCGAATGGTCACCTCGCCTACCACACCTGAGGGGTGGTGCAGGCTGAGGGGGGGGCACTCCCACTCTGACTAGGTTTTCCCACCAGTTTTCCCACTCAAAGTGGGGGGAACATTTTGGTGGCCATCTGCTTCTGCTGCTAGCAGCAGAGGCGTGAGTCAGATTTCAAAAGTGACAGGGCCTTTGAAGCTGACCACTGGAGAAGGGTGCCTGTTTTGGGGAGGAGGCGTAACACCTCCACCCAGTAAAGGCTTTGTGTTCTGGCTCCTGAGAGCAAAGGCTCTCACCCTAGCGGTCCAGACTTGTTTCTAGTGGTGGCAGGCTGGCTAAGACCAGTCATCAACCATGCCAGGGCTGGTAGGTTTTGCAGGGTGCTCCTCTAAGCAGCAGTAGATTCAGCAGGGCCAAATATGGCTTCTTCTCCCACTGCACATTGAAACAAAATGGGAAGACTGGATGTGGTCTTCCCTCTAATATAACTGAAATGTTTCTTGTCCTAATCACTATATTTTGTGATCATGTGACATTTGCGAATACCAACATAATTGCAGCGAACGACAACGTCACAATTAAATGAAAAGACACCCAAAAACATCTTTACAAGCTTTACAACTGTATTACTTGCAGAATTAATAGTTTCTATACCACAGCAATGAAATATTAATGTGAAAGGTTAGGTTGGAAATCTGTTAATGTGTAGTTCAAACTTCCTAAAATCATGGCAAATTTGCGATTAATCACGAGGATCGCTGAGAACAACTTTGCTGTGATGAAACAAAAAGTACCCTAATAACGTGTACAATTGAATTAGTCACAGAATTAATAGTTTCTAAAGCAAAACATTTTAATACTGATGTGAAAGATTAGGTAGCAAACGTGTTTATATATACTTTTAACTTTGTGGAAACACACCAAAATCACAATTGATTGTGACAACCGCAACACAACTTTTTTGGAAAAAAATGATAACAGATAAATTAAAAAATATATACACAGTATCAAATACAATCCTACAAACTACAAACTATCATCCTTTAAAGTAAAATAAATCAGAATTTTCTAGAAGGTTGTGGAATCTGTAACCATTTCTCACACAGCTGAGTATTGTAAACTCAGATTGATGTGTGTCAACTTTATTAGCATTTCAGCTACAGCAATGTACACTCACATGGAATATACCACCCATGTGCCCATACATCCTGCTGCCTAGGGAAATAACCTTTTTTTTACATAATATATAATTTAGTGGTACACTTGCTCACTTCTGTATAGCCATTGGCTAACTCTGAGAGAGTTGTTTACCCACCCTTACACCACTCACACACTCGGTCACTCATCCATACAACCACTCACAGACCAATGTTTGACTGACAGACTCAGTTACGCACTCATGTACCCACACAAAATTCCAGACAGGTAATTACATGCCCACAGACAGACCCATGCTGCTACTCATGCAATCACTTGCCTACCTATGCAGCCAGTCACACAGCCACTGCAAATTGTTTCAGGTTATACTTACTAAATAACATTCTAAAAAACAATCTTATAAATTAACTAAAAAACTGTTGCAGAGGCATAACACTTAGGAAATGCTAATCCAAAAACATAGAAATTCACAGACCAAACACAGGTTACAGTAAAGTTATAGTTAGGAAATAAAATTTAAAAAAATAAATTCACTAAAAACAAAACAAAGGTTACATAGACGTTACAGTTGGGAAATAGAAATTAAAAAACCTTACAAAGTCACTGAAGAAAACAAAGGTTACAGGAACAATATAGTTAGGAAATAACATTTTAAATAAGTTCACTGAAAAAAAAGGTTATAGGGATGTTATAGTTAGGCTCACATTTCACACATACAAAAACAGAGAAATTCAGCAGTTATATTTAGCTGACCTAAATATACCTTACATCCCTACAATGCACTGCTTATGACCTCACACCCTACATCACTCACTACATGGTCAATGATATCACTGATGACATATCAAACAACACCACTTGTGACATCACTGATAACATCTCAAATCAGATCACTGATGACATCATTCGCAGAACTACTCACACATTCCTAAACATCCCTATATACATCTCAAGCACCCACTCTCACACAACCACTGACATATGTGTTCAAAGACCCATACAAATACTCACACACCTAGCCACTGAACCATACAGGCACGTGCACATCAACTCACCCATACAGCCACTAACACAACCAGTAACTCACATATGCAGCCAGTCATGCACCTACCCAGTGACTAACACAGCCACTCACACATCTAGTCATACAAACATGCAGTCACTTACACACCCACTCATATACCCATTTAGCCACTCACACACTAGATATAGCATCCACAAAGTTACTCACACACCTACTCACTCACCTACACAGTCACTCACACAGCCACTCACTCACTCATGCAGTTACTCACACACCCACTCACTTACATATACATATACTAACACATATTCACCTACACAGTTACTGAGACATATACTCTCCCATAAAACCGCTCTCATTCTAAATTACTCGCTCATACAACCACTCACACACCTATTCACTTACTCCTACAGCCACACACACACCCACTCATGCACCCGTACAACCACTCATGTACCCTGTTACTCGCCCACACAGACACTTGTGTACCTGCTCTATCACTCATTTAGCCACTCATTTACTCTCTCATTCACCACTACAGTCATTTACACACCCACTCACTCACCCACACAGATACTCACAGATCCACTCACTTACTCCAAGACCCCCTAACACACCCACTTGCTTATCTATCTGAAAACTAACACACCCACTCACTCATCCATACAGTGTCTCACATACCCACTCACTCTTTTATACACCAGTTACACATCCGCTTACTCACACATACAGGCACTCCCAAAGCCAATTGCCTTAGTATGCATGTTTACAACTCACTGCATTTTACAAAACTCTCACAAACATGGGATGGTGTCATCAGTGATGTAATTTGAGATGTCATCAATGATGTAATCAGTGATGTATTGAGATGTCATCAGTGATGTCATCATTGATGTTTCTGACTATGTTCTGAATGATGTAATGTGTGAGGTCATAAGCAGTGCATTGCGAGCGTAAGTTATAATTAAGTCAGCTAACTATAACTGTTGAGTTTCAGTGAATTTGTATGTGTGAAATGTTAGCTTAAATATAACATCAGTGTAACCTTTGCTTTTTTCAGTGAAAACAAAAAATATATATATATTTATGTATGAGCTATATATATATATATATATATATATATGTATATTATATATATATATATATGTAATAATGAATGAAATCAACAAATTTTACAACTTTAGGATCACTGCAGATATGTAGAAATGTTATGATTAAGAAAAAATATAAAAATATAGGAATATTATTTTAAAATCAACTCTCTAACATATATGTAAGGTGTTAATAAGCTTTAGATTATTATACATGCATAGTGTAGACAATCATAGTGATGTAATTAATCAGGAAACAATTAGTAGCAGATGTAATTATGAACTAGAGGGAAAAAGTAACACATAAGAGAACAAACACAAAGAGTACAACACATTGTAAATTACACTCTTATTTTTATTTTTATTATTTTTATTTTTAAAAGTTTTTGTTTTGGGAAAATATGAAATTTTTGTTCATTGGAAACTACACTGTCCATAATGCACTGTGAATGTTGTAACACCATGGGGTATAAATAGCAAAAGAGAAAAGAGACTCACTCACTGTGAACAAGACTCCGGAGGGAGTTGAAACGCGTTGGTGGTTGTTAATTGGAATAGATATGCACTAATGAAACTTCGTGGAGTGCAGTGAATATCTTTGGGGATTTATATATATATATATATATATATATATATATATATATATATATATATATATATATATATATTACTGTAGGAAGGTACACTCTTATTTTCATGTTACCCCCAATTCCTGCCTGATGGCAGTGTGTTTTTGACTGTGTCACTGGGATCCTGCCGGTCAGGACTCCAGTGCTTATGGTTTATGGCCTGCTTGTCAGTGTGTTTACAGTTTTCTAAATTGTCACTGGAGTTCTGATAATCAGGGCCCCAGTGCTCATGCTCTCTCTGTTTCTAAATGTATCACTACATACTGGTAACTCAATATTTCACTCCAAATTGGCATACTGGTTCCCCCTTTATAAGACCCTAGTATATGGTACCTAAGTACCCAGGGCATTGTGGTTCCATGGGATCGTTATGGGCTGCAGCATTTCTTTTGGCAGCCATGGGGAGCCCATGCAAAGGCTTCTGCAGGTCTGCCATTACAGCCTTTGTGAAATAGTGCATGCGCTATTTCACAGCCATTTTCACTGCACCAGGTCACTCATAAGTCACCTATATATCAGGGCTTCCAACCCTGAAGGCTGGGTGCAAAGTACCTGTGTGTGAGGGCACCCCTGCACTAGCAGAGGTGCCCCCAAATGATCCAGGCCTATTTTCCTGGACTTCGTGAGTCATGGACACCATTTTACTTGTGCACTGGACATAGGTCAATACCTATGTCCAGCTTCACTATGGTAAGCGCGAATATGGCCTTGTAAGGTGTCTAGCAACTGGGAATTATACACCCAGTCCCTCCTGTGGCGTGAAACTGGAGAAAGCAAAGGAGAGTGACCACTCCCCTGTCCATCACCACCCCAGGGGTGGTGCTCAGAGCTTCTCCAGAGTGTCCCTGGGTTTTACCATCTTGGATTCCAAGGTGGTGGGGCACTCTGGGAACATCTGAGTGGCCAGTGCCAGCAGGTGATGTCAGAGACCCCTCCCTATAGGTGCTTATGTGGTTAGGTGACCAATCCCCATCTCAGGGCTATTTAGGGTCTCTCCTCTGGGTGTTTCATCAGATTCAGATTGCAAGACTCCAGCAGGAATCCTCTGCATCCTTAACTTCATCTTCTACTGACATAACAACCGCTGACCACTCAAGGAACTCTACAAAACTGTAACAAAGAAGCTAAGACAACTTCTACAACATTGTAGCTTCAGCTCCTGCCAGCAACTGCAACAGTTTCCAGGTCGGGCATCCTCCAAGACCGACTGTCTTCATCCTGCACCAGAAGAACTGAAGGAATCTCCTGTGAAGTGACAGAGTCACTTCCCTGCTTCAGCAGGCACCTCTCTGCAACGACGACCGGTGGCTTGGATCCCCTCTCCAGATGACAGGTGTGGATCCAGCAACACAGGTGGTGGACTAAAGTGACCCCGACATTCCCAACATCCAGCTGTCCAACTTTGGTGGAGGTAGGAACTTGCCTCCCACAGAAGACAGTACCTCCCTGCCAAAAGGACTCACCTAGACTGCTTTCTGGAAGGGCTGTTTTTCTGCTTGTTGCCATGCTACCTGCTACCTGCTGCTCTCTGACCCTGCTGGAAGGACACTGACTTCCCACCCGAGTGATCACCAAGAGCTAGTTGGCTCGTCCCCTGTTTTCCTGAGGGCTCATTGGGGGTGTACCTTGCTCCCACCTATGCGAATCTCTATATGGGATGGTGGTAAAAAGAAGTAGCATGGCTGGATGCCCTTCGTGCCCTGATGGAAAGGGTAGTACTGTGGGAGCAATACATTGATGATCTTTTCCTTAAATGGGATGGCCATGAAAATACTCTACAGGAATATATTAATATACTTAATAACAATGATCTGAATATCCAATTTGAAATAACATGGAGTAGGAAAAAAATAGAGTTTTTGGACATCCTACTTGAGGTAAAAAATGATAAATTAGAAACCTCTGTGTATCGCAAACCCACTGCATGCAGCTCTATATTACATGCCAATAGTGGGCACCCGAAAGTGCTAAAATAATGTATACCATACAGTCAATTCCTGCGGGCTCGCAGGATATGTTCAGATGATGTTACCTTCAAAAAGAAATTATGGCCATGTCACAATGATTCATGGAGAGGGGATAACCACACAAAATCTTGATTGATGCACAGAATAGTGTAAAATGTAAAACGAGAGAGGAATTGCTTTTTAGGAATCAGTATGCCAATGAGAACATAGCAACCAATAGATCTCCTCCTAGACTCTTTTTGGAATCTAATCATCAACATTTAGCACTTAATAGTATTTTACAACGTAATTGGCATGTTTTACAAAAAGATCAACATATAAAAAGGGAAATTGGCCAACATCCACAAATCACATACCAGAAGACTTGTTCATTAGGGGATCATCTGACCAAGAGTTTGTTTGTCAAAAATGAGAACAAAAACAATACATTGTGGTTGACGAAAAAGAACATGGGATTTTGGAAATGTGGTCATTGTAAAGCTTGTAAATATGCTGTGAATATGCAGAGTTTTCAAATATTTGAAGGAAGGAAGTGTTTGATTAGAGACAGAATCACATGTGAAAATGAATATACGATTTATGTTATTAAATGTGGCTGCCAGAAGAAATATGTAGGCAGCACTATTCATAAACTAAAGATTAGGTTTTTGAAACATCTTAGAGCTATTGAAAACCTTTTTGGGATATACATGGAGGAGATTGTAGCACTTTAATCTTTTATGGTATTAGATTGATCAAATTAGATCCCAGATTGGGTAATAGGACGCTAGAGTTAAGACGGATGGAATCAAAGATGATTTTATTGCTTAGTTCAGAGAATCCTTGGGGACATAATCTTGATGCCGAACTATATGTGCATCTATAAAGGAGGATGTGGATAGTATATCTTATTAGAATTTTGAAAAAAGGACTTGCCAGAGTTGTTTACACATACTCCTTCCATGTATGGACTTGATATATTCCTTATATTTTCTAGGATACATCAAAACTGTTGTCCACATATATTTTACACCTAGATGTGTCATATGTTGAGAGTAGAAATTACTATTGCTGAGACTGAGTATGATGTTTTATTGTATTTTTTATATTTTGATCACACCTTTTTTACATGGCACTTTATATAGTGTGATGTAGTGTTTTTAAATGTAGATGTTTCTTATTTATTAGGTCATGTAGAGTTTATTGGTGCATCACAATTTATGTATATATGTGAGGTCAATAGAATATGTCAATATAAGCAATATTGTAAAGTATATATGAGACTACTTCAATTGAAATAAATGCACAATGTCACTTTCAAAAAGGAATAGAAAAGAAATATATTTCATACATATTAAATTATTGAGATAGAAACATTATTTACATAGTCCATTGATGAATATAACTGAATGTAGTTTATCATAATTCATTTATATCAGGGAGGCAAACTGATATATATTATCAGCTACAATGGAATATAAATATGAGATAATTTTTGTTGAAGGACAAGCACAGAGACACTTTATAAATATATTATACATATCAAAATATTGAGACAGATATATCACTTGAGGACAGAATGTCATGGGTTATGTAATTGACTGGTCAGTATATCTTCAATTCTCAGGATAAGATTATGCACTTGTCACTTTGTCTTTATAAATTATAATATTTAAATATATATGGAGAATGAAGATTTGACATCTATGTATGTACTTGAGTTAATGGATTAGAGATCGAAGAAACAGCAAATGCAAACTGTAACATAATAATGTGATATTTATTTACATATTTAGGTAGTTATTTATCTTATATCATGATTTATTTGATAATAATAATGTGTATGACATAGTTGATATATTTTTATTACAATGCGACTACTGGGAAGTAGGAATTAATTTGACATTGGATGAATATCAAGAAGATAACATATATGTTACAAGATAGCCGCTCCATTGATTGACACCTTGTAATACTAAAAATAGATAAGAGACTATTATGAAATTTGAGGAGGTTTTGGATCGTGGGGGGAGTTTCCAGTAGATAGCATCATCCGAAACGCGTTGACATTCCAGTTTTGTTTGGAAGTAGCACTGTATTTGCACTTTATATTTGGAATAAATTAACAAGCATTTACAGATTGGAAGATCGTTTTTCCAAGTGGTGGCAGCGGCGTAATCATTCTTTGTTGCAGCTGTATGATGAGTGAAATCTCATCCATCTGGAAGAAATATATATATATACATATATGTATATATACATAACAATGTATATCAAATACAAGATCACTAACTATATATATAGTTAAAAATATATCCAATACAAAGTTCTCCTTCCCGAAAAAGAGAAAAGGCACGAATACCAAAAAGTGAGATATGTGTGAGGATTTTATTTACAGTGGCTTCACCAAATATGTATATGTATTGCTAGACCTGACAGCCTTAGGGGGGTCACCCCTAACTTTTTGCCTGCCTCCCTCCACCTTTTAGATACTGTTTTTGCTGGTTTTTAGACCCTGTGCACTTTACCACTGCTAACCGGTGCTAAAGTGCATATGCTCTCTCCCTCTAAACATGGTAACATTGGAATATTACCCAATTGGACCATTTAATTTACTTGTAAATCCCTAGTAGAGTGCACTAGGTGTGCCTAGGCCCTGTAGATTAAATGCTACTAGTGGGCCTGCAGCTCTGATTGTGCCAGCCACTGAAGTAGCCCCTTTACCTTGTCTCATGCCTGCCATTGCAAGGCCTGTTTGTGCAGTGTCACTGTCAAATCAACTTGGCATTTAAAAGTACTTGCCAAGCCTAAAACTACCCTTTTGCTACTCATAAGACACCCCTAAGGTATGCCCTAGGTAACCCATAGGGCAGGGGGCTTTGTAGGCAAAAGGCAGAACATGCACCTACGTAGTTTACATGTCCTGGTAGTGTAAAACTCCTACATTCATTTTTACACTGCGAGGCCTGCTCCCTTCATAGGCTAACGTTAGGACTGCCCTTATACATTGTTTGAGTGGTAGCTGCTGATCTAAAAGGAGTAGGAAAGTCATATAATGGTGATACAAAATCCTGCTGACTGGTGAAGTTGGATTTAATATTACTATTTAAGAAATGCCACTTTTAGAAAGTGAGCATTTCTTTGCACTTAAATCTTTCTGTGCCTTACAATCCACATCTGGCTTGGTTTAGTTGACAACCCCTTGTGCATTCACTCAGACACACCCCAAACAAGAACCTGCATCCTGCCAAGAAGAACTGCCTGGCTGCCCAAAGGACTCACCTGACTACTTTCTGTGAAGGACTGCTACCTTGCTGTTGCCCTGCTGCCCTGCTGCTCTCTGGCTGAGGTGAAGAAGTGCTCTCCAAGGGCTTAGATAGAGTTTGCCTCCTGTTTCCTGAAGTCTCAGGACCAAAAAGACTTCATCTATTCAAGAAGGACTCCTTGTGTGGTGAAATTCGACGCACAGCCTGCCAGAAACAATGCACAGCCCGACTTAGCAGCAAGAAGATTGATGCAGTGCCAGAGTAGCATCGGAACTTCGACACACGGCCCACTGGACTGACGCACAGCTGACCCGTATCGACGCAGACTGACTTCCAGAGAGGAATCGATGCAGCGCCTGCCGTGCAGTAGAAAATTTGGCGCAACGCCCACAGGATCGAAGGAGCTCCTGTGACTTCGTCCTGCCAGCCAAGGAAATCCACGCATCATCCCCAGGACGTCTGAAAACCCCGCAACCCGAAGAGGATCTACGATCAAGCACCGGAAATCGACGCACAGCTGTCCCTGCATGAAAACTAAATGGCGCATCGCCGTGTGCGGCCCAAGAAATCGATGCACACCCCTTTGTTTCCACTCATCTTCTCCTCTGCGGTTCTGGAGAAAAAGTGGTTTGGGATCCGCCTTTTTCTTGGCCCCTGCTTGACAGATCACCCCGAAACTTTCAAGACAGCAGCTGAACTGACCAAATATAAGTTCTGAAAATGTTGTGACAATTCATCATAAGCAGCCGCAGTTAGTGGGTCTGCATATGTAAAAAGGGTACGAGCTATAACTACCTAGAGACAACTTCCACCAGGAGATGTAAATGTATAAATATAGTCACCTTGTCATTGCCTGGCAAGGCACTGGGAGATAAAGAATGTCTGGTAAATGAATGGGTTATAAACGCATGCGTTGTTAAGACATACAAATCATTCAGAGACTATTACGATGATAAGGACCTCTTCCAATGTACAGTTAGTGCAACGTCAAATTAAATCAGTGCTGGACAAATACATTTACTTGCTACTGAGGTGGGTCTGCCTATGGAATGAAGGGCATTTGTTTCAATCCACCATGTACATTTAAAGTGCATTAAGTGAATAAAAAAGCTCCTTACTTGCAGTGGCTTGAACAGTAGCAGTATTGTGAAAGTCCTATGATATCCTGCAAAGTTAAAATTGTACAGTTAGGATAAAATTCATTAGGTCATACACACTAGGGGGGTCATTCTGACCTCGGCGGTAAAAGGCCCTTACCGCCGGTCAGAAGACCGCCATAACACCGCCGCGGCCGCGGTTAACCGCCACGGTCATTCTGACCCACAACGGCCAAACCTCCAAAAATCCGTCCTCCACTGCAGCCCGCCACATCAGCGGGCAGCGAGAAACTGGAGATGACCAAACCTCCAACGTCACGCCAACAGAAATACGCCCATGCCATTACGACCCACGAATCCACACGGCGGTCATTCAAACGCGGTATTCCATTGGCGCTACACACCGCCGCGGTCAGAATACACACACAGCACCAAAACACAGCCACATTGGACAATTTGAAATACAAACACCTGATACACATACACACACCACTCCCACACAATCAACCAACTATAAAACACACACCCACATCACCCACAAACCCCTGCGACCATAATTACTGAGAGAAGGAGAGAGAGACACAGCAGACAATCCATAGCAAGACACACTGAGGCACACTACACCATCACACACACCACATAGTAGCACAAAGCACCACTCACCAACATACTTATCATCACATACACCACCCCACACCTCACCCACACCACCCCATGGCACCCCAAAGGCACCCACGCTTTTCGGACCAAGAACTCCGGGTCATGGTGGAGGAAATCCTAAGAGTGGAGCACACCAGTATAGCTAGGAAGGCGGATCTATGGCAGCGGATTGTGGACAGGGTCAACGCGGTGGGACAGCATCCCAGGAATAGGGAGGACATCCGCAAAAGATGGAACGACCTACGGGGGAAGGTCCGATCGATGGTCTCCAGGCACAACATCGCGGTCCAGAAGACTGGCGGCGGACCCCCACCCACCCCTCCCGAATTCACATCGTGGGAGCAAGAGGTCTTGAACATCCTGCATCCTCAGGGCCTCGCAGGAGTAGCAGGAGGAATGGACTCTGGTAAGTCCAATCTCAACTACTATATCCCCCCCACCCCACCAGCATGCCAACCCACACCCCCAACCCCCCAGCACACATCCTCCCTGACAATGTCTCACCAGCACAACCCACCCATCCCAACACCAACTCCTGCATGCCAACACAAATCATGGGCACCCATCACCTAAGCATGACCACTGCACTAACCCCCCCCCCCACTAACTACCCTCACAACACCTCCCTCAAGGGAATGCCTGCACTGGGGGACAAGGGCACCCATAACACGCACGCTATTGCACACACAGAAACAATAACCAAACTCTCATACCCTATGCAGGACCCGAACGACAACACACCAGCCAGGAGGGTCCAGAAGTGTCCATCCCACCACCGGAACAGGCCCACACTGAGGATAGCAGCTCTGTCGACAGTGAACCTGATGACCAGCCCGGACCATCGGGGACCTCTGGGCAGTCGGTTCCCCTCAGGCAGCCACAGGCCAAACCAGACCCGACCCCCTCTGCCAACACCAGCACAGCTCCCACCCAGCGGGCCCATGCCTCTGTCTCTAGGACAGCTCAATCAGCGGTGTGTCTGCCACTACAGGGCACCCAGGCTAACCCAACACCCCAACAACAACAGGGACCTGGGGGCATTGGTAGCGGGCACACCGTCCAGGGGACAGAGGCCGGGGGAAACCGGGCAGCTCGGAGGGCTGCTGTGCGACAGGGGGGGGAGGAGAGGCCCAGGGAACCCACTCTCCAAGAGGCCCTCACCACCCTCATGGGGGCATACCACCACTCCCAAGAAACGATGGCGACGGTACTGGCCAGGTTCACTGAGATCCAGGCACAGCAGGAGGAACGCTACATGGGGTTCAGGGAGGAGCTGAGAATCATCGGGACCGCAATGGGGACCATCGTCCTGGCCCTCCACAGGATAGAGGACGCGTTGCGGGACCATGGTGCACCACACAGGGCCCCTGTCACTAGCCCGGACCAGGAACAGCCTACCACCTCCGCCGGCGCTAGTGGACAGGAGGTCCCAACACCTCGACAGCCCCCCAGAACCCCACCTCCTGCTGAAGAACAACCACCCCGTAAGAGGAGCCTGAGACCAAAGAAAAAGACAGAGTAGGATGTCAAGACCCCCGCCAGCAGGACATACCCCCTCAAGTCTTCCCACTGTCCCACATTGCCACCCTGTCCAACCATGAACTGCCTATGCTCCATCCTTCCACAGGCAAAAGGACAATGCACCTGTGAGACTGAGAACTGGACTCTGCCATGGATATTCCTCCACCCCCACCCATCACCCTTAGAATCACATGTACCGATATCTAGCACTGTAAATAAATCACATTTTGCACACAAATCTGTTTTGAGTCATGCTGTATTATTAACAAATGTATTACATATTACTGTTCAATTTCTGTTCTGTCAATTAGTCATGACAACATACCAATGTCAATATGCTGTATTTCATGGGCGAACCAAGCAGAAGTCAGGTACTGAGTCAGACAGCACTGAGAAGGGAAGGGAAAGGCAAAAATTAATGAAAAACATCTGTGGGGAACTACAGAAAGTACAGATGCAGGAGGCTATAAGCAATTGTGAAATGGCGTGGGTGATTCTTACCTGTGTGTTACTGGAAATACTGTTGTATCACTCTGTCCCTATTGTCTGTGTCGTCCTCAGAGTCTTCCTCCTCTTCACTCTCCACAGGCTCCACGGCTTCTACAACACCACCATCTGGACCATCCTCCTGCAGGAAAGGCACCTGGCGTCGCAAAGCCAGGTTGTGGAGCATACAGCACGCCACGATGATATGGCACACCTTCTTTGGTGAGTACATTAGGGATCCACCTGTCATATGCAGGCACCTAAACCTGGCCTTCAGGAGCCCAAAGGTTCGCTCAATCACCCTCCTAGTACGCCCATGGGCCTCATTGTACAGTTCCTCTGCCCTGGTCCTGGGATTCCTCACTGGGGTCAATAGCCACGGCAGGTTGGGGTAACCAGAGTCACCTATTAGCCACACACGCTGTCTCTGTAGCTGTTCCATCACATAGGGAATGCTGCTATTTCGCATAACATACGCGTCATGCACTGACCCTGGGAACTTGGCATTTACATGGGAGATGTACTGGTCAGCCAAACAGACCACCTGGATATTCATTGAATGGTAATTCTTCCTGTTCCTGTACACCTGTTCATCGTCATTTGGGGGGACTAAAGCCACATGGGTCCCATCAATTGCACCAATTATGTTGGGGATGTGTCCAAGGGCATAGAAATCAGCTTTCACTGTAGGTAAATCACCCTCCTCTGGGAAAATTATGTAGCTCCGCATGAGTTTCATCAGGGCAGACAACACTCTGGATAAGATCTTGGAAAACATAGGCTGAGACATCCCAGATGACATGGCCACTGTTGTCTGGAATGAGCCAGTTGCAAAGAAATGGAGGACAGACAGAACCTGCACTAGAGGGGGAATTCCTGTGGGTTGGCGGATGGGGGACATCAGGGCTGGCTCCAGCTGGGCACACAGTTCATGGATGGAGGCTCGGTCAAGTCGGTATCGTAGTATTATGTTGCGTTCTTCCATTGTGGACAGGTCCACCAGCGGCCGGTACACGCGAGGATTCCTCCTTCTCATCGCTAGTCCCAGCGGACGGTGCCTAGGAAGGAGAATATGGAGTACAGAGTCAATCCACTCACAGGTACGTACAACACAGCTTGCACAGTACAGGTAAATGTATGGTTTGATATGTTTGTATGTGTGCCATTGCAAGGCCTAGTCCTGTGTGACGCATTAGAAATTAAGCCATGTGGGCCCTTGAAATGGCCGATGCCTGACCTGTGAAGTGGGACAATGGGATGTGAGGTCACTGCGCTGGCGGGGCACACCATGGCGGTAGGCGGTCGAAGACCGCTGTGCGAAGACGCATTGGTTAACATTGAAGCCTATGGGTTTCAGGAGCCAATGACGATGTGCGCCGGCGGTCGCGGGATGCACCGCCGCGGTACGCACCGCCGCGGGCGTGACCGCCATTTTCTATCTGCTCAATCATTCGAGACCTGATCATCCACAGGAGAGGACCTATACTGCAAGTGCTGCTGTGAACTCGGTCTGGAAGTGACAATGGCTGCTGCTACTGGTGAAAGGGCCCCCGCCTTCAGTTCAGAAGAGTTGGAGAAGCTCGTGGACAGGGTCCTCCCCCAGTATGCGCTACTCTACGGTCCTCCAGACCAACAGGTGAGTACACTCAGTGCACATTGAATGGGTTATGCCTGTGTGGAGGGGGGGGGGATGTAAGTTGGTGGGGTGTGGAGGGAATGAGGAGTGCAACGCACGACAGATGAGAGAATGGGAACCATGACAAGGTTGGGGAGGGGGGGGCATGTACTCCAAACATGCAGATATGTGACGGTTTCTCTTTCCCACCCTGTACATGTCAAACAGGTGAGCGCCCACCAAAAAATCGATATTTGGCGTGCCATCGCCAAGGAAGTCCGGAACTTGGGGGTCTACAACAGACGGGGCACCCACTGCCGCAAGAGGTGGGAGGACATCCGCCGCGGAACGAGGAAGACCGCAGAAACACTGCTGGGGATGGCCTCCCGACCTAGGAGGGGTGCCAGTCGCACCATGACCCCCCTGATGTCCCGGATCCTGGCGGTGGCCTACCCTAATTTGGATGGGCGCTTGAGGACAGCACAGCAGACACAAGGGGGTGAGTATCCGCACATTCTCCTATCTGTATGCGCATTGGAGGCGTCTGGGTGGGGGAGGAGGGCTGTGGGTGACATTAGGCCAGGGCGCTCTCTGTAGTGTAGTCCGCTCCCTTAGGCATGGCCCTGTGCCCCCGCCCCCCACCTCTGTAGGGTGCCAAGTGCAGCTACCCATGCTCCAGCATCACACATGTGTGCGTGTGTTGTCCCTAGACCTGTTTGCCTAGTCAGAAGTACTGAGTAGTGTACCCCAAGTTCGCGACTTAGTGCACGAGGCACCTGTGTCTGTCCTCTCCGCAAAGGGTATTGCTAAGGCATGCACTCAACTTTGTTTCATTTCTCCCCCCACCCTAAATCTTTGTCTTCTTGTGTTTTAGCATCATCCGGCGGAGGAGATTTGGCGTCGGAGCAGGAGGGAGCTGCAGGTCACCAGGCCCCGGTGGGCACTGACACAGACACCAAGGGCACCAGTGATCCGGAGGGCGAGGGGAGCACCACAACGGGGGCCGGTGGAGACACCAGCGACACGGACACGTCCTCGTTTGGGAGCTCCCTAGCGGTGGCGGCACCATCTGTGCCCCCCGCAACAACAGGTACAGCCGCCACCCAGCGCACCAGCACCGCCCTCCCAGCAGCCCCTCAGTCTTCGCTCCGTGGCCGCTCGGCCAGGAAGGCGCGCGTCTCCTTCGCCCCAGGCACCTCAGCCCCTGCCTCTGTTACCCCTGCTGCCCTCAGTGTGGAGCTCATTGACCTGGTGAGGACGGTCATTGTTGGGCAGACTACCCTTCTGAATGCCATCCAGGGGGTGGAAAGGGAGGTGCATCGGAGCAATGCCTACCTGGAGGGCATTCATTCGGGTCAGGCTGCCCAGCAACGAGCGTTCACTGCTCTGGCCTCAGCACTGACGGCAGCCATTGTCCCTGTCTCCAGTCTCCCTCTTCTATCTGCCTCCACCCTTTCTCTGTCTCCTGTACCTCAACCTATCCCATCCACACCATCAGACCAGCCTGCACACACCTCAACACCCAAGGCCAGCTCATCCAAACATAAGCACCACAGAAAACACAAGCATTCACCCAAGCAACACACAGATGCAGACATATCAACAGTCACTACCACCTCTGTGTCCCCGTCCTCCTCGTCTCCCTCCTCCCTCCCTGTGACGTCTACACTCACACCTGCATGCACCCCAACATCAGCCAGTTCTTCCACCACCAGCAAACCCTCCACTACAGTCCGCACACCTGCAGTCACCACCCCCACTGGCATTTACACGTCCCCTGTGTCCTCTCCCACTGTGTCTGTCACCCCCTCTTCCAAGACACATAAACGCAGGCAGACACCCAAACAACAGCCAACCACCTCACCACAGCCTACGTCCCAGTCACCTGCACCCAAGGACAGCACACCTGGCTCTCATACAACCACATCCTCTTCCTCCACTTCTCTCACCACTACTCCTACCCCTTACCTTGGTCCCAAGAAAAATTACCTCTCCAGTTTTGACCTCTTTCCCTCCCCCGACCCACCCCCTCCAACTGGGAAAAGTCCCAAGGGCACCTCAGCCACCACCAGCCCAACTTCTACAGTGCAAGTGGTGCATGGCATGTGGAGTCCACCCTTTGGCGGCAGTAACACTTCGGTGAGCAGCAAGGGGACAGCCAGCCCCCCCCAGGCAAGAGGACCCGGAAATTGAAGGGCCGCCGTGAGCGGACAGAGACGGCTGCCCCCAAGGAGGTGACTCCGGCCACTTCACCGGCCACAGCAGCCAGGGGAGGCAAGGGCCCGAGAGCCCCATCTAAGGAGCGGAAGGACAGCAGGGCGGAGAGGACAACCACCAGGAGCGCGGAGCAGGAGGGCCCCACAAGCCCCATCCCGGCTGCAAGGGACGACACCAAAGGGCCCAGGACTCACTCCCCGAAGGGGCCTGACACAGCACGGTCGGAGGGCGAGTGAGCAGGGTGTCCAGGCCAGGTATGACTCCCTTGACATACTGCAAGAGCACCGCTGAACAGGGCCCCGCCGTGAAGACAGGTACCGCTGAACAGGGCCCCGCCGTGAAGACAGGTACCGCTGAACAGGGCCCCGCCGTGCAGAAGAGCACCGCTGAACAGGGCCCCGCCGTGAAGACAGGTACCGCTGAACAGGGCCCCGCCGTGAAGACAGGTACCGCTGAACAGGGCCCCGCCGTGCAGAAGAGCACCGCTGGACAGGGCCCCGCCGTGAAGACAGGTACCGCTGAACAGGGCCCCGCCGTGAAGACAGGTACCGCTGAACAGGGCCCCGCCGTGAAGACAGGTACCGCTGAACAGGGCCCCGCCGTGCAGAAGAGCACCGCTGAACAGGGCCCGCCGTGAAGACAGGTACCGCTGAACAGGGCCCCGCCGTGAAGACAGGTACCGCTGAACAGGGCCCCGCCGTGCAGAAGAGCACCGCTGAACAGGGCCCCGCCGTGAAGACAGGTACTGCTGAACAGGGCCCCGCCGTGAAGACAGGTACCGCTGAACAGGGCCCCGCCATGCAGAAGAGCACCGCTGAACAGGTCCCCGCCGTCTCAAGCACTGCTCCGCTGGGCCCTTCCTGTCAAGCACCGCTCCGCTGGGCCCTTCCTCTCAAGCACCGCTCCGCTGGGCCCTTCCTCTCAAGCACCGCTCCGCTGGACATCGCCATGTCATGCACCGCTGCGCTGGGTCCCGCCGTCTCAGGCACTGTTTATGGTTCACTGTGCCCACCATGCCTCCTCCTTGACCAGTGGACTCTGTAATCCACCTGAGAGACTGTGGCTTTGCACTCCCCAGGATGGTCCAGTGGGCAACCCACCCACTGTAGAGACATTGAGAGACTGTGGCTTTGCACTCCCCAGGATGGTCCAGTGGGCAACCCACCCACTGCAGAGACTTGAGAGACTGTGGCTTTGCACTCCCCAGGATGGTCCAGTGGGCAACCCACCCACTGTGGAGACATTGAGAGACTGTGGCTTTGCACTCCCCAGGATGGTCCAGTGGGCAACCCACCCACTGCAGAGACTTGAGAGACTGTGGCTTTGCACTCCCCAGGATGGTACAGTGGGCATGATGGCTCCTCGTGGATCTGGCGTCGTGGACTCATGTGGCTGTGGTGGCCCCCCCTTCCCTTCCCCCTGAGGTGCCTGTAGTTTTGACATCAGATGCCCCTGCAGTGTTCTCTCCAAAGGACTCAGGTCTCGTGTGTGGGCTTTGCCCTTGTTTTTAGCAGAACCTTGGCCCACGGACATGTTAGATTCGTAGGATGTGCAGGACTTGTTACTTCAGTGATACACTGATGTGTATATCTTTTTGGTTTTTGTAAATATTTTTCACGGTTGCTCAATTATTTCCAGGTGCTTTTTTTGTACATGAAAATTTATTCCAAATTTGGTTGTGTCATTGTATTTTTAAAGGGTCTTTGTGTGGTGTCACTGTGACTTCCTGCTCTGCATTGGTGTGTACATATTGGAGGGGTGGGGGGGTCGCATATGTGTATGCCCGTAACCTTTCTTCCTCCCCCCTCCCGTGTGTCGTAGGTGCAGTACTCACCGTTGACGTCTGCGCCGGAGTTCGTACTCGTGGTAGATGAGCAGGTAGACGAGAGCAGGTATGATGTTCAATTCGGGTTCCATGCTGTCCGGATTCCGCGTGGAGTGTCTCGAGGTGAGCGTTTTCCATTGGAAATGTCTGTTTCCGCCGTGTTTTTATCGGCGGGGCTCCCGCCCCGGAAAAGGTGGCGGATTGGTGGGTCGTGATAGGGTGGGTGGTACATTGTCTGCCGCCTGGCTGTTGGCGGTGACCGCCGCGCTGTTTGTTTGTTCCGCCGTGGCGGTCGGAGTGTTAATGCGGCTGGCTGTGTTGGCGGTTCCCGCCAGGGTCAGAATTGCATTTTTTTGACCGCCGGCCTGTTGGCGGGTTGGCCGCCGCTTTATCACCGACCGCCAGGGTCAGAATGACCCCCTAGGTGTTAAAATTGTGCATGCGATATAATAAATGACTCAAATCCATTCGTCTGCTCTTTATCCTGCACAGCATAATAAGTATGAGACCATAATCATAGCTTTACAAATCTCATAATATATTTCAGTAGGCTAAATCAAATTATTGCTAGTGCAGTACATCTCTACAAAGTCAATGCATACTTCAGCCACAAAAATAAATGAAAGCATATCTGTAGGATAGCAAACATCCAAAGCTTCTTGGATGTGCACGCATTGCTGTTTCTGAACAAAAGGAATAATCAATCAATTGACTCTTAGTTGCTTTTAAAGAGGACAAAAGAAAAGAAAATTATATATTGCCTCAATTGGTTTAATCTCACAGTAATCTTTCCACTTCCATTTTTAACATACTGACACAATGAAGGAATCCCGGCCTAAAAGAAAGGTGGCAATGCATAATCACAAAATACCACATACATGTCCAAAAGATATACTAATAACTACCACTGAGCAGGGTCGGACTAGGAATCAAAAGCAGCCCTAGCAAATTTGACAGACAAGCCCTCATACTGCACAAAACGACAGAGCTAAGAGAGAGCTGACCACTGCAAGGGGGAACTGGGGCGATCCAGACCCAAGACATTTTTTTAAAAAATCGAAAATATGGTGTGTTTTGCAAATATTTTTATTAGAGAACCGTGGCCATTCAATGAATGGACTGATGGAGATTTGAGACATTGTTGCATGGCTCAATGCAGAAATGAGTACTAGGATGGGTGAGGTATAGGAGAAGGATAATGCAACAACGGATGACCAGGAATATGGGTCCAGATGTACGAGGAATGGAGTTGGTGAAAAATGGTCACAATTTGTGAACTGACTTTAAGCACATTCATTCCGTTTTGGCAAATTGATCAATGTACTAATAAGTTGGTTCACAAAAACCTGATTCGTGGTGCACTCTGGGGTAAGAAGACCTGTCATTGCTTTGTAATAAAGAAATCACTTTTTTCTGTTTTCCTTAAATTTTTTAAAAACAACTGAAATGTTTAACTAACATTATTTATGACTAGGCAGTGGTCCATGGGCTCACTATCTAATAATAAAAAATGATTTGTCAATATTCACAATGTAGAAGGAGTCCCTTGGTGACTCCTTCCTATTTTGACCCCTTCCCACTTTTGCAAATGCATTACCATTGCGTTTTAGTGGTAGGTAAAAAGAAAACAATGTTTTGCAAACAGAATTTGCTGACACAACATTAATACATACCACTGTAAATAGGTATTTGAAGGTGACACCCTAAACATGCCTCTTTTAAACACCAATTTGGACTCTGGTCGTAAACCCAAATTATGATTCGGTAATGTGTTACCTAATCACAATTTGTGGTTTCTACTATTAAAAGGTCTTTTTGCAGTCCCAAAAGCCGCAATAGTTCCTTTGCGTCTGAAAAAAGGCTTCATAAATCTGGTCCAAAATCATTTTTTTTGTCCTCATGGTGAGTTCGCGTCGGCTAAGAGTGCAGCTAGGCCATATCTCAGACCAATACAACCGGGTCAAAAAAGGTCCTTAAATGACCTCCTCCTCTGGTCCCAAGCCACACAAGGCAAAACCATATTGAGAGGCATATTTATACTCTGTTTGCGCCAAATGTGCATCAAACATTTTGACGCACATTCGGCGCAAACTGTGCACCATATTTAAACTTTGACGCCCGAGCCCGCGGACGTCAAAAATTCCTCCATGTGCGTCATTTTTTGGATGCGGGAAACTGCCTTGCGGTAATGACATGCAAGGTAGGTGTTCCTGCCCAAAAAATGACTTTAAGGCCTGTGCGCCTTATTTATACTCCAGCGTCATTTTGACGCACAGGAGGGGCAGGCCTTAAAAAACAGTGCACAGCCTGATGTGTGCCATTTTTGCAACGCCTGGGTCAGGGCAGGCGTTAAGGGACCTGTGGGCTCACTTCTATGGTCTCTGACTATGGGAGGAGTCCAGAGGTGCCCTTCCCTGCCCCCAGGGACATCCCCTGCCACCCTCGCCCAACCCTGGAGGACACCCATAGATGGGGGGACCCATCCCAGGTAAGTACAGGTAAGTTGAGGTAAGTATTTTTTCTTATTTTTTTTAAGTGGCACAGGGGGACCTAATTTGGGCCCCACTACATGCCACTGTGCCCAATGACCATGCCCAGGGGACAGAAGTCGCCTATGCCGGCGTTGCCTGGTTTGAGTCTTTTTTTTTTACTCTAACCAGTCCACAGCACCGGCTAACATCATTTCTTAAATAAGGCGCCCCCATGGCGTGTAGGAATGGCATTAGCCAGCGGTAAACTTTTTGACACAAACCAGCGCCGGTGCTGGTTTGCGTCAAAAAGTAAAAATATGGGCCTGAGTTCTTCAAATCCTCTGAGACCGGTCAGGTAACCACCTAACTCAACATACCTCCAGAGGAAGGCCTTGTAGAGCTCTTAATCATTGGGCATCCCATGCATAAGCCCATCTGGAGTTGCATGCCTTTTTGACCAAGGTGTCCAGAATGTAACCCTTTTCTTTAGAGGAATATTTTGTTCAGGACAGCACAAGTTCGTAACTGATCTCTTCCAGTCGTGTACTGTCAGGGCCGAGGAGAGGACCCATTTTAGGCATATCTTCTGATTCTCCAAGAGGATTAGCACAAATAGCAAAGATTTATGATAGCGCTGTAGCTTTCGGCTCAACTCTTCCCCGCCAACCACCCCAAATATTATTAGCAGCAGTCATTTCCTTACCCACATCTTGCCAAAACTGATGAAGCATTGGGCACTGCCAAAACATATGGACGTCATCCGCCCCCTCCTCGTTACAACAGGGGCAATTCTCCTTAAGTCTCCCAAAAGCTGTCAACTTCTTCGGCGTCCCATACACCCTGTGCAAGGTGAACACATGTTTTTTCTTTAAAGAGGCAGATTTAACCGTTCCCCAAAGTGCAGACATTGATACTTGCCAGAGAGTAGTAACATTCTGTGATGGCAGGTTCTTTCCCCATTTCTTCTCTGGCGGAGGGGGGATTCCTTCCCATCTTCTATCAACATCCAGTACCATGGAGCAACCTCCTTATGAAGGACATGTCTCTGTGCCAATCTCTCTTCCCAGATGTTCTCCTCTTTCCCACGTCCTTCCTTCGGTAGCGCACTTTCCCAACTTGCCATTGATAATAATTCAATTTTGAAAAGGTTCCCCCCATTGCTCACTAAATATTGACCAAGGCAGCAAGACAGTTCTCCAGAAAGTGGCCCCACTTCACCAGCCCATTCTCCTTTAGAGGAAGAGATAATTTGTCTTGTAGACATTCTGGGGTGCCTGGTGACCCCCAAACAGGTGCCAGATTAGTAGAATAGGGTATCCCTAATACTTTCCGGACCACGGGTTCTTATATAAAGACCTAATTGCTCTAGAAAAAGTATCTCCAAGCTAATATCAGTCAATGGCCATATACAGAACAGACCAGCTCACCCTATCAAATGCTTTGGCCGCGTCAAAGGTGAGCACCGCCAAAGGTAGATCCTCCTTGGTGGCCAAATCAATAGCACTTAATAAATCACCTGTGAACTTGAAGAGCTATCTGCCTTTAAGAAAGCTTTTCTGGTCCTTATGGACCAATGAAGCAACCACTGTCTCTATAATCTTTTAGATAATATATGTGTGTAGATCTTGTAGTCTGAGTTTAATAATGAAATGGGTCCATAAGACTCACAATGGGATGGATTCTTGTCTGGTTTCCAAATTAAAGTAATAATAACAGCATCCCAAGATTTTGGCAGGTCTCCACACTCAACAAAATGATTATTGATGAATTCCAACAAGATTGGGGTTAATTCATCTGTAAGTAAAATATAAAGCTCTTTAGGGAAACTATAGGGACCTGTTGCCTTAACCCTTTTTAAACTCCTAATAGTCTCATTCAGTTCCTTTATATGCATATTAACTTCCAGCTTGTGCATTAATTCTTCGTCTAGGCAATGAATTGAATTTTTACCCAGAACATCTTCAATTTGCTCCCTTGTGGCTCCTGAAAAAAGGAGGTAAAAGAATGTTCTAATTCATCATCCCTCACATAACTAAGACCTGTATCTTTTTTCATGATTGATGTAATTCTGTTTCTAGTTCGCTCTACTTTTGCTTTCCAGGCCAAATGCTTGCCACACCCTTCCCCGTATTCATACTGTGCAAACCTGCTACTCTCCCATTTTCTTCTGGTCTTAATCTCCAAACAGATATCTAAATCAGCTTTAGCCCTCCTTATCTGGTCCTCCAGTGTTGATATCTGCTTATCAGCTGTCCTGTGTGCCTTATGTTGCAGGTTCTGTATCACAGTCTTCAAATTCTTTATCTGCTTTTTCTGTTCTCTGTGCCTGTGGATTTTCGTACTAGGCAGCCTGCCCCTTATATAGGTTTTATCAGCATCCCAACCATGTGGATGGTGGTAGACAACAGTTGAAGCCAAAGGAATTCTTAGTATCCTGCTTCAATTCTTCATAGCCCACTCCTCCAAAAACAAAACTCTGTTTACTGTCCACCTGGAACTTATAGTTGATTTGTCAAGAAGAAGGTGAAGCCTCAAAGCCGAGTGATCAGACAAGTGCTCCAAGGCATGTTCTACATACTTCACTTTTCCACACAGGCTCCTATCCACTAAAAATAAATCAATCCCTGAATAGTGCCCATATTTTATATTGTGAAAAGTGAATCTTGATCCATTACTACCTTTCCATTGCCAAATATCTACCAGGTCCAAATCCCTCATTACCTGCTTCACCCAAACTCTTGTTTTAGGAGTATTCGCTGTATTTCTCGTAGTTGATTTATCTGAAATTGGATCTATGAGGACATTAACCCCCCCCCCCCAACAGAACTGGATACTTTGAAGCTAGTAATTGGTTACAAAGAGTTTGAAAAGGAGCTGGATTATCTACATTGGGGCCATAGTAGCCTACTATTGTTAACTAAGACCTGTATATGTTTGCTTCTACCACTACCCATTGCCCCTTGAGGTCTGCACTAACCTTACCCAACACTACTTTTAAGAGTTTTTTTAAAAACTTGCAATCCCTTTAACTGTATAGGACTGGTTAGTAATCACACAGTGATCTAGTGATCCATCCATGACATTTGCTTTAGTATACTACCCCATTACTCTTGCATCAGATGAGTGTCCTGAAGGATCACTACCTCCTCATCTGCCAACCACAGAAATTAAAAAATGTTCTGTCTGCGTCCCCTGAGACCATTCACATCCCAAGATAAAACTTTCAACTGAGCTAACCCAATTTTAGGCATCTCAAAATACTGTGCCCTAACCCCCTATATAGATCGTATTGAAAACTAAACACCATGAGCACTATTTTTTTTATTTTCACCCACATGCTCCAAATCCCTGTGATATAAAAAACTTTCCTCTGTGCCCCATACCCCCTGCTCCCCCCCCCCGGGGAACCTGCCCTATTTCCTTTGGAATAAACCAAGGCTTAACCCTAGTGAGCTCTCTTTGCTCCGGGCAGCTAACATCAAAAATAGAGAATATCTAGCGAGATGCTTTACTTTGCTCCATAAAGATGCAGACTTTGTTTAGGTCCCTGATATTATGCATCTTTTTTTCCCACATAATTCTAAGTGCAGCTGCCAATTGGAGCTGAACAGTTGCCCCCAAGGACCTAAGGGCCTAAGCTCTTGCATATATCTCCCTAACTACCACTGCCTGTCTTGTGTTGCCCTATAAATGTAAAATCTAATACGTAAGGACCAATCTCCTTTAGAAAAGCTGTTTGCTTTCAGAGCCTCTAGTAAAATCTTCTGGACTCGGAACCAAAATTAACCAACATTTTTCTGTGATTTTTCCTAGCTGGATTTTTCTCAAAGGGGTCCCGATGCACTCTCTGAATATTTTACTGCAGAATAAAGTGTCCCACCACAGGGATAGACTCCTTCATCACTGCTACTACAAAGCCTTTGATGTCATCCCCTTCTTCATCCTCTGGAACATTTAACAACCTGATATTATTCCTCCTATGTTCTTCTCCAAGGTCTCCAGCTTCCCTTGTATGGCCTTCTCTCCTGTTTTTAATTGAGGACTACCTGTTTATCAAGCTCTTCAAGCACAACTTCCATATCACCCATCCTTTCCATCAATATTAGTCTCTTATTTTCCATTATCTCGCCGGTTTCTTTGATTTTTTCCTGATTGCTCTCAGAGATCTCAAACTTCCCCCTGATGTCCTCTTTTAATGACAATAAGAGGCTCTTCATGTCCATCTGGACCTCCTGACTCCGAGGTTGAGGGGTCAGAGATGGAAGTACATGCTCCACCCAAGCCTGTCTAGTGAGCGAGGTCTGCTAAGCCTTTGCAGACTCAATGGGGTCTCATGAAGTTGTGACCCCTTCTTGATGCAACAAACAACTTTCATTCATGGCTCCCGGAACCTGCATTTTGTAGGCTGGGCCTCCCAGCACTGCCAGGCAGGAAGTATTCACTATATCTTCGGCCTCCCAGGGGTGAAACTTAAAAAAGAATGCAATGAGGGGGAGGTCTTAGAGCCCCCTATTGGAATCTCTCTTCAGTCTGGGGAAGAACTGCTTTCTCTCTGTATTTTTAACCATATTTATTGACACAGGAGAGATGGAATTGTCTGTGCTATGCTCTTTATCACAATTTTCCCCCTGACATTGCTCCCCCCTTTCTAGATCTTATCCTCTGCAGGTCAGCGCCCTGATGTTCAAGGGGGTGCCCCGTCTTGCCAATCCCCCTTCAGAGTATTTTGATACCCCTCTGTACCTGTTCTTGAACTGAGGAGGTCAGAGGGACCAAAGAGGCCCCTATACACGATCAAACTGGCATCATTTATCAGGCGCCCTCCAACCACACAGCATGCGGTGCCTCCAGGAGCCTGGAACTTATTTTCCTGAACCTGAAGTTTCCTCCAGGGGCACAGCCTGCGCTCCGGAAATCGACCAGGACCATGAAACGCCTCCCTCAATCCAAACCCCATGCTTGTAAAAAAAAAACATTATGTTTTGCGACCAGAATTTGGTGACAAAACATTAATACATACCACTGCAAATAGGCAGGTGAAGGTGACACCATAAACATGCCCCTTTCAAATAACAAATTGGACTCTGGTCGCAAACCCAAATATGACTGAATCACAATTTGTGTTTTTTACTATCAAAAGGTCTTTTTGCCCTCACAAACTGCCCGATATTGTAAAATAGTTCCTTTGCGACTGAAAAAAGGCTTCATAAATCTGGTCCAAAATCTTTTAACTATGCAGAGAAAATGGTCTCAAAGCACTCATCAAGGATGGAAGCTCTGCTTTTCATTTTAGCTTCTGTTTTAAAACATCATCCTTTTCAAATGCTACCACCACCAATCCCTGAGAAACATGCATAGCCCTGGACAGTGGCATAATGAAACGTGAGCGGCCCCACCACAAAGTACTTGGATGGAGCCTGCCACTTGTGTACAGTGTACTGTACTGAGGGGGGCCTCTGGAGCTCGGGCTCCCCCGCACTACGGGGGCTGTGGGGTCTAATTTTATGCCATTGGCCTTGCAGTATAAAACACAGTGCATTGATGCAAAAAATTAAGTACAGACGATTAAGCTTTGATCTAAAATGGGAGAGCGAAAGGAATAGTTGAATTGCACAATGTGAAACAAGAAACCATGGCTCAATCCTGGCTTCCACTTGACCATACTGTATGATCCTATGATCCAAGGCAATATTTTTTTAATGCCTCCTTTTCTTTCATCATCACATGAGAAATATATCAGTTTAGGGTGTGCGCTGCACAAAAACAAAGGACTGTAATGTTACTCCATCTGTAGCAACACTCTAGGCTACATATACGGGGCAAAAGACAACTGACTTTCCCCTTGGTGAACAAATAGCTTTGTTGTCAGGGTGGTGGGAGTGCACTATGAATGCTCATGATTAGAATCTACCACTTCTAACAATGTCAACTCAAACTGCAAGATGTTGCAAAGCTCACATTACAAAGAAATATTTTTTTAAAACATTTTTAAGAGTCATTATTATATATGAACTGAAGTCTTTGAACTTAATAACAGCATACCCTTCAATGTATTTCCCTATGAAGTCCTGAAAGTCAGAATTGCTCGTGATAATATTGCTGGTGACAGGAACCAGCCAAATGCAAATGAAATGGTTTTGAACCAAGCATGGTCTGAATGGGAATGCTTTAAAACTATGGGGCCTATTCATGAGATGGTTTGTGTCGCTTTGGCACAACACAGATTGGTGCAAGAGTGACGCAAACTATAAATGTAATTTATAAAGCCATGCAAGGGCACATCGTGTGACCCTGAAAGGCAAAATAAATCTGGAATAAAGCAATGCAGCTCAAATCACTGCATTGCCTTGCTTTGTGCTAGGGAGGCCTTCCATGGGTATTCCCACACAACTCCCATGGTTTTTGGTGGATTTTCAGATTTACCAGAACTGGTAAACCTGGTAATACACCCAAAATATATGCCTCCACTGGAGAGGTGTAATGAGGAAAAATATCTTTATTTATTTAAGAAAGAGGAATATGCCTGTCAGAATTGTTTTTGTGCAGTCCCCTCCTGCACAAAAACAGTCCTGCATGCAACCCTGGCACTCTTGCACCATGGTTGGCGCTAGGCAGCCCATTGTGCATGGGCGTTGGGGAAAGGATAGGAATGCACAGTATTGTCTTAAAAACTGCACATTCCCACTTTGTATTGCAGCAGAGTGCAGCTAGTTTACTGGCTTTGCTGCATTGCGTTGCTATCTCATAAATAGGCCCCTATGTGTTTTACATTGTTTGTTTTTATAGCACTGAAGATCTGCTGGTTGGAAAATAAGCCGACCTGGCAATACAACCTTCTCAGTCCACTATGAAAATGTTCGGGCCTGTTACGAGCAGTCAGGGCCTGCTACGAAGCTCACAATAGCATTTACTTCAAGATATGGCGCACACGAACATCCAACAGGAAACATTAAACAGCCATCCAAATACAGAACGCAAAACCAGATAGACCATATTGCTTAGAGTTTAATTTGTAAAACAAACAGACACACTTTAGCAAACCTAAAACTAGTTAATGATTTGGTTGTTTAAAATGTTGCGGCTTGCCTACTAATTCCACTATTGTGAAGTCTGAGATGTGTAAAATATGCAAGCAACAATTAGCACCAACGATCTTTATCCATCTCAGTATCAATCCAAGATCACTTCGGTGTTGACCCATCAAGATAGGCACTTTGGCCCATATTCATACTTTTTTTGCACTGCATTTGCGTCATTTTTTTACTCAAAAGTGGTGCAAACGTACAAAATGTATTTGTATGTTGTAAGCTTGTGCCGCTTTTGTGCCAAAAAGTGACGCAAATGCGGCACAAAAGCAGTATAAATAAAGGCCTTTATTTGCATAATCTAAAACATTTTTAACTCCTCTCTCTCTGGGCCAAGTCTATAAAGGACATCCATGTTAATCAACTCCTGTCTTGTCATTTCTCACAAAGGCAGGTCTAATTTTCATGAAGGCTTGTGGTTCAGTGCTGGAAGAAAAAAAACTAAGGGGCAGATTTATGGAAAGTGGTACTGCACCGAGTGCAGCGCCATTTTCCCTGTGCCCCTACTGCCACCATGTGTGCATCGTATTTAAAATATGGCACACCATGGCGCTTGGTAGGGGGCAATAGTGTAATTTTTTATGATGCTATTCATGTACTCTTCAGGAGTAAGACCAAAATATTGGTGCTACTCTTGCCGAGTACATAGGGGCCCATTATAAAGAATGGAAGCCCCCTTTTAACGCCTGCTCTTGAGCAGTTGTTAAAAGTGCCGTAATAAATGGCGCAAGGAAATCTCATAGATTTCCTTTCACCATTTTACCGGCTCCCCTAATGGGGGAATGCCCCCTTATGCACACATTATGCTTGGCTCAGGCATAATGTTGTGCAAAGGGTTACAGAGTGGCGCAATGCATGTATTGTGCCACTCTGTAAATACAGCGTGGGGATTTTGGCCTAGTTGGGCCACATTAACATAAATATAAAAGATATAAATATGCCCCTAACTTGCTTTACTCTCTCATATCAGGTGCATCTGACTAATCCATTGAGGGGTGAACCATGTGTTCTCCAACTAGTAGTGCACGTGCAGCGTCACTCACTTTTGTGATTCAATTAGGGGCTTGAGAACTGCTGTGAGAAGGCAGGAGTAACTCACTGTGAATGTCACCGCTTACTATCTTGACTGTTTGATACTGCTGTAAACTAAACAATCCTCCACTTTTGAAGAGTTAAAGAACATTTTTGTTCGCCATACTGAAGAACACGTCTGGAGGATTAAAGGGCGTGCTGACCAGGACCTGCCTGGATGCAACTGAAGTTAATCAGACAGTGGACAAGGTAGCAGCCACATATCTTAAAGTGGCATACAGGGTGGATATCTGATGCATGGCATGGGTGCAGGTGGCAGTACCTGGGTGACAAGAGGTGCTGACTAGCAGGATCCCAGTGACACCGTAAAAGCATACTGACAAACACTGACAAACAGGCCACAAATGGGGGTAACCATGCTAGAAAGAGGCTATTTTCTCACAACAATCAAGTATATTTTCAAGTATATTTAACCATAGCTTACATTGGGTAGGACTAATTTAGTGAGAATCACAGTAGCAATCCAAAGCCTGGGAGAACCAAAAAAAATAGAAAAAAATCCAAGGGGCCTTAATGGGTCTTAACCCATTTCTCAAACCAGTCCTTCAAACTCCAAAATATGGCCTGATGCTCGCCATCTCTCCTGTATGCTTCCTTTTGAAGTTCCCTTTATGTTTAGGATGACTACAAAGTACCTTACTACAGAAGGTATAATAGTTTATTCCTTCCATGATCATTGGTTTGTCTATGTAGCCATGTCCAGACCGCCACTTCTTTATACAGGGAATTGACTTTCTCCTGCTGTCTGACAAATGACTTTTTAATGACCAGAAATCACACCCTGAGCCCAAACAATAACCAAACATTGTAAGGAAAATATGTGACAAATCAGGTGAAAAGTATTTTCTTTCCTGCACTGTGATTTTGAAACTTCATTATTACTTAAGAGAATTGTTTGCTGCTCCTGAAGATCTTGCAAAACAGTGTTATCATATTTGAGAAGACATATCAGCATGAGCAATACTTTGAGCATTCCAATTCAGTTCATGTCACGAGAGCCCCAAATCCATGTTGTACAGATTGAAAACAAAGCTGCCAAGGTCTATTTAAAAGATAAAGGTCTTGAGAGGTCTTGCACTCACATAAAGTACCATCTTTATGGTAGGAACAAAGCTACACTCAAGGTGAATTTTCTACTCCAGGGGAGGAGAATGTCTCGGATGAATTATTAAATGGAGCCTTCCCTCCATCAGGGATTGCCACCTGTCTTGGACGTTCTCTGATACTGGACTTGTTTACCATCAGGGACAATTACCTTTTACTATTCCTTTGGTCCCCAGATGCTCGGCTGCGATCCTCCAACCAATGGTTCTATGACCTCCTGACCTTCTAGGTCCACTTTATTACATACACCTGATTCAGAAGACAAAGGGGGTTATTCCAACTTTGGAGGAGGTGGTAATCCGTTCCAAATGTGACGGATTTACCACCAGCCGTATTACGAGTTCCATAGGATATAATGGACTCGTAATACGGCTGGTGGTATATCCGTCACTTTACCGTCACTTTTGGGACGGATTACCACTTCCTCCAAAGTTGGAATAACCCCCAAAATGTCTAGATTTTTTTACCAGTTTACTCAATAGACTCAAGCATGTCTTTCATCGCTGCGATGCAATCCCAGTCTACATCAGATCGGAGACTGCGTAAGTGTCATTATTTGATTTGTTTTTTCCAGATTATCATTGGACAATACTCACAAATCTTGTAACCTGACCATCCAGGACGTTGCACACTAGACTCTCCATAGGCTTCTCAGGATGACTTTGGTGGATTCTATATTAGAATGAGCGTGATACCCAGCCCTGCTGATGTTTCAGTGAAGGTCCACCCATGTACGCCTCGACTCAAACCCCGCTTTACAATTATAGAAAGACCTCTGTGGTAAAATACGTTTAATGTTACAAATTTGATTGGAATGAGTGGTTAGTTTGAAAAAAAAAAGGTTTCTGTGAAAACCTGATTTTAATACGAGGTTAGTTTGATTAAAAAAAGGTTTATGTGAAAAAACGTGATTGACATGAGAGGTTCGTTTTATTGAAAAAAGGTATATGTGAAAAACATGTTTGTAATACGGGATTAGTTGGAGACTTATTAGCATACTTGTAAATATGCGTGCATAAGTCTTACACGTTTGACAGAACAATACATCATTGTTAAAAATCTATTCCAAACCTATTTTTTCGCCCACCAAAATCCATTCACGATAACCACAATCATTTAACATTTATTTCTTATCAATCTGTGTTTATTCGTATCCACCCCTTTCCATGTCATTGGTTGCCTGTAGATACCAATTTGTTGAATTTGCCGTCTGCATGGAACGAAGCTAAAATGCCTGCTTGCAGCTTGTTTATCCATTATTCTATGATGTAAAACAAATTATCAGATTGGCACGTTCGAGGCTAATGAACTATTTATTAGCATCCGAGGAGCTTATAAACAAGTCATATTTCTTCTGATGACTTCCCCAGATGAGTTAATGTGAAAAAGGCAGCCTACTTTTTGAGTTGGAAGAAAAACGTATGGTAATGAGCAGTTTTAAGAATTTTAAATGGCTTTCATTCGAACATTAACATAAAATAAATAAAGTGAATTGTTGCTATAAGAAACTTGTGTCCTATAAAAATCTATTGTTGTTGATGACCAAAACATTTACGTCCTGATTTAGAGTTTCGGGGATGGGATTACTTCCAGTGGTGGCTGTCACTATACGGGCATGGTGGGGTGGTGGGAAATAAAAAAAAACTATAATAAAATAAAAACGAACACTTACCTTTTCTGTTGGGAGACGGGTTCTGTCTCTCCTCCTTCCTTGTCCTCTTCCTGATTGCCGGCAGCACTCAGGCTCCCAGACTCCACTAAGCCAACCATGATGCTGCTGTCACCAGCAAGACAGTAGCATTGTGATTGGTCTGAGTGGCCTGGTTCGGCGCTCAAACAGGGAGTTGAAGCATGTGCACGTTCTCCTACCAGCTGTGCAATACAGCCAGGTTGAGAAGTGCAACACACAGCCGGCCAAACGGTCATGCGCACTTATGGTGCACATACTCCTCCTCCCAGTGATACACCCAGCCCGTCTCACCCTAACCTGGCTCCCGATGAAATATAAAATGATAATAACATTGCGTTATTATCATTTTAATTTTCCTTTTTCTACACTGCTCAAAGCAGTGGGACAATGCTCCTCTTCCTTAGCAGAGGAGCCATTGTTGGTTACTCCATCACAAATGTGACAATATCCCATTCGCCGTATTAAGATCCCATTATATTCTATGGGAATCGGAATAGGGCGGATGGGACATCCATCATGTTTGTGACAGAGTAACCCCATCTGTCAAACTCTAGACAAGGCTCTTAGTTTTGGCTTTATTGGTATTCACACCTATGCCTTATGGTACTTAGCATTAGTGGACTACTGAAAAATAGACTCCTCAAGACTATAATTTTGTCCAAAAATGCAACAAATATAGGGTGTCATTCTGACTTTGGCAGGCGGCGGAGGCCGCCCACCAAAGTAACCCCGTCGGAAGACCGCTCCGCGGTCAAGAGACCGCGGGGGTCATTCCGACTTTCCCGCTGGTCCGGCGGGCGACCGCCAAAAGGGCGCCCGCCGGCCCAGCGGGAAAGACCCTGCAACAAGGAAGCCGGCTCCGAATGGAGCCGGCGGAGTTGTAGGGGTGCGACGGGTGCAGTGGCACCCGTCGCGATTTTCACTGTCTGCAAAGCAGACAGTGAAAATCCTGCTGGGGCCCTGTTAGGGGGCCCCACGACACCCGTTCCCGGCATCCTGTTTCTGGCGGTGAAAACCGCCAGAAACAGGCTGGCGGGAAGGGGGTCAGAATCCCCATGGCGGCACTGCAAGCAGCGCCGCCATGGAGGATTCCCCCAGCCGGGGGAAATCCGGCGGGAAACCGCCGGACCCGGCTGGGAGACATAAGAAGCACCGCCAGCCTGTTGGCGGTGCTTCCGGCATATGACCGCCAGGGTTGGAATGAGGCCCATAGTGATGATTTACTCAGTTTTTCTGGAATATAACACTAATAGATGGGTACTTAAGAATAATAAAAATTGGAGAACAAAATATGATTATGCATTTGTACTTAATTCACTTTTCATAGGTATTTAAAAGAGAATTTACTTATCTGTAAGGAACAAATGAACACCTTAAACAGAACAATATTATTGCAGCAAAAAAAAAATCTTAAAAAATGAGGTGTGGTACAACATTATTGTCTTTACAGCTTGATTGCAATATTCAAAACCTAGATGGGAGGTCAAGGATTGGTCAATGCTATCTGAATATCCAATGAAAACCTATGAGGGAGAACATGTTAGTCTTGATGAAGGCTGCACTCTAAACATTGAGAAAACAAGAGGTATTTGAAAAGTAAAGTTAAATAAAAGCTACAAAAAATGAAAATGAAAATGAAAAATCTCTGAAAAATATTCAATAAGGAACATTTAGACCTTGGTTGGTTGGCTGCCTTAGAGGTGGGGAGCAAAGCCTCCTCTGTGGTCCATACCCTAAAAACAAAGTTTCCACACTGTGTCAGGTGCAACATTGTATGACAAGTGCTTCTGTTGACACTAGGGGAGCAAAAATCTCAATTGACTTTTTTTTTTTACATGAACCCTAAATCAGGGTTTTTTTAATTTAAAACAAAAGTGATGTCCCTGAGTTTTGAGGACTGTCTCAGCGCATGAGGGACATTTTTGAGCTTTCCTGTTTGTGACCTCCAGGCGTGTCAGAGTCGCCATGAAGAGGAATAATCACAGTCATTAGACCTTCAATAAAGAGAATGTGCTTTCAGATGCTGTTTAGCCAACAACTCAATAGCAGAGAAGCCGCAGGCAAGGGGTTTACCAAGGAAGAGCCAAATGAGGTTTCGCTATTGGATAACAAGTGGTTTCCTATCCTCTACATAAGATTTAGATCTGATAGGATGACAGGTATTAGACCTGACAGCATTAGGGTGGTCATCCCTAACTTTTTGCCTTCCTCCCTTCACTTTTTAGATACCGTTTTTGCTGGTTTTAAGACTCTGCACACTTTACCACTGCTAACCAGAGCATATGCTCTCCCTTTAAACATGAGAACATTGGATCATACCCATTTGGATTATTTAATTTATTTATAGGTCCCTAGTAAAGTGCACTATATGTGGCCAGGACCTGTCTATTAAATGCCACTAGAGGGCCTGCAGCACTGATTGTGCCACCCACTTAAGTAGCTCCTTAACCTTGTCTCAGGCCTGCCATTGCATGACCTGTGTGTGCAGTTTCACTGCCAATTCGACTTGGCATTTAAAAGTACTTGCCAAGACCCCGTGGTCCATTAAGAAATGTGGAAGGTGCAAAAATTCTGCATCTGAGTTGTCCAGTAATTCATTTTTTTCCTCCCTACTTTCATGCAGAGATCCTGACGGGTTGGTGGTGGTGAAAGTCGTGGTCAGCCACTGCGGTGCCCAGTTCGTCACCGGTGTGCTGATCTCAAGTTTCCTTTGCTCCAGCCTTATCATGGCAGGGTCCCTGCCGTGAAAAGGATGGTGGAAAGGCTGAGTTGGGGCCACAGGGGGCCCCTGTACTGCCCACAACCCTATTGTGGGCAGTGAAGTGCCCTCCCTGTCAGCATCCTTGGAATGGACACTGTCTGCCATGGTAGACAGTGCCCATTCCGAGGGTGCTCTCTCTGAGAGCCAAGGCCAATGCTGTTGCACTGTTTCCACGAGTCTGCCCAGCAGAAACATCATAATATGGTGAGGCTGCCAGCTTGATGGCCACTTCCTCTCCGCTGTATTGGAGTTCAGGAAGTCAGACCGCCAAACTCATAATCAGGCCCTAAGTATCAAAGTATTTATCTGTTAGATGGCCGAAGCATCCCAAAAATATTCACTAGATTACCTCTGTATAATGATGTTAAAGGAGCCTGCCTGTTATGGCTGGGCTAATATCTGTTTTCTTGTTGCTGCATGCTGCTTCCCTATTCTGATGTTTGTAGGTTTTTCTGATTTGTAATTTGGCACTCTACCAGTAGCAGGAGCTTCTAGAGCTTTGCACCTTTTGTATCCAAAACTGTTCCATCTTGGGCTACAAGAAACCTCAGCCTGCTTAAGGTCTGTGGTAAGATTTCAGATCACTCCGTCTCTCATTTGTCAGTTGGCTTTGTGGTGGTCAGTGTAGGGAGTCTACTGGGACCACCCCCGGGGGTAACTCACTGCCCTCAGTGAGCACCATGTACATCCTCTAGCCAGGTGTGGCTAAAGACTATAAATAAAAGTGTGCTAGAGAGCACATGGTCTTTCACCCACACCACTAATCTGCATGTGAGTGTATTTTGTGTGCAACGTGGCCTGGGCCTATCATGCGGTAAGGTACCTACACTCCCCAGTGCACAACACTTGCAATGAGGATCCTCCCTCATGTGCACCCACTATCTCCTGTTACCACATCCCAACTGTGCCCGCAGTTCTGTGCCACAGACGAGACCAATCAGATGGCCCTGCCCTGATCCAATGCAACCTCTATGCTCTGCGGTTCACTGTGGGCTCATGACATTGACATCAAGACCACGAGGTGCCACCCTGGAGAAGCCCGAGCAATTCCCCTCATCCAGCTGCACCCCGAGTGCTCACCTCAGCTGCCTGCACAGCTCCTTGGTAGTGGCCAGTGTGCCATGCTATAAATAGCCTCACACTGTGCTCAGGCTGCCGCAGGACTCAGAAACCATTTGCGGAAGGCTGACCACAAAACCAGCTGAGGCAAGCCATGCCCACCACTATCAGCACTACCACAGTGAGGAACATTGTTTACACTGCACCTCAAGCAATCACACCCTGAGGGGAAAGAGGAAAGAAACATGGGTCACGCTAACTTCCCCCTAGGGAGTAGTAGCTGATACACTACCCAGGGGGCTTCTCCCATTATACTGGGTATGGTCACCCACCAAGACATTTTTAAGTACAAGAGAAACAAAAACAAAAGAAGAGAGAGAAAGAAAAAAATAATCAAAAAGGAAAAGAAAGGTGGACAGGTGGTTGCTTCCCCTCTATCTCAAAGGTGACAGAAAGCACTAGCTAATGCCACAAGCTTAAAAGCAGGCCTTTCATGCTCCACAGAGCTGCGCTCCAAGAGTTGGGAGATCCTCAACCTCTCCCTCCCCTTAGTGAAGCAAGCAGGCAACTTGCATGAACACCAGTCATGGCAGACGATCCAAATGAAGCACCCCGCAAGCACAGCCACAGAGACAGTTTCCCCTGTAACACACGCTGGTAGGTGTGCTACAACCATTCAATGAGCTAGCTGACCCAGCCACTGCATCACCCCACTGGAGGACTTGGGTAGGGTGGCTAGAAAAATACTTAATTGCCACCCAAGAAAATAACAGAGCAGTAAAACTCTCTGTCCTACTACATTATGCAGGAGTTGAAATCTACAAACTGTTTGAGCACCTCCTGAAAACCAGTGGGATAAACAACTTTAACTCAGCAGTGAGAGCCCTTAACGCACATATCGATCCACATATAAAATCGGACTGCGAACGGTTCAAGCTCCACCAAGCCCGCCACTGAGAAGGGGCGTCTATAGGTAGTTTTTAAGCGAGCCTGTGCTCACTAGCCAGTACATGCACTGCAGATGAGCAGCAAAAGGACATTAGAGCACAGCACTCTGAGGCCTCATCCTGACGCAACCAAACATCAGCCTGGATGACATCCTCATCATGGCAAGATCTCACAACTTTCCAGCTGCAAGACAATCCAGAATTGGATGTTTCCATAACCCAGGCTCCGGAGAAGACCCCTCCTGTGAAAGTGAAACAGGTCGAGGCCATACCCAGGGTCTGGGCTTCCCAGACCCCAGGAGGGCAGAACCCTGTTTATGAGGTGGCAGCAGCTGTAGCTGCAATGCAAGCCTCAGATAGCTGGTTTGGCAGTTCCAGGGGTCCATGGTGGAGCCCCCAGGATTCATGGAATTGGCTTCCCAATGCCCGATTTGAAATGGGGGGGACAATTCCATGATCTTAGACATGTTACAATGCCATATTTGGAGTTACCATTGTGAAGCTACATATAGGTATTGACCTATATGTAGTGCACGCATGTAATGGCGTCCACACACTCACGAATTCCAGGGTAATGGCCCTGAACTATGTGGGGGCATCTTTGCTAGTGCAAAGGTGCCCTCACACTTAGTAACTTTGCACCTAACCTTCAGCAAGTGAAGGTTAGACGTATAGGTGACTTATAAGTTACTTAAGTGCAGTGAAAATGGCTGTGAAATAGTGTGTGCACTATTTCACGCAGGCTGCAATGGCAGTCCTGTGTAAGGGCTTGTCTGAGCTCCTTATGGGTGGTAAAAGAAATGCTGCAGCCCATATGAATCTCCTTGAACCGAAATTTCCTGGGTACCTAGGTACCATATACTAGGGACTTATAAGGGGGGGTCCAGTAAGCCAATTTAAATTGGTAAATGAAGTCACTGGCCTACAGTGACAAATTAAAAAGCAGAGAGAGCATAAGCACTGAGGTTCTGGTTAGCAGAGCCTCAGTGACAACGTTAGGCACTACACAGGCATACACATTAGGCCACAGACTATGAGCAATGGGGTCCTGGCTAGCAGGGTTCCAGTGAGACAGGCAAAACATACTGACATATAGGTTTTATCTATGAGCACTGGGGTCCTGGCTAGCAGGATCCCAGTGACACAGTAAAAACACACTGACACACACTCACAAATAGGCCAAAAGTGGGGGTAACCGTGCTAGGAAGAGGCTACTTTCCTACAGTCCTTTTGGAAGAGGAGGAGAAAATGTCCTGAAGAAGAAGCCCAGACAATTTTCTGGTATGTGGGACACTCTGAAGAAGCTGTCTACCAACTTGGAGCATCAATGGGTTATGAGGGGTCATCCAGTCTCCCATAGTATGATTCTTATGGTGAAATACAATATGAAGCCAGGCAACATCATGCTGTGCACTACCTCTGCAATGTGCCTGAATGACTGGTGCTGCCACTACTGATGTGGAAAGCAAGCCTGGTGTGCTATCACTATTGACGAGTAGGTGATTTGCCCTGACCCTGAAACCACTACTGCCAAAAACGAGCACCCAACTGTTTGGGCCGCACACCACAACTGCTGAATATGAGCACTTTCCAGTCTGAACCACCATACTGATACCTTTATGGGTCAAAGGGTGAGGAGCAAGATCAGATGCCCCAGCTTAGTGACTCAGGAGATGAGACCGGTGGTGTTAAAAGAGCCAAGCACCATCCAGTACCAGCCTTGCTGTGCCTTCTTTGAACATGTCACACAAAGCACACTGTCCAAAAGACTGAAAACTACAATACAAATGCATGCATATAATCCTACAGTAGGAAATTGACTCTTTGAGCTAAGGAAATTTTCTAAATAACCTACAAATTGTGGTGTGGCAAGAAATTAGTAAACTTGCATCTCTGTCTACCTCTGCCTAAACTTCAAGTGCAGGGAAGTCTCCAAAGGATTTATGGGACATTGGGATCTCAGGCTTTGTTAAGAGCCAATGGGTCGAAGTGTTTACTCTTGTAGTCATGCCCCTTTTCTAATTGTGCATTATTCACTTCTGCTGCAATATTAAAGGACTTTCTTTGTACTAATTGACAAGTACTCAGCTAGATAGTAATTTATTGTGTCTGTTGTTTATCTGTTTGAGTCTTGAGTTCTGAGTCCCGGCCCCCAATACTACCTTGCTGAGTAGCCTTTGACTACTCATCCTCTTTTGGGTGTCAAATGCAGAAAGTTTATACTTGGCTCAGTTTGCAGAGCCATAGTATGCAGGACCACAAGACACAAGAGATAACCACCTCATTGTTGCTAAGTAGCCCTTTTCTGCCCTGTGCCCATTGAATGTATTTTACAAAATGAAAATGTAGAAAAGTGGATTATTAGTAGGCGGGGTTATTGACTTTCAGTTTGTAATAATACCACAGTCGGTCCAGTCAAGTCTCAATAAATTAATCCTTGCTCAGCCCTTGGTCGTTTAGCAAATGAGCAGTCAGTCTTAACTTAGGAGACTGGTATGTGTAAAGCATTTCATACCTCCAAAATAATAAATATGTAAAAGACATAACACAATAAAAATACAGCACCAACTAAAAGTAGAGAATATTTTTGTCTTTAAAATGACATAAAAATGACAAACATTCAATATAGGGAACCGGAGATGTAAAATTTCAAAGATTAAATAAAAATAATTGCATTCTTACATCAAAAAGCTATCTGGTTGTGCTGGACCAGGCCAAAGTCAAAGTTTTAGGCAACCGTGATGGAGCGAGGGTTGCATAGGTTGAGCTCTAGGTCCCTGTCAAAAGTTTATCTTCAGACTTAGAGCCTGATTTAGATATTGGCGGTAATGGGTCTACTGACACTTTTTTGATGGAAACCCGATCCGCTGGGTTGGCGGTCCGTCCGCCCTGTTTAGATATTGGTGGTCCCATAGACAATTACCAACCGGAGTCCAGCTGACTCCACCAAGGATTTCTATCTGCTGTCACAGCGCCCTTGGAAAGAGTGGCTGGTGGTGGGACTCTAGCCACACTTACTGCCAGATGTGGATGTGTCTAACCACCAAGCAAAATCGGGCAGTCTGACCTCCAAGTCTGACTTGGGAAATGGGGGGAGGTGAATGCTCACCTTTTTTCCTAATTCCACTACTGTTTCTGGATGGACATGACTGGACAACACCCTGCGTTGCAGCTGCCACTAGACCACAGAGAAAACACAAACCCCCTGTCTCTGGACACAAAAGTAGGGTATCCACATTGGCTGTGTACGTTGGGGGATCACAGCACATGAACTTGGCACCACTGCAGACATAAACATGTCACAGTAATTTTGTTAGATTACTGTAACATGCATATGTCAGGGACACGAGTGGGACAGACACGGATGCGGACACACTAGTACACAACGCATATCGCGCACATGCACAAATGTCATTTGATGTTAGTATTCACTGCCAAATGAATGCTGACACCACAATGATGGTACAATCACACCTGTCAACTGTGTCCATGCAAGGGGACCTCTACCTGTCATATAGTGCTTTGATTTGTGTGTCAGTACGTGTATGTTTGTGTGCAGTTGGGTGGTTCGGGTGAAGGAGTTGTAGTGAGTGCTGTGGTTGTGTCAGTGAGTGTGCCCCTTGCATATGGCATTGATGTTGCTGTGTATGATGTGTGGTGTAGCACTAATGTAAGTGTTGCTGTGTGGCGGTCGTTGTTATGATGTGTGTAGTTGTGTTGTGGGAGATGTGTGTTTGTGTAGATGAGTGTCTAGTTGTGTTGGTTGTTGTGGTTGTGTCGTGTCGTGTGTGTGCAGCTTCACTAGTGTGTGTATGCTGTGTTATGGATGGATATCAATGTGTTTGCGCACTGTATGTGTTGTGGTGGAATGGCAATGGATAATTGAGTGTATGCAGTGTGCTGTGTCGTGTAATATGCAGGGGGACACATATGGCAAAGGTACACTGTGTGTGTGTGGCCACAACACTACAAGAAAAAAGTCCAGTGCAGTCTTTTAAACTTCCATCCCATCACTGTGCAAGCTGTCTTGGCACAGGTGTTCTACACCCAAAGTCTGTGACCTACATTCCCTGGAGTAATCCATGTGCCCTTCGTATGTCTGAACAGCATCACATACCTGCCAAATTCACAAATCTGAAATGCCTACATGAAGATGTCATGGGGAAATTACCTGAACAAAGAACAACACAAGGAGTATAGGCATGAAACCATACATATGACACGAGGCACATAGCAAGCATCTGGAGAACAAAGTACATGCCATTGTTGTAGATTCATGTAGCAAAGTGCTTTGCACATGTGAAATGGGGAAGGCTCATTACCTAACAGTGCATGCATCATGGAGTGGCATGCAGTTATGTGGGAATCATATGTAGTTTTGTACAACCATTCATCCAAGGGAATCTGTCTTTGCATGACAAAAATGGAGCCAGTGATATGTTGTACTGTCAAGCATGGAAGTGATGAAAAATGTGAGTGTCATGTAGGTTCTGTATACTCAGCCTGCAGAGATGAGAGCCTGCCAAATGTATCTCCCAGTATCGGACATGTTCCAGGCTGGGGTAGACTTACTGTGGCTATGCAACTATGCACTGTGCCCACTCCTTGTAGATCGACAGTTCCTGCCATGTGGCCAATACAAGGCTCTAGTGGCAAAACTTGGACTGAATCCCTCAGTCCATTGACTAGATTAGAAATGGATACTGAGGTAAATCCCTGAGCTAGTACATATGTGCATTTCACATCATTGCCAATGTGGGTCATTGACTTATGACTGCTCCCTTACTCCCACAGCTCTGTCGTCACCTTCACATACATCATGTTTGTCCAGTACAGGCATATTTCACAATTGACAAACCCACAGTGCAGATAGTGTGTATATTCCAGGGAGACCATGTCATGTGACTCAGTAGCTTGGTTACATTGCAGAAATTGGACCAAACATACCTTTGTATGTTGGATGCCATCTCTGCAGGTTTTCCACATATGGTCAAAAGTATGTTCTGTGGAGAGGTAAATACCATGCAAACCCACCTAAGGTGGCATAAGTCTACATTGGGTAGGCCACATGTCCACACATACACATATAAGAGAATTGCTGTGCCCACCATGCCAGCCATTTCATTGTCACTCAGGTCTTAGGGCAAAGTCTGTACTATGGTAGTTGCCTGTAGGGACTGTGTGCAGTCAGTCAATGTTACAGAGTGTAACTGTTTCTGTCCAGTCACTCTCACATAGTTTACCCTTCAGAAAGCCACAATGGTGCGTAGTGTTTTATTGTGACACGCATCACATTATATGTTGCTTGAGCCTGCGCTACCTGATGCCAGTAGGCTTGCTTATTCAGTATAGGCGAAGAGCAGGGTAGTGGGTTAGTTTGCAGATGACTTCAGAAGTGTGTAATCATGTCCCTGCACTTATCAGCATGTGTGCTTTACACTTGTGGTGTGTAGACAAGTTGAAAATGTTGTACTTGGTGTTTCTGACATGTTTGAGATACAACCATTTGGACAAAAAATTGTGTTTGCAACCTTTTGATTTGTCTTTTGCATCCATACAAGTCAACACCCATCAGAAGAAGGGGATTTGTAGTGCCATCGCCCAGAAGGTGTGGACCCTGGGGTTCCATAGTTGGCGGAGCACCCACTGTCACAAAACAGTGATGCTGGACCCAGAAGATTGCTGAGGTTGAACTGGGGCTGTCCTACCAACGTGGGTGGGGCACATATCAGAGCCTGACCTCCCTAATGGCACGCATTCTAGCGGGGGCCTACCCGGAGCTTGATGGGCATTTGAGGGGAGCACAGCAGCTACAAGGTGGTGAGTCCAAGGCATATTTCTGTCTGTAACATTGTCAAGTTGATGTGTTAGGTTCTGCCATCCCCCCTGAAGATTGGGGGTGGGCCATGTGTGACACACAAGATGAGTAACTTTTAGTGTCGGTAGGGAAGTTGGTGCATGCTGATGTACCTTGCCTATTAGCCCAGTGACCTAGCATATAAGTGAGTACAGTCCACAACCAATTTACTCTCGAGGGCCAACACATGGCTGAGAACAGTGATTAATCAGGTCATGTTGTTTGTTGTTGTGGGTGTAATTTGTACACAGCATTCCACTACTCTTCAGTGTGACAGCTCAAACAATGTGTCTACTCAAGTGAGTGTATTGGCACCTGTCCCCCAGAGACCATTTGTTTTCAATGTGTCATGAGTGCTGGTGCCTCTCTACTGTATGTCATGTGAAGGAGGCCATCATACATGTGACATATATGCATAAATTGCTCTTTTGGGTGCAGTCACAGAGCAATATTTTCTCTTGGTAAGTGGGGAATGTCCATTGACATGATTTTAGTGACATCACTGTTGCCATCATTCCTTGTGCCTACATGTTATCATGTGTTCCGTGCACCTTTGCCAAATCATTTCCACTGCTGTTTCATGCATGGTCTACCTGTCTTCATGGGATGATGTCTGAATTTGTCCGCATATGTGTGCATGCCAACATGTGTTTGGAATTGGACATATGTCATGGGTCTACATTTCATGTGGTGCCACAGACAGGAGTGTGTCAACATTGATTGGTGGCTCACACATACCCTCACCCATCATTGCATGTTATTTGGCATGTACAACTGCAGTAGCAATGAAGGGCATGACAGGTAGGACTACAGTTTTTACACACAATGTGCATTTCTATGCCATTGATGTAGAATCATGTAGGAAAGTTCTTTGAACATGTGAATTGGGGAAGGGTTCATTACCTAACAGTTGCCATGCATCATGGAGTAACTTACAGTTATGTGGGAAACATATGTAGTTGTGTACAACCATTCATCCAAGGGAATCTGTCTTTGCATGACAAAAATGGAGCCAGTGATGTGGCTTCCCACTGGGCAACATGTTGCAAGCCTTGTACTTGAGAATCCCTGGGCCTTCCCAAAATTCAAAGGACTAATGGCTCCTACTGATGCAATCAGAGTATTTTATTCTCAGAATGAACAATCAAGTGAGGGGTAATCATTGGGCTAGATGATTGTGTTGTTGATGTTGTAGACATATCTCCCTGACATTTTGTCTCTAGTGTACATTTCTGTTCAAGATGTGTTACCTATCTGAACAACATTAGTACAACCTTCATGAATCCATTAGGACAATTTACACATAGTGAAGTGAGTATTGTTGATTTGTTTTCACTGTGACAAGGGTATTTCTATGTCACCTTCAGGCTACTGTACTTCTGTCAGCAACATGGCTAGATTTTGACCATCATTTGTTTATGATGTGATATTGGGGATGTGAAGATTAGCTGAATACATGACCTTTTGTGGAGTCTGTGTGAATGAACTTGGCATTGACCTACTATTGTATGACAAAAGGTAACTGAGGAATGTTGCACGAGGCAAACCATGGAAGGTGATAAGGTCTCCTACTGGTTCAATGGGTTCTGTGATGGCACAACATCACCCATGCTATTGTAATTGTCTGTGATTCTGAATTTCCTGTGGCCAACTTCATATAGCATGCATGCATATGTTGTGGGAAATGAAGGATCAGTTTTGTGAAGCTTGTTACTGGGGGCTCATGCATGTCACATTAATGTTTGCTGTTGTTCAAGTATGATCAGGAAAATGTAGTGACCCCATTTCTCTTTGTAATTCCAGCATCATCTCAGGGAAAGAGAGGAGACAAGGTGGAACCAATTGGGAACCATCTGGCCACGGTACCTCCAGTCATGACACGACCAACACAGAAAGAACCAGGGTGAGGGGAGCGCCCGGGGGGGGCACAGGATCAACCTTGTCATCTTCTGATTCTACCTCCAGTGGCCACTCCCTAGTGGTGGAGGGCCCATCAGGACCTGCTCCTGTTCCATCCTTGTCAACTACTACCAGTTCCATTGTTAAATTCCCTGTTGCTCCACACCCAGTTGGCTGTGCCCACTCACCCAAGAGGGCAGGCATCTCCTTCACCCAAGGTACCTTACCCCTGCCTATGTTACCCCTGCTGCTCATAGTCAGGAGGCTATTGACCTTCTCATGAGTATCTTTGTGGATCAAACTGCCATTCTGAATGTCATTCAGGTGCAGGGCAGACAGCACAAGCAGATGGTTACATTCCTGTAAGGCATTCATAGTGCCATGTCGTGGCTACAGAGATCTTTTCATCCTCTGGCCTTTTCTGATGGAAGCAATCCACCCTCCACAATCCTCCCTCACCATCTACATCTTCCCAATCCAAATTCCCTACTCCGCTACCTATCCCAAGCACACAGACCCATCCGCAAGCACCCACCTCAACACACACAAGCAGCACACTTAAACACAAGCACCACAAGACACACCGGCAAACAAGCACTCAACAGTCACTCATAAACACCACAACAACCATCATTCCCACAGACACCCCCAGTGACCCACCTGCCACAACCACCATACTCACAGACACCACCATAACACCCATTGACACATCCACTACAACCTACCATACACCCAGATAACACCCCACAGCCCACAGACCCACAAACTTCTGACACCATACCTCCAGACAGCACATACAGACACAGCCACCACATTCACCATACACCCAGACACCACCTCAACACCAACAAACACAGTCATGACAACCACCATACCCCCAGACACCACCCAAACACCTACAAACACAGCTACCACATCCACCATACCCCCAGACACCATCCCAAAACCCACACACATTCACCACTCCCACATCACCTAGCACCTCTACCTCACAGCCCCAAGACATACAAACATCCATTCTCACAAACACATAATAGACACCACTCAAACCCAAGCATAACTTATACACGCAGACGCCAAAAGCATCAAAACCCGCAGGCATGATGACCACTCCCTTAACCTCCCAAACCCCAGTCCATTCTGAAGAACCTACCCATTTTTCCAATGAAATTTTCCTTTTTGACCTTGGCCTTTCCCCTGTGGCCTCCACCCCCTCCCAAACCCTAGGAGATCAAACTCACATTCAAACCCATCCCTTCTACATCCAAGTCTCCCCGTCACACCTTCACCCCCCTGAAAGCACCCATACCTCTCCCAACCCAAAGAAGAAGCCCATCCCTCCCAATCCAAAACCCATCCATCCCAAATCTGACCCCACCCCACCTAAGCATGATCCCTGAGGTGCATGCATGCCCATTTAGTGCCCCTTCATGTGGAGGTTCTCTGGCAGTCATCGGAGTCAAGGTGGAGCACAATACTGTATATGGACTACTGTTTGGGCTGGCCAATGGCCTTTGCTCTTCAGCATTTATTATTAACTCCTACGGTGCCTTGGACGAGGTGCTCTCGTCCAAGGCACCGGTTCCCGGGTGCCTTAGACGAGATCCCCTGGTCCTGAACCCGGGAACCGGGGGGAGCGGTAGCGCTCCCCCCATGGGCCCCCCACCCACACACCCCGGTCGTGGACGGAAGGGGAATCTCTTCCCCTTCCACCCTTGACCCCCCCACCCCCGTGACGTCAGCGCACATCGCATGCTGATTGTCACAGAGGCCTCCTCCTCAGAAGAGAAATGCAGAACGTTTCTCTTCCGATCACGTGGGGGAGGCCCCGGAGAGGCTTCAAAGGGAAGGAAATGTATTTCCTTCCCTTTGAAGTCTCTCTCAGCGTTTCAAAAGCTGGATTGTAAGGTAAAAAAAAAAAAAATTCTAGAGTTGGGGAGCGACCCCTTAGGCAAGGGTCGCTCCCCTAGGGGGCAAATTACATTTAGGCCATTTCTGCCCTACTTGGGGGCAGATTGGCCTATTTTTATGAGGCCGATCTGCCCCCAAGGGAGACAGAAACCACTAGGCACCGGGGATCTTTTTTTTTGCACCAATGTCACGCAAGGGTCGTGACCCCGTAGGCAAGGGTCGCTCCCGGGGGGGTTGGGGTGTGGGGGGGCAATTTATTTTAGGCCATTTCTGCCCCCCCTGGGGAGGGCAGAAACCTCTAGGCGCCAGGGCAATTAGTTTTGTGTGTTTTTTTTTGTTGTTGTTTTTTTTAGAGATGGGGAGCGACCCATTAGGCAAGGGTCACTCCCCTGGGGGGCAAATTGTATTTAGACCATTTCTGCCCCCCTTGGGGGCAGATCGGCCGATTTTAGGTCAATCTGCCCCCAGGGGGGCAGACACCACTAGGCACTGGGGATTTGTTTTTTTGCGACAATGTCACGCAAGGGGAGCGACCCCGTAGGCAAGGGTCACTCCCAAGTGGGTTGAGGGGGTGGGGGGCAAATTTTTTTTAGGCCATTTCTGCCCCCCCGGGGGCAGATCGGCCTATTGTTATTAGGCCGATCTGCCCCAGGGGGGCAGAAACCTCTAGGAGACAGGGCAAATTTTGTTGTGTGTTTTTTTTTTTGGTTTGTTTGTTTTTTTAGAGATGGGGAGCAACCCATTAGGCAAGGGTCGCTCCCCTGGGGGGCAATTGTATTTAGACCATTTCTGACCCCCTTGGGGGCAGATCGGCCAATTTTTGGTCAATCTGCCCCCAAGGAGGCAGAAACAACTAGGCACCGGGGACCTTTTTTTTGGCGCCAATGTCACGCAGGGGAGCGACCCCGTAGGCAAGGGCTGCTCCCTTGGGGGGGTATATTTATTTTAGGGCATTTCTGCCCCCCCTGAGGCCAGCTGAGCTAGAGGCCAAATCCACAGGTAGGCACTTTGCAAAAAACACCTCTGTTTTCTGTCAAAAAATGTGATGTGTCCACGTTGTGTTTTGGGGCATTTCCTGTTGCAGGTGCTAGGCCTACCCACACAAGTGAGGTATCATTTTTATCGGGACACTTGGGGGAACGCTGGTTGGAAGGAAATTTATGGCTCCTCTCAGATTCCAGAACTTTCTGTCACCGAAATGTGAGGAAAACATGTTTTTTTAGCCAAAGTTTGAGGTTTGCAAAGGATTCTGGGTAACAGAACCTGTTCAGAGCCCCACAAGTCACCCCATCCTGGATTCCCCTAGGTCTCTAGTTTTAACAAATGCACAGGTTTGGTAGGTTTCCCTAGGTGCCGGCTGAACTAGAGGCCAAAATCCACAGGTAGGCACTTTGCAAAAAACACCTCTCTTTTCTGTCAAAAAATGTGATGTGTCCTCGTTGTGTTTTTGGGGCATTTCCTGTTGCGGGCGCTAGGCCTACCTACACAAGTGAGGCATCATTTTTATCGGGAGACTTGGGGGAACGCTGGGTGGAAGGAAATTTGTGGCTCCTCTCAGATTCCAGAACTTTCTGTCACCGAAATGTGAGGAAAATGTGTTTTTTTTTAGCCAAATTTTGAGGTTTGCAAAGGATTCTGGGTAACAGAACCTGGTAAGAGCCCCACAAGTCACCCCATCTTGCATTCCCCTAGGTCTCTAGTTTTCAAAAATGCACAGGTTTGGTTAGGTGCCGGCTGAGTTAGAAGCCAAAATCTACAGGTAGGCACTTTGCAAAAAACACCTCTGTTTTCTGTCAAAAAATGTGATGTGTGCACGTTGTGTTTTGGGGCATTTCATGTCGCGGGCGCTAGGTCTACCCACACAAGTGAGGTATAATTTTTATCGGGAGACTTGGGGAAACATAGAATAGCAAAACAAGTGTTATTGCCCCTTGTCTTTCTCCACATTTTTCCTTCCAAATATAAGATAGTGTGTAAAAAAGACATCTCTTTGAGAAATGCCCTGTAATTCACATGCTAGTATGGGCACCCCGGAATTCAGAGATGTGCAAATAACCACTGCTCCTCAACACCTTATCTTGTGCCCATTTGGAAATACAAAGGTTTTCTTGAAAGCTATTTTTCACTCTATATATTTCAGCAAATGAATTGCTGTATACCCGATATAGAATGAAAACCCACTGCAGGGTGCAGCTCATTTATTGGCTCTGGGTACCTAGGGTTCTTGCTGAACCTACAAGCCCTATATATCCCGCAACCAGAAGACTCCAGAAGACGTAACGGTATATTGCTTTTGAAAATCTGACATTGCAGGAAAAAGTTACAGAGTAAAACGTAGAGAAAAATTGTTTTTTTTTTACCTCAATTTCAATTTTCTTTTTTGCAGTTGTTATTTTCTGTAGGAAACCCTTATAGGATCTACACAAATTACCCCTTGCTGATTTCAGAATTTTGTCTACTGTTCAGAAATGTTTAGGTTTCTGGGATCCAGCATTGGTTTCATGCCCATTTCTGTCACTGACTGGAAGGAGGCTGAAAGCACAAAAAATCGTAAAAATGGGGTATGTCCCAGTAAAATGCCAAAATTGTGTTGAAAAATTGGGCTTTCTGATTCAAGTCTGCCTGTTTCTGAAAGCTAGGAAGCTAGTGATTCTAGCCCTGCAAACCCTTTGTTGATGCCATTTTCAGGGAAAAAAACACACTTCTTCTTCTACAGCCCCTTTTTCCCATTTAAAAAAAAAGAAATTCAATTTTCACTGTATTTTGGTTAATTACTTGGCCTCCTTCAGGGGAACCCACAAATTCTGGGTACCTCTAGAATCCCTAGGATGTTGGAAAAAAAGGACGCAAATTTGGCTTGGCTAGCTTATGTGGACAAAAAGTTATCAGGGCCTAAGCGCAAACTGCCCCAAATAGCCAAAAAAAGGCCTGGCACAGGAGGGGGAAAAGGCCTGGCAGCGAAGGGGTTAATAAACAAAGTTGTTTTTTGGTACCCATTTGTCCGGCTATTACTTTTCTACCCTTTTCTTGCTACTGGGTAATATGTGTTGTATGCCTACAGTTGCGTGTGTGTCAGCCTGATTGCTTACCATTTGCTGTGGTTTCAAATTTTTGTCTTTGTGGGCATTGCTGGTGTCACCAAGGACAAGGGTAGATGTCCACTGTATGAATATGTGGGTGGTAATTCAATTGGGGTGTCAGTGTATTGTGTTTTGTTTGATATGGTATTTTTTTCATCTTTAGTTGCCCAATGTTGGCAGGTATTGTGTTAGATTTTCCCCCCTGATATGGACTGATCATTTGTCTCATGTGTGGAAGCTAGAGTTGTGTTTGTACACATATGGAGGGTTTTCAATTGTGCTGTCTTCCTTAACATTTGATTGACCATGTGTTCATTTTTATGTGTGTATCTTCAAGCTATTTCATCTAAATGTATGGCCCATGCTGCTGCTGTTGTATTTGCTTTCTTGACTTGCCTTCACACATTTGGCAGAAAGGCATGCCACTTGGCTCTACTATTGGTTGTCCCTGAGATACATTAGGGGCCAGTTCCTGTGCAAATGGTGTTTTAGGGGCATGTGTAAAGTGAAATGTGTCTTAGGGCAACATCTTTCCAGGAGTGCCCCTGATTCCCCCATCCCTATTGTGCATGTAATGTTCCATTGTGAACCTTGGATAGTTGTCTCACAAAATATTGTGCATCCCATTGACCTTCCAGTGTGTTGCAATGTGGATGATATATTTGGGTCCATTACAGGGATGTTGCATGGAAGGGGTGTTTGTGACAGGCCATGACATGTGAGCAATATCAAGGTGTCACTTTAATTAAGTGTGATGTTGATGTGGTGTTGCTGTTTTGTGACACAATATACTTCATGGTCCCTGAAACTGTGATGAGCAGACATGTGTTTTTGTAGAGTGTGGTGGTGCAGTGTCAGTGGCCTGGATGGTAGTACCTCAATCAGTTGATGAGTTTCGGAACACAGGGAGGTGTGTTCTTACCATCGATTGCATCCTCGGCAGTGTCGATTTTGTGCTCCATCTATGAGCAGAAACAGGATGTGTGTGATTGGCTCCATAGTGGCACAGGACGTGTGACACTGCCTGCAGGTGAGTTCCTTCCTTTAATGTCTCCATTTCTGCCAGCTGGGACATGGTAGTTGGGTGGCCACAGTCACGTCAGCGAAAGGCAACATTATAATGTGTTCGGCAGAAACACTGTCTCTGATAGTCTCATTGACCTATCTTGCCACTCTGGCTGTCTACGCTGCCTGGTAGTGATGGCAGGATCATGGCGGTCTTTCCTTTATGGAACCGCATGCATCATATTACGCAGTCTGACCACCAACCTGATGGTAGTCAGACTGTCGCCGCCATCATGGCAGTGCATGAACCGCCAGAGCCATAATCAGGCCCTGAGTTTTGGTTAAGGTATGATAAATATCCATTTTTGAATTATACTTTAGTTCTTTTATAGTATGCTACAGTTACAGTTGGGCAGCACATTTTGTGGTAAATGATTTTTCATTTGCATGCTGGGGCTTGTAGCCCATTTTTATTTAATTATTATTGTTTATTAGGTCAGAATTAATAGATCATATACTTAATACTACATAAAAAAGACAAAGCCCCCTTAGCCAAAAAAAAGGTACACAATATAGAAACAAAACGGCTGGGATGGAACTACAATAAGGGAGGGAGGTACCAAGGAGAAACAAAAGAGTTCAATGAGCAGTACAAAAATGCAGCAAAGGAAGCAGCCAAAAAAAGCAGTTAATGAAGTAAGAAAATCAAACATTCTGCATAGATGTCACAGGTATTGTAGAATAATCTATAAATCCCAATTGAACCTGCACCATATGGCCTCAAATCTCTTGAGCGCGTGAGCACTCCTTGTTCTAACCAGAGCCTGTTGCAGTTCATATGTTTGACAAATGGTTGCCCACCATTCAGTAACTTGTGGGGAAAATACTGAGATCCTAGATCTAGCAATGCAAAGTCTGGCAGAAAGTATAGATAACAATGGGCTTAACCCAATTTCATATTCCATTCTGTATCCTAACATTATCTCCATAGGGGTGAAATAAATGTCCTAACCTAAATCTGCTGTGGTCAATTGTGTCACCCCTTCCCAAAACTCCTTAAAGGCGGGGCATGCATATAACTTATGAAGAATGTCAGCTGCTCTATATCCACACTTGGGACAGACAGCTTTATCCGAGTTAAGATTCACACCCAGCCTTGTGAATTTCACCAGAGTGTTATATAACATGTATATGTTCCAGAGTTGCTGGAGTTTCAAATTTACAGAATGCACCGCACCATCCACCATCTCCAAAGCCCTATATATTTCCAACTGTAACACCTCACAAGAAAGCACTTTGCTCCATTTGGTGGCCAACCAAAGGTTATCTGCACTCCTATGCTCGCACAACCATTGGAAATTCATACTAATCAATGGCTTCAGAGGATATTTGAGAATATTTAACATGGCATCGGAACCTTCCAGATCATTTGAACCCTTGCAGCAGGAAAGAAAGTGATCCCTCAGCTGTAGTTTGTAACTCCAAAAATAAGCGGAAACCATTGACGACAAAAAGCTGTCCCACCATCAGCACTCCTATTCTCTCTTAAGCTTTACAGATGGTATTGTGGAAAACTTCCAGAAATGCTTGGTTATCCCACAATGGTGTATTCCCATAGATTAACTTTATGGCGTGTTTGGCACAAATTTCTCTCCAGATAGTTACAGGATCTCTGACAAACTTAGACCTTACCCGCTTGTAATAATTGGGATCTGTAGTTCTGTAGAGAAAAACCCTATGTTTTGAAGCTAAAGCCAGGTGGTAACCAAGAAATGACAGGTGCAGTTCTGCTAGAGAAAGCACATTACTCAAGCGGTCAGCAAATGCTGCTCAAAATTATAACTTAAAATCAGGAAGCTATAGCCTGTGAAGCTTATAGCACAGCTTGCCAGCTTGTAACCCCAAATACAACTATTTATGACCCCTTCTAACCTCCTGAAAAATTAGTTCAGGACCTTTAGTTGAATTGTCTGGAACAGATATAAATACTTAGGGAGAACGTTCATTTTTCACAACATTGCAGCGTCCAATGATTCTTATGGGAGCCTATTCCAGAACCGTGACAGACTGGAGCAAGAGCTCAAAATGTAATGTGAAAATCTGATCGACCAGTGCACTTAAATTTAATTCCCAAGTAAGTGGCTGTGGTTACTACCCCAAATAGTAGGGTAGTCGACTTATGGTTAAGCAAGAGATGGTATTTGGCTATATTCAATTTATAGCAAGAAACAGAGCTGAATTTCTCATCCTCATCCATTATACACTTCATAGCTATTAATGGGTTAGAAGAGTATATGACTACATTATCGGCATATACACTAATCTTTAATTCACAATCTCCAGAGGTCATAGGCTAAATCCCTGTGTTCCTCTGCATTGATTGGAGCTATGGCTCCAGATACAATGCACGTGAAAAAATAAAAGAGGGTAAAGCAAGCACTTCTACTGGGTGCCAAACTGGCTCTTAACACGTAATATGGATACCAGTGTATATAGGTTTGGCAAAGAGAGACCTGTACATGGACTGTACCCATTTGCAGAATTGATCACAATCCAGAAGGCCCTCATTGTCATCTATAAACAGTCCCAGGCCACAAAATCAAAAGCCTTCTCATCATCTAGTAAAATCCTGACATGCTTAGTTTCCGTTCGCTCCGCTGCATCAAAAGCAGCTATTGCCGTATTAATATGGCTGGTGGTATCTCTGCCTGGAATAAAGCCATGCTGTTGTTTTGAGACTAAATACGATAAGACAGGGGGAAGGCAAATGACTTGGGGAAGATCTTTACATCAGCATTAATGAGAGCTATGGATCGGTACAAACCCATGTTTTCTGGGGTTTATTCTTCTTCACAAATACTGTGAATTTAGTCATATTCAAAGTATCTTACACCATCATTGATACAATGCATTACCTTTAAAAGTGGGGGTATTATAATATCCTTAAAGGTTTTATAAAACTCCAATGTGATTGAATCATCTCCTGTTGCTTTGTCCTAAAGGCATAGCTCTAAGAGCAGGTTCTAACTCTCCAGCAGTAAAATCAGTCTGTAACAGTAATGCCTGAGATTCCTCCAATTTGGGCAGCCTACTACACTGAACGTAGGCCATAAGCTCCAACAAACATGGGATTTGGGGTGACTGTACAGTTTTTGATAGAATACAGAGTACTACTCAGCAATAGTTTGGAGGGGTATGGACAGGTCAATCTCTGCCTTTGATATGCTTGATTAAACACCTGGGGCGATATTTATACTTTTTGACGCTAAACTGCGCTAACGCAGTTTAGCGTCAAAAAAATTAGCGCCGTCTAACGCCATTCTGAAGCGCCATGCGGGCGCCGTATTTATAGAATGGCGTTAGCCGGCGTTAGCCGACCGGCGCTGCCTGGTGTGCCTGGAAAAAAACCACGTACACCAGGCAGCGCCGGCGTAGGGGAAAATGGCGTATGGGCGTCTCAAAATGGGGCAAGTCAGGTTGAGTCCAAAAAATCACCTTAACCTGATTTGCGCCATTTTTTTACGACGCCCATCCCCCATTAACATGACTCCTGTCTTAGCAAAGACAGGAGTCATGCCCCCTTGCCCAATGGCCATGCCCAGGGGACTTCTGTCCCCTGGGCATGGTCATTGGGCATAGTGGCATGTAGGGGGGCACAAATCAGGCCCCCCTATGCCACAAAAAAAAATAAAAAAAATACTTACCTGAACTTACCTTAATGTCCCTGGGATGGGTCCCTCCAGCCTTGGGTGTCCTCCTGGGGTGGGCAAGGGTGGCAGGGGGTGTCCCTGGGGGCAGGGGAGGGCACCTCTGGGCTCATTCTGAGCCCACAGGTCCCTTAACGCCTGCCCTGACCCAGGCGTTAAAATCCGGCGCAAATGCGGGTTTTTTTGCCCCGCCCACTCCCGGGCGTGATTTTTGCCCAGGAGTATAAATACCACGCACATGCCTGGGAGTCATTTTTTTAGACGGGAACCCCTACCTTGCATCTCATTAACGCAAGGAAGGTGTTCACGCAAAAAAATTACGCTAACTCCATGGACTTTGGCGCTAGACGCGTCTAACGCCAAAGTATAAATATGGAGTTAGTTTTGCGTCGAAATTGCGTAAAAAAAAACGACGCAATTTCGGCGCAAACGGAGTATAAATATGCCCCCTGGCCTTTCCATCTGATATTTAATATGCCAAAACCAACCTGTTCCCCATATTCATATTCTAAAGCCTTATTTTTTAAATATCTGGCAGCCACCTTCTCCTTGAAGTTTTGACCCAGCTGGAATCATCTATTAATAAATTAGGCAAGAAGGGCTCGCTTATCAGGACTCCTAGATCAATCAAAAGATGGATGTCCTGCTATTAACCATGAAAGGGGAAGGAGAGTTGAATATATAGTGTAATCAATCACACAGTTAAAATCTCCCATTAATAATATTTCACTAAACCACTCTAATAGATCCAAACAGATCATTTTCAACATTTTAAGGTCATCTACATTTGGCCCATAAACACAAAAATTATACATCTCAGGCCAAATACTATGAGCTGAGCAGTCTCCAATCTGCCCCTGACATCAAAGGCAGTCCTCAAACCACTGAACTCTAAGCTGTTCGCTACCAATATAGCCACCCCTTGAATAGGGGCAGTTTGCGACATACTTACAACAACAGTGTAGCCAATCTTGTTAAATAGGTGGCAATCTTTGTAGGCCAGATGTGCCCATTAATGATATTATATGTGGACTATACAATGTAATCTTCTCCCATACCCGTTGTCGTTTATTGGAGGAATTCAGACCAGATGCATTTTAGCACATACAGTTTAATATAATCATTGTTGCGCAAACTCCAACCTCAACAGGACCATCCCATACCAAAAAGTAATGCCTATGTGCACCACCAGTAGTGGCAACTCACATGGCAACCTCTGATTAATGGGACTTGTAGTTCAAATGAAGAGAAACACTGCATACAGGGAAGTTGTTTGACACTCTATTTCTTAATCACTACTCCAGTTGCAGAAGTTATATTTAGTTGTGATATGTTTTGATAGTTTCATGTTGCTTTTTAAGTTCTAATTAAACTAGTGTGTAGGGGAAGGAGTTTAAATGATGAGACCTTTAATATTTTCAAAGAGTTGCACTCTGTTGGATAACATTTCATGCAGGAGATTTGCTTATTTTGAAATTTTGGATTTCAGAGTTTGTAGTGGGTGATTTTGTAAAATTTGTTGGCAACTGTGTTCTTTTTTGATAAGATGGTACTAGTAACATTGATGGCTTCCAAATGTACCTTGAAATAAAATGCTCCACCTTCAGTAGCATTTTCGGTCTTAGTTTCTAGTTTAAGGGCACTTTGACAGCTATTCCACCATAGGATGTGGAACCTGGGCTGGGGCCAGTACCCTGACTGCCACATGAGGGTAAACCAAGGCCCATATTTATACTTTTTTGCGCTGCATTTGCATCAGTTTTTTATGCAAAAGCAGCATAAACGTACAAAATGTAATTGTATTTTGTAAGTTTGTGCTGCTTTTGCAACAAAAATGATGCAAATGCAGCACAAAAAAGCATAAAAATGGGCCCAGGTGTCTTGGAAGTAGTCAAGGAAAGTGGAAATGTTCATTGGATTTGCGATGGGGGAGTCTGTTAAAAAAATATACTACTTCATTACTTCTGTGTTCGGGTTAAAGAAAAGGGCTGTTCATTATTTTAATTTCAAAGGTAAATTATTATTATTATTTGTTTTTAGCAAATTCTGTGCTAAAGGTTGCTTTCTATAAGTTTTGGCAAATGGCTTGGTTGAAAGTAAATAATACTCCTGAGGTTAGATGTCTGATAATATTTATGTGATGGTGTAAATCATGGTATGCTCCAAATCAATCAGTGTTTTTGCTGGGAATTATGCATGGGAAAGCATGGCTTTTTCCAGATTGTTTGATAATAGTCCAAACATGAATTGTGTTATTATTTTAATATTGCCCATGTATCATGTAAATGTGGTCGAAACACGGTAGACATATGTTTAATGTATTACCTATTAACCAAATGGGTGCTTGTGTTAAGGTGAGGAGATTATCTGATGTAATGACCTTTAATATTTCTTTTTCATTATTCAGTCAACCATACAAATCAAGTCTTTGTTGGTATGTGTGTGTGTGAGAATCTATCTATGTCATGTCCGCAGAGGTTTTGAGTCTTGATGTGCCTCTCTACTCTTCTTTTTCTACTTTAATTCTGAAACTGGTGGTAGCTGATCCTTTACTTGGAAGGTGGGAATCCTGTTGGGAATTCCTTTGATAATTGTCTTAGTAGGACAGGAAGAGCTTGATAATGCTTAGTTAAGGGGTTGGACTATATTTCACACATGTTCCTCTCCAATGAATAGTGGGAGGCCATGCCCTCTTACATTTTCTATGGCTTTGTTTATAGGGATGCTTTTTTTCTAGCATCCAATGTAATAATATTTAATAATAATATTTGGCACTCTTTCAATGTTTGCACTCATTTATGGTGTTTTCATTATATAAGTAAATCCCATAAATGTTAAAAGAGGTTTCCCTTATTGAGAAATAGTGACATTAGGTTCTGTCGAAATGTTTGTATCTGTACATTATATACATTAACTAGAAACAGATTTAGTATTGTGTATATTGTTTTATTTGGAAATGTTGTTTTTAAATTTACTTTAATGATTTAAATACCCATAATAGTCTTACACCTATTGTTTGTTAATTTGCTTCATTTCTGAACCTTTGAATGTTCAGTTAAAATTGTAATACTTCTTTTTAAATAGTACAGAGTAAATGGCATTTTTGGTATTGTAGTTGCAATGGGAATATAATAGGGAGAATAAGTCATTTTAAGTAGAAAAGTAATTTAGTTGATTTTTTATTTATTTAACCCAATTTTAGTTTTCAATTTTAGGTAAATAAACATGCACATACATCTTTTTAACTTAATGGTGGTTTTGTTGAGCAGAAAAAACATTCTCCACTCCCCTTGGGTAGGTGTGCAGAACCATTGGTTGTTTGACTTGTGATTGCTTTAGATTTTTTTTTTATTTGCTTTTGTGATACCTTGTCATACTTTGCTAAGAAAATATTAGTAAATAATCCACATCTGGTTCATGTTTGTGAGCTGTATCTAGAAATCTATGAGGAGGGTTAATATTTCTTTTAACTATTAATATATTGTTAAAATGTTTTCCAATATTTCTGCATTTACTCCATTGAGGTATTTGGAAATCGATGATTTCAATTATTTTGTAGTGGATAGTATGATATTTAGGATATATTAAAGATTATATTTTTTATTTTTAATAATATTGGTGGTCATTACAACCCTGGCGGTCGGTGTTAAAGTGGCAGTAAAATCACCAACAGGCCGGCGGTAAAAAAAATGGAATCACGACCGTGGCGGAAACCGCCAACATAGACAGCCACTTTAACACACCGACCGCCACGGCGGTACAAACAAACACCGCGGCGGTAACCGCCAGCAGACAGGCGGAAGACAATGTACTGCCCACAGTATTACAACAGTCCAATCCGCCACCTTTTCTGGGGCGGATTCACCGGGAACAAAAAAACACTGTGGAAACTGGACTTGGAAGGGAAAACGCTCACCTCTACACACCCCACGAGGAACCAGGACGCCATGGAATCGGAACTCCAGATACTCCCTGCCTTTGTCTTCCTGCTCCTCTACCAGACCACGGTGAGTACTGCACCTACGACACAGGGGAGGGGGGAGGGAAAAGAGAGTGACACACACACGCAACACCCTCACCCACTACAACACACACACTAATACATCATGATACATTACAGTTACCCCCCCAACCCCCCCAGAAGAATGCAAAGCCAAAAGGAAATTATTTGAACGTTTGTAATCGATTAAAATCCAGTACTCAAAAAATCTATATACACTATAAACAAATATATACACCAAGAATACAAGTCCATGGTATTGCACCATAAAAGTCAGTGGACCACTGGGCCTAAAATGCATGGGCGAGGCCCAAACAAGATACCCGATCAAAACGGAGAGAACACTGCAGGGGCATCAGATAGAAATACAAAAGGCACCTCAGGGGGAAGGGAAGGGGGGCCACCTCAGCCGGATGAGTGCACAACGACAGATCCACCAGGGGGCTCCATGCCCACTGTTTTATCCTGGGGAGTGCAAAGCCACAGTATCACAAGTCACTTCAGTGGGTGGTTTGCCCACTGCTTTATCCTGGGGAGTGCAAAGGCACAGTCTCTCAAGTCTCTCCAGTGGGTGGTTTGCCCACTGCTTTATCCTGGGGAGTGCAAAGCCACAGTCTCTCAAGTCTCTCCAGTGGGTGGGTTGCCCACTGCTTTATCCTAGGGAGTGCAAAGCCACAGTCTCCAAAGTGAATAACAGTCTCCACTGGTTCTGGAGGGGGCACTGTGCCCAGAGTGCTTCATCCTGCCAAGGACTGAGGTAGTGGATGCCTTTCTCCAGTAGCGTGTCGGAGCTGTCGGCACTCTTTGGCCTGCCGTGCTGGTGGTGGCGGTGTCCTGTGAAGCGGTGCTGGTGGCGGCGGTGTCCTTGGCAGCGGTGCTGGTGGCAGTGGTGTCCTGTGAAGCGGTGCTGGTGGCGGTGGTGTCCTGTGAAGCAGTGCTGGTGGCGGCGGTGTCCTTGGCAGCGGTGCTGGTGGCGGCGGTGTCCTGTGAAGCGGTGCTGGTGGCGGCGGTGTCCTTGGCAGCGGTACTTGTGGTGGCGGTGTCCTTGGCAGCAGTGCTGGCGGTGGCGGTGTCCTGTTCCTTGTGGCGGCGATGTCCTTGGCAGCGGTGCTGGTGGCGGTGGTGTCCTGTGAAGCGGTGCTTGTGGCGGCGGTGTCCTTGGCAGCGGTGCTGGTGGCAGTCTTCTCCGCCGTGCAGGTTTTCGGTGACTTGCCTGTCTTTCTGTGCCCCTTCCCCCCTTGAATGGTGGCGCAGCTGTCTTCCCACTCCCAACTGTGCTTGTGTAAGAGCCTTTGGTGGAAGATGTTTTGCCTTTCTCCTGCCGGGCAGTGGCCAACTTTTTATGCTTCTGAGGTGGGGGACTGTCCGTGGTCTGGCTCCTTGGCACACTGCCTGTCCTGCTGCTTAGCGCACTCTAGAAGATGGTTACTGCTGGCACCACTATTCCCGTTGATATTGTAGCTGAGGTGCTGGGTTGGGACCTGGAAAGGCGGGCCCTAGGGGACTGAAGGGGTGGGGGAGGTGAGGGGAAGAGGTCAAGGTTGGACAGGAAAAGTTTTTTGGACACACTGGGACGGGTAGATGGAGGGGGTTTGGGAGTGGAGGAAGAGGTAGTGGTTGTAGAAGGTGTACGTTTGCTGACTTTGGGTGAAGGTGCATGGGCTGGAGGCTGTCGTGAGGTGGATGGTTGTTGGGTTGGTGTGTGGCTGCGTTTGTGTACCTTGGGAGGTGGGCTCACAGACGCACTGGGAGAGGACACAGGGGATGTGTAAATGGCAGTGGGGGTGGTGAGTGCAAGTGAGCAGGGTGTGGTGCATGCAGGTGTGAGTGGAGACGAGACAGGGAGGGAGGAGGGAGACGAGGAGGAGGGGGACATAGTGGAGGCAGTGGATGTTGGTATGTGTGCATGGGTATGATGCTTGTGTGAGTGCCTGTGGGATGTGTGGTGCTTATGTTTACCAGAGCTTCCCTTTTGTGTTGAGGTGGGTGCATGCTGGTCTGATGGTGAGCTTGGGATAGGCTAAGGTACAGGTGTTTGGGTCTGGGTGGAGGAAGTTGGAGGGGGGAGGCTGGACACAGGGACAATGGCTGCCATCAGTGCTGAGGCCAGAGTCTGAAAAGCTCGCTGTTGGGCTGCCTGACCAGAATGAATGCCCTCCAGGTATGCATTGGTCTGTTCCAACTGCCTCTCTACACCCTGGATGGCATTCAAAATGGTAGACTGCCCAACAGTGAGGGACCTGAGGAGGTCAATGGCCTCCTCACTGAGGGCAGCAGGGCTGACAGGGGCAGGGGCTGAGGTGCCTGGGGCGAAGGAGATGCCTACCCTCCTGGGTGAGCGGCCATGGGGCACATGCTGAGGGGCTGCTGGGAGGTTGGTGCTGGTAGGGGGGTGGCGGCTGTACCGGTAGATGTGGTGGGCACAGAGGGGCGCACCACTGCAATGGAGCTCCCATCAGAAAAGGAGTCTGTGTCGCTGGTCTCAGTTCCTGTCCGCGCCTTGGAGCTCCCCTCGCCCTCCGTCCCACTGGTGGCTTCAGACTCCGTTGTGTCACCATCCAGGGCCATGTGGGATGCAGCTCCCTCCTGCTCCAGTGCCACTGCTCCTCCGCCTGATGACGCTAATGCAAACAAGAACAGGGAGACCACAAAAAGGGGGGGACGGAAGAAAGACAAGTTGAGTGCATGCAATACCACTACCTTTTGGTGGACACTACAGACACAGAAGCCCTCTGCACTATGCCGTGCATTTTGAGTTCCCTAATTAATCACAGGGACTTGGGGTACAAGGCCTATGCCCGATTGCCAGGAGCCTGACTAGGTGTACTTGGCTCTGAACACAGGTGGGGTGGGGTGCCACATGGCCTGCCTTACAAAGGGACCTTGCCTACTAAACTAGCCCTGGCCTAGGGGAACCCACAGCCCACCTCCCCCACCCAGACACCTCCAATGCACGCTGAATCAGCTGAATGAGAGTGCACTCACCCCCTTGTGGCTGCTGTGATGCCCTCAAGCACCCATCCAATTCCGGATAGGCCACCACCAGGATCCAGGACATCAGGGGGGTCATGGTGCGAGGGGCACCCCTCCCACGTTGGGAGGCCATCCCCAGCTGAGCCTCCGCAGTCTTCTTGCGCTAAGCGGCGAATGTCCTCCCATCTTTTCTGGCAGTGGGTGCTCCATCTGTGGTGGACCCCCAGGGTCCGGACTTCCTTGGCGATGGCACGCCAAATATCCTTCTTCTGGTGGGCGCTGACCTGCAGGAATAGTACAGGGGAAAAGTAGAAGATATAACCGTCCGCACCGTCACAGTCATTGGCCCGCATCCCTACCCTTGCCATGACGCATACGTACCATCACCGCCGGCGTACATCGTCATTGGCTCCCGGGACCCATAGGGTCCAATGTTAACCAATGCAGGATTGCGCTGCGGTCTTCGACCGCCTACCACGACGGTGTACAACGCCAGCGCAGTTACCTCATATCCCCTTGTCCCACATTACAGGTCAGGCAGCAGCCATTTCAGGGGGCCACATGGCATTAATTTTAAATGTGTCACACATATCTAGGCCTTGCATACACACTAATACAGGCACGTAGGGGATTAAAAAAATTGTGGGATAAAGTTGTGTTTTGGACCTCAGTGTTGGCTGACTCTCTGCTCGCTGTTCTCCTCCATAGAGCACGTCCGCTGGGGCAGGTGAGGAGATGGCGGCATCCTCCGGTGTACAGACCACTGGTGGACCTGTCGACAATGGAGGAGCGACATGTAATTGTCACCTACAGACTGGACCGTGCCACAATCCAGGAACTGTGTGCCCAGTTGGAGCCAGACCTGATGTCAGCTATCCGCCATCCCACAGGAATCCCCCCCCCCTAGTGCAGGTGCTGTCAGTACTCCATTTCCTGGCCAGTGTGTCTTTTCAAACAACAGTGGCCATTGCATTAAGGATGTGCCAGCCTATGTTCTCAAACATGTTGTCCAGAGTGTTGTCTGCCCTGCTGAAACACATGCGCAGCTACATCGTTTTCCCTCAGGTGGAGGATTTGCCTACAGCGAAAAGTGACTTCTATGCCGTGGGACATATCCCCAACATCATAGGTGCCATTGATGGGACACATGTGGCCTTGGTCCCCCCACCGCAGGAGTGAACAGGTGTACAGAAACCGGAAGAGTTACCATTCTATGAATGTCCAGATGGTGTGCTTGGCCGACCATTACATCTCCCATTTGAATGCCAAGTTTCCTGGCTCAGTGCATGATGCTTACATTCTGAGGAATAGCAGCATCCCTTATGTGATGGGGCAACTCCAGAGGCTCCGTGTGTGGCTATTAGGTGAGGACATGGACCCTATACAGTGTGACTAGGTGTCTGGGTCTGGAGATGTCCCTAAGAGTTAGTGTGTGTCTAACAGTTGTCCCTCGCCATTTGCAGGTGACTCTGGTTACCCCAACCTGTCATGGCTACTGACTCCAGTGAGGAATCCCAGGACAAGGGCAGAGGAACGCTACAATGAGGCCCATGGGCGAACTAGGAGGGTGATAGAGAGGACCTTCGGCCTCCTGAAGGCCAGGTTCCGGTGCCTCCATATAACAGGTGGTTCCCTATTCTACTCACCAAAGAAGGTGTGCCAGATCATCGTGGCCTGCTGTATACTTCACAACTTGGCTTTGCGATGACAGGTACCTTTTCTGCAGGAGGATGGTCCAGATGGAGGTGTTGTGGCGGGGTGGAGCCTGTGGACAGTGAAGATGAGGAAGCAGAAGAAGAGGATATCGACAACAGAAACACGGTGATTCATCAATGCTTCCAGTGAGACACAGGTAAGAAGACATCACTGCCTGCTTCATCTGATACCCTTGTTCTACCTCTCATCTGTCTGTCACTTTCACCCAGTGTATGGACCCTGAGTTGTCACTTTCCCTTTCAATTTCACAGATGTGGGTCCCACTGTGTGACATCTTCTTTGTTTCCACATGGACTAGAGCTGTGTGACATAGGTATGTTGACAATACAATGGATATAGTAGTTTGCCACAGTTATTGCAAATACACATTTTCGAAAGCACAGACTGACTCCAGATAGTTTTGTGCTTTAAGGGTGTCTATTTAAGTGCTAAATATTGGAGGGTGGTGTAAAATGGTCAGGGGTGATGGTGGAGGAATGTCCATGGCAGAGTCTAGTCTATTAGTCTCACAGGTGCATTGTCCAAAGGGACATAGGAAGTGGAGCTGGGGCAGTTGATGGATGGACAGGGTAACAAAGTGGGACAGAAGGATGACAATCAGGGTGGTCTAATTTTTTGGCGGGGTCTTGGCATTGTTCTCTGTCTTTGTCCTGGATCTCAGGGACCGTTTGCGGGTGGTTCTGCATCTGCAGGCTGTGGGGTGCTGGTGTCATGGTCCTGTGGCGGTGCCTCCTGTCCACTAGCACCAGCGGAGGTGGTGGGCAGTTCATCGTCCAGGCTAGTGTCAGGGGCCCCTTGTTGTAACACAGTGCCCTTCTTGGTGTTGACAAGTTCCTTCAGCACCCCTACAATGGTGCCCAGGGTGGTATTGATGGATTTTAGTTCCTCCGTGAACCACAAATACTGTTCCTCCTGCAGCCCCTGGGTCTCCTGAAACTTAGCCAGTACCGTTGCCATTGTCTCCTGGGAATTGTGGTAGGCTCCCATGATGTTGGAGAGGGCCTCATAGAGAGTGGGTTCCCTGGGCCTGTCCTCCCCCATCGCACAGCAGCCCGCCCAGTTCCCCTGTGTTCCTGGGCCTCTGTCCCCTGAACGGTGTGCCCACTGCCACTGCCCCCAGGGCCCTGGTGTTGTTGGGGTGGTGGGCTAGCCTGGGTTCTCTGTAGTGGTGGACCCACTGCTGCTTTACATGTCCTGGGGACAGAGGTATGGGCCCACTGGGTAGGTGCTGTGCTGGTGTTTCCAGAGTGGGGAGGCTCTGTTGTGGCTTGTGCCAGTGTGAGGGGAACCAACTTTCTTGAGGTCCCAGATGGGCCGGGCTGGTCATCCAGTTGGACAGAGCTGCTGTCATCACTGTGGGCTTCTTTTGTGGGTGGAGTGGAAATGTCTGGAACATCCTGTGCGGTGACGTTGGGTGGGGGTCCTGCAGGGGTGTAAAGGCATGATTATTGCATCTGTATGTGCCATGGTGTGCAATGGGAGGGTGACCCTGTACCCCAGTGCTTGCATTCTTGGGTAGCACCTTGTGTGCTAAATGTTTAGGGGTGTGTGTGGATATGTGCAGTGGCCATGCATTGGTGATGGGTGGCCATGCTTTGTTGTTGCATGCAGGGCTTGGTGTTGGGATGGGTGGGTTGGGATAGAGGGACATATGTGAGGAGTTGTAGTGATGGGGTGAGGGTGGGGGTATGTGATAGGATGCAGGTAGGGTGGGGGATGAAGTAGTGAAAGATTTGCCTTACCAGAGTCCATTCCTCCAGCTACTCCTGCAAGGCCCTCAGGATGCAGAATAGCCAAGACCTGCTCCTCCCATGTTAGTTGTGGGGGAAAGAGGTGGGGGTCCGCCGCCAGTCCTCTGAACCGCGATGTGGTGTCTTGAGACCACGGAACGTAACTTCCCCTGTAGGTCGTTCCACCTCTTCCTGATGTCATCCCATGTTCTTGGGTGCCGTCCCACTGCGTTGACCCTGTCCACGATTCTGGCCATAGCTCCATCTTCCTAGCTATGGTGGTGTGCTGCACCTGTGATCCGAATAGCTGTGGTTCTACCTGGATGATTTCCTCCACCATGACCCTGAGCTCCTCCTCAGAGAACCTGGGGAGTGTTTGCGGTACCATGGGGTGGTGTGGGTGATGTGTGGGGTCGTGTGTGTTGTGATATGTGGGGTGATGTTTAGGGGTGTGTGGTGGTTTGTGCGTGGATGTTGTGTGAGTGATGGTGTTGAGTGCCTGTGGATGCTAGTTTGTAGATGGTGGTGTCTCTCTCTGGCCTTCAGGTGCAATTGTGGTCGTAAGGGTTTGTGGGTGATTTGTTTTATATTGTATTGGGTGTGTGGGAGTGGTGTGTGTGTGTATCAGGTGTGTGTATTTGGAATTGTCCAATGTGGTGGTGTTTTGCAAATGTGTGTGTATTTTGAGCCCAGCGGTGTTTACTGCCAATGGAATACCGCGGTTGAAAGACTGCCGCGTGGATTCGTAGGTCGTGATAGTGTGGGCTTATTCCTGTTGGTGTGACGGTGGAGGTTTTGTTATCGCCAGTTTATCACTGACCTTTGGAGTGGCGGACTTGTGTGGATGTCTAAATTTTGGCGGATTCCGAGCTGTGGGTTGTAATAGCTGTGGTGTAATTCTGCGGCCGCGACGGTGTGTTGGCGGTCTTCTGCACTGCGGTAAGTGGCATTTACTGCCAATGTTGTAATGACCCCCATTGTGTTTTAGAGAGAGTGCTTAAAAGTCAAACTTTCATAGCCAAAGTTTAGGAAACAAAATATATGTATCACAATATTTTTGTGCCTGATACTGTGACATATAACCAGCCTTCAAAGATTCAATCAATGAACTGGGAATGTACCTATTTGCATTCCTTCCAATCATACAACTATTTATTTATAATGCAGTTACTCAGAGAGGGACTCACTCATCTCCTCCTCTTCCTTTCTTCCTCTCCTACTTCTCCTCCTTATTATCATTAACCTTGTTGTGACAACTTTGATGATAGATTGTTGTCTGGGAGTCTCAAGCTTAACAAGGTTGTTCACTTATTGACCTTGTCCAGCACTATGCCACGACCTACTCCACTTATCACAGGTTGCCCATGACTTTACAGACTTCCAGGATTATAGGAAGTCATGGTAACCTTTCCTAATAACAGCACTGTTTCATCAGTTCAAAACTGGTCTTAAAATGTATGGTCTTCTCTTGCAGCCATCTTGGAGCAGAAGTCCCAAACACAATCCACTATGTCAGCTGTGGGTTTCTGGAGGCTGTTCTCCAATCCATCTTGCACAAGGTTTAAAAAGGTTCAACAGACCTCTAAAGGGTCATCATAAAACCTCACAACTGTTGTGCCACCTCTTTGTAGATGGAAAACAGACACTGTAACAAGATGTCCCCATTTTTCTGATTCCACTTTCTCGTGAGTGCATCTTCTGTGTTCGTAATTGGATCTTGCTATGTCTTATTGAATCTTTCTGCTACCCATTAGTTTGTGGACAAAAAGAAGTCGAGTATTTGTAGGTTACCATTCACTGATTTGTAGAATTGGTTTATGGATTTGTGGTCTCTCTATATGGGGCCACTTCCACTGAGAATGCCAATTGGATATGGGAGTTACACCTCATGTTTGAACAGGTGCAGTGACATATATGAGGGATACTACCGCAGGATAATTAGTGGCATGGACTGTCACTATTAAAATTCACCTGTTTGTGAGATGGTCTTTTGGCCAGCATTTTGAACACCCCAACCTATTGAAGGCACACACCACAGACATATCATGCAACTTTTTGTAAAGAAATAAGTTTGACCTGTAATTAAAATAAGAACGTATACATGAAACATGAAGCAATAACAAAACGATAAAGGATTAAGCTGTTATCAAAATATAAAATATAGTACTCATTACAAAGTAACAATCTAAAAGATGTTTGTTTAAAATTTGTCCACCATAGAATCAAGAACATTGAATAGACACCCACAGCCCATGGGTGTGCGAAAATGCTTCCATGACTGGGTGAAATTAGTTACCCTTTTGCCTATACTGCCTCCAGTACGAAGGCTGGTGCACTAGAAGTAATTCCAGCATATTTATACTCACACTAGTTATTGAGTCTGTTTTCTAACTAGTTTCATATACCTTTGTCATTGTGATATTAGGTGGTAAGGCTTCACACCACTGGCCTTTCCATTAGGGCACCTGGTATTAGGAGTGCTTGGACAAAATATCGAGTTGTAAATCGGCAGAGAAAAATATCGGAAAAAACAATATTGTAGTACATAAATATTGTGATGCAAGAATAAAATTGTCAAGAATATCATTTTTTGAGGTAAGTAATATCGTTTTAAATAATACTGATGTTTTTATTATTGTTTTCAGTAACATAATGATTTCAAATATTGATTTTAAAAATATTTTAATGTGTTTTTAGTTGATATATTAATTTTATCTGTTACTATTGTTTATATAAATGCTATTTTTCTAAAATATGGCACATAAATGTGCGTAATTTTGATTTATTTCATTTAGTTTTCAATAACAATTTAAAGAGTTGTAGCAGGTTGTTGCGTTTGCAGTTGAATAGGATGGGAAGTTAATTGAGGAATAATTACTTAGGAATTATTCGTACATTTTATGTAAATATATGATTGATAATTATTATGTAAATTATATCATACATATGAATATTATTTGCTGGCTCTTGAAGGTGTGTAGGAGTATAGGGGGAAGTTAATTAAGTAATGATTAATTAGCAATGAATTACTAATTATTGAATTGACTTTGAATTATGTGAAACATTGAATACTTATCTGTTTTACTTATATTTTAGTTGTGGGCTTGTAGTTTTATAGGAGTCTAGAGTGGCAAGAAAAATAAGACATTATTAGTTAACACTTTATAAATAATTATTTAATTGATTTTTTAATTTTGCAAAACATGGAATACTGACTTACTAGATTTGTAGGGGTATAAGTTGGGAAGGTAATTAAGTAATAATACATTAATTACATATTATTATTGTAAATTAATTATTTAGTTGAATTGTTAATATAAATTATGGAATGCGTATTTATTTTAATTATATTTTATTTGCAGGGTGCTAGATTTATATGGGTAGTAGGGTGGGAAGTTAAGTAATAATTAATTAACAATAATTATTAATTGTTATTCATTTAATTATTTGATAGATTTTAATGGAAATAATGGGCTTCTAGGTTTGTAGGTGGATCAGGTAGAACGTTAATTAACAATTGAATAACAATTGTTTATTAATTGATAACTATTGCATATTAATTATGAAAATGTATTGTTTTTAGTTTTTTAATATTTATTAATACATAATCATAATACATATTTTTTTATGTGTATATATATATATATATATATATATATATATATTTAATGTTTTTTATATTATTCTATTGAATTTACATTTTCCTACATTCATGGTGTTACTCTTTTACATAATGTGCTTGAAGTGGAGTACTTTCCTCCCGCTTGCTTAGACTGCAGAGAGACTAGTAAAATGAACCCCACCTAAGTCCAACATTTTCCCTACTCTTCCACTGTTTGTAGTAGAAATAGCAACTTTAACCCATTTCAAGTCCAACACTTTCCCTACTGTTGTACAGACTGGAGTGGGAATATAAATTTTTTCCCCTATAAAGTCCAGCACTTTCCCTAATGTTTTACTGTTTGCTGTTGAATTAGTAAATTTAACCCCTACAAAAGCCAATGCTCTCTCTGCTTATGATCAGATTGGAGTGGGAATAATAAATGTTGCCCCCTGAAATCCAATGCTTTCCCTACTTTTGCACTCTTTGGAGTGGGAATAGTAGATTTAACCCACACATAGACCAATGCTTTTCCTACTCTTGCACTGTTTGGAGTGGGAATGGTAAATTTTGTTCCTGTGATGTCCACCTTTTTCCTACTGTTGCACTGTTTGGAGTTAAAACAGTAAATGCAACCCATCCAAAGTCCAGTGCATTCCCTTCTTTTGCACAGACTTGATTGTGCATAGTAAATTACACACCTCCTAAATTCAACTCTTTCCCGACTGTTGGGCTGTTTGAATGGGAATAGTACATTCAACTCCTCTGAAGTCCAGTTTATTCCCTACTGCGTTGATTGGAGGGAAAACAATAAATGTAACCCATCCGAAGGCCAACGCTTTCTTTACCTAAGTACATACTGGGGTGGGAATAGTAAGTTGTACTCCTCCTAAGTTCAACTCTTTCCCACTGTTGCACTGTTTGGATTAGGAATAGTGAATTCAACTCCTCTGAGGTCTACTTCTTTCCATACTGTTGCGCTGTTTGGAGTGAAAATAGTCAATTTAGCCTATCCGAAGTCAAACACTTTTCTTACTGTTGTGCTGTTCGGAGTGGCAATAGTAAATTTAACCCATCCGAAATCCCATGCTTTTCCTTCTTTCAAACAGACTGGAGTGGGAATAGTAAAAGTAACCTCTCTAAAATCCAACATGTTCCCTACTGTTGCATTCTTTGAACTGGGAATAGTACATTTAACATTTTCCAAATCCAATGCTTTCCCTGCTGTTGAACAGAATAGAGTGGGAATGGTAGTACCAAAATTCAACTCTTTCCTCCTGTTACGCTCTTTGGAGTGGGAATAGTAAATTTAGCGCGTTCGGAGCCCAATGTTTTCCCCACTGTTGGAAGGATTGGAGTGAGAATACTAATTTTTGCTCCTCCTAAGTCCAACTCTTTTCCTACTGTTGCACTGTTTTGATTGGAAATAGTAAATTCAACCCCTCTGAAGTCTAACTTTTTCCCCAGAGCTGCACTGTTTGAAGTGTGAATAGTAAATGTAACCCATCCAAAGTACAAAGCTCTCTCTACTGTTGCACAAACTGGAGTGCGAATACAAACTTTTACCCATCTTATGTCCAAATCTATCCTTAATTTTGCATAGACTGGAATGGGGATAGTAAATGTAACCCTTATGAAGCCCAACTCTTTCCCTACTGTTGTGCTGTTTGGAGTGGAAATAGAACATTTATCCCATCTGAAGTCCAACACTTTCCCTACTGTTGCACAGACTAGAGTGGGGATAGTACATTTTACCCTCTTATGTACAACTCCTTTGCTACTGTTTTTCAGACTGGAGTGGGAATAGTACATTTCACCATTCGAAAGCCCAACATTATCCCTACTGTTCAGTTTCTTAGACTAGCATGGAAATAGTAAATTTAACCATTCTGAAGGCCAACACTTTCCCTACTGTTGCTTAGATTGTAGTAGGAGTAGCAAATATAACCCTTATGAACTCCAACATATTCCCTACTGCTGCATAAACTGGAATGAGAGTTTTTTATTTATTTTATTTGTTGCATTTTCTAGGTAATATGACACAAAACAAAAGACAGCTCCGATGCATCAGGCAGAGTGTGTAAAGAGCAAGTTATAAAAAACACATCAAACGTTAGAACCTGATGAATAGTCACATTGTTTCCATCAGCGATGTTACATACAATACATTTACAGACAAGCAAAGTGTAGGCAAGCATGGGGAAAATAACCCAATGATGCATGCCATTATCAGCATAGGGAACCAAAAGCAAGGGAAAAGATAGCTAGAGAAGAAAGAAAAAGAGAAACAGGAAGAAAAGAAGTCCTCGCATCTGTCACAACCAATCCAAACACGTTGAACATGTTCCCATTAGAACAAAAGGAGAGAGAAGGGAGAGGAAGGCGGGCGGTGGCAACGAACACGGGCAGCCCGAAACACTAGTTGCCGTCACACCATTCTGCTGACCACATGCAAGGAAGGTCTGCAGAGGGGCCCACACATCCCTGCGTCGAGGGTTGGCCGGCATCAGCTCCCAATAAGTCATTAGCTGCTCCTGGCAGTATGCAGCATCCCGCAACCAATCCTGGCATCGAGGCGCCTGCCCTCTAGCCCAGCACGTTGCCACTCTGCTCTTCACCAACACCAAGAGTAACCCACTAAACTCCTATTCTCAGAGGGAATCTCTCTAACGTAGCCCAGCAGAGCAAGTTCCGGGACCTTGTCAATTTAAGCCCAGCCATTTCCTCCAGCGCACTCAACATATCCGTTCAGAAGCCTCGTAGCGCCCCACAACCCCATGCCAGGTGCAGGAAATCCACCCCTGGCGCCGTGCACCCATCGCATCTGTTGGCAGACTGCATGCCCATCTTCTTAAGGCAATGGGGCGTATAATACAAGCGGTGCAGAAATATAAATTCCAGCACGCATAGCCTGTAATTGGGGGAGAGCTCCCGCATGTGCGCACAGCAATATAGCCATACATCATCCGACAGGGTCTCCCCGATGTCCAGTTCCCATTTAGCTTGTGCCCTAGACGGCGCCATGGGCGCAGTCGTCCGCATACACACATACAAGCTTGTGATAGGGCCACAGGGAGATGAGGAGCTATAGACTAACTGCAAGATACTGCTCGTTGGAGGCACTGCAGGGAAATCAGGGTACCAGGAGCGCAGGCATTCCCTAATCTGAAGGTAAGTGAGCCGATACTGCTTGGCATTACGCAGTACTCAGAGCGCAACTGTGGGAGAAATAAATGAGTTATCAGGGTTCCAGGAACCCAGAGCCATCAGTTGCAATACACAGAGATGCCCATCCAGCCGACCGCTTTCTGAAGTACACGGTTGCATAACATCCCGCACCAGTGCGGAGGGCGCAAATGGCACCCCAGATCCATCCCGCCGCAAAAGTACCTGCCAGGCCCACATTGTGCATGCCACCATATCCACACCCCGCGGCCCAGAGCGGGGCTTGTCATATAACACACCAGATAGTCGGGCGGGCCAAATCGAATCCTGTTCCAGGGCCAAGTGCGGTAAATATTTTATAGGGTGCATTAAAAAATGAGCATAATGGGCGAGTGCACAATTATACTGAAGTTCCAAATCTGGAGCAGCCAATCTGCCCAGCTCAAAGGTGAGCATCTCCCATGATATGCTGGGCCGCTTACTGACCCAAACCAAGGATATAAAGAGCGACCTAAGTCTTCTCCAAAAGCAGGAAGTGAGCACAAAAGGTACGTTGGTGAACATATGGAGAAATTTGGGCAGGATCACCATCTTCACAATGGCTATACGGGCAGTCAGCAAAAGCGATAATGAATGCCACGCCTTGACCTTGTCTTCCAGCCACAGAATGGCCCTACCATAGTTGGCGGACCATAGTTAATCTAGCTCCCTGCACACCCAGATGCCAAATAGTGGACGGGTCCACAAGCCCAGCCCAAACAGATATGGCCATTCTAGAGAGTTGAACACCTTTGTAGCGTACAAGAAAAACAGCCGCAACTCGATCCTAAGGAGTCATCATCTGAACCACCACAAAGAAGGTGCGAAGATTATACAAGGTTGAGCGAACCGGCACAAAGTAGGACTGATCTGGGAGCACCAAAGACGGAAGAAGGGGCTCCAAATGCGTCACTATAAGCTTCGATAATATCTTATTATCCAAGTTTATAAGTGATAGTGGCCTATACAAGTCGCAAGAACACAGAGCCTTACCGGCGTCAGTATGGTAACTATATGGGCCTCCCACAACGACGGCAGCAGGGTGCCACACTCAAGTGCCTCAGCATACACATCTAATAAATGCGGTGCCAACAGGTCAGCATATTCACTGTGAGCTGTCTAGGCCAGGGCCCTTATCTCCGGCAAGCTGCGGATGACCTGTACTATATCCTCAACAGAGAACGGTGCATGTAGATGCTGCCAATGCCTGTTCTCCAGCCGAAGCAGGCTGACATGCTCAAAATATTCTGTATATGATTCTGTGCCTATGCTCTTTGAAGCATAATAAAGGGAAGCATAGAACTCAGTCAGTATCTGACCGACCTCACCTACCTGACAGACACCAGCGGAGTCCAGTAATTCCACAATATAATTTCCAGCCCACAGTCGACGTATCAGTTCTGCCAGCGTTTTGCCAGTCCACTCGCCCTCTCCATATCTTCGTGCTTTAGCCTCTCTGCCGAGAAAGCAGAGCTCATGAAGCACTGCCTCCTTCTACTCCAACAGCCAATCTCGGAACTCCGCCAGGAGGGCACTAGACACGCCAGCACACAGTCATTTCTCCAGCACAGTCAGCTGGGCATCCAGATCCGCCAATTCCCAGCATTTCGTTCTGGGCACACCATGTTGTTTAGCTAAACAAATCCCCGGATCACCACCTTCAATGCCTCCCATAAGGTGCCAGCCGACAAAACCGAGCCCTTATTAACTGCAAAGTACTTTGCTATGTCCGTGCGCACCTCCTCTCTAAAGACTGAGGCCCTCATTACAACTGTGGCGGTAAATGCTGCCTACGTCCTTGCTGACGGCCGTCAACATACCGTGACCGCAGCGGTATTCCGCTACAGTATTATGACCCACACTGAGGAATCCGCCACAATACAGACATCCACACAAGTCTGCCAGACCAAAGGTCAGTGATAAACTGGCGATAGCCAAACCCACACCGTTACGCCAACAGGAATATGCCCACAGTATCACAACCCACGAATCACCGCAGTGGTCTTTCAATCGCGGTAAACCATTGCTGTACATACCCCGCTCTCACAATACACACACATTTACAAAACACCACCACATTGGACAATTCAAACTACACACAACTGACACATAAAAACACACCACACTAACACACTCACACTGCTATAAAGCACACACTCACATTACCCACAACCCTTTCAATGAAAAAAAATATTGACAACACAGAGAGACACAAGCCAGGAGCACCCACTCAATCAGAGCCACAGAACACCATCACCCATACACCATCCACGCACCTCGCAGCATACACCCCAATAAATCACCCCACACATCACCCCACACATCACCCCACACATATCACACACACCACATCCATGGCACTCAAAAGACACCCCAGGTTTTCTGAGGTGGAGCTAAGGGTCATGGTGGAGGAAATCATCCGGGTAGAGCCACAGCTATTCGGATCACAGGTGCAGCAGACGTCCATTGCAAGGAAGATGGAGCTGTGGCGGAGAATCGTGGACAGGGTCAATGCCGTGGGACAGCACCCAAGAACCAGGGATGACATCAGGAAGAGGTGGAATGACCTATAGGGAAAGGTACGTTCCGTGGTTGCAAGACACCAGGTAGCAGTACAGAGGACTGGCGGTGGACCCCCACCTCCTCCCCCACAACTAACAACATGGGAGGAGCAAATCTTGGCAATAATGCATCCTGAGGGCCTCGCAGGAGTCGCAGGAGGACTGGACTCTGGTAAGTCAAATCTTTATTACTTTCACCTCTCCTACCTCCATGCCATCACAAACTCTTACCCCGACCCTCACCCCCATCACTCCCCAAACAAAGACCTGGATGGACACCCATCACCACAGCATGCCCAGTAGAGAGCCTCAGCCAGGCCACAAAATCACCACTCACACAAGGCCAAGCTGACAGGGAAATCACAACCATACAGGGAAAGACACCCATGCACAAGATGGCACACACAGATACATTAACACTGCATTTGCATCCCCACAGGACTCATACTCGACGTCACTGGAGAGGAGGTGCCAGCTATATCCAGTCCCACCCGAAGAGGCTCACAGTGACGACAGCAGCTCTGCACGCCTGGATCAGGATCACCAACCTGGCCCATCAGGGACCTCTGGACAGTCAGGTGCCCAGCCACAGTCCCAACCGACCACAGAGCCTCCCCCCCTCAAGAAACACAACACCCACCCAGCTGGCCCATGCCACTGTGGCCAGGGCACGTCAATCAGCAGTGTGTCAACCACTACAGGGACCCCAGGCAACCCCACAAACCCAGGATGATCAGGGACCTGGGGTCAGTGGCATTGGGCACATGGTTCAGGGGACAGAGGCACAGGACAACAGGGAAGCTGGGAGTACTGCTGTGCGACAGGGGGAGGACAAGCCCACGGAACCCACTCTCCACGAGGCACTCTCTAACATCCTGGAAGCATACCACCATTCCCAGGAGATGATGGGCCATATACTGGCCAAGTTGCAGGAGACCCAGCGGTTGCAGGAGGGACAGTACCTGGGGATAACTAACATCTACACCATCCTGGTCACCATTACAGGGGTGCTGGCTGACATGGCCAAGACCATGAGGAAGGCAGTGGCACAACAACGGGAGCCTGACACTAGCCAAACCGATGAACAGCCTTCCACCTCCACCGGCGCTAGTGGACAGGAGGCCCCGCCACAGGACCAACAGTCCACCAGCACCCCACCCCCTGCAGATGGAGAACCACCCCGCAAATGGTCCCTGCGATCCAGACAGAATCCAGAGAATATTGCCAAGGCCCCCGCCAGGAAATAAGACTCTCCTGATAGTCACACTTCTGTCCCACTTTGTCACCCTGTCCACCTTGAACTGCCATCACTCCCTTTCTTATGCCCCATTGGACAATGCACCTGTGATACCAAGAGACTGGACTCTACCCTGGACTTTCCTCTACCATCAGCCCAGCCCATTGCACATCCCCCTCTACTTATTAGAACCTAAATAAACACCCTGGGAACAAATACTAATCTGGAGTCTGTCAAATGATTCACAAATGTATTAGTACAACATTATCAAAGCATTGCAACTCAATTGTACAGTGAATTATACTTTGGACTGACCTTTGGTAGGCAGCAGTACACATAGCAGGAGCCAGAGTGGGGCACAGAGATCTGAAAATAGAAATGCCAAAGGGTACAGTAAGTGGCCATAGACATAGGGAAATCAGGCTGCAAAGTACAATGTCCAACAGAAAACTGAAATGTAAAGTGTACCCACAGTGTCTTACCTGTGTGTCACTGGAAGTACTGCTGAATTATATTGATTCTGTTGTCAACATCTTCTTCCTCTACCTCCTCTTCCTCACTGTCCACGGGCTCCACCGCTTCCACAAGACCATCTCCAGGCACATCCTCCTGCAGAAAAGGCACCTGGCATCTCAAGGCCAGGTTGTGCAACATTCAACTATGATCTGGCACACCTTCTTGGGTGAGTAGTACAGGGAGCCACCTGTCATATGGAGGCACTGGAACCTGCCCTTCAGGAGGCTGAAGGTCCTTTCTATAATCCTCCTTGTACGCCCATGTGCCTCATTGTAACATTCCTCTGCCCTTGTCCTGGCATTCCTCACTGGGTTCAGTAGCCATGAGAGGTTGGGGTAACCAAAGTCACCTGCAAATATCCAGGGACAACTGTTAGACACACACTAACCCTTAGGGACAACCCCATACCCAGACATCAACTTATACTGGGTGGGGCCTTTGGCTCACCTATTAGCCACACGCGGTGCCTCTGGAGTTGGCCCATCACATATGGGATGCTGCTATTCCTCAAGATAAAGGCGTTATGCACAGAGACAGGATATTTGGCATTCACATGGGAGATGTACTGATACGCCAAACACACCATTTGCACAATTATAGAGTGACAGCTTTTTCTATTCCTGAAAACTTGTTAATTTCTCCGGGGGGGGGGGGGACAAATGCCACATGTGTACCATCAATGGCACCAATGATGTTTCCTGTGTCCGCTCACCCAGGAGGGTGGGCATCTCCTTTGCCCCAGGCACCTCAGACCCTGCCCCAGTCAGCCCTGCTGCCTTCAGTGAGGAGGCTATTGACCTCCTGAGATCCCTCTCTGTGGGCAGTCAACCATACTGAATGCCATCCAGGGTGTAGCAGGGCATTTGCAACAAACAAATACATACCTGGAGGGCATTCACTCCGGCGTGGCGGCCCAACAGAGAGCATTTCAGGCTCTGGCCTCTGCACTAATGGCAGCCATTGTCCCTGTGTCTAGCCTCCCCCTCCAACTTGCTCTACCCAGACCCAATCCCCTCAACCCCAGCCTATCCCAAGCACACCTTCAGACCAGCATTCATCCAAATCAACAGACAGAAGTGGTTCAGGCAAACGCAAGCACCACACATCATCCCAAAGGCACTCACACAAGCACCATACCCATGCAGACACACCAACATCCACTGCCTCCACTGTGTACCCCTCCTCCTCGTCATCCACCTCCCTCCCAGTATTGTCTCTACTCACACCTGCATGCACTACATCCTCATCCACTACCTCCATCTCAAGCACACGCATCACTACTCACCCCTCACTGGCTGTCACCACCCCCTCATCCATTCACACTTCCCCTGTGTCCTCTCCCAGGGTGTCTGTGACCCATCCTCCCAAAGTACACAAACACAAGCACCCACCCACCCAACAGCCATCCACCTCACAACAGCATCCAGTACATGCACCTTCACCCAAACTCAGCAGACAGACCCCTCCTACCACCACTCCCTCTTCTTCATCTCCCAAGCCCTCTCCCTCTTCCCACCCCAGTGTGTCTAAAAAGCTTTTCCTGGCAAACATTGACCTGTTCCCTACCCCACCCCACCATCCTTCCCCTCGGGCCAGGGTGTCCAGAACTCATGCCAGCACCTCAGCCACCAAGTCGGCGTCTCTGTGGTACCTCCAGGTCCCAGCGGCTCAAAGGGGGCACCCGTCATGCCAGCCAGTGTGCCACCAATCCCTGCAAAGGACCAAACCATTCCGCCACCTACCAAGGTGAAAAAGGGGATGACATGAAGCAAGGGCAAGGAACACGACCCACCTAGGAAGACTTCCTCCAAAACTCCAGCTGCCAGAGCCAAGGTCGAAACAGCATCTGCCAAGGTGAAGAAGGGGCAGAAAACCCAAGGCAAGGCACTTCAGCCATCAGAGGCTGCAGGTGAAGGCCTAGTGCCCACTAACAGAACCGCCAGCCCTGCACCTGCACTGCGGGCAGCACCACCAGCAGCCTCGCCGCAGGCACCTCCGAAAGCCTCGCCGCAAGCCCCTCCACCTGCACCGCCGCTCCCACAACTACTGTCAGCAGCAGCATCCCCAGTGGGCAGCTGTCCGAGGCTGCAGGAGAAGGGCTAGGGCCTACCTCCACCACTGGCAGCACTGTCATCTGCACCACGGCCAGCGCCACCAGCAGCCCCGCCATAAGCACCACCACCTGCACCGCTGACAGTAGGACCACTACCAGCCCCAGCAGCCCCAGTGGGTGGCCGTCCGAGGCTGCAGGAGACGGGCTGGAGCCTCCCACCACCACTGGCAGCACCCCCATCAGCACCGGCAACACCACCAGTTTGCAACCTTAGGCGCCCCAGGATGGAGTCTAGCCCTGCCTCCATGGATTATCATGCGACCGTGTCCCTGGAAATCTTGTGCCTCAGACACCCAGGTGAGGGAATGTGAGCTGCCGCACTCGGCACAAGGCCCCCTCCAGAACCAGTGGAGAACCAGCGGAGAAAGGCATCCACTCACCCTATCCTTGGCAAGATGACGCAGACTGGGCACCAGGCCCCCTCCAGAACCAGTGGAAGAAGGCATCCACTTGAGAGACTGTGGCCTTGCACTCCCCAGGACCAAGCAGTGGGCAGACCACCAACTAGAGAGACTGTGGCTTTGCACTCCCTAGGACCAAGCAGTGGGCAAACCACCCTCTTGAGAGACTGTGGCTTTGCACTCCCCAGGAACAAGCAGTGGGCAGACTACCCACTTGAGAGACTGTGGGGGTGATTCCGAGACCGGCGGGCAGCGGAGGCCGCCCGCCAGTCTACCCCCGACAAAATACCGCTCCGCGGTTGCAAGACCGCGGAGGGTATTTTGAGATTTGCCCTGGGCTGGCGGGCGGCAGCCAAAAGGCCGCCCGCCAGCCCAGGGCAAATCTACCTTCCCACGAGGCGGCGTAGTGGGAAGGTGCGACGGGTGCTGTTGCACCCGTCGCGTATTTCAGTGCCTGCTTTGCAGACACTGAAATACTTTGTGGGGCCCTCTTACGGGGGCCCCTGCAGTGCCCATGCCATTGGCATGGGCACTGCAGGGGCCCCCAGGGGCCCCGCGGCACCCCCTACCGCCATCCTGTTCCTGGCGGGTCGGGTGTCAGAATCCCCATGGCTGCGGAGCGCGCTCCGCAGCCATGGAGGATTCACCCGAGCAGCGGAAAGTCGGTGGGAGACCGCCGACTTTCTGTTTCTGACCGTGGCTGAACCGCCGCGGTCAGAATGCTCGAGGGAGCACCGCCAGCCTGTTGGCGGTGCTCCCGTGGTCGGTGACCCTGGCGGTCACCGGCCGCCAGGGTCAGAATGACCCCCTGTGTCTTTGCACTCCCCAGGACCAAGCAGTGGGCATACCACCCACTTGAGAGACTGTGGCCTTGCACTCCCCAGGACATCGCTGTGGGCATGGAGCCCCCTCGGGAGCAGCGGCGTCATTCCATCTTCCGGCTGAGGTGCCCCCCTTCCCCGTTCCACTGAGGTGCTTGTGTGTTTTTGACCTGATGACCCTGCAGTGTTCTCTCCGTATTGAGGTAGGAGTCAAGCGTGGGCTTGGCCCATGATTTTTTTGCCCAGTGGACCATGTGGACATTTGGAAGGGACAATGTATGGCCTTATGTACATATTGTATATTTGTGTAGATACTGTTTTTATAATCGTTTCTTGGATCTGCCTATTTCTAAAATTAAACTGATTTAACTCTATTCCTTTTGTCCTTGCCTTCTTCCAGGGGGTAACAGGGTGTAAATGTACTGTGTTGTGGGTGAGGGTGGGGGTGTTGCATATTGCGTGTGTGTGTCACTCTCTTCCCCCCCCCCACCGGTGTACTAGGTGCAGTACGCACATGATCGTCGCCGCCATCTTTCGTTTTCTTGGTAGATGAGGAGGACCTGTAACTCGGGCTCCACAGAGTCCTGGCTCTTCGTCGAGTGTCGATCAGTGAGTGGCTTCCCTTCCAAACACTGTTTCCGCCGTGCTTTTGATGGCATTGGTACCGCCCTGGAAAAGGTGGTGGATTGGCGCGTTGTGATGCAGTGGGTGGTATATTGTCTTCCGCCTGTCTGTTGGCGGTGACCGCAGCAGTGTTTGTTGCTACCGCCTTGGTGGTCGGAGTGTTAAAGTGGCTGTCTGTGTTGACTGTTTCCGCTGTGGTCCCATTTAGTTTACCGCCGGCATGTTGGTGGTATTACCGCCGTTTTAACACCGACCGCCAGGGTTGTAATGAGGGCCTGAATCTTGCAATGCATTGATGAATGAATGGTCCGACAGGGTTCGAGGCATGTGTTCAATAGTCTCCATCCAGAGCTCTACCCTCTGGCACCAAGCCATCTGTCAATCCATGAGCAACTGTTATGAACTGTGTTTACGTATGTTCCCTCTCTAGCAACACCATGTTTTACTCTCCACAAATCCACCACAGCGCCCTCCGTCATGATGCGAGTAAATGCCCCCGCAGCCGCCACGCGCTGAGGTCAAGACTGATTCTCACGATCCGCCACTGTATCCAGAATCACACTGAGGTCTCTCCCCTGCAGTATCGACCCCGGTCCCAAGGAGCACATCAAGTGCCACACCTCTTCAAAGAACTGCGGGTCGTCCACATTGGGACCGTATATGGACACTAGACAAAACGGTCTGTCATGCAGTGTATCCTGCGGCACGACATAGCGACCCTGCGGGTCTATGATCCCTTTCTCATTATGCCACTGTAGTCCCTTTCTGATCAAAATGGCAACCCCTCGTGCATAGCTCGAATATGCAGCCACATGACATTCCCATTTCCAGCCAGCCCTAACCCTGTGTTTCGTGGCAGCCGTCAGGTGAATCTCCAGGAGCAAACAAACATCTACTGCATGACGCAGCATATAGGTAGAGATCAGTCGCATCTTTCACACATCGTGGACATTCCAGGTCATGCAATTCACATATACCACCTCCCTACGTGCCATCATATCACACGCCTCATTTCAAAACATGTCCCACAACAGATCAACAAACAACTTGATTTGACTCATCCAGTGGGGCATCAGCGTGGCCATTTGTTAACCACCCTGGTATGGATGGGTGGGCAGGAGCCCCCACAGTACCAGTCATTCTATGAATCAGGCTGCACCGAAGACCGAGTCTCGTTCAGGGCCCAGCAGGACCCAAATCGCAGTGCAGGACTACAGGCATCTTCCAAAAACAGCTGCATGTCAGTCGTCACCCCCACCAGTAGCCTGCAAACAGTCCAGGGACGCCTTTTTGGGACAGTTTTGGCATATTTGATTGCCAGTTTCAAGTCAGTAAAAAAATGTAGCTTGCCCTTGTGCTGTACCTGCAATTTGGCAGGATAAAATACTTGGCATCCATCTGGCTCAAAGTGCATTTACCTGGAAGTAACACCCTGCGAGCTGCCTGTATCCCAGGGGTGTAGTCTGGGAAGATGTTGAGCTCATTGTTGTTATAGATCACATGACGGCGCTCTCTAGATAGTCAATTTATTGTGTCTCTATCTCTACAGTTCAATAAGCGCGGCAGCCTCGGCCCAAACAACCTGTGGGCTCACTCAATCACCAACACCTGGGAGACCTCAACAGGGAAGAGCGCAGACAGCATAGTCTCTACATAGTCCTCCATCCATCCCATGGCTGTCGACTACGAGAGCCCCAAAATACAGATATTATTGCGGCAGGAGCGAGCTTTAAGGTATTCATTCTTGTTCTGGATTGCTTCGAACATGTGCTCCATCTGCAGTAGCTTCTTCCCGTCTTCACGTCGACCATCCTCATCATCAGAGGTGCGAGATTCCACCTGCTCAAGGCGAATATCATGGCCATCCACCCTCTTTTTCAAATTATCCATTTGTTCAGTCAAGTGATCTAACTTGGCGTCAATGCTGGCCAAACTGTGCTTAAGATCCAAGAACATGAGGACGGCTGTGTGTCTTCCTGTTAGAGCAGATTGTCTGCTGACCTGATAGCTTGACTGCATTTCTTTTTGCCCTCAAACGTGAGTTTGGGCTGCTTCTAGTCCGCCTTCTCGATCTTGTCAAAACCTAACCCTGGAAAGGGGGGAAAGGGTGGGGAGGAGTGCCACCCAAAAAACATCAGCAGAGCGCCCAAACGCACATTAGGCACTACCCTGTCCCCACCAATGGATCGAACCGGGGGAGCAAACAACCCCCTGTGCACTCACAGGCAAGTATCCACTGGTGCCAACAGACCGCCAAATATCCTCGACCCGCCCCGTCAGCAAAGGGCGCCAGAAGGCAACAAAAGGCAAAATAAAATGGGGGGCACTCATCCACTATCCGCCCCGCACCTCCCAAGTAGCCACAGCACAAATAAGTGTCCTTCGGGAGTCGAGACAATTCCGTGGCCCCCTCCGTCCGAAGCAGCCGCTCCTACCTCACGAGGACAGGGGGGCACTCAGCACAATGGGCCCAGCCTCACAGCCCACAGTCGCACCAGGAGCATACACCAATGAAAGGCCCACACACAAGCCCCCAGCTCGCCGGCTCATCTACCTGCGGGGCCGGCAGCCCGACCGCCACCACCAATCAGGCCCGCATGCATCCGATGCCAGAGGCCCTAACACGGCCCAAGACACCAGCCGCAGAGCCTCCAGTCACCGTCCTCAGGGTGGGTGGGCTGCCTCCATCTCTGCCCACGAGCGCCCCCCGTTCAGCACCAGGGCACGCTCGGCCGAGGCCTGCACAAGCCACGCTTCAAAGAAGATGTCACCCCCTAACCCTCAGCACAGGCCGCTAATCCGCCAGCACACACATCCGTGAGGCCCGCAGCTCAAATGCCACCACCGGTCTGGCCCCTCAGGTATCTTGAGCCGGAGTCCCAACGCGGCATGGCACCCAACTGCAGAGTCTCTGGTTGTCGTCCCCAGAGGAGGCAGGGGCTGCCACCGATCCTCACCGCCCATAGTCTCCTCGTGTCCTGCTGCAATACGCACCCCACCGCGGCCCACACGAAGCACGCACTGGGCCAGGCACCACCCACGTGAGTCGCACAGGCCCCACGCAGCTCATAGCGCCAGGCCGGCTCTATTTTTTCAGCTTGTGACTACCAGCGGACTCCTGACATAAAATAAATATTTAAGACCCCCTCTGGCAGACAATCCTTCAGGATTTAGGAGGGATTAATGCTCCTAACCTGCAGAGCCTCACAGCATGAAGGCCATCTTGCAGGACAGCCAGGCCACACCCCCAAAAATAGAACAAGAGTTGTTAGGCCTGGCATCCTTGGTGTGATCTCCCCTGTCTTTTTTTGCCTTTGTTACCCAAGTTTTGACTGTGTTTGACTCTGTTTATGCTTTTTTTGGTATTCTTTGCACTTTACCACTGCTGACCACTGCTAAAGTGCAAGTGCTGCTGTGTAAAATGTATGTGTAATTGGCTTTTCCGTGATTGCTAACAAGTCCCTAGTAAAGTGCAGTAGAGATGCCCAGGGCCTGTAAATAAAATGCTACCAGTGGGCCTGCAATACTGTTTGTGCGACCCACACTAGTAGCCCTGTAAACATGGCTCAGACCTGACACTGCAATGTCTGTGTATGCAGTTTTAACATACCACTTTGACTTGGCAAGTGCACCTACTTGCCAGGACTAAACCTTACCTTTTTATACATATAATGCACCCCTAAGGTAGGCCCTAGGTAGCCTAATGGGCAGGGTGCAGTGTACGGTAAAGTTGGGAAATGTAGTGATGTGTTTTACATGTCTTAACAGTGAAATACTGCCAAATTCAGTTTTCACTGTTGCCTTTAAATATCCCATAAAGTGCAGTTTTCCTTTGAGAACAGGTTGAAATATGGAGTTTGGGGTCTCTGAACTCACAATTTACAAATACATCTCTTAGTGAAGTTTTAGATTGTGAGTTTGAAAATGCTACCTTTAGAATGTATGCATTTTCTTGCTTAAACCATTTAGTGATTCTGCCTGTTTGTGGATTCCCTGTCTGAGTCAGACTGACAATTGGGCTGTATGTGAATCACCTCTAGACAGTGACACAAAGGGAGCTGGGGTGTTGTCTGCATATCCTGATGAACCGTCTGAGCTGAAGTGGAGGGAGGAGTGGTCACTTACACTTGAATGGGCTGTGCCTGCCCTCACACAATGCAGTCTCCAACCCACTTGTTTTTGTCTTGGGCCTGGCCTGGGCACGGCACGGTCTTATGAACAACAGAGTCTTTCCTTTGGAAGTTTGCCTACTTCAAAGGCAGAAAGGGGTATAAGTAGTGGACCCAAAACCCCAGATTTAGATCACTTCTGGAACCAAGAGGAACCTCTGCCAAAGAGCTGAAGAGCTGAGGAGAAGCTACCCCTTCCGGTGACAATGCTTTGTTGGGCTATCCCGCAGTTGCTGCTTCTGCCTGTGAAAGGGGACACAGACTGGACTTTGTTGTGCATTCCTGCTTGAAGAAGAATCTCCAAAGGATTGAACTGAGCTTGCCTCCTGTTTTAAAGTCTCAGAGCCATCAAAGACTTACTATACCAGCACCTGGACTCTCTGCTGAGACTCCGGCCGTGCCAAGTGGTGCCCTATCCAGTCCTTGGGCCCTGGAAAGGTGAAGTTGGCAGAACAAGAGCTGAAATCCACTCACAGAACGCCGTGCAGGGAAATTTTTTACCCACCATCTGCAACGCGGCTGAAAAAACGACACCCAACCCGCTTTGCGGCTGAAATCAATGATCCACCTGCATCGTGGCTGGGAGATCGACGCATTGCGGCTGGAGAACCGATGCAACTTTGCTTACGGCTGTTGATAATGATGCAAACCCTATGCAGCACGGTTTTCTAACACTGTGCGACTGGATTTCTCACGCATCGTCCCTAGGCATCAAAGTCATTGTGAACCTGTGTGGATCCGAGGTGTCGCGTTCGGAAATCGACGCATCGCTCTCTCGCGAGGAAGAAAAATGGCACATCGCCGACCTTACCGCAGAAGAAAAAACACACAGTCTCACTTGCAAATAAGGAATCAACACATCACTGACTTGTCAGACGCACGCGCATGTGTGCGGCTTTATTTTTTACTCAAACCAGGTACTTTGTGTAAAATCAATGTTTTCATTGTTTTCTATGGAGTAAAACTTTTTTTATTTTGCAAATTCATATCTTCACTTGTGTATGTTGGATTTTTGTTATTTTGGTCTTGTTTGATTTAGATAAATATTGCCTATTTTTCTAAACTGGTGTGGTGTCCATTGTGTTGTGTTTTCACTGTATTACAGTGCGTGTTGGTACAAATACTTTTTCACAATGCTTCTGGGTTAAGCCTTTCTGCTCATGCCTAGCTACCAAGGGGGTGAGTGGGGGTTAAACAGGTGTGTTTCTCTTTTGCCCTGACTAGAGTGAGGGTCCTTGCTTAGAAAGGGAGTAACCTGACTGCCAACCAAAGACCCCATTTCTATGTTGAGTAGTATATTTAACATTCTTAGTGCCTCACTATGAGTTTGGCGGTCCGAAATCGGGACCACCAGACTGATGGAGAAGAGGCAACTGTGGAGCTGGCAATCTCCCCCAGAGCCCTATTACAATATTTCCACTGGGCTGACCGATGGTAACCTTTGAAATCAGAGGTTTCTGCCAGTCATCCAAGTGGAAACCATGCTGCGGCATTAGCCTTGGCTTCTCATGGATCCAAGGCCAATGTCATCGCACAGAGGGTCTCCCCAGGACCCTCAGATTGTGCACTATCTGCCATAGTAGACAGTGAGCATTCAGAGGGTGCGGGGCAGGGGGATCCCCTAGAACTGAAAAGGCTGGTGGAAACTGGACCTCATGATCAGCGCAGCAGTGCTGTGACTGAGCACGACTCCCACTGCCATCAGCCCATTGGGAACTATGGGCCATATGTACGAACACATTTTCCCATAGACACAGAATGGGTAAGTTCCTTTCGTACATCTGGCCCTATGTTCCTTGCGGGGACCGCATCTCCCTGGTGGTTGGACCACCAGGGTCGTAATGTGGCAGTCGGAGCATCTAGGGTCTGGTGGTCCGACAGCCACCCTGAGGCTGGTGGTCTTAAGACAGCCAGCCTCGCAATGAGGCCATAGACTCCAATAGTTTGTAGATTTTATTGCAGTAACTGTTTGGTTTTTTATGTTTTATAACATTGTTATTATTTTTAAATTTAGTTTAATGTTCATAGTACTTTTAGGAATTGTGTTTTTGGGATGTAACATTTTAAATATTTTATTCATTGATATATATATATATATATTATATATATATATATATATATATATATATATATATATATATATGTATATATATATATACATATATTTTTTTTCATATTGAACTATTTATATTTTTATTGTATATGTATATCTATCTATCTATCTATCTAGCTAACTATATATGTTATTTGTTTCACTGAAAAAAGCAAAGGTTAAAGTAATGTTATAGTTAGGTGAATTTGTCAGTGTCAACATTAAGGTTTTGGACTAAAAAACATAGAAATTCACCAGCTATACTTAGCAGTGCTAACTCTAACTTGAGCCCTCGACGTGCACTGCTTAGGATCTCTCATATGACATCACTCATGAAATATTCTAGGACATCAATAATGGCATCAGTGATGACATCATCCAATGAGTGTGCAAGTTTGTTTTACAGTTTTCATAATGGTGAGTAATTACCATATAACTTCTCTCTATCATTTTGTACAGCTTGGGTGCAGCTATTAGGTGTATGTTTTTACAATATGTGAGTCTTCCTAATGCACCATAGCTGTGTGGAAGTATTGAACACATTATAAATGATTACATTCAAGAGTAAATCTATATGCATTTGACGGTTGATTTGTATTCATTATGCTCCAGAGAAGTTTTTAATTCTACAGAAAAAGTTTCCAACAGGAGAATAATGCTATGAAGTAGATACCAACATCTATAGCAGCCTTGAGTTAATAGAGAGAAGTGTGTCAGCATTATATTTTATACTTAACATGGAAGAGTTGGTGGACCAGGTACTAACCTACGTCCACCTGCTTGTTTTCCTTCAGAAGAAGGGCTATCTGTAAAGTTTTCACCACAGTATGAAGGGTGCACGTAGTACGAATTTTAGCACCTTCAGATTTATTTATTTTTTAATCACATAGTGGGGCATATTTATTCATGAGTTGCGTCACCCTCGCACCACACAATGACATGCAAGAGTGATGCAACTCTTAAGTTAGATTTTTCAAGACATGCAAGAACACCATGTGTGGCTTGATTATTCTAGAGGAACGCAACCCAGTGGAAATTGCTGCGTTGCTTTACTCTGCCCTGGGAAGGCGTTCCATGGGTGCAGCAAGGGTATTCTCACACATCTACCCATTGATTCAGGTCCATTGCCAGATTTACTATTACTGGTTTACCTTTGAGTGAATTAAAATGCTACACCTCCCCAGGTGAGGCATGACGAAGAGAAATATCTGTATTTCTCCTCGTTACTTTCTCTTTCTATGTGCGCTGCATTCTGCAGCACACATAGAAAGAGGAAAATGCCTCAGAGGATTTTTTTGTACAGGAAGGTGTTGATTTCTGCACAAAAACAATTCTGCTCACAATGCAGACACCCTTGCACCATGGTGCAAGGGTGCCTGCATTGTTGCTAGGTAGTATATTGTGTGCCAGCGCATGGAAAAGACAGTAATGTGCAATATTGTACTAAATACAGTGCATTCTTGCTCTTTCTCTATCACGCAGCCCAGCAAGGTGCCTTGCTGTGCTGCTGTTCGTGATTTATTCATAAATATGCCCCAGTGTCTTTTTTGACAACTATTGCATAAATGATACAATGTTCTATTTTTCATGAGAGTTTTACTGTTTGCAAACACAGTAGTATAGAATGAACTCTCTCCATAAAATAAACACTGTTGACAGTACTCAGTTCTCATTTCTTAATGTAGGTTCAGTGTGCATCAGTGATTTGATACAGATCAAAGCTTCCATTAGTACGGCATTTGTTTCGGAAATGACATTCACCATTTTGGCTTTCTCTGAACTGATTGAACACCATACTCATCATGGGTTTCCCATATATCTGTGGTTGTTTGTTAATGTGAACTGTGCTATGTGTAAAACCATAGTATCGTATACAGCAAAATGCAGGAAAACTAAGCTTTGATGATGCCATCATTGTTGTTATTAATTATGTCATTTGAGATGGCATCAGTGATGTTATAAACAATGTCATAGAACATGTCATAAGTGATGTCATATGTGAGGTCATAAGCAGCGCATGTTGGGGGCACAAGTTCTCTGTGGCGCTGCTAACTAAAACTGTTAAATCTCTGTAACTTTTTTAGTTCAAAACGTTAAAGTGGACACTGATAAATTCACCTAACTATAGCATTAATTTAACCTTTGTTTTTTTCAGTAAATTTCAGTTGTTTTTTTTTCAAAAAAAGAGATCCTTTTGTCACACCTAACTATAACATTACTTTAACCTTTGATTTTTTTTCAGTGAATTTCTAAGCTTAATTTAATATAAGGTAATAATTAACACGTACATGCAACTCCCACCTTGGGTCGTGAATGGGGGGGTTTGCACCAGGTCAGTGCCCTGTTGACAAAATCCCCAGGACTGTTTGATTTAATGAGAGGGGAGGGAGCCATGTTGCCCTCATCATTAAGCCTTGTTAGGCCCTAGGGACCCCATCCCAAGGGCCACTTTTTTATCCCAGCCTCCTTTAGGTCCACAGGGGAGCCCTCAGGGCTGGGTGGGCCCAGCCGGCTCCCTATATATCCAGCTGGAGCCGGCATTGCTCCTGACTGCAGGGAGAAGCTAATAATACTGCTCCCTGTGAGCAAGAGCAATATTTTGATCTGTTTCCATGCCTACATCACTGCGAACAGGGTAACAGGTTGAAAGTTCTCCCCCAGCGGGAGGAAGCATTTCTGAAGCTCCTGCCAGCTGGGACAGACCTGGTGTTTGCACCTGCTTAGCAGAGTTTTGAAAATGCTCCTTCCAAGTGACAGCAAACACAGGTTTCCCTGCTCGCACTGCTGAGGGCAAGGAAACTGCTATGTTCTGGGGCTGGGAAACCCAGGACATTGGTGCTGAGCTGGTCCTGCCGGTGGGCTTCTTGGTCCATTATTAGCTCAGCGAGGGTGGCTGTGCGTTCCCCATTTCCATAAAAGAATGGTCCCCAGAGGTGGGTTCTCTTGGGCCTTTTCAAGTTTTCTGAATTTTTGGCCTTCACAGCCTCATAGAGAGGACATGTGCCCCTCCTAAAAATTAATGCCTTATCAAGTAGTTCTATACAGATATTTCATTGTGCCCTGTTAAGGCATGTTTGCCTCTGCACCCATGTTGGTAATATGGTGCAGGTGAAGAGGCACAGTTATTCCCTCATTTGCATGGGACCACAATCCCATGCAAATGAGAGAACACCCTCGATTTATATCGTTGGCCCCTATAGAGGGCACAACAATTGTTTCACCCACTTTGTGCGCACCCAGGGCAATTTGGTATTGCAGAAGGTGATTCAGGAAAAAATAGTGAGGTCTCACTTTTTAAATGCAATTATGTATTTCTTGATATCCAAATATCTGAAGGCGTATCGCATTCATCTACAAGACTAAAGGAATTATCATGATTGCTCCAAGTCCAAGTTTATTTTAGGAAAATATTTGAATTCTCAATGAAAATGTAAGCACACACAGAGATCCAAAAGTGTATGAATTTAGGCCAGCCAACACGTGTTTCGCCCCATGGGCACGTAAGCCAGGGCTTTCTCAAGGCTGAGGGAGAAAAAGAGATGTCATAAGACTGAGGAAAAAGTGGAGACAAGTGAAGTTTTGTTAGCATCGGTGAGAGGAAGCCAAAGTGACGTGCCAGGAAAATCCCGAGATAATTCCTAAGGAAAAGGCCCGATTGGCCCATGTGAATAATCATGCTATCTGAAGATGTGCTTCTCCAAGTCCAGAAGATTATCAAAGGCAAGAAAACAAAAAGCCAAATAACTGGCAAAACAGTACCAGGTAAGGAAAAGGTTTGGTACATAGGAAAGGCCAGAATAATAATGATTTGATTGTTTTTACTCAATGCTTGGAGAGCATGTACTTGGGTTTGGGTGATGTTAGGACGAAGATACTTGCGTTTATCACTATAATGTTTGAATTCTTGGTCTAGGTCCCTCAGGAACGCTGTAGAGAAAAGGTCAATATAATTTCCTGCCGGAAGAATCGGGGTGAAAGTGGATTTAGGTCACAGGTCAGAAGGATGATATTGATTAGCGTCTAGGTCTAGGTCTTGGGCTATCAAAGAGAGGGGTAAGTCGGGTTCATCTGTATTGGATAGATTCCTTAAGACACCGATATCTTCAAGGTCTTGAACTGAGAGGTCACTTGAGTTTTGTTGGGAAGGTATAGGCATAGAAGAGGAAGAAGACGACAAATAGTTAGAAAAGAAAGATTTTAATTTGAGATGACGTATACATTTGAAGAAATCAATTTTAGTTTGAGTGATGTTCCAATAGTTAGTAGGGCAAAAGGAAAGACCTCTGTTAAGGATTTCATGATCGGATGGAGAGAGCTCATGATCCGAAAGATTAACTGTAAGTGGTTTGTCAAAATTTAGGACCTTGGGGTTTTGCTGCGGGCTCTTGTTTGTATGCCGGATGTACTTGGTTCTTCCATTGAGGTATCTGGTGGTTTTGTTCGTATATCTTTTAGAGTTCCTTATCAATAGCGCCTTGCCTCCTCGGAAATATTTACTAAGGGTCTAGTTGAAGAACATCTTTCAGTGTCATCAGATGATTCAAGGTCTGAGGACGGTAAGGTGTCAGGGCAACTCTGTGTTTCCAGAGAAAGATTTGAGTCTTTGATGTTGTTAAAGGTGTAAACTCTCCCTTGTTGGTAATCATGGAGGTCCCTTCTGAATTTACGATTTTTTCTTTGGATAATGTCCTCCTCGTAACGATTAATAATATTATTCAAGATGGCATAATTCTTGGCGGTGATATCACCCCAGTTGGTTTCCTCTATGCTTTGGGTCAGTTTGTCCACTTCTATTCGATGTCTTTCGTCTTCATCTTGAGATATTTCGATCAATTGTTTGATCATATTGGTAGATGCCAATTTTAGGTTTGCTTCCCATTTTTGTAGGTGTTCCTGTGACGTGGTGTCGATTGGTGGGAAGATCAGGATTCTAAGCCCATGGGGAATGCGATCATTCTCAAGGTATTTTTTGAAAGAGGCTACCTCCCACCATTTGGAGGTCTCCTTTTTGAGGGATTTCTCCAGGGCCAGAAAAGTGCTTTTGGCTGATGATAAGTTAGTAGATACAGAGCTCGGGATACCAGTGCCAGAGGACTAGGGCCCAATGTCCTCCGGTGAAGTTCCCACGTACTTCAATACCAAGGGGCAATTTCATACAGGGAGTTTTGTGGCTTTTTGGGCCCCCTTTCCTTTCTTCCTTTTTCTGGGGTATTGCAGAAGGGACTGAAAATTCTTGTGCGGCCCCTTCTATAATACAGATAATGCTGGCGCACATATAGCTCTAGAGCTATCATTCGAGGGCATTCCCTCATTTGCATGGTGGCATGGCAAATGGGGGAATCTCTTTGACGATGCTCCGGTGTCATATTACTGATGTGGGCGCAAAGGTAGACATGCCTTTAGAAGGTGCACTATGGCATACATTCAATATACCTTCTAAATACAGCTCTCTAAAGGGATGAAAGGGGGTCCCTTTTAAATAGCTGCTCCGTATTTCTCTTAAATGTGCTGCCCTGGGGGCAGCATGAGTTTGCAGCTGCCCTAAGTGCAGGGAAGCACAATCTTCCTGACAGGGCGCACTTTCCATGTTTGCACCGAGTGCACATGTTTTAAGGTGCGTCGTGGCTCAAACATGGAGAGTGTGCCCTATTTTTTTCCATGTTTGCACCCTGCGGGCCTGCTTCAAGGTGTGCCATGGTGCAAACATGGAAAGTGCACCCTATCTGTAATACGGGCCAAGAAAACAAGAATAAATAGAAACCAGTAAAGTTCTCTTTTAAAATTTTCTAGAGGCAAATTCGATATGCTCTGTGGGGTGGGTAAGGTAGCCTATTTGGTATTTGCGACCCTTGTACTAAGGAGTTCTGCATTGTTGAAGAAGCTGGAGCATGTTTTTGATTCAATACGTGCAGACAATGTAAGGCAAATAGGACTGTATTTTGTGGCTGACCTTTTTGGAGAATTCGTTGTAGATGTGTTAGTAGGCGAGGAAGAAAGTCATTATATTTTACTTCTTATTGTGCCATTTGTTCTAAAAAAAGAGATGGCAGACTGGATTAAAGAACTGTGTGATGTGTAATAAAACTACACTTTATCAGAAAATAACACAAAAAAAAACTTTATGCACAAAAAGTTGATAGTAGATTCCATTAAGATAGAAAACTGGTAAAGCTAAATTGCAATGATAAGGATGTCGATCTAATCAGATTTTACAGATTTTCCGTTGGAGTATAAACTTTGCATTTATAGTGTGCTCTAGAAATGAAAACAATTCTACATCAAAATGCGCTAAAACAGCATAACATGTGCATAAATGGTTACAGCTACAGCGAATGGATAGGAAAACATGAAAGAAATCAATTTGTATATATGATATTCCAGAAACACACATGGGCTTATGCCAGAAGATTGTGTCTTGTTCTTAAAACTGTAGACTCATCACTGTATACCCAACGTGAATAGATGCTTTTCAATGCTACAGTCAAATATGCAAATAACTTATTTTGCAACTGCCAGGTGTAAAAAAGGTGAACTTCAAGCTTTTTTTTTTCAAAATTATGCACAATATCACCCTCCTACAGCATAGTGTGGTGTAAGCGCATACCCCGCAGAAGTAGAAGGAATGCGCATTCCAGCCATGGTTATGCTGGAAAATTTGGGACTACACACAAACTCTCTGCGACCTCTTCCCACTTTCGAAAATGTCAGGAATGCACTTATACAAATGGGACGGGTAAATTCCTATCCAGGGTGGGAAGAGGAATGTACCACACCTCAAAGTTTGTAAAGGTGTAGGAGAAGGGGATTATCTACAAGGAAAATAATGTTTCCATTGACAAAGAAAAGATAGGAAGAAAATAAAAAGTGCCATCATACAAAAGCCGTCATATTTTACAGTTCGTAACTGTACAATACACAAAATATCATATTGTGAAAATGCCTTCACCAAAGGAAAGAAAGAAATTCTCAGAACTATTCCAGGATTAAGCCTGGAAGGTTGAGACATATACAGGTTTCCAAGAGTAACGTGTAAAGGTTTTTATGAATCCCAGGAAGACATAAAGGTACACACACGCGAAGTGGGTAGACCCACTGATGTATTATTATGACTTTCTATTGTCAATCGGCCCCAGAACGTCTCCATTTGTTAAACTTTAGATGACGGAAATTGTGTCTTTTTGTTATACTTGAAAGGATGAAAATTGTGTGTAAACATTTTGTCTCAGGCTGAATATTCCATTGGTTCGTGTCTGACAAAAAAAATACATGTTTTGTAGAATAACAGATAAAATTAGGATTTGAAATTTTCAAGTGAGGGTTAATTGACACAAATAGAAGGACACAGTCCAGTTTATGTTTTTCAAAGGGAATCGGGAGTCTCAGTGGTCGAGGGTGATAGAAACGTTAAACTTTACTCTCCCATGTATGGTAGAGTTACTGCCAGTACTGTGAAGGTCTCGTTGCCTGATTAATAGATTTACACGACCTCAACGCCCTTGTATGAATCCAACAAAAGGGTAACCCATTGGCCCAGATTACATCCTTCATGTAATGAAAATCTGCAGTGCTGCGTTGTGCGAAGGATAAAAAAGCGCAGCATCAGACGTAGTAAGAGTTGGCCGCCGACGACGTAATTGTTTGTGCTTGTGCTAAACATTGATTTTTTTTCATGATGCTCAGGTGTCATAGGGTTAGAGGAGTAACGTGTGTGTTCGTGTAATACGCACTTGTTTTTACTGGTATAGCAGATAGTTTACTGTTTGAGCCCGTGCTTGTCCTTAGGTGACTCGATGTTAGGATTTGGAACAAATTCAGATGACACTACTTTAGTTCACTTGGCTTTGTTCTAAACCCAGTATTTTACTCTGCTCTGCCACATAAATTAAAAGTGAGTTGGCACAACACAATTTTTCATGTTCTCCCAGGGTGATCTTTCGAAACAAAAAAACTTTTGTGCCTGCTCAGCACTGCCATTTGCACTTCTTTGGGAATCATTATTGCTGATAGAAGCCTTAACAAACCTGGACCATTGTGTACAAGGGCCTGTTGAAAGATTGGTGCGGCGTTGCTCCATCACAGTCATGGCAGACATCCCCTCTTCCTCATTGCAAGTGTCTTAGGATATAATTAAGTTGTAATGAGACTGCCATGATATTTGTAATGTTTATGAATGAGTAATTCAGCGGCCAAACTGAAAATAAGTCTCTAAGACATTATAGAGGGCCATATTGACAGTGTTCAAATGGCAACGTGTCAGTAGTTTCCCCAGAACACTTAAAACTTCAGCATCACTTATCTACTAATGTTTTCAAAACACCTGAGGGGTGGAGGTAGGCAAGCCAACAAATTAACAGGGAAAGTCGAAGCAGAGCTGAGCCAAGGGTCAGCTCTGTCTCTAAAAGCCTGAGCACAAGCCGAGCTAGGAACATTTTCAGCATGTAAGTCGAGCAACAGGTATGATGTAAAAATAAGATAAGTTCTCATCAAAATTCAAGAAAGCCTATATCTTTAACAAAGGAAGAATTTAATTTTAGTACATAAGATCTTATTACTACAGTCAGATGTGTTTATTAAAATTGATAGAGCTAGATGTACGAACTTTTATAATAGCGATTACCAAATAACGATTTTTTTGTGTATCGCTATTTGGTAATTGCTCTTACTAAGGTATTAGAGAGAAAGCTAGCCCTGATTTCCTACCTCATGAATATTAATGAGAGAGGTCACAATTTGTGATCCACTAGGATTCACAGCCATCACAGGGCTGAAGGCCTACTTGGTTCAATCAAGCCCCTCATATGTGATTACTTTCGAATAAATGGGATGTGTGTCAAATGAAAAAAGAAACATTTCATTTTTATTTCCTAACAGTAGGTAGTGGTGTGAGACCACTGCATGCTTATAAAAAATATGTTTTAAACATTTTTCGAAGGGGGAAATTGGCCCAAGAGGACCCTTTCCCATTTGCAAATGGTTTACCACCGGCTTTTAAATGGTGAAAAAGTACAAATATTTTGCAACCACATTTCTGTAACAAGACATTAGCACATACCATTTAGATTTACTATTTGGAAGGGACACCTTAAACACATCCATTCCAATCAGTAATTTCGATTTGGTTGCAAACATAAACTATAATTGGTAAGAAGTATTGAGTTGCAATTTGGTTTTTGTACATTACAAAACATATTTTTGCTTTTTCAAACAGTCTCATTCTGCGAATTGGCCTGTTTGCGACGGCAAAAATGATTTCTACATCTGACACATAATTTTCAAACATGAACTTAGAAACATTCATGCCCTCTCTCCCTTAAAAGTTCAACTAGTCAGCTAAGCAACACATTAGTTGTCATGTGTGCACTATACATGGCTTAAATTTGTATTATGGCTGAAGCAACATTGCAGTCTATTAAATAAATTGCAAGATATGAGCTCATTGGTCACCAACTTCTTATGATCAACCATATCAAAACCTTCTGGCAAACCCAGTAATATCAATGTATTTGTCTGTATTTTATCCATTTCAAGTTTTAGATTGTCCAAAATGGAAATGTTTACTTACTCAGTTGCGTTATTGAGTTAGAATCCTGGTATATGTGCATTCAGACAATAAAGCATCTCTACAAAATTTAGAATTTCTGTAAATATAACCTTTTCCAGACACTAGTGGGTATATTTATGAGTGGAGTTGCATCTCTCTTGTAGAACGCAACATGGTGTATGTGCAACACAAGCCCAAAATGTGATTTATCACGCCATAAAGGCTAACTTGCGTGGCCCTGAGTGGCTTGATAAATCCACTGTAATGCAGTGCAGTGCAAATCGTTGTGTTGTGTTTCTCTACCCCAGGGAGGCATTCAATGGACACTGCATCAATTATTGCACTCCAACATTTCCTTGGTCACCAGCATATTAAGGGGATGTTGCCTGAGTTTGAATGGCTGCCATGACCTCATTATATTAATGCTCATTAATCTTGAGATAGCTTTACTGCATTTAAAGCATAGTATTATTTTTAATCCACAATCGATTTGTTTGCAACAATTGGACAGACCCTAAACATTGTTAGAAAATGATGGTCTTTATTGCACATTAGCATGGCATAGGATAGTTGAATGCTTGTAAATGTCAATCTGTCTTATTTACAGTTGATATAGGCTTCTAAAGTTATTGTACATACATGAACCATTAACCATCTGCACTCGTATTTTTTTTGACTACATTCATTTTGAGCTCACAGAGCTAGCCAATCTACCCAAAAATTGGTCTTGGGGCAAATAAGAAGATCCTTAGTTGCCAGGTATGCAAATGAACTTTCAACCACCAGAGAGGAGGAAGTTCTTTTCACCACCTGGAGAATGCAACCACCCTCAGACTATTTCACTCTACCACCAAAACACTCTATCAAGAGGCTATCGATCTAAGGGCCGTATTTATGAAAAATGACGCATAACTGCGCTAGCGCAGTTGTGCTTTAACATTTTTAATGCAGCTTCTCTCATTCCCTAGTGCCATCCGTGCACCATATTTAAAAAATGATGCACGATGGCGCTAAGAAATTTTTAGGCTTGGCATCCTTGGCATGGTCTCCCCTAACTTTTTCCCTCTGTTTCCCGGGTTGTTGGTGTGTGCTGTACTCTGTTTTTGTTGTTTTTGTTACTCTGGGCACTTTACCACTGCTATCCAGTGCTAAAGTGCAGATGCTCCGATGTAAAATGTATGTGTAAATGGATTTTTATAATTGGCTTATTTGATTTACTGGTAAGTCCCTAGTACAGTGCACTAGAGGTATCCAGGGCCTGTAAATCAAAGGCTACTAGTGGACATGTACTTATGTGTTTTATATGTCCTGACAGTGAAACACTGCCAAATTCGTTTTTCACTGTTGCAAGGCATTATCTCTCTCATAGGTGAACATGGGGGCTACCTTTAAATATCATTAAAGTGCTGATTTCCTTTGGGAGCAGATGAACATGTGGAGTTTGGGGTCTCTGAATTCACAATTTAAAAATACATCTTTTTGTAAAGTTGGTTTTGAGATTGTGGGGGTCATTCTGCCAACAGCCAACAGGCTGGCGGTGCTCCGTCGAGCATTCTGACCGCGGCGGTTCAGCCGCGGTCAGAAACGGAAAGTCGGCGGTCTCCCGCCGACTTTCCGCTGCTCGGGAGAATCCTCCATGGCGGCGGAGTGTGCTCCGCCGCCATGGGGATTCTGACACCCCCTACCGCCATCCTGTTCCTGGCGGGTCTCCCGCCAGGAACAGGATGGCGGTAGGGGGTGCCGCGGGGCCCCTGGGGGCCCCTGCAGTGCCCATGCCAATGGCATGGGCACTGCAGGGGCCCCCGTAAGAGGGCCCCACAAAGTATTTCAGTGTCTGCAAAGCAGACACTGAAATACGCGACGGGTGCAACTGCACCCGTCGCACCTTCCCACTACGCCGGCTCCATTCGGAGCCGGCGTCCTCGTGGGAAGGTAGATTTGCCCTGGGCTGGCGGGCTGCCTTTTGGCGGCCGCCCGCCAGCCCAGGGCAAATCTCAAAATACCCTCAGCGGTCTTGCGACCGCGGAGCGGTATTTTGTCGGGGGAAGACTGGCGGGCGGCCTCCGCTGCCCGCCAGTCTCAGAATCACCCCCTGTGTGTTTAAAAAAATGCCACTTTTAGAAAGTAGCCATTTTCTTGCTTAAACGATTCTGTGACTCTGCCTGTTTGTGGATTCCCTGTCTGGGTTAGTTTGACAAATGGGCTGTTTGCACCTCTCTCTAGACAGTGACACAAAGGAAGCTGGGGTGTAGCCTGCATATCCTGATGAGCCATCTGTGCTAGGAGGGAGGGGAGGAGTGGTCACTTACACCTGAAAGGGCTGTGCCTGCCCTCATACAATGCAGTCTCCAACCCCCTGGTGTCTGTCTGGGGCCTGGCCTGGGCAAGGCAGGATCTCACAAACAAGAAAGAGTTTTCTGTGAAGTAGGCCTACTTCAAAGGCCAAGATGGGTATAAGAAGAGCACCCAAACCCCTGAAAAAATAGATCACTTCTGGAAATCAAGAGGAGCCTCTGCCTGGAGAAAAGCTGAAGAGCTAAGGAGCTGAGGAGAAGTGCTGCCCTGCCTGTGACTGCGCTTTGTGGAGCTATCCTGCAGTTGCTGCTTCTGCCTGTGCAAGGAGACAAAGACTGAACTTTGTTGTGCATTCCTGCTTGTGAAGAAATCTCCAAGGGCTTGTCCTGATCTTACCTTCGGTTGTTGAAGTCTCAGGGCCATCAAAGACTTCCCCTGCCAGCACCTGGACTCTCTGCTGAGACTCCTGCCCTGCCCAGTAGTGCCCTATCCAGTTCCTGGGCCCTTGAAAGGTGAAGCTGCCAGACTGAAAATCCCTGCACAGACCTCCGTGCGGGGACATTTTCGACGCACCTTCTGAGACGTGGCTGAGAAATGACGCACCACCGGCCTCACAGCTGAAATCAATGCTCCACCTGTATCGCGGCTGGAAGATCGAAGCACGCGGCCGGAGAAATGACAGCCAACAGCCGCTGACGGAGGCTATTAATGTCGCAACCCCACATAGCGCAGTTTTCTGATACTGTGCAACTGAATTTTCGACACAAACCTCGGTGGGTGTGGAAAGACAACACAAAGCCTGCCCGGACCCGAGGTGCCTGTCCGTATCGACGCATCGCTCTCCAGCAGAGAGGAAAAATGACACATGCCGAGCTGGCTGGAGGAGGAACGATGCATCCTCTCGCTTGCAAGTGAGAAATCGATGCATCGCTGGCCTTTTCCCATGCACACTCACCCATGCAGTGTTATTTTGATGCAACCCAGGTACTTTTTCACACTAACAGTGTTAGCACTGTTGTCTAAGGATTTCAAACTCTTTTTGCCTTTTTTTCATAACTTCACTTGTGTATGGTCGATTTTTATCATTTTGGTCTTATTTTGTTTAGATAAATATTGCCTATTTTTCTTAACCTGTGTCATGTCATTTCGTAGTGTTTTCACTGAGTTACTGTGTGTGTGGGTACAAATGCTCCACACCTAGACTCTGAAGTTAAGTCTGCCTGCTTGTGCCAAGCTACCAAGAGGGTGAGCGGGGGTTAACTGAGGGTAATTCTCCTTTACCCTGACTAGAGTGAGGGTCCTTGCTTGGACAGGGGTAACCCGACTGCCAAACAAAGACCCCATTTCTAACAGGAATGGTTTCCGTAAAAGAAAATGATGTTAACTATTGCAACATGCCATAAGGAAAAATTACGCTAATCTGCAAAAGTAGCGCTAGACCATTTTGCGGCACCTATATATGATGCAAAATGGGTTAGTGCCATCTTTTTACTGCATTAGCTTAAAAAAAAATGCACAAGCCATAAATATTGAAATTGAAAGACAAGATGGAGTTTGCATACCAGTAGAGAGCCCAGGGAGATCCCAGTCACCCAAGAACCTGCCAGGAGGGTCCAGGAAAGTCCCAGGAGAAGGAGAAGAGGAAGCACACGTGTCGCTTTAGTGAGGAGGAGCATGACATCCTGGTCTGAGAGGTGACAGAGCACCAACACACCAACACTACCTCTTTGTCACCTCCAAATTGTCAGTTGGGAGGAGAGATGCAATATGGCAGGCAATAGTAGACAAAGTAAACAGCATGGCAGAGGTGAAGAGCACTGTCACTGAGTGCAAGAAGCACTGGCATGATTGCCAGTACAGGACTAAGAAGAAACTGGCCAGGAACCGAAAAGCAGCAGTGCAGACTGGAGGTCGAAGTCCCACACAACCGGAGGACATGGATGAGCTGGAGGAAATGGTTGCAGTGGTCATCCCGGAGGGGCTGGTCACTGGAATTGTAGGACAGTGCAGGCTACCAAGAACCACCACAATTTTATAATAAGTTGCAGGGGGGGAATATCCTGAATTCCACAAATGGCAGAAGGGATGGGCACATAGGACACACCCAACGCATGCTAATGGGTTGCATCGGAACACATAGGCCCTGAAGACGCCCCATCCCCATCCAAGCTGCACGTGTACTGATGCTTTGGTTGAGCAATGCACTCCAACATATACACAACATAGACATACGGCACTCACTATGGTGATACTCGACCATGTAAATATGCAGCACATTGCCTGAAAGGAATGTGCAAATAGTGTGGCTGTGGCTGTGCCATGACAACACCCATTGCATCTTGTGAAAGACCCTGTATCTACATAACCTAGACATCAGACACTAGGACTAAAGTCAAAACCAACATGGGGGAGGTGTCAGGGTGTTGTAACTAGCCAAAATGCCCCCCTTCCTTCTTGTCTCGTTGCCCTTCCCATGTGTGCCGCATCATGCAGCACACATTTAAATGCCACTTCAGCAAAAACAGCTTGTACATGTGCAGGAAGGGACACCTCCCTGCACATAAACAAATTATCCCCTCAAGGCAGGCACCCCTTCATCATGCTGCAACAACGCCTGTGTTGGTGCAGAGAGAACAAATTTGTGCAGGGGGAATTGCAGGGATGTACCGTATTCTAGTAAACATGGCACATCCCTGCGTTTCTAACCTAGTACAGTGTCGTGCAACACATATCGTTGCTGCACTGAGCTCTACCATTTGAGAAAAAAACACTCCTAAAGTGTGCAACCTGTGGAACACATTTAACACAAGGTGAACCCACAACAACTCACACACAACTATATATGCCAAATGGAAATGGCCACAAAATAAAACACATACAAAACATGGAGCATGTATGTGAAAACCATCTGACAAGATAGAGGGGGTCATTCCAACCTCGGCGGAAAAGGCGCTTACTGCCGTTCAGAAGACCGCCAAAACACTGCCGCGGCCGCGGTAAACCGCCACGGTCATTCTGACCCACAACAGGCAAACCGACAAAATACAGACATCCACAAAAGTCCGCCACACCAAAGGGCAGCGAGAAACTGGCGATGACCAAACCTCCACCGTCACGCCAACAGAAATACACCCACACTATCACGACACACGAATCCACGCAGCGGTCTTTCAACCGTGGTATTACATTGGCGGTACACACCGCCGCGGTCAAAATACACACACACTTACAAAATACAACCACATTGGACAATTCAAAATACGCACACCTGAGACACATACACACACCACTCCCACACACTCAATTAAATATAAAATACACACCCACATCACCCACAAACCTCCACTCCTAGAGATTCGGGAACACGCACCGAGAAAAGACATCCGAGCACCCAGACGCCAAATTCACTGTCACCCAGCAATATTTGCACGCACTTCACACAACACAACAATACACATCACCACACTTAGCACCACACAATCCACCCTACACATCACCCACACCACCCCATGGCACCGCAAAGACACCCCAGGTTCTCTGATGATGAACTCAGGGTCATGGTGGAGGAAATTGTACGAGTAGAGCCACAGCTGTTCGGGGTACAGGTGCAGCACACCACCATTGCCAGGAAGATGGAGCTATGGAGCAGAATAGTCGACAGGGTCAATGCTGTGGGACAGCACCCAAGAAATCGGGACGACATCAGGAAGAGGTGGAATGACCTACGGGGGAAGGTGCGTTCCATGGTATCCAGGCACAACATTGCGGTGCAGAATACTGGCGGCGGACCCCCACCTCCTCCCCCCGAATTTACAACATGGGAGGAGCAAGTCTTGAACATCCTGCATTCTGAGGGCCTCGCAGGAGTAGGCGGAGGAATGGACTCTGGTAAGGCAAATCTTAACTACTTCTCCCCCCCCACCCCACCTGCATGCCAACTCATACCCCCACCCTCACCCTCACCCCCATCACATCCTACTCCTTGCAACTGTCTCACCATCACAACCCACCCATCCCAACACCTAGCCCTGCATGCGTCCACAAAGCATGGACACCCATCACCTAAGCATGCCCACTGCACATACACATACAACCCCCCCCAACCACCGTCACAACAGCCCCCACAAAGGAATGCCAGCACTGGGGTACACGGGCACCCACCCATTGCACGCTATGACACACACAGAAGCAATAACCATGCTTTTATACCCCTGCAGGACCCGAACGCCACGTCACCGCGCAGGAGGGTCCACAAATGTCCCCTCCACCCCCAGAAGAGGCCCACAGTGAGGACAGCAGCTCTGTCTCCCTGGATCTAGATGACCAGCCCGGTCCATCGGGGACCTCGGGACAGTCGGTTCCCCTCACACAGCCACAGGCCACAGTAGACCTTCCCCCCTCTGGGAACATCAGCACAGCACCCACCCAGCCCATACCTCTGTCCCCAGAACACGTCAATCAGCAGTGTGTCCACCACTACAGGGAACCCAGGCTAACCCACCACCCCAACAACAACAGGGACCTGGGGGCAGTGGTAGTGGGCACACGGTCCAGGGGACAGAGGCCCAGGGAAACAGGGGAACTGGGAGGGCTGCTGTGCGACAGGGGGGGGACAGGCCCAGGGAACCCACTCTCCACGAGGCCCTCTCCTCCATCATGGAAGCATACCACCGCTCCCAGGAGACGATGGCGATGGTCCTGGACAGGTTTCAGGAGATCCAGCTTCTGCAGGAGGAACAGTATATGGGGTTCAGGGAGGAACTAAGAAACATCAGTTCCGCCATGGGTACCATCGTAGTGGCCCTGAATGAGGTAGTCACGACATTGCGGGACACTGTGGCACCTCAAAGGGCCCCTGACACTAGCATGCACCAAGAACTGCCTACCACCTCTGCCGGCGCTAGTGGACAGGAGGCCCCGACACAAGACCAACAGGCCACCAGAACCCCACCCCCTGCAGAAGGAGAACCACCCCGCAAGCGGGCCCTGAGATCCAGGAAGAAGACAGAGTAAGATGTCAAGACCCCCGCCAGCAAAGGATACCGCCCTGATTGTCAACCCACTGTCCCACATTGTCACCCTGTCCAACCTTAAACTGCCCCTGCTCCACTTTCCACAGGCATTTGGACAATGCACCTGTGAAACTGATAGTCTGGACTCTGCCATGGACAATCCTCCACCATCACCCCTCACCGATTTGCAACCACCCATCCAATTTAGAGCACTTGAATAAAAACACTTATTGCACAAAACAATCTGGAGTCTGGCTGTGATTTAGAACAAATGTATTAGACATGACCGTGTCAAAATGTTCATTCACATTGTGATGGTAACAAACCGCTGTCACACAGCTGTAGTCCAAGGGGAAACAAAGCAGATGTCACGCAGTGGGGCCCACAGCTCTGAAAACGGAAGGGAAAGTCACAACACAGTTAGCATACACTGGGGGAAAAAGTCAGACAGTAGAGAGGTAGGAGTCTTTAAGTAAATGTAATATGCCGGTGTCTACTCTTACCTGTGTGTTACTGAAAATACTGCTGTATTACTGTGTTCCTGTTCTCTATGTCGTCCTCTTCGGCTTCCTCCTCTTCACTCTCCACAGGCTCCACAGCTGCTACAACACCACCATCTGGACCCATCTCCTGCAGAAAAGGCACCTGGCGGCGCAAAGCCAGGTTGTGAAGCATACAGCAGGCCACGATGATCTGGCACCCCTTCTTTGGTGAGTACATTAGGGATCCACCTGTCATATGGAGGCACCTGAACCTGGCCTTTAGGAGGCCAAAGGTTCACTCGATCACCCTCCTAGTCCACCCATGGGCCTCATTGTACCGTTCCTCTGCCCTTGTCCTGGGATTCCTCACTGGGGTCAGTAGCCAGGACAGGTTGGGGTAACCAGAGTCCCCTAATAGCCACACCCGGTGCCTCTGAAGTTGACCCATCACATACGGGATGCTGCTATTCCGCAGGATGTAGGCGTCATGCACTGACCCAGGGAACTTGGCATTAACATGGGAGATGTACTGGTCAGCCAAACACACCATCTGTACATTCATCGAATGATAACTCTTCCGGTTCCTGTACACCTGTTCACTCCTGCTGGGGGGGGACCAAAGCAACATGTGTCCCATCAATGGCACCTATGATGTTGGGGATATGTCCAAGGGCATAGAAATCACCCTTCACTGTAGGCAAATCCCCCACCTCAGGGAAAACGATGTAGCATGTGTTTCAGCAGGGCAGACAACACTCTGGACAACACCTTGGAAAACATAGGCTGGGACATCCCTGATGATATGGCCACTGTTGTTTGAAATGACCCACTTGCTAAGAAATGGAGTACTGACAGCACCTGCACTAGAGGGGAGATCCCTGTGGGTTGGCGGATGGGTGACATCAGGTCTGGGTCCAGCTGGGCACACAGTTCCTGTATAGTGGCTCGGTCAAGCTTGTATGTCAGTATGACATGTCGTTCCTCCATTGTCGACAGGTCCACCAGCGGTCTGTACACGGGAAGATTCCTCCATCTCCTCGCATGTCCCAGCGGATGGTGCCTATGAAGGACAACAGCGAGCACAGAGTCAAGCAACCCACAGGTACGTAACCACAGCTTGCACATAGCACGATTCCCAATGCATTGAATGGCTTGTATGAGTGTTGGTGCATGGCCTAGGTATGTGTGACGCAGTTGGTAATTAGGCCATGTGGGCCCTTGAAATGGCGGCTGCCTGACCTGTGAAGTGCGACAGTGGGATGTGAGGTCAATGCGCTGGCGTGGCACACCGCGGTGGTAGGCTGTCGAAGACCGCGGCGCTAAGCCGCATTGGTTAACATTGAAAACTATGGGTTTCAGGAGCCAATGACGATGTGCGCCGGCGGTCGCGGTACGCACCGCCACGGTACGCACCTCCGCGGGCTTGACCGCCATTTTCTATCTGCTTAATCACTCGATACCTGATCTTCGACAGGAGAGGACCTACACTGCAAGTGCTGCTGTGACCTTGGTCTAGAAGAGACATTGGCTCATGCGACTGGGGAAAGGGCCTCTGCCTTCACTGTGGAGGAGTTGGAGAAACTTGTGGATGGTGTCCTCCCCCAATATGCGCTACTCTACGGTCCTCCAGACCAACAGGTAAGTACACTGGGACCATGCTTATTGGGCAATGCCTGGGTTGAGTGGGGTGGATGAAAGATGGTGGGGAGGGGAGCGATTGAGGCATGCATCAAACGACAGATGAGAGCATGTGCCACATGGCAAGGGTGGGGATGGGGGGCCACTCACATCGAGCATGCAGAAGGTGATGACAATTTTTCTCTCCCTGTACATGTCACATAGGTCAGCGCCCACCAGAAAGTCGCGATTTGGCGTGCCATCGCCAAGAACGTCCGGACCCTGGGGGTCCACAACAGACGGGGCACCCACTGCCGGAAGAGGTGGAAGGACACCCGATGCTGGAGCAGGAAGACGGCGGAGGCTCAGCTGGGGACGGCCTCCCAACGTAGGAGGGGTGCCAGTCGTCATTTGACCCCCCTGATGTCCCGGATCCTGGCGGTGGCCTACCCCGATTTGGATGGGCGCGTGAGGACATCACAGCAGACACAAGGGGGTGAGTACAAATACATTCTGCTGACTTTGCGAGCAGTGGAGGTGTCTGGGTGGGGGAGGAGGGCTGTGGGTATTCCTAGGCCAGGGTGATTTCTGTAGGCTAGGCCCCTCCGTAAGGCATGGCCCTGTGCCCCCGCCCCCCACCTCTGTAGGGTGCCAAGTACAGGTATCCATGGTCCTGTGTCATCTATGTTTGCAGTTGTCGTCCATAGGCTTGTAGGCCATGTCCCACGGATTGCGTAGTGGACCCCAAGTGCACGGCGTAGTGCAGGGGGCTTCTGTGTCTGTCTTGTCCGCCAACGGTAGCGGTAATCCATGCACTCAACATGTCTTTATTTCTCCTCCCCCCCTTTTTTGTGGTCTTCCTGTTCATGTGTGCATTAGCATCATCAGGCGGAGGAGAAGTGGCATCGGAGCACGAGGGAGCTGCATCTCACATGGCCATGGCGGGCCATGCAACTGACTCGGATTTCACCAGTGAGACGGAGTGCGAGGGGAGCTCCACAGCGGGGACTCGTGCTGATGTCAGTGACAGCGACTCGTCCTCTGAAGGGAGCTCCCTTGTGGTGGCGGCAAAATCCGTGACCCCCGCAACAACAGGTACAGCCACCACCCAGCTCACCAGCACCGCCCTCCCAGCAGCCCCTCAGCGTTTGCCCCGTGCCCGCTCACCCAGGAATGTGGGCATCTCCTTCACCCCAGGCACCTCAGGCCTCCCCTGTCACCCCTGCTGCCCTCAGTGAGGAGGTCATTGACCTCCTAAGGACCATCATTGTTGGGCAGTCTACCCTTTTGAATGCCATCCAGGGTGTACAAAGAGAGGTGCACCAGAGTAATGCATACCTGGAGGGCATTCATTCGGGTCAGGCTGCCCATCAGCGATCGTTCAACGCTCTGGCCTCTGCACTGATGGCAGCAATTGTCCCTGTCTCTAGCCTCCCCCCTCCAACTTCCTCCACCCAGACCCAATCCCCTGTACCTCTGCCTATCCCAGACACACCTACAGACCAGCCTGCACACACCTCAACACCCAAGGGAAGCTCATCCAGACATAAGCACCACACATCACACAAGCATTCACACAAGCAACATCTACATGCAGACATAGCAACACCCACTGCCTCCACTGTGTCCCCCTCCTCTTCGTCTCCCTCCTCCCTCCCTGTGACGTCTCCACTCACACTTGCATGCACAACATCTTCAGCCACTACGTCCATCACCAGCACACCCACCAGAACACTCCGCACAGGTGCAGTCACCACCCCCACTACCATTTACACGTCCCCTGTGTCCTCTCCAAGTGTGTCTGTCACCCCCTCTTCCAAACTACACAAACGCAGGCAGCCACCCACCCAACAGCCATCCACCTCACGACAGCCTCCAGCCCAAGCACCTGCACCCAAAGACACCAGACTTCACACTCCTACAACCACATCCTCTTCCTCCACTCCCATACCCACTACACCTACCCGTCCCTCTCTTTCCAAATTGCTTTTCCTTTCCAAACTTGACCTCTTTCCTACAACTCCTCCACCCCGTCCATCTCATAAGACTCCAATCAGCACCTTAGCCACAACAAAACCGGGACCAGTGAAGACTGTTGTCCATGGACTGTGGAGTCCCCCACCCTCAAGGGCATCCAGTTCAGCTAGGAGCCAAGGCACGGCCAGCCCACCACCGGAAAATCATCCTAAGATTGCCAGTGCCCGGCGCGAGCGGCCAAAGACCCCAGGGACCAAAATCCCTACATTGGCTCCGTCAGGAAGTGGGGTGCCACCTGGCACACCGCCAAAGGTGGGAAAGGGCCACAAGCGTGCAGGGAAGGGTGGGAAGGGCAGCACGCCCGACAAGTCCGGCAGCAGGCCAGCTGGCCAGGAGGGCCCCACCAGCCCCATCCCAGGTGTGCAGGAGGACACACACAGGCCCGGTACTGCAGCCCAGGAGGGCCCGCAAGCCACGTCCCAGGTGGGCTGGAGGACACCCACAGGCCGAGAACTGCAGCCCAGGAGGGCCCCGCAAGCCACCAGACAGATGGGCAGGAAGGCCCCGCCAGCCACATGTCAGGTGGCGAGTGACATCCATGCCTGGGCTGGATCCGCTGACCAGGACACTCATCTCAAGCACCGCTCCGCTGGGCACCGCCGTCTCAAGCACTGCTGAACTGGGCCCTTCATCTCAAGCACCACTGAACTGGGCCCTTCATCTCAAGCACCGCTGAACTGGGCCCTTCATCTCAAGCACCGCTACGCTGGGCACCGCCGTCTCAAGCACCGCTGGCCCATTGGCAGAAGGGGCATTCCAGCATCTGTGTCGGGCAGTGCTGCACGAAGCACTCTGGGCACTAGTCCCCCTCCAGTACCAGTGGAGACTGTTATCCACTTGTGAGACTGTGGCTTGGCACTCCCCAGGATTGAACAGTGGGCAAGCCACCCACTGTAGACACTTGAGAGACTGTGGCTTTGCACTCCCCAGGATGGCACAGTGGGCAACCCACCCACTGTAGAGACTTGAGAGACTGTGGCTTTGCACTCCCCAGGATATGGCAGTGGGCAAGCCACCCACTTGTGAGACTTGAGAGACTGTGGCTTTGCACCCCCCAGGATGGCACAGTGGGCAACCCACCCACTGTAGAGACTTGAGAGACTGTGGCTTTGCACTCCCCAGGATATGGCAGTGGGCAAGCCACCCACTTGTGAGACTTGAGAGACTGTGGCTTTGCACTCCCCAGGATGGCACAGTGGGCAACCCACCCACTGTAGAGACTTGTGAAACTGTGGCTTTGCACTCCCCAGGATGGCACAGTGGCCATGGAGGCCCCTCCTAGATCTGGCGTTGTGGACTCATCTGGCTGAGGTGCCCCCCCTTCCCTTCCCCCTGAGGTGCCTGTAGTTTTCCTATCTGATGCCCCTGCAGTGTTCTCTCCGTTGGAGGCAGGTATCCTGTGTGGGCTTTGCCCATGTGTTTTGGCCCAGTGGCCCACGAACAATGGCTGATAGACATATCGGACTGGACAATTTTTATATATAAAATTATAGATGTGTGATATATTTTATACTCAGTCTTACAATATAATTCTATATTTATAATCATTTCCTTTTGCCTTTGCATTCTTCCGGGGGGTTTGGGGGTGTAACTGTGATGTGTTGCTATGCATTGATGTGTGTGTTGTAGTGGTTGAGGGTGAGTGTGGGTGTGTCGCATATGTGTGTCCCCGTAATATTTTGCCTCCCCCTCCCCTGTGTCGTAGGTGCAGTACTCACCGTTGTCTTCTGCGCCGGCGTTCGTGCTCCTGGTAGAGGAGCAGGAAGACAATGGCTGGTAGGATGAGTAGTTCGGTTTCCATGCTGTCCAGATTCCTCGTGGGGTGTATGGAGGTGAGCGTTTTCCGTTTGAAATGTCTGTTTCCGCCGTGTTTTTATCGGCGGGGCTACCGCCCCGGAAAAGGTGGCGGATTGGTGGGTTGTGATAGGGTGGGCGGTACATTGTCTCCCGCCTGTCTATTGGAGGTGACCGCCGCGCTGTTTGTTTGTCCCGCCGTGGCGGGCGGTGTGTTAAAGTGGCGGACTCTGTTGGCGGTTTCCGCCAGGGTCGGAATTGCATTTTTTTTACCGCCAGCCTGTTGGCGGTTTGACCGCCGCTTTAACACCGACCGCCAGGGTTGGAATGACCCCCAGAGTGTCTTGTGTGAAAGGTAGGTCTACTGCTTAATGGCACATTCAACATGCGTGATAACTGGCCCTACTGGCATCATTGTTGCACTACCAGCACAATGTCACAAGCCTGTAATGCAACTGTATCATCATTCTAATAATAGCCCATGTGTAACCAAGCTGCACATTCCCTAGTGCCACATCTACAAAGTTACAAAATGCATGCAATGGTCCACATTCAACAACCTTAGACCAACACACGCCTGTTGCTGGTATCTTGTGTGCAAGGAAATTATATAAAGTTAGGGAGGGACAATCTAATGGGGCAGATAATCCATAATGGTTGCACTGACAGCTCCAACTCACACATGTGTCAGCCTGCTACAGGCAGTTGAAAATGTAACAAAAGCATTGTATGCAATGGCCCTACCTGTGCTATGCTGTACTAGTCCCATCATTCATGGTGCCAAAGCATCTTTGCACCAAAAGAGGACCCTGCCTGTCCTGGATTTTATAGATGACATGGATGACCAGCTGCTGATTATCAATGAAGAGACTCTCCAGGATGTCCTATGATCCCTCCAGACACCACTTCCAGTCTGAGGGAGGACACATAGCATTGCAGGGTCTCCACATGAACCACCCAGCTACCAACAAACTCCACCAGCCTGTATTGACACAGCCATAGACTCTGAGGACCCAGAGATCATCTTTCAGAAGACAGTGGTAGGAGTCCAGCGGGAGCTGGCCAAGCAGGTGTGGGTGGGGATGGAGACATTGGCAGGCAGCCTAGAGGAAGTGCAGTGGTGCCTCAGTCCAATTAAGGACAACTCAGCTGCCATCAGAGGCACCCACTCCCCGCTACGTGGACTCCAGCAGTCACTGGCCGACATAGCTGGTCTCATGAGGCAGAGGCTACAACAATTGCCATCCCAAACTGGCAGCAGCATGACAGACAACATGTTGGGGGCTATGCAGAATACCCTGGAGTCCATACAGCAGGAAGTGGCCTTCCTCAGGGAAAACATGGCTGCCTACCACGTGATGTTGCTGCCGTGTTGAAAAATTTGCAGTTCCTCCTTGCTGCAGTGATGCCTACATGTTCCCACAAATGGTAGCTGCTGGGACCTCTGAGTCTACATCTCAATTCCCTGATGTGTGAGTGGCCCTTCAACCTCTACAACAACACCAGCCGCTGCACAGGAGGCACCACACGCATCAGAGAATGAAGATGTGGAAATAATTACATTCACAAGGAAAACCACCCAATAGCACCAGTCTGTGCCACATGGACAGCATCTCCTTTGTTCTGGGCTTAAGATCATGCCTGTGTCGTGACAGTAGGAAATGTGCTCTCTTCACTCAACCACTGTTGACTTGCCTGTTATGTGCTGTCATTGTCTCCCTTTTTACAAATTGGCAATTTGAAACCTCCTCACTAATGCACACTTCTCATTACAGTGTCTCATGACATGTCCCTCACCCCTGGACTCTGATTGTGCTACATATGGCTAAGGTTCACTCATGGGGTCTGTGAACTGGACATTGTATAGCATTTGAAAATACACTTGCACCTGTAAATAAAGCACCTTGTGTACATGTAGCATTTCTGTGTTTACTGTTATCCATATACTCGGCTAAATAATTGCATTGTGTGAATCCATGTCAATGAGTACAGAACATCATTACATGAGTGCATTACTGTCAGACACAAAGCCACACACTAGGATCCTGACATGAGAAAGGTGAATGATGGTGTTTTTGGTTACAACCAACTTACTGAATATTCTATACAAATATTGAACAGATATTCTTTGAAGTTGACATACGGCATGTGTTGCGCAGAACCAAGACAATGGTAATTTACCAAGCTGCAAGTACCAGTACAACTAATTTGCGTGGTACAGACGAGGCTAACTTTATCAGTGATGAGCAAAAGTCAGAGTTCCAGGATAGTGTTCAAAATTTCCCTGGTAATCAATGGAAATGAAGACAGTAAGCATACCCTAGGCCATTCCTCCAACTTGGCCAGTGCACACATGAGAACCTCCAGACAGTTGTAGGAGGCTGGCCTGTATTATAGTGGGTACCTTGTGGTACTTACATCTTGTGCCAGGTCCAGTTATCCCTTATTAGTAGATTAGTAGTGTTCTAGCAGCTTAGGCTGATAGAGGTAGCTATAGCAGAGCAGCTTAGGCTGAACTAGGAGACATGCAAAGCTCCTACTATACCATTTATTTCATATAGCACTATATCACAAGAAAACACAATACTCAGTGTTACTAAAAATAAAGGTACTTTATTTTAGTGACAATATGCCAAAAGTATCTCAGAGGATATACTCCCTTAGGAGGTAAGTAAATACACAAAATATACACATAAACCAAAATCAGGTAAGTAAAACACTTAGAAAAGTAGTGCAAACACTGTACACAATAGAATGCAATAGGAGACAATAGGCCTAGGGGCAACACAAACCATATACTCCAAAAGTGGAATGTGAACCACAAATGGACCCCAGGCCTAGTGAAGTGTGTAGAGGGTCACTGGGAGTGTAAGAAAACACTAACGGTGTCCAAGATACCCCACCCCAAGACCCTGAAAAGTAAGTAAAGTTACCCTACTACCCCAGAAAGACAGTAAAGTCGAAACAGGGGATTCTGCAAAGACAGCAACTGACTGCAAAGCACTGAAGATGTATTCCTGGACCTGAGGACCTGCAAAGGAAGGGGACCAAGTCCAAGAGTCACGCAAGTGTCCAGGGGGGGCAGGAGCCCACTAAACCCCGGATGAAGGTGCAAAAGGGCTGCCTCCGGGTGGAAGAAGCTGAAGATTCTGCAACAACGGAAGGTGCCAGGAACTTCTCCTTTGGTCAGAAGATGGCCAACAGCGTGCTGGAGGATGCAGAGTTGTTTCCATGCAGAAAGACCATCTGGTTAAAGATAATGGGTGCTGCCAGGGCCCAGGAAGGACCAGAAGGTCGCCTCTTGTAGGAGGCGACAGAGGGGGTGCTCAGCAACAGAGAGAGCCCATGCAGAAGAAGGCAGCACCCGCAGTAGCACTTGAACAGGCATTCAAGAAATCTGAGCACAGTGGTCGGCTCAACACTACAAAAGAGGGTCCCACAAAGCCCGTGGTCAACTCAGCGAGTTGAGAAAAGCAGGACAGAGTGCTGGAGACCTGGGCTATACTGTGCATGAAGGCATCCTTGCAAAAGTGCTCAGAAGCCCTAGCACCTGCATATCACGCAGTACACAGGATTATTGTCTGGCTTGGTGCGGCAAGGACTTACCTCCACCAAACTTGGACAGAAGGACCACTGGACTGTCAGGGTCACTTGGATCTAGCTCCTGTGTTCCAGGGACCATGCTTGGCAAGATGAGAGGGGACCCAGAGGACCGGTGATGCAGAAGTTTGGTGCCTGCGGTAGCAGGAGGAAGATTCCGTCGACCCACAGGAGATTTCTTCTTGGCCTCCAGTGCAGGGTGAAGGCAGACAGCCCTCAGAGCATGCACCACCAGGAAACAGTTGAGAAAGCTGTCAGGATTAAGCACTGCAATTTTGCTGGTAGTCTTCTTGCCACTTTGCTGCAGTTTTTCAGGCATCCTGGAGCAGTCAGCGGTCGATCCTTGGCAGAGTCGAAGAGAGAGATGCAGAAGAACTCTGGTGAGCTCTTGCATTCGTTATCTGAAGAGGAACCCAAAGAAGAGACCCTAAGTAGCCCTCAGAAGAGGATTGGCTACCTAACCAGGTAAGAGCCTATCAGGAGGGGTCTCTAACGTCACCTGCTGGCACTGGCCACTCAGAGGTCTCCATTGTGACCTTACACCACTGCATTCAAAATGGCAGAGGTCTGGGACACACTGGAGGAACTCTGGGCACCACCCCTGTGGTGGTGATGGACAGGGGAGTGGTCACTTCCCCTTCCTTTGTCCAGTTTCGTGCCAGAGCAGGGGCTGGGTGATCCCTGAACTGGCGTGGACTGGGTTATGCAAGGAGGGCACCATCTGTGCCCTTCAAAGCATTCCCAGAGGCCAGGAGAGGCTACTCCTCTGAGACCCTTAACACCTATTTCCAAAGGGAGAGGGTGTAACACCCTCTCTCAGAGGAAATCCTTTGTTCTACCTTCCTGGGACTAGGCTGTCCAGACCGCAGGAGGGCAGAAACCTGTCTGTGGGTTGACAGCAGTGGTAACTGCAGTGAAAACCCCAGAGAGCCGGTTTGGCAGTACCCGGGGTCCATGCTGGAGCTCCGGGGATACATGGGAATGGCCCCCAATAGCAGATTTCGCATGGGGGGACAATTCCATGATCTTAGACATGTGACATGGCCATATTCGGAGTTACCATTGTGAAGCTACATATAGGTATTGACCTATATGTAGTGCAAACGTGTAATGGTGTCCCCGCACTCACAAAGTCCGGGGAAATTGCCCTGAACAATGTGGGGGCACCTTGGCTTGTGCTAGGGTGTCCTCACACTTAGTAACTTTGCACCTAACCTTCAGCAAGTGAGAGTTAGACAAATAGGTGACTTATAAGTTACTGAAGTGCAGTGTAAAATGGCTGTGAAATAATGTGGATGTTATTTCACTCAGGCTGCAGTGGCAGTCCTGTGTAAGAATTGTCTGAGCTCCCTATGGATGGCAAAAGAAATGCTGCAGCCCCCATAGGGATCTCCTGGAACCCCAATACCCTGGGTACCTAGGTACCATATACCAGAGAATTATAAGGGTGTTCCAATGTGCCAATTAGAATTGGTGTAAATGGTCATTAGTCTGCAGTGACAATTTAAAAAGCAGAGACAGCATAAACACTGAGGTTCTGGTTAGCAGAGCCTCAGTGATACAGTTAGGCACCACGCAGGGAACACATATAGGCCACAAACATATGAGCACTGGGGTCCTGGCTAGCAGGATCCCAGTGACACATATCAAACACACTGACAATATAGGGTTTCCACTATGAGCACTGGGGCCCTGGCTAGCAGAATCCCAGTGAGACAGTAAAAACACCCTGACATATACTCACAAACTGGCCAAAAGTGGGGGTAACAAGGCTAGAAAGAGGCTACCTTCCTACACCAGTCAATCAGTATGGAACAAAATTAGTCTTATATAAACAGGAATTATTTTAAGTTATTTAAAACTACATACCTAAAACTATCCTAAAATCTATCCTACACTAAACTAACCTAAACAAATTTAACTACACCTATCTAACCTACTCTAAACTAATCTTACACATGTGATGTCACACTCTAAACATTGTCCCCCCACCTCCTTAAGAGGCAAGATACAAGTAGGACAACATAAACTATGACTACAGATATACTAACTAAACATATGACCTAAACAAATATTTTTTGTTTTATATATTTTTTTATTTTTTTACACAGATACTCCAAGATGATCCCCCACCCAACCCCCTCCAAATAAAAGAAGTACTAAAACCCACCCTCAACCATACTTAATCTAACCTATGCCTACCCACACTATTTAGCTAACCTAACACTACCCATCTAAAACCCAATCTAAAACTATTTACAACAGTGAAAGGTGAGAGGTAAGGAACGTGGAGGTTGTGCCTATGCCACATCACAATTTTTTAAACGTTCTTGCAGTACTTCAGCAATTTTCTATTTTTAGCACTCTTGTGCTCCAACCTGTCCAATCTGGCCATCATGCCGGCCACGTTCCATCTCATGTCACTTTCAAAGTTTGGGCTCATTACTGCATTAGGTGGCTGCATGGGTGCCTGGCTTGTGACAGGTGCAGCAGATGTGGATGGGGTCTGAGCTGCAGAGGCCCCCTGGATCCCTAATGTATTTCCCAATATCGCCTACTTTTTTGGTTGCTGCTGTGGAGCACCCCCATGTTGGAAGGCACACCATAACCCTGTGACCTTTTCCCTGTCTGATATTGACATCCAAAATGTGATGGTACCTATCTGCCCTTTTGTGGCAAGCATGACGTTCCTCAGGTGTCACATTTGCAGCTGAAAAATTAGGAGAATCACGCATTAAATATAGCATTGGGTGGAGGTAGAACAGACATAAAATGAACCCTGCATCCGCAGATGACACATGCAGTCCACCACACATTCCTCAACAATGACTTACTCCTAATTTATGACTGTTTCCTACCAGCCATCTACGGTATCACGTACATGTCACTGGGATGATGGCTTTCCATTGTTGACCATCAGACCCGAGAGGTGACTGGACCAATGAGTCCATACTCAACATAAATGTTGACAAACTTGTGAGGATCACGTGGCCCAACAAGGCTAGATATCCTGTGTCCTTGTCAATATGGGGGCTTTGTATGCAGTCCACCACTTTGATACCCCTGCTGCTACATCAGGGCTTGTCCAGGCATCATGGATGCAAGGTGGGGGTAATCAGATATGGGTGCTGGAAACGTCCCACTGGCTATTCTAAGGTATGGTAAAGCTTCATTCATGTGTCCTGGTTTAAGACCTGGTCTGAGCATCCGTTGCAAGGGGGCACAGCATTGCTCATGATGTGCCCACATGTACATACAATGCTATGTCCTCATAAGGTTTGGCCAAAGCATGACTAGTATCTTATAGTTGTCTACAGATTGCATAACTAATGCCCCTACCTTGTGCTATGTTGTGTTAAATGTGAAAAATGCACACAGATGGTGGCTGTATGGGTACCCTTGGGCCAGTGTTAGCTTGGCACTACACTGGGTGTTGCTACAGTATTCTTATATATTTAACATCATGTGCACGTGCACCTCAGACATCATCAAAGTACCAGGTATGCACTCAGCATTCACATCATATGCACATGTGATGTGACCAGGATCACTCACAAATATCATGATGGCAGGACCATGTTGGTAATTCTGCTGAGACCTAGCTTGGACAATCAATATACATTTCCCTCAACCATTTGGAGCTGAGTTCTCTACTAATTGTGTACTCTACTGACTGTTGTCCTGCACAATATGGCTCCTTGTATCAATGCGGCCTCAATTTATATCTGAAGAGTACTGAGGCACCAATGATGCTAGTGTCCCCTATATAAGCCCCCTAGAGACCTCTACACATTTCCTTAATCTGTTCTGTTTTGTGAGTAAGTGTAACCTATGTATGGCACACAGTGCTGTCAAAAGTGCTGTGATAAAGTTTTTGTCAACAAGCCTGCTAATTACATAAAAAGCTGCTCTGACACCTATCAGGATAGCCATCAATGTATATGTGTCCATGCATTCCATTTCCTAACACCCACAATTTCATACCAGCACGCATGCCACTTTTGCAACAATCAAGCCATTCTCAATGCTCAACTTTGCAACAGACATGATGTCATCATCCTAACTCCAATTATATCACAGCATTGGTCATGCAAAACTTTTATTCATTGCATTGCACACATCAGACTGACTCCCACCAAACCTTGGGTAGGCCGCTTCCCCGCCGCTGCAGCTCCGCCTGCCCCTGCCCTACCACGTTGATCTTGCGTTCTTTTTCCTTATTGGCGTTTTTCTATTTTTTGATTTCCTATTCTTGTGCGCTTTCCTTTTCCCACCGCTGCCACCTGTGCGGCCCCGCCCCCCGCTCCCATTTGCTGACCTTCCCTCCTGTCTCCCGCCTCCCAGCTGACCCCTCCTCCCCTTCCTCCTTCTTATGGTGGCCGCTGCGTGGCTGAGACAGCAACACTTGGGTAGGTCGCTACCCCGCTGCTCCGCCTGCCCAGGCCCCTGCCACGTTGATCTTGCGTTCTTTTTCCTTATTGGCGTTTTTCTATTTTTTGATTTCCTATTCTTGTGCGCTTTCCTTTTCCCACCGCTGCCACCTGTGCGGCCCGTCCCCCTGCTCCTATTTGCTGACCTTCCCTCCTGTCTCCCGCCTCCCAGCTGACCCCTCCTCCCCTCCCTCCTTCTTATGGCGGCCGCTGAATGTCTACGCAGCGGACCCGCACAGCGGACGCACCGCTGGCGCGATAAAGGCGCGCTAAAGGCAATCCCGTCTGCGCCGGTTTGCGCCTGGACCGCGCCCAGCGCCAGAATCCCTGGCCCCCACCGCATGCAAAGCAACCAACTAAGATACGACTCCGCCTCCCTCAACGCCCTCAGCACCGGACGAACAGCCACCTGCTACCAAGGCAGCCCAAAACGAACCCATGGACCCTTTACCTGTCAAGCCTGCAAATACACATGCCTCCAAACCTGCAGACCACCCACCGGCCCTCGCAACAACAACAACCACCTCAAGTGCATCCTCCTCAACACACGCTCCGTCCACAAGCCATCGAACTATGGGACCTCCTGGAAACAACAGCTCCAGACGTCGCCTTCATCACAGAAACCTGGATGAACGCCTCCTCGGCCCCAGACATCGCCATAGCCATCCCCGACGGCTACAAGATCGCCCAGAAGGACCGCGTCAACCAAACCGGAGGAGGAATCGCCATCATCTACAGGAACACCATCAACATCACGACCACCACCGAAGACACACCCCTCGCTGCCGAACACGTACACTTCCAGATTCACACCGACCCCAAAACCACCCTCAGAGGAACACTCATCTACAGACCCCCGGGCCCACATGCCCAATTTAGTGAAACCATCGCAGACTTCATCAGCCCGCATGCCCTAGCCTCACCAGAATACATCCTCCTCAGGGACCTGAACTTCCACCTGGAGAAAAACAACGACAACAGCACCACCACCCTGCTCGACAACCTCGACAACCTCGGACTCAAGCAACTGGTGAGCACCCCCACCCACACCGCTGGCCACACACTCGACCCCATCTTCTCCACCAGCAAACACGTCTCCTTCAGCTACTCCTCCGGACTACACTGGACCGACCACAGATGCGTCCACTTCACCTTCAAACGGGAGACTCACCACCATCGCACACAACAAATCCCCCGCAGACACTGGAGCAAAATCTCCACAGAGCAGCTCCTCTCAACACTGAACCAAAACCCACCAGCCAACATCACTGACGCCAACAACGCAGCCCACAGCCTCACACAGTGGATCACCAACTGTGCCGAAAACCTTGCACCACTTAAAAAAAAACCAGGCGGGACCAGTATCAGGAAACCCCCATGGTTCACGGACGCCCTCAAAGAATCTAAGAAATCCTGCCGAACCCTCGAAAAAACCTGGCGCAGGGAACGAACCACAGAAAACATGACAGCCCTCAAGATCGCCCCTCGTGAACACCACCAGCTGATCCGCTCCACCAAAAGGACATCATTCAAAAAGGGACTAGACAACAACACCCACAACAGCAAGGAACTCTTCAACATCAGCGCCAGCTCCAACGACATCACACCCTCACAAGAACTCTGCAACTCCCTTGCTACATTCTTCCACCGAAAGATCGCAGATCTACACCACAGCTTCAGACCCCAGACCCCGCCCCCTACCACCGAACCAGCAGCCCCCACCACTACCCTCAGCTCCTGGACCCCTATCAGCTCAGAAGAGACCAGAAGCATCATGAACACCATCCACTCCGGCTCCCCCTTGGACCCCTGTCCCAATCACATCTTCAACAAAGCTGACACCGTCATCACACCCCATCTCCGGAACATCATCAACAGCTCGTTCGCATCAGCCACCTTCCCCGAGAGCTGGAAACACGCAGAAATCAACGCCCTCCTGAAAAAACCTACGGCAGACCCCAATGAACTGAAGAACTTCCGCCCCATCTCTCTTCTTCCCTTCCCGGCCAAGGTCATCGAGAAGACCGTCAATAAGCAGCTGACCGCATTTTGCTGAGGCTAACAACTCGCTCGACCCTTCCCAATCTGGATTTCAAGCCAACCACAGCACAGAAACCGCCCTCATCGCAGTCACCGACGACATCAGGACCCTGATGGACAATGGAGAAACAACCGCCATCATCCTCCTGGACCTCTCGGCAGCCTTCAACACCATGTGCCATCGCACCCTAATAACCCGCCTTCGCACCACTGGGATCCTAGGACAGGCCCTAGACTGGATCATCTCGTTCCTCTCCGACAGGACCCAGAGAGTCCACCTCCCTCCCTTCCGCTCAGAACCCTCTGAGATTATCTGTGGCGTACCCCAAGGATCCTTGCTCAGCCCAACCCTCTTCAATATCTACATGAGCCCCCTCGCCGCCATCGAACACAAACACAACATCAACATCATCTCCTACGCCGACGACACCCAGCTGATACTCTCCCTCACCAAAGACCCAACCACCGCCAAAACCAACCTACAGGAAGGAATGAAAGATGTCTCGGAATGGATGAAGCTCAGCCGCCTAAAACTGAACTCAGACAAGATGGAGGTCCTCATCCTCGGACAATCCCCATCCACCTGGGACGACTCCTGGTGGCCCACGGCGCTGGGCACCGCACAACCCCCTCGGATAACGCACGCAACCTCGGATTCCTCTTAGACCCCCTCCTCACAATGACCAAGCAAGTCAACGCTGTCTCGTCATCATGCTTCAACACCCTACGCATGCCCCGGAAAATCTTCCAATGGATCCCCGCCGAAAACAGAAAGACAGTCACCCATGCTCTCATCACAAGCCGATTGAACTACGGAAACACCCTATATGCAGGAACCACCACCAAGCTTCAGAAACGTCTACAATGCATACAGAACGCCTCCGCACGCCTCATCCTCGACATTCCTCGCCACAGCCACATATCCGCCCACCTGAAACACCTGCACTGGCTCCCCATTAACAAGAGGATCACCTTCAGGCTCCTCACCCACGCACACAAAGCACTCCACGACATGGGCCCCGAATACCTCAACAGCCGCCTCTCGTTCTACACGCCTACCCGTCAGCTCCGCTCAGCCAGCCTCGCTCTCGCCACCATCCCACGGATCCGCAGAACCACTGCCGGAGGAAGATCTTTCACCTACCTGGCAGCCAAAGCATGGAACTCCCTTCCCGCACACCTAAGAACTACCCAGGACCATCTTGCATTCAGGAAACTCCTCAAGACATGGCTTTTCGAGCAGCAGTAACTCCCCCCCCCCTCCAGCGCCTTGAGACCCTCTCGGGTGAGAAGCACGCTCTATAAATAATTGATTGATTGATTGGCACCTATGATGAATAAGGTGACACTGACTGGCAGCAATGGGGTCTTCGAATCTGATGACCTCTCCAATGGTGTAGGGTGGAGGTTCACCTACAATACATGAAAGGAAAACACATCTTTGTAAAATGTGGACATTTCTGTGAATGCACAACAGCGTTTACAAGCAACTTGTTAGGCTGAGTGAGCAAGTCAACCTAATGGTAGATCAGATCAACTGTCAAATATCAATGATCAGTCAATCACACATAGGCCCTCATTATGAACACGGCAGTAAACACTGCACTGCCGGCTGTGGCGTTAAAAGCCGGCAACAGAGGTGTGGTCCGGACCGCCAAATAATGAACCAACTGAAACACAGGCCACCTCCATCAGAGGAGTGGCGACAACAACGGCAGAGCCCGCCCACAGGGCGACCGAAAGGCCCTAACCGCCCATCAAATAAGGAACCACTAGACCAGCGTTAGTTCCGGGGCGGGAACGTCACGCAAAGCCAGGTGGAAATGAACCAAATATAAGGAAACACTCACCGGAGGCTAACACAACACGCCAAAGCAGACATGGATAGAGAGCTGCAGATCAGGGCATTCCTTCTCTTTGCCATATACTTCCACGACCGAGATCGCCTACAAAGATGACGATGGTAAGTACTGCAACCTATGAAACAAGGCAAGAAAGGCCACAGTTACAGACCCACCCACTCCACCCTCCCTGCAACGCTCCCACAACCCTTCACAGCAGCACAAGCCATACACCCCACAGCAAGAGGGACTTACCCAACACAAGGCAAATCCAACCTGTCCAAAGTACATACATGTGCCCCACACCCACAAACAATGAAACGAGAGACCAGGGATCCAGAGTGCCGCCAAAAACACATTAACTTTTAATTCTGCTCTCTGAGCAAACAAATTGGATATAAGGCCAATGGCCAGTCCATAGTGCAAGAAGTCCAATGGGCCACAATGGCCCCAACCTGACTCCCACGAGTGCTACGGTACTCCACCTCATAGGGGCAACAATGGGGCATCCAGGCACCTCAGGGAACAGGGGCAGGGGGTGGTGGCGGTGGGGATTTACGATGGGTTGGGGCTTAGATTTTTGTTCAGAAGGTGGAGTGGGTTTCGGTTTGGCCTTGGAAGGTGGGGGAGTGTGCTTGGAACAGGTGGAGCCAGATGGAATAGGCTTAGCATGGGGCTTCTTCCTCTCTGGGGAAGGGGCACGGGAATGTGAAGGGCGGACAGGGGTGGGCTGTGACGTGGAAGGAGTGGATAGGGCAAGGAGGTGTGCACATTTAGGGACGAGACGGGGTGGGCCAGTGGGCTGGAATAGGTCACTATGGGAGAGTAAAAGTTTATTTGGTGCAATTAGGTTGGGCCTGGAGGAAGGCGTGGGAGTGGAGGTAGAGGGAGTGGTCGTAAGTGGTGTAGGTGTGCATGTTGTGGGTGCAGGTGACTGGACAGTATGCTGAGGTGTGGTGGATTTGTGATGGATGGTTGTTTTGATGCGTTTGAGTGTTTTGGGAGGAGGGGGGCTGGACACAGTGGGACAAGACAGGCTGCCAGTGTGAATTTATGTTGTCTGGGTGTCTGCAAGTCTGGCGAGTGTGCTGCATATGTCAACCAAAGTAGTTGTGATGAGTGCAGGTGTGGTGTCTGAGGTGCATGTATGGATATGTGCTATTGTGGTGACTACAGGAATAGAGTCAGCAACAGTGAATGAAGGTACAGTGCTTGGGGGGGTGTATGTAGAGGGTACAGACAGGGACGTGGAAGAGGTGGACACACTGGGGGAAGTGGATGTTGCTGTGTGTGCATGTGTATGTTGGCTGTGTGAATGGTTGTGGTGGGAGGTGTGGTGCTTGTGTTTTGAAGTGTGCTTTTTGTGTGTTGAGGTGTGTGCCTGCATGTCAGAATGTGTGCTTTGGACGGGTGAAGGGAGTGGGGTGCTGGAAGTGGTAGAGGATGTTGGAGGTGGGACAGAATGACCAGGGACACTGGCTGCTCTCAAAGAGGAGGCCAGAGCCTGAAAAGATCTCTGTAGGCCAGACACAGCACAGTGAATGCCATCCAGATAGGCATTGGTCTGCTGCATCTCTGATGCTAGCCCCTGGATAGCTTTAACGGTGGTTGTCTGCCCTACAGAGATGGTTCTCAGGAGGTCAATAGCCTCTTCCGTGAGGGTAGCAAGGCTGACTGGGGCAGGGGAAGAGGTGCCTGGGGCGAAGGAGACGCCCACCCTTCTGGGTGAGCGGCCATGGGCAACTCGGTGGGGAGCAAATGGGAGGGTGGTGATGGTATGGGGGTGGTTCAAGATGACACAGAATGTGTGGGCCCACTAGGGTCCGCTGCCGCCAGGGAGCCCCCATCAGAGGAGGTATCAGAGTCACTACGTCCAGTGGTAGTTGCCTCCCCTGTGGTACTCCCCTCGCTCTCCAACCCACTGGTCCACTTGGCGTCGGATGACTCTGCCTCTGAGGATCCATGAGTCACTGCATCCCCACTCGCCGGTGACTCAGCTCCCTCGCCAGATGATGCTGATGTACACAGACAACACAAGAGAACAGGGATCGGGAGACAAAAAAGCAGAGAGATTTGTAAATATATGAATGGAGTTAACAAAGTGGTTCATACATACACCCACCCAGAAGACCCTCCAGCAGGCAGCACCTACCGCTATACCCATGGCTATGCCCCTGACTAGTGCCCAGAACCCTGCTGTACAGCCATTCCCCAAATAACTTAAGGACCCGACATGTAGGAGACCTGACCAAAACACTCCTACTCCTCATGGGGGCCATAATGTAGACAAACATCAGTCAGAGTCCCTGTAACTAAGCAGCAGAATCCCGAATGCACACACACATCGATTGAGGGTCAAAAATATGGTATGTGTACTCACTCCCTTGTGACCGCTGTGCAGCCTTCAAGTGCCCATCCAGGTCTGGGTACGCCACCGCCAGGATGCAAAGCATAAGGGAGGTCAGTGCCCGATGGGCACCCCTTCCCCATTGGGAGGAATTCCCCTGCTGGGCCTCCCAGATTTTTTGCGCCCAGCGCCGCGGGGCCTCCCACCTCTTCCTGCAGTGGGTGCTCCAGCAGTTGTAGACCCCCAGGGTCCGCACTTCCTTGGCGATGGCATGCCAAAGTACCCTCTTCTGGTGGGCGCTTACCTAAAAGGTACACACTGAAATGTAACACAGAGGTCAGGCACTGGCCTAACATATACAGCTGGCTATACTTCCACTATGAGACAGGCAGTACAAACTGACTAACAGCATATACACACGCAGCATGTCAGGATCCCTGGCCCATCCAATACCAGAGGTGCACACATGTATGCTGCCAAAACCAACCATTACACACATCCATGGCCCCCAACCCTCCTGCTCACCTGTACCTCTATCCATCCATAGAGTTTGGCGTACAGGGGCAGGCCCCGTCCACGAGCCTCTCCAATTCCTCTTGGGTGAAGGCCGGGGCCCTTTCCCCTGCAACACCTGCCACTTCCGTGACCAGAGGCAGGACACAGCAGTACACTCAGTGGAGTACCTGCTTGCACGAGATAAGGGAGTAAAGTGAAGTTGGGGTGACGAGTTTGTGTACGCACCGCAGCGGTGTGCGCCGTCACCGCCAGAGGCGATCGTGATACACTAGGATTCCCCATTGACATCTATGTTAACCAATGAATTTGTGCACGGTGGTAAACACTGCCTTATGCTGTTACGTCAACCGCTAGCGGTATTAGGTCACTTTCATAACAACAGTTCTGGATTACATGGGGCAGACATTTTGTCAAAAACTGCACATTTATAAAACACCTATCTGCACAGTGCAGGCCCTACTGTTCCACAGACACCCATAGACATGTGACAATTAACATTACCTCACCTGACAAGCACTGATCTATCATTGTGGTCAAGTTGCTGTTATGGCATGCACACTATGCATTTGTGTCGACGACAATCAATCCAGCAGTGCTCAATGACTGACAATGTGTGCAAATGTATGTGTATTCCTCACACATGTTTCAAACTCCTCCTAGGTACAGACCCTTGTGGTGAAGAAGGGCCCCGTCAGTGTACAGAGCACTTGTGGATTTGCAGAAGCGTAACATCATTATCAATTACAGACTCACTTGTGCAACTATTCTTGAACTTTGTGCATTACTGGATCCTGCACTAATTCCAGCAAATCATAATCAGCATGCCATCCCTACTGAACTGCAGGTGCTTTCTGCACTCCATTTTCTGGCCACGGGCTCATTTCAAGTGACAGTGGGCATGGGTGCTGGTTTTTCACAGCCAATGTTTAGCATTATACTGACAAGATTCCTGAATGAATTTGTACGACACCTGCAGTCCTATGTGAGGTTTCCCCAAGGTACTGACCTCCCTGCCATCAAGTTGGATTTCTATGCCTTTGCCAACATACCCCATGTGATAGGTGCCATCGATGGCACCCACATACCTATCATCCCACCAAAAGTCAGTCAACTGGTGTAGAGAAACTGGAAGAACTTTCATTCCATGAACATTCAATTTGTGTGTACTGCAGACCAGTACATCACACATGTGAAAGCCATGTTCCCTGGATCAGTCCATGATTCATTTGTGCTGAGGAACAGTAGTTTGCCACAGAAGATGGAACAACTACAAGAGGACAGAGGGTGGATCATAGGTAGGTGTTTCTGTCACTTCTTGCCATCTTCCAGACAGCCAGGCTGTCTGCCTCTGAGGCTTGTCATTTTAAGTTGTCTTGTGAACCTTTTTCTAGGTGATTCTGGTTATCCCAACTTGCATTGGCTCCTGATACCAGTGAGGAATCCTAGAACAGATGCTGAGAGGGATTACAAAGAGGCCCATGGATGTACTAGGGGGGTGAAAGAGTGCACAATAGGTCTCCTGAAGGCTAGATTTTGTTGTCTACATATCTCTGACGGTTCCCCGGCAAAAGAGCCTGAAAAGGTGTGTAGAATAGTGGTGGCCTGCTGCATGCTGCACAACATGGCTGTGAGAAATTCTATCCCCCTCTTGGAGGAGGAGGGTGCTCTATATCCAGACCAGCTTACTCAGAGAGGGGACGAGAGTGATGGTGATGATGAGGAAGGGGAAGATGTAAATTCCAGGACCCAACTAATACAACTCTACTTCCAGTAACTAAGTGGGACAAATGGATGAGATTGGTGTCTGTGCATCATACTGTCAGTGTGCCTTGTCATCTGGGGAGGGGGTTGGATTAATACTATTTGCCACTGTGTCCAAGTCTGCACAGGGCAGATTACAATTTAGTGTATTTTTTCGACACATATTTGGGCACAACAACATGGAAGTGAGTGGTGTTTTTCATGTTACGCAGGTACAAATAAAGGAGTTATCAACCAGTTACATCCATACTTCACTTTGCTCACACATAATGACAGGGGACATTGTAACAGGTGTGATATATGTTTTATTTGGTGCAGGGATAAAATTGTGCAAATTACAGTGATGGTAGTGGGTCAATGGTGGTTATCCAAAATGGCAACATGGTGGCAGCATTGTTGTCAGTATTGGTAGGTCCATCCATGCTTACATGAGTTTTTAATTATTTATAGCACTGTTTGGTGGTTGATTGAGTGGGATAGTTGGTGAACAGTTTTTAGAAGAGTCACTTTTTAGAGGGGGCCCTGTACTTGGCAGGTGTTCCAGTCTCATATCTTGGCCTGAGGGTCCGTTTTGCAACTGTTGTTGGCCTGTAGGGACTGAAATGGATGAACCCTGTATTTCCTCAGAGGGTAGTATATGGGAAGTTGCTGCTGATGCTCTTGTTGTCCGGTCTGTCTCCTGTGCTGTAGTGGGTGCTTCCTGTTCTGTGTGGGCCTCAGGCTGTGTTTGGACAAGCTGCAGCAGCGCTCCTGCTATGCTGGCAATTGTGGCACTGTGCAGTTGCCACTGCTCCATGGCCTCTTGGTGGTGTGCTTGCTGCATTCTCTGACTCTGCTCCAGGGTGGATACTATCTGGGCCAATCTGTCCTGGGTATGGCGGTAGGCTCCCAGGACCTCAGAGATCACATCCTGGCCTGCAGCATACATGCTGTGGCCTCCATCCTGGGCCACTGATGCCCTCCCACTGGACCTAGCCCCCTGTGCCTGTGTCCCCTGCACAGGTCTGGCAGTGCCACTTGTACTGAGGCCATCGTCTTCCTGCCTGTTGGTGGGGGGGGACTGTGGCCTCTGTAGTTGTTTTCCACCAGTCTGTGGCCTGGATACCCAGGTGTGGGGACGGTTGCCCTGGGCTGATGTTATTGGCTGGGTGGTAGGGGTTTCAGTGGTATCCTGGGTGGGGCTGCTGGATGGTGACAGTCCAGGACTGTCTGAGGGCCCAGCCTGATCATCAGTGTCCAGGGTTCCATCCCCAGTGTCCTGTGAGGTGCCTCTGTCTCCCTGGGGGACACTGCCGCTCCTTGTCCTGTCCATCAGGGTGGAATGGGTGGTGGTGCCTGTTGGGGGAGATGGACATGTCTGTTACATTATCATAATCGGATGGGGGCAGGGGCCTGGGGGGGTTTGTGCATCTTACACACTTTGGGGCCATGCAGGATGCTTTAGTGGGGTTAGCATTGCTTTTAGCTTAGGATGTGGAGGTGCATTGTGGACATTATAGGCCATTGTGTTTCCTTGCAGGGGTGGGTGGCTGTGCACAGGAGGAGGGATGTGGGCCTGTTAGTGAGCATGCAGGGGGAGTGGATTCAGTGCCTTTGGGCTGGGAGGGGTAGTGATCCTGGTGGGTGTTGGTGGGGTGGGGTGGTGCATGCATTACAGGTGTGATGGATATGGGGTAAATGTAGACGACTTACCCGAGACCATTCCTCCAGTGAGTCCCTCACACTGCAGGATGGCCAGTACCTTTTCCTCCCATTCAGTGTAGTCAGGTGGTGTTGGTGGAGGTCCTCCCCCAGTCTTCTGGACTGCAATGTGGTGCCTAGATGCCATGGCCCTGACCTTCCCCAGCAGGTCATTCCATCTTTTGCCGATGTCGTCCCTGGTGCATGGATGGTGTCCCACTGCATTGACCCTGTTGACTATTGTCTGCCATCGTCCATCTTCCTGGCGATGGGTGTTTGATGCACCTGAGCCCCAACAAGTTGTAGCTCGACCTTCGGGATCTCGTCCACAATGGTCCTTAGCTCCCTTTCTGTGAAGCGTGGGTGTTTGGGGGGTGCCATAGTGAGTGTCGTGGATGGTGTCTGGTGTGGATCTCGGTGATGGTGCTCTTCTGTGGTTGGGTGTGAGTATCGTGGATTGTGGCATTCTGTGTCTGCTTCTGGTAATCCGTGTCTTCGTTGGCCTACTTTTGGTGCAAAGGATTGTGGGGTGAGTCTGTGAGTGTTTTATGGTGTTGTGGATGTGTGTCAGGTGTGTGGGTTTCGAACTTATCCAATGTGTGCACTTCTCACTGTTGGGTCCACTTGCCGCCCGTGGCATTGCATCCAGTGCCAAATATTCACATCAGATGGTAGAGCACTTTGCCCCACCACAGCTTCCTGGCATATGTGGGGTAGCCCTGCATTACACAGCCACACAGAACAAGCATCAATGGGAGATAATGCTGCACAAACCAAATGAATGCCCCCATCTGCAAACTTGTTGCCCATCCTCCCTTTTCCTGACATCATGCAGTTTATATTAACTACAAATGCAGTTGCAGGGAAAAAAATACAATTTGAAATTACCAAAACTACCCAAAAAACTATCCTACCCCTACACAAATACCCCATAATACAGCTACAGGACACAGCACCAAAACACTCCCAAAACACCAACCCACCAACAACACCAGCTTCACGCATCCCCAGACAGTCACAAACAATAAGACTGTGAAGTGAAAATGAAAGTGAACTCACTGTACCATGTATGCAGGCAGAATGTCCTGGTTCATCCCTTCCTGGGCGTGTGCATCATGTTTTCAGTTATACGTCATTCTTTTTGACGCATGATGGTCATGCACCGATTTTGTACCATTGTGTGTGAAAAGGCCTGTGGACTTGCGATAGACGCTCAGGGGCCAGGCATCTTTTTGCTGCATAGAAAAGTATGAAGCTTAGGCATTTGCATCTACATTTTTGACACATGACGGTCATTTGTTGATTTTGTCCCATTGTGCATGTGGACTTGCCGTAGACGCTCAGGGGCCAGGCATAAGTTTTCTGGCATTGCGGAGTATGGAATTGAGCCTTTTGTGTCATAAATTTTAGACGCATGACAGAAATGTGTGGAATTTTGCTAAATAGGCCTAGAGTGCAACCAGATTCACATACCATGTCACATGGGCTATGCAATAAGGCTGCCATAATAGTATGGTTACATGTGTGTGCCTATCCATTTATATCTTGATGGTAACATTGGTGTGTTTAACGTATATGTTTGTTTATGTGTGTGATGCATGCAATGACTTATACCTTGTGCATATGTGCATGTGTAACTACACTATGTCCAAATACATGTGTACTATGTGTGTACGTATATGTTAGAACATTTATTTGTGGATGTACCACATTGTTATGTCTGATATACAAATGAACACATACCAACAACACAATAGACATGATGGCCTATGTCCAATACATGGTAAGGCGTGTGACAGCCATGACAATTTGTACTCAGAGGATGCAGTGGACTACGGCTGAAATGAAATTATGTTACCCCTGGCAATTTGTCTGTACATGTGTGTGCACTCTTTGGTGAGTTATTGGTTTAGCCTTCATGATTCTCTACTATATGTGTGACATATAGTTTTCCATGCATTTTAGTTGCAGGAGATGTTAGAAAGAAATGTGTCAGTGAAGGTTGCTACATGCTGTGGCTGTAAACACATGTGTAGTGTCATTTCAGTAACATAATACCACAGTGGTGTGTTCATTGCATATGAAACCTCACATATCTAAATTTCTACATGGACACGTGTGGGACTTTGACAAATGCCTGTGTAGTCATATCACTGCCATCTATGTTTCTGTATGTCAGAACATATGTGAGGGTAATTTTTTCCTGTCAATGATCTTGTGATACATATGCAATTAAATTTGTGGTAAGTTGCCTTTTATTCAGACTCCAATAGACAGTACCACACCTAAGACATTTATGTGGTACATGTGTGCTGAGATAGCTGGTATATGTGCGCATGCCCCCCACTAGGAACTCACATTCGTCCACATCATGTTTGTTGTGACTGTCACATACAGTGGCATACCACAGTGTAGCAGTGTTGAGCTCTGGGAAAGATGGCAGCCTACTCTTCACCACTACTGTGGGAGTTTTTATGCAGACGCAAACCTATGGTTGCATGTAATGGGGCAGGTTTGCGTACCTCCAGGTTACTCAGTCCACTGTGCACATGCAACAATCCCCTGAAAATGTCAAATGTTTATGTAGCCAGAGCTCTGGTGTTAGGGTGTTTTGAGGGGGATCTTGCTTCTTCATAATTGCCAGTCAGAAGAGCAATGCACAGTCCCCTGCAGACAGACAGATGCACAATTGTGATCAAATGGACTGGGATATTAATTTTTCCTCTAGGGAAATTGATGTCATCCTTCCCCTATCATGTACTGAAGACTGTCTACCTGCACGTGTTGGAAATGTCTCACCAATTGACGCCCATAGTAACTTCCATAGGCAGCTTAGTTAGGGGTTGTATCGCTGTTGGGACTTCTATTTTGGGAACATGCCAGGGGACAGATGGTGTTATCTGTCACTGCCTCCTGTTATGTTGGCATGCGATGGCCAACTACCAGGCTATATTAGTGGCAAACATGTCTGGGTTATGTACTGACCTACCCATCCTCTCTCTACATATGTTGGATGATCACATGTAGACATTAATGTGTTGCGCAGTCAGTATTGGTGTATGTGTGTTCCTTCTCCTAGTTTTACCGCATTACTTTTAAGGGGTATTTTGTGTCCAACATTGCTGCCATTCGTTAGGCTGCTTACACTTTGTACACATCTTCTAGAGCAACATTGTCTGGTCATACATGGACAGAATGCAGCATGTGACTTGTGTCAATTGTACAGGAACACATCTTCTACTACTGGCTACATGGTAGTTACTGTGTCATCTCCAAGTGACCTCCCATGTTGTTTTTCCATGTATCTGTAGGTATCTCTCAACTGTCCATCCACATCTTCCATTGAACATGGGTATGGATTTTTTGCTGCATGCACCTACCTATGGAACTCTTGCCATGACTGTATGAGGTTGATGTGTGAAATCATCTCAGTGCTGCTTTTTTCATTAGCCAAATGCACTATATATGTCTACTTCTACTCCCATTCTTTTTTTTAAATGGGTCTCTGACATATTTGAACATTGTTGGACATAGGTGCACATCCCACACCTGATTGGCATGTTGGAGACCAAAACATATTTGGGTTAATTTGTAACTGTTGGTAACTTTCTCTTGGTCTGGCATGTGAGTGACAAAAAGTGGTGTGTATTGCTATGTGCTGTGTGATGTTGTTATACGGAGCATACTAGGTAATCATGCTGATACATGTCAACCATTGTGGGTACTTGCAAACCCTTTCCTACGTAGGACATACGCCCGTTCATCAATCTTCACATGTACATCTGTAATTGCTGTAGGCATGTGTCAAGGCAGCAGATTTGTGTGACAAGTGTGTTTCTAATGTACATAGGAAGTGGAACACACTCTGCCTATATTCCACCTAGATAATAATTTGGTGGTGCATTGTCCCATTTTATTCTTAGATCATGACAATGGGTCATATATTTGGATAGTGAATGGAGGAACCCAAGGTGCAAGGGTTCCTCCATTGTGCCGATGCAGGCAAAACTACGGCAGCCCTGTTGGAAGGGACAGGAATGTGCCTTATTGCATAGATACAGTGCTTTCCTGCCCTTTCCATTTTGACGAAGGGTAGCACAGCAAGGTAACTTGCTGCAATGCCCTGCACCAAATTCTCATAAATTTGTCCTTCAGTGTATCCTCAGCATATGTGACAATATCATAACCAAAGCTTCTAATTAAGATAGCCAGTGGGAAAGCATACATGTTAAATAAGGTAGGGCTCAGGAATGATCTTTCAGCTTCTTCTCTTAAGTCTTCCAAAGTTATAAGAGATTGCTCTTAAGCTGTGCAGCTATTTAAAAACTGATTTTTCAAATATTTTAACAAGAAATGGAAGACGAGAGATGGGTCTGAAGATGGATGTTAGAGCCTGTTGAGTTTTTTTTCAATAGAGGGACGATCAAAGCTGTTGTCTTAGGCTCTGGTAAGTGTGCTTTAGTCAAGGACAAATTTAGTAAGTAAGGCATCACAGGCACCTGTACAACAGATGCAAAAGATAAAACGCAGTGAGAGCAGTTGTCCTTCGGTGACCCTGAAGATGTAGCTCATGATGGAAGATCAAAGTTGTCTAACGTGGTTTCGTTATTTCATGACTAATGTTGCAAAATAAATAGTTGGGTCTATGAATGATCACACAGGGAAGAAAGTGCTAATTTTGGAGATTTGTTAAGTTATTGTGATGCTGTGGAAAAGGTTGGATCATTTTAGTGTATCACTGTGGATTAAGTACATTTCTTACTATGAAAAACAAATTCCGAGATTATTTTTTTGCTTCATCAATTTGAGTGTCATAGTAAGTAATGCTGGCTGAGATTTTTATATTTGCTGAGTTCTTGTTTATGAACAATTTGATCAAAGTTGGTATAGTTTTTCATCTGAATACGTTCAAGGCATCTACGTGTGTGTTTAGCTTCCTTCAGTTCACTACTGTATGAAGAGCTGGGGAAACTTGTGTTTCGAAGAGATGGTTTTGTGAAAAATTGCAGAATCAAGTGCCTTGGTTGGCCAATTAGTATATGCATTGACATTAACTCTAGTGTCTTCAGATGATGGTTTCAGAAGCTGTATTATGGTCTAAGAAAGTGTAGCTTTAGTAAGCTGGGTCTGTGGATGGGTCATATGCTCCTTGACTGGTTAAGAGGACAAAAATGTTTTCTCGGAGCCAAGGAAGTTTAATGGGACATCAAAATGATCAGCTCAGGAAAATACTAAAGGGGTTGCGACTTCAAGATGAGAATAATCTACAAAAACAGGATCTAAAAAGTGGGGGCACGTACTAATTGAATGAAGCTTATTGTGGTTAAGGCGTTCAGCAAATGAGTGGTTTTCGTGGAGGTTGGATTATCCAGTTTGAAGTTAAGATTCCTTGATTCAGTGAGGTTAGCTGTTTTTAAGAAAAAATGAGTCAAATGTCAGAAATTGCTTAACGAAATCTGGATTGAGGTTGAGGCAGATGGTTGATTATTGCACCTGATAAGTACAGTAACGAATTAAGCTGTAAGAGAAGAGCAACGATACTGACTCTGTGCACATCTCCAGGTCTGGGTTAATGTATCTTGATTCCAAGTTTATCAAATCTCATTTTATCACATATATCCCTTTAGGATGACAAATACCAATTTCAAATTATTTTAGTTTATTCATTGCATTATGAAAAGCTTGATCATACTAAAACACATATTATATGGTAAAGCAACAAAGATCAAGCAATGTTCTTATCTTTAACATTATCACAGAGATCTTTCAAACTAGGTTACTCATTCTTTTTTTTTTACATTTTCTGGACCAGTTTAGGAATTTAAAATCTACATTGTTGCACATTTGCAACTAAATATTAATCTTGCCATAAGCCGTGTCCCTAAAGATCTTTAGAAGGTGTGATTTGTTAATTACGTGAAGGTAAAGCAAGACAGCATTCTAATCATATACAATAGCATACAATGTTCCCTAACAATAAATAGACATCTGTCACATGCTCTAAACAGAAAAAATCATTGTATTAAATTCTGTGATCAATTTAAAATAAATTGTCATCCCATCATATCTATACTTTAAACATCAAAGTCTCTTTTGTCTCCTGAAATGGGAGTAAACTCCTTTTAAGCCTAACTTTACACTGCCAGATGTTATTTCTTTCCTTTTTAATTTTTGAAGGAAAATATGATCAGAGAAGAATTCGTAGGGAATGTTTAAGATACCCTCTTTAAGCAATAAATGGAGATTCACAACCCTGAGATATTGCAAGCCGATGAAATATTTGCAGTGTTAGTGTTCCTTTTGAGACCCTGAAATTATTCAAAGTAATTTATTATTTAACATGGTTGAACATCAAAGGCTGCGCTGTGAAAATTAACATTTTGTTCTGTATTATGTTTCTGCAATATCTATTCATATGCTTAGCTCCAGATCCAAATGCACAGCTCTGCCAAAGCACATTCGATACAAGGTGCATGTTCTGTACCCACATTATGAGCTGGCAACCATCATTAGTGCACTGTGTACACTGTGGACCTAATTCACGAAGCCACTTACAGCTGCACACCTGCATTTATAGCCAAAATGGCTCTATTTACGCTGCTGTGCCACAAAAGAATACCTAGCAGACATAAATGTTTTTAGTACGGCTCATTTTATGACTTAATTTTAATATAGATATGTCTATTTTTGGATGTCAATATCTTTGCTACAATATTAGGGTAGAATGATAACGGCTATATAATCAGGACTTTATATGAAAATAACAACTGTCTCAATGCCATTTCCAGTAATACCTCTGGAAAGCTACAACTCTAACCTTGTAGGACCAGTAAGACCAGGAGGCAATGCTCAGTCTTCCTGTCTTTCTCAGCTGACATAGTCGACACTGGTTAAGTTTCAAGACATTTATGATAGTTTGAACAAGATTCAATTTTCTAATTAAAATAAATAAAGTCTTGGGGGAGTGGCTATGATGTTGCTTGTGATGGCAGCCTGACCACAGAGCTCCCAGTCTTGTGGTCACTCGAACATCTAAATATACTGGCCAGTTGTGTTGGAAGACTGCAATAAGAATGACTAAGATTTATGCCATGAGTAGGGTCATGAAAGAGCACCCAGCTAAAGAACAGTAGTGCCTTGGCGCAGTTCTTTCTCTGACAATGGGCCTGATTTAGAACTTGGCAGACGGATTACTACATCACAACGGTTATGGATATCTTGTCCGCTAAAATTCCATTCTATCCTATGGGATTATATTTCAGTGGATGGGATATCTGTCACCAGTGTAACAGAGTAACCTGTCTACCAAGTTAGTTCTAAATCAGGCCCTATGTTTCTCTCTCAAAGAGGGCAAGATCGCAGTGACCATTTTCGTTTATGGAGTCCAGTAAATAATGGTAAGCTTCATTTTGATTCATCTTGTGGATTATTTGAAGTACAGTACAGGTTTTGCATTTTCTCCTAATTTTATTTTCACCTCATGAGGTCTTTTAAATAGCTCTCATAACATGTGACTGCCTCCGTCTTTCTTGCTTTATTTTTCTCTGCCAATGCCGGAGACTCTTCGATGCCATTCATTCAAGTGTTATTTCTTAGTGTCGCAGAGGTTAGTATTGATGAATTATTTTGTGGCATTATTTATTCTCTATACCTGGGTAAAACAAGGCATTCAAAACTTTCTAAAATACCTCCAAATTATCAAAACTAAGAAGCCTCTTTAGACTAACATCCTATCATGGAAGGTTCTCTGACATCGAAACATATGTATACCTTCTGCAATCCCTAAGTTAATTTTGTCATCAAAATCATCTTCTTCATTACCAGATACCAAAAGATCAAATCCTGAACCTCTGTCTCTTAGTGTCAATCTCCTCTGTTTTCCATGGAGATCTTAATGGATGAAATAGGAGCCATCTGTCCTCACATTGAGGAGACAAGCTGACAGTTGTAAATATTGAATGATAAATGGTCTTTTTGTAAATAAAGTGAGAAGTAAAGCAGGGAAAGGGTATTATTCAGGTTGCAACTGGTAAATATGATTCCATGCAGAAGGAAATAACTTCACTGAAAACACTGTCTGAAGATTTAGAAAATCGGGAATAAGAAGAATAATTCACACATGTATGGTCTTATCGAGCAAATTGAAGCATATTATTCCATCCCATTCTTTGACTCCTCTCTTCCAAAGTTGTTGGAATTTCCAGATGCCACACAATTAAATATTCAAACAAGCTCATAGATGGGGGCCAATAAATAGGTTTTCTGCCAATGCATCTAAAACAAGAGGATGTATTGTTTACTTTTTAGAACATATTCAGTTATTAAGATCCTTAATGCAGCTTAGGCCAAGAAACATCTTTCTTGAATGGGCAATACACTTTTCTACCTCAATTTGTAGATAAAGAAACAGCAGATAGTTGCGAAGACTCCTTAGAGCTTTGACCATCTCTTCACTCTATGCAGTCCAGATATGGTCTGATCCATCAATGTTATTTTTAAGTGACTTATAATGTTGAGACAAACACATATGATGATCCTGCTAAACTTAGACAATCCATTTATTAACATAGAGTTGAGATAATGGAAACTTCAAGGCTCTGCAGTTGTTAATATATTGAAAGATAATGTTTATTTGGTTTTTGTTGTGGTTTGCTGAAGGTGCTGACAATAGTTTTGTTTCATTACAGGTTTCAGAGTTTTGTATGAAACCTGAGGACTTGCATTTTTGTCCTGTCACCACACCAGTGACTCCCTGCCTGTGTCACCTCTGTAATTTGCTGTTTTCCCTCCTCAATTTTACGTCGCCCTATAATTATTTCTTGCGGACATCAAGTCATTGGTATGTAATTCTGATCCTCCTTATTATACTTTTTTCTTTTTTAGATTTCACACCTCTTTTTATGTCTTTCCTTTTCTTGTCTATTCTCTACTCTTCATTTCCTCTATTTCACAGCATACCCATTCCTTTCTTTGTGTTGCCTGGAAGTATTGTGTATGCCTCATTATATTTCCTTAATAAAAGGCCTCATTCAGATTTATTTCTGGGAAAACTAGTAAAATTTAAAACCTTATATTGTTTTATTAAAGGAAACACATGTATCAGCTATGGAGACTCAGAAACTTCCAAAACGTTAGGTGGGAAAGGTTCTGGTATCTAATGTTTTCAACTAGAAAAAATGGTTCAGCCAGTTTGTATGATAAAAATGTAGAAGTTATTGTTAGATCACAACAAACCGATAATAATGGTTGATGGGTTGCTGCAATGTTCTGTATTAATAAGATCCTTATTACCATATGTAATGTTTATGGTCTCACTCAGAGTAATTATACATTATGGCCAGATTGCAAAAACATTCTTGGAATTTGGTGACCAAACTTTAATTTTTAGGGGTAATTGCAATCAAGATATAGATACTTTTATAGACAGAAATTCAAAGTGTAATTTTTTCCCTTAAAAATGCATAAACAATTTGGCTCCTCCATGAAATAAACACCCTTGATAGACTCATTGAGGATTAGGAATTCATCACTGAGGGATCATTCTTTTTTCTAGCTGCCCCATTACTCGCTGTCTTCAGTCATATTACTTGACAATATTTTTCTTAGTAAACATTTGGCCCACCTTTTGAATTCTGTATCTGAATCCAAACTGAGGAAATGCTTTGTTCTGCCTTCCTGGAACTGGGCTGCCCAGACCCCAGGATGGCAGAACCCTGTCTGTGAGGTGGCAGCAGCTGTAGCTGCAGTGCAAGCCTCATAGAGCTGGTTTGGCAGTACTGTGGGCCCATGGTGGAGCCCCCAGGATGCATGGAATTGGCTCCCCAATACCATATTTGGAACAGGGGAACAATTCCATGATCTTAGACAGGTTACATGGCCATTTTCGGAGTTACAATTGTGAAGCTACATACAGGTATTGACCTATGTGTAGTGCACGCGTGTAATGGTGTCCCCACACTCACAAAGTCACGGGAAATGGCCCTGAACTACGTGGGGGCACCTTTGCTAGTGCAAGGGTGCCCTCACACTTAGTAACTTTGCACCTAACCTACAGCAAGTGAAGGTTAGACATATAAGTGGCTTATAAGTTACTTAAGGGTAGTGGAAATGGCTGAGAAATAATGTGTGTGTTATTTCACGCAGGCTGCAATTACAGGCCTGGGCAAGGGTTTGTCTGAGCTCCCTATGGGTGGCAAAAGAAAAGCTGCAGCCCATAGGGAGCTCCTGGAACCCCAATGCCATAGGTACCTAGGTGCCATATAGTAGGGACTTATCAGGGAGGTCCAGTGTGCCAATTTAAATTTGTAAATGAAGTAACTAGCCTACAGTGACAAATTTAAAAGCAGAGAGAGCATAAGCACTGAGGTTCTGGTTAGCAGACCCTCAGTGACACAGTCACGCACTACTGACAACACACACATTAGGCTTAAACTATGAGCACTGGGGTCCTGACCAGCAGGATCCCAGTGAGACAGGCAAAACACACTGACATATAGGTTTTTTTCTATGAGCACTGCGGTCCTGGCTTGCAGGATCCCGGTGACACAGTAAAAACACACTGACACACACTCACAAACAGGCCAAAAGTCGGGGTAACCATGCTAGAAAGAGGCTACTTTCTCGCACATGTGTATTGCAACATGGGTTAAGCACGTTCTGATAAGGGTGTACCAATGTATGTATGTAGGTTTTCAGCATTTTACTAATCAGTTTCCCCAGGATTTTGTATTCTGTATTTGTAAAGACAGCAGCCTGCATGATTTTACCTCTGAATGGTCCAGACAAGTTTTTGGTAACACCGCTACTGTGGCTGTTCTATTTGAGACAGGCAACTCACCCCTGCAATATGCTGCGATACAGACCGCCAGTAGCCTTTGAGTTAGTTTATTACTGTAGATAAATTTAAAATTCAGAAGGAAATCTGTTGTCCACGAGTGTAATTCCTGGCCAGGTCCTCCATAGCAGAGGTTCTCTGTTCTCATGACAAAGGTACCTCCAATGCCTCCCTCGATCTAGCATCCTGACAAGGCCTAGGTTTTTGTTCCAAATATTTTTAAAGAGCAATGGGACCCTTCATCTTCGTACTTGTATATATATTGTCTCATAATATTGCACAAAGGTCTCACTTTTCTCCCCCAGCTTAGGGATATGCTACCAGCCTCACTGCAATCGTACATATGGGTGATCTGTCAATACAAGCTTGTGTCAGCCTCTCTAGTAGGGGCCATGCTAAATTGCCCTCCCTGTGTTTCCTGGCAGAATATTCTTTGTATCTTATCTATCTGAGTCTTTCCAGCCTATGTGTGTGTCCCAAGACACACAGAGTCCATTGCAACTCTCATGTCTCATGTCCCAAATCCAGCAACCCACTACACGACTATATATCACTAAAAGCAATGCAAACATCTAAATCTCTTAAAATTACAAACTACATTTTTTAATATTAATAACAATTTTACCAACAATAGTAACATCTAACATTAATATTTTAACTAAAACATAGAAACATTATTTAAAAACAATACTTTTTACAACTTTTTTTACTGAAAACTATATTAAAAACAACAACATTATAATAAACTGTATTGCTTATCATAAACATTTTATTTACAATATTGCATCCAATAATATTTTTGTATCACAATATTTCTTTTCTGATATTTATGTGTTATGATATTTTGAGCTTGATGTTTTGTCCAAACACAAGATACAATATGAGATGATCAATGATGTGGGCTGGGAGACTTGGGGGACTGATGTGTTCTTGATGAGTGGATCTCCTGATAAATGCACTACACAACCTCTCACACTGTTCTAACTGGAATTAATCATTATGTTCTCAGTTCAAAGTTAATACTGGCAAGGTAGTTTTCATTCACTAATAATCCAGCCTCTGGCTGGGGGCTGGGAAACGTGGTAATCAGAGAGCATTTTTTTCATTTATTCAGGGTGAAATATTGTTCAGAGCAGTCATATGAGTGCAGACAGATATGGAGCACAGATTGCACACACAAGATGTCAGGGGTGAGTAGACCAAGATTTTATGAGCTATGTAGTGGTCCATAATAGATTCCCCGTGGCTGATTTGGGTGAGTGGGAAAGGTGTCCCTACTGCACTACACACCACATACAACTTTATAACATGAACACTTCATGGGCTGGGCACCCCTTCCAAATGACACAGTTTTCTTTGTTATGAGGTGTAAGAACATATGCATAGTATGCCTCCAGAAGACACATTTGATAAAAGAGGAGATTGAGAAACTCTGTGGGAGTCAAGTAAGGGGTACTGCCTACTAAGCATTTTCTTGTGGAAACCTGACCTGGATTGTGCCCAGAGTACCTTATGTCATCTTTTACACTCATATAGATGAGGATGTCATGTACACTATCCTGGATGGGACAAAAGAAGGGGAGGAAGTATCATTAACAGGCATGCATGCCCCAAACACAGGTCAAGTCCAATTTCTGGACCTGCTGAATACGCACTTGATTACAGTCTGCAATACACTCAGGATACAGGGCAAATACAATATGGTGTGGCTATTGATAAAGATAGGGTAGTTCCCCTTTGTGGGGAGCTGCGTGTAGATTCACTTTGCAAAAATGTAAAACCTGCGTGAATTAATGGCAATTTCAAGAAGCTTACAGCGAGCAGTACCTAAGGGAGTGAGAATAGTCTTTTATTCCTCAATGCATGAATTTTAAACAAGATTGGACTTGTTCTACTCAAGATGGAAAGAGGATTTGAGATGCTGTTGAGTGACTATTTCACTAGCACCTCATCGGAATGCGGCCAATTATAGCTGTTGGTTGCAGGGGACTCAGTGCAACTGGCGATACCAACTGTAGGAAAGTACCATCTTGCCTGGCATGTTACCCTCAATTTTACTTGTATGTTAGTTTGTTTTTGCCTGTCTCAGTGGGATCCTGCTAGCCAGGACCCCAGTGCTCATAGTTTGTGGCCTGAATGTGTGTCCCTGTATAGTGACTAACTGTGTCACTGAGGCTCTGCTAATCAGAACCTCAGTGCTTATGCTCTCTCTGCCTTTAAAATTGTCACTATAGGCAAGTGAACATTTTCATCAATTCTAATTGGCACACTGGAACACACTTATTCCCTAGTATATGGTACCTAGGTACCCAGGATATTGTGGTTCCAGGAGATCCCTATGAGCTGCAGCATTTCTTTTGCCACCCATAGGGAGCTCAGACAAATCCTACACAGGATTGCCACTGCAGCCTGAGTGAAATAACGTCCAAGTTATTTCACAGCCATTTTACACTGCACTTAAGTAACTTTTAAGTCACCTATATTTCTAACCTTCAGTTGGAGAAGGCTAGCTGCAAAGTTACTAAGTGTGAGGGCACCCTGGCACTAGCCAAGGTGCCCCCACATAGTTCAGGGCAATTTCCTCGGACTTTGTGAGTGCGGGACACCATTACACATGTGCACTACACATAGGTCAATACCTATATGTAGCTTCACAATGGTAACTCTGAATATGGCCATGTAACATGTCTAAGATCATGGAATTGTCCCCCCATGCCAAATCTGGTATTGGGGTGCCAATCCCATGCATCCCCGGGGCTCCAGCATGGACTCCGGGTACTACCAAACCAGCTCTCTGGGGTTTTCACTGCAGCTACCGCTGCTGCCAACCCACAGACAGGCTTCTGCCCTCCTGGGGTCTGCCCAGCCCAGTCCCAGGAAGGCAGAACAAAGGATTTCCTCTGAGAGTAGGTGTTACACCCTCTCCCTTTGGAAATAGGTGTTAAGGGCCTGAAAGGAGTAGCCTCTCCAGGCCTCTGGAAATGCTTTGAAGGGCACAGATGGTGCGCTCCTTGCATAAACCAGTCTACACCAGTTCAGGGAACCCATAGCCCCTGCTCTGGCATGAAACTGGACAAAGGAAAGGGGAGTGACCACTCCCCTGTCCTTCACCACCCCAGGGGTGGTGCCCAGAGCTCCTCCAGTGTTTCCCAGACCTCTGCCATCTTGAATCCATAGGTGTGAGGGCACAATGGAGGCCTCTGAGTGGCCAGTGCCAGCAGGTGATGTCAGAGACCCCTCCTGATAGGTGCTTACCTGACTGGGTGGCCAGTCCTCCTCTGAGGGCTATTTAGGGTCTCTCCTGTGGGCTTTTCCTCAGATAACGATTTGCAAGAATTCACCAGAGTTCCTCTGTATCTCCCTCTTCGACTTCTGCCAAGGATCGACCACTGACTGCTCCAGGATGCCTGCAAAATTGCAACAAAGTAGCAAGAAGACTACCAGCGACATTATAGGGCCTAATCCTGATGGCTTTCTCAACTGTTTCCTGGTGGTGCATGCTCTGGGGGCTGTCTGCCTTCACCCTACACTGGAAGCCAAGAAGAAATCTCCTGTGGGTTGACGGAGACTTCCCTCTGCTAACGCAGGCACCAACCTTCAACTTCACCAGTCCTCTGGGCCCCCTCTCATCATGACGAGCGTGGTCCCTGGAACACAGGTGGTGGATTCAAGTGACCCCGACAGTCCAGTGGTCCATCTGCCCAGATTTGGTGGAGGTAAGTCAGTAATCTTGTGTACTGCACGAACTGCAGCTGCTAGGGCTTCTATGCACTTTTGCAAGTAATCCTTCATGCACAGCACAGCCCAGGTCCCCCGCACTCTGTCCTGCTTTGCACAACTCGCTGAGTTGACCACCGGCTTTGTGGGACCCTCTTTTGTAGTGTTGAATTGACTGCCGTGCTCAGTTTCCTTGAACCTGTGTTCAGGTACTTCTGTGGGTGCTGCATTCTTGTGTGTGGGCTCTCTATCTTGCTGAGCGCCCCCTCTGTCTCCTCTTCCAAGTGGCGACCTCTTGGTCTTTCCTGGGCCCGGGCAGCACCCTTTTTCTTCAACCGCGACCTTTTCAGCTAGCAAGGCTTGTTTGTAGTATTTCTCCAAAGAAACAGCTCTGCATCCTTCAGCATTCCATAGGACATCTTCTGTGCAAAGGAGAAGTTCCTAGCTTCTTCCATTGTTGCAGAATCCTCAGCTTCTTCTACCCAGAGGCAGCCATTTTGCACCTTCATCCGGGGTTCAGTGGGCTCCTGTCTCACGGACACTTTTGTGACTCTTGGACCTGGTTCCCTTCCTTTACAAGTCCTCAGGTCCAGAAATCTGTCTTCAGTGCTTTGCAGTCAGTTGTGGTCCTATCATGACTTTAGTGTGTTTCTTGGGAAGTAGGGTCACTTTACTCCTACTTTTCAGGGTCTTGGGGTGGGGTATCTTGGACACCCTTAGTATTTTCTTACACTCCCAGCGACCCTTTATACACTACACTAGGCCTGGGGTCCCTAAGTGGTTCACATTCCACTTTCTAAGTATATGGTTTGTGTTGCCTCTAGGCATATTGCATCCTATTGTATTCTACAGTGTTTGCACTACTTTTCTAACTTACTTACCTGATTTTGGTTTGTGTGTATATTTTGTGTATTTTACTTACCTCCTAAGGGAGTATATCCTCTGAGATATTTTTGGCACATTGTCAGTAAAATGAAGTACCTTTATTTTTAGTAACTCTGAGTATTGTAATTCTTATGATATAGTACTGTATGATATAAGTGGTACAGTAGGAGCTTTGCATGTCTCCTAGTTCAGCCTAAGCTGCTCTACTATAGCTACAGCTATCAGCCTAAGCTGCTAGAACACTACTAATCTACTAATAAGTGATAAATGGACCTGGCACAAGGTGTAAGTACCATCAGGTACCCACCATTAGCCAGGCCAGCCTCCTACACCAACATGGAGGCTAGAGGTAAATGAATTAGCTGATACTCTCTTTTAGGTTGAGATAGGGGATCAGATAGACAGCTACTTCGGGGAGAATGAGGAGACCATTGGGGATGTTATGCTGGATTTGTCAGGGGACAGTGTGGAAAGTATTTAAATTAAGAATATATTTAATGTATTGTTGATTTGTATTTTATTTTTTCAATGATTAATATGATGAAAGAGTTATGTTACATTTGAATTTACATTTGAAATGTTATTTTTTATTTTAGTTTTATTAGTAATAACAATTAGTTATATTTTAGTAGTGGGTTGTTGGGTTTGTACGGGCAAATGGTGGGAAGTTAATTAAGATAAATAAATTATTGTTTTTTAGATTATAAGTCTTAAATAATAATTGTATTGATCTGTAATTAAGTAAAAATGTTAATACTGACTTATTTAAGTTATACTTCAGTAGTAGGTTGTTGTATTGGTAAGGATGTAGTGTGGAAATTAGCTATCATAAAAATGATAATTTATTGCTAATTAGTTTTATTGTTAATTATTCAATTAAATGTTATTTATGTAGATAGTTTATTATTGATTCATGTAAAAATATATTTTAGTTGCGGGTTGCTGGGTTTGAGTGGAATAGAGTGAGAAGTTGAATTCAATTAAATGTATTTTAATGAAATGCTAATCTTTAATAAAATTAAATATTATTTAAATATTAAGAGATGCGCTGAAATGTGCATTTAATGTGGTGATGCTTGGTGCAGCTGGTGCTGATTGGGGTGGAGTGGGACTATGTCCCCAGCCACCCAGGAGTCAAGGAATGACCAGGGACTTTTAAGTGCCTAGTGATTCCTGCAGCATGGGATGCATGCGGGGTGCACCCATGCCGGACTCGGGCCCATCTTCACCCAGATGAGGCTGTACTGGGCTGGGCCACATCTCATGGTATCCCAACCCTGATCACCATAAAGGTACCATTTTTCAGTTGTTGGTTGGAGGGTGATGCTTTGCTAAACTGTTTGTTTTTTAAATTTATTTAGATTGCATGACTGATCCCTCTCTCCCCTCCTAACTGCTCTTATTCCCCAGGCTGTACAATGGGGAAAAAGAAAATAGTTCAGAGTACTTCTGTCCCTACAACCCCTGCTAAACCCACTACCAGTCATCTTGTACTCAAGCGAGCTGTGGGAGTCATCAATAACGAAATCAGCCTCACTCAAAGGAGACTTTCATTAAAGCTTGACCTGTTGATAGGGTCTGAAGTTTTGAACCACCTTCCGAGGGCCTTACTTCTGAGACTATGACAGTACTCCCGCACAACCCTACACCTATAGTTATAACCCCTGTTAATGCCCCTATATTATTCAAGTTATCTAGTCCCAAACCTCTGGTAAGTTGTGCCCATTTCTCCGTATATTCTAGGAAATCCAAACAAGGTACCCGGCCGAGGAAATTAAATAAGTTTATCAGCATCACAGGATATTGCCCTGTGGGTTGTGGACTTGGCACCTTTTAACCCTATTTTGCTCCCACAATCCCCAGTAGCGAAGGAGGATATTTAAGTGTGATTGAGTATAGTGCCGCCAGTGTCATGCAGGGTTATTTTGAGATGTTAACGGAATTTTGAATGCTGAGTTATTACCCATAATTTCTCATTTGAATTCCATTGAAGAAAAATTGGCACTTCTCACCTTTACATACAGTAACAAGCTGTGTACCCCCGGTGGGCAATGTCACAATGCCAACTGCGACTCAGTCCTCTAGTGAAGACCAGGTCTCAGTAGCTCATAACTCTGTGCTAGGGTTGCAGCACCTTCCAATGACATTATTCAAGACAATCAATGAGCTGTGCCTCAGATACTTTTCCAGGCGTTCCTCCCTGTGTTGTTACAACTGGTGAAGGGCCCACTGAAATAGATCGAAGTGGGAGGAGGTCCACAAGGCTTTTTACATCCAGCATCTGGTCAGGCTATAGTCAATATTCCCCCTGCTGCTTGTCCTTATGTGGCAGTATTAATAGGGGTGCCCCCCTCCAAAATAGGATGAAGGAACATAGTGGTGGAGCAACCTTTGACCCTGCTTCTGCAGGCAGGTCGCTCCCTGCTCCGCCTTTCCGCACCACCTCCATCCCGTTTCCTTTGCCTGCTTCTTTTCCCGCCGATGTGTCCCCTGCAGCCCCTCCTGCCTCCCCCCTTCTTCTCACCATTTCCTTGCCTGCCTCTTTTTTCCCGCTGCTGCGTCCCTTGCGGCCCCTCCCGCCTCCCCCCTCCTTCTCACCGTTTCCTTGCCGCCTCTTTTTTCCCACTGCTGCGTCCCTTGCGGCCCCTCCCGCCTCCCCCCTCCTTCTCACCGTTTCCTTGCCTGCCTCTTTTTTCCCGCCGCTGCGTCCCCTACAGCCCCACCCATCAGCCCTCTCATTCGCCAGGCCCTCCCACCTCCCAGCTGCCACTCCCACCCTCCCCTCCTCTTTTGGCAGCCACGGCAAAGGCAAGCCCGTCGGCACCCGTCCGCGCCTGGACCATGCCCAGCGCCAGAACCCCTGGCCCTGGCAACAGCCACCCCGTCAGCATTCGCTATAAAGCCGACAACCTCCGTGCACTCAACACCAGCCGAGACACCACCTGCTTCCAGGCCTCTCCAAAGAGCACGCACGGACCCTTCTCCTGTCACAACTGCAGCTTCACCTGCAACAGAGCCTACAAACCTCCTAGGATCAAGACCAACCACCTCCGTTGCATACTCCTCAACACCGGCTCAGCACGCAAGCACCCCATCGAAGTCTGGGACCTGCTCGAATCCACCGCCCTGGACATGGCCTTTCTAACCAAAACTTGGTGGAACGACTCCTCAGCACCCGACATCGCCATAGCCATCCTGAACCGATACACAGTTGCGCGCTGAGACCGCACAAACAGAATCGAAGGAGGCATAGCCATTGTCCACAAAGCCACCCTCGAAGTAAAAACCACCCTGGATGACTCCTTCAGTGCCGCCGAACTCCTTCACTTCCAAGTCTGCACCGACCCCAACACCACGCTCAGAGGAACACTCATCTATAGACCCCCAGGACCCAATGCACCTTTCAGAAATGCCATCGCCGACCTGGCCAGCACCCACGCACTCGCCTCCACGGACTACATCCTCCTTGGGGACCTGAACTTTCACCTCGAAAACAACAATGACACCAACTCCACCACCCTGAGCGAAAACCTCGCCAACCTCGGCTTCACACAGCTGGTCAACACACCCACCCACACAGCTGGTCACACCCTTGACCCCATCTTCTCCACAAGCAACCACGTCACCTTCAACCATACCACCGAACTCTACTGGACCGACCACCACTGCATCCACTTCACCTTCAAGAAACAGACAGAACACCACCTCACCAAACAACCACCACGCCGTCGATGGGGCAAAGTAATTGAATTTCAACTAACCAACGCCCTAGCCCAGAAACCACCCGTCAACACCACCGACCCTGACATCGCGGCACACAACCTCAAGCTATGGATCAATGACTGCGCCGACCGCCTTGCTCCACTCAGAAAACCCTCCAACAACCACATCAACAAAAAAGCCACCTGGTTCACTGACGACCTCCAAGCCTCCAAACACCACTGCCAAAAACTCAAGCAAATATGCCCCCTCTAACGCACTCCAGACAACCACACGGCACTCAAGGATGCCACACGCAAACACCACCAACTCATGAGGGTAGCAAAAAGATCCTCCTTTAAAACCCACCTAGAAAACAATGCCCACGACTGCAAAGAACTTTTCAGCATAGTAAAAGAACTCTCCAACCCAAACGCCACCGTCAACGACATCAACCCCTCCCAAGAACTATGCGATGCCCTAGCAACCGCCTTCCACCAAAAAATCACGGAGATCCACGACAGCTTCAACTCCCCTCACACTCCGAACGCTCCTACCCCACGCACCACGAACTCCACCCGCTCCAGCCGACTGACCTCCTGGACCAACATCAGCGTCGACGAAACCCGCAAGACCATGAACTCCATCCACTCCGGATCACCATCAGACCCCTGCCCACACCACATCTTCAACAAAGCAGACACAGCCATTGCACCACACCTACGGAAAGCCATCAACATCTCCTTCGAAACTGCAAGATTCCTGGAAAGCTGGAAACACGCCGAAATCAACGCCCTTCTCAAGAAACCAAAGCCGGACCCCAAGGACGTGAAAACCTTCCGGCCCAGCTCCCTTTCCCGGCGAAGGTCATCGAGAAAATCGTCAACACTCAGCTCACTCGATACCTCGAAGACAACAACATCCTCGACCCCTCCCAGTCCGGCTTCAGACACAAACACAGCACCAAAACCGCCCTCCTCGCCGCCACAGACGACATCAGAAGCCACCTCAACAATGGAGAAACATCAACCCTCATCCTCCTAGACCCAACAGCCGCCTTTGACACCGTCTGTCACCACACCCTAAAATCCCTCACCTCGCAGCAGGAATCCAGGATCAGGCCCTCGAATGGACTGCATCCTTCCTCGCCGGCAGAACCCAAAGACGCTGCCTCCCCCATACCAATCCAAAGCTTTCAACATCATCTGCGGTGTACCCCAGGGCTCATCCCTCAGCCCGACACTGTTCAACATCTACATGGCCCCCCTTGCACAAGTGGCCTGTCAGCACAACCTCAACACCATCCCCTAAGCCGACGACACCCAACTGATCCTCTCCTTCACCAAGGACCCGCACACTGCCAAAACCAACCTCCACGAGGGACTAAAAGCCATCGCCGACTGGATGAGAGACAGCCGGCTAAAACTGAACTCGGACAAAACAGAGGTCCTCATCCTTGGGCGCACCCCCTCCGCCTGGGACAACTCATGGTGGCCGTCCACGCTGGGTCCCCCACAGACACTCACCGACAGCGAACGAAACATCAGCTTCACCCTCAACTCCTCACTCTCCATGTCAAAGCAGGTCAGCGCCATCTCCTCCTCCTGCTACAACACCCTCTGCATGGTTCGCAGAGTTTACAAATGGATCCCAACAGAAACAAGAAGAACAGTAACCCAGGCCCTCGTCAGCAGGAGACTCGACTACGGCAACACCCTCTACACCAGTATCTCATCCAAACTCCTCCAACGCCTCCAACGCATCCAAAACGCCTCCGCCCGACTCATCCTCAACATCCCTTGCCATTGCCACATCACCCCCCACCTAAGAGACCTTCACTGGCTCCCCGTCAACAAGAGGATCACCTTCAAGCTCCTCACCTACGCACACAAGGCAGTCCACAACACCGGACCATCATACCTGAACAACAGACTCAGCTTCTACACCCCCACCCGGCATCTCCGCTCCACTAACCTCGCCCTCGCCTCCATCCCCCACATCCGTCGCAAATCTTCTGGTGGCACATCATTCTCGTACCTCGTCGCCAAGACCTGGAACACCCTCCCACCGGATCTACGACAGACCCAGGACATTCTTTCCTTCAGAAAACTCCTCAAGACTTGGCTCTTTGAGCAGTAGCAGCAGCCTCCCCCCCCCCCCAGCGCCTTGAAACCCTCACGGGTATGTAGCGCGCTTTACAAATTGATTGATTGATTTATTGATGAGCTATTAAACAAAATTCTAGACTAATTTGTGCAATAAAAAGGACTGCCCATATACCACACCAAAGTCATCTTGATGGTCCAGAGATGTGCCTGGATTGGTCCAGATTCTGCTGCTAACCAGTCATTGTGAATTTTAGATTCCAATTTTTGGTTCATGACCTATTGTTTGGTCCTAGTCCATACACTACAATGAGGAGCAGTATTTCTTTGATTCCCTCAGGCAATTACTACAAACACCCTTACCTCTGCTCTCAAAGGCTTGCCTATTCCAGGGACTATCAATTCCCTCATCTAGAAAATAACATAGGGGTTCAGAGATGATTTTCCACCCATTTCCCTCTTGTTCCCCCCTAACAATACAACTATTCGAAGGTCATACCACCTACGCCAGCTACTACATTTCCCTTTCCAACTACCAATAGTGTTGATGCCCTCTCAAACATAGATTACCTGTAACAATGAATAGCCATAGTATTGTTTTGGACACTGATTTGGAAGCTTCTGCCCCAAAGGGAGGCCCAAAGGACAGTCCACCCAGTCTTTGTGTGGCTCGATATTTTACAATACTCAGTTGAAACATTGCAGGACTTAACGAGAAAATTAAAACCCTGACTGGTTGGCTTTTATCACCAGGTTTGACATCATAGTCCTGCAGGAAAATTGGGCTATTTCGCCAATATCCTGTGAGGGTTTCAAATGTTATTCCCCTCCAGATTCCCCCTCTTTGATGGGCACAGCTAAGGGAGGGCTCACTATCTGGATTACTCTGAGACTTCAGGTCGAAGCTACGGTGATTGACTCAGGGAGTTCGACCTTGTTAACTCTGTGGATACAAGAAAAAACATCACATTTTTAGTTTTACATTAATACTTTTTATAATAATGATTTTGTTGAAAACATTTGTATTCATTTTATACAGTTGTTCAATTTCCTTTGAAAATTTCAGTCCGCAGGTAAAAAAAAAAGCCCAACCCCTTTCCCCCTTTACTTCTTGTGCAGGTATTTTAATGCCAAGTTGGAGGATTGTACCCTGGTTTCAGGGGCAGTAGTGGATTAATCTCCTGGGGTGGCTATAGATGGCAGAGGGGTAGAGCTGGCTAGATGCATAGCTACATCAGACTCAGTCAAACTTGTTAGTACCCACAGAGGGAATGGTAATGTTTTGCTGTCCTTTAGAGGGCGGGGCAGTGACTCAATTATAGATTATAAGTTTGCAACTAAGAACGTCTTGACCTGGATCTCTAAGCGAGAGATCATGCAGACAGAGTGGGGGGATCAGAATGCCCTTTTAGCTAGAGGCCTACTACTGGTAACTAGGCACACACACTAAACCAAATTAAGTTATATCTCCCAACGCTCTGCTGATGGCCCATCACAAAGAACCAGAAGAGACCAGGAATTTATTATCGAAGTCTCTTCAGGTTTTTTGTCTAAATTGTTAAGAAGACCTAAGTGGGGATAGTATGTCCGCATATTACAATAGCTTAACTCATGGAATTAGACATTTTCTGCTCAAACCCTCTTGGCCCAATGAGGGAGGGCCCGAGGGTTTGATGAACACTGTTCAGCAGCTAACCATAGGATGAGGAAGGCAATGACTGCTTCCCCCTTAGGGGGCTCGAGAAGCCCGCTTGGCCTACAAATGGGCCCTGAAAAGTAGGAAGGAGGCACTGTTAAAGAGAGATTTGGAGCTTTTGGAGTCTGCTGCTGTGGGGAATAACAGTAAGACTTCTGGGACACAGTCAAAAAATTAGGCATAGAAATGTCCCAGAAAGCCCTCTCCTTCAATGTTATGTTTTTGGATCTGACTGGGTCTCGCATTTCAGTACAATATATTTTATAGAGGAGAATGTTGGTATGGCAAGTTCTCTGATGTGCACTTATCAGAAGTAGAGTTAGCAGTACAACAGAGTTTGGGTTGAAAGCCCCAAGACCAGATGGGGGCCCAATCGACCTTATAAAAATGCAAAGATGATTTGTTGGGCCCATTGATTACCAACATGTTAAATCAGTCCTTGAATCTAAAGATTCCTGATTCTTGGTCTTTGTCCACCATTGTGCCCCTACTTGAAAAGGGGATTGGCTCGATCTTGCTTCACAGATCACCCAGAAACTTTCCAGGTATAACAAGTATCACCACAACCCTTTCTTTGGAAAATGTTGTGAACATTTGTCAAATGGTGCCAAAGATATTGGCAAGTGAAAAAACACTTTTTCTAATGAAACATGGTCCTAACTATAACTACCTAGTGGCAAAACTGCCTTTCTCAATGACCAAATTAAGCACAGAGCCATCACATGACTTCCATTTATAGCATATTCACTGCATAATCAACTCTTAATTACCAAGCAGGCATCACCTTACAACTTCTTTAACAACAGTTTTCAAGTCCTTTAAAGAGCCTCAACCACATATTATTGATTTCACATAAGTAGTTCTTTCACCATCAGAACTTTGTACAGTCCTGGAGGCTCACCATAATATGATGGTGTGCAAAAGAAGCCTCTTTCTAGCATGGTTACCCCCCCCTTTTAGGCTGTTTGTGAGTGTGTGCCATTGTGTTTTACTGTGTCACTGGGATCCTGCCTGCCAGGACCCCAGTGCTCATAGTGAAAACCCTATATGTCTGTGTGTTTTGACTGTCTCACTGGGATCCTGCTAGCCAGGACCCCAGTGTTCATAGTTTGTGGCCTAATGTGTGTGTTGTCAGTAGTGCTTAACTGTGTCACTGAGGCTCTGCTAAACAGAACCTCAGTGCTTATGCTCTCTTTACTTCCTAATTTGTCACTGTAGGCTAGTGACTTCATTTCCTAATTCCAATTGGCACACTGGACTCCCCATTTAAGCCCCTGGTATATGGTACTTAGGTACCCAGGGCATTGGGGTTCCAGGAGATCCTTATGGCCTGCAGTATTTATTTTGCCACCCATAAGGAGCTCAGAGAATCCCTTTCACAGGACTGCCACTGCAGCCTGAATGAAATAGCGCACACACTATTTCACAGCCATTTTCACTGCACTTAAGTAACTAATGAGTCACCTATATGTCTAACCTTCATTTACGGAAGGCTAGGTGCAAAGTTACTAAGTGTGAGGGCACCCTTGCACTGGCATAGGTGCCCCCACGCAGTCCATGGCCAATTCCCTGGACTTTGAAAGTACGGGGATGCCATTATACGTGTGCACCACATATAGGTCAATACCTATATGTAACTTCACATTGGCAACCCCGAATATGGCCATGTAAGGTGTCTAAGATCATGGAACTGTCCCCCCATTTCATATCTGGTATTGGGGAGCCAATTCCAGGCATCCTGGGAGCTCCAGCATGGACCCCCAGTACTGCCGAACCAGCTCTCTGAGGCTTGCAATGCAGCTACAGCTGCTGCCACCTCACAGACAGGGTTCTGCCCTCCTGGAGTCTGAGCAGCTCAGTCCCAGGAAGGCAGAACAAGGCATTTCCTTTGGGAGCAGGATGTTACATCCTCTCCTTTTGGAAATAGGTGTTACAGGCTGGGGAGGGGTAGCCTCCCCGAGCCTCTGGAAATGCTTTGAAGGGCAGAGATGGTGCCTTCCTTGCATAAGCCAGTCTACACCGGTTCAGGGACCCCCACTCCTTGCTCTGGCACAAAAATAGACAAACAGAGGGGGAGTGACCACTCCCCTGTCCATCACCACCCCAGGTGTGGTGCATAGACCTCCTCCAGTGTGTCCCAGACTTCAGCCATCTTGTTTTCCAAGGTGTGGGGACACTCTGGAGGCCTCTGAGTGGTCAGTGCCAGCAGGTGACGTCAGAGACCCCTCCTGATAGGTCCGTACCTGATAAGGTAGCCAATTCCCCTCTCAGCGCTATTTAGGGTCTCTCCTGGGGGTTTGTCTTCAGGTTCTGCTAGCAAGTTTCCATCAGGAATCCTCTGCAACCACTACTTCATCCTCTGACCTCGGATCGACCACAGACTGCTCCAGGAACCGCTGTAACAGCAATAAAGTATCCAGAAGGACTACTTTTCCTCTGCAACTTCAGCCACAGACAGCAACTGCAACAGTTTCCATGGTGTGCACGCTCTGGGGACTCATTGTCTTCACCCTGCACCAGAAGGACAGAAGAAATCTCCCGTGGAGGGACAGAGTCACTCCCTTGGTCCTGCAGGTACATTCTAAGACAATGACCGGTTCATTTGGACTCCTCTCCTTGAGATGAGCGTGCTTCTTTGAACACAGGTGGTGGACCCCTTTGACACATACTGTCTTAAGGTATTGCTGTCCAAATTTGAGGGAGGTAATAGCTTGCCTTCCCCGATTGCGACAGTACCCCTGTGCACTGTGTCATCTTCACCTCCTGAGGCCTCTGTGCACTAGTTGCAAGAATCCTTTGTGCACAGCCTGGCCCAGGTCCCCAACACTCTATCCTACGACGCTCAACTCGCTGAGTTGTCCTCCGGCAGCGTGGGACCTTCTTTTGTAGTGCTTCAACAACTGCAATTTGCACCTACTTTGTCCCCTTGTCCTGGGACCTCCGTGGGTGATGCCTGGTCATCTGTGGGTCCCTCTAGTGTTGGGAGCCCCCTCTACCTCCTCAGTATGAGTTGAGGCCCCCAGGTCCCTCCTGGGTGTAGTCAGCACCACTTTGACACAATCTGTGACTTTGCTTGAACCAAGGCTTGTTGGACAAATCCTGGCCAGAAACTCACCTGCATCCAACAGCTCTATGTGGGGCATCCATTGCATCATGCAGGAACCTGCAGCCATCTTCCTTTGGTGCATTTCTGCAGTCTTCGTCCAACCAGGGACTCTTCTTTTGCACCCTCTTCTAGTTTGGCAGGGGCTCCTGTCCTTCCTGGAACTTCTTCCAACTTCTGGACTTGGTTTCCTCTCCTTGCAGGTCTTCAGGTCAGGGAATCCACAAGTTGTTGAGCGCAGTCTTGCTTGGTTCTTGCAATAATCCTAATCACGACTTGTATTGTGTCCTAAGGACACTTGCAGTACTTTACTCCTACTTTCCTGGGCTCTGGGGTGGGGTATTTTACTCACCTTTGTGGTTGTCTTACTCTCCCAATGATTCTCTACACACTACACTTGTCTAGGGGAGAATTCATGATTCATATTCCACTTTCTTAGTATATGGTTTGTGTTAGAAATGGGGTTTCTGGTTGGCTAGGGTATGCACCTCAGCCAGGCAGAACCTACCCACTCTAGTCAGGGCTTGGGAGTTACACGTCCAAGATAACCCCTGCTCACCCCCTTTGTAGCTTGGCATGGGCAGTCAGGCTTAATCTGGAGGCAATGTGTAAAGTGTTTGCACAATTCACAACACACGTGACGCACAATGTACACCACAAAGTAAACACAACACTGAGCTTATGTAAAAATAATCTGTATGCACAAAACATAATTAGACCAACATTACACGTGAATAATACCTTGCTACCTTAGCAGTTGTCAGAATGTTACACAAGTTAGTAATACTCTTCAGGAATATGCAGTTGTCACCTTAAAACACGTAAGTACTCAGGATTCTGCAACATAAGCAGTAGTCAGGAATTCTAGAAAAAGGTATATGCACTTGTCATGAACAATTCCTAAATACCCATAAAAGGAACATTAGAGAATTTACCACAAGTCATATACATACATATCAGCTAGACATGCCTAGAAAAGGAACATGAGCACATATATGTATCACCAGTAAACAGGTAGGAAATCTAAACAACCAAAAGTCTGTACTGGGCTCCTAGAGCCTAGATTCCCTAAAAAGTAGCTGTTTTCTGGCCGAAGAGGCACTTCCAGTGCCTAAAGTTGAGTGTAGGGGGCCCCCAGTGCTCCGGCGTGCAAAACGGGGGTCACGCGATGTTTTTGGGGGAGAGGGGCGGTCTGCAACCTCTCTACCGTGAACGGGGCCCTCCGGGGGCCTATGTTCTTGGTGGGGGCCTGCCTCGGCCTCCTCACACCCTGTCCCTGGGGTGGGGGGCCAGGCGCGGCCCAACAAACAATTATGGGGGCAAAGGTGGGAAGGGACCTCCGTCGAGGTCTCCCTTCCCGATTCGAGCTGAAGGAAAAATGCCCGATGTGAAAGGAAAAGGAACATCCTACTCCTGGGGCAGAGACCGGGGAAGGGGCGCTCCCTGCACCTTCCCCGAGTTCTGCTTTGAGGCTGTCCAGAAGTGGTGCGTGAGTGCAAAGAGATGTTCCCGGACCGCCGTGGTGCTTTGTCGGGAGTTGCCGGCACTTAGTGCCCCGGGGGCGCTCTAAAGAGCGGACTGTGCCCCGGGGGCACCGAAGAGCGCACGCTACTCGGGCTCGATAAACAAAGGACGTCCGGGCTGCGGTGGAGATTCTGGTTCAGCACAGGAGTGCTTCCTAAAGCACGGAGGCTCTGTGCTTCGGCCCCACCCCTAGCGGTGATCTAACACTGCAGGGAAGCGCTTCTCCAGTGTGGGGGCACTTCCATAATCCTGGGCTGCGGCGGTGATTTCATCCTTCAATTAAGATAGCGCTTCTTCCACGCGCTTGGGCAGAATCTACAGGTATCTTTTTGCAGGGGTCAGGGGCCACAACACCCTGCCCCTGGGAACATATAGAGCAGGAAAAAGCACAGGGTTGGTGGGCCCAGCTACAGGCCAGCACAAGGGGTGCAGATGGTGGCAGTTCCTTCTAGTGACCAGGCAGGTCACAGGTCAGCACAGCAGCAGCAGTCCAAGGTGGTTTCCTGGTGAGTCCATTCATCAGCGTTCTGTGTCCAGTATCAAGTTCCAAGAGTGTTCAAATTGTGGGGAAAATTCCCCTGTACTTATAGTCAGTTCTTACAGTGTGTTTCAATGGTAGGGAGAGGAGGTTCCAGCCAGTTACAACTGGTTCTGGGAGTGCCCCCTCTCTACTTTCAGCACAGGTTCCAAACATCAGTGGGGGGTTAACAACCCTATTGTGTGAGGCCAGAGCACAGTCTTTACAAACGCAGGTGTGCCCCGCCTCTCCCTTCTCTCAGCCCAGGAAGGCTTTACAATATGTAGATGCACCTCTGTGTCACCTCCACCCTCCCTGTGTTCAGGCTGTCTGAGAAGTATGCACAAAGCCCAAACTGTCAGTCTGCCTAGATGTTGATTGGAGACAAGCTGCAAAACACCAAAGTCATAAGCACAGATAAATGCACACTTTCCAGAAGCGGCATTTCTGTGATAGTAATAAAAAATACACCTACACCAGTAGGCAGCATTTCTTACCACTGTTACAACCATACCAAACATGCCTACGCTACCCCTCATAAATCAGACAATACCCCTTACACATAAGGCAGGGCATTTCCAATGTAATCCTATGAGAGGGCAGCACTCATAGCAGTGAGACACCAAGTTAGGCTGTTTGTCACTACCAGGACAGGCCACGCAACATGGCACATGTCCTGCACTCTACATACATGGCACCCTGCTCAAAGGGATAGCTAGGGCGTACCTTAGGGGTGACTTACATGTAGTAAAAGGGGAGTTCTGGGCCTGGCAAGTAAATTTTGATGCCAGGTCCCTGTGGCAGGAAACTGCGCACACAGTCTCTGTGCTAGCAGGCCTTAGATAGGTTTGACAGGCTACTTCAGTGGGTGGCGCAAGCAGCACTGCAGGCCCACTAGTAGCATTTAATTTACAGGCCCTGGGTACAGGGATACCACTTTACAAGGGACATATAGGTAAATTAAATATGCCAATCAGATAGAATCCAATCATGCCAAATTTGTAAGAGAGAGCACATGCACCTTAGCACTGGTTAGCAGTGACAAAGTGCTCAGAGTAAAAACGTCAGCCAACAAAGGTCAGAAAAATAAGGAAGCAAAAGCAAAAGGTCTGGGGAATGACCCTGTAAAAGGGCCAAGTCCAACAGTTTGTGTTGCCCATAGAGCTATTTTCTCCCATTGCATTCTATGGCATTTCCTATTGTTTGCATTGTTCTATGACTATTTACTTGTCTAATTTTGGTGTCTAATGTATATATTGTGTAAAATACTTATTCCAGAAGGAGTATTGTCTCTAAGATATTTTTGGTACTTTGTCACCCAAATAAATACCTTTATTTTTGGTAACACTGAGTATTGTCTTTATTTGTGTATAAGTATTGTGTAACTATAAGTGGTACTGCATGAGCTTTGCATGTCTCCTATTTCAGCGTAAGCTGCTCTGCTATAGCTACCTCTATCAGCCTAAGCTGCTAGAATACTACTACATTTCACTAATAAGGGATAACTGGACCTGGTATAAGGTGTTAGTACCCAAAGTACCCGCTATAAACCAGGCCAGCCTCCTACACCTTATTTTGATGTCTAGTGAATATATTGTGTTTAATACTTACCTCCAGAAGGAGTATTGCCTCCAAGATGTTTTAGGGCTTGTGTCACCCAAATAAACTAACTTTATTTTTGGAAACACTGAGTATTGTCTTTACTTGTGTATAAGTGCTGTGTAACTATAGTGGTATTGAAGGATCTTTACATGTCTCCTAGTTCAGCCTAAGCTGCTCTGCTACAGCTGCTTCTATCAGCCTAAGCTGCTAGAACATTATTGCATTTCACTAATAAGGGATAACTGGACCTGGTATAGGGTGTAAGTACCCAAGGTACCCATTACAAACAAGGCCAGCCTCCTACAGATGGCATCTTAATGATGTTACTTAGGGTGGGGAGCCTCAGGTTTGGGAGAGGTGGGCTCAGGTTTGGGGCGGGGTTGGATTTGGGAGGGGTAGGTTTGGACTTGGGAGGCGTGGGTTGAGATGCAGAAGGGGTAGGTTGGGGTGTTGAAAGGGTGCTTAGAAGTTTGGGTGTGATGGTCTTATGTTTGGAGGGGTGATGTGGGATGAGAAAAGGGTCAGGGCCAGGGCAAAACATCAGGTACTCCTTAGGAAGAAAGGTACGGTGTCCAGGAGGGAGTTTGGGTTGGGAGGAGAGGGAGAGACAGTGTCTGATGTGCATGTGTCTGTTGATGGTGTGTTCGCCTGTTACTCTGGTGTATGTGGTGTATGTTTTGGTTGATGTCTTTTACTGGGTGAGTGTGGATGTTTGTGTACAGTATGTGTTTGTGTGGATGGGTCTGCTGTGGAGGTGCTGGTTGTGGTTATGGTATCTTTGGATGTGCTCGTGCATGTGTGTGTCATTGTGGGTATGGTGTCTGTGGGCATAGTGGTGGTTGGTATGGATGTTTGTGTTGTGGTGGATGTGGTGTCTGCAGGTGGTGGGTGTATGGTGTCTCCATTTGTGTGTGTGTTTTTCTTGCCATGTTTCTGTGTATGTGAGGATGTGTTGCTTGTATGTATTTGAGTGGGTGCATGTGAAGGAGTGTGTATGCGCTGGATAGGGCTGGAAAGAGCGATTTTGCCTGAGGATTAGGTGGGTGTTAAGGCACGATGTTTTGATGGGTAGGAGGCTGCTCTCACTGAGGAGGCCAGACCCTGGAATGACCACTCTAGGCCACATATGGCCCTGTGAAATCCATCCAGGTAAGCTAGCATGTATGTTATTTGACCACTAAGCGCCTGAATGGTATTCAGTACTGCAATCTGGCCTACAGCAATAGTCCTCAAAAGATCAATAGCCTCCTCATTGAGCGCAGCCTGGGAGACACGGGAAAGGGAGATGTTCCTGCAGCAAACCACCCCTTTTAAGGAGGGACTTCATCCAACTTGGAGGGAGCAAGAGGTAGTGTGGCGATGGAACCATAGGTGGATTTGCCACACTAGGGTCTGCCACCACTAAGGACTGGTCATCTGTGGATGCCTCCGAAGATGATGTTGAGTTGCTTACATCCTCCGCACCAGTCACCTAGCCCTCTGTGGCACTGGTTCCCTTGGTGTCAGAGGTGTCTGGACTGGGACTACGTGGTCCAGCATCTTCCAGGCAATTTGTGGCCGCAGTCACCTTCACCTTGCCCAGATGATGCTGTAAAAACAGATACAACAGTTTGAAGATATCTATGTAAAAACATTTGAACATGAACTCTGCTGACAAAACATCTGCAAAGTGTACATGTTAAACAAGACTCAAGGCTCTCAAACTTGGCTTCTTAATCATCAGTATCTCAAGCATGTAGGGAAGAATTCCACAAACCATTTGCTCACAGTCTAGAAATCACCAATGATAGCTCCCATATCATGCATGCCTTTTGTCTCTTATCCACTTTGTTTTCTCTGCATGATTGGGTCTTCATAGATTCCTAAACCACTTCAGTACAGAGGAAAAACATTTCCATTTTTCAAAAAGAGACATGTTTTGGGCCTGATATTGACTTATTAAGATGGGGTTCTCCAACATTTATGCAATGTAAACCTCAATCTGCAATTGTCCTTCTAAGTATCACTTTTCCCACCATCATTGCTTTCTCATCTGGTCATAACCAAGGACAAATTAATGTCATTTGGGGTATGCGTAACTCTGTTACCAATGTAGATACATTCATGTCTATTTCAAGTCAAGACAGTGTGGTATAATAATTTATGTTGGTTAACTCAAACTGACGTTCATGCACATTTGTGAGAAACTGACGCTTCATGACAATCTGTTACTGTCTACATGAAATTATTTGAATTTTATTGTTGAAACATATTTCTAAAGTTTTTCAGATCGGGAATGATGATATTGTACACATGTTTCTAGTCCTTTTGATGCAGATGCTCATGATCTTTTTTTATTGTACTAACTTACCAATGTAAAGTCTGAGACATCAACTGTATCATAAGTGCTTACTATGCCATGTCACCAGTAATAGGGCCTACAGATATTACATACTCATATTTGTGATGGAGCATCACACCTGACACTATCCTCAAATGGGGCTTGTTTGGTACAAATGTCCTTCACAACATGGAGAAAATGCAGGTACCCCTTCTTTTCACGTGCAGCCATGTGTATGCTCAAAACAGGACTTGACCTGTGATGAGGAACCTAGTGACAACTTTTAGCACAAAACAATACACAAAAACAGCATCAGATACCATCTGAAAATCTTACACCTCCAGAACTCCTTGTCTGCATCAGATGTGTGCCAGCCATCATGTTGATGCCAAACAACATTGCTGTAAATAGAAAAAGTAAAACATCAAGATTAGCTACATACAATAACTCACCCCCTTTATACTGCTGGTGGGCCCTCAACTGCCCATCAAGCTCCAGGTGCGCCACTGCAAGGATGTGGGCAATTAGGAGGGTCAGGGTGTGGTGCACATGCTTGCCTCATTGGGAGATCAGGCTGAGCTGGACTTGTGCTGACTTCCTGGTCCAAGGTCGGAGGTCTGCTCACCTCCACCTGCAATACAGGCTGCACCACTTATAGACCCCCAGGGTTTGCACCTTCTTTACAATGGCCTACTACAGATCATATTTCTGATGGGTGTTGACATGTATGGATGAGATCAAATAACAAAGAGGTTTTGAGTGATTTTGTTTGTCTGCTGTACAGTGACAATTTTTTTGACATCTTTCACATGCATTCCCAGAACAGTCTGTACAGATTATTTACAAACATACCATAGTTCCTAAGAAAACCTAATTTGCATTGATCTATGGGTACCCTTAAGACTTTCTTTATCCTCATGTTACCAATCCAAGACACAAATATAATCTAAGCCATACCTGGAAGCCTTTAATGCAGTAGGACCCACTTCAAATTAGTCCAACTCATTGTGAGCTCCTAAAGGCTAAACAGCCTTATAATGTTTGCACATAATCCCATGCACAGCAACATTTTATTCATGTCTAATCTTCTAAGAGTCAAATAGCATAGCTTGCACCACATACAGTGACTAAAGGCAGTATGGGAGGGCAGCCATGTGTCAGCAAGAGCATGTTTTAAGCAATGTATGAAGAAGTGTCTGTAGTAATGGAAGATACTTGCATGGCTGACTGAGTGTATGGTACATTTAGACTGGCAGCTCAGAAAAATAAAATATGGACATACATTCACTAGTCAGAACAGCTTCAGAGGACTCCATAACTTTGAAGATTCTACTTGTACTTTACATTTCTCTCATTTCAACATGGGCTGTATGTTTCCATTTGAACTAGTGGTACAGTGCCTATTAGCCACTACAAGGTATACTAAGTTTGTCTAAACCTAGAATTGTGAGTAAAATGCACAGAAAACTCAGCTAATTATCTCGGTTTCATTTTATTTTCATGCGTAGACATTTCTAACATCCTCAAACAACATCATGCACCCAGCTAAACCATTCAGTTCACTACACTTAAATCACAACACTTCACTCGTGAACAAAAAGGAACCAAATAGCCTGTGGACAAAGAGGGAACATTTTACTTTGGTAAACATTTCCCACTCAAACATATAGTTGCTCCTCTGAGCTCCCTTACAGCTGGCTATACAGAGACAGGACCTCCCTTGTGAGGTTCTCCAATTCCTCAGCCGAGAAGGCAGAGGCCCTGACAGCTGCTTTGCCTGGCATCCTTACTGCTAGAGGTTAGTAACAGCAGCAAAAATTGAGGAGGTCTTGTTGGCTGCAGTTTTAGGAGGCAAGTGAGCAATTTTTCAATATGCTGAATACATGATCCGTGATGGAGACAGCCACAGCTATTAGCTTTCGTGCATGGCCAACACACACGTTAGCCTATGGCAGTGTCTTTCATAGAGTGTTATACCTACTACATGGTCAACTTTCGTTGACGCCCGTCGGCCAGCCAATATCATGATGGCAAGGTCAGACACCTGCTATTTTAAGATGTGAAGCTGTGTATTTTTTAATTGTTTGTGTGTCACCAGTACTCAAAATGGAGGCTAGTATATATATACAGATGTCAAATACAAATGGCACTGTTTTTTTGCAAGGCATAACACATTAAAAAGTGAAGCGTGACTCTGTTCAACATCGATAGTGCCATGGGTATGCAATACCTAAGTTGAGGGTATTTAGAAAAAAAGTATTAAAAAACATAATGTACAAATAATACATTTAAATGTATTATTTGCATATAATAAACAATAGGTGTATAAAAATGTTAGTTTTAAAGTAGGAAAAATTTGATATTGTTATGTTTACATATATGACACAATGATATTACTAATGTTACCAAGATATAAGAGGTGTGATGATCGTCAAAGTATGGTGTGACCATTTAAAGTGACAGTTTGTTTTCCATAAATGCAGACATTTGAACCCGGCTTCAAGTCTTCAGACCAGTTCCAGACCTCGCCACCATGGAAGAAATGGATATTTTAAAGAAGTTTAGATGAAAGAAACAAACTGTCCTGGATTTGTGTCACCAGCTGGAGCCTGATCTCCTGCCTCACAAAAGTAGTACTACAGCAATTACATCAATAGCAAAACTCATGGGAGTACTTTATTTTGTGGCCACAGGATCTTTCCAATACCTTGTGGCAGTATCTGAAGGCATGTCCCAACCAACTTTCAGTGGTGTGCTATAAGAAGTCCCTTCTTTTATGCTGAGACTCCTCAACAGCTACATCCAGTTCCCACGACAACAAGATTTCGCCACTGTGGAGGAAGCATTTTATGCTTTGGGTGGCCTACCACATGTGGTTGGAGCAATAGATGGCATGCATATTGCCTTGATGCCACCAAATGCCAGTGAACAGGTCTACCACAATCAGAAGAAATTCCATTCCATCAATGTGCAAATTGTCTGCTTATTGTCTTTTTACATCTCAAGTGTGTGTGCCCACGTTCTTGGATCAACACATGAGTTTGTATTATGTCACATCACCAAACCCCTGCAAATGTCACAACTTGGAGCTCAAAGGGCCTGGCTTCTTGGTGAGCACATTAAGACTTGAGGATCATTTGCTTTAATCCTAGTTTAGGTAGGAACAAAGGCTTGATATTGTGTTAATCTATGGATATCTTGCTTCTTTGTAGGAGACTCAGCTTATCCTAACAGACAGTGGTTGTTAGCACTGCTGAGGATTCCAACAACTCCAAGGAAGTCTGCTTGAATGAGGCCTATGGAAAAACACAGAGAGCAGTGGAGCTGACTTGTGGGCTCCTGATGGCCAGATTTAGATGTCTGGACAAGAAGATGAAGCCTTCCTCCACTCACCGATAAGCTGTGGCAAATCAAGGTTGCCTGCTGCATATTGCAAACATTGCCCTGTAATGGAGCAGTCCAATCATCGCTGAGGATGGAGGCTGTGAAGAGTCACCGGGTGCAGATGTTGAAATGCCCAATGAAGATGACAGCTGTGAAGAAGAAGGAACTGATCTATGTCAAGATGTTATTGACCACTTCTTCACCTGAGTATAAGTGTCAGCATATGTGTCCTCCTAAATTATTGTTTGAGTCACATTTTTTCTGTGAAAACATTAATTTTCCCTTCTTAATCTGTGTTAGGATCCCTCACCATGTAATCTTCATTTGGGTATTTCAAAGTTATGACGTTTGCTGTGATATGTTGCTGTTGTAAATTAGAAAGGGAAAATTAATTGATCCTGGGACAGACACCCACTTTGAATGTACAGATCTTGTACAGAGACATCTGTTACAGTGATTGAATGGTAGTTCTTGATATTGCATCAGACCTGTTTTCTGTTGGATGTTGTAAGAAAGTGGGTTGTTGGTTGACTGGGGTGTGAGCCCTGGTCAAACAACAGCCACAATCCCTTGCAGGGTAAATCACTAATTGAACCTCTGCTTAATCCCAGGTAGCTTGGCACAAAAAACAGTTAGGCTAAACTTAGAGGGTATGTATTTATGTAGTACGTAGACAACAATGTAGTGAAAACACAACACAGTAAAAATTCCAAACCAATTTAGAAAAATAGAGACAATTTTAATAACTTAGTTGCACCAAAACCATGAAAATTAAATTAGTAGAACCAGAGTTCTGAATTTCTAAACTTTAAGGCTCAAGATAGCAATTTCTCAGTTTTGGAAAATGGTCACCTAGGCACCTTTAGCACCACAACCAAGGGTCCAGGAAGGGATGACGACCTCTTGGAGGTTCTAGACTCACTCAGACTGAGTTGTTGTGCAGATTTAAGATGGTGGGAGTCTGTTATTTCCCTGTGGCTCAGAAAAGGAGACTTGCTAAACTTGCCCTTGGAGTCACTTCTGAAGTCCTGGATGCAGGTGGTGATGAAGAGCTCTGCAACAGGGCTGGGCACTGAAAGTTCTAAGCAGTCTCCAGGAGGCAAAGCAGTCCTTCCAGGTACAGCAGCATAGCAGGTCACAGAAGCAGGCAGTCCTTTGAGAGTCCTTCTGCAGGTCCAGTAATGAACTGAAGAGTGGGTCTGAGATTCCTATTTTAATACCCTGGTGCCCTGCTCCTATAAGGTTTGAGATGTTTCCAGATGGGTTCTCTGACATTTCAGGAATGTCCTGCCTCCCCCGATGTGGCACCTAGCTGACTGCACGGATAATACAGAAAGGTTAAGCCTATTTTGTGGTGGCAAACCCCACCCTATTCAGTTGCAAGTGGGGCTGTGCTTAGCACCGCCCCCCACAAAGTCAGTTAATGGTTTATTCAGGCTCTGCTAATTCCTCTTTTGTCTGACAGTCTGGGGTGAATTCAGAAAGTCTCAACTGTCAATCACACCTAGTCATGTGACCTAAGGCAGGCTACAGGCTTAGAGGACTAAGGGCAGGAAAATACCAAGGGGCATATTTATATTCCATTTGCACTGAATTTGCATCATTTGTTAACGCAAATTCGGCGCAAAACTAACTCCATATTCATATTTTGATGTTTCACCTTTTTTAGATGTGTGAACCTACCTTGCTTCAATGAAATGCAAGGTATGCATTCCCATCTAAACAAATGGTGCTAGCCCCATATTTATCGTCCCATGCTAAAATGATGCACAGGTGTGAGGAGGGGCTAAATAATGGAGCAAACCTTGCTTTGCACCATTATTTAACGCCTGGGACAGACCAGGCTTTAGGGGACCTGTGGACCCATTTCCATGGTTAAACATCATGGAATGGGTCCACAGGTGCCCTCCTCATGTCCCAGGAACACCCACATGCACATAAGAGGGGCACTGGAGGATGGAGAACCCCATCCCAGGTAGGTAGGGTAAGTATAGGAAAGTATTTTTGTTTTATTAAAGTGCCATCGGTGGCCCAACTTGGGGCCCCCTGCATGGCACAGTGTGAAATGGCCATGCCCAGGGAACACTGGTCCCCTGTGCTGGTCTTTGAGGTGGTGGGCATGACTCCTGTCTTTTCTAATACAAGAGTCACGTTGTCTGGATAGTTTTGCATCATAAAATGATGGTAGACTGATTAGAGGCATATTTTGTGGCTCTAACCATCCTAACATAATTTGTTTGTGCAAAACCCCCTTCTCCCATACCGCCACCTCCACACGGCTAGCATAATTTTTTTTTACGCTAGCCCATCCTTTGCGCCGCCTTGTGCCATTCCATAAATATGGTGCCCAGCTGGCAATCAGGAATGGCACAAGCCGGTTCTAAACTTTTTGATGCAAAACTGCATTACTGCAGTTTTGCATCAGAAAGTATAACTATGCCCCCAATGTTCTAAAAGTGGCATTTTCAAACTTGAAATATTAAATTCGACTTTACCATTAAACAGGCTTTATCATTACATGTTCATAGATACCAGACATGACATATCACCACCTCTGGTTTAGGAATTACAATTTATTAATTATAATAACGACTCCCCAATGTTAGCCTATGGGAGGGGTTGGCCCCGTACTAGTGAGAAAACAATTTGGGCATTTTCACTATTAGGACATGTAAATCTAAAACTTATATGTCCAACCTTTTAATTACACATTACCCTGCCTTATGAGCTACCTTGAGCCTACCTTAGGAGGGTCCTTTATATAAGCAAAGGGAGGTTTAAGGCTTGGCAAGTCAACATGGCAATGGAACACTGCCCTCAAGCTGCAATGGCAGACCTGGGACAAATTTAAGGTGATTCTTAAATGGGTGGCACAATAAGTGCTGCAGGCCCACTGGTAGCATTTAATTTATAGGCTCTGGTATATGGTATACCATTCTACAAGGGACTTACATTTAAATTAAATATTCTGATCATGTATATGCCAATCAAATCATGTTTTAGGGACAAAGCACAAGCACTTTAGCACTGGTTAGCAGTAGTAAAGTCCACATAGTCCTAAGGCCAACAGAGCAAAAATCTGGCAAAAAGTAGGAGGAGGAAGACAACAAGTTTGGTGGTGACCCTGTAGAGAGGGGCATTTCCAATGGACGTTGCCGTCAAGGCAGGGTGTGCTGCTTAACTTGTACCAACCACATGTATATGTCAAGTCATAGCATAGTGATCTCCCTTCACATTGGCTACATCTTCAATGTATGTTCAGTATATGAATCTGTTGATGTGTCTCATCATAGTTGAAAGAACATTTTTAGTACACCACTTGAAGATGGTTGTGACATGCCTCCAGATACTGCCACAGTGTACTGAAATGGTCAGGGGCTCACATTTTGTAACTGCTTTGATGAAGACTATTGGTGTTATAGATTTAGGATTTCTATCGTGAGGGCAGGATATCTGGCTCAAGCTGATGCCATGAACCAACAATATTTTGTTTATTTAGTTTGCTTTTTGGAGAAAAAAAACTTCATATCTTCCATGGTGTCAAGGTTATGGAGTGTTAACCTCTAAATGTCACAGTCTATTGGGGTATGGATGGTCTCTGTAAATCAGCTCTGAGTCAAAGACTTGTTAACTACAAATGTATGACTTCAATTAATTGTGATTTTGGTTTATTATGTTTGCATGAAGTGGTTAACACATTACCTGTTTGTTATATCAAATTGTTCTTTACAAATAATTGTTCAATATCTTTAACAAAATGATGGTGGTGTAAGGCCTGGTTAGCGTCAAAATAGTTGACGTTAACCGGTTGGGGGAGGCGTAGGAAAAACTGGAGGTTGTGCGTCAAAGAATGGTGCTAGTCAGGTTAGAGTCAAGAAAATGACTCTAACCTGATTAGCGCCATATTTCGGCACACAACCACCAAGGACATGACTCCTTTCTAAGTAAAGACAAGAGTCAAGCTCCCCAGCACAATGGCCATGCCCAGGGGACTTATGTCCCCTTGGCATAGCCATTGGGCCCAGTGCCATGTAGGGGGGCCCAAGATAGGCCCCCATGGCACTTAAAAAAGTATACATACTCACCTCTACTACCACCCTGGCGTGGGTGGGGGTGGGTGAGGGGGTCCCTGGAGCCAGGGAAGGGCACCTGTGGGCTCTTTCCATGGTCTCTCACCATGGAAATAGGCCCACACGTCCCCTAACGCCTGCCCATACTCAGGTGTTAATTAATGGTGCTAATCAAACTTAGCACCATTATTTAAGGCCCCAATCCCCTGTGCATGATTTTAGCATGGGGGTTAACATAGGGCCATAGAGTCATTTTCTGCATGGGAAAGCCTATCTTGCATCTCATTGACACAAGGTAGGTTTCCACGTCCAGAAAATGACTTTAACACCATAACTTTGGAGCTACACGCGTCTAGCGCCAAAGTATAAATATGGAGTTAGGTTTGTGCTGAATTAACGTTAGAAAAAGAATTTCGCTGATTCAGAGCAAACCGAGAATAAATATGCCCCTGTGTTCCTCTGGGAACAGGAAGTGGAGGTATCCTGATGTTGAGATGTGGTTGCCGCTGGGGCGGAAGGTGTGGGTGTGGGCGGGGTGAGAATCATTGGAACTGTTTGCCCAGACAGACTAGATGGACCAATCTGCTCCCGATCATCTGGGAGTGCAGGAGTGAATTCTTCACTGAAGGCTACATCCTGGTGTGGAGTGGAGGTGTCTTGAGTAGCAGATGGTGGTCCACTGTCCCTGGATGTTGGTCCTGAAAAGAATGCAGACAATATGAAATTAAAATCTCGTTGGTACCTCAAATATGTGTCCATCTACAAATGAGGCAACCTAGCAGTAACATTTAGAGTGATAGAATGATTAGGCCTTTGTGTGATTTTCATTATTTTACACTTGCATGCTGATTTACACTAATGCAAACTCCAATAATGAGGTTGAAGAGATATACTGAAATGTAAAATGTCATTTATGATGTGTACATTACATGTACCAGACATTGAACCCAACACAGCAGTGAGAAGATTTGCGTACTAAACCATTCCAAGGCCTAGCAGGCTACAAAAATCAGACAAAACATAGTGCAACTTAATAGAAAAAATGGCATTGTTCATCATATGGTTTGCCAGTTAGAGTTAGAGTCACCTCAAGTGCCTTCCCATGCTGTTTTTTCACCAAACATTTTACAGGAACTATTACATTGATAGTATCAATGATGTTATGAAAGATGGCATGATTGCTGCAGTTTGTGGGGTAATTTGCAGTGCGTGGCACGAGTTATAGTTACCTTAGGGCATGACTTATAGTTACTTGAGGTAACTCTAACTATTACTTGTGAATTCCGTTGGTTTGGTACAGTTAAAATCTAAGCCTGACTATAACGTCCCTCTAACCTTTGTTTTTTTAAGTGAATTTCAATGTGTTTTTTAATTCTATTTCATAAATATAACATCCCTGTAACCTGTGTTTTTTTCAGTGAATTTCTCAGTTTTTTTTAACATATAATTATTGTAATTGCTATACATTAAACCAACTACTGCTGTGCACAGCCTTTGGCTGTGTCCTGCTGCAGTTGGCCAGGTCCTGAGGTCAACTCCCTTAAAATACCCAACTGTGCACAGCCTTCACCCGTGCACAGGGGTGGTTGCCTGCAAGATCTGGCATGCAACCAGACCCTGTGGCCAACACCTCCTAATCAACAACCACGATGTGTACCGCGTTTTGGCCGTGCGCAGTGGGAGTTGCCTGTGGCTTCTCTGGGTGTGGGAATAGGTGTGAGAGGGTGTATCTGGGAGTGAGATTGGCTGTCAGATTGTCTGAGTGCGAGATTGCATGCATCAGTGTTTAACTGGGTGTGTCAGTGTGTGCATGGGTCTGTGAGTGGGTGCATCAGGGTGTCAGTGGGTCTTTGAGTGGGTGTGTGACAGTCTGAGTAAGTGTGTGAGTGGGTGCATAACTGTATGAGCATGTCTGACTGGATGCGTGAAGGTCTGACTGGGGCAGTGAGTGAGTGCATGAGGGTCTGAGTGAGTCAGTGAGTGGGTGCGTGAGTATCTGAGTGGGTCAGTGAGTGGGTGCGTGAATGTCTGAGTGGGACTGTGAGTAGGTTCGTAAGCATCTGAGTGGGTGTGTGAGTGAGAGAATTCATTGAAAGAGAGACAGAGGGAGTGAAAGAAAGTGAGAGGGGTGAGAGTTTTTTAGTCTTTGATATACTTAGAATAATTTGTTTCCAATTTAAAATCAAAACTGTAGGTATTTTTTAAAATATAATAATTTTTTTATTTATAAAAATAATAATTGAAAAGAACCCAGCTGGATTTGAACCCCTAAACTTAGTGTGAAAGTCTGCAACATTCACACTGAGCTACAGTGTGTTTTTTTATTTCTAGTTTTTTTTAGACCTTTATGGGCTTTCTGGGACTGCAGAGAAGCCTTTAAGGGCTCCCCATGGTCCCTCCTCATTTATTTATTTATTCAAATAAAAATAAATGTAACTCAAATGTCATTTACTGGCTATCCGGTACAGGGAGGGAGCCCTTCAGAGCTCCCCCACGGGCCCTCCTTATTTCTTTTTTACTATTTTTTTTTAATAACATGCCCTCTATATGGGCTACCCGACACTGCAGGGGAAGCCTTAAGGCTTATCCTGCAGTGCCATTGCTTCATCGAGCATAGAGCTGCATTGACATCAGCTCTGTGCTTGCTGAAGCATTTCATCTCTGTCCCCTGCACGCATAAAAAAGACAGAGATGAAAGCTCTGCTATTTGACAGAGGGACCTAATTTACTGGTCCCTCTGTCAAACAGCAAACTGTTTGCAGTGACTTGGCTGAAACTGTAGTGTTGCATCCAAGCCAAAGCAAACAGCTATGTCCTGGGGGTTGGCACCCCAGGACATAACAGGAGCATGCCCAGGGTTGTGGGGGTCCCCAGGGCCCTCTGGGGCTCCATGAGGGGGGCCACACCCCCTCAAACAAGAATACCCACAGGGAGTGGTGGTCCCCAGGGTGTTAGGGTCCAAAACAGACCCCCTTTAAATTTTTTACAGTTTTCCGGGGGGGAGGGGGGTGGTTCCTGGGGCACGGGTGACCACAGGCCACCGCATGTATCCATATAGAAGCTCTGGGGGGTGGTGGTCCCCAAAGATTTGCCCCGGGGGTAGTGGTCCCAAGGAAAGCGGGGGCCCATAAATACAATGCATTTTCCTCCAGAGCATAGTAGCCCCTGGGTTGCAGGGAAATTATCTCAACACTCCTGGGAGTTGGTGGTTTCTGGGGCAGCAGGGGGCCCGATGGCCCCCGCCAATTACATGAAAGTCCTGGGGAGGTGGTGGTCCCCAGGGTAGCGGGAGGGAGCCAGGAGCCCCACAACACTTTAAAAAAAAATCCCCTGGGACTTAACCCACCCAGGGGCATCAGGCTAACAAAGCGCAGGAGACCACGCTTCATTTTGCTGTTAATTGTACGAGTGGATTGGCGGATCCACAGTGTCTCCGTTAGTAAAATTAAAAATAAAGGGCCAGATGTACCATCACGGCCCATTCCAATTCGGTAATATCGATTTTTAAGAAATCGCTATTACCGACTCGCAAAGGGCCATGTTTCACATTTGCGAATCGGTAATAGCGATTTCTTAAAAATCGCAAATGCTATTACCAAATCGCAAATTGCAATACCGGCCCCATTCGCAGCTATGTGCATGTTGGGGTGCAAACTCCAACATTTTGATGTAAGACAGGTCTAATGTCAAAATATAAATATGGAGTTAGAATGACACAAATTCAGAGCAAATGGAATACAAAGAAGCCCCCAAATCTCTTCTGGGCATTCTTGCAGATTCTTTACAGGTCCAGGCCTCATCCAGTGAGGTGAAGAGATGTGACTTCTCATTCATCATCATGTAACCATTAACTTACCTGGCTATTGCAGAGCATATGTAACATTCCTGTTTGTTTGACATCCACAAAGGAGAGTCTTTGTTGCTGACAATGGGATGTGTGATCTGGACCTTTATTATTGGCAGGAACCCTGAGGCCATGCTCTCAGACTACTTGTGGTACATGGTCCTTGTCGTGGAAATTCAGATCTCTGGCCAACACAGATCTATGAGGTGCTGGGCAACAGTGGACTCTCCAAAATTATTTATTGGACAACCGAGTCAATTCAATTCTCTTTATTCGGTCAAAGTGTAGACCATTAGAGTACAATCAACCATACATCAGTACATAAAAAGAAGAATAACGAGAAAGGAATAATAAAAAAGCTCTGAATAAATACTAAAAACAGGAACAACCTTTGGTTTCTTCATAGTCTAAGAGAAATAAATAGCAGGAAACCTTGCCTATTTAAAAAACGATTGTCAGCACATTTCAGCAAGCTCCTGCTAGAAGATATTGGATTCCCACTCACAGCTATTTGAAATGAGATGTGCTTTTAACAATTAATACATATATAAATACATAGAATCAAGACTTCAGTATAAAAATAATTTCGAGACTACTAATATAAGGTTCAGCATACCATTATCCTAAAAAGGAAAAACACATTTTGTAGCCAAAACTACTCTTATTAAAATAATTCAGATACTAACAGTCTAAAATGCAATGTACTGTCATACGGTAAATAGATTTATGAATAGATGCGATATCTCAGCCGTTAGTCATAAAATCTGTTTTAATTGTAACAATATAAAGTGCAGTGTGCTATAATACAATAAATAGATTGACAGATACGTGCTTTATCTCAGCCATTGACCATGAAAACTAAAGATAGTAAAGACAAATGCTGTTGTTATCATAATATTGTCACTATAAGTTATAATAAGATTTAATTAGAAAATGTAATCTCTAAAACCATTAAATAGAAACAGGAAAAAGGGGACAAACCATCCAAAAAATCATAACCATCTGTTGTTCCCCGCTAAACCTGCTATAAAGCTCACAGAGTCTATTTTGTGCTCAAGTTTAGATATAGTGTCCTTTATTTCTTGCAATAAGGAATTGAACTCATCTATATGTCCTTCTAAGACTGTCTGCTCGGAGCACAGTGCACTCTCAGACTTCAGCCCTGTGCCCCTGCACATTTCATCTTGTTTTTCAGCCTAGGGACCTTTCTTCAGCTTTGGTTTAATCATTGTTACTGCTTGGGCACTGCACCCTCATGTCCTTAAAGCACAGCCATTGTTGTACTTGGCCCTTGTCGCTACATCACTCACCCCTGAGGCGGTATGTAAGACCCATCATCTGTTTACTCTACAGTGCCAGGTTTCCATAGAAATTGTGGTCTTGCAGCACTACAAAGCACCACAGATGTGTGGAACAGTTGTCTCAAAGTCCATTGTTGTCAACATCCTGATCCAAGTTCCCCAGCTATGATGCAACAATTGTGGAAGAAAAAATAATGATCTTTTTGTTGGGTAGATAGGTTTGTGTGAATGGTGTGTACGTAACGTGTTGAAATTGAGTGAGGTGTGTAATGACCGAGCAATGATTTGTACTCTACAAGAAATATATTACAAGCAATTTGTGTTTTTTTTAATGTCATCAAATGTGGTATTTACGTACTTTAGATTGAAAATTGACAAAAATAGATAAAAAGTATGAGAAATTCAAAAAAGTATAAAAATACAGTTGTGTCAACAATTATATTGTGATTAAATTTGGTCTATTAGCAACATGTTTGTTATTTGAGATGCTATCAAAGCTGGCACCACTGCACTGAGACTCCTGTCCTAATCTGCTATCCAGGACTGTGTCCAGTCTGTCTGTTTGTGACTCTTCACGGACGTGATTATTCACCATTCACAGCCACTGTCCATCACACACTTTGCAGGACTAATGTTGATGCTAGAGTGGCCAGGTGGGAGCAGCACTGGAACACCTCCTACTCCATTGTGTGCCTGGCCATGCCCTTGAAGAACTGCCTAACTTAAGGATGACTGATAGCCCAGAACACAGAAATATGTAGACATTTAGGTGTCACACATAATAAGTGATAACAAGGACCTGAACAATCATAGAGTAAAAGAAGGCATAAGACGGTGGACTTGGTTACCCCTAACAGTTCTCTGAAAGCATTATTAAAGGTGGTAGTTCTCTCTGCTGCCAGTATGTATTTCAGAGACTACTTTGTCTACTAGTTAGATTATGGTTTTGTGAACTGAATTGAATGTTAACCACTGTGTTATGGGCCAGTTTCAGATCAAGAATACAAGTAAAGACTCACAAAATACTGTATTATAAATTTCCTTGGCTGCATGAGACTTCGAATATTATACTTTGCTTCCAAGTAACAATATCTGTTGCAATGACTAGATGAACAACCTAATAGAGAATTGAAAGAAATGTCAACTTTATCATGGATGTGCCTGCCTAAGCCCACGGAACAAAGAAGGGAGCCCAAACCTCTGGATCCAACACAGGAGGGGGATCCCCTTTGAAAATTTAGTGAGAAAGAATTGGACAGTGATGTCTGAGAGGGGCTGATCTGAGGTACCCAGAGGAGATGTGACTAATGACTCCTGGATGATACCATTTTGAACTGTTCCAAAATACACCATCCACAACAGGAAGAAGGAACCTCCTGATGCCCAGAAAGTATGAAGGACTCTACTCAGTTGACATCAGGACTAGTGGGCCTCCCCAAGGGTCAATGATGCTGGCCCACTTAGATTCCCTGGAAATCAGTTGGGGGAAAGCTCTGGACTATTTTACCCTGAGACAAAGACCAGGAGGAAGGCTGGCACAGTGAGCAAGGAGAGCCAGCTATCTGTGGATTGCACTGCTTTGGAAGTAGAGAGGTCTGCTGCAAGTGTTCCTGGTGGATAGGGCTCAACACCATGAGTAAAATAAGCCAGGATTGTTCTGATCAACCCAAGAGGGCCTGAGTTATGGCATTTTGAAGTTGCCAACCTTTTCTTGAGAGGAGTGCCCGGGGCTCTACTGCTGTTCTAAAATTACCCCTGAGTGTGCCGGGGCCATGGGGTCAGAACATAATGGGGCATATATAAGGAAAGTGGAGTTGCACCTAGTGCAGTGCCACTTTCTTTGCACCCCTTAGCATCACACTACCGCCACCATGTGTCAGACATATCTAAGATACGCGCACCATGGCGCAGGATAGGGAAAATAGCATCATTTTTGTTGACGCTATTGATGTACTCTGCAGGAGTAGCACCAAAATATTAGAGTACATAGAGCCTATTATGAATAATGGAAGCCTCCTTTTAATGCCTGCTCTGAGCAGGTGTTAAAAGTGGCATAAAAAATGACACAAGAAAATATGTTAGCAGGTATAATGTAGTGCAAATGGTTACTTTGTAAATCTGGCACAAGGATTTTGGCCTTGTTGGGCAACATTAACATAAAAAAAGGACGCTAATGTGGCGCAAGGTTGAGCTAGGGGTTTATAAATATGCTCCAATGTTTTTTTTCATAAATGGTTCCAGAAGGGGGGCATGCATAGGGCCCTCTTCCCAGACTCGCTCTTGACCCATTAACTGTATTTTCACAGTAACCAATCCCTAACTCGCGGATGGCAGACGTCAGGCAGAACTCCATCGTGCCTCTCCACGGTGACATGCCTGCCTTGCTCCCCAAGCCTGTGTCTGGCACCCACCATGAGCATTAGGACTCCTGCCTGCTTATACGTTGCTGGTTCACAGATCACCTCACACGTAGGTGTGAGTCGTCCGGGAGCCTTGGGGCACGAGGAGTGGGCTCCCTCAACTGACCCCAATTATTGAGGCCTGACCTTCTGATTGTGGGGCCATAAGAACCAGGCCCCACCCGGAATTTCCAGCAATATTAAAGGACTCCAACGACTGTGTCTTTTGCTACATCTAGGAGCACGGCGCTCTCTAGAGGCTAAGTCTATGGTTGTATGTTATGAAAACTGTGATGTGCTCTAGGGGCTGTTTTTATGCTTCCTAGGCACCGGGGATTTGTTTTTTGGCACCAATGTCATTATTATTAGGCCAATCTGGCCCCAGGGGGGGCAGAAACCTCTAGGCACCAGGGCAAAAAAATGTGTGTTTTTTTTTTTGTTTGTTTGTTTTTTTAGAGATGGGGAGCAACCCATCAGGCAAGGGTCGCTCCCTTGGGGGGCAAATTGTATTTAGACCATTTGGGCAGATTGGGCGATTTTAGGTCAATCTGCCCCCAAGGGGGCAGAAACCACTAGGGACCTGGGATTTGTTTTTTGGCGCCAATGTCACGCAGGGGGAGCGACCCCGTAGGCAAGGGTCGCTCCCGGGGGGTGGGTGGGGGTTGGGGGGGCAAGTTTATTTTAGACCATTTCTGCTGCCCCCGGGGGGGTAGAAACCTCTAGGCGCCAGGGCAATCTTTATTTTTTTATTTTTTTTATTTTTTTAGAGATGGGGAGCGACCCATCAGGCAAGGGTCGCTCCCCTGGGGGGCAAATTGGATTTAGACCATTTCTGCCCCCCTTGGGGGCAGATTGGCCGAATTTAGGTCAATCTGCCCCCAAGGGGGCAGAAACCACTAGGCACCGGGGATTTGTTTTTTGGCGCCAATGTCACGCAGGGGGTGCGACCCCGTATGCAAGGGTCGCTCCCGGGGGGGGGGTATTGGGGGGGGCAAATTTATTTTAGGCCATTTCTGCCCCTCCTGGGGCAGAAACCTCTAGGCGCCAGGGCAATTTTTTTTTTTTGTTTGTTTGTTTTTTTAGAGATGGGTAGCGACCCATCAGCCAAGGGTCGCTGCCCTGGGGGGCAAATTGTATTTAGACCATTTCTGCCCCCCTTGGGGGCAGATTGGTCGATTTTAGGTCAATCTGCCCCCAAGGGGGCAGAAACCACTAGGGACCTGGGATTTGTTTTTTGGCGCCAATGTCACGCAGGGGGAGCGACCCCGTAGGCAAGGGTCGCTCCCGGGGGGGTGGGTGGGGGTTGGGGGGGCAAGTTTATTTTAGACCATTTCTGCTGCCCCCGGGGGGGTAGAAACCTCTAGGCACCAGGGCAATCTTTATTTTTTTATTTTTTTTATTTTTTTAGAGATGGGGAGCGACCCATCAGGCAAGGGTCGCTCCCCTGGGGGGCAAATTGGATTTAGACCATTTCTGCCCCCCTTGGGGGCAGATTGGCCGAATTTAGGTCAATCTGCCCCCAAGGGGGCAGAAACCACTAGGCACCGGGGATTTGTTTTTTGGCGCCAATGTCACGCAGGGGGTGCGACCCCGTATGCAAGGGTCGCTCCCGGGGGGAGGGGTATTGGGGGGGGCAAATTTATTTTAGGCCATTTCTGCCCCTCCTGGGGCAGAAACCTCTAGGCGCCAGGGCAATTTTTTTTTTTTGTTTGTTTGTTTTTTTAGAGATGGGTAGCGACCCATCAGCTAAGGGTCGCTGCCCTGGGGGGCAAATTGTATTTAGACCATTTCTGCCCCCCTTGGGGGCAGATTGGTTGATTTTAGGTCAATCTGCCCCCAAGGGGGCAGAAACCACTAGGCACCGGGGATTTGTTTTTTGGCGCCAATGTCACGCAGGGGAGGGATCCCGTAGGCAAGGGTCGCTCCCGGGCAGGGGGGGTTTGGGGGGGGTCAAATTTACTTTAGGGCATTTCTGCCTCCCCCCTGGGGCCGGCTGAGTTAGAGGCCAAACTCCACTGGTAGGCACTTTGCAAAAAACACCTCTGTTTTCTGTGAAAAAATATGTTGTGTCCACGTTGTGTTTTGGGCCATTTACTTTTGTGGGCGCTAGGCCTACCCACAGAAGTGAGGTACCATTTTTATCGAGAGACTTAGGGGAACGCTGGGTGGAAGGAAATTTGTGGCTCCTCTCAGATTCCAGAACTTTCTGTCACCGAAATGAGAGGAAAAAGTGTTTTTTTGGCCAAAATTTGATGTTTGCAAAGGATTCTGGGTAACATAACCTGGTCAGAGCCCAGCAAGTCACCCCATCTTTGATTCCCCTGGGTTTCTAGTTTTCAAAAATGCACTGGTTTGGTAGGTTTCCCTAGGTGCCAGCTGAGCTAGAGGCCAAAATCTACAGGTAGGCACTTCGCAAAAATCACCTCTGTTTTCTTTCAAAAAATTGGATGTGTCCACGTTGCGCTTTGGGGCATTTCCTGTCGCGGGCGCTAGGCCTACCCACACAAGTGAGGTATCATTTTTATCGGGAGACTTGGGGGAACGATGTGTGGAAGGAAATTTGTGGCTCCTCTCAGATTCCAGAACTTTCTGCCACAGAAATGTGAGGAACATGTGTTTTTTTAGCCAAATTTTGAGGTTTGCAAAGGATTCTGGGTAACAGAACCTGGTCCGAGCCCCACAAGTCACCCCATCTTGGATTCCCCTAGGTCTCTAGTTTTCAGAAATGCACAGGTTTGGTAGGTTTCCCTAGGTGCCGGCTGAGCTAGAGGCCAAAATCTCCAGGTAGGCACTTCGCAAAAATCACCTCTGTTTTCTTTAAAAAAATTGGATGTGTCCATGTTGCGCTTTGGGGCGTTTCCTGTTGCGGGCGCTAGGCCTACCCACACAAGTGAGGTATCATTTTTATCGGGAGACTTGGGGGAACGAAGTGTGGAAGGAAATTTGTGGCTCCTCTCAGATTCCAGAACTTTCTGCCACAGAAATGTGAGGAACATGTGTTTTTTTAGCCAAATTTTGAGGTTTGCAAAGGATTCTGGGTAACAGAACCTGGTCCGAGCCCCACAAGTCACCCCATCTTGGATTCCCCTAGCTCTCTAGCTTTCAGAAATGCACAGGTTTGGTAGATTTCCCTATGTGCCGGCTGAGCTAGAGGCCAAAATCTACAGGTAGGCACTTCGCAAAAATCACCTCTGTTTTCTTTCAGAAAATTGGATGTGTCCACGTTGCGCTTTGGGGCGTTTCCTGTCGCGGGCTCGGCCTACCCACACAAGTGAGGTATAATTTTTATCGGAGACTTGGGGGAACGGTGGGTGGAAGAAAATTTGTGGCTCCTCTCAGATTCCAGAACTTTCTGCCACAAAAATGTGAGGAACATGTGTTTGTTTAGCCAAATTTTGAGGTTTGCAAAGGATTCTGGGTAACAGAACCTGGACGAGCCCCACAAGTCACCCCATCTTGGATTCCCCTGGGTCTCTAGTTCTCAGAAATGCACAGGTTTGGTAGATTTCCCTAAGTACCAGCTGAGCTAGAGGCCAAAATCTACAGGTAGGCACTTTGCAAAAAACACCTCTGTTTTCTTTTAAAAATTTGGATGTGTCCACGTTGCGCTTTGGGGCATTTCCTGTCGCGGGCGCTAGGCCTACCCACACAAGTGAGGTATCATTTTTATTGGGAGACTTGGGGGAACGCTGGGTGGAAGGCAATTTGTGGCTCCTCTCAGATTCCAGAACTTTCTGCCACAGAAATATGAAGAACATGTGTTTTTTTAGCCAAATTTTGAGGTTTGCAAAGGATTCTGGGGAACAGAACCTGGTCCGAGCCATACGAGTCACCCCATCTTGGATTCCCCTAGGTCTCTAGTTTTCAGAAATGCACAGGTTTGGTAGGTTTCCCTAGGTGCCGGCTGAGCTAGAGGCCAAAATCTACAGGTAGGCACTTCGCAAAAATCACCTCTGTTTTCTTTTAAAAATTTGGATGTGTCCACGTTGCGCTTTGGGGCATTTCCTGTCGCGGGCGCTAGGCCTACCCACACAAGTGAGGTATCATTTTTATCGGGAGACTTGGGGGAACGCTGTGTGGATGGAAATTTGTGGCTCCTCTCAGATTCCAGAACTTTCTGCCACAGAAATGTGAGGAACATGTGTTTTTTAAGCCAAATTTTGAGGTTTGCAAAGGATTCTGGGTAACAGAACCTGGTCCGAGCCCCACAAGTCATCCCATCTTGGATTCCCCTAGGTCTCTAGTTTTCAGAAATGCACAGGTTTGGTAGGTTTCTCTAGGTGCCGGCTGAGCTGGAGGCCAAAATCTACAGGTACACACAAGTGAGGTATCATTTTTATCGGGAGACTTGGGGGAACATAGATTAGCAAAACAAGTGTTATTGCCCCTTGTCTTTCTCTACATTTTTTCCTTCCAAATATAGGAGAGTGTGTAAAAAAGACATCTATTTGAGAAATGCCCTGTAATTCACATGCTAGTATGGTCACCCCGGAATTCAGAGATGTGCAAATAACCACTGCTCCTCAACACCTTATCTTGTGCCCTTTTTGGAAATACAAAGGTTTTCTTGATAGCAATTTTTTACTCTTTATATTTCAGCAAATGAATTGCTGTATACCCGGTATAGAATGAAAACGCACTGCAGGGTGCAGCTCATTTATTGGCTCTGGGTTCCTTTGGTTCTTGATGAACCTACAAGCCCTATACATCACCGCAACCAGAGAAGTCCAGCAGACATAACAATATATTGCTTTCGATAATCTGACATTGCAGGGAAAAGTTACAGAGTAAAACATAGAGAAAAATTGATGTTTTTTTCACCTCAATTTCACTATTTTTCTTTGTCAGTTGTTATTTTCTGTAGGAAACCCTTGTAGGATCTACACAAATGACCCCTTGCTGAATTCAGAATTTTGTCTACTTTCCAGAAATGTTTAGGTTTCTGGCATCCAGCATTGGTTTCATGCCCATTTCTGTCACTGACTGGAAGGAGGCTGAAAGCACAAAAAATTGCAAAAATGGGGTATGTCCCAGTAAAATGCCAAAATTGTGTTGAAAAATTGAGTTTTCTGATTCAAGTCTGCCTGTTCCTGAAAGCTGGGAAGCTGGTGAGTTTAGCACTGCAAACCCTTTGTTGATGCCATTTTCAGGGGAAAAACCACAAGCCTTCTTCTGCAGCCACTTTTTAATTTTTTTTTTGAAAAAAATGAAATTTTCACTGTATTTTGGCTAATTTCTTGGCCTCCTTCTGGGGAACCCACAAAGTCTGGGTACCTCTAGAATCCCTAGGATGTTGGAAAAAAAGGACGTAAATTTGGCTTGGTTAGCTTATGTGGACAAAAAGTTATGAGGGCCTAAGCGCGAACTGCCCCAAATAGGCAAAAAAAGGCCTGGCACAGGAGGGGGAAAAGGCCTGGCAGCGAATGGGTTAATGGAATTGTGGTCTGTGAATCAGGAGCAATTTGCTAATGACAGAAGCAATTAGTACACTTTTTGCAAACACTTCCAATTATTTGTCACTCTGAGATCATACCTACATACATCCTGAGATTCACCCTGGTTATCGTCTAAATGAGCAAGTTCTAACATTCCCAGCAAGAGTCTTTTGCTCTAGTTTCTTTTTACAAATGCAGGGAAACATGCTTTGAGAATGATTTAGTTGCATCAAAAGCACATGGGGTATAATTCAAGGTTCGCTTTCCACTGGGTAGGGAATGAAGTTCTAGGGAGTAATTAAACACTAACAAATGCCCAGGCCACCCCACTCTTGCTGTTTTAAAGTTCTAAACTGAGCCCCAAATTTGTTGCATATAATACTGTTATGTAATAAGTTCTGACCAGCTTCGTCCTGTTCGGCTCCGCTGCACTGTGTGCATGTGCAAATGCCTTGTTTAATCTTTTTCTTTTGTTTTACATGTTCCTTGCGGTTGCATCCGCAGATGGGAGAAGATGCTGCAAGAGATCTGGAGGTGTGGCAGGTGATGTCCAAAGATGTCACAGGAGCCTCTGGACAACATTGTGGAAGATTCCAGGCAGAACAGGTGAGTTCCACACAAGTCAAGGCCAAGCAGAGCCTCTTGCTTGGGTGTGTTTTTTATAACTGCACTCCCCAAGACGGCCATTGGCGCAGGTAGAGACTCTGATCTCATGATCTTGGTGAGTGTTTCAAAAACCAGATACCAAATGGTGGCCACAACACACATGGCAAAGCAGACCTGCCCCTGCCACCAGGGATTGTGATAAATCTACACACGCCTACCTCTGCCACCAGGGAGTCTCTTATTTTGAATATTCATTGTTACACTTAATGTTACACTCGATCCTACCACTGTCACCAGGGCCTCATAATAACTATGTAAATAAAGAATATTCTTATAATATCACAAATCCAGTGAGGGGGGGCACTGCTTCCCGAAATTATGGGTCATGAGTAGGGGTCTTTAGTTTGCGTGTGGGAGGCATGTGTACTACATCAGTACTAAGAGGATAAGGCTACATGTGGGAAGCATGACAGTCTCCCCCCAAAGGTCACCTAATTGGGCAATATGTATTAGGAGAAAGGGCATGTGAGTGACACACTAGGAGGGAAGTATACACAAAGGAAGCTGGTTCCTATGAGCATTCAGAAGGGACTGTTCCCAATCTATCAGATTATGAAACGGACCTGGATGCACTTGGAGTCTAGGTTGAGCTCGACTTCATATTCTAAATGTTTATGAAGGGGGATGGGAGGAGTTGTGATGTCTGTGCATGTGTTAGGGTGGTAAGGTTTTCGGAGGGAGACATGAAGTGCTGGATCAAATTTGTTCTCAGTTGGGAGAAGCAGCTTGATGGAAACTGAATTCAGCAATTCAGTGACAGGGAATGTCGTTCTATGAAACATGGTTGTAGTTTATGAGTGTCCAATTTAAGGTTATGAGTTGACACCCTGTCACGATCTTCCTTTTTGAACTCCTGAGAATAATGTTTGTTTGCTCATAGCCCTATTGTCTTTTAAGTCTGGCCAGGCAAATCTTGGCTTGTTTGTGATTTAGGTTTAGTTTTGTTAAGGGTTCTGTCAAAGAAGGAACCAGGGATGAGGTGTTGGTTGCTAATCCCAGAACTGATTGTGATGTTGGCTTGATAAAAAGGGAAATAACCAGTGGCAGAATTAATGCTGTTATTGTATACAAATTCTGCCAAAGGGGGAGGATGGTCCCCCTGACTGGTTACAGAGTATAACAAACAGCGAACAATTGGTTCCAATGACTGGTTTACTTGTTCCTTCTATCCATTGGTTATGGGGTGAAAGGCAGATGACAGAGGAACCTGAATGCCTCTAGATGTGCAGAGACCCTTTCAGAACTTGGACATGATTTGTTGCTCACAGTCAGAAATAATTTTGAGTGGAAGACTGTATTATCTTACAATGTGCTGAATGAAAATGTTGCTCAGCTCTGTTGCAGTAGGGAGCTTAGCAAGAGGGATGAAATGAGCCATTTCCAACAGCAAGTCAACTACCACCAAGATCGTGCTGTGTTTATTGGTAGTGGGGAGATCGCGATGAAATCCAGACTAATGGTATGACATGGTATTGGGGGTATAGGTAAAGGCTGCAATAACTTCAAAGTTGCGGTGTTCAATACTTTAGTTCTGATGTACACCGGAGAAGTTGAAATGTACTCTTGGACATCTCTATCCATTTTATACCACCAAAAATGTTTCTTAGAATTAGCCAAGGTTTATTGCATGCCTGGGAACCCTGCCAAGATGTGTCATGATTCTACTTAATTACCCACTGACCAAGTTCTGCGGTAGGAATGAACAGGTTTTGTTCATGATGGGACAAGTGTTTCACAGAATGGACAGGATCGCAATTCCATTTTTGCAGATCTAGCTTGTTGATTTCCTCTAATAAGTCAGTCATGAAGGTATCCACCTCGCATGTTGCCACTATTTTGTTCTACGGAAATATTCTAGGGGTTTCTGTCTCACTGGGACTTGTTGAGGTGTGTCCTAAACTAGATAGGACATGGAACTGCAGCTGTTTGGTGCCTGGTTAATACTTGATTACCAAATCAAATTCACTAAAGAACTGGAGCCATCACATCTGACTTGGGGTCAATGTTTTGACTGAACAACAAAAACTGTAAATTCTTGTGTTTAGAACAGGTGATGACAATATGCTTAGTTCCCATTAAGTGGTGTCGCCAATCTGCAAAAAACAGTTTTATCGCTAAAAAGTTCCCTTTCTGCAACAGTGCAATTTTTTTTAGCAATTACCTGGAATAGGACACTAAGGGAAGTAGGTGATGAGAATCTGTGACTCTTTGAGACAATACTCACCCCACAGCTTCCTTGGGGGCATCAGCCTCAACATAGAATGGTCTGGATATTGTAGCGGGGTGCAGATGTGAATTTCTTTTTCAAGGTCTGAAACGCTTGAGTTGCTGACATGGACCATTGAAATGGCTTTCCTTCTTTAAGCAACTGTGTGATGGGGCTACTATGTAAGCGGAATGAGTGATGAGTCATCTATAGAAGTCTGCAAAGCCTAGGAGTCTTTGCACATCTATGACAGTAGTAGGGTTGGGCCACTTTAAAATGGATTTCACATTTTTCTGATCCATGGTGATCCTTGCAGGTAATCAGACATAACCTAGGAATTTGCCTGATTTAACATGAAAGGACCATTTCTCAAGTTTAAAAAAAAAAGATAATGTACTCTAAGCTGATGGAGAATTGCTCAAACCTGTTGAATATGCTCCTCTCCATTGAGGGAATAAATCAAGATATTGTCTATGTAGTTGATAGCACAAACATCAAAGAAGTCCTGAAGGACTTTGATAATTAAATACTGAAATGCCATTGGGGCGTAGCACAAGCACTAAGGGCCAGATGTACCAAAGGGTTTTACCCATTCTATGTCTATGGGAAAATGTGTTTGTATATAAGGCCATAAGAGCCTACAGCTGCATGTTGGAGGCATATGGCCCAGCTGTGGCTGGAACCATGACACTTGGACTGCTCTGCTTCCCTACCCTGAGAGAGCCAAGTACTACAGTAGGAGGCTTGGCTCCTAGTAAGAGGAAATTGTGGACCAATTACTTGTGCAGGCCAAACTACTGATAGTCCCATTTCATACATAGAGGGTAAAGGCAAAAAGATTGGGGGAAGACTATGTTAAGGCTGACAGGTCTAACAGAAACATTCACTGTTGATGGGGCAAGGGTGAGTCCCTTTAAGTATGGTATTTATTAAACAATAAGAAAGGGCACCTGAAGTCCCACAACTAGTATGCTTAATATCACATGTCTGATGTGATAAAAACAGTGTTCTCTACAGAAACCAAACTTTGGGAATTGACATGACTTATGACTCTAAGACGCCTTTTACGAATTGTGCAATAATTCAGGTGTGGTAAATTTTAATATGATTTTACCTTTACCAGCTGGTAAAATCATCAGTGGATAAAGGAAAATCGTTTGATTATGAGTTTTTTGCAGGTACCACAGTAACTACTTTACTCCATAAGATTTGAAAAGATGAGATTTTACCATAAAATTCTTCCGGCTTATAAAAAATGTTTGAAAACTCCTACAAACATGGAAACACAGTGTCAACATCTACAGAGATCAACAGTCAAGAAATATTGCAAGGAAAAGTGATAAAAGTAACAGAGCAACATTGGAGAGCAGTCTAATTTCTTGGGCTACAACAGGAAATATATTGTTACTTCTGCTGAGTTCAGACAGGCATTTTGAGGCATTTCAAACCAATTTCATTTCGGAGAACCACTTGCCATTCATCACTGAAAGTTTCTAAAATACATAATATATCTCTAAGAAGATTTAAAAAATATATAAATTCAGTGAATCTGAATTACAAGTTCAGGAGGGGGTTGTAATAGAAGATGCCCATCTCATGGAACATTTAGGGCCATATTTATACTTTTTGACGCACAACTGCGCCAACGCAGTTGTGCGTCAAAAATGTTAACGCCGGCTAACGCCATTCTAAAGCGCCATGCGGGCACCTTATTTATGGAATGACGTTAGCCGGCGCAGCTGACTGGTGTGCGTAAAAAAAAATGACCCACACCAGGCAGCGCCGGCGTAGGGGAAAATGGAGCTTGGGCGTCAAAAAATGGGGCAAGTCAGGTCTGAGGCAAAATATTAGCCTCAACCCGATTTGCGCCATTTTTTTTTACTCCCAACCCCCATTGAAATGACTCCTGTCTTAGCACAGACAGGAGTCATGCCCCCTTGCCCAATGGCCATGCCCAGGGGACTTATGTCCCCTGGGCATGGTCATTGGGCATAGTGGCATGTAGGGGGGCACAAATCAGGCCCCCCTATGCCACAAAAAAAATAAGATATACATACCTGAACTTACCTTAAGTTCCCTGGGATGGGTCCCTCCATCCTTGGGCGTCCTCCTGGGGTGGGCAAGGGTGGCAGGGGGTGTCCCTGGGGGAATGGGAGGGCACCTCTGGGCTCCTTCCTAGCCCACAGGTCCCTTAACGCCTGCCCTGACCCAGGCGTTAAAAAATGACGCAAAAGCGGCTGGACGTCATTTTTTTTGACCCGCCCACTCCCGTGCGTCATTTTTGCACGGGAGTTTAAATAAGGCGCACATGCCTTGGAGTCATTTTTTAGACGGGAACGCCTACCTTGCATATCATTAACGCAAGGTAGGTGTCCACGCTAAAAAATGACGCAAACTCCAAGATCTTTGGCGCTAGACGGGTCTAACGCCAAAGTATAAATATGGAGTTAGCTTTGCGTCGGATTTGCGTAAAAAAAAACGACGCAATTCCGGCGCAAACAGAGTATAAATATGCCCCTTAATGTACAAAATAACTGCTAATGGTGTTGTGGGACTCTTACATTGGGGGCAAGACTGCCAGGTACTGGGTGGCAACACCATCACTTGTGGGTGACTGAATCAGTCCTTCTTTGGTTAGAAGCTGTCAGAATAAACCATTCGGCTAGCAAGCAGCACCACACCAAAACATGAAAAGTAAAGGTGATTTGTGACAGGATAAATGCATGATGCTCTGACTCCTCAGGGAAGTCGTGGTCAACAGTACGTGCCCTTTTCTCTCAGTTAAACAACATTCTCACATATGCAAAGACGGACAGAGAGATGCAGGACAAGTTTTAATGTATTTCTAGAAATAACTACTTTTTACAATAAAACAAATGAACTGCGATTATTAGGAGGATGAAACATGGCACAAGGACAATTTTACCATTAGGGAGAAACAGATAAACAATCCCACCATCCTGGAATAAACATGTGTCTAAGAATCCCTTCCTACACCCTGAGAGTATAACAGTGTTAGCCTCTTCTGCCCGTACCAGTATTATGGAAGGAGCACCAACCCCATACCTGAGAAATAGGCCAGGGTCTTGCCTGTTGGTCTGCTTAGCAGTCCTACCAGGTTGGCTGTGAAGATAAGGCCAAGATCAGCACAGATGCAATGGAGTTGATGCAGCATAAGATGACTTCGCTGACTGGAATGTCCTCTCTAATCTCCCTTGGCCTGTGTTATGTTTTTATAACAAAAAACTGTTGTGTTCTGAGAACAGGACTGACATGATCATTTGTCCATTATTACGAACTCTTGTAGTGCCAGTACTAAGTAAACTATTGTGAATAAATATGACAGCCTTGAGCAGAGCACAGAATCAAATGCATACAAGTGCAGGTAAATGTGGAACAGGAACAGAATACATTTTCTAATAATGGCAGCTGATAAAATGTAAAGACAACAAGCTGAAAATCAAGCTGGCGTAACATATAATAGAATGAATAAAAGCAAATAAAATGTGTATGTCCCTTTAAAAGCATAGGCTATGGGCCTAAAGACCAAAATATGAGTGCCCAACATAGGTGCTAGAAATTGACCCCCCCAGGAGAAAAGGTTTGGAAGATGCTAACAGCCAAAGTTAATGTATTTTTTCCTCATTCCTAGAACAGTGCATGAATGTAAGAAGCAGTTCTAGGGCTTAAGGTGTAGGGAAAGTAACTTCCTAGCCACACACTGAAGGGAGTGTCTGGCAACAGAAGGAGAACTATTCCCAGAACTCCAATTAGCACCTCCCAAAGGAACAAGTCTGGTGTGCAAAAAACATTGATAGAAGAGCAGAAGCAAGAGGCGTGTAGTAGGTATAATATAAATGTAACCTTCACTTGGACATTTTAATTAACCAGTAATAAGTTAGCTTACCTTGCTTTTGTGATGTCACTACAAGACTGTGAAAAATGATTATCCCATTAATTATAGTTCAGTAAAGAATTTTTGACAACATTGGTTACAGATATATAATCATAAATAAATGACATTAATCCTTGTTTTACCTTTGCAGACAGCAAAAGAGTAAGAGGAAGAGGCACAGCTTTCAATGAGCACAATCCACTACCAGCACCCGCAAAACCTCCTATTGCCAAAATCTGTCCTCACCCAACAACATTATCACCACTACAATTATAGTTGAAACAGGTAACCATACAACAACCTCTGCCTCTTCATTAGTGCCTACTTCTTAAAGTATACAGCCTTCCTATGTAAGTGGACAGTCATTACACCCAATCCAACCCATTATACTTATATTTGATATATTTTGCAAGGCAACTATAGCTACTTCACAATCATTGACTTCACCGCAGGTTTCAGTTCCAGTGCCAAAAAGTATGGGAAGAATAGCTAAAGTGGACGAAAAATAAAATAAATAAATAAATAAAGTATACTTGAAAAACATGTGGCAGCCATTGCATGAAGTCCTTCATCTGAAGATGTCCACATTGCATGCCCTCCTGAGATATTCTACCTGTCCCAACTACCACAGGTGTAGTCATACAGACTCTATAAAATATTTCTAGAAGTGTAGTTGTTATGGAACCTAGCCACATAACCTTTTAGGCACAGTCAAGAGACTGTGTGACTGCAGTTTAAAACATGGTGTCACATCTGCAACAAGTTGCAAAATCCACAGGGCAGCATGTGAGGGTACAGCAGCAAGAACATCAATCATCTATTCACAATTGATACAGTTATCCGTACGCAGGTCAGTTGAAGCATAAACATGTGCATTTCACCAGGGACTAATTTCATCAAGGATATTTCAGCAGGTTCTAATGAGAACATCTACCACTTCATAAATTTGCATACATCCAAGTTCTTCCAGCAGTCATTCCCTTGCACATTCTACTATCTCTACCTCCTCCCACCAGTTGTCTTCAGTATTCTGAAGAAACTAGTCTGTATGGACTGTTTAACGTCATGACCCTTCTACTTCCTCTGCTAAAGTGAAGGGAGGTGCACCCACATACACAATACACACACACTCACACACACATACATGAAATTTGTTTTTTTTCCATGTCATAGGATTTATGAGTGCATGAAAGAAAAGTTGGACATCTTATGTGATTTTCAATTAGTGAGCTGTTGTATGATATGCTTTGAGGTGGTTTGGTAGATGATATAGGAGAGGAGGTCATCTAGGTCACCAACTATGCAATACTGGGCAAAATGGAGATTGAGATTTACAAATGTGGAACAGGAGGTTGTAGTTTGTGAGTGGTGGGGACTTACTGTTTGGTGTTGTAACTCAGTTGACTCCTGCATCTATGAATCAGCACTTGATGGTCTTTATCATTACCAAGGCATTTGAGGCCTGATGTATTACCTTATCTTGCACTCTAAAATATAAAGTACTGCAAATCTGAAAACAGATGTATTTTAAACTTCAAAATAGTTTCCCTTTAATGTACTAATCTCATTTTAGGAGTCCATTTAATTGTTTTGCAAACAGATCCTGATTCGTACTTTAGAAAGGTCATGTTGTAGGAGCCCCTTCCGAATTATGAATTGACATGTCATCATGTGATGTATTCATATTTTATGACCACAATCTGAGTTGTGATAGTAATACATTTGCAAAATGGAAAGTGTCCCCAAGGAATCACTTGCACTTTTTGGATTTAACAAATACAATTTTGGGGGGGTGAGTAGGCAGTGGTCCAGCGACCAATCCCAACTCATTTTTTTTTAAAGTAATCTTTAACAGAGTACTGTTCCCTTTTTAAAAAAAATAGGCTACATATAAAAAATGGCGTTGAATCAGTATGACTCTTAATTTGCAACATACTTCATTAATGTTCATAATTGTAGGTCTGATTGCAACCTACTGCAAATAGAAATTTGAAAACTTACCTGCATAGACCAGTTTTCAAAATTCAACACTGGTCGCAATTTATGACCAGTACTTTGCAATGAGTGTTTTGTAGATCAGACCCATTGCCTTCTATTCTACCCTGACATGCCTTGGAGGCATTTTTAAATATTCTCCAAGACACTGGGTCATCTCTTAACCAACCCAAGGAGTACTGTTTGGTAGGGTTCAAAGTTGCAAAGAGTTGCCCCATGTTATATATCCCTTCACAGAGATCTATTTTTGGAACAAAGTTTCCTCCCAGAAGAAAGGATTTGCCATGCAAACCCCATCATTGCATGCTTGGCCATCTGACAAAGCCAGGAGTCTGTCCATCATCGAGAGGGTTTACATCTGGGAGGTTGTGGGGGGTAATTAGCAAATGGGGATAAGTTCACCTCATCAGCAGTGCCCTCTCCCCGAAAAGATTGAGTAAAAACATGTGATGCATCTGCGGGAGGGACTGAGCAGGGAAGTCAACTGAGGAAACTGTGGATTAAAGGCTGTGTGGTAGAGATTACTATCCTGAGTAGCCAGGAGAAATATCTACGGCTCTTAACTGGTAGCTGAGGACTTTCAATCCTTGGGAGAGCCCCAGGAGGCAAACTACTGGTTCACTGTGAGGTGTTATTGAGTGTCATTCTGCATAGGACCAACACTATCCTCATTCTTTTCAGTGGTGGAAACTGTGAGATGACAGTTGTAAGAGGATAGGGTTGGTCTGTTTTGGAATTGACTATCATCCTCTGCTCATGGATTGTTTGGAATCATTTTCAAACTCAAGATAAAGTTGAAGTATGTTGAAATCAGTCATAAAGACTTTGTAAAGTGCATTAACAGATGTGTTATATATTCTCTGTCAGCAACACATAACACGTTAAAGTAATTACATAACAGATTACTTTACCATATGAAACTAATACTTGATACATGGAGGGCCTTACAAAGGATCCATGTTGGCATCTCAGCTGCCACTGCCATAGATGTTCTTTTGTAATATACCCCTCAATATCGGTGGCTGAACCAGTTCCTTGGACATGGTGGTGGCTATGTCTCCCTTGATCCAAAGGCTGGAGAGCAGAATTACAGGAAAGTTCACCTTATAGAAATTTGAGTGAGGAGAACTGTGACAGATAACTTGAGTGGTGTAATTGTTGATAAATATCCCTAAGAAATATGGCATATTGCTTTCACAAAGAGAAATGGCTCAAAGATCATAAGTTAGTTAGAAATGTGAAATGATGATGAGAAAGTATGAATGGTGGCATACAATGCTAGATATCTAATAGTTGGTGACTTACTTGAGCAATAGTTATTAGAGAGCCAGGTAGCTGCTTGAAGGATGTCCCCTGATGTCATATCAGCTGTTGAGTATAGTGTGGACAGTAGGGTGATTGTGTCACTGAAGCTCCAATAAAGTTCTCATTATGGAGATGACACTGCAATGATGTATGAGAGAAATGAAGACAGTGACAAAGTATATATCATTCAATGATTGACTGTGTTGGAGACATGATTGGATCGAGTGAGGAAAGGACACATATACATACCCTGGCAAGTGCAGTAGCAATGTAGGGACCCATTTTGGCACCTGCAGACACTAACATCTGGTCTATCAGTTCAGAAATTAGCAATGCCATTGAGAGATCAAGAACAAGCTGCCGAAATAGTGTTTTCATGAATTTGAAATATGTATCCTGACACTGAGACAAAAACAATCATGGCTATATAAATCACAAATGAGCAGTTTGTAGACTTTCCAATCTCCAGCATTCCCTGATGTCTTTGGGGATTCCATATAGCAGCTTAGAGCTTGGAGCAGAAGTAGATGTAGCGGTGGGTGTTGAATGGGCCAACAAGACACATCCATCAATGTGGAATATTGCTATCTGGCCATATAGCAGGTCACTGTGCATGATTGTGATGATACATACACCAGTGGGAGTGAGATGGAGAAGGGATCCAGGTCTACCTACAGATGCTATCTGTCTTATGGAGAACCTCTTTTCATCCTTCTCACCTCATCCTGATACTTTTTCTCAAGTTCCATTGTGGTGAATGCCCCCACCTGTGACAATTTGTGCCTTTCATCTTCTCAACTTCTGACACATAGGCCCTTGTTACAACCCTGGCGGTCGGTGATAAAGTGGCGGTAACACCAACAGGCCAGTGGTAAAAAAATTTGAATCATGACCACGGCGGAAACCGCCAACACAAACAGCCACTTTAACACACCGACCGCCATGGCGGTAGCAACAAACACCGTGGCGGTAACCGCCAACAGCCAGGCGGATGACAATGTACCGCCCACTGCATTACAACACGCCTATCCACCAGCTTTTCTGGGGTGGTACCAATGCCATCAAAAGCCCAGCGGAAACAGTACTCAGAAGGGAAACGACTCACCTCTCGACACTCAAGGAAGAATCACAACACCATGGAGCCTGAACTGCAGGTGTTCCCCATGCTGGTGCACCTTCTCATACCCCAGGAACATGAACGCCAGCAAAGATAACCACGGTGAGTACTGCACCTATCACACAAGGGATGGGGGAGGAAAAAGAGAGTGATACAAACACGAACACGGAACACCCCCCACCCCCACCCCCAACACCATACACACAAACAGATGCAACAACATTACATATACACCCCGTAACCTTCAGGAATAACACAAGGAGAAAAGGAATGGAGTAAAATGAGTGTAATTGTATTAATTTGGCAAAATACGTTCTCAAAGCAATAAACAGTATGTACAATATATACAATATATACAAAAGGAGGGACAATGCCCACTTGAAAATGTCCATTGCCCACTGGGCCAAACCACATAGGCCAAGGCCACACTTGACTCCTGCCTCAATACCGAGAGAACACTGCAGAGGCATCATGTCAAAAACACACAGGCACCTCAGGGGGACAGGGAATGGGGGGGCACCTCAGCCAGAAGATGGTACAACACCACTGGCCTGGAGGGGGCCCAATGCCCACTGCTTGGTCCTGGGGAGTGCAAGGCCACAGTCTCTCAAGTGGATGGCTTCTCCACTGGTTCTGGAGGGGGCCTTGTGCCCCGTGTGCTTCATCCTGGCAAGGAGGGGCTGAGTGGATGGCTTCTTCCACTGGTTCTGGAGGGGACCTTGTGCCCAGTGTGCTTCATCCTGGCAAGGAGGGGGTGAGTGGATGGCCTCTTCCACTGGTCTGCTGGGGGGCCTTGTGCCCAGTGTGCTTCATCCTGGCAAGGAGGGGCAGAGTGGATGGCCTCTTCCACTGGGTCTGGAGGGGGCCTTGTGCCCAGTGTGCTTCATCCTGGCAAGGAGGTGATGAGTGGATGGCTTCTTCCACTGGTTCTGGAGGGGGCCTTGTGCCCAGTGTGCTTCATCCTGGATGAGGCAAGGTTACAGTCTCTCACCTGGGTGTCACACCGACAGGTGTTGCAGGGGCCAGGATGCACTGCAGCCCCTGTACTCACCAATACACACTGCTCGCTGGTTGTGACGGCTGCTCAGTGGATGCCAGTTGCGCTGCAGGTGGCGGTGCTGGCAGTGGTGGTGGTAGCCTCCAGGCCTTAACCTGCAGCCTCGGACGGCTGCCCACTGGGGCTGCTGGCAGTGGTTCTGCTGGCGGTGGGGCATGTGGCTGTGCTGGCCGCAGTACAGGTGGTGGTGCTGACCATGGTGCAGGTGGCGGTGCTGGCAGTGGTGGTGGTAGCCTTCAGGCCTTCACCTGCAGCCTCGGATGGCTGCCCACTAGGGCTGCTGCTGCTGGCAGTGGTGCTGCTGGCGGCAGAGCATGTGGCGGTGCTGGCTGCGGTGCAGGTGGCGGTGCTGGCAGTGGTGGTGGTAGCCTCCAGGCCTTCACCTGCAGCCTCGGACGGCTGAAGTGCCATGGCTCGTGTTGTGTGCCCCTTCCTGCCCTTGGCAGATGGTGGTTCCTCCTTGCTTATGCCAGCCGGTGTCTTTTTCTTGCCCTTGCTGACTGGTGGTGTCTCCTTACCCTTGCTGGCTGGTGTCCCCTTCTTGCCCTTGCTAGGTGGCAGACCCTTCTTGGCTTTGTTAGGTGATGCTGGCACATTGGCTAGGCTGACGGGTGCCTCCTTGGAGCCTCTCACACCTGCAGTAGCTACAGAAACCACAGTGGCCGTGGACTGGGTGGCTGAGGTGCTGGTCTGGGTTCTGGCCACCCTGACCCAAAGTGAAGGACGGGGGGAGGGGTAGGGAATATGTCAAGGGTGGTGAGGAAAAGCTTCTTAGGGACACTGGGGCAAGAAGAAGGTGAAGGTTTGGGAGTGGAGGAAGAGGGAGTGGTTGTAGCAGGTGTCAGTCTGCTGTGTTTGGGTGAAGGTGCATGGGCTGGATGCTGTTGTGAGGTGGATGGCTTTTGGATGTCTGTGTGCTTGCGTTTGTGTACTTTGGGAGGAGGGCTCACAGACACAGTGGGAGAGGACACAGGGGACGTGTGCATGGATGTGGGGGTGGTGACTGCCAGTGAGGGGTGTGTAGTGATAGGAGTGCTGGTGATGGAGGTAGTGGATGAGGATGTAGTGCATGCAGGTGTGAGTGGAGATGCTACTGGGAGGGAGGTGGATGACGAGGAGGAGGGGGACACAGTGGAGGCAGTGGATGTTGGTTTGTTTGCATGTGAATGGTGCTTGTGTGAGTGCCTGTGAGATGAAGTGTGGTGCTTGTGTTTGCCTGAGTCACTTCTGTGTGTTGATTTGGGTGATTGCCTGTCTGAAGGTGTTCTTGGGATAGGCTGTGGTTGAGTGAATTGGGAATGGGTAGAGAAAGTTGGAGGGGGGAGTCTGGAGACAGGGACAATGGCTGCCATCAGTGCGTCGGCCAGAGCCTGGAATGCTTTCAGTTGGGCTTCCACGCAAGATTGAATGCCCTCCAGGTATGCATTTGTTTGTTGCAAATGTCCGGCTACACCATGGATGGCATTCAGTATGGTTGACTGCCCAACAGAGAGGGATCTCAGGAGGTCAATAGCCTCCTCACTGAGGGCAGCAGGGCTGACTGGGGCAGGGCCTGAGGTGCCTGGGGCGAAGGAGATTCCCTCCCTCCTAGGTGAGCACGCACAAGAAAGACGCTGATGGGCTGCTGGGAGGGCGGTGCTGGTACGGGGGTGGCAGCTGTACCTGTAGTTGGGGGTGGCCACAGAGGTGTCCGCCACCGCCAAGGACCTTTTCTTAAGAGGAGGTGTCGCTGTCGGTAGTGTCCCCTCCTGTCTCCATCATGGTGCTCCCCTCACCCTCTGTCCCACTGGTGCCCTCACTGTCGGTGGATTCGCCCTCCAGGCCCATGTGGGATGCAGCTCCCTCCGTTGCCGGTGCCTCTGCTCCTCCGTCAGATGATACTAACGCACACAAGGACAGGGTGACAAAACAAAAAGGGGGAGAGAGAGAGACAGAGGATACCCTTGGTCAATGCCAGCAACAACACTACCGTTGGCATACACAACTCACAGGGAACACCCCTATGCACTAGGCCATGCACTACCTGTTATAATACTAGTCACCAGACCATGGGGTACAATGCCTAACACCATTAGCTGCACACCTGAAACCCACAGGACCCTGCCCAGTAGTAGATGCCCAATAACATTATTGGGGTTGGAGTGCATCTGAGCTTGCCCATCATTGAACATAATCTGTCATGTTCTCCCTGGCCTAGGGGAACCCACAGCACACATCCGCCACCCAGGTAAAACCTTAATGCATGCAAAGTCATGATTCTGATTCTTTTCTCACCCCCTTGTGGCTGGTGTGATGCCTTCAAGCGCCGATCCAACTCCAGATAGGCCACCATCAGGATGCGGAACATCAGGAGGGGTCAGGGTATGATGGGCACCCATTCTTCATTGGGAGTCCAGCCCCAGCTGGGCCTCCGCCGTCTTCCTTGCCGGGCGGTGCTGGTCCTCCCACCGTTTGCGGCAGTGGTTGCTCCACCTGTCAAAGACCCCCAGGGTCCGCACCTGCTTGGCGATGGCACGCCAAATACCCTTTTTCTGATGCAGAAAAAATACAGCAGAAAAGGTATTAGTCATACCATCCAGACTGTTATACTCATGGCCCAACATATCCCCCATCCCCTTACGCACATACATTGTCCACCATACATGCAGCACTCTGCCCAGGACCACTCAGACCCCACCCTACACAAGGCTTACACACACAGCAATCCAGAGATTCATGCTCACAGTGTACTCACCTGTTTGTCTGGAGGACCATATAGTAAAGTGTACTGGGGTAGGACCCCATCCACCAGTCTCTCCAACTCCTCCAAAGTGAAGGCAGAGGCCCTTTCCCAAGACACTCAAGCCATTGTCGCTTCCAGACACAGGTCACAGCAGCACTTGCAGTGTAGGTCCTCTCCTGTTGAAGGTCAGGTAGCAAGTGAGTGCAGAGATAGAAAATGGCAGTCACGTCCACGGCGCTGCGTACCATCACCAACAACGTGCATTGCCATTGGCTCCTGGAACCCATAGGGCCCAATGATAACCAAAGCAGTGTTGCGCGGCGGTCATCGACCACTGACCGCAACGGCGCACAACATCAGCTTAATTATCTAATTTCCACTCTCCTCACAGGTCAGGCAGCTGCCATTTCAGGGGGGCACAGGCCATGACACCTAACTGCATCACAGCAGACCTTGGCACATCAACTGACTTACAAGTGCACATACTGTTTCTGTAAAGCAAAAATTGCATATTAATTGAGACATATGTGTGAATATGACCTTCTGCTCACAGTTTTTCACCCTAGATTTCAACCGTTGAGGATAAGTAGGAGATGGAGACATCCCCCCGTGTAGAGACCCCTGGTGGACCTGGCAACAATGGAGGAAAGGCACATTATCCTGACTTACAGACTTGATAGGGCACAATCCAAGAACTGTGTGCCCCATTGGAGCCAGACCTGATTTCAGCTATCCGCCACCCCACAGGTATTCCCCCTCTAGTGCAGGTCCTGTCAGTGCTCCATTTCCTGGCAAAGGGTTCCTTCCAAGGGACAGTGGCCATGGCATCGGGGATGTCACTGCCTATGTTCTCAAACGTGCTGACCAGAAAGTTGTCTGCCCTGCTGAAACACATGCGCAGCTACATCGTATTCCCCCCAGGTGGAGGATTTGGCCACAGTGAAGGCTAACTTTTATGCACTGGGACATATCCCCAACATCATTGGTGCCATTGGGTACACATATTGCATGTGTCTCCCCCTGGAGAAATGAACAAGTGTTCAGAAATAGGAAAAGCTTTCACTCTCTGTATGTGCAGATGGTGTGTTTGGCGGACCAGTACGTTTCCTATGTCAATGCCAAGTATCCTGGGTCTGTGCATGATGCCTTCATCTTGAGGAACAGCAGCATCACATATGTGATGTCTCAACTCCAGAGGCACCGAGTGTGGCTAATAGGTGAGCCCATGGTTCCCACCCAGTTGATGTAGGTATATGGGTGTGGGTTTGGCCCTAAGGGTTAGTGTGTGGCTAACAGGTATCCCTTGAATATTTGCAGGTGGCTCTGGTTACTCCAACCTCTCATGGCTACTGACCCCAGTAAGGAATGCCAGGACAAGGGCAGAGGAACGTTACAATGAAGCACATGGGCAAACAAAGAGGATCATTGAGATAACCTTTGGCCTCCTGAAGGCCAGATTCCAGTGCCTCCATCTGACAGGTGGATCCCTGTAATACTCACCCAAGAAGGTGTGCCAGATCATCGTTCCATGTTGTATGTTGCACAACCTGGCCTTGATACGCCAGGTGCCTTCTCTGCAAGAGGATAAGCCTGGGGATGGTTGTATGGCAGTGGTGGAGCCTGTGGACAGTGACAAAGAGGAGGCAGAGGAAGAAGATGTGGACAACAGAAGAGCACTAATTCAACAGTACTTCCAGTGATACACAGGCAAGACACTGTAACTTCACTTTCCAATGTAGTTTTGTGTTTGACATTGAACATGTCAGCCTGGTTTCCCTATTTCTATGGCCACTTACTGTACCCTTTGGCATCTTTATTTTCAGATCTCTGTGCCCCACTCTGGCTCCAGGTGTGTTTACTGCCTCCCACTACTTGTCATACCTATGTAAATATTACAGTACAATTCAATTGCAATGTTTACAGTTTGTGAAACTAATACATTTGACAAACAATTGCCAGACTCCATATTTGATTTTGTTCCAAGGGTGTTTATTTCTGTGATAATAAGTATAGGGGGTATTGCAATGGGCTGGGTTGCTGATGGAGCAAAGTCCAGGGTAGAGCCCGGTCTATTTGTATCACTGGTGCATTGTCCAAGGGGGCATAGGAAGTAAAGCAATGGCAGTTCAAGGTGGACAGGGTGACAGAGTGGGACAGAAGGGTGACAATCAGGAGAGTCCTATTTCCTGGCGGGGGTCTTGGCAATGTTCTCTGGCTTCTGCCTGGATCGCAGGGACCATTTGCGGGGTGGTTCTCCTTCTGCAGGGGGTGGGGTGCTGGTGGCCTGTAGTTCCTGTGGTGGGGCATCCTGTCCACTAGTGTCGGCAGAGGTGGACGGCTGTTCTTCAGTTTGGCTAGTGTCTGGGGCCCGTTGGTGTGCCACTGTCTCCCTCATGGTGTTGGCCATGTCAGCCAGCACCCCTGCAATGGTGACCAGGGTGGTGTGGATGTCCCTCAGGTCCTCCCTGATCCCCAGGTACTGTCCCTCCTGCAGCCGCTGGGTCTCCTGCAGCTTGGCCAGTATCTGGCCCCTGGTCTCCTAGAAATGGTGATATGCTCCCAGGATGTTGGTGAGTGCCTCGCGGGGAGTCGGTTCCCCGGGCCTGTCCTCCCCCTGTCGCACAGCAGTCCTCCCAGGTTCCCTGTTGTCCGGTGCTTCTGTCCCCTGAACCGTGTGCCCACTGCCACTAGCCCCAGGTCCCTGATTGACCTGTGTTTGGGTGGTTGCCCGGGGTCCCTGTAGTGGTGGACACACTGCTGATTGATATGTCCTGGGGACAGAAAGATGGGCCTGCTGGGCGGGTGCTGTGGTGGTCTTTCCTGAGGGGGGAAGCTCTGTGGTGGGTTGGGACTGTGCCTGGGTCACCGACTGTCCAGAGGTCCCTGATGGGCCAGGTTGGTCTTCGTGATCCAGGCGTGCAGAGCTGCTGTCATCACTGTGGGCCTCTTCAGAGGGGGGACTGGATGTTGCTGGCACCTCCTCTCCGGTGACGTTGAACGGGGGTCCTGTGGGGATGTAAATGCAGTGTTAATGTATCTGTGTGTGCCATCTTGTACATGGATATGTTTCCCTCTATGGTTGTTATTAGCAAGGCAGCTTTGGCTCGTGTCAGTTGTGCTTGGTTTGCCTAAGTGATTGTCACTAGTGTTCATGCTGTGGTGATGGGTGTCCATGCAGGTCTGTGATGGGGGTCCATACATTGGTGTTCCATGGAGGATAAAGTAATAAAGATTTCACTTAAATGAGTCCTCCTGCTACTCCTGCCAGGCCCTCAGGATGCATGATTGCCAAGACTTGCTCCTCCCATGTTGTTAGTTGTGGGGGAGGAGGTGGGGGTCCACCGCCAGTCCTCTGTACTGCTATCTGGTGCCTTGCTACCACGGAACGTACCTTCCCCCGTAGGTCGTTCCACCTCTTCCTGATGTCATCCCCTGTTCTTAGGTGCTGTCCCATGGTGTTGACCATGTGCACGAGTCTCCGTCATAGCTCCATCTTCCTTGCAATAGATGGCAGCCTCACCTGTGATCCAAATAGCAGTGGCTCTACCCAGATGATTTCCTCCACCATGATCCTTAGCTCCTCCTCTGAGAACCTGGGGTGTCTTTGTTGTACGCTGGTTGAAGTGTGAGTTGTGTGTGTGAGGATGTCTGGGGTGATGTGTTGGGGTGTGTGATGTGAGGTGCGTGGATGGTGTACGGATGATGGTGTTTTGTGGGTCAGTTTCAGTGGGTGCTCCTGGCTTGCCTCTCTCTCTCACATGCCAAAATCTTTGGGTTGTAAAGGGTTGTGGGTTAGGTGTGTGTGTATTTTATATTGGTGTGGGTGTGGTGTGTGTATGTGTGTCAGGTGTGTGTATTTTGAATTGTCCAATGTGGTGTTGTTTTGTTAGTGTGTGTGTATTTTGATCGCGGCGGTGTGTACTGCCAATGGTTTAGCACGGTTGAATGACCGCCGCGGTGATTCATGGGTCTTGATGCTGTGGGCATAGTTCTGTTGCCGTAACGGTGTGTGTTTTGGTACTGCCATGGTACCACAATTTTATCACTGACCTTTGTGTTGGCAGACTTGTGTGTGTGTGTGTCTGTATAGAGGCAAATTTCTATGTTTGGGTCATAATATGGGTAGCGGTATACCGCCGCGGTCATGGTAAGTTGGCGGCAGTCAGCATGGCGATATGCGGCACTTACCGCCAATGTTTTAATGAGGGCCATAGTCACCTGCTCTGCTACACTGATGTTATTTGGAGACAGGTCATGCAGTTCATTGTCATAAAATGCATAACCTGAATGCACTAAGTTTGTAACACAGTTTTGTCACAAAATGATGCCCCTTTGCTAAATGTGCTTTTATGTCTGTTTTGCTAATGGGTGTGCTGTGCTAAAATCAGTAAGGGTGAATGTACTACTATATTGTTGTAACGTAAACATTTCACAATTATTCTATTAGTCTAAGGGCCTCATTACGAGTTTGGCGGCTCTCCGACTGCCAAATACATGGTGGTAGTTGGGCCGCCGCACTCCTTGCGGTCGGAATGCCAGATTATAATCCTGGTAGTTGGACCCCCAGGAGACTGCAGCATCCGCTGGGATCAGGGATCCTGACGACTTGGCAATGATCAAAGTTGTGGTCAGCCACTGCAGTGCTAAGTTTGCCACCGTTGTGGTGACCATGACTTTGATTTCTGCGAGCCTTGTCATGGTGGGGTCCCTGTTATAAAAAGGCTGGTGGAAAGGCAGCGCTGGGGGCCACAGGGAGGATTCTGCACTTCCAAAGGCCATGTTGGGCGCAGTGGAGGGGCCCCACTGTCAGCACCCTCAGATGCCACTGTCTACTATGGCAGACAGTGCACATTCTGAGGGCGGTGTGTACAACAGCATTGTCATCAGCACCATGAGGGAGCTGAGGCCAATGCCGCTGCACTGTTTCTATTGGGCTGACAGGTGGAAATGCCATAATAAAAAGTTTCTTCAGGTCAGCCAGGTGGAAACATTATAATACGATGGGGTTGAGGCCGCCGCCTTGACGGGTGCCTCACACCCACCGTATTGGACTTGTGCAGGTTCAAACGCCCAACTTGTAATCAGACCCTAAGCTTTCTTCCTTGTCTTCCAACTACTTGTGGGGTTCAACTCTGTGTATGTGTTGCGATCAATCTTACCCTCTATTCTTAATACCATTGTGTCCACTGGTGATTTTGTGTGCTCTATAAAGAAATCAAATTCACCAGCAGACCCTGCATCCCAGGAAGTAGACAGTAAAATGAAAATTATGAAATCAAGCAGCTATGATTTGGAGAAATTTGTTACCGGCCCTGTACAGAACATCTCTTTGCAGGGCCAAATAAAACAGTTTTCTTGCAGAAAGGAAGGGGACATTGTAATATAATCTGGCAGATCTGATATAAGAAATACCTCAGATGCAAATTTAAGGGGTTATACAGAGTTTGGAAGATGCAAGCTAGACATTCTAGTTGCCTTTCATTTGATCATTACAAGGAACTGCATGACCTGTCTCCAAATAACATCAGTGTAGCAGAGCAGGTGACTATGGCCCTCATTAAAACATTGGCGGTAAGTGCCGCATATCGCCATGCTGACTGCCGCCAACTTACCATGACCACAGCGGTATACCGCTACCCATATTATGACCCAAACATAGAAATTTGCCTCTATACAGACACACACACACAGAAGTCTGCCAACACAAAGGTCAGTGATAAAATTGTGGTACCATGGCAGTACCAAAACACACACCGTTACGGCAACAGAAAAATGCCCACAGCATCATGACCCATGAATCACCGCGGCGGTCATTCAACCGTGCTAAACATTGGCAGTACACACCGCCGCCATCAAAATACACACACACTAACAAAACAACACCACATTGGACAATTCAAAATACACACACCTGACACACATACACACACCACACCCACACCAATGTAAAATACACACACACCTAACCCACAACCCTTTACAACCCAAAGATTTTGGCACGTGAGAGAGAGAGACAAGCCAGGAGCACCCACTGAATCTGACCCACAAAACACCATCATCCGTACACCATCCACGCACCTCACATCACACACCCCAACACATCACCCCAGACACCCTCACACACACCACTCACACTTCAACCAGCGTACAACAAAGACACCCCAGGTTCTCAGAGGAGGAGCTAAGGGTCATGGTGGAGGAAATCATCTGGGTAGAGCCACTGCTATTTGGATCACAGGTGAGGCTGCCATCTATTGCAAGGAAGATGGAGCTATGACGGAGACTCGTGCACATGGTCAACACCATGGGACAGCACCCAAGAACAGGGGATGACATCAGGAAGAGGTGGAACGACCTACGGGGGAAGGTACGTTCCGTGGTAGAAAGGCACCAGATAGCAGTACAGAGGACTGGCGGTGGACCCCCACCTCCTCCCCCACAACTAACAACATGGGAGGAGCAAGTCTTGGCAATCATGCATCCTGAGGGCCTGGCAGGAGTAGCAGGAGGACTCATTTAAGTGAAATCTTTATTACTTTATCCTCCATGGAACACCAATGTATGGACCCCCATCACAGACCTGCATGGACACCCATCACCACAGCATGAACACTAGTGACAATCACTTAGGCAAACCAAGCACAACTGACACGAGCCAAAGCTGCCTTGCTAATAACAACCATAGAGGGAAACATATCCATGTACAAGATGGCACACACAGATACAATAACACTGCATTTACATCCCCACAGGACCCCCGTTCAACGTCACCGGAGAGGAGGTGCCAGCAACATCCAGTCCCCCCTCTGAAGAGGCCCACAGTGATGACAGCAGCTCTGCACGCCTGGATCACGAAGACCAACCTGGCCCATCAGGGACCTCTGGACAGTCGGTGACCCAGGCACAGTCCCAACCCACCACAGAGCTTCCCCCCTCAGGAAAGACCACCACAGCACCCGCCCAGCAGGCCCATCTTTCTGTCCCCAGGACATATCAATCAGCAGTGTGTCCACCACTACAGGGACCCCGGGCAACCACCCAAACACAGGTCAATCAGGGACCTGGGGCCAGTGGCAGTGGGCACACGGTTCAGGGGACAGAAGCACCGGACAACAGGGAACCTGGGAGGACTGCTGTGCGACAGGGGGAGGACAGGCCCGGGGAACCGACTCCCCGCGAGGCACTCACCAACATCCTGGGAGCATATCACCATTTCTAGGAGACCAGGGGCCAGATACTGGCCAAGCTGCAGGAGACCCAGCGGCTGCAGGAGGGACAGTACCTGGGGATCAGGGAGGACCTGAGGGACATCCACACCACCATGGTCACCATTGCAGGGGTGCTGGCTGACATGGCCAACACCATGAGGGAGACAGTGGCACACCAACGGGCCCCAGACACTAGCCAAACTGAAGAACAGCCGTCCACCTCTGCCGACACTAGTGGACAGGATGCCCCACCACAGGAACAACAGGCCACCAGCACCCCAACCCCTGCAGAAGGAGAACCACCCCGCAAATGGTCCCTGCGATCCAGGCAGAAGCCAGAGAACATTGCCAAGACCCCCGCCAGGAAATAGGACTCTCCTGATTGTCACCCTTCTGTCCCACTCTGTCACCCTGTCCACCTTGAACTGCCATTGCTTCCCTTCCTATGCCCCCTTGGACAATGCACCAGTGATACAAATAGACGGGGCTCTACCCTGGACTTTGCTCCATCAGCAACCCAGCCCATTGCAATACCCCCTATACTTATTATCACAGAAATAAACACCCTTGGAACAAAATCAAATATGGAGTCTGGCAATTGTTTGTCAAATGTATTAGTTTCACAAACTGTAAACATTGCAATTGAATTGTACTGTAATATTTACATAGGTATGACAAGTAGTGGGCAGCAGTAAACACACCTGGAGCCAGAGTGGGGCACAGAGATCTGAAAATAAAGATGCCAAAGGGTACAGTAAGTGGCCATAGAAATAGGGAAACCAGGCTGACATGTTCAATGTCAAACACAAAACTACATTGGAAAGTGAAGTTACAGTGTCTTGCGTGTGTATCACTGGAAGTACTGTTGAATTAGTGTTCTTCTGTTGTCTACATCTTCTTCCTCTGCCTCCTCTTTGTCACTGTCCACAGGCTCCACCACTGTCATACAACCATCCCCAGGCTTATCCTCTTGCAGAGAAGGCACCTGGTGTATCAAGGCCAGGTTGTGCAACATACAACATGGCACGATGATCTGTCACACTTTCTTGGGTGAATATTACAGGGATCCACCTGTCAGATAAAGGCACTGGAATCTGGCCTTCAGGAGGCCAAAGGTTATCTCAATGATCCTCTTTGTTTGCCCATGTGCTTCATTGTAACGTTCCTCTGCCCTTGTCCTGGCATTCCTTACTGGGGTCAGTAGCCATGAGAGGTTGGAGTAACCAGAGCCACCTGCAAATATTCAAGGGATACCTGTTAGCCACACACTAACCCTTAGGGCCAAACCCACACCCATATACCTACATCAACTGGGTGGGGACCATGGGCTCACCTATTAGCCACACTCGGTGCCTCTGGAGTTGAGACATCACATATGGGATGCTGCTGTTCCTCAAGATGAAGGCATCATGCACAGACCCAGGATACTTGGCATTGACATAGGAAAAGTACTGGTCCGCCAAACACACCATCTGCACATACAGAGAGTGAAAGCTTTTCCTATTTCTGAACACTTGTTCATTTCTCCAGGGGGAGACACATGCAATATGTGTACCCAATGGCACCAATGATGTTGGGGATATGTCCCAGTGCATAAAAGTCAGCCTTCACTGTGGCCAAATCCTCCACCAGGGGGAATACGATGTAGCTGCGCATGTGTTTCAGCAGGGCAGACAACTTTCTGGTCAGCACGTTTGAGAACATAGGCAGTGACATCCCCGATGCCATGGCCACTGTCCCTTGGAAGGAACCCCTTGCCAGGAAATGGAGCACTGACAGGACCTGCACTAGAGGGGGAATACCTGTGGGGTGGCGGATAGCTGAAATCAGGTCTGGCTCCAATGGGGCACACAGTTCTTGGATTGTGCCCTGTCAAGTCTGTAAGTCAGGATAATGTGCCTGTCCTCCATTGTTGCCAGGTCCACCAGGGGTCTGTACACGGGAGGATGTCTCCATCTCCTACTTATCCTCAACGGTTGAAATCTAGGGTGAAAAACTGTGAGCAGAAGGTCATATTCACACATATGTCTCAATTAATATGCAATTTTTGCTTTACAGAAACAGCAAGTGCACTTGTATGTCAGTTGATGTGCCAAGGTCGGCTGTGACGCAGTTAGGTGTCACGGCCTGTGCCCCCTGCAATGGCAGCTGCCTGACCTGTGAGGAGAGTGGAAATTAGATAATTAAGCTGATGTTGTGCGCCGTTGCGGTCAGTGGTCGATGACCGCCGCGCAACACTGCATTGGTTATCATTGGGCCCTATGGGTTCCAGGAGCCAATGGCAATGTACGTTGTCGGTGATGGTACGCAGCGCCGTGGACGTGACTGCCATTTTCTATCTCTGCACTCACTTGCTACCTGACCTTCAACAGGAGAGGACCTACACTGCAAGTGCTGCTGTGACCTGTGTCTGGAAGCGACAATGGCTCGAGTGTCTTGGGAAAGGGCCTCTGCCTTCACTTCGGAGGAGTTGGAGAGACTGGTGGATGGGGTCCTACCCCAGTACACTTTACTATATGGTCCTCCAGACAAACAGGTGAGTACACTGTGAGCATGAATCTCTGGATTGCTGTGTGTGTAAGCCTTGTGTAGGGTGGGGTCTGAGTGGTCCTGGGCAGAGTGCTGCATGTATGGTGGACAATGTATGTGCATAAGGGGATGGGGGATATGTTGGGCCATGAGTATAACAGTCTGGACGGTATGACTAATACCTTTTCTGCTGTATTTTTTCTGCATCAGAAAAAGGGTATTTGGCGTGCCATCGCCAAGCAGGTGCGGACCCTGGGGGTCTTTGACAGGTGGAGCAACCACTGCCGCAAACGGTGGGAGGACCAGCGCCGCCCGGCAAGGAAGACGGCGGAGGCCCAGCTGGGGCTGGACTCCCAATGAAGAATGGGTGCCCATCATACCCTGACCCCTCCTGATGTTCCGCATCCTGATGGTGGCCTATCTGGAATTGGATCGGCGCTTGAAGGCATCACACCTGCCACGGGGGGTGAGAAAAGAATCAGAATCATAACTTTGCATGCATTAAGGTTTTACCTGGGTGGCGGATGTGTGCTGTGGGTGCCCCTAGGCCAGGGAGAACATGACAGATTATGTTCAATGATGGGCAAGCTCAGATGCACTCCAACTCCAATAATGTTATTGGGCATCTACTACTGGGCAGGGTGATGTGGGTTTCAGGTGTGCAGCTAATGGTGTTAGGCACTGTACCCCATGGTCTGGTGACTAGTATTATAACAGGTAGTGCATGGCCTAGTGCATAGGGGTGTTCCCTGTGAGTTGTGTATGCCAACGGTAGTGTTGTTGCTGGCATTGACCAAGGGTATCCTCTGTCTCTCTCTCTCCCCCTTTTTGTTTTGTCACCCTGTCCTTGTGTGCATTAGTATCATCTGACGGAGGAGCAGAGGCACCGGCAACGGAGGGAGCTGCATCCCACATGGGCCTGGAGGGCGAATCCACCAACAGTGAGGGCACCAGTGGGACAGAGGGTGAGGGGAGCACCATGATGGAGACAGGAGGGGACACTACCGAAAGCGACACCTCCTCCGAAGAAAAGGTCCCTGGCGGTGGCGGACACCTCTGTGGCCACCCCCAACTACAGGTACAGCCGCCACCCCCGTACCAGCACCGCCCTCCCAGCAGCCCCTCAGCGTGTTTCTTGTGCATGCTCACCTAGGAGGGAGGGAATCTCCTTCGCCCCAGGCACCTCAGGCCCTGCCCCAGTCAGCCCTGCTGCCCTCAGTGAGGAGGCTATTGACCTCCTGAGATCCCTCTCTGTTGGGCAGTCAACCATACTGAATGCCATCCATGGTGTAGCCGGGCATTTGCAACAAACAAATGCATACCTGGAGGGCATTCAATCTAGCGTGGAAGCCCAACTGAGAGCATTCCAGGCTCTGGCCGACGCACTGATGGCAGCCATTGTCCCTGTCTCCAGACTCCTCCCTCCAACTTTCTCTACCCAGTCCCAATTCACTCAACCACAGCCTATCCCAAGCACACCTTTAGCAAAGGGGCATCATTTTGTGACAAAACTGTGTTACAAACTTAGTGCATTCAGGTTATGCATTTTATGACAATGCACCTTTTATTTTAATGTAAGCAAGGTTTTTATCTTTTGTTTCCAGATTATCTTCCCATTAACATTTTCTTTCTTTACTTACTTTCTTTACATAGGCATTGGTCAAGCAGCGCTCTGTCTATTGCAATATTTAAACGTTATCTCTTGTCTAGCATTTTTGATTTAATGTAGAATGAGCATGCTTCCAATCATGAGTAATAAATAACTACGGTCCTTGTAAACATTTAGGAAGACATGACGTCTTGTAATGAGGTTTAGCAGAATGGCTTTGTCTTGGTGTTAAAGGATCAAAGATTCTGATTGGTGGGCTCTTTGTGAATCATGGAAATTATTTTGGCAGATACCAAGTGCCGCACCCACCAGCACCACCACAGACCTCACACCATGACAAACCCTGAATCATTGGAACCCCATCTCCACAGAAGACACCCAGAAACTCATGAACTCCATCCACTCAGGAGCACCCTCAGACCCGTGCCCACATCACATCTTCAACTTGGCCAGGGCCATCATCACACCATAAACACCTGATTATCAACCATTCCATAGAGACCGCCACCTTCCCATCTGACTGGAAGCACTCAGATATCAACCCGTTGCTAAAGAAACCCTACACCGACCCAAGGGATTTGAAGGACTACAGACTCATCTTTCTGCCCCCCTTCCCAGCCAAGGTAACGGAAAAGGCCATCAACTTGCAACTCACGGAATTCCTTGAGGCAAAGCAGATCCTAGATCCCTCCCACTCCAGATTCAGGAGCACCCACAGCACTGAAACAGGTCTCCTGGCAGCCACCCATGACATAGGCACCATACTGGACCAGAGACATTGTTGCTCATTCTCCTCGACCTCTCTGCCCCGTTCGACACAGTCTCCCACTCCACTCTCCACTCCAGACTCCACAACGCCGGCATCTGTTGTAAAGCACTGGAATGGATTAAATTCTTCCTCAATGGAAGAACCCAGTATCAGACTCCAGCCTTTCACCTCATCGCCCAAAGAAACATGCTGTGGAGTACCCCAAGGATCCTCTTTAAGCCTGATACTCTTCGTCGTATACACACGCTACTATGGTCAGACAACATGGTTTCCTATGCAACAATACCAGAGTGATCATCTCCTTGAGTGACGATCCATCAACAGCCAAGAGAAATTTCCACAATGGAATGAGAGCATGGATGGAAATCAGTTGCCTCAAACTCAGCTCAGACAAGGCAGATATCCTTGTTCTTGGCTCCACCCCCTCTGCATCAAAAGAGTCCAGGTGGCCAACTGCCCTAGGAAACGCCCCCATGACCACGTATGCAATATGGGAATCATCCTGGACTCTGCACTTTCAATAACCCGTCACATCAACGCAGACTCATTGTCATGCTTCCAGACCCTTCACCTCCTTTGAGATTTTCAAGTGGATCCCCACTGAGACAAGAAGGACGGTCACCCATGCACTTGTCAGCAGCAAACTGGACTACGGCAATGCACTCTATGCCAGCATCACAAAGAAACTTCAAACAAGCCTTTAAAAATCCAGAACACAGCAACCAGGCTCATCCTGGACATCCCCTTCCACAACCACATCTCCGCCTACCTCAGAGACCTGAACTGTCTCCCGGTTGACAAATGCATCACTTACAAGCTACTGGCGCACACCTACAAGGCACTGCACAACACAGGACCGGCCTACCCCAACCACCACCTGACCTTCTACACCCCCACCAGACAGCTCCAATCCTCCTAAGTCGCCCTCGCCACCATCCACAGAATCAGGAAGAGCACAGCCAGGTGCAGATCCTTCTCTTACCTCGCAGCATGGACATGGAAAATGCTCCCTCTCAACCTCAGAAGGCCGCCTCATTAAAGCATTTCAGGAAAGATCTTAAGACCTGGCTCTTCGAGTGACTAGCATGCTTGGAAACGTGCCTTAAGACCCCTCAGGTGATAAGCCGCGCTCCATAAACCTCTGATTAATAAGTCTCTGATTGAAGAGGAATTAACTGTCTGCTTCAGGATGCATGTGCAGATTATCCTCTTCCTTCGGGGTTCCGAGTCTAATCGTAATCAAAACTGATCATCAAGCAAAGGGCATTGTTTAAACATGACCTGTCCCCATCTCTCATTTACTGCAATATGTTACTCAGGTTTTACCATAACTTGGATTTTGCTACTTGTTAATATTCTTTTTTAGACGAATATGATTGGCAGCACAGCCCCAGCTTTCATTTACACGTTTTTGTTGCCCCGCACAAATACAGGGCTTTGTCTGTTCGCCTTGATATTTTAATTACATGACTTACAGACAGAACTTAAATGCAAAAAGAATATGAATAAGGGGAAATCCTTAAAAACACCCATAATAGCCAATTTGCTTCAATCTAAAAAAATAAACGACTTATTTTGTCATTCATAGGTGACGCATTTGACTTAACATAGATCCATGGCACTCATTTTAATTAGTCGTTTTCACAGGTGCTTTCATTAATTAGAAAGGACTGGTGGAGGTTCTTTATATTAGCCTCTAAAAATACTCTGTATTTCAGAGAGCATCAATATTATTAGCTTTATAGGACATGACATATCAGATGAATTTTCAGTCCTTTGCACAGATGGTGCCTCTTCACATAAAGTACTTTGTCAAACATGACATTTTGCATGCAAGGTTGGAGGGTGGATTACTTGCGACATCTGTACATAGACAGATGTTATCCACCCGTGAATACTGAAATACAATTTTCTGCTGCACCTTATTTAGAGGGGCATCATTCAGAGGATTTCCGTTGGTGTAAAAATATCATGCTAACTTCGATGAAAGTGTTTTTCTGCATTTAGTGAAATGTTATTCTGAGTAGAAAATCTGGTAGCGCCACTTCCCTGCAGAAAATATTGGAGCTAATTAGCAGCAGGAAGAAGTTGGCACCAAATATTAAACGTTGGAAAAGCGGATAAACACGATTTCTGCATGCAATTGTTAAGACAAGATATACTATTTCCATTTGCATTTCCAGGAAGGTGCAATTCCCACACTTATTGATGATGACGCGTCTATGCACTAATATGTTGAACTGAAAATTGTCCATTCACAGGGGTTTGCGAAACGGTGTGTTTAATTACTATTTAGTAGGCATGTCGCAGTTTGCAAACAGCCCTTGTGCCTGGATTTGCTTTTTTCAACAGTCGGCCACCCCTATTACAAGGACATAGGTTACTTAAAACAAAATATCAATTTTTGAAGGTTTTTTGGGTGGAGCAGGCATTACTTCTCTGGACCACTGCCTGCTCTCAGTGAGACTGCCCAACATGATAGCAAAAGGAAAAGCTGGTGCCCTTGTGAATCTGTTACCACTCCAGTTCAGAAGTCAGTAACGGATCAATGGTTTGTGACAGCAATTCAAAGGCTTTTCTGACTCATAAAAGGATTTTTATAAAATGTAAACACCCTTGTTCAATCGCAGACCCTATGAATTTGCAAATCACAAACTCAAAAAACTGTTTTTTACATTTATCTCTGCCCAATTATTTATAATTTCACAATTACTGTTTGTGGAAATACTAATGCAGGAATTGTGGAATTACAGAGAATCTGGTAACATACTCAATTTAGGGGCCTTAGGGGCATATTTATAATGCCTTAGCGCCACATTGGGCCACATTAACGTCATTGTTTTTTACGTTAATGTGGCCCAACGAGGCCGAAATCCCTACGCCTTATTGACATGGTGGCGCTGTGCATGCATTGCACCACTCTGTAACCCATTGTGCTACAATATGCCTGCGCCAGGCAAAATGTATGCAAAGGGGGCATTCCCCAGTTATGGGAGCCAGAAAATGGCGTACATAAATTGATAAGATTTCCTTATGCCATTTTTTAGGGCACTTTCAACGCCTGCTCATGATAAATGATGCTATTGCCCCCTACCCTGTGCCATGGTGCGCCATATTTTAAATACAGCGTACATGTGGTAGTGGTAGGTGGGTGCTAAGGGGTGCAGGGAAAGTGGCACTCGGTGCATCACCACTTTCCATAAATCTGCCCCTTAGGGTTTTTAACATCAATGAAGTTGTTCACTATTTACTAAATTGTACTGCTTACTCAATAACTCACTTTAGTGACCTAGGCCCATATTTATACTTTTTAGCACTGCATTTGCATCATTTTTTGATGCAAAAGTGGCATAAACGTTCAAAATACAATTAGGAATACAAATGCGGCGCTAAAAAAGTATAAATATGGGCCATAACGTGCTGAGGGTGTTTAATGATAGTCCACCCTTGGTTTGTATTACAGAACCTGACCCAGGCGATTAATAAGGACAATGGCCCTCATTACAACCCTGGTGGTAAAGTCCGCTGACCGCTGTGCTGACGGCCGCCAACATCCCGTGTCCGCGGTGGAAATCTGCTATGGGTATTATGACCCACAGTTAGAAATCCTCCACTATACAGACACCCACACAAGTCCGCCACACCAAAGGTCAGTGATAAATTGGCGGTACCAAAACCCACACCGTTACGCCAACAGGAATACGCCCACACTATTACGACCCATGAATCAACGTGGTGGTCATTCAACCGTGGTAAACCGTTGGCAGTACACACCGCCGTGCTCAAAATACACACTCACTTACAAAACACAACCACATTGGACAATTCAAAATACACACACATGACACACATACACACACCACAACACTTTAAAACACCCACCGACATTACCCACAACCCCTTACAACGAACATTTTTGAAGAAGCAGAGAGACAGAAAAGCAAAGACCACACCAGCATCCAGAGGCACACAACACCATCACTCATACACCATCCACTCACAAAACACCACACACCCCAAAACATCACCCCACACATCACCTCACACATCACTCACACCACATCATGGCACCTCAAAGACACCCCAGATTTTCTTAGGAGGAGCTCAGGGTCATGGTGGAGGAAATCATCTGGGTAGAGCCACAGCTATTCGGATCACAGGTACAGCAGACATCCATTGCTAGGAAGATGGAGCTATGGCGTAGAATTGTCGACAGGGTCAACGCACTGGGACAGCATCCAAGAACACAGGATGACATCAGGAAGAGGTGAAATGACCTACGGGGGAAGGTACGTTCCGTGGTATCCAGACACCAGATAGCCGTCCAGAGGACTGGCAGTGGACCCCCACCTCCTCTCCCACAACTAACAACATGGGAGGAGCAAGTCTTGGCAATCATGCATTCTGAGGGCCACTCAGGAGTAGCAGGAGGACTGGACTCTGGTAAGGCAAATCTTTCCTACTATATCCCCCACCCTCCCTGCATGCCATCAAAAACTCCTATCCATACCCTCACACCCATCACTCCACTACCTCACATATACCCCACTATCACAACCCACCCATCCCAATACCAAGCCCTGCAAGTTACACCAATGCATGGACACCCATCACCAGAGCATGTCCAAGAGAGACTCACCCAGGGCACACAATCACCACTCACACAAGGGCCAAAGTGATATTGCAAGCACAGTAATAGAGGGAAACACACAAGATGGCACACACAGATAGAATAAAAATGCATTTACACCCCAACAGGACCCCTACACAACGTCACCGGACAGGAGGTGCCAGCCATATCCAGTCCCCCCACAGAAGAGGCCCACAGTGATGACAGCAGCACTGCACACCTGCATCAAGATAACCAGCCGGCCCATCAGGGACCTATGGACAGTCGGTTCCCCTGCCACAGTCCCAACCCACCACAGAACCTCCCCCCTCAGGATACACCACCACAGCACCCACCCAGAGGGCCCATGCTACTGTCCCCAGGACACGTCAATCAGCAGTGTGTCCACCACTACAGGGACCCCAGGCAAACCCACTAATCCAAGAAAATCAGGGAGCTGGGGTCAGTGGCAGTGAGAACACGGTTCAGGGGACAGAGGCACAGGATAACAGGGAAGCTGGGAGGGCTGTTGTGTGATAGGGGTAGGACAGGCCCGGAGAACCGACCCTCCACAAGGCACTTGCAAACATCATGGGAGCATACCACCATTCCCAGGAGACCATGGGCATGGTACTGGCCAAGTTGCAGGAGACCCAGCGGCTGCGGAGGGACAGTACATGGGGATTAGGGAGGACTTGAAGTCCATTAACACCACCCTGGTCATCATTGCAGGGGTGCTGGCAGACATGGCCAACACCATGAGGGAGACAGTGGCATATCACCGGGCCCCTGACAACATCCCAAATGATGAACAGCCTTCCACGTCCACCGGTGCTAGTGGACAGGAAGTCCCGCCACAGGAGACTGCAGAAGAAGAACCACCCCGCAAACGGTCCCTGTGATCCAGGCAGAAGACAAAGAACATTGCCAAGACCCCCGCCAGGAAATAAGACTCTCCTGATTGTCACCCTTGTGTCCCACTCTGTCACCCTGTCATTTCTACGGGGGGACAAATGCCATGTGTGTACCATAAATGGCACCAATGATGTTGGGGATATGTCCCAGGGCATAGACGTCAGCTTTCACTGTGGGTAAATCCTCCACCTGGGGAAAAACGATGTAGCTGCGCATGTGTTTCAGCAGGGCTGACAACACTTTGGTCAACACATTAGAAAACATTGGCTGAGACATCCCTGATGCCATGACCACTGTAGTTTGAAAGGAGCCACTTGCCAGGAAATGGAGCACTGACACGACCTGCACTAGAGGGGTGATTCCTGTGGGATGGCTCCAATTGGGCACACAGTTCTTGGATTGTGGCACGATCAAGTCTGTAGGTGATAATGATGTGTCTGTCTTCCATTGTCAACAGTTCCACCAGGGGTCTGTACACCGGAGGATGATGCCATCTCATCATCTGCCCCAGTGGATGTGCCCTATGGAGGAGGATGGTGAGCAGAGGGTCATGTACCACATAGGTTGCACAAGTGTTCCTGCTGTAATGTGAGTAAATTCGTGTGTGGCGTACTTTGTCCATATTTTGGTCAAAATGTGCTGTGACGCAGTTAGGTGCCATGCCATGTGCCCCCTGAAATGGCAGCTGCCTGACCTGTAAGGAGGGACAAGGGGGGATGAGGTAACTGCGCTGGCATTGTGCAGCGTCGCAGTAGGTGGTCGAAGACTGCTGCGCAATTCAGCATTGGTTATCATTGGGCCCTATGGGTTCCAGGAGCCAATGACCATGTACGCCGGCGGTGACAGTACACACCGCCGCGGACGCGACCGCCATTTTCTATCAGTTCACTCACTTGATACCTGACCTTCAACAGGAGATGACCTACACTGCAAGTGCTGCGGTGACCTCAGTCTGGAAGCGACAATGGTCATGTGTCTGGGGAAATGGCCCCTGCCTTCACCGCGGATGAGTTGGACAAACTGGTGGATGGGGTCCTCCCCCAGTACACGCTACTCTACGGTCCTCCAGACAAACAGGTGAGCACACAGTGAGCATGATGGGCCATGAATGTATGGAGTGGTGTGGATGGAAGATACATGTGGGGGGAGTGAGGCCTGCATATGAGGATGGTGAGTGTATGTGCATCAGGGCATGGGTGGGAACTGGTGGGCAATGAGTATGACAGTCCAGACGGGAGAGTAATTTCCTTTCATCCTGTACCTTTCCTCTAGGTCAGCGCCCACCAGAAGAAGGGTATTTGGCGTGCCATCGCCAAGGAAGTGCAGACCCTGGGGGTCTATAATAGACGGAGCACCCACTGCCACAAGAGATGGGATGACCTGCGCCACTGGAGCAAGAAGACGGCGGTGGGCCAGCTGGGGATGGCCTCCCAACGTGGAAGGGGTGCCCATCGCACCATGACCCCCCTGATGTTCCGGATCCTGTTGGTGGCAGATCCGGAGTTGGAGAGGCGCTTGAAGGCATCACAGCAGCCACAAGTGGGTGAGTACTGTCTCATTAAGCTGACTCTGCGCGCTTTACGAGGTGTCTTGGTGGGGGATGTGGGCTGTGGGTTCCCCTAGGCCAGGGTGACCTAGGTAGTGTAGGTCCCTTGTTAGGCAGGCTCTGAGGCACTACAACTAGTCAGGCTCCTGTAGGTTCCAGGTGTGTAGCAAATGGTGTTAGGCATATTCCCCCATGGGCAGGTGATTTTCCTACTAACTGCTAGTGCATTGCCTAGTGAATAGGGCTGCTCCCTCTGTGTTGTGTCCGCCAACGGTAGTGGTGTTGCTGGCATTGACCATGTATCTCCTCTGTCTTTCCCCCCATTTTGTTTTGTCACCCTGTCCTTGTGTGCATTAGCTTCATCTGGCAGAGGAGCACACCAGAGACAGAGGGAGCTGCATCCCACATAGCCCAAGAGGGTGATTCCACGGAGGGTGAAGGCACCAGTGGGATGGAGGGCGAGGGGAGCTCCACAACGGGGACAGGAGGGGACACCAGCGACAGCGACTCCTCCTCTGATGGGAGCTCCTTTGCGGTGGCGGGCACCTCTGTGCCCACAGCAACAACAGGTACAGCCGCCACCCCCTCCACCAGCACCACCCTTCCAGCAGCCCCTCAACGTGTTTCCTGTGCCCGCTCAACCAGGAGGGTGGGCATCTCCTTTGCTCCAGGCACCTCAGGCCCTGCCCCAGTCATCCCTGCTGCCCTCAGTGAGTAGGCTAGTGACCTCCTGAGTTCCCTCTCTGTTGGGCAGTCAACCATTCTGAATGCCATTCAGGGTGTCGAGAGGTATTTGCAGCAAACACATGCATACCTGGAGGGCATTCATTCTTGCGTGGCGGCCCAACAGAGAGCATTTCAGGCTCTGGCTTCAGCACTGATGGCAGCCATTGTCCCTGTTTCTAGCCTCCCCCTCCAACTTCCACTACCCAGACCCAATCCCCTCTACCTCAGCCTATCCCAAGCACACCATCAGACCAGCATGCACACATCAACACACAAAAGTGGCTCAGGAAAACATAAGCACCACACATCCCACAGGCACTCACACAAGCACCATACCCATGCAGACACACCAACATCCAATGCCTCCACTGTGTCCCCCTCCTCCACGTCCTCCACCTCCCTCACAGTCTCATCTCCACTAACACCTGCATGCACTACATCTTCCGCCACTACACCAGCACAGCCATCACTACACATCACTCATGTGCAATCACCACCCCCACTACCATTCACACGTCCCTTGGGTCCTCTCCCAGTGTATCTGTGAGCCCTCCTCCCAAAGTATACAAACGCAGGCACACACCCACTCAACACCCATCCACCTTACAACAGCCTCCAACCCATGCACCTTCACCCAAACTCAGCAGACGTACACCTCCTGCAACCACTACCTCTTCCTCCACTCCCAAACCCCCTCCATCTTCCCGTCCCAGTGTGGCCAAACAATTTACCTAGCTAACCTGAACCTCTTCCCTACACCTCCCCCCCGTCCTTCTCCTAGGGCCAGGATGTCTAGATCCCAGCCCAGCAACTCAGCCACCAAATCTGCATCCGCTGAGGTCCCTGCTACTCCAGTACAGTCAAAGGGGGCACCCGTCAGAGCTGTCAGTGTGCCACCAACAGTAAAGAAGGACCACCCTATTCCACCACCTGCAAAGCTCAAAAAGGGACTGGCTTCCAGCAGGGGACAGTCACACCACCCACCCAGCAAGGCCTCGCACAAACACAGAGTGGACAGTGCGAAGGTCCCTGCAGTGACTGTCAGAATGGGAAGGGCCACAAGCCAAAGGGCACATCACCTCTGGGCACGAAGTCACCTGGGGAGGGGCTGGTGACCATCAAATCATCAGGGATGGCAGCCACATGCACCACAGTCACCACCGCCGCTCCGACCCCCACTTGCACCGCCACCTGCACCGCCGCTGCCACAACGTCAGTCTGCAGCATCCTCCCCAAGGATCAGCCATCTGAGGCTGCCGTAGACGGTATTGTGTCTTCATCCACCCCAACATTAACTTGCACCATGGCCAGCACAGGCAGCTTCTCCGCCGCAGTCACCACCGCCTTCACCACCATCAGCGCTGCCACGTGCACAGCCGATGCCACTCTGTCGGACTTCAGCCCCATCCCCATTGTGCAGCCATCAGAGTCTGCAGGTGACATCCTGGACCCCGGACACGCCACTTGAGACACCACCTATAGCACTGACACGAACTAGCAATTGGCAGTCTAAGGATGGAATGTATGTCTGCCTCCATGGAGTATCATGCTTCCTGTTCTGGGTACATCGCATGGCTTTGACACACAGGTAAGACGAAGTCAACATGCCACGCCCCAGGTGCAGCATCACTGGGCACAAAGCCCCCTCCAGAACCAGTGGAGAAAAGCATCCACTAATACAGTCCTTGGCAGGATGAAGCACTCTGGGCACAAAGCCCCCTCCAGAACCAGTGGAGAAAAGCATCGACTTGAGAGACTGTGGCTTTGCACTCCCCAGGACCAAACAGTGGGCAACCCACCCACTTGAGGGACTTGAGAGGCTGTGGCTTTGCACTCCCCAGGAGCAAGCAGTGGACAAACCACCCACTTGAGAGACTGTGGCTTTGCACTCCCCAGGAGCAAGCAGTGGGCAACCCACCCACTTGAGAAACTTGAAAGATTGTGGCTTTGCAATCCCCAGGAGCAAGCAGTGGGCATGGAGCCCCCTCGAGGAGCAGTGTCGTCGTACCATCATCCGGCTGAGGTGCCCCCTCTCCTTCCCCCTGAAGTGCCTGTGTTTTTTCAACCTGATGCCTTTGCAGTGTTATCTTTGTTTTGAGGCAGGTGTCATGTGTGGGCTTCGCCCATGCTTTTTGGGACCACTGGTCCACAGACATTTCATGGGACAGTGTACGCACTTGTGTACTTGCTGTAAATATTTGTGTATATGGCTTATTTGCTGTTTTCTTGGGCTATCTGATTGTTCGAATATTACACTAGTTAAACTCATTTTGTTTGGTCCTTGCGTTCTTCCAGCGGGTGACAGGGTGTATCTGTGATGTTATTGGATATGTTTGTGTGTGTGTTGTTGTAGGTGGGGTGTGGGGGTGTTGCGTTTTACGTGTGTGCTTCACTCTCTTTTCCCTCCTCCCCTCCCCTGTGTGCTAGGTGCAGTACTCACCATGGTCGTCACCACCTTCTTTCCAGTTCGTGGTGTATTAATGGATACAGCAACATGGGCAGTACCTGTAGTTCGGGCTCCATGACGTCCTGGTTCTTCGTTGAGCGTTGAGAGGTGAGTGGTTTCCCTTACAAAGACTGTTTCTGCCGTGCTTTTGATGGCGTTGATACCACCCCGGAAAAGCTGGCGGGTTGATGCCTTGTAATAGTGTGGGGGGTACATTGTCTTCCGCCTGTCTGTTGGCGGTGACCACCGCAGTGTTTGTTGCTACCACCATGGCGGTCGGAGTGTTAAAGTAGCTGACTGTGTTGGCTGTTTCCGCCATGGTCGTAATTCCATTTATTTGACCGCCGGCCTGTTCGCGGTATTACAGCCGCTTTATCACCAACCGCCAGGGTTGTAATGAGGGCCCAAATGTCTTTAGAATTACTAAATAAAATGGAAAAATATAAAATATGAAGACCTGAGTTCTAGCACCCTCTTTCATACTGGTTTGTCCAATCTAGCATTCTCAAATCAAAAACAAACATCAGATTCGAGGGGCTCCAGTTGGAAGTTCATTAACAGTTCTTTATCGGAAGTTCAAGATAATTACATTCTCTTCATTTCCTATTAATTTGCATAATTCCAATGTTTACAGTTGTGCAAAACATCAGGCCAACATGAGTTCCGCAAGATTAGCCTCTCTTCTTGAGGGCCACTAACAAAAAAAAGTAAATTACAAACAGTAACTGGGAAGGATTTACAAAGGCAAACAAAACATCAGCATTATATATACTAGCTGAAAGTCATAAACGAAGACATGTTTTTTCATGAAATAAAGAGAGATGATCAAAAGAGACTTTGCAAATAGAAACACATTTACTAACTTTGGAACTTTTGTAAGTATTCTAACATATTATATCACCAACTTTCCACTGTGGGTCCTGTTTACAAAGCCATTGTTCTCTGTGAATATATGTTTGGAAACAAAAATTGCAGTATTTTTGCCTGTGAAGTTCCCACAAAAGGATATCTGTTAGAAATCGGGTTGCTAGTTGGCAGAGGTATGCACCTTGTCCAAATAAGGACCACAATCATAGTCATGGTAAGTCACAACACAACCTGAATTAGCCTGTGTTCACCCCCTGGTAGCTTGGGAAAGAGGTATTTTCCATGCAGTCGGTTCACTGTGTTGTTGTTGGGCTCCATAGAAGTGAATGTAAGGCTTGGTTGTCAGGCCACGAAGAGCATTGTCAGCGGGCTGCACAGGCTGTGAATTTGCTGTCATCGGGCAGCTGCTGCATCTCCGTTGGGGAGCGATGCACCAATTTTTCTACAGCACTGGAGGAGGTGCGTCGGTTTTTTCAGAAAGCAGCTGTGGAACCCACTTCTGATGCCAAGAACTTAGAGTAGGCACTTCAGGCAAGGTTGAGACTCACAGAGAGCAGAATCTCGCAGCATGATGAGACTTGTAGGCAGTCCTTGATGTCCCAGGACTGCAGGAGAACAGGGGGAACGCCTGCATTCCCTTGGAACACTCTGGGGGAAGGTAGAGTCCTTCCGGCAGGGTCAGAGAGCAGTGGGCAGCAGGGCAACAAGCAGAAAAGCAGTCCTTCCAGTTGAGTCATTTGAGCAGCACTGCAGTTCTTCTAACAGAAGTTCAGGTCAAGGTCCAGAAGTGTCTGATTTGAGGAGGTCATATACCCAGTACCTATACCCAAATGTGGGGGAGTCTTCAAAGAGTGGCTTTGAAGTGCACCCGTTCTTTTTCAGCCCAGTCCTGTGTGTGCCAGGCTATCTGTGGGGGGTGATCAGCCCTTTGTGTGGGGTCAGGCCACTACCTTTTGAAGTGTAAGTGTTAGCCACTCCACCCTTCCTGACCAGGAACACCGATCTGTGTACAGATGAATGCAGATGCAGTTGAGTGTCCTGTGTTTGTGGCTGTTTAGATGGAATGCACAAATGTAGTTGTCATCCAGCTCAGTCCAGACATGTATTGGAGACACGCTGTAAGGCATGCAAAGGCATGCAAAGCATTGAGAGCAGAGAAAGCCCTGCATTCTAAAAGTGCCAATTCTAAAACAGTAATCTTAAATCCGACTTTACAAGTAAAGAGGATTTATCATTACCATTCCAAATATGTGAAACATTATGGAGCTACTCCATTCTGATAAGGAACTGTTGCTTAAAAGTATACCAAGGAATTACCAATGCTGGCCTATGAGAAGACCAGGCCTCAAGATAGTGAAAAAGGACTTTGGGAGTTTTTCACTACCAAGACATGTAAAACTTAAAATGACATGTCTGCCTTTTAAATACACTGCACCCTGCCCTGTGCATCACATAGGTCCCACCTTAGGGGTGACATGTGTAATAAAAGGGGAGTTTAAGACTTGGCAAAGGGTTTTCAATGGCAAGTTGAGGTGGCAGTAAACCTGCACACACAGGCCTTGCAATGGCAGGCCTGAGACATGGTTAAGGGGCTACGTATGTGGGTGGCACAATCAGTGCTACAGGTTCACTACAAGCTTTTCATTTGCAGGCCCTGGGCACATATAATGCACTTTACTAGGGACTTCTAAGTGAATTAATATGCCAATTTGGTAAGAGCCAATGTTACCATGTTTAGGGGAGCAAGTACTTTAGCACTGGTCAAGAGTGGAAAATTGTGCTTTAGACAAAGCTGAATAAAGTATATCTAGGTTAAAGTGCACAGCAGCCTAGTGTGTTAAAATAACGTGCATGGAGCTATAACTAAAATGGCTACACAACACCCTCCCCTTGACGGTTGATGGTGGTTCAAAGCCTAAAAACATATAAAATTGTTACTAAAAAGCTCAACCTAAGATATATATATATATATATATGAAAGAAATGTCAATGATGATAAGTCGAAGGGACAAGTGAGCATGTAAAGGGACAATTTAAAACATGAGCATGTGGCATAAAACCGAATTTCAAAAGGCAAAGTCAATTTTGAAAGGTTCCAAATGATTCTGGGACCATAGAGGACAGGAGATCTTCCACTTCAGCCGATGTTAAAGTTGGAAAGTCATTGCCAAGAAGGATCAAGGAGCAGTTGTGTTCCGTAGCCTCAGCATCAGCCAAGGCGGCCTTCTGTGGTGTGCCCAGTGATGAGTCGTGAGCTACATCTTCCAGGAAGGGCAACTCATAAGTAGCTTCTTGTAGCAAACGCAACCTCAATGCGCATGTCCAGTAATGAACCCTCAGCGAGAACATCAACACATCAGTGTCCAATGCATGCAAGCACTGCGTCGAAAGACAGACTTCCAGTGCGTGTTCGAAAGAGCACCAAAGGCACCGAAACATGGGCTGCACATAATGCAAAACCGATCAGAATGACAAAGACCAGCCACACTCCAATTGCTCCAGGAGTGTTGCTCCAAAATACTGCATCATGCGTTCACGACACAGCTGCGCTGATGGGAGAGCCTTCATTCCTCCTTGTTGCGGCAGGACAGCCATTGCGCATAAAAAATAGCAACAGCAAGGTGCCAGCTAATAAAGCCAAAGTTATCGAAAATCCCCTGAAAATACTAGAGAAAATTGAGTGGATTGCTGATCATATTAAATCGAATATGGAGGAGAAGGTGTGAATGAAACCAGAATCAACAGCTTTAAAAAAATGTGCAATTCCAGTTGTACTGGACGCATTAAATATTCGTCCTGTCGCATAGGCTCTCATTATCTTAATGAGACTACTTAATTTTGAGCAACAAGATCGTCCACAATGTGGGGGACTGAGTCTGACCCACGGTGGATGAGGATTGTCACTCCAAATCCGGGTTTTGCTCCGGCTAACTAGCAGTGCCTCATCTCTTCCAAATGGCAGAGACAATTGGGCAGCCGAGCACATGACATTTCAGTAATTCACAGGGAGGTCGTGGTCACTCAGGTCACAACCGGTTCTCTCATACACAATGCGGTCTCATATATAAATGACAATAAAGGCAGTACAAGTTTTACAGATTGGTTTAATAAAACAACTGCATTTTGGATAGCAAAGTGTGAGCTGCAATAACCAGAACTACACAACACAGTAATATTAAAATAGTGACAATGGGAGTGAAACACAAGAATAAGGCTATCATTATTTTATTCTCTCTCTAAGTTATATTTTGAGCACAGCATGTTAAGCTCTAAGCCTGCCTTTCAGGTTCCCCCGGGAGGACACCAACCCTCATACCTGAGCAAAGGCCTGTAATCTGCATCACCATCTGCAACAGGGCATTCAGCATACAGTTGTGGTTCCCTGGCTGGGATCTCCCTTTTGACGTGTACTCGGACTAGAAAGTGTTTTTATAACTAACATGCAGATGTTCTAAGAAAATGTCCCTACGCAAGGATGTGTATTTTCTACGAATGCTGGAGACTAAACTTCTACCATGTTTACCGGCAATGTACCAGACTGTAGCCTTGACTGAAGCACAAGGCGATCAAAATGCATTATTTGAGAACACAGTGCTGAACTAAGCTAAACAGTGTGATAGAAGAAATTAAAACAAGACAGTGAAAACTGGTTATTTTAAAATAACAATGCGAAGCTGAATAAAATATATCTAGGGCAAAGTGCACAGCGGCCTAGTATGTTAAACTAACGTGCATGGAGCTATAAATAAAATGGCTACACAACACCCTCCCCATCTCGGTAGAAAGCGGTTCAAGCCAAAGCTAAAATGACCTAACCTAAAAATGTGTTTAAACCCTACTTAATTTTGACAAGTCAAGAGGACACACAAGCATACTACTCGACAATTTAAAAAATAGGCATGCGGCCAAGAGCCGAATTCAAAGAAAAATGTCAATTTAGGACTGTTCCAAATCAAGCACTAGTCATGGAAAGCAGGAGATCATCCACTTTGGCAGATGACAAAACCGGTAAATCCACGCCAAAAACGACTAAGGAGCAGGTGTGTTCCATTGCCCCAGTATCAACCAAGGCGGCATCCCGTGCAGTGCCCATTAACGAGTTGATGGTAACTTCCTCCTGGTAGGGTAGCTCGTAATCAGCTTCTCTTAGCAAGCGCAGCCACAGTGCACATGTCTGGTAATGAACCCTCAACGAAAACATCAACAGATCAGCATCAATCACTGAGGGGCGTTGCTGTGAAAGACAAACTTCCAGTGCATGTTCAAAAGAGCACCAAAAGCACTGAAACACGGGCTGCACACAATCCAAAACCGGTGTGAATGAAAAAGACCAGTCACACCCCAAATGTTCCAGGAGTGCTGCTCCAAATTGCTGCATCATATGTTCACGACACAGCTGTGCTGATGGGAACACCTTCATTTGTCCTTGTTGCTGCGGGACAGCCATTGCAGAAAAACAACAGCAACAGCAAAATGCCAGCTAATAAAGCCAAAGTTATCGGAAATCCCCCCAAAATACTTCCCAAAATTGAGTGAATAGCTGAAGGTATCAAACCGAATATAGAGGAAAAGGTGTGAACAAAACCAAAACCAACAGCTTTGAAAAAAGGTGCTAATCCAGCCGTGCTGGACGCATTAAATATACGTCCCACGAGTTCACCAAAGTGTCTCGGAAAGTTCATATTCAACAGGGACTGTATTTCTGCCGATGACCTTGCCACTTGAAGCGCATAGGTCTCACATGCAGATGTAAGGGCCACATGCTTCTGAAACAATACAGCCTTGAGTCTGCTCAACTTGTTAAAATTCACCTTGGAAGTAGCAATAAGAGGCCAAATATCAGCTACCTCCCTTAATTTAGTGGGGGGAAACAACACATTCCCGCAGCATGTAACGACCTTAGAGACCGACACAACGTAAACTATTCCGGCCCACATGCCACAACTGTCTTCACTATTGAGAAGGACGTAGCTGCCATTTGAAAGCACCTGGAATGTGCATTTAATCAAGGGGACTGGAACTCCCTTCAGATAGCAAGCCAAGTTTGCAACTGAGGCATTACAGGCCCTATGCAAGGATAACTGCTTACAAATCATCGAATGGCTGACTGAAGTCTCGCATTCACTACCGCTAAGAAAGACCTCTTTCATGCCATTGAGGCATTGGTACGAGAAGGGAAGCTCCCACACCTCATGGATGTAACTATCTCCCAACTTTTCATATCTGCCTACCGGAACGTGTTTCAAACAAGAAGTGAATTGTAATGTTGAAATAGGCAGGTTAATAACCCCGTGTATTAACCACTCTGCCGAAGGAATCTCAGCCACGGTAAAAGGCAGTCTTTCTATCTTTTCAATGTTAAGCATGACATAAGTCGCTTCTTTCTTAGCCATTAGTTGTTGTTGCCGCCTTAAATTAAAGGAAAAAAATATTTCCCTGGCACAAACATTGACCCGCCTTCAATGTTTGAAGTGTCCAACCCAACTGCATAATGGACCTGGTCTGACTCTGTCCATGGTATAAAGAAGACATATCAGATCGTATAATGTCTATAGCAGATTTTTTTTTTTATTAATTGTATATATGCGGTCGGACAAAATGTGAATCCTATTATCCACAACAGCTAATGCCTTTTTCAAATTTTCCTGGTCTATTAGCCTTAATCTGGCTGCAGCCTCTTGTTGAGAAAGTTTCCATATTTCATTGTATACTTCATACAAGAAACGCTTCCTACGTGGTATCTTGGGGCCTGACAAAAAGTCTTGTAAGTCAATGTTGTTGGACAAGAGATTGAGGTGCGCTTTAACCGCATCAAGTGAGGATGATTTTAGCCACTGTTGGCACAATTTTCCCACACTATGGGTGTCATTACAACATCGGCGGTAAATGCCGCTTACCGCCGTGCAGAAGACCGCCAATATACCTCCGCCGCTGAGGAATTCCGCCACAGCTATTATGACCCACATCTCGGAAACTGCCGAAATTCAGACACCCACACAACTCCGCCACACCAAAGGTCAGTGATAAACTGTCGAAAACAAATCCTCCACTGTCACGCCAACAGAAACACGCCCATGCTATCACGACCCACGAATCCACGCGGCGGTCTTTCAACCGCGGTAGTCCATTGGCGGTACACACCGCCGCCCTCAAAATTCACACACATATCCAAAACTCCTCCACATTGGACAATTCAAAATACACACACCTGATACACATACAAACACCACTCCCACACACCCAACACAATATAAAACAAACACCCACATCACCCACAAACCCCTACGACCAAAAATTATAGACGAAGGCAACAGACAGAGACCACAGCAATAGACAACCCCACCACACAGAGGCACACAACACCATCACCCATACAACATCCACGCACAAAACACCCCACACCACCACACATCACCACACTCATCAACACATACACCACCCCACACATCACCTACACCACCCCATGTCACGCCAAAGGCACCCCAGGTTTTCCGAGGAGGAGCTCAGTGTCATGGTGGAGGAAATCGTACGGGTAGAGCCACAGCTATTTGGATCACAGGTGCAGCACACCTCCATAGCCAGGAAGATGGAGCTATGGCGAAGAATCATCGACAGGGTCAACGCTGTGGGACAGCATCCAAGAAATCGGGTGGACATCAGGAAGAGGTGGAACGACCTACGGGGGAAGGTGCGTTCAGTGGTCTCCCGGCACAACATCGCGATTCAGCGGACTGGCGGCGGACCCCCACCTCCTCCCCCACAACTAACAACATGGGAGGAGCAGGTCTTGACCATCATGCATCCAGAGGGCCTCGGAGGAGTCGGTGGAGGAATGGATACTGGTAAGTCAAATCTTAACTATCATATCCCCCACCCTACCTGCATGCTATCACACACCCCCACCCTCACCCCCTCCCCTATCACTCCAACTCCTCACTAATGTACTAATATCACAAACCACACATCCCAACACCAAGCGCTGCATGACACAACTAAGCATGGACACCCATCACTAAAGCATGCTCACTGCACATACCCATAACACCCCCCAACCATCATCACACAAGCCCCCACACAGGAATGCTTGCACTGGGGTACACGCACACCCACCCATTGCACACCATGACACACGCACATGCAATAATCATGCTCTTATAACCCTGCAGGACCACTACGTAACGTCACCAGACAGGAGGGTTCAGACATCTCCACCCCACCCACAGAAGAGGCCCACAGTGACGACAACAGCTCTGGCCAGCTGGATCCAGATGACCAGCCCGGACCATCGTGGGCCTCGGGACAGTCGGTTCCCCTCGCACAGGCACAGCCCAACACTGACATTCCACCCTCTGGTAACACCAGCACAGCACCCACCCAGCGGGCCCATACCTCCGTCCCCAGGACACGTCAATCAGCTGTTTGTCCACCACTACAGGGAACCCAGGATAACCCACCACCCCAACAACAACAGGGACCTGGGGGCAGTGGTAGTGGGCACACAGTCCAGGGGACAGAGGCACAGGAACACAGGGGAATTGGGAGGGCTGCTGTGCGACAGGGGGCGGACAGGCCAAGGGAACCCACTCTCCACGAGGCCCTCTCCTCCATCATGGGAGCATACCACCACTCCCAGGAGATGATGGCTACGGTCCTGGCCAAGTTTCAGGAGACCCAGCGCCTGCAGAACGAACAGTATTTGGGCTTCAGGGAGGAGCTCAGAACCATCAGCTCTGCCCTGGGCACCATCGTAGGGGTGCTGAAGGACATACTAAAGACCATGAGGGACACCGTGGCGCTCCAAGGGGCCCCTGACACTAGCCTGGACGATTAACTGCCCACCACCTCCGCCGGCGCTAGTGGACAGGACGCCCCGCCACAGGACCACCACACCAGCACCCCACCCCCTGCAGACGGACAACCACCCCGCAAGCGGTCCCTGAGATCTAGGAACAGGACAGAGCAAGATGGCAAGACCCCTGCCAGGAAATGAGACCACCCTGATTGTCATCCCACTGTCCCACTTTGTCACCCTGTCCATACTTAAACTGCCCCAGCTCCACTTCCTATGGACATATGGGCAGTGCACCTGTGAGACTAATAGACTGGACTCTGCCATGGACATTCCTCCACCATCACCCATCACCATTTTGCCACCCCCTCCAATAATTAGCACTTAAATAAACACCCTTGAACCACAAAACAATCTGGAGTCAGTCTGTGATTTGGAAAATCTGTATTAGCTATGACAGTGATAAAATTTGTTTTCAAATGTAATACCAACATACCTATGTCACACATCACAAGTCCATGAAGGATGCAAGCAGATGACACACGTTGGTAACAACACCTGTGAAACCGAAATGGAAATGTACAACTCAGTTACCAAATACTTCTTCAAATTGACAGACAGGATAGAGGTAGAAGTGTGAAAGTGAAGGTAATAGTAAAAAAAAAAGATCTCACCTGTGTGTCACTGGAAATATTGCTGTATGACTGACTCCCTGTTGTCTATGTCTTCTTCCTCAGCTTCCTCCTCATCACTGTCCACAGGCTCCACAGCAGCCACAACACCGTTATCTGGACCATCCTCCTGCAGAAAAGGCACCTGGCGTCGCAAAGCAAGAAGCATTGAGCAGGCGATGATGATCTGGCACAACTTCCTTGGTGAGTAGAATAGGGAAACACCTGTCATATAGAGGCACCTGAACCTGGCCTTCAGGAGGCCGAAGGTGCGTTCGATCACCCTCCTAGTCCGCCCATGGGTCTCATTGTAGCGTTCCTCTGCCCTGGTCCTGGGATTCCTCACTGGGGTCAATAGCCATGACAGGTTGGGGTAACCAGAGTCCCCTAATAGCCACACACGGTGCCTCTGAAGTTGACCCATCATATACAGGATGCTGCTATTCCGCAGGATGTAGGCGTCATGCACTGAGCCAGGGAACATAGCATTTACCTGCGAGATGTACTGGTCTGCCAAACATACCATCTGTACATTCATGGAATGATAACTCTTCCGGTTCCTGTACACCTGTTCACTCCTGTGGGGGGGACCAGAGCTACATGGGTGCCATCAATAGCACCTATGATGTTGGGGATATGTCCCAGGGCATAGAAGTCACCTTTAACTGTAGCCAAATCCTCCACCAGAGGGAAAACGATGTAGCTCCTCACGTGTTTCAGCAGGGCAGACAACACTCTGGACAACACGTTGGAAAACATAGGCTGGGACATCTCTGATGCCATGGCCACTGTTGTTTGAAATGATCCACCTGCAAGGAAATGGGGCACTGACAGCACCTGCACTTCAGGGGGTATTCTTGTGGGATGGCGGATTGATGAATTGCGCCGGCGGTGATGATAAGCACCGCCGCGGACGTCACCGCCGCGGACGTGACTGCCATTTTTTATCTGTTAAATCACTCGATACCTGATCTTTGACAGGAGAGGACCTACACTGCAAGTGCTGCTGTGACCTCGGTCTGGAAGAGACAATGGCTGCTGCATCTGGGGAAAGGGCCCCTGCCTTCACTGCTCAGGAGTTGGAGAAACTCGTGGACGGGGTCCTCCCCCAGTACACGCTACTCTACGGTCCTCCAGACCAACAGGTAAATACACAGGGAGCACGTTGTATGGGCTATGCTGGGGGGAGAGGGCTGGATGTCAGTAGGAAGGGGGCAGAGTTCTGCGACCATGAAGGACTGTGAATGCATGTGCCACATTGCAAGGGTAGGGAGGTGGGTCACTCACTTCGACGGTGCAGTTGGTAATGACTTCTCTTCTTCACCTGTACATGTCATGTAGGTCAGCGCCCACCAGAAGAAGGACATTTGGCGTGCCATCGCCCAGGACGTTCGGACCCTGGGGGTCCACCAGAGACGGGGCCCCCACTGCCGTAAAAGATGGGAGGACATTTGCCGCTGGAGCAAGAAGACGGCAGAGGCTCAGCTGGGGATGGCCTCCCAACGTGGGAGGGGTGCCCGTCGCACCATGACCCCCCTGATGTTCCGGATCCTGTCGGTGGCATACCCTGAGTTGGATGGGTGCTTGAGGGCATCACAGCAGACACAAGGGGGTGAATACACTCTCATTCTGCGGACTTAGCGCGCAGTGAAGGGGTCTGGGTGGGGGAGGAGGGCTGTGGGTTTCCCTAGGCCAGGGTGAGTTCCGAAGGCTAGGCCCCTTCGTAAGGCATGGCCCTGTGGCCCCCCCACCCCACCTCTGTAGAGTGCCAAGTACAGGTACACATGCCCCTGTGTCATCTATGTGGACAGATGACGCTTATAGCCATGTAGGCCATATCCCAGATATTGCATCTGTAGAGGCCAAGAGCACGGCGTAGTGCAGAGGGCTGCTGTGTCTGTATTGTCCGCCAACGGTAGCGGTAAGCCATGCACTCAACCTGTCTTTCTTCTGTCGTCCCCCCCCCCTTTTTGTGCTCTCCCTGTTCTTTTGTGCATCAGCATCATCAGGCGGAGGTACAGTGGCACCGGACCACGAGGGAGCTGCATCCCACATTGCCATGGAGGGCCACACCACAGACTCTGAATACACCAGTGGGACGGAGGGCGAGGGGAGCTTCACGTCGGTCACCGGATCAGCAAACAGCGACACGGACTCTTCCGCCGATGGGAGCTCCCTTGTGCTGGCAGCACCATCTGTGCCCCCCACTTCTACAGGTACAGCCGCCACCCCCCCTACCAGCACCACCCTCCCAGCAGCCCCTCAGCCTTCGCTCCGTGCCCGCTCACCCAGGAGGGTGGGCATCACCTTCGCCCCAGGCACCTCAGCCCCTGCCCCTGTCACCCCTGCTGCCCTTAGTGAGGAGGCCATTGACCTCCTCAGGTCACTCACTGTTGGGCAGTCTACCATTGTGAATGCCATCCAGGGTGTAGAAAGGGAGTTGCAACACACTAATGCATTCCTGGAGGACATTCATTCTGGTCAGGCTGCCCATCATCGAACCCTGCAATCTCTGGCCTTAGCACTGATGGCAGCCATTGTCCCTGTTTCTAGCCTCCCCCCTCCAACTTCCTCCACCCAGACCCAATCCCCTGTACCCCAGCCTATCCCAACCACACCATCAGACAAGCATGCACACACCTCAACACACAAAAGTAGCTCAGGCAAACATAGGCACCACACATCCCACAGGCACTCACACAAGCATCAACCACATACAGACACAGCAACATCCACTGCCTCCACTGTGTCCCCCTCCTCGTCGTCTCCCTCCTCCCTCCCAGTGTCGTCTACACTCTCACCTGCATGCACTACATCTACAGGCACTAGGACTCGCACCAGAACACCCAGCACCACACCCCGCTCACCTGCACTCACCACCCCCACTACCATTTACACGTCCCCTGTGTCCACTCCCAGTGTGTCTGTGACGCCCCCTCCCAAAGTACACAAACGCGGGCACCCACACACCCAACATCCATCCACCTCACGACAGCCTCCAGTACCTGCACCTGCACCCAAATCACCTAAAGTTACACCTCCTACAACCACCTCCTCTTCCTCCACTCTCAGACCCCCTCCAGCTACCCATCCCAGTGTTCGTCAGAAACTCTTCCTGAGCAACGTTGACCTGTTTCCCACCCCCCCACCCCTCCAATTCATAGGTCCCGTAGTAGCACCTCAGCCAAAACAAGTCCGGTACCAGTGGTGCGTGTTAAAGGTCTGTGGAGTGCACCGGCCACCAGGGCAGCCAGTGTGACATGGAGCCAAAGCACTGCCAGTCCACCCCCTGTAAAGTACCTTAAGTTGGAAAGTGCCCGACGGGAGAGGGTGAAGACTCCTGCCGGCAAAACAGCTCACAAGGGTCCCGGGGAGAGTGCCGAGTCAGCTGTGACTCCTCCCAAGGTGGTGAAGGGGCAGAAGAGGTCTCCAAGGTCTGGTAAGAGCAGCATGGCGGAGAAGGCCGCCATCGTCCCCGCCGGCCGGGACGCCACCGCCAGCACTATCGTCACTGGTCCGGAGACCACCGCTAGAGTCAGTGCCCTGGAGGGCAGCAGTATCGTCACTGGTCCGGAGACCACCGCCAGAGTCAGTGCCCTGCAGGGCAGCAGTATCGTCACTGGTCCGGAGACCACCGCCAGAGTCAGTGCCCTGGAGGGCAGCAGTATCGTCACTGGTCCAGACACCACCGCCAGCGTCAGTGCCCTGGAGGGCCCCGGCAGCCACAGCCCCGCTGGGCACTGAGGGACCGTCATGCCACACACCGCTGCACAGGTCAGAGACAGCAAAGTCAAGCACCGCTAAACAGGGCAAAGACCGCCATGGTGAAGACCGCTGAACAGGGCAAAGCACAACTGAACAGGGCAAAGGCCACCATTGCTATGCACAGCTGAACAGGTCAGAGACAGCAAAGGCAAGCACCGCTGAACAGGGCAAAGACCGCCATGGTGAAAACCGCTGAACAGGGCAAAGACCGCCAAATCAAGCACTCTGGGCATCAGTCCCCCTCCAGAACCAGTGGAGACTGTTATCCACTTGAGAGACTGTGGCTTTGCACTCCCCAGGATGGTACAGTGGGCAAACCACCCACTGGAGTGACTTGTGAGACTGTGGCTTTGCACTCCCCAGGATGGTACAGTGGGCAACCCACCCACTGTAGAGACTTGAGAGACTGTGGCTTTGCACTTCCCAGGATAAAGCAGTGGGCAACCCACCCACTGTAGAGACTTGAGAGACTGTGGCTTTGCACTCCCCAGGATGGTACAGTGGGCAACCCACCCACTGTAGAGACTTGAGAGACTGTGGCTTTGCACTCCCCAGGATACATCAATGGGCATGGAGCCCCGTCGTGGATCAGGCGTGGTGCAGTCATCCGGCTGAGGTGCCCCCCTTCCCTTCCCCCTGACATGCCTGTTGTATTTCTATCTGATGCCCCTGCAGTGTTCTCTCCGTTTGTGGACAGGCGGGTTGTGATACTGTGGGCGGTACATTGTCTTCCGCCTGTCTGTTGGCGGTGACCGCCACGCTGCTTGTCTGTACCGCCATGGCAGTCGGAGTGTTGAAGTGGATGTTTATGTTGGCGGTTTCCACCACGGTCATAATTCCCTTTTTTTATCCGCCGACCTGTTTGCGGTATTACCGCAGCTTTAACACCGTCCACCAGGGTTGTAATGACCCCCTATATGTTGTAATTATGTCAGCATGTTCTGGTGATATATAATGAGGGTCTGGCCTACTCATCCAGAAACCCCCCGAGGAGGTGACAAAACGTTGATGACACCAATTGGTATCTATGGGCCACAATAATCACCCGCCTGGACGTGTCAGTGAAGCATTAACCGTACCATTCTGGACCCACTCATTGAGCTCGTATATGGTTGCATTTGTGTATTTTTGCCAGTTGCCAAATTTTGCAGGTATACTGGCCATATTTAGGCCCGTATTTATACTTTTTGACGCTAAACTGCGCTAACGCAGTTTAGCGTCAAAAAGTTTTGCGCCGGCTAACGCCATTCTGAAGCGCCATGCGGGCGCCGTATTTATTGAATGGCGTTAGGCGGCGCTAGCAGACCGGCGCTGCCTGGTGTGCGTGGAAAAAAAACACGTACACTAGGCAGCGCCGGCGTTGGGGAAAATGGCGTTAGGGCGTCTTAAAATGGTGCAAGTCAGGTTGACGCCAAAAAATCGCCTCTACCCGATTTGGCCATTTTTAACGACGCCCAGACGCCATTTACATGACTCCTATCTTAGTAAAGGCAGGAGTCATGCCCCCTTGACCCCTGGGCATGGTCATTGGGCATTGAGGCATGTAGGGGGGCACAAATCAGGCCCCCCTATGCCAAAAAAAAATATAAAAAAAATAAAAAATTATACTTACCTGAACTTACCTGAATGTCCCTGGGATGGGTCCCTCCATCCTTGGGTGTCCTCCTGGGGTGGGCAAGGGTGGCAGGGGGGGTCCATGGGGGCATGGAAGGGCACCTGTGGGCTCATTTTGAGCCCACAGGTCCCTTAACGCCTGCCCTGACCCAGGCGCTAAAATCCGGCGCAAATGCAGGGTTTTTTGCCCGCCCACTCCCGGGCGTGATTTTTGCCCGGGAGTATAAATACGACGCATTTGCGTCGCAGTCATTTTTTTAGACGGGAACGCCTACCTTGCATCTCATTAACGCAAGGAAGGCGTTCACGCAAAAAAAATGACGCTCTTTCCTCATACTTTGGCGCTAGACGCGCCTAACGCCAAAGTATAAATATGGCGTTCGTTTTGCGCCGAATTTGCGTAGAAAAAAACGACGCAAATTCAGCGCAAACGGAGTATAAATATGCCCCTTAATTCTCTGATTGGTGCTAAGCCTAAACAACTTGTTTGTTGCACTGTTTCATGTAAAAAGATCATTTGTACAGGGATGAGACATGCTCTAAACAATGTTTCTGTACCCTTGGTCTGCCAACTTTTCGTTCCCCAAACACTTTTCAAATCAATATATTTGGACCAATATTCATAACCTTCAATTGATAACCGGGAAACAACGGATTACGAATATGTAAATTTCGTGTTGGTCAATAACATATGCATGTCCTGAGTAGGAGTTACTTTAAAATAATATGACTCAGCATTTTTTGACGATTCCCAGAAAAATACGCACATTTTTCAGTATACGTTTTTGAACTCCCTTGCGGCGGAGTTGGACAATGTTCCCATTGCGTGTAATTAAATATCGTTTTTGGACTACTGGCTCTATGTATGAAGTGGTGCCCATAATAATTATAACAAAGCATATCACCATAATTTTCTCTAAATTGGTAAACATCTTTGTTTTCATAGACAGTGTAATATTGCAATTCTGTCATCATAGAATCAACTGTTTTCACATCCCAATCATCAGACACGATGGCTGGTATGACTATATCATTCATAGATAATTTTAACACATACGGTATTTGAACAATTTCAGTGGGACCATATATATCAAACATTACTTTGTCCCACACAATCCCATCAGGAATAGGTACTGCAGAAATGTTCACAAAAGACAAGTCTCTTCGAATTTTATGTGATGAAAAATGTGGTTTCAAAATCTCCTCCACCTGTTCAACCGCTGATCTCTCAGGAAGTAAATGACCATGTATTAACAAGTAAAAGGTAATAACAAAACCAATCCAAAGCAGAAAGGCTAGGACAGTCAAAGAAAGTCATACATAGTTCTATGGAGAAATGAAATATGTGTCTTTAAGCCAATGTATTAGCTTACGTGCACCTTCCAGGTCAGCTGTCGAAGACGCGAACGAATCCGATAGATGGCCGTCAAAGTCAGCAAAATAACCGGAGGCAGTTTGTGCAAATCACGTAGCCGTGGTCAACGGTATAGTTGGTGTTTCCTGTGGTGGTACACTGTAGACAGCGCCATCTGTCTGGCTTGTAGTCGAGGTGACTTGATCAAATGTTTCTAAATGGCTTGTTGTTAGTGGAACTAATGCAAGATCATCATCCACCCTCGCCAAGCTCGGAGAGGTGTCAGTGTTGGTATAAACAACTTAACCCCTTCCCCGCCAGGGACGTAATGGTTACGTCCATGGCAGCGCCCGTGTGGCGCCATGGACGTAACCATTACGTCCTGAATGCTGCCCTCGGGAGAAGCGCTAGCGCTCCTCCCGAGGGCCGCCCCCCACCCCCCTAGGTCAGGGCTGACAGGGGAATCCCTTCCCCTTCAACCCCCGACCCCCCCCACCCCCCCTGTGACGTCAGCGCGCGAATGCGCGCTGACAATCACACAACCTCCCCCATCGCGCTGGAAGCAGAGCTTCCAGCGCGATCGAAAGAGAAATGCTCAGCAAATTTATTTTAGACCATTTCTGCCCCCCATGGGGGCAGATCAGCCTATTTTTATCAGGCCGATCTGCCCCCATGGGGGGCAGAAACCACTAGGCACCAGGGATTTTTGTTGTTGTTGTGTTTTACAGATGGGGAGCGTCCCCTTAGGCAAGGGTCGCTCCCCTGGAGGGGCAAATTGTATTTAGGCCATTTCTGCCCGCTTTGGGGGCAGATCGGCCGATTTTAGGTCAATCTGCCCCCAAGGGGGGCAGAAACCACTAGGCACCAGGGATTTTTTTTTGCGCCGTCACGCAAGGGGAGCGACCTTGTAGGCAAGGGTCGCTCCCCGGGGGGGGGTGAGGGGGGCAAATTTATTTTAGGCCATTTCTGCCCCCCCTGGGGGCAGATCGGCCTATTATTATTAGGCCGATCTGCCCACAGGGGGGGCAGAAACCTCTAGGCGCCAGGGCAAATTTTTTTTTGTGTGTTTTTTTTTTTGTTTGTTTGTTTTTTTAGAGATGGGGAGCGACGCATTAGGCAAGGGTCGCTCCCCTGGGGGGCAAATTGTATTTAGACCATTTCTGCCCCCCTTGGGGGCAGATTGGCCGATTGTAGGTCAATCTGCCCCCAAGGGGGGCAGAAACCACTAGGCACCAGGGATCTTTTTTTTGCGCCGTCACGCAAGGGGAGAGACCTTGTAGGCAAGGGTCGCTCCCCCGGGGGGGGGGGTGAGGGGGGTAAATTTATTTTAGGCCATTTCTGCCCCCCTGGGGGCAGATCGGCCTATTGGTATTAGGCCGATCTGCCCCCGGGGGGGGCAGAAACCTTTAGGCGCCAGGGCAAATTTTTTTTTGTGTGTTTTTTTGTTTTTTTTGTTTGTTTTTTTAGAGATGGGGAGCGACGCATTAGGCAAGGGTCGCTCCCCTGGGGGGCAAATTGTATTTAGACCATTTCTGCCCCCCTTGGGGGCAGATTGGCCGATTGTAGGTCAATCTGCCCCCAAGGGGGGCAGAAACCACTAGGCACCAGGGATCTTTTTTTTGCGCAGTCCCGCAAGGGGAGTGACTTTGCAGGCAAGGGTCGCTCCCCGGGGGGGGGTGTGGGGGCAAATTTATTTTAGGCCATTTCTGCCCCCCTGGGGGCAGATCGGCCTATTTGTATTAGGCCGATCTGCCCCCGGGGGGGGCAGAAACCTTTAGGCGCCAGGGCAAATTTTTTTTTGTGTGTTTTTTTTTTTGTTTGTTTGTTTTTTTAGAGATGGGGAGCGACGCATTAGGCAAGGGTCGCTCCCCTGGGGGGCAAATTGTATTTAGACCATTTCTGCCCCCCTTGGAGGCAGATTGGCCGATTGTAGGTCAATCTGCCCCCAAGGGAGGCAGAAACCACTAGGCACCAGGGATCTTTTTTTTGCGCCGTCACGCAAGGGGAGCGACCTTGCAGGCAAGGGTCGCTCCCCGGGGGGGCTTGGGGGGGCAAATTTATTTTAGGCCATTTCTGCCCCACCTGGGGGCAGATCGGCCTATTGGTATTGGTAGGCACTGTTTTCTATTAAAAAATGTGATGTGTCCACGTTGTGTTTTGGGCCATTTCCTGTCGCGGGCGCTAGGCCTACCCACACCAGTGAGGTATCATTTTTATCGGGAGACTTGGGGGAACGCTAGGTGGAAGGAAATTTGTGGCTCCTCTCAGATTCCAGAACTTTTTGTCACTGAAATGTGAGGAAAACATGTTTTTTTAGCCAAATTTTGAGGTTTGCAAAGGATTCTGGGTAACAGAACCTGGTCAGAGCCCCACAATTCACCCCATCTTGGATTCCCCTGGGTTTCTAGTTTTCAAAAATGCGCTGGTTTGCTAGGTTTCCCCAGGTGCCGGCTGAGCTAGAGGCCAAAATCCACAGGTAGGCCCTGTTTTCTATGAAAAAATGTGATGTGTCCAGGTTGTGTTTTGGGCCATTTCCTGTCGCGGGCGCTAGGCCTACCCACACAAGTGAGGTATCATTTTTATCGGGAGACTTGGGGGAACGCTGGGTGGAAGGAAATTTGTGGCTCCTCTCAGATTCCAGAACTTTCTGCCACAGAAATGTGAGGAACATGTGTTTTTTTAGCCAAATTTTGAGGTTTGCAAAGGATTCTGGGTAACAGAACCTGGTCCGAGCCCCGCAAGTCACCCCTCCTTGGATTCCCCTAGGTCTCTAGTTTTTAGAAATGCACAGGTTTGGTAGGTTTCCCTAGGTGCCGGCTGAGCTAGAGGCCAAAATCTACAGGTAGGCACTTTGCAAAAATCACCTCTGTTGTCTTCCAAAAATTTGGATGTGTCCACGTTGCGCTTTGGGGCGTTTCCTGTCGCGGGCGCTAGGCCTACCCACACAAGTGAGGTATCATTTTTATCGGGAGACTTGGGGGAACGCTGGGTGAAAGGAAACTTTTGGCTCCTCTCAGATTCCAGATCTTTCTGCCACAGAAATGTGAGGAACATGTGTTTTTTTAGCCAAATTTTGAGGTTTGCAAAGGATTCTGGGTAACAGAACCTGGTCCGAGCCCCGCAAGTCACCCCTCCTTGGATTCCCCTAGGTCTCTAGTTTTCAGAAATGCACAGGTTTGGTAGGTTTCCCTAGGTGCCGGCTGAGCTAGAGGCCAAAATCTACAGGTAGGCACTTCGCAAAAAACACCTCTGTTGTCTTCCAAAAATTTGGATGTGTCCACGTTGCGCTTTGGGGCGTTTCCTGTCGCGGGCGCTAGGCCTACCCACACAAGTGAGGTATCATTTTTATCGGGAGACTTGGGGGAACGCTGGGTGAAAGGACATTTTTGGCTCCTCTCAGATTCCAGAACTTTCTGCCACAGAAATGTGAGGAACATGTGTTTTTTTAGCCAAATTTGGAGGTTTGCAAAGGATTCGGGGTAACAGAACCTGGTCCGAGCCCCGCAAGTCACCCCTCCTTGGATTCCCCTAGGTCTCTAGTTTTCAGAAATGCACAGGTTTGGTAGGTTTCCCTAGGTGCCGGCTGAGCTAGAGGCCAAAATTCTACAGGTAGGCACTTCGCAAAAAACATCTCTGTTTTCTTCCAAAAATTTGGATGTGTCCACGTTGCGCTTTGGGGCGTTTCCTGTTGCGGGCGCTAGGCCTACCCACAAAAGTGAGGTATCATTTTTATCGGGAGACTTGGGGGAACATAGATTCACAAAACAAGTGTTATTGCCCCTTGTCTTTCTCTACATTTTTTCCTTCCAAATAAAGGAGAGTGTGTAAAAAAGACATCTATTTGAGAAAAGCCTTGTAATTCACATGCTAGTATGGTCACCCCGGAATTCTGAGATGTGCAAATAACCACTGCTCCTCAACACCTTATCTTGTGCCCTTTTTGGAAATACAAAGGTTTTCTTGATAGCAATTTTTTACTCTTTATATTTCAGCAAATGAATTGCTGTATACCCGGTATAGAATGAAAACGCACTTCAGGGTGCAGCTCATTTATTGGCTCTGGGTTCCTCGGGTTCTTGATAAACCTACAAGCCCTATATATCCCCACAACCAGAGGAGTCCAGCAGACGTAACGGTATATTGCTTTTGATAATCTGACATTGCAGGGAAAAGTTACAGAGTAAAACGTAGAGAAACATTTATGTTTTTTTCACCTAAATTTCAATATTTTTCTTTTTCAGTTGTTATTTTCTGTAGGAAACCCTTGTAGGATCTACACAAATGACCCCTTGCTGAATTCAGAATTTTGTCTACATTTCAGAAATGTTTAGGTTTCTGGGATCCAGCATTGGTTTCATGCCCATTTCTGTCACTGACTGGAAGGAGGCTGAAAGCACAAAAAATTGCAAAAATGGGGTATGTCCCAGAAAAATGCCAAAATTGTGTTGAAAAATTGGGTTTTCTGATTCAATTCTGCCTGTTCCTGAAAGCTGGGAAGCTGCTGAGTTTAGCACCGCAAACCCTTTGTTGATGCCATTTTCAGGGGAAAAACCACAAGCCTTCTTCTGCAGCCACTTTTTCCAATTTTTTTGAAAAAAACAAAATTTTCCCTGTATTTTGGCCAATTTCTTGGCCTCTTTCAGGGGAACCCACAAAGTCTGGGTACCTCAAGAATCCCTAGGATGTTGGAAAAAAAGGACGCAAATTTGGCTTGGTTAGCTTATGTGGACAAAAAGTTATGCGGGCCTAAGCGCGAACTGCCCCAAATAGGCAAAAAAAGGCCTGGCACAGGAGGGGGAAAAGGCCTGGCAGCAAAGGGGTTAAAGAGAACTTCTTCTCCAGTAGTGAGAGGGATTCGGGAACTACTGGATGTTCCTCTTGGTTGGCTGTGCAGAATCGGCCACATGTTGTAGTTTGACATTGTCAATTGAAACAGAACGATTTTCTTTGGTACCTGGCAACGGTGGTAGAATTACAGTTCAGGAACTGTGTGTATCCCCAATACAGGGACTGGTGCCCGATAGTAAGGGCCAAATTCCTTTTTCACAGTGACTTTTTCACGTACAAGATCCCTAATCCTGGGAATCCAGCAGGTAGATGCTACAGGCACATCCTTAATTCCTGTGGAGGCAGCACTGATAGAAGAATTATCGTCACAGAACTGTTGCAATTCCTGTAAGACAGTGACATGTTCATTTATGTCAAAAGGTGTTTCTGCTGCCTCCAAGCCAGGACCATCAAGATCCGGAACATACATTTGAGTTCCGAACAGGCACTCATATGAAGTAGGACCCCCCCAGGGACCTTCTACGCAGAATATTAAGTGCTCTCTGGACTCCATATAGGTGATTAAGCCAACTACGACCCGTACCTAAGACTCTGGCTGTTAAGGATTGCTTTAAATCACGGTTTAATCGCCCCACTACACTATTTTCCTCGGGATGAAATGGCGATGAGTACTGGAGTTGTACCCCCAACTAAGCCATGGCACCACCAACTTTTGGTCAGGCTCTAATTTTCGGGTCCCCTGGAGTATCTCTGTCTCATTATATACAAAGACGCCTTAATACTGTATACGGACACGTCTGTGGAACTGAGGATTTCCACCCCAGCTATGAAGGCTATCCTATCTGAGACTGGTGGTTGTTCAAGCTTGATTGGTCTTAAAACCAGCAAAAACAAGATCAGAAAAATGGAGGGAGGTAGGCATCAAGTTGGGGGAAGACCACCTTAAAGTTGTCAGGTCTAACCTGTATCCCCCCATGGCTGAAAATAGGAGAGATACCCTAACCCCTTGGTAGCTCTCTTCACTAAGGCAGAAGAATCCGGATAGACCATCAGCAGGTGTGGTCAGCCCCTGGCTGATGCTCCACTGTAAAGTCCATTCCCTGTAGGGGGATGGACCACCTCAAGACTTTGAAACTTTCACCCCTCATCTGCATGAGCCATCTGAAAGACCTGTAGTCTGCCTCAAATCAGAAGTGAGTCCCAAACAGGTATGGTCTCAGTTGCTTCAGTGTCTAGACCACAGCAAAAGCTTCTATTTCAATGGCACTCCACCTCTTTTCCCTTGGAAATAACCTCCTGCTAATGAAGGCTACAGGTTCGTCTAGGCCTTCCTCACTCAGCTGTGCTAAGATTTCCCATAAGCCATGCTCTGAACTGTTTATCTGCATGATGAATTCCTTGGCGAAATCAGGGGCCTTAAGCACAGGGGCTGTGTACATAGCTTCCCTGAGAGAATCAAAGGCTTTCTGACAAGCCTCTGTCCAGATCACCAACCTCAGCTGTTTCTTGGAAGCCAGCAGGCAACACTGGTGCCATAGCCCTTAACAAACATTCTGTAGTAGCTAGTGAGGCCTAGGAAGGCTCACACTTCTGTCTGGATTTTCGGTGGTTGCAAAGCCTGATGGTTTCAACCTTGGCCTGGAGGGGATATAACTTGCCTCCACCTACCAGGTGTCCTAAAGACACCACCGAGCCCTGCCCTGTCTGGCTCTTACTTGCCTTTATGGACAGACCTGCTTGTAACCGGACCTGAAGCACCTCTTGAAGGTGATGCAGGTGTTCCTTCTAGCTGGAACTGTATACAGCAATATCGTCTGACTATGTGGCACAGAAAGCCTCTGCCCAGACTCTCAGCACCATTTGAAACTCAACCTTCTTGGTGACTCCTCAGGCAGGTACCCACCATCTCTTTCCAGAAGCTTTTCAACTGGTTAACTATAATCCTCCCGTTTGGCCATCTCTAACTCAATAGCTGCACTTGTTTAACCTGCCAGAGACATGATAGATCTGATGTATCAAAATGCAAAGCATGGAAAATGGCAGAAGAAGAAAGAAATTTGTAATGGTCTTAAATGTGGATGGGTAGTGTACACCTATCTTTTGTATGGCACTGCACAAACACAAGTTCTATACTCACCCCCGATCACCATCATAAGAAATTGGGGTGCATATTCATAAGCCCATTGGGCTGCCAGTGGGTCACTTTTTGTGACGTACCAGTGATTCATAGTTCAGACACATATGTCCAATACTACGTAAAGCCACTTTGCATGGTTGTACGTGGCCTTGTAGATATGGTGTAAGGCAGCACAGCCCAAGTTTCTGTGTTCCCTTACACTGTGCTGGAGGGCATTTCCCACACAAAACCCATGTATTTTGACACATTCACAGATATACAAGAATCTGTAATCCTGGAAATGCATCTAATTTGCATGCGTCCCCAGGGCAAGAGCAACTAGGAGAAATATCTTTATTTCTCCTAGTTGTTTCCTCTTTCGATATGTGCTGCACTCTGCAGCAGAAATAGAAAGAGGAAAATGCCTCTCTGGATTCCTTCTTGTACAAAAACAATCCTGCATGCAGTGCAGGCACCCTTGCACCATGGTGAAGGGTGCCTGTGTAGGCACTAGGCTGCCAAAATAGCACCAACATAGTGGGAAATGACAGGTATGCCCTGTATGCCATAGAGATGATGCATTCCTGTCCTTTTCCTTTGACGCAGGGCAGCACAGCAAGGGTTACTTGCTGATCTGCTCTGCATCAAAAGCCCATAAATATTGACCTAAACTCCAATGTGTGTGGTAACTCATGTTATCACACATACCAGAATTATGACCACTGAGGAAAAATCACATTTGCCAGATACATTTTGGCAAGGATTTACTGCTGATATTTATCAGAGGAAATGCCTCTCTGGATTGCTTTTGTGCAGGAAGTTGTCCCTTCCTGAAAAAAAACAACCCTGCTGACAACGCAGACACCATTTTACCACGGTGCACTGTATCTAAGTAGGGACCATAATCCTAGTCTGGGTAAGTCACAACAAAACCTAAAGTATCCTGTGCTCATGCTGTGGTAGCTTGACACACAGCAGGCAGGCTTAACTTAAAAGGCAATGTGTAAAGTATTTGTGCAATAACTAATACAGTGACACAGTGAAAGCAACCCAAAAATAATCCACACCAGGTAAGGAAAATAGATAATATTTTTCTAAGTAAAACAAGACCAAGATAACAAAAATCAACCTAGTGGAAGTTCAGATATGAATTTGTAAATATTAAATGTGAATACAGTACTTAGACATCAGTAGCAGTCGAAAAGCTACTTGAGGTCCAGAAGGACTGGTGCAAATCTAAAATCCAGGCCAACTGCAATGGAAGGTAAGTCGGCTACAGAACCCATGCAGGGTCTGCTGAACAGTATCTTTGATGGAGCAAAGCCTAGATGGTGAGGGCCCGATGCTTTGATATTTTCCACACAGTCGGGTTCCTACGTCGTTGTCGAGCTCTGTGGAAATAAATGTGATGTGTTGGTGTCGGGCTGCAGAGCGTCGGTGGGTGGCCATGCAGGTTGTGAATCCACTGTTATCGGGCAGCTGCTGTGTCACCATCGAGTAGTGATGCGCTGATTTTTCTCCCGTACCAGAGGCGATGCTTGCTTTATGGGGAAAGCTGCTACAGAAACCACTTCTGAGGCCCAGAACCTCATGCCATAAGGTAATTACAAATGTAATATGTGCCCTTGCCATGCGCAGTTTTTTTAATGAATACGTTTACATAAAATATTTTAGTGAAATTATCAATGATGTTATAAAAGATGTCATGAGTGCTGCAGTATCTGGGGTAATTAGCAGTGCATGGCGAGGGCGCAAGTTATAGTTACGTTAGTGCACAAGTTATAGTTACTTGAAATAACTCTAACTAGAATAGCTGAATTTATATGGTGAGCCTAACAATAACAGCCCCGTAACTTTTGTTTTTCTAAGTGACACTATAAAAGTTGTCATGAGTGCTGTAATATCTGGAGTAATTAGAAGTGCATGGGCCGCAAGATATAGTTACTTGAAATAACTCTTACTCTAACTATAACTGCTGAATTTCATTGGTTTTGTGCGCGGAGATTCCGAGCCTAACTATAATATCCCGGTAACCTTTGTTTTTGTGAGTGAATTCCTAAGGTAAGTTTTAATTCTATTTCTTAACTATAACATCCCTGTAACATTTGTTTTTTTTCAGCAAATGTCTATGGTTTTTTAACATAAAGTAATTTTAACTTCTATATGTTAAACCAACCACTTCCTTGGGCCGTTCACAGTGGGGACTGGCTGCAGGGCCGGGCCTGTGGCCTGTGGAACACAAATACAGTCCGAACCACTCGAAGGAATTACACCAAATTTGGTAGAAAGGTAACTCTTGGTCCAGAAAGAACATTTTTTGTTATTTGGTGTAAATCTGTTCAATTATTTTTGAGAAATTGAAAGCAAAAAAAATAGAGATATCTAGGGACCTGGTTCCTCCACGAATCCAACTGTCCATGTGCTTATATCTGATTGGCTGCCAACACTTCAACCAGGAAGTATTGAAAGCCATTTTTGGACTCTGGCTCAGCAGTGTCCCAAACATAAAGTAAAAAATAAAGAAAAGGGGGCAGGTGGAAATACGTTGACCCGCAGGCCCTAGTGTTGGCATCCCCCAGGGATCCCTCTAGGGCCAAAAAGCATTTTTTATATTTTTTCCCATAGAACCACGGAGGATCCATGGATCCAGGTATTTGTGTTTTTTTTTAAAACAAGCACGGTCTCCTGCAATTGTTTAAAGATTATCCCCGGTTGAGCCATGTCCCTAGGCATCTGCATATATACAAGATGGGAGCCAGGTGCACCCGGTTCCCCTCCTCAGGCTCTTTAAAGCTCTGGGCACCACCATCTCGCTGGAGCTTAACGTAAAAAATGGAGGTGGCCAAGTGCCCCCCGCTCCTGCGGCTGGGATGGGCCCCAGGGACCACCTCCTTCCAAAGGGTTAAATAATGTATTGGAGCTGGGTGGCATAGACCTCCCTCCTTGTCCATTTAGGGCCCCACTAAAAGTAGGGGTTCCACTCATCCCCCCTCCAGGAACCATTAATGGCCCTGGGGACTGCCAACCCAAAAGACCTGCTCCCTATCTCTCGAGGTGCCCAACTCTCAGGACATAGCAGTTTGCTTTTGCTTGGCGGGCTCTTTGATAGCTCCCACCAAGCGATAGCAAACAGTAAATCCACTCCCAGTAGGTGGGAGCATTTAAACTGCTCCCACTCGCTGGGAGAAGTAAAACTGCTCCTGTCTGCTGTAGGCAGACTTTCAGGGAAAAAGATGAATGGGATGCTCCCGAACACATGAGCAGCATTTTTAGCGTTGAGGCCTTGACTGCAGTCCCCAGGAGAGATTCTTTGCTTTCTAAAGCAAAGCTAGTGTGTTTTCTCCACAGTGCCACCTTGAAACGAGGGACAATCAAACTGCCAAAACTACAGACACACAAGGTCGCTCAAGACATTACCTTGTAGTCTTTTACACAGTTGTAGCATAGGAGATACGCTATATATTTACCCAGCCAGGTAGCACTTACTAATATACAGTAGAAAGTACTCCAGTTGGGTAGACATTTTGCACAAAACAGTACCCTAATAAGCAAGTCAGGATGCATTCTGGCACAATGCTAATTTTACAGAAATTAAACCTCAAAGGGAAGCACTTACAAATATAAACAAACCAGGTGGTCTAGTTGAAGCTCCACTACAAATCATCCTGACGTCATGCTCTTTGCCAAGGCAACGCAAGTGTTTTTTGTCTACAATTCCACCTTGAAAAATGATCGTGAAATCCTTGATGGAGATTAATGCATTGTTGCTCTTGTGCTGCCACCTCCTGCAAGTATCCAGCTCCATGACATGCATGAAGTTTGGCCATGCATGTCATGAGGCTGGATGATTATAGGGAGTTGGCAGGCCTTGCAGCCAACCCCTGCCATGGCCAGCCAAAGGTCATGTGAGGCTGGATGCATGTGGGGGGGTGGCAGCATGTGGGGGGGTTGGCCGCAGGGCCTTGCCGCTGTTTACAAAAAACTATAGATATTCACTGAAAAAAAGGTTACAGGAATGTTATAGTTAGGTTCTGATTTTACATGCACAAAACCATAGAAATTCAGCTCTTATAGAGTTATTTCAAGTAACTATAACTCCTGCCCTCAGGTATCTATAACTTGCATCCTCGTCATGCACAGCTAATTACCCCACATATTGCATCACTCAAGACATTTTCAATGGCATCATTGACATTATCACTGCACATTTACAATACAATTATTGATGACAAAACTGTGCATGGCTGGGGCATAAAATGTATATGTATATATATTACTCACTTGCCACATAAAAACTGTTGAACTCTTCATGACAGATGCCTCCTTTGTGAGAATGGCCTTCACAACATAATCTTTCACACAAACAAGCCCCCTACAGGAACCATCGGAGCATTCAATGGGTTACTAATGCCAGTTGTATTCTATCCAGCCTGATGCATTTTGGCTTCCATGCCTTTATCAAATGCTGCTCATAAGAAATACATTAGTAAATGAGTCTTTAAATAGTCTTTCCTGCACTCCCATTACAAAAGATGAATCATGACTAGCGAAAACCGACTCTACTTAGCCCATAGTTACATCCATCTTGTGCATCAACATCATTACATGTCTTAACAACATTGAACAAGCCCCAGGTTTTTAAGTAAACTTTAGTTTCATAGTGGGCACAGGCTGCTCATAACCTTTGTACGGTGATATCGTATTTATTTGCACAACCATACGCTGTCTCCAATCGGGAGTGCTTTTACTTTATCAAATAAATGCAATGTATTTCCCCTACGTACAACTGCATACTGCCTTTTACAAAGTCCTAGTTTCAAACGGCATACCTATGTATATGTATACGAAGCCTCCCACGAGGACAACAGGATAATAATGATTTTATGTATTCATCATTCACCAGCAGTGCAAAATTAGTGAAAGATGGCAGATGCTTTATGGCATTTGGCCTTCAACTATATATGCATATGCATAATTTACAGCTATAGTTAGGACCTAGTTACTATAGCCAAGAGCGCTTTTTGGTTTGCTAATAACCTAGGCCCCATGTGACGAATCTTCATGAAACTTTCCTAAAAAATTTGATCCACATCAGTCCCTTCCTGGAAAGTTTAGGAGCTATCAGTCAAGCATGAGCTGTGAAAAAAGGAGGGTCTGTAAATATAATATTCCCAAAAACTGGCTGAATGGAATTACACCAGAAAGGTAGCTCTTGGTCCAGAAAGCATGCTCTTAGAGATTTGGTGTGAATCTGTTCAGTAGTTATGGGAAATTAAGGATCAAAAACTTTGGACAGGGTGCATATCTCTGCCAGCAAAAGACCCAATTTCTAACATGCTGCAATGTTTATTAACAATGTTTACAATATCTCAACTTTCTTTACTGTATGTTAAGATCGTTTTAATCTACATATTTCCTGATCTTGTTTTCTCATGTTTTGCCTTTGAAATTAGGGTTTGCATGTGTGTTGTGTGTTTGACTCATTCTAGCCCAGTTTTAATGCTGTCCCACTTGTATGCTCTTCTTACAAATCTTTTGGAGACTTCATCACACTTGCTAGTTATATCTTCATCATTGGAGCATATCCCCCTTATGCGTAATAGGTCCCCACATGGAATACTTTTGATGAATGGAAAACTGTACCATGTAGGACACTGTTGGTTGCAGCGGTTTTCCTGAAGAGAGTTGTTTCATTCATATAATTCTGAATGTATTCAGTCACATCTAGAAAATGTATTTGTTCTTTGCTTGTAGTACACTTGACTCTCAAACCACACTTGTTATTCAGGATACTAAAATATTCAAGAAACTCTTCTTGTGTGCCATGTCATATTAAGAATTCATAATCAATATATTGTAACCAATGATGTCTTTCAAATATTTTTCATTCTTGCAACCCCATGCTATCTCCTTTCCTCACCACTCCATGGTGGCAGTCGCATACTTTGCAGAAAATGAGTTGCCCACAGTGGTCCCACAGCATTGTTGATATATCGCTTGCTTGAAGAGGAAGATGTTCTTAGATAAACACCTCCCAATCATTGTCAATAGCATTTTCAAATGTTGTAATTCTCCCACGTTCCTTTGTTTTAAGAAATATGCACAAGCATTTAGACCGATGTCATGTCCGTTGAAGGCATAGAATGTGACCACATTTATGGTCACTAAAAGGAAGAAATTTGCTGATGGAAAGGTTGCAGGGGATCTATCAAGTGGGGGCCAAGAAAAAGTGAGGTCCCAAAATGCATATTCCCTATTCATTATTTCACAGGAATTTTAGACACAACTGCAGTCCAAACCGCTCAATGGATTTACACCAAATGTGTTTAGTAGTTTTTGTGCAATTAGTACTGAAAAACTTTGTATATATATCTTGAAGCGGAGGAGCCACTGAGTCAACAGATCTTATTTTCATAGCTGATGGGTTGCCACCACATAAACCAGGAGGTGGTAACAGCCATTTTAGAACTCGGAACTGAGTCTCCTGTCATAAGAAAAAAACACATTTTAAAAATCAATGAACCCATGGTGGGCCAGGGCCCAGGTGGACACGCATATAGGCCCATATTTATACTTTTTTGCGCCTCTTTTGCGTCATTTTTGGACACAAAAGAGGAGGCAACTTTCAAGATTGTATTTTGTAAGTTTGCGTCTCTTTTGCATCAAAAAATGCCACAAATGTAGCGCTAAAAATGCATAAATATGGGTTATAGTTTTTTTTAGGAGAGGCTTCACGGACTTCTACCCTAGCCTCTGAGAAGCCCTAGAAACTCCATTTACTGGGGCTGAGGCAAAACATAAGGGAGGGTGTGTGTGGCTCCCCTCCTGGAGACTAATTAGGCCCAAGGGACCCCATCACTTAGGGCCAAAATGCTTAAAAAAGGGTAAGGGCAATGTGGGCCCCCTCTGCAAGCCTATGAAAAGCAGACGAGACCCCATGGATGGCATAATTGTATGAAGTGAGGGTGGTTCATGGCTCTCTCCCCGAGTCTTAGAATTGGAAGGGATAGAGGCTGCCTGGATTAGAATGAAACACTAGGTTAGATTGGGAGCGAAGGTGGAAAAGCATATCATTCCAGGATCTAGGAATGATTTCATACAGCATAATTTCCCTCACTCTATTTCTTTTAATGCCAGGGTGGCCAGCTGAAACTGGTAAGAGGATCTTAAAATCTCAGTTGGAATATGCCTAAGAAAAAGGTCTTTCCTATAATTATCTCTCTAGTGGCAATGCAGTACTGCATGGCTTAGAATTTCCTCAACTTTCCATAATCCAGATGAGGATGGAGTTTCTAGGACCTTTTAAGGAGGTGTTATGGACAGTCTTTACAACACAGGAAACAAATGCCTGTTAGGCAAGACACAGTTAACACAATCAGCATTAATTATAAGCTCTTGTTGTGCACCCTTGGGAGTAATTTGTATTTCAGTCCCTTTTGCTGTGGAACAGCTACAGTGTCCACATGTGAGACATTCATATTGGAACTACCATGCAGAATCTTGGGAGGAAAGATATGTCCTTAATGCAAACAAATCCAGCTAAGGTACCTCAGGTCCATGCACTACCTCCCCCGACTTCTGCCTGAAAATGTTCTGCAGATGTAGAGAGTGTGATACTTAGGATGAGGAGGTCAGGTTTAGCCAATTTGTGATTACCTCCACCTTTCCCAGAAGATAGATTGCTATCAAGCTGCCATCAAGGCCAGCAGGTTTAAATGTGCACAAGTTCTTACGCATCAGCCATTTGCACCCGTTGTGGAACCCCTGGTAATTTACATGTGCCTTGAATACCTGATTTTGAATGATGAACGTTTGTGGGAGCTCAGGAGCAAACAGGAGTCTACATCATGTCTTTCTGGAGTAGATACTGGGATAGCATAATGTATATACCGAAAAACTGCAGAAAGCATGTTGTTTGAATTAAAGTAATCAATATTTCTTATCTGTACCTGTGGGCAGAGATTATAGTGCAAAAGCAAAATAATTTATATCCAAGCCATGCGGTTCCAGGTCCTCAATTACCTCAACTGGAGAGGGCTAATTGATAATCACTGATGGACCCTAGTGGGAAAAGTATATTCGTTATTAGATATGAGAGATTCAAGTTTTAGACTGCCTAAGTCCAGTGAAGGCAGCAGGTGTTGAAAGTAACAACCTGGTCACCAACACAGCAAAGAAAGCATCTCCAGGGTAAGTCACATATGTTGCTGATGGCAAGCCAGAAAAGCATGACAGAAACTATAAAGAATGATCCAAGATGTGGGTCCCAGCAGTTGACAACGGGCTTGATCTGTGCTATAAAATTATGGAATTCCATGCCAGTTAACAAGCATCTGTAAACCTCCTTTATTCCACTTCTACTTCTTGATGGAATCTAAACACCTAGATTTCGAGCAGAAGTGTATCATATGTGTTGGACCTGGCCATTTTTGCAGGGCTGTCCCCAAATATTTTGACGTTTTCCTCCATTTTTTCTGACCTGCTTTTGTTTGCTTTAGGACTCTGGGCACTTTGCCACTGCTAACAAGTGCTAAAGTAGACATGATCCCTTCTAAATTGTATTGGCAGTTGGTTTGTAGATGGCTGGCATTTTTGTTTTACAAGTAATTCCCAGTACAATGCACCATGTGTCCCCAGGGCTTGTAAATCAAATGCTACTAGGGGGCCTGCAGCACTGACTGTGCCACCCACATGAGTAGCCCTGTAAACATGTCTCAGACCTGCCACTGCAGTGTCTATGTGTGCAGTTGTAAACTGCCAATTCGACCTGGCAAGCGCACCCACTTGCCAGGCCCAAACCTTCCCTTTTACTACACATAGGTCACCCCTAAATTATGCCCAAGGTAGCCCCATGGGCAGGGTGCAGTGTTTTTAAAAGGTTAGACATGTATTTGTGTGTTACATATCCTGATTGTGAAATACGACTAAATTCAGTTTTCACTATTGCACGGCCTATCACTCAAACAGGTTAACACGGGAATTGCCTAGAGATATCTTTTAAGTGTGATTTCCCCTCTGGACCAGATAGAGATAAGGAGTTTGGGGTCTATGAACCCACAATTTAAAACTACATCTTCTAGTGAAGTTGGTTTTAAACTTGAACGTTTGAAAATGCCACTTCTTGAAATTGGGCTTTTTCTTGCTTAACTATTCTGTGCCTCTCCCTGTTTGTGGAATACATGTCTGGGTCAGGATAACAGTTGGGCTGTTTGTGAATTCACTCTAGGCAGCCATACAAAGGGGGCTGGTATGTGCCAGGCATATCTTGATGGGTCTTCCTGAGTTAGAGTGGTGGGAACAGCTGACACTTGCACCTGAATAGGGTGATGTCTGTCCCTACACAAAGCAGTCTCCAAACCCCTGGAGTGTGTCTGGGGCCAGGGCAGAAAAGGCAGGGTCTTGTTCACTACAAATATTTTTCTTTGAAGTTTGCCTACGTCAAAGGCGGGAATGGGTATAACTACTGGACTTCTGACCGCTCAAAGTTAGAGCACTTTTGGATGGAGGACATTCTGCCAGGAAGAAGAGCTGGATGCTGTAGGAGGTACTGCCACTCTGCCTGTTGCTTTGTTGTGCTGGCCTGTTGCTTGCTTCTTCTGTCAAGGGAGTTAAAGAACTGGACTTTGCTTTCTACATCCTGCTTTCCAAGGTTCTCCAAGGCTTGAGCTGAGCTTGCCTTCTATTACGAAGTCTCAGGAACATTACAGACTTAGGCCCATATTTATACTTTTTGACGCAGGAACCATCATTCCAACGTGCTAGCCGCACGTCATATTTAATGAATGACGGTAGCCAGTGCTGTGGCTTGGTTAGCGTCAAAATAATTGATGTTAACCAGGCAGCAGAGGCTTAGGGAAGACTGGGGGTTGTGCGTCAAAGAATAGTGCAAGTCAGGTTAGAGTCAAAAATATTGACTCTAACCTGACTAGTTACAGGAGCCTAAACAAAACATGCCACTGAAGGTGTGAAAGGAACAAGTGTATCATCTCAATCACAATTCTCCCTTGTAATGCAAATTATTTTCTCTCTTGCTTGTGTAATTAGTCTATCCAGAAGTGGAACATTTATTCCCCTTTGAGAAAAGGCAACTTACCACTCTTAGAGGGTGCCTGTTTACTGAAGGCTCTCAAAATAAATGTAAAGTTTTGAGGTTTATGGATGTTCCACAGTCAATGTGGCTGTGACAGTTTTAAAATTTCTCACTATTCGAATTGCACATGCCTGCATTTCTCCTTCTGATTTCCTTTGTTGTGCCTTTAGTAATCCAAATTATATAAACGATGAAAGAGCTTCTTTTCACTATAACAATTATAACAATAAAGTTGTTGTTGAACCTTAAGTTATATCTAATTATAGACTTATCTCTGGCCTACCATTTATTGCCAGCACTAGAAATAGGTGCTACCAATAAATCATTCATCCACCTCAAGTAGAATGCTTCACTGAATGACTTTCAAACTGTCTTCCAGAATCATCTTGGTGCTGAAACTAATAGCCTTAACTTCACATAACAATTTGAGTTTTCCAACCTCCTCAGTCAACCAAATTTCTTGCAGCTGATAATGTTTCAAATTATAGATAGATGCCTGCCCTAAGAATGCCAAACATGACTGAAGTAGCTGATTTTGCAGGAAGGAGGATGAGGGAGGACGAGGATGGAGAGGATACAAGAGGCCCCTGCAGGGCTGTATCCACTGACACAATACCGACTTTGGTGCCTCTGGTCCCCCACCCCTCCACTGCATCGCCCCACTCACAATGGTTGACTTTGTGACTCAGTTTCAGCCCCGGCCGCACATCCTGGTCCCAGCTTTGACCCTGAGCCCCTCCCTGGCCCCAGCCCCGGCTCAAGCCCCAATGGCATTTTGGATCCTGGACATCAATACTTGCTTCCCTGTACTCACCCACAAACAGCTGCAAGTCAGCTGTTGATTTGCTTTACCATCTCTGCTAACTTACTAGCCGTCAATGGGCGAAGGCAGAGTGAATTAGCGATGAGCAAAGGGAGTTGAAGCAGTTGATTCGATGAGGTCAGGGGGCAGTAGAATATCAAAAAAAGATGGCGGCTGTGGTTGTTGAGAGGCAAAAGCAGCAGCAGTGGAGCCAGCATGCAGGGGGTGAAGGGCTACACTGATACCTCGCACCTCGACTCACCCCCCTCTCACCATGATCTTGGTATTACCAATCGCCCCACTTGCCCCTTGAGCCACCTTGCTTTTCTGGACCCTCCGGGCTCCCTGAGCCAACTGTCCCCTGAGATCAAATTGATGTCAAACTCAAGAGTGGCAGCAGTATAACTCACAATGCAAAATGTGCAATGCTTCCAGTGCAGAGACATGTCTCAATTGGGCCACTGCTGCTGAGGAGGGCAGAGTGGTGTGTGGTGGAGGCAGCCACATCAGCGGGTGGTGCAGTTTGCTGTTCTGCACTCCCTGTCTGCCTCATCCGCTTGGTCAGAGCAGAGCCCAAGAAGCAGAAGCTGAAGAGTGTAATAAGAAGGACAGTAGGCATGGGGGGCTTTTAAGACAACTGGGGCAAGAAGGAGAGTGAAGAAACCATAAATGTCAGCTAGTGTCTAATTACCCAAGATGAGACAGGGGAAAATTAACGTTCTCCCACCAGGTGGGACCATAAAACTGCTCCTGCCTGGTGGGAGAACAAGGCATTTTTCTAGCAATGCTCTTGGGCAGTAAAATGCTTTGATTGCTCCCACCCCATGGGAAAAAAAAAACCTGCTCCCACAGGGTTGGAGAAATGTCTGCTTCTGCTGCACCCAGGATGGTTGCAAGCAGGGATGCCAGCGGGACTGTGGGGGCCCTGGGCCCCACCTGCATCCCCCAACAAGGGCTGTACTGGGGTGTGCCCCAGGAGGGCATCAAGGCACCCAACTTGAAAAAAAAAGCCAGGACTGGTATGGCGTGCCCCATGTGGGCACCAGTGCATGGCACTTTATAATTTTAAAAAATAATGCCGGTGGGGCCTTGGGGGCCTTGGGGCGTCTCCAGAAGCCCCCAAAAATGACAATGGTATGGGGTGGTCCGTGTGAGTCCCAGGGCACCCAACAGATGAAATAAAAATGTCAGTTCCTTTGTGGTTCCTTAAAATGGGGCCACTTGCAGGGAGTCAGCAAGGTTGCGAGGGCACTGAGGCTCCCTTCTTGGCCCCTTATATGAAAAAAAGAAATGGGTGTCCAGGGTGGTACTGGGACAACAAAGCATTTTCCTACGCTTGCTGTTGGTCAGGCAAATGCTTTGATTGCTCCCACCCCATGGGAAAAAGAAAACTGCTCCCACAGGGTTGGAGAAATATCTGCTTCCGCTGCACCCAGGATGGGTGCAAGCAGGGAAGCCGGCGGGACTGTGGGGGCCCTGCACCCTCCTGCAGCCCCCAACAAGGGCTGCTCTGTGGCATGCCCCAGGAGGGCATCAGGGCACTCAATAAAAAAATAAAAAGCCAGGAGTAATTGTGGCATGCCCCTGATGGGCATCAGGGCATGCCACTTTATAATTTTAAAAAATAATGCTGGTGGGGCCTTGGGGGCGTTGGGGCTTCCCCAGCAGCCCCCAAAAATGACAATTGTATGGGGTGGTCCTTGTGGGCCCTGGGAACCCAATAGATGAAATAAAAATGTCAGCTCCTGTGCGGTCCCTTGAAATGTGGCCACTTGCAGGGAGTCAGCAAGGTTGCGAGGACTCTGAGGCCCTTTATTTGAAAAAAAGCAGTGGGTGTCCAGGGTGGTACTGAGACACCCAGGAAAAAAATTACAAATCATAAAGTGAATACTAAATGAGCAGACACAGATTATTAAGTCAATGTGGCCTTACACGGCTTGATAAATCTCACTTAGGTTTTGCACCACCCTTGCACCACCTGATGGTGTGCAAGAGTGATGCACAACCTTCATAAATCTAGCCTCCAATGTTCAACCAGAGTGGCACCCTAAAATATTCATACCAGTGAACGAGGTGTCCTTTTGACATAGTTTACTGTAATAGGCACATGGTCATGAAACAGGTTCCCTTTTAGAAAGGGCATCAATTCAAGAAAAACATTTTAGAGAAATGTTTTTAATTATGTGCAGGCTTAGTAGCAATTTGGTCATAATCGTAAATAATTGCAGCTGAAGCCCCATTAAGAAAACACTTTTACATGGTTTAGGTGTAAGTGAACAAAGGACTTTAATGCTGTCATGTGGATAGGCTGGAAGAATTGGTGAAGAAAGCACTTACTGGACTGCTGCATTTACTTAGGTGTCTATGGTGAGAGCGACATCCCCAAAAATTCTCAGGGTGCTTCCTGTTTTAACTAAAATTAGCTGTTCATTGTTGCAACAACAGATTTGATTCTCAAACAGAGATTACAAAGTGGTTTAATGGGCTGCTGCTTCACAGCACTTCTGTTTTTTAAGGTTCGAACAAGCCACAGTTTTACTGATTCCAACTGTAAGTTTAGTGGGAAACCCCGGACATGCAGGGGCATATTTATGAGCTCCTAGTGCTAACGAAGCGTCACTTTTTGTGACGCTCCAGTGGCGCTATGCTCTGCACCGTATTTACAAGGTGGCGGTAAGCCACTTTTTTCACTACCAGGGCATCTAAAAGTTAAAAGTACATGACACGTCTTTAAATACATTTCACCCTGCTCTATTGGGTATGTAAGGTCTACCCTCGGGGTGAGTAATATATGTAATAAAAAGAAAGCTTTAGGCCTTGAAACAGGTTTATTTTGTTAGGTCCAATTTAAAACTGCCCACACAGGCTGCAATGGCAGGCCCGAGACATGTTTAAAGGGCTACATAAGTGTGTAGTGCAATCAGTGCTGCAGGCTCACTAGTAGCATGTAATGTAAAGGCTCTGGGTAAATGTTATACCACAATACTAGGCACTTACAAGTAAACTAAATGTGCCAGTTGGGTGTAAGTCAAGTTTACCATGTTACATAAGTACATTAACACTGGTAAGCAGTTGTAAAGTGAGCAGTCATAAAAGTCAACAAAAAGGGGTTCAGAAAATAGGAGGGTCAAGGCAAAAAGCTTGAGGATGATGCTGCAGGAAGGGCCAAGTCCAGCACCCGTGCATATACGCCAAGAGATGCATTGTGTGAGTTCCAGGATGGTAGTGTATGTTGCTCCTAGACCATATCAAAGACTAGTTGTGATAAGAGAGGAAGCAGAAGGGGAGAAGAAATAAGGAAGGAGCCTCGTGGATGGAATTATTTTCTTCAAAATAGAGTGATAGTCTGTGGCCAACCTTAGGCATCTAGTTGGCAAGCAGGTAGTAGAAGGTGAAATTTGCTACAAGAGACAGAGAACGGGGAAACAAGAGAGCAAAGGTCACATAAACCAAAATTGGCAAACAGTGTGAGGAACTGTGGCCTGAAGGAAAGTTATCTAAGGTAGATTTTTAGACAGATGCTCAGCAGTCCAGGGAGAACCAAGTACTCATATCAAGAAACCAACACATAAAGGCTGACATACCCAGACAACAAACATACAGGAACATATACAGCCCCACAAAACATACATATGGTCAGACAGCACCAATAAAGCCACACCTGAAGCACAAGGAGATGAACAGATTGAACAAAGAAAGGATGGCGTACTCACCTCCACTCAATATTTATACCTTTCGACGTAGATATTTCACAAAATCAAATTTAAGCTAAAGGAATGACTGATATCAATATTACTCAATCTTCTCCTTCCAGAAAAGAGTTTGTCTAGAGGTGGAATATTTAAGTGTCCATTCCCATTCTAATCCTTGCCTTTTTTCACCCAATCATAAATATGCAGCACTGAAACTAATTCCGTATACTTCAACACATTGTATTAACATATAATACATATATGTTCACAAGATCTACATGAAACATTGCTATTTCAGTCACTGGCGTTCCCTTCACTTGTCATTGTAATGAAATGCACTGGTGCAAATGAAGACTTAAACTCCTAGAATTCACAGAGTTGTTAAATGAAAGCGCAGATCCAACAGTACGTTGCCCAGCATACTCGCAGTAAATTACCAAAAATTTAATTATGTCCATTCTCCTCATTTCAAATTAAACTTCTGGTATTTCACAAGATGTAAAAGTAAAGAAACAGTGCAAATTCAAATTATTAAACATACATTGTGCTATCTTGTTTTCATTTTTTTTTTTACTTTTACACAAGATACATACTGAAACATTTGCATCTACTTCATGGGTTGTTTTAAATTCTTTAACTATGCCGAGCAATCTGTATCTGTTTATGTTTATTTGCTGACGGTTGCTTGAATGGAATCTATCACTGTAACATCATGAGGAGGGGACTTGCTTTGAAAAAATGTTACCATCAGCCAGACATGTATTGGTGTGAATGTCAATGCTCTCTCAACAAATGTATGAAAGAAGGAGCCCTCTGTACACATGCACTTTGTTTCTGTCAATGTCAGTGAGCCACCAATGAAAAATAGGTACTCAATTACCTTGAAAAAGATGTAACTTCCATTCCTGAGCCAAGCCGCTTTGATAGTTTTCTCTTTTAGTAAGTCAGCAAGCAATTCCACAGACAAATCTCCCTAGCCCCTTCATTATATTGTATGAAATAATTTGTCATGAGTGGAACAAGCACCCTTACGTTAAATCTATAAAGAATGCACGGAGCGGCATTTACGTAAAAAACAGAAAAAGTGCATTTGGTATATACCCGCCAATCCTGTCCTCTATAAATTAAGCAGCACTAGTGTGACTGTGAGACGAGAAGGTGATATGTGTCCGTGTCTGTGTTTTTAATGCTGCAAGATAAATATTCCAAGATTAATATTTATGCGGCATTGTAATGATACCCACATATTATCACCAGCTATAAAATATGCCAAGTTTCGTCATTACCTGCACCACATTGCTGTTCTGTCACTGCACACTCCTCTAACATTTTATAAGAATTTTAGCAGAATACCAAGTGAATGTGGAAAAGAAAACGTATGTTGACCATTCCTACTTTTAACGAGGCATGCACTATCAAGGGTTGCAGTTCATTTGTCTAAATCACACGCAAAGCCGGATGCTGCAGGCAACACTGCACTGCTCATTATTAAATAATGAGGAAACAGACGAAGCTCAGAACGTCTGGCACATTGGAGAAAGCGTCATTATTCGTGCACTTGAAGAAATATGCTGTACAAACATGCTCCAGGTTTCAAGGAATAAAAATGTGAAGGTAATAGGCAAAGACCTCGATCCCTCGGTGCATGATATAACCAGAAGATGCTTGATCAGCATATCATGTAAGAAGCATGCCCAACAGCACTCTGACGCCTTGTGCAACGTGCACACTCATTATTCTAAATAAAGAAACTGAAATATTGAATGCTCCATAGGAGCTCCACATGCAGAGGCATTTAGGGCCAGATGTACCAAAGGGTTTTTCTCATTCTGTGTCAATGGGAAAATGTGTTCGTACATATGGCCCTTAGTCCCAATATTTTTGCTAAAAGATGGGCTGAAATGAAGCATTCTGAATTCCATCGAAACACGTGCAATACAGGACTTCATAAATCGTTATCTCGTCTGCATTTTTACATTTTGGTAAGACAGTACTAGAGATAATGTTTGGACATCATTGACAGATTTAGAAAGTTGGCACCAAGAAAATTAACCCACGGAAAATTAGTAACCGAATATCTAATAGGCATATTGCTTTGACGTATTTCCAATAGTTTAAAATAATAATTGATTATTATTCTTTGACTCAGAATCCTAACCCAAAGGGAGTTAGTCATTCCCAAAACCGCCAGCAGTTTGCTGGAAAGACTCATTCTCGTTTAACAGACATTTTTGCTGCTGTGTGCAGTCAGAAATAACTGACCGTTCACCTGACAAAAGTGTTTGTTCCAGATTCAGAAACTTTGTGAGATGCTGCCCTATATCTATTTAGCCATACGTTTTCATTTTATTAGTTCTGGCTACAGACAGATTTAGCTAATTTCCACCTGCCATCTCCCGAATGCACAGTACAAACCATGTATGCAACTTAAAATCTATTTTAATTGTAGCAAGGCTGGCTGTTCCATAGAGAATGGATGAACTATTACATTTAATAATGATATTTTTGGCTATAAAACAACAAGACATTGCATTCTTAGACACTTTGCAATATTTATTAAAAGCCCAATTCACTAGGGAAGTCACATTGTTAATAAATATTACATAAAAGATCATTTTAGGAAGGTACCTTTCCCTGCCTAAAGTCTCCGGAGGATAATTTGCATTAGCTTCGAACTGCTGCTCTCTGAGGGCAGAAAAACCAGAATGAGGTGTGAGATTGTTCCCAGACCAGATACAAAGGCTTGGCTACGGAAAGTTGATACAGTTCCTCTGGCAGAATAACCATTTGGATGTTGTCCAGCAAATGTTAGATGACATCTGGGCAGGTTCTTTCTTCTGTTCCCCAGTCAGACAGGCTTCTAACATAGGAGGGTGGGAGCTGTCTCAGAACTGGTTAGAACTGAACACAGAGGAGGGTTTGTTCATTTTTCTGGTCACACCAGACTCTGCATACAAAGACAATGGTTATAACATCTTGGATTTAGGCAGAGAGGGGCACCGTTGCATTGTTTGCCACAGGGTACACAGGGAATGGTGCAAACGTGGGTAAAGTAACCCTTGGCAACTGTTTACCCATTGGTTAAGGAGGAGACAGAAATCAACTCCAACCATGGGCTGGTGCCATGCATAAATGTAGCATTGTAGTATCCTCATCAGAACATTATTTGACCTGAGGAAGATCAGAAGAGGACTGAACCTGCTTTATGTGAATTAGGAAGAGCTCTGAAGGACTGGACCTGCTCTCTTTTGTACAAAGGTCAAAGACGTGGACTCCTAGGCTCATATTTATACTCCATTTGCACCAGATTAGCGTCATTTCTTTTGATGCTAATCCGGCGCAAACTTAACACCGTATTTATACTTTGAACCTAGACCCGTCTAACATTAAAAGGACATCACCGGAGACAGCCTCCTATTTTCCCCTGAAATGGTCTGCAAGATCATTTTTACCTGTGCCATCCTGCACAACATCTGTGTGAGGAGGAACATTCCCCTATATGAACAGGATCAACAAATGCCTAAAGATGAGGAAGAGGAGGATGCTGTCTGTGAAAATGGGGGGGAGCATCCAACCACAGCTGCAGGATTGTGTCAGAGAAAACACATCGTACAAAACTTCTTCTAACTATAGTCACCATCACCACTCTGTTATCATATGTAATTAAACACCTCACTTCATCACTCAATCATGTTCTGGATAATTACTTATGCATCACATGATCCCTAGGAATCATAATCAGAGTTTAGCCTCATGGAGCATTGCAGAAATACAAATTTGCATACTGAAAAAGCCACATCACATTGGATGGGTATGAATGTACAGCAAAGTTCACACACAGTGTTAATGACATATATCCTGCCTATTTCACATTTGATAGGCAATATCAGAGGACCACAGCTATGAGACACTTCCATGTTGCCAACGTGGTCCATTGCAGCATATGACACACAACTAAGACACCATCAATTATAAGGTAAAAAAAGTGCTTCCTACATGAGGCAGTGGATGCGCAATTGCTTTGGTAACAGGAATGTATGACCAGACCCTTGACTGCAGTAAGTGTGACATCAGCTATCTCTGCAAGGAGCATGTGTGACAAGAAGTGCAACAAACCTGAAAATGGATACCACAAGTGGCCCAGGTACAACAAACATTGCTCCCAAGACATGCCCTCCGCAGTCCATCCCAGGTAATAAGTCCTGCCACTGCCATGTTTTAGTCTCTCCCACCCTTCTCTAGGGGACGCTGTAAATGGACTATCTGTACCCTGAGAATCTCCATCTACACACACCCAGACTCCCATTCTGACTCCTGTGTGCTTCCCTTTTCTGTATGGCATGCCATAGTCATAGTTCATCAGTCTACATGGACTTCAGGTCTGATAATGCACTGCCTGGGAGTCGGTAAGACCTGTAATCAGCTGTCCATTGCTTCCCATGTGAAAGGTCCAGTTGGCCCTGTGAACTTGATTCTCAACTCCAGGACTTGTGAGAGAATGAAGCTGTACACACCTGTGAGCACTTCCATGCAGACCAGCCATTTGAACCTGCCCTGCCCTTGTGCTGCCTGGAACTGCTTAGAAGCTGCCATTTTCTGGATCTCCTTGTTGTGCATTGGCGTAGAAATCATTTGTGTACCTGAGCCCTTAGGGGGATTGTGTATCAGTGCAGACCACAGCAGAAACTGTTTTTGTTCCCACAGTGTTGTTCCTGCTTGTCCCAGTAAGAGTCTGCTCACTGTGTATTTGCCTTGTTCATGTTTGTTCCTGACAGAGCCTGAATCCTGTTAGCCAGACTGCTTCTGGTCGGTGCATTAACCATAGAGGTTCCCTGTGGCTACATTTGTCTCATAGTTGCTTTCCATGACCTCTCTTTCCTCTTGGGGTATTGTGTCTGATAGGTTGACGATCAATCCTCCAATGTACAGATTAGTTTAATCAGATTACTTATCGTATTCTGTTCTGGGACATGTATTCAAATGGCCTAATCCAGCCCCCATCCCTTGTCTTGTTTTGCATGTATTCATTAGTGCCAAACAGTGACAGTGTGCTATGGCTGTATGCATGGATTTGGAATGGTGCCACCAGCACAACACAAGGGTTGCCAATGTGTATGTGAGGACAAAACATGTTTGTGCCCTGACGGTCCAGACACAGGTTAATTCCTGCCGCCACCTTTTGATGGGGCTTTCGTGGTGACTAGCTGTGAGATTAATCAGCACAGAGGCACTGATGTTCCCTGTTGCAGTGGGAATTTTAGAGCCCACCCTGTGTACAAATGTTGTGATGAAACCTGCCTGTTTCCTATTACTGATCCATAGCGTATTAGAGCACACCAAGGCTAGGTGGGCAAAGGTGCTGTTCCACCTAAGAAGAATATTCAACAGCAGCGCAATGACCACCAGTTGAAGCATCGGTGGGCTTACCTGGTGGCCTGAGAGCAGGACCTGCTGGACCACCTTGGTGTGGTGATTGGTGGCCCTGTTAGTGAGTACAAATTTGACTAATGTGTACAGTACAATGCTCTGGAGTGACAGTAGCAGATTTTGTGACATGCAGCATGCAATGTTTGTGGACATGTGGAATGCAAGTTGGACAAACTGTGACCCTGATTTATACAAATTTTGCAATACATTACCATCATTTGTTGACGCAATAGCTGCGCAAACTTACAAAAGACAAATTTATATTGTAAATTAGTGCCGCTTTGGCGTCAATAGATGATGGTAATGCGGCACAAGCAAAATTATGAATCAGGGCCTGTGAGTGTACCAGGAATGGGATGAATTTCACATGCTAATACAAGGAACCAATATAGTCCCCAGTTTGTTTAAACCATGTCTGAACAGTATTAATGGCCATATGTACAAAGCTCTTCCTAACCTCTGCTAATATCTTAGGCCAATATTTATATTTTGTTTGTGCTGCATTTGCATTGTTCTGGGTGCAAAAGTATAGCACACTTGCTACAATCAAATTTATTTTGCTAATTTCCACAGCTGTAGCATAAACAAATGAAGCAAATGTAACACAAAAAAGACACATCTGGCCCTAAGTTCATTGTTTCTGTGTGTTTACGTCTGGACAGAAAATCTTTCACATGGCCAAACCCAATTGTGCCAGGATGCTACCAGATTGCAGTAACACAAAACAGGTTCATCTTGTGGCTTTTCGGAGTAGGCTCGGAAATCCTATCATTGAGTCGCAGGGCCCAACAACATTTTTGGCCTGGGCGCAATTGCTGGTTCTGAGCTAGTGCAGTTACCATCTGTGTCACTTTGTAGCCAAACACTTTTGCACAAGAAATGGCTCATCATGGGATCCCTGCTCTTTGTGAATGCATGGTCACAAACTATTTATTAGCATGATGTTGTGCAAGGGACCACTAACGGCTTCTTTTATATCATTCAAGTGACAAAATAGGTTGTTATTTTACTTTTGGACACCCCTGCTGATATAGTGCAGAATATGTACATTTATCAACTTCTCAGTATGAAGGGTATCACAGACATGGTGGTATGCTAAGATCAGCAAGCCAGCATTCCTGTGAGTGCTGCCATTCCCAAGGTGCATTCAAATAGGGACCTACCTCATCATGATTGCAGAAGTAGGACATTTGCTAACCCATGTTTTAATTATCAGACAGTGTCAGTTCAGTTGTACTAAAACTTAAAACTGTAAACTTCGCACTTGTATAGCGCACTACTCACCCATTAGGGTCCCAAGGCGCTCTACGCATACTGCTGTGGAACCCCTCCAGGGTTCTCCCTGTGAGGCACCCACTTCTGGACAGGCCCAGAGTGAAGCCAGGCATCCAAGCGCTGTTGTCAAGATTAAGCAAGCTATTGTCCAGCATTGCAGAGTGAGACCCATCAATTAGATTAGGCACCGAGGCAAGAATTATCTGGTCCAAGGAAATTGAGCCCAAGAGCCACCAAGGTGGGAATTCAACTCTGGTCCCAGGCCAGACCTCTGCATCAGGGTCTGCTGCTCTAACCATTGGGCCACACTTCTCCACTACTACCACCGATCCCCCAACTTGGCAATTCTAAGTTATTGAAGCTGGCAAAGTGTGATTTACAATACCTGATATAGGTACACAGGGCCCAGAGTAACACATTTCTGCCCATATTTACACCTTTTTAACAGTGCATTTGTGCCACTTTTTTGAGGGAAAAGTGGCGCAAACTTACAAAATACAATTGTATTTTCCAAGTTTGCGCCACTTTTGCGTAAAAAAATGGTGCAAATGCGGCGCTAAAAATGTATAAATATAGGCCTAAGTATGCAATGACTACACCTGTGCCCATGCATTCTGTCACAGATGATCAAATTAGACACTGTCCGCATATATCTTTTTGTTGTTGAGAATCAGATATGTGGCCAATCCATGTTTAGCGTAACATTGTCATCAAGTAACACACAGGAACCCTGCCATCATGTTGTCGTAGGGGGCATATACGACTCTGGATACACTGCCAATGTGGCATATGTAACCTACATACAACACTGGCACACATATAATGGACCACTGAAAGCACAATAATTCCTGAACACAAATCAACCCACATGAGCATCACACAGTTACTCATTGTCCCTTGATGCACAAGCCACAATACCTGAGTCACTGGTATTGCAGTGCACCAGGAATTACAAATGATGAAATGGAGTACCCTCTGCAATGAATTAAGCACGAAACTGAGTATTCATGTTTGGCACCACATGATTGTTAGGGCCAGTGCATCTGTGCATATGTGTGTCTAGCACTCACTGGAATGACAGTGTCAATGCATGTTTGCAGCAGTATGTCTGTTGGGGTGTCTACATACCTGATGTGCAGCTCTAGCCTTTTAAAATGCCACACGCACTGATTTGTTTTTCCAAGTTTTGTACAGTGAGAAGACATTTAGCACATATCACCCTCCCATGTTTTACATGTGGACTAGCCCCCTACACAATTGGTGAAGTGGCTTGATTTGCAGACCCAGACGTATCCAGTAAGTGTTAATATGTTTGTCCTGTGTTGTTTTTGCAGCTGTTGAGTGATTGACTCCTGTGAGTTGGACTCATTGCAAGGTATGATGTGCTGGCACGTGATCTGATATGTGACTTGACTGGAGGTTGACATTTTGTTCCATGATAGAGTTAGACATTCTGTGGCAGAGAGTCATATATTGGGAGTCAAGTGCTGCGCAATAGGCATGGGCAGGTGAACAAGGTGATTTGTTGCTACATATATGCCAATCATTAATTTGGAGGTGGCCAGTGTCATAATTTAGTCAGCAAGTCACACCCTAATTCATACAGACCAGTGATGCATACGTTTTACACACTGACTTGCGCATCCCTGTTAAGTTATGAACATGTAGAACAGTATGGGTGACTTACCCGCAGCATATAGCTCCACATGTTGTACTCCAGTTACGTAGCACTTGAGTGAAATGTCATAGGCGTGCATGCAGGTCAAGGCCAGATGGTGCTTGCATCAATGTGCTTGATTTTGGAAAGGTGTCAGGGAGATCTAATGATGTTGACAATTGTCCACAATTAGAAAAATAAATGTAGATGGGATTGTCCAATGGTTGACTCAGTCCTAATTGGCAGGCCTCCTTACCTGTGGTGGACTGACTAAAACCATGGGCAGCTGTCCAGAGCTTTGTGGTTGTCCTTGATGTTTGAAAGTATGTGTTGCATGTCCATCCCCCCTGAGGCACAGGGTTAGGGCTAGAAAATATGTGTACCTAGGTGTGATGATCACAGTGTAGATGACAGACATATAATTCAAGCATTCACGTTTTCCAAACTAGAATGTCCCCTCATGATTACCAACTGCATACCGTCCTGGCAGTTCCATATACAAATCACAGGTCTTGTGTGGCTTGATTTTGATCCTGAAGATAGTATTAGTCGGCCTGGCACATGTTGACTACTTGCAGCATTTATTATGTGACTAATAGCAGTACAAATATGCACAGATCATTTAATTAAGTACACACCTTGTTGTGCATTGCTGTGCTGTTAGATAGTTGATGGGTAGGCTGTGTTGGCATGTCATTCCTCAGGGAAGTTCTATCCTCTGCACTGTGATTTGGACTGTATGTGCTATTTTTGATGAATTGTTAGAATATCATCTGTAGATGTACCATACAATGATGTCACTAATGTTTGTCTGTCTCTATTTTTACAGCTGCCAACATGAATGCCCAGGAGATATGGGAATTTTAGAGGCGAGCAGTGTGGTACCGCCACATACTCGATGTGGAGGCTGGGTTCCGCAATATGGCATGGAGATATCGCTAGTAGAGAGCCACAGGGGTATGGAGGGCATTTGCCCAAGAGGGGCCAGAATTGCCCACAACTACCAACACCACCACAGCTCAGACCAAAGTGGCCCCAGGGATGATAGCCACTCCAGCAGGTCCCTCAACCTCATCAGCCCAGGAACCACAAGCAGCACCTTCTGCACCTCCCCCTCCAACCACAGAACCAGCACCAGCAACAGCTTCTACAAGTGGTACCCAGACAACCCCAACTGCTGCAGTGGACATTACAGAATTGCAGACACTAAAACGTGACATGCAACGTATGTTGCGCCAGATGGACAGGCTGAAGCAGGAGGTGTCCCGCAATAGCAGGAGACTGAGGGGTATTAAGAAGATCCTGCGGAGGGCCAATTTGTGACTTTTGGATCCGCACCCATGTTTCCCTCACCTCCCTCCTCTTTCCTCGTTCTTTTCTTTAGCTACAAAACAACGACTTCTCTATGCATCTGCCATCCATTGCACCCACCACTCAAGGTAACTATGGTTCCCAATGTGTTGTAAAGGTTGGTGTGTTTTTAAATCTGTCATCGTTTGAGTCCTGTGTTGGAATCTTGGGCACTGTGGGACGTCTGCCTGCAGCCTGATGTTCATGTGAACCCTGATGAGCTGAGAGATTTTATAATCTTATGAAGTTCGGTATACATAACTCACTGTCAGAGTCACCAGATCCTCTGGGTCTGTGCACGTCCCCAACACTTCCACTGCAAGACAGCTCCAATCCTCTGATTAGATTTATCACAGAGTCTAAGAGAGTCCAAGTGGGGAAAAGAGGATTAGGAAGGGAACAGCTAGGAAGGAGACCTGTAGGAAGCAAGAGGTTAAAACACAACATCAAAATTACATCTCATGAAATTAGTACTGTGCTACAACTCTAAGCTTTGTCATTTCAGAAAACATGAACAATCCTAGAATAGTTCTGAAGATGACTAGATCTTAGATGACCGAATACCTGAGGAGGTAACAAGAAAACTTAAATAGAACCTTCAAATTCAAGTACTTTCTTTTATCATGAGAATCATGAAAACACTCTGAGCAATTTCTAAACAATCAATGAATCTCCTTTTAAGAATACATATCAGGAACACACAGCATTACATCTAGAACTCTGATCTTGTTGTGTTCTTCTAAAAAAAAACATTGGAAAGTAAATTGCGCACATTGCAGGCTTTTATCTGTGTACTAAACACCATAGAGGATTGTGCACCATGAAATCACACAGTGTAGATTCAAGGAAATAATCACGCAACTTGTCAACTCAAAATGCTACCAAAGAAACGTCTCAGAATGGTAGCTCACAGTAATTTTCATTATGTATACAAAAGGAAAAGAATTGCGCGTCTTGCCGATTCGAACAATACCGTGACACTGCCAAGGAATGATAGTGTGCAATGAATATCATGAATTAACCACAAAGAAAGAATTGCGCATCTTGCTGATTCGAAGGCCACCATGAAAATGTCAAGAAATGGTAGCGCACAATGAATAACATGAAAAGCACTCAAGGAAAGAATCGCGCGTCTTGCCGACTCGAAAGCCACCATTAAAATGCCAATAAAATGGTAGCGTACAATGAATACCAAGAATTTCACACAAGGGTAGAATTGCGTATCTTGCTGATTCGGATATCACCATGAAACTGCAAATAAAATGGTAGCGTACAGTGAATATCAAGAATTACACGCTAAGAAAGAATTGCGCGCATTGCTGATTCGAAAGCTACCATGAGACTGTCAAAGAATGATAGCGCACAATGAATAACATGAATTAATCTCGAGGATAGAATCGCGCGTCTTGCCGATTCGAATGCGTGCACATAAATGCCCTGAAAATTCCAAATGCTCAATTATACGCACATGAGCAAAATGTTAATAGCATCAGAAATTAGGCCCAAGAATTCGATCGTCACCAAATACGGGGTCGGGGGCCCAGTCCAACCTCCGTCTTACCGCCCTAACTATGAATCACCACTGAAGAATAAAGCACAGAGGCCAGGAAGGTCAAGGTAGGCTACTGGAACAGGAGCTCAGGAAGTTGCTGCTGCTCTGCACCGGGACCTCTGAATAGTGAGCACGTGGAGCTGGGCTGACTCCCTTTTATAGAGATTTGGGCCAGCCCACGACCACACCCAGGCATGCTGCAGGGAAAGCTTCTAGAAGGCCCTGGAAAGGGATGACACCCTGACTCACTCTGAATGCCTGCAGCAATACATTGCAAATGTACAGTATTTATAAGCACCTTAAAAATGAATCTTTTGGATTGAATTCTGCAATGCAAAAGGTTAAGCAATAACATATCATCACAATGCATGAATTACATTATCTTGAGGGTGTTGGGTTTTTGCATTCTAGACGCCCGAAGAGAGCGCACTGTCCTAGTGTTGACAGTACTCCCCTCTCCCAGGCGCGCTCTAGGGGCTGGCTTGTCTGAATTGAGATGATGAAAGCGTCTCACAAGTACTGGAGCATGAACATCAGATGCGGGAACCCATGAATTACTTTCAGGGCCATAACCTTTCCATGAGATTAAGTACCATAGGTTACGCCCTCTCAATTTCGAGTCCAACACTTTCTTGACTTCGTATTCTTCTTCTCCATGTACAAGAACAGGAGCTGGATGAGGGTGGATCTTTTGGACTGCCTTTTTTTAAGAGGGAAGTATGGAACACTGGATGAATTTGTAAGGATTTTGTCAATTGCAGTTTATAGGTCACAGGATTGATTTGCTGAAGAATAGTGTAATGACCTATAAAGTTGGGGTTGAACATGTGCTTCTTCTTGAAGTCTAAATGTTTTGTGGAAAGCCACACTTTGTCACCTGGTTGATACTGCGGTCCCTCATAATGTTTCTTGTCATAATGCTTTTTGTATTTATGTTTGGCTTTTTCTAAATGCTGTTGAATTGATTTCTGAGTTTGATGCAAATGTTGAATTGTTTCTGACACAGCTGAAGTAAGAGAACTTTCTTGATGAATTTTGATGGGCAAGGTATGAGGATGATAGCCAAACAACCCAAAGAAAGGTGTAATGCCAGTAGAAGTTTGGAAGGAGTTGTTGTAGGCTAGCTCATCTAACCAGAGCATTGATGTCCAAGAATGAAGTGCTTTTTCAGCGTAAGCACGTAAGTATTGCTTCAAAGTCTGATTTAGTCTCTCCGTTTAACCATCTGTTTGAGGATGGTGGCTTGTAGATAGGGTAGATGTTACTTGTAGTGTTTTACACCATGTCTTCCAGAAGCTGGAGGCAAATTGCGCCCCCCGATCGGAGAGGATCACTTTTGGCAGTCCATGATAATGAACCACTCTATTCAGTAAGATAATTGCCAGTTCACTAGAGGTAGGTAATTTCTTGCAGGCAATGAAATGTCCATATTTCGTGAGACTATCCACTACCACCAGAATTACTGAATGCTGTTGAACCATTGGCAGACCTGTAATAAATTCTAGAGAGATGTGCTCCCACGGGCGACTTGGGGTTGGGAGTGGGTGTAATAACCCTTTCAGTTTTGAATGACTTGCTTTAGTGCGAGCACAGACTTCGCAGTTGTTTACCATTGTTTTTACATCCTTTGTTAAGGTAGGCCACCAAAAATAGCACTGGATTAATTCAAGAGTTTTAGGAGTACCTGGGTGACCTGCCGTAGGTATAACATGCAACCATTGAAACATTATCTTGCAAAGTTTGGTTGTGGGCACGAACAAACGGGCATAATGAAAGGGTAACCCTTGTTTGATCGACCTTTTTTGATCTGCTTGGGCCAATGTCTGGCATTTTTTCAACAGTGAATGAATTGCGGATGTCTTCAAAGAAATCTTCTCTTTTTATGATACATAGGACTTTGTCATGAGCAATGATAACCCTGGAGGGTTGAACTGCAGGCAATGTGGTAGACTCTTGGCAGGACAAGGCGTCAGCTTTGCAACTATCTTTACCAGGTTGGAAAGTTACCACAAAATCAAACTCGGCAAAAAACAGCATCCAGCGTAATTGATGAGGTGTCAAAAGTCTGGCAGAACTCATGAATTGAAGATTACGGTGATCAGTATACACTGTGACAGTATATTTGGTTCCTAGCAAATGATGTCTCCATTCTTTAAAGGCGTCACGAATACCCAGAAGCTTTTTCAGCAATGACATAGTTCCGTTCAGCTTCATTTAGCTTTCAAGACATGTAAGCCACAGGATGAAGCTAACCAGTGTCTTTGTTTCATTGTGACAGAACAGCTCCTATCGCCACATCTGAAGCATCAGCTTCCACTATTAAAGGTCGATCCGCATCTGGATGAGTCAAAACTGGGGCAGTGAAAAAAGTTTCTTTCAGAGTTGAAAAGGCCTGGTCTGCTTCTGGGGACCATACACATTTTTCTTTCTTTCTTAATAACTTAGTAATTGGAGCCACTGTCTGGGAGAAATGATTGATGAACCTCCGGTAAAAATGTGCAAAGCCCAGGAAACATTGTACATCACGAACAGTCTTTGGGATGGGCCACTCAGATACAGCTTTTACTTTCTTTTCTGCCATCACCATACCTTAAGGAGTAAGGATCACCCCTAAAAACTCAACTGTGGTAACATGAAACTCACACTTGGTTAGCTTGCAATATAAATGGTGTTTACGAAGGGCTGCCAAAATTTTCTTGACATGTTGAACATGTTCATTTTCATTGTCTGAGTAGATCAAAATGTCATCAATGTAAACTATGGCAAAGATATTGAGGTACTCTCTAAGAACGTCATTTAAGAAAAATGTATATGCTGCTGGAGCTTTGCAGAGACCAAAAGGCATGACGGTGTATTCAAACAGGCCATATCTTGTTTTGAATACCGTTTTCCATTTGTCACCCTCTCTCATTCTGACCAAATGGTAAGCACCTCGAAGATCAAGCTTCGTGTAGATTTTTACTTTCTTTACTTGTTCCAGTAAGACCGGAATTAGAGGCAAAGGATATTTGTTCTTGATGGTGATTTTATTCAAGCCCCTATAGTCGATACAGGTTCGAAGCTCTCCAGTTGCTTTTGAAGCAAAAAACAAAGGAGAAGCTGTGGGAGACGCAGAGGGGCGGATGAAACCATTCTCTAAGAATTGATCCAAGTATTTTCGTAAATGTTGATTTTCATGTTCTGACAGGGCATACACACGAAAGTTGGGAAGTATCGCCCCTGGGACGAGATCAATTTGACAGTCATAAGATCTATGAGGAGGTAAGTTCTCTGCCTCCTTCTCATCAAATACATATTCATAAGAAAAATACTGTTTGGGCAACTGAACATCTTTCTCTGCGGCGGTAGCTATGTAAGAATGGCGAACTTCCGATTCTTGAGTCCTTTGGAGACATTGTTCTTTACATAGCACTGATGAGAATACGATCTTTCGTTCTGCCCAATTAATCTCTGGATTGTGATGAGTTAACCATGGCAAGCCAAGGATGATCCCATACTGGGGAGCATGGATCACGTCAAGGATAGGTTTCTCTTTATGTTTCTTTCTTTGATTTTTACCTTCAGAAATTACTGACAAGAGGACAGTCTGAAGAGTTACCGGACCTCCAGTCAAGAGTTTTCCATCAACTGCCTGGATGATTTCTGGGGTCTTCTTTTCAGTACATGGGATCCCCCATGCACAAACCAATTGGGCGTCAACAAAGTTCCCAGTAGCCCCAGAATCAACTAGAGCCTTCTTGAAATAAGTCTTTTTCTTGACCTGAACTCTTATTCCCAATTTAAGATGTCTGGATTGTGAAGGATCCACAGTGACACCCAAGAGCAACCCTTCTTTGCATCTTGAGTGTTTTAGTTTTCCGACTCGACTGAGGCATTGGCTGCCACCTTCTGAACTGGACCTTGTTTGTTCTTTGGTTTGATTGAACTGTCTTTGATGAAATTACCTTTCCGTCCACAATAGAGACATTGTCCATTTTTTCTGCGTAGGTCCTTTTCATCTTTGGTCAAAGGTCTCCTGAGGGTTCCTATCTCCATCAGTTCAGGCGTTCTTTCTTTCAAATTTCTTGAGTCTCTCTTCTCGTGAAAACGGCAAGAATATTTTTCAGTCTTTTTACGGGTTCCTCTTCGTTCAGTTAAACGATGGTCAAGCCTAAAGACAAGGTTTATTAATTCTTGACAGTCTGTGGGTTGCGGGTCGATTTGCGCCAAGATATCTTTTAACTCTTCTTTGAGTCCCTTGTAAAACAAGGCTGCTTGTTTTTCCTCTGGCCAGGATGTCTCAGTGACGAGCCGATTAAAATTGGCTAAATATGACACTAAGGTGGTCATTCCGACCGCCGCCCGCCAGACGGGAACCGCCATTTGGCCGCTCCGTGGTCAGAAGACCGCTGCCGGCATTCTGACCTTCCCGCTGGGCCTGCGGGCGCTAACTATGTTAGCGCCCGCCGGCCCAGCGGGAAGGAGGGCTGCAACACAGAAGCTGGCTCCGAATGGAGCCGGCGGTGTTGCGGCCGTGCGACGGGTGCAGTTGCACCCGTCGCGCTTTTCACTGTCTGCTAGGCAGACAGTGAAAAGCCGGCCCGGGCCCTGTTAGGGGGCCCCTGCACTGCCCATGCCAGTGGCATGGGCAGTGCAGGGGCCCCCAGGGGCCCCAAGACACCAGTTCCCGCCAGCCTCTTCCTGGCGGTGACAACCGCCAGCAACAGGCTGGCGGGAAGGGGGTCAGAATCCCCATGGCAGCGCTGCTTGCAGCGCTGCCATGGCGGATTAGCCCAGATGGGGCAAAATCGTCGGGAAACCGCCAGCCCCGGTTTTCTGACCGCGGCTTTACCGCCGCGGTCAGAATGGGCTAGGAAGCACCGCCAGCCTGTTGGCGGTGCTTCCGTCATTCGTGGCCCTGGCGGTCTTAGACCGCCAGGGTCAGAATGACCCCCTAAGTCCTGATTCCCCTGACGTAAGTCTAATAGTTCACGATCTGCTGACAGTGTTACAGTTCTACGATCAAAAACTCACTCAAATTCACGAACAAAAAATATCTCCAGTTGTACAACAGGGTACTATCTTTGCACACAAGAGGAATAGACTAAGTAGCTGCATCTCCAGACAGATATGACAACAAGAAAGCTACTTTGGACTGAGCATCGTGAAAGTATGTGGTCTGCATGTGAAGTGTAATTCCACTTGAACCAGAAAAGATTGCGCTTTCAAGAGATCACCTGAGAAGCGTACTGGGGGAGCTAAAGGAATGGCTGAAGGAACATTGAGGGAAATGTTAGTCGGATTACCTCCAGAAGTCTGAGAAGAAGTACCTGGCCAAGACACACCTGTGGGACTTTGTTCTTTCTTCTCTACCTTATCCTGTAACTGACTCACCCTCTCAGCTAGACTATTTGTCAAATCCTTTGATGATACCACTTCTGACTGGAGCTGGGTGATAGCCTTGACTAGCTCATCCAGTGTGGCCATGCTGAGAACATACACAAACCAGGAGGATAATAATTTGTGGGCTCACTATTCTGTCAGAGTCACCAGATCCTCGGGGTCTGTGCACGTTTCCAATACTTCCACCACAAGACAGCTCCATTCCTCTGATTAGATTTATCACACAGTCTAAGAGAGTCCAAGTGGGGAAAGGGGGATTAGGAAGGGAACAGCTGGGAAGGAGACCTGTAGGAAGCAAGAGGTTAAAACACATCAATATTACATCTCATGAAATTAGTACCGTGCTACAACTCTAAGCTTTGTCATTTCAGAAAACATGAATAATCCTAGAATACTTCTAAAGATGACTAGATCTTAGATGACCGAATACCTGAGGAGGTAACAAGAAAACTTAAATAGAACCTTCAAATTCAAGTACTTTCTTTAGCATGAGAATCATGAAAAAAACACTCTCAGCCATTTCTAAACAATCAATGAATCTCCTTTTAAGAATACATATCAGGAACACACAGCATTACATCTAGAACTCTGGTCTTGTTGTGTTCTTCTAAAAAAAAACATTGGAAAGTAAATTGTGCACATTGCAGGCTTTTATCTGTGTACTAAACACCATAGAGGATTGTGCACCATGAAATCACACAGTGTAGATTCAAGGAAATAATCACGCCACTTGTCAACTCAAAATGCTACTAAGGAAATGTCTAAGAATGGTAGCTCACAGTAATTTTCATTATGTATACACAAGGAAAAGAATTGTGCGTCTTGCTGATTCGAACAAAACCGTAACACTGCCAAGGAATGATAGTGCGCAATGAACATCATGAATTAACCACAAAGAAAGAATCGCGCATCTTGCCGATTCGAAGGCCACCATAAATATGCCAAGAAATGGTAGCGCACAATGAATAACATGAAAAGCACTCAAGGAAAGAATTGTGCGTCTTGCCGATTCGAATGCCACCATTAAAATGCCTTGGAAATGGTAGCGTACAATGAATATCAAGAATCACACACTAGGAAGGAATCGCGCATGTTGCCGATTCGAATGCTGCCATGAAAACTGCCAAGAAATGGTAGTGCATGATGAATAACGTGAAAAGCACTCTAGGAAAGAATCGCGCGCCTTGCCGATTCGAATGCCACCATTACAATGCCCAGAAATGGTAGCACACAATGAATAACATGAAAAGCACTCAAGGAAAGAATCGCGCACCTTGCCGATTCGAATGCCACCATTAAAATGCCTTGAAAATGGTAGCGTACAATGAATACCAAGAATTTCACACAAGGGTAGAATTGCGCATCTTGCCGATTCAGATGTCACCATGAAACTGCCAATAAAATGGTAGCGTAGAGTGAATATCAAGAATTACACACTAAGAAAGAATCGCGCGTGTTGTCGATTCGAAAGCTACCATGAGACTGTTAAAGAATGATAGCGCACAATGAATAACATTAATTAATCTCGAGGATAGAATCGCACGTCTTGCCGATTCGAATGCATGCACATAAATGCCCTGAAAATTCCAAATGCTCAATTATACGCACATGAGCAAAATGTTAATAGCATCAGAAATTAGGCCCAAGAATTCGAGCGTCACCGAATACGGGGTTGGGGGCCCTGCCCAACCTCCATCTTACCCCCCTGACTACGAATCACCACTGAAGAATAAAGCACAGAGGCCAGGAAGGTCAAGGTGGGCCACCGGAACAGGAGCTCAGGAAGTTGCTGCTGCTCTGCACCGGTACCTCTGAATAGTGAGCACGTGGAGCTGGGCTGACTCCCTTTTATAGAGTTTTGGGCCAGCCCACGACCACACCCAGGCATGCTGCAGGGAAAGCTTCTAGAAGGCCCTGGAAAGGGACCACACCCTGACTCAATCTGAATGCCTGCAGCAATACATTGCAAATGTACAGTATTTATAAGCACCTTAAAAATGAATCTTTTGGATTGAATTCTACAATGCAAAAGGTTAAGCAATAACATATCATCACAATGCATGAATTACATTATCTTGAGGGTGTTGGGTTTTTACAATCTAGATGCCCGTAGAGCGCGCACTGTCCTAGTGTTGACACTCACACCTTTCATTTATTACATTGTACTCCCAGGTTACATAATTGTCCATACACTCGTACACATCCATTCCTGCTGTATGGTGTGTGTGTGTGATTAAAGCTTATAGTCCTATGTCACATACATAATGATTGTCTTGAAGGGAATGTCTGCCACATTGAGTTTCATCATGTACATACTTTGGAGCTGACATTTTCAGTTCTACACAGCATTATACTGTTTGTGATCTTTTAACTTCAGAAATAAGCCGAAGGAAGCACAGATGATGATAAAATCCAGACCCCAGTGCATAGTTATCAGCCCACAATCTTTCTACACTGTTGTATTGACATTATGTGGCCATAGACATGTTACATACATCACAAATCTCCTACACAGTTGATGTGTCACATTACACAGCGACAAAGTGGTTGTGTAAGTGCTATTTATTTTAAAGTGCTGTAGTGCAATATTTACATAGTCCAGGATTGTAAGTCCATTAGTGTGACGCCTTCTATTGTGATGCAACACAAGTGCAATGGTGAGTGACATGTCACTGGAAATGCTGTGGTGAAGTGTCATTCAGTGCAGAGGAACATGAATTTGCAATGAGGTATTGAGAGACAATTGCAGTGCATAATGGTACGGTAAACAGTGTGCTGAAGAACAGTGCATGCTACCAACTGTAGGAAAACTGGCATGTTAACAAGCACAGGACATAGGAAATCAGTGCCCATGTGGCATGGACTGGTGCTACAGAGTACTCCTACGGGTGAAGGTGATCTGTTCCATGTCTTCATCTTCTGATGTGTGTGTCATCTCCTCTGCCCTTGGTGGTGGTGGGATTGAAGGGGCAACACACTCTTTAGTGTTTGAAGACGTGGAATCAGAATTCCCGGTAGCTGCCAACTGTGGAGCTATTAAGGGCATTTCTGCAGCAAGGAGGAGCTGCTGGTTCTTGAGTATAGCAGCTACATCACTGCGGTAGGCAGCCAGGTCGGGCCTGAGGGGGTCATCATTGCGTTTGTGCATGCAGTGAAAGGTTTGGGATGCCAGGTGTAGTGGCAACTCCCTAACTGCTGTGGTGAAATCCCTCACATATTGTTGTAGTCCTTGCAGTAGGGATTGTAGCACTTACATGGCTGCTGACTGTTCTGCAGATGACATCATGCACATGCACATCCCCTCAAGGCTGGCTGCCATATTTTGAATCCCCACCCTAACGTCCTTGGCCAGCTCCCACTGTACTCCTACTACTGTCCTCTCAAAGATGATACAAGTGTCATCAGAGTCCTCAGATGGGTTGGAGCTGGCAGGTCGTACTATTGGGGTGGTGGGTGGGTCCTCTGTGATGGCTGCTGCATCTGTGTTCCTCCTTGCGACCGAAGGTGGGGTCTGGAGGGTTCCAAGGACATCTTGAATGGTTTGCCGGCTAATGGTTGTCAGCTTGTCATCCATGTCATCAGGGAAGTCCAGGACAGGCATATCCACAGGAGAGCCATCATCCTCTGCAATGAGATATTGTACAATTAGTGTGTCTGTGTTGTGGCAGTTGTAATGTGACGTCACTGACTTCCTATTAGTGAGACATTGTAATCTTGGTTCCTGTTCATTGTTCCTGTCATTAATATTAGCATTCTCACAGGCCTATGCCCCACCTGCATGTCACATGTAGTGTGGCAAGTGTGGGGAATTGTCTGCGTCACATCCTCTAGGTGTAGGTTCTGTTCAAATTGTGTGTTGACACCTTCTTGTCCCACTCAACCCTCCCTCTACTTCCATTAGAACGGTGAGGCCTTGCAATGGCTGTGGGTGTTCTGATGCCATTTGCACCACACTTAACAATATGGGACTAACGCAGTCTCTGATATTTCACATACACCTATACATTGCTGAGACCAAGCACATACTATGTATAGCATTGGCATGGCACGATACAGGTGTAAGCATTGTTAGTGGGTCAAGTTGATGTTTGAGAATGTGTGCTACATTGCATTGCACTGATGGGCCTGGCAGTGTTACATTTCCTCTTATGACTGTGTGGGTGTGTTTAACTAGCTAGACACATATGTCCTCCCCCTCAATGCTGTTGTCTTAGCAGTATGACAGTTGTGATATTGCAAGGTGGCATTGCAGCTATTGCAACACAGGCACGGGCTGGACCCTGGAATCGGTAGCATGGGTATGACATTACTGCTGTGTACTTCATAATGTAAGTAACAATCCCTGATGTTTATTGCGCCTTTAGACATGAACATTTGACAGGATTTACACTTTGTTAGGAATTAAAGGGGATTGATATCGTTGTCATCCTGAACCCTCTATTTTGGGTGTGTTTGATCCATGGCCACCTAACTGCCATTTGCTACTTGACCAGCACACACAGCACAGGTGGTAGTGGCAACTGTTGTCAATGGTACATGCCACTTGCGGATATGGCCTGAGACTGGAAATTGAGCCCTAGTTCATGTTGTGACAATACCAGCCGTCCTGTGACAGCAGGCCAGTTTTACGTTCTACTCTACCCTCCTGGACTGCCTTGGCCTTTCCAACAGCCTTGGCATGGCAGAGTGCCCCCATGCAAAGGTTGTTGGTGTAATGTTGTGCTGTGACCCTGGTTTCCCTTGCACAGCCCATGCACCCGTGCCGTGCCCCTTTCACCTTTCCCCTGCCTGATTTCCATGGCTGACATGCATTGTGTAGTAGATATGTACCTCCCCCTGCTTGCAGTTTACATTTAGGCATTTTTGTCCCCCATACAACTTACCCTGCATCTGTGGTGCTTCCTGGTAGTCTGTGCTGTCCTGTCCTTGAGTTCCTGTGACGATCTCCTCTGGGAAGACAGCTGCCACCATCTCCTCCATCTGGTCCAGGACCTCCTGCGGTGCTGGATTCCCACCTCCAGTCTGCAGTGTTGCCTTCCTGTTCCTTGCTGTTTTTTCCTTGGTCCTGCGCTTGCAGTCATGCCAGCATTTCTTGCACTCAGTGACTGTTCTCCGTACCTCTGCCACACTGTTTATCTTGTCCACAATTTGTTGCCAAATTGCCTCTCTCCTCCCAATTGGCAATTTTGAGGTGACAAAAAGTTGATGCTGATGTTCTGTCACCTCTTTCACCAGTATTTCCTGCTCCTCTGCACTGAAACAACACTTCCTTTTCTTCTTCTCCCTCTCCTGGGTCTTGTCTGGGTCTTCTTGGCTGGTCGATTGGGGTCTCCCTGGGGTCTCTCCTGGCTTCTGGGATCCATTTTGGGGCTCCTTAGCACTGTTTGCTGCATTTGCGACGTTTTTTTATGCTATTGCACGGAAAAATTGCACGGATCCGGTTTGTGATGTTGTAAACCGGATTAGAGTAATTTTCTCCACGTTAACGTCATTTTGCTTTACGACGTGGCACAATGGTTAGAGTAAAAAAAAAGACTCTCACCTGTGGTTTGCGCCACTGAGTCTCAAAGTATGAATTCGATGTCCCGGTGGTGCAAAGAAATGGTGTTAGCCGGCATTAAACATTTTGCAGTCAAAAAGTATAAATATGGCCCCTAGAGTCATAAGGCTGGCCTCCTGTTCAAACTACTGGGACACAACAAGCTACAAAGTCCTATTCTGCAACTGCCCAAGTGACAGGTTGACACAGCAAATTACAAACCAGCTTCAGACAAAAAAATTGCTAGGTTTAGAGACACCAATGCTCTCTCCAGATCCTATTGTGTTATTCGAGGTCAGAGCTAAGTTCCCCCCATTCTGGGTCCTCAGGCTCAGCTCGAGCAGTATTGAAAGGAAGCTCTTTCTCTACCCCCACAGACATGGTAGCAAAATGATGGCAGTTGTGGAAGGGAACAATACAATACATTGAGTGCAAAACAAGACAGGGCAAGGTTTAAGGCGAGTGAGTAACTGACTTACTTTCTAACTGTTGGAAATACTACTAAGGTGAAACTAGGACTCGTAGGCAGTGAGAGAGGAAAAGCACTGCCATCCCAGAATACCTGCGAATGTAGCATTATTGAAGTCCCAGGGAGATAGCAAATGCAGCTACTGAGGAGAGCAATGAAAGTGACTGAGCTCCAGTAAACTGACTTGTCCCAGCTGGGTGGAACAGCTTGAAGAAAGGATTGTTTTTTGCAGGAAGGTTGATGAGAGGTGCTCTGCCACATTGACTTGGACATAGGAAAACTCCTCCCTATCCCATTCCAGCTATATGACTGTGGGGCTGGGAGATAGTGCTTGAGGTGAGTGACACAAGAGCCATAAGGCTCTTTGTTGGCACCTGACCTCTTCCCCCCATTCTACATCAGAACCTGAAAAAGGTCTGGACTGGGCTGAAACGGTATGAATAACAAAACGTGAGGGTTCCTATAGAAAGATGCAGTCAAAGCCTTCAGAGACCTAATACTGGTGTGTATCAGTTATTCTCAATGACGAAAAAAAATGTAATCAAGGAATACATCAGTTAAAAATTTGCAAATTTGCAAAACAGACATCAGCACAGGGTCAAGTGGCCAACATTGTGCCAAGGGCAAGGAATCGATGGAAGAAACTGCCCAAAATAAAGACACTATGGCCCATATTTATACTCTGTTTGCGCTGGATTTGCATCATTTTTTTAATGCAAATTCAGTGCAAACTTAACTCCATATTTACACTTTGCCGCTAGACCCGTCCAGCGCCAAAGTTATGGAGTTTGAGTCATTTTTTGTAAGCGAAAACCCACCTCGCGCTAATGACATGCAAGGTAGGCATTCCCGTGCAAAAAATGACTCTAAGGCATGTGCGCCTTATTTATACTCCACGTCATTTTGACGCACAGGAGGAGGCGGGCCTTAAAAAATGGCACCCAGCCGGAATTGAACTGCTTTTTAACACCTAGGTCAGGCCAGGCGTTAAGGGACGTGTGGGCTAATTTCCATGGTCTCTGACCATGGAAGCAGTCCACAGCTGCCCTTCCCTGCCCCCAGGGACACCCCCTGCCACTCTCGACCACCCCCGGAGGACACTCATGGATGGGGGGACCCATCTACGGTAAGTAGAGGTAAGTAATTTGTTTTTTAGGTCGCATAGGGGGGCCTAACTTGGGCCCCCCTATGTGCCACTGTGCCCAATGGCCATGCCCAGGGGACAGAAGTCCCCTGGGCATGGCCATTGGGCAGGGGGGCATGACTCCTATCTTTGCTAAGACAGGAGTCATTTCCATGGGGGTTGTGCATCAAAAAATGACGCTAGTCAGGTTAGAGTAATTTTTTTTTACTCTCACCTGACTTGCACCATTCTTTGATGCACAACCCCCAGTCTGCCCTACGCCTCCGCTGCCCGATAAGAGTCATTTATTTTTATGCTAACCAGGCCGAAGCGCCAGCTACCGTCATTCCTTAAATATGATGCCCGGCTGGCGCATTGGAATGGCGGTAGCCGGCGTTAAACTTTTTGACGCAAACCTACGCTGGCGCAGGTTTGCGTCACAAAGTATAACTATGGGCCTATTACTTTTCTGCAGGTGGTCAAGTGTATCAGACAAGTGCTGGATATGTGTATTGGAGAAATGGGATCAGATATTGCCCTACACTGACAAAATTTGTGCAGTATATATATATATTCACTGAAAATAAAACAAAGGTTACAGGGACGTTATAGCTGCGAAATAGAATTAAAAAACAGAAATTAATGAAAGAAAACAAAGGTTACTGGGATGTTATAGTTCGGAAATAGAATTATAAACAACACGGAAATTAACTTAAATAAACAAAGATTAAAGGCATGTTATAGTTAGGCTCACATTTTAAATGTACAAAACCATAGAAAATCAGTTGTTGTAGTTAGAGTTATTTCAAGTAACTTGAACTTGTTTCCTAAGGTAACCATACCATGAGTCCACATCATGCACTGCTAATTACTCCACATATTACAGCACTCATGACAACTTTGGTAACATTGATAATATCTATGTAATGTTTGCAGTAAATTTATTGAGGAAAAAACTGTGCGTAAGGGTGTGAGTTATAGTTACCTTACTGCGTGGTTTATAGTTACTTGAAATAACTCTAACTGTAACAGCTGAATTTCTATGATTTTTGTATATTTAAAATGTGAGTCTAACTACAACATAACTGCACCCTTTGTTTTTTTAAGTGAATATCTATGTTTTTTTAAAATTCTATTTCCTAACTATAATGTCACTGTAACCTTTGTTTTTTAAGTGAATATATATTTTTCACATCATATTGAGGCTACAAGGCCCTGGCAGAAAGTGCGTTGCAACCACCACATTTGAGCACAGATGTTCCATATGTTTTTTGATCACAAGATAAGAATTCAGTGTCAGCATAAAGCTGTACACTGTAAGGGGCAAAAGGGGTCTGAGCGATTTGCACCTCTTGGAGTCTTAAAGGAATCTGCCATATCTCTAACAATATGAACACAAAATTAATGTGGAAAGTTCCAGGAGCATCTGTATCTTCTGAACACATCATCAGGAACCCAAATAATTCTCCTTCTAACTGAGTGTATTTGCAACATGGAGCGATTCTCCCATCCCACAGAACACTAGCGACCAGGTTAACCATGCACATTTTAACACCAGATAGAGAAAGAATAGACAGTTTCTTCTGTCCCATAAATTGTCCAGTTCGCCAAGAAGCTACTTCACAGGCATTGCTATTACTAATACACAATACTCCTTTCTCTAGCTAAAGAAAACTGAGGCCCCCATTATGACATTGACGGTAAATCCCGCTTACCGCCATGCCGACTGCCGCCAAAGGTCAGTGATAAACTGGCGGTAGCAAAACCCACACCGTTACGCCAACAGAACTATGCCCACAGCATTATGACCCACGAATCACGGTGGTGGACATTCAATGACGGTAAACCATTGCGGTACATACCGCCACACTCAAAATACACACACACTAACAAAACAGCACCACACTGGAAATTCAAACTACACACACCTGACACTCATACACACACAACACCCACACACCCACACCACTATAAAACACACACCCACATCACCCACAATCCTTTACGACTAGAAAGAATTGCCACCAGAGAGAGACAGCAAGAGAACACACACAACCAGAGCCACATAACATCATCACCTATACACCATCCACGCACCTTACCTCACACACCCCAACACATCACCCCACACACACTCACCCACACCACTCACACTACACCCATGGGACTACAACAACACCGGAGGAGCTAAGGGTCATGGTGGAGGAAATTATCCGGATAGAGCCACAGCTATTTGGATCACAGGTGCAGCAGACATCCATTGCTAGGAAGATGGAGCTATGGCAGAGAATCGTGGACAGGGTCAACGCAATGGCACAGCACCCCAGAACAAGGGACGAAATAAGGAAGAGGTGGAATGACCTATGGGGGAAGGTGCGTTCCATAGCAGCAAGACACCAAATAGCGGTACAGAGGACTGGAGGTGGACCACCTCCTCCCCCACAACTAACAACATGGGATGAGCAAGTCTTGGCAATCATGCATCCTGAGGGCCTGGCAGGAGTAGGAGAAGGACTGGACTCTAATAAGTCAAATCTCTATCGCTATCACCCCTCATACCTGCATGCCATCACAAATCCCCACCCTTACCCTCACTCCCATCACTTCACCACCTCCGACATACACCACCATAACAACCCGCTCATCCCGATACCAAACCCTGCACGTAACACCAATGCATGGACACCCCTCAGAGACCTGCATGGACACCTATTACCACTGCATGCACACTGGAGAGAATCACCTAGCACACCAAATAGTAACTCACACAAAGGCAAAACTGCCAGGGCAACAACAACTATAGAGGGCCCATGCACATGATGTCACACGCAGAAACAATAACACTGCATTTACATCCCCACAGGTCCCCCAGCCAATGTCACCGGAGAAGAGGTGCCAGCAACTTCCAGTCCCGCCACAGAAGAGGCCCACAGTGATGACAGCAGCTCTGCTCGCCTAGATCTGGATGACCAACCTGGCCCATCAGGGATGTCCGGACAGTCGGTTACCCAGGCACACTCTCACACCACCACAGAGCCTCCCCCCTCAGGAAACACCACCACAGCACCCACCAAGCCGGGCCCATACCTCTGTCCCCAGGACACGTCAATCAGCAGTGTGTCCACCACTACAGGGATCCCAGGCCACCCCACAAACACAGGAAGGTCAGGGACCTGGGGTCAGTGGCAGTGGGCACACGGTTCTGGGGACAGAGGAACAGGACAACAGGGAAGGTGGGAGGCATGCTGTGCGACAGGGGGAGGACAGGCCCAGGGAACCGACTCTCCAGGAGGCACTCACCACGATCCTGGGAGCATACCACCATTCCCAGGAGACGATGGGCCAGATACTGGACAAGTTGCAGGAGAACATGCGGCTGCAGGAGGGAGAGTACCTGGGGATCAGGGAGGACTTGAAGGACATCAACACCACCCTGGTCTCCATTGCAGGGGTGCTGGCAGACATGGCCAACACTATGAGCGAGGCAGTGGAACACCAGCAGGCCTCTGCCACTAGCCAAACCAATGAACATCCCTCCACCTCCGCTGTTGCTAGTGGACAGGAGGCCCCGCCACAAGAACAACAGGCCACTAGCACCCCTCCCCCTGCAGAAGGTGAACCAACCCACAAAAGTTCCCTGTGATCCAGGCAGAAGCCAGAGATTATTGCCAAGACCCCGCTAGCAAATAAGACTCTCCTGATTGTCACCCTTGTGTCCCACTCTGTCACCCTGTCCACCTTAAACTGTCATTGCTCCCCTACCTATGCCCCCTTGGACAATGTGCCTGTGATGAAAATAGAATGGACTCTAACCTGGACTTTCCTCCATCATCCCCCCAGCCCAATGCACATCCCCCTCTACCTCTTAGCACTTAAATAAACACCCTGTGAAAAAATGCAAGTATGGAGTATGCCATATAATTTAAGTATGTAATCATTAAACAAGGATTAACCCCTTCGCTGCCAGGCCTTTTCCCCCTCCTGTGCCAGGCCTTTTTTTGCCTATTTGGGGCAGTTCGCGCTTATGCCCTCATAACTTTTTGTCCACATAAGCTAGCCAAGCCAAATTTGTGTCCTTTGTTTCCAACATCCTAGGGATTCTTGAGGTACCCAGACTTTGTGGGTTCCCCTGAAGGAGGCCAAGAAATTATCCAAAATACAGTGAACATTTAGTTTTTTTCAAAAAAATAGGAAAAAGTGACTGCAGAAGAAGGCTTGTGGTTTTTCCCCTGAAAGTGGCATCAACAAAGGGTTTGTGGTGCTAAACTCACCAGCTTCCCAGCTTTCAGGAACAGGCAGACTTGAATCAGAAAACACAATTTTTCAACACAAATTTGGCATTTTACTGGGACATAACCCATGTTTACAATTTTTTGTGCTTTCAGCCTCCTTCCAGTCAGTGACAGAAATGGGCATGAAACCAATGCTGGATCCCAGAAACCTAAACATTTCTGAAAAGTAGACACAATTCTGAATTCAGCAAGGGGTCATTTGTGTAGATCCTACAAGGGTTTCCTACAGAAAATAACAACTGAAAAAGAAAAATATTGAAATTGAGGTTAAAAAAACATCATTTTTTCTCTACGTTTTACTCTGTAACTTTTTCCTGCAATGTCAGATTATCGAAAGCAATATACCGTTATGTCTGCTGGACTCCTCTGGTTGTGGGGATATATAGGGCTTGTAGGTTCATCAAGAACCCTAGGTACCCAGAGCCAATAAATGAGCTGCACCCTGCAGTGCGTTTTCATTCTATACCGGGTATACAGCAATTCATTTGCTGAAATATAAAGAGTAAAAAATAGCTATCAAGAAAACCTTTGTATTTCCAAAAAGGGCACAAGATAAGGTGTTGAGGAGCAGTGGTTATTTGCACATATCTGAATTCCGGGGTGACCATACTAGCATGTGAATTACAGGGCATTTCTCAAATAGATGTCTTTTTTACACACTCTCCTATATTTGGAAGTAAAAAATATAGAGAAAAACCAGGGGCAATAACACTTGTTTTGCTAATCTATGTTCCCCCAAGTCTCCCGATAAAAATGATACCTCACTTGTGTGGGTAGGCCTAGCGCCCGCGACAGTAAACACCACAAAACGTAACGTGGACACATCCCATTTCTTTGAAAGAAAACAGAGTTGTTTTTTGCAAAGTGCCTACCTGTAGATTTTGGCCTCTAGCTCAGCCGGCACCTAGGGAAACCTACCAAACCTGTGCATTTTTGAAAGCTAAAGGCCTAGGGGAATCCAAGATGGGGTGACTTGTGGGGCTCTGACCAGGTTCTGTTACCCAGAATCCTTTGCAAACATCAAAATTTGGCTAAAAAAACACATGTTCCTCACATTTCTGTGGCAGAAAGTTCTGGAATCTGAGAGGAGGCACAAATTTCCTTCCACCCAGCATTCCCCCAAGTCTCCTGAAAAAAATGATACCTCACTTGTGTGGGTAGACCTAGCGCCCGCGACAGGAAATGCCCCAAAACGCAACGTGGACACATCACATTTTTTGACAGAAAACAGAGCTGTTTTTTGCAAAGTGGCTACCTGTAGATTTTGGCCTCTAGCTCAGCTGGCACCTAGGGAAACCTACCAAACCTGTGCATTTCTGAAAACTAGAGACCTAGGGGAATCCAAGATGGGGTGACTTGTGGGGCTCTGACCAGGTTCTGTTACCCAGAATCCTTTGCAAACCTCAAAATTTGGTTAAAAAAACACATGTTCCTCACATTTCTGTGGCAGAAAGTTCTGGAATCTGAGAGGAGGCACAAGTTTCCTTCCACCCAGTGTTCCCCCAAATCTCCCGATAAAAATGATACCTCACTTGTGTGGGTAGGCCTAGCGCCCGTGACAGGAAATGCCCCAAAGCACAACGTGGACACATCCCATTTTTTGACAAAAAACAGAGCTGTTTTTTGCAAAGTGCCTACCTGTAGATTTTGGCCTCTAGCTCAGCCGGCACCTGGGGAAACCTACCAAACCTGTGCATTTCTGATAACTAGAGACCTAGGGGAATCCAAAATGGGGTGACTTGTGGGGCTCTCACCAGGTTTTGTTACCCAGAATCCTTTGCAAACCTAAAAATTTGGCTAAAAAAACACATTTTCCTCACATTTTGGTGACAGAAAGGTCTGGAATCGTAGAGGAGCCACAAATTTCCTTCCACCCAGCATTCCCCCAAGTCTCCCGATAAAAATGATACCTCACTTGTGTGGGTAGGCCTAGCGCCCGCGACAGGAAATGCCCCAAAACGCAACGTACACACATCAATTTTTTTAAAAGAAAACAGAGGTGTTTTTTGCAAAGTGCCTACCTGTGGATTTTGGCCTCTAGCTCAGCCGGCACCTGCGGAAACCTAGCAAACCAGCGCATGTTTGAAAACTAGAGACCTAGGGGATTCCAAGATGGGGTGACTTATGGGGCTCTGACCAGGTTTTGTTACCCAGAATCCTTTGCAAACCTCACAATTTGGCTAAAAAAACACATTTTCCTCACATTTTGGTGGCAGAAAATCTGGAATCAGTGAGGAGCCACAAATTTCCTTCCACCCAGCGTTCCCCCAAGTCTCCCGATAAAAATGATACCTCACTTGTGTGGGTAGGACTAGCGCCCACGAAAGGAAATGGCCCAAAACACAACGTGGACACATCACATTTTTTCGTAGAAAACAGTGCCTACCTGTGGATTTTGGCCTGTAGCTCAGCCGGCACCTGGGGAAACCTAGCAAACCAGCACATTTTTGAAAACTAGAAACCCAGGGGGATCCAAGATGGGGGGACTTGCGTGGCTCTGACCAGGTTATGTTACCCAGAATCCTTTGCAAACATAAAAATTTGGCCAAAAAAACACTTTTACCTCTCATTTCGGTGACAGAAAGTTCTGGAATCTGAGAGGAGCCACAAAGTTCCTTCCACCCAGCGTTCCCCTAAGTCTCTCGATAAAAATGGTACCTCACTTCTGTGGGTAGGCCTAGCGCCCACGAAAGGAAATGGACCAAAACACAACGTGGACACAACATATTTTTTCACAGAAAACAGAGGTGTTTTTTGCAAAGTGCCTACCTGTGGATTTTGGCCTCTAGCTCAGCCGGCCCCAGGGGGGGGCAGAAATGCCTTAAAATAAATTTGACCACCCACCCCCCTCAAACCCCTCCTGCCCTGGAGCGACACCTGCCTACGGGGTCGCTCCCCTTGCGTGACATTGGCGCCAAAAACCAAAATGGCCTAAAATTAATTTGCCCCCCCAACCCCCCACCGGGACCCACCCTTGCCTACGGGGTCGCTCCCCCTGCGTGACATTGGCGCCAAAAATCAAATCCCCGGTGCCTAGTGGTTTCTGCCCCCTTGGGGGCAGATTGACCTAAAATCGGCCAATCTGCACCCAAGGGGGCAGAAATGGTCTAAATACAATTTGCCCCCCAGGACAGTGACCCTTGCCTGATGGGTCGCTCCCTATCTCTAAAAAAACAAAAAAACAAAACAAAATTTAGCCCTCGTGCCTAGAGGTTTCTGACCCCCCTGGGGCAGATCGGCCTAATAATAGGCCGATCTGCCCCCAGGGAGGGCAGAAGTGGCCTAAAATAAATTTGCCCCCCCAACCCCTCTCCACCCCCCCCCCCGGGAGCGACCCTTGCCTACGGGGTCGCTCCCCCTGCGTGACATTGGCGCCAAAAAACAAATCCCTGGCGCCTAGTGGTTTCTGCCCCCTTGGGGGCAGATTGACCTAAAATCGGCCAATCTGCCCCCAAAGGGGGCAGAAATGGTCTAAATACAATTTGCCCCCTAGGGGAGCGACAAACAAACAAAAAACAAAAACACAAAAAAAAAGTTGCCCTGCCGCCTAGAGGTTTCTGCCCCCAGGGGGGGCAGAAATGGCCTAAAATAATTTCCCCCCCCAGGGAGCGGCCCTTGCCTAAGGGGTCACTCCCCTTGCGTGAAATTCACGCAAAGAAAAAAAACTCCCTGGTGTCTAGTGGTTTCTGCCCCCCTTGGGGGCAGATTGGCCTCATCAAAATAGGCCAATCTGCCCCCAAGGGGGGCAGAAATGGCCTAAATATAATTTGCCCCCTAGGGGAGCGACCCTTGCCTAAGGGGTCGCTCCCCACCTAAAAAAAAAAAAAAAAAACATAACATAACAAAAAAAAAAATGATCCCTGGTGCCTAGAGGTTTCTGCCCCCCCTGGGGACAGAAAGGGCCTTCACGAAAAATGCCCCCCCCCCGGGAGCGACCCTTGCCCAAGGGGTCGCTCCCTTTTGTCACTTTCTGAAAAAAAAAAAAAATCCCTGGTGTCTAGTGGGGTTTCAAAAGCCGGATTGCAAGCAATCCGGCTTTTGAAACCCTGGGAGAGACTTCAAAGGGAAGGAAATACATTTCCTTCCCTTTGAAGCCCCTCCGGGCCTCCCCCACGTGATTGAAAGAGAAATGCTTTGCATTTCTCTTTCAATCGCACTGGAAGCAGAGCTTCCAGCGCGATGGGGGAGGCCCCTGTGACAAATCAGCGCGCGCTCACGCGCTGAAGTCACGGGGGGTTGGGTGGGGGGGTCGGGCGTGGAAGGGGAAGGTCTTCCCCTTCCATCCCCGCCTGGGGGTGAGGGGGGTGCACAGGGGGGGCGCTCTAGCGCTCCCCCAAGTTCCCGTGCTTTGGACGAGGTGACCTCGTCCAAGGCACACGGGAACTGTAGCCTTGGACGATGTCACCTCGTCCAAGGCACAGAAACGTTTAAACATTGAAAATCAACTGTACAGAAATGTATAAATATAAATAACCTGTAGCTGGCTGCAGTCAACACACCAGGAGTGGTAGTGGGGCACAAATATCAGCAAAAAGAGATGCCAAAGACTACAGTGAGTGGCCATAGAAGTGGGAAAAACAGCCTGCCAGTGACAATGCCCAACACAAAACTGTCAATTAAATGTGAAGTTACACTGTCTTACCTGTGTGTCATTGGAAGTATTGACAAATTATTGCACTTCTGTTGTCCTCATCCTCATCCTCTGCCTCCCCATCTTCACTGTCCACAGGGTCCACTGCTTCCACACAGCCATCTCCAGCCTCATCCTCCTGCAGAAAAGGAACCTGGCGACGTAAGGCAAGGTTGTGCATCATACAGCATGCCATGATCATCTGGCAGACCTTCTTGGGTGAGTAGCACAGGATAGATTAAGGCAACGAAACCTGGCCTTCAGGATGCCAAAAGTCCTCTCTATAATACTTCTTGTTCGCCCTTGTGCCTCATTGTAACGTTCCTCTGCCCTTGTCTTAGGATTCCTCACAAGGGTTAGTAGCCATGAGAGGCTGGGGTAACCAGAGTCACCTGCAAACATCGAGGGACACCTGTTAGCCACACACCAACCCTTAGGGCCCACACCATACCCATACACCAACATATACTGGGTGGGACCCAGGGCTCACCTATTATATTAGCCACACCCGGTGCCTCGGGAGTTGAGCCATCACTTATGGAATGCTGCTATTCATCAGGATCAATGCAAAAAGAACAGATGATGGACGGAATGCAGAGCAAATCAAACATTCACCCCCAGTCACAAAGATCTGGGTTTAATCCATCATTTTTTTGCTCACCACACCACCCCGTATTGGACCTGGCCATATGAAAATCAGTCTTGACCCTGTGCCTCATAGGAACAGTCCAGCCCGAACTGCCAGGCCAAGTCCTCCCTGGACTGGAAACAAGCATCCTGGGACGGGTTTCAGGGTATCACCCTTTATGAGCTAGGCCAGCTTGAATCCAGTTGCGCAGTGAGCACGGGACCCATGTCTGGACATACCCTTCCCACTTGGGGCAACAAATGCAAAAAGAACAAATGATGGAAGGAATGGAGAGCAAATCAAACATTTACCCCCAGTCACAAACATCTGGGTTTAATCCATTGTTTTGTGCTCACCACGCCACCCCCAGGTTGGACCCAGCTATATGCAAATCAGTCTTGACCCTGTTCCTTATAAGAACAGTCCAGCACGAACTGCCAAGCCAGGTCCTCCCTGAACCAGAAACAAGCATCCAAGGACCGGTTTCAGGGTATCACCCTTCATCAACTAGGCTAGCTTGAATCCAATGGTGCAGTGAGCACGGGACCCACGTCTGGGCATACCCTTCCCACTTGGGGCAACAAATGCAAAAAGAACAGATGACGGACGGAAGGCAGAACAAATCAAACATTCACCCCCAGTCACAAAGATCTGAGGTTAAGCCATTGTTTTTTTGCTCATCACACCACCCCTGGTTGGATCCAGCCATATGGAAATCAATATTTACCTTGTTTCTTGTGGGATCAGTCCAGCCCAAACTGCCAAGCCAGGCCCTCCCTGGACCGGAAACAAACATCCTAGGACCAGTTTCAGGTTATCACCTTTCATCAGCTAGGCTAGCTTAAATCCAGTGGGGCAGAGAGCACGGGACCCACATCTGGGCATACCCTTCCCACTTGGGGCGACAAATGCAAAAAGAACAGATGATGGACGGAATGCAGAGCAAATCAAACATTCACCCCCAGTCACAAAGATTTGGGTTTAATCCATTGTCTTTTGCTCACCACGCCACCCCAGATTGGACCCAGCCATATGCAAATCAGTCTTGACCCTGTTCCTCATGGGAACAGTCCAGCCCGAACTGCCAAGTCAGGTCAGGACAGGGTTAAGACTGATTTGCATATGGCTGGGTCCAAACTGGAATAGCATGGCAAGCAAAAAAAATGATGGGGGGTGAATGTTTGATTTGTTCTGCATTCCGTCCATCATCTGTTGTTTTTGTATTTTTTGCTCCAAGTGGGAAGGGAATGCACAGATGTGGTCCTGTGCTTGCTATGCCTCCAGATTCAAGCTAGTCTGTCTGATAAAGGGTGATACCCTGAAACTGGTCCTAGGATGCTTGTTTCTGGTCCAGGTAGGACATGGCCTGGCAGTTTGGTCTTGACTGTTCCCCCGGGGTAAAAGGGTCAAGACTGATTTGTATATGGCTGGGTCCAAGCTGAAATTTGCATGACACGCAAAAAAACTGATGGATTAAACACAGATCTGTGACTGGGGGTGAATGCTTGATTTGCTCTGCATTCCATCCATCATCTGTTGTTTTTGCATTTGTCTTCCCAAGTGGGAAGGGTGTGCCCAGACGTGGGTCCCGTGCTTGCTATACCACCAGATTCAAGCTAGCTTGGCTGATGAAGGGTGACACTCTGAAGCCGGTCCCAGGATGCTTGTTTCTGGTCCTGGAAGACCTGGCCTGGCAGTTCGGGCTGGACTGTTCCAATGGGAAAAGGGTCAAGATTGATTTGCATATGGCTGGTTCCCAACTAGAATGGCATGGCAAGCAAAAAAACTGATGGATTAAACCCAGATCTGTGACTGAGGGTGAATGTTTGATTTGTTCTGCATTCTGTCCATCATCTGTTGTTTTTGCATTTGTTGCCCCATGTGAGAAGGGTATGCCAAGACATGGGTCACGCGCTTGCTATGCCACCAGATTCAAGCTAGCCAGCCTAATGAAGGGTAATACCCTGAAACCGGCCCCAGGATGCTTGGTTCTGGTCTAGGGAAGACTTGACCTGGCAGTTCGGGCTGGACTGTTCCCCTGGGCAATAGGGTCAAGACTGATTTGCATATGGATGGGTCCTAACTGGAATGTCATGGCAAGCAAAACAAACTGATGGATTAAAAACAGATCTGTGTTTGATTTGCTCTGCATTCCATCCATCATCTGTTGTTTTTGCATTCCTCAGGATAAAGGCATCATGCACAGACCCAGGATATTTTGCATTGACATGGGAGATGTACTGGTACGCCATGCACACCATCTGCACATTCATTGAGTGAAAGCTCTTTCGATTTCTGAACACCTGTTCATTTTGCCGGGGGGGGTAAAAATGCTATATGTCTACCATCAATTGCCCTAAAATGTTGGGGATATGTCTCATTGCATAGGAATCAGCTTTCTCTGTGGCAAAATCCTCCACCTGGGGGAAAACAATGTAGCTGCAAATTTGTTTAATCAGGGCAGACAACACTCTGGTCAGCACTAATGAGAGCATTGGCTGAGACATTCCTGCTGCCAAGCCCAGTGTCACTTGGAAGGAGCCAGTTGCCAGGAAATGGAGCACTGATAGCACTTGCACAAGAGGGGGATCCCGGTGGGGTGATGGATAGGAAATATTAGGTCAGGCTCCAATTGGGCACACAGCTCTGTGATTGTGGCCCTGTCCATTTTATAGATGAGGATAATGTGCATGTCCTCCATTGTTGCCAAGTCCACCTGGGGTCTGTACACGGGGATGTCTCCATCTCCTATTCATCTGCAGTGGTTGCAATCTATGGGGAAATATGGTGAGTAGCTGTTCAGTATCTCTTATTTCCAACAAGTATACTTAAATGCATGTCATGATTGTAACAGTATTTTGTTGTAGAAGTCCAAATGGTGCATATGTGTACTGTGACGGAGGGACAGGTGGAAATTAGGTTATTCTGCTGATGTTGTGCGCCGTTGAGTGAGGCGGTCGAAAACCGCTGTGCAACTCCTCATTGGTTAACATTGGGCCCTAAGAGGTACAGTGGCCAGTGGTGATGTACACCTGCGGTGATAGTATGCACAGCCACGGACGTCACCGCCATTTTCTATCTGTTCACTCACTTGCTACCTGACCTTCAACAGGAGACAACCTACACTGGAAGTGCTGCTATAACCTGTGTCTGGAACTGACCATGGCTTGTGTCACTGGGGAATGGGCCCCTGCCTTCACCTTGGCGGAGTTGGAGAGACTGGTGGATGGGGTCCTACCCCAGTACTGAATGCTGTATGGGCCTCCAGACCAACAGGTGAGTACACCGTGAGTATTATGCATGGGTCGTGAATGCATGGAGTGCTGTGTGTGAAGGCCTCATGTGGGGGGGTTGGTGGATGGGCCTGGGCAGCGTGCTGCATGTATGGTGGGCCATGTCTGTGCTAATGGGGATGGGAAGGCGCATGGTGGGCCATGAGTGTAACAGGCAGGACGGTCGGACTAATATCTTTCCATGTGTTAATTTCCCTGCAGATCAGCGCCCATCAGAAAAAGGGTATATGGTGTGCCATCGCCAAGGACTTGCGGACCCTGGGGGTCTACGTCAGGTGCAGCACCCACTGTTGCAAACGGTGGGAGGACCTTAGACGCTAGGCACGGAAGACTGCAGAGGCCCAGCTGGGGATGGCCTCCCAATGAGGAAGGGGTGCCTGTTGAACCCTGACCCCCCTGATGGCCCACTTACTGTCGGTGGCCTATCTGGAGCTGGATGGGCACTTTGGGGCATCACAGCAGCCACAAGGGGGTGAGTACGGTGCCCCAATATAAAACTTGCACCTGGTGGGGTGGTATCCGGGTGGGGGATGTGGGCCTGTGTGTGCCCCTAGGTCAGGCCTGACATTGCAGAGTAGGTCCCGTGTTGGGCAGGGTTCTGATGTAAAATACCTCAAACCAAGCTAGTAGGCATCCACTACTGGGCAGGGGTCTGTGGGTCTCAGGTATGCTGCAATTGGTGTTAGGTATCCATATCCATGGGCTGGTAACTAGCATTGTGACTGGTAGTGCATTGCCTAGTGTGTAGGGCTGTTCACTTTGTGTGTGTGTGTCATGTATGCCAACGGTGGTGTTGTTGGAGCAATTGACCAAGTGTATCCTTTGTCTCTTTCCCCCCTTTTTGTTTTGTCACCCTATCCTTATGTGCATTAGCATCATCGGGCGGAGGAGCTGAGGCACTGGCGACAGAGGGAGCTGCATCCCACAGGGCCTAGGAGGCCAAATCCACTGATGGTGAGGGCAACAGTGGGACGGAGGGTGAGGGGAGCACCACAGTGGAGACATGAGGGGACAGCTCAGACACAGATTCCTCCTCCGATGGAAGCTCCCTGGTGGTGGCGGACACCTCTGTGCCCACCCCAGCTACAGCAACCACCCCTGTAGCAGCACCGCCCTCCCAGCAGCCCCTCAGTGAGTTTCCGGTGCCCGCTCACCCAGGAGGGTGGGCATCTCCTTCGCCCCAGGCACCTCAGGCCCTGCCCCTGTTAGCCCTGCTGCCCTGAGTGAGGAAGCTATTGACCGCCTGAGATCCATCGCTGTTTGGAATTCAACCATTGTGAATGCCATCCAGTGGCTGGCAGCCCAAATGCAACAGACAAATGCATTGTTGGAGGGCATTCACACTGGCATTGCGGCCCAACAAAGATCATCCAGACTCTGGTCTCCTCTCTGATGGCAGCCATTGTCCCTGTTTCTAGCCTCTCCCCTCCAACTTCCTCAACCCAATCCCATCCCCCTCAACCCCAACCTATCCCAAGCACACAGGCAGATGAGCATGCACCCAGGACAACCCACAAGAGTGGACATGGCAAACACAAGCACCACACTTAATCACACAGGCACTCCCACAAACACCATCCAGATGCAGACATACCAACATCCACTGCCTCCAGTGTGGCCCCCTCCTCCTCGTCCTCCACCTCCCTCCCAATTGCGTCTACAGTCATGCCTGCATGCATTACATCCTCATCCACTACCCCCATCAGCAGCACACCTAACAGCACACACCCCTCACTGGCAGTCACCATCCCCACTTTCCTGCACACATCACCTGTGTCCTCTTCCACTGTGTCTGTGCCCCCTCCTCCCAAAGTACACAAACACAAGCCCTCAGACATCCAACAGCCATCCACCTCATAACATTATCCAGCTCATGCACTTGCACCCAACCACAGCAGACTGACACCTCCTAGAACCACTCCCTCTTCCTCCACTCCCAATCCATCTCCCTCTTCCGGACCCAATGTCCCTAAGAAGGTTTTCCTTGCCAACATTGACCTCTTCCCTAGCCCTCCCTCCCAAATCCCTTACGTCAGGCCAGGGTGGTCAAAACCCAGGCAAGTACCTCATCCACCCAGTCCAGGGGCACAGTAGTGTCCACAGCTACAACAGGTGGGAGAGGATCCCAGGCACCAGGCAGTCACACTGATAGGGTGCCTGCACCAAGTGCTGCAAAGAAGGGCAAGCAGGCACCCCATCAGCTGTAAAGGAGGGTAAGGAGGCACCCCCAGCTGCTGCAAAGAAGGGCAATGAGGCACCCCCAGCTGCTGCAAAGAAGTGTAAGGAGGCACCCGCAGTTGGTAAAAAGAAGGGCAGGGAGCAATCCCTGGCTGCTGCCAAAAGGAGCAAGGAGCCATCCCTAGCTACTGGTAGAAGGGGCAAGGGGCCTGCACCAGCAGGCAAAAAGGACAAGAGGGCTGGTGCTGGGATTCAGTCGGAGCCCTCACCACCAACTATGGTGGTTCAACCATCTGAGGCTGCAGGGGATGGGCAGGAGCCTCCCCAACCACTGCCAGCACCGCCACCAGCACCACTGCCAGCAGCAGCAGCCCCAGTGGGCAGCTGTCTGAGGCTGCAGGGGAAGGGCTGGAGCCACCCCCCCACCACTGCCAGCAGCACCACCCTGCCAGCAGCAGCTCCAGTGGGAAGCTGTCCGAGGCTGCAGGGGAAAGGCTGGAGCCTCCCTCCACCACTGCCAGCACTGCCACCAGCACCACTGCCAGCAGCCTCAGTGGGTAGCCATCTGAGGCTGCAGGGGAAGGGCTGGAGTCTCCCCTACCACTTCCAGCACCACCACCAGCACCGCCACAAGCACCACTGCCAGCAGCAGCAGCCCCAGTGGCCAGCCTTCCGAGGCTGCAGGGGATGGGCTGCAGCCTCCCCTCACCGCTGACAGCACCGACACCTGCACCGCCACTGCCACCACTGAGCAGCCGTCACCACCGGCAGACAGTTTGTAGTCCTGCATCCATGGGCTGTTGTGCAGCCTCGCCCCTGCAAATCCTGTGGGTCTCAAACCCAGCTGAGAGACTGTGACCTTGCACAACAGAAGACCTGCATCACAGGGCACAATTCCCCCTCCAGAACCAGTGGGGGAGCCATCCACTCACCCCATTCTCCACACGATGAAGCTCACTGGGCACAATGCCCCCTCCAGAACTAGTGGAGAAGCCATCCACCCACCGCATCGTTCCCAGGGTGAAGCTCACTGGGCACACTGCCCCCTTCAGAAAGAGTGGAGAAGCCATCCACTCACTCCATCCTCCACAGAATGAAGCTCACTGGGCACAATACCCCCTCTAGAACCAGTGGAGAAGCCATCCACTCACCCCATCCTTCCCAGGATGAAGCTCACTGGGCACAATGCCTCCTCCAGAACCAGTGGAGAAGCCATTCACTCACCCCAACCTTCCCAGGATGAAGCTCACTGGGCACAATGCCCCCTCCAGAACCAGTGGAAGCAGTCACCCCCTATAGAGGCTGTGGCCTTGCACTCCTGAGGACAAGTCAGTGGGCAAATCACCCACTTGAGATACTGTGGCCTTGCACTTCCCAGGACCAAGCACAGGGCATGTTGCTCCCTCCAGAGCCAGTGGGCAAGTCACCCACTTGAGAGACTGTGGCCTTGCACTCCCCAGGGCCAAGCACAGGGCTTGTTGCCCCCTCTAGAGCCAGTTGGCAAGTCACCCACTTGAGAGACTGTGGCCTTGCACTCCCCAGGACCAAGCACATGGCCTGGTGCCCGCTCCAAAGCCAGTGGGCAAGTCACCCACTTGAGAGACTGTGGCCTTGCACTCCCCAGGACAGAGTGATGGGCATGTTGCCCCCTCCAGGACCAGTGGCATTGTACCATCTTCCGGCTGAGGTGCCCCCCCATTTTCCATCCCCCTGAGGTGCCCATCTATTTTCGACCTGATGCCCCTACAGTGTTTTCTCCATGTTGTTGTAGGAGTGAGTTTGGGCCTTGGACTTTGTGATGTGGCCCTGTGGTCCACGGACATTGAGGACTGGGCAGTGTCCCTTGCATTGTAAATATGTATATACTTTTGAATCTGGATGCACTAATTTCACCTATATTCATCTTATTGCAGCCTTTTTACACTATAGTAGTTGTCCTTGGATTATTCCTGAGGGGTACGGGGTGTATATATATTATGTTACCACGTCTGGTTGTATGTGTGGTGTTGGGGGTGAGGGTGTTGTGTGTTGCATGTCTGTGTCACTCTCTTTTTCCTCCCCCCCTGTGTGCTAGCCGGCTGTACTCACTGTGGTCGTCTTTGCCGGCATTGGTGTTCATAGCGGAGCAGAAGGTAGAAGAGCATGGGGAAGACATGCAACTCGGGCTCCATGGTGGTGTGCTTCTTCCTTGAGTGGTGCAAACCGGTGCAAACGGTAGGCTAGTGTACAACAAAATGACGTTAGTCGGGTGGGGCTGGCGGTATGGAAGAAGGGGGTTTCGCGCCAAAAAATTACATTAGGCAGATTAGAGTATAAAAAATGATTTTAACCTGTCTAGAGTCATTTTCTGATACAAAACCATCCATACTACATGACTCCTGTTTTAGAAAAGACAGGAGTCATGCCCGCCATCCCACTGGCCAGCACAAGGGACCAGGGCCCCTGGGCATGGCCATTGCACCCTGTGCCATGTATTTCAGGGCCCCCTATGGCACTTTAAAAAAATAATAATACTTACCTGTGCTTATCTGTACTTACCTGGGATGGGGTCCCCATCATCTGCTGTCCTTCTGGTGTTGGTGGGGGTGTCCCTGGGGCCTGGGGAGAGCACATGTGGGCTTATTCCATGGTGTTCCACCATGGAAATAGACCCAAAGGTCCCCTAACGCCTGCCCTGACCCAGGCATTAAAAAATGGGGCAAAGGAAGATTCGCACTATTTTTTGACCTCCTCCTGTGCACCATTTTTACATGGGAGTATAAATGTGGTGTTAAGGCCATAGAGTCATTTTTTGCACTGGACCGCCTACCTTGCATTTCATTAAGGCAAGGCAGGTTTCCACATCTAAAAAATGACTTTAACTCCATAAATTTGGCACAAGACGGGTCTAGCGCCAAAGTGGAAATATGGAGTTAGTTTTGCATCAAATTATATGCTTCTGAGCTTTAGAAAATGTCATTTACTGTATGTGGTTGTAGTCCATTTTTCTAAATCAGAGTCACTGGGGTGGCTGTAGGCAGCAATACTCAGTCCTCTTTTAAATTACAGAGAAAGAAAGAGAATACTCAGTGCATCTCACACATCAGAAAGGAAAGTGACAATGTTCATGCAATCAATATTTTGATAAATTAACTGTACAAACTTAGGACCGGGTTTTAGGGACTTGAAAACAGGAAGGATAAAAGACAAACCTTCATACACAGTTCAAGTTATAACCTTAAAGCAACAAGCAGAAAATAAGCATGCTGTTCTTATACTGGCGCACACTGTGCAATTTATATTGCACTTTGGGGCTTCTTCCATGATGGCAATCCTGTCTAGGGCTGGACATAATTTTCATATATTGCCTTTGTTTGACTACATAAAATTCTGCAAAATGTACCCCAATTTATAGCTGGCATTTAGTGCTAAATGTTAGCATTAAGGGCCAGATGTAGCAAAACTCCAAATTGCGAGTTGCAATTCGCGAGTCCCAGCGACTCGCAAATTGTAACTCGCAATCTGGAATGCAGAAAGTTGTCTCAGACACCTTCTGCAACTCGCTATGGGGTCGCAAAGACCCACCTCATTAATATTAATGAGGTGGGTCGCAATTTGCGACCCCATAGCGAGTCAGAGCACTCACGGGGATGGTGGCCTGCTGGAGACAGCAGACCACCATGTCCGTGACTGCTTTTAAATAAAGCAGTCTTATGTTTTCAAAGTGTAGCCCGTTTTCCTTAAAGGAAAACGAGCTGCACTTTGAAAAAAAAACGAAACCTTTTGTTTCGGTATTTTTCAGGGCAGGTAGTGGTCCCTTGGACCACTGCCTGCTCTGAATTTTTAATTTTTTTTCCAAACACAAAGGAGAAGGGGTCCCATGGGGACCCCTTCCCGTTTGCGCCTGGGTTACCATCCACTTCAGGTGGATGGTAACTGCGCTTTCATTTGCGGTCGCAAATGAAAATGAATAGCATTGCGAGTCGCAAATAGGAAGGGAACACCCCTTCCTATTTGCGAGTCGGAAATGCATTTTGCGAGTCGGATCCGACTCGCAAAATGCATTTCTACATAGCAAAGAGGCTTTTGCGACTCGCAAATGCCGATTTTCAACATTTGCGACTCGCAAAACCCTTGTTACATCTGGCCCTAAATACTTCCTTGTGTCAACAAGAGGACATATTTTGCTCTAAAAAACAGCACAACGAGCAAGGAGCAGGGGTTTGAGTTTCCGTTGTTCACGTTGTTCTCATGCTTCCACACTAAAATATTGCCTTCGATTCAATGTAATTGCACCATTTGATGTGATGACGTATTTTCAGAAATTTGTGCCATAACAATTGTAACACGAAATTTGTGAAATTATGCAAGAGTATGCTGGCATAATTGAAATTCCAACAGTCTAATTGTTGTCCTGTGGGTGGGCGGTGTTGTGATTCAGAAATATGAAGGGGCACATTTATACTCCGTTTGCACCGAATGTGCATCAAAATTTTTGACGCACATCCGGCGCAAACCTTGTCCCATTTTTTAACTTTGACGCCTGAGCCCGCAAACACCAAAATTCCGCTGTGTGCGTCATTTCCTGGATGCGGGAAACCGCCTTGCGTTAATGACATGCAAGATAGGCGTTCCCATCCCAAAAATTACTTAAATTAAACACCCATGCGCCATATTTATCCAACAGCGCAAAAATCCTGCACGGCCGGGAGGCGGAATCGGAAAATTATGCACAGCCTGATTTGCGTCAAAAAATAAAGCCTGGGTCAGGGCAGGCATTAAAATGGGGCAAACACACCAGTACTTAAGGAAAACACACAGAAGCAACAGCAGACCTCCAAAAGGAAGACATGGAGGTGCTTTTTTATCCAGTATGCATGCAGCAAAGAGCACAGGACCAACAACAGCAGCTTATACAAAACCAGCAGGGACCCCCAAGGCAATGCAGAAGGCAGGAGAGGATATTCCGCACCAGGACAACCCTTCTGGGACTCCGCCAACAAGACATCATCCAGAGGTAAAGGCTCAACTGGCAAGCCATTCAGCAGCTGCTTCACAACATTGAGCCACAGTTGGCACCCAGCTTGCAGACACCCCACACCGTTCCACCAGAAACCAAGCTGCTAGCTGTACTCCACATGTTGGCAAGAGGTTCCTTTCAAATCACTGGTGTCCTGGTCGCTGGGATCTCACAGCCCTCATTCTCTGCCTTCCTTCCTAACGTACTGGATGCCATCATCTTACTCACACTCCGCCACATCAGCTTCCCCAACACACAGCAGAAGCAGCAGGAGACCAAACAAGACTTCTATCAAATTAACGGCTTCCCACATGTGCTTGGTGCCATTCACTGCACACATGTACACCTTGTGCCACCTGCTGCAACCGAACATCTATACGGCAACAGGAAGCACACACACCCCATCATTGTATAGGCCATTGTCGATCACCGCGGATTGATCACCAACGTTGTGGCAAAGTATCCTGGGAGTGTACATGATTCATTCATCTTCCGCCACTGCACCATCAATCAACACTTCCCGGATGGACGATATGGAAATGGCCTACTTGTTGGTAAGTACAGAAACCTACATAAATACACACAGCACAGCAACCATGTAGGACACACAACACATACACCACTACATTGACACTTGGCCAGGAAGACAATGAGGTTGTGACACTGCTAGGCAAGTGTGATAGCCTCATCCATTTGGATACATACCTATGGACAAATGACAGAACCAAATAACAACAGATGCCACTCCACAGACACAAGGGAACAATTTAAAACAACACAATGACAATGACATGGCCTCAACTGGCAGTACAACTTGGAAGATTATTCTTTCAATATCACATCAAAAACATTCAATCAAACACCCTTCCAACCAATATGTACTGTGTAAGGGGTGTGTAATGTGTTTTGCTGCAGGTCAAACACCATGACACACATAGCATGATGATGACTATAATGAAGGTGAAATGGAATCATTTAGGCTGTACCAATATCTCACATCACTCCTGCTCTCACATTGCCCACTACCAATAAGCAAGTGGACTGTGCTAAGAACACATATTGATGGGACAATATTGAAAGTGCACATTCCTACACCTACGGACAATTTCACACACACACACACAACAGATGTGCAGGCATACGGACCTTCTGACACTCCAAATGACAACCTCACAACCAAGATAGCCATCTGAACTAGAACATGTTCAGTAGTATAGGTACAGGTTTGAACCGGAGTTGACTTGGCAACAGCAGAGAAATAGGTCTGCAGAGAATTTGTCACACATGTGAAATTAGTGCATAGTCAATTGTCAACACGTCAGTGCTGACAACATATGGGGATGTGTTGTACATTGTCACCTAGCCAAATCTAAGGGTCTCACTGATGTTCAACTAATTCTATTGCATATGTGAAATTGGATGGGATGTCCAGGGTATATAGATGAAACAGTGTTACCACCACTATGGAATTAATTCTGTGTATGGAAGTATCATGTCAACCCCAGTTAAGACACATGGACACCTCTTTCACATGACATAATGCAAGGGAGTACACAATGTACTGCAACTCTACAAAAATACTGCTGACATCCGGTCAATAAACCAAACACCCGTTCAGATAAGGAAACATTGCCATGCTGATGGTACAGCCTAGAAGCCTAGGATTCCACACAATAACACAAACACAAATGAGTCACAGACAACACAAGAGAACAACTGCCATGGAAAGTGATAATCATGGTGCAAGCAACATCAACATGTTCTCACTCATTTTCTCTTTCAGCTGATCAGGGGTATGGGATACAGCCATGGATCATGACTCCATTTGCAAACCCAAGCACAGCATCAGAGCGTGCCTATAATGAGGCACATCGGAGGACACGCACCATAGTCGAGAGGACCTTTAGCATCCTGAAGTCAAAATTCAGGTGCCTCAACATCACAGCAGGCAGCCTCCTATACTCACCTGAAATGGTGTGCAAAATCATTTTGACCTGTGCCATCCTGCACAACATATGTGTAAGAATGAACATTCCCCCATATGAACCCGACCCACAAACGCCTGAAGAGGAGGAAGAGGAGGATGCTGTCCATCAACATGAGGGGGACCATCCAAACACAGCTGCAGGATTGCGTCGGAGACAACATATTGTCCAAAATTTCTTTTAACTCTACTCATCCATCACCACTGTCTTACCATATGTCAATATATACCTACACTATTCACTACATCATGGTCTGGGTAATCATTTTTGCATAACATTATCCCTAACAATCGGAATCAGAGTGTAGCCTCATGGAGCATTGCAGAAATACAGATTAGGATACAGACAAATCCACATCATATTTGATGGGTATGAATGTACACCCAGCTTCACACACACTGTAAATGACATATATCTTGTTCATTTCAGCCTAAGGCACACAACTAATACACCATCAGTCAATAAGGTAAGAAAATGCCTCATACCTGAGGCAGTGGATGTGCTATTGCATTGGTGACAAGAAGGTATGACCAGACCCTTGACATCAGTAAGTCTTACATCAGCTATCTTTGCAAGGAGTATGTGTGACAAGAATTCCATATAATCAGCAAATGGATAGCACGAGTGCCCCAGGTATGACTAGCAATGCTCACAAGACATCCCCTGCACATGCCAGCCCAGGTCTTAAGTCCTGCCCCACCCTTCTTCAGAGTGCCCTGGAAATGGAATATATGTACCCAGATAATCCCTCATCTACACACACTCAGACTCACATTCTGAATCCAGTGTGTTTCCCTCTTTAGTATGGTATGCCATAGTCATTGTTCTTCAATCTGCATGGACTTCTGGTTGACTAATGCACTGCCTCTTAGTCTGTAGGACCTGTAATCACCTGTATATTGCTTCCCATGTGAAAGGTACTGTTGGCCCTTTGAACTTGATTCTCAACTACAGGACTTGTGAGAGACTGAAGCTGCACACACCTGTGAACACCTCCATGCAGACCAGCCATTTGAACAGACACTGCCCTTGCAACTGCCTAGAACAGCATAGAAGCTGCCATTATATGTATATCCCTTTTATGCATTGCCGTAAAAATCACTTGTGTAACACAGACCTTGGGTTATTGGGTTACGTTCCAACACACAGGACAAACACAGTTTTCATTTTCCACAGTGCTGTTCCAGATTTGACCAGTCTCAGTCTGCTCACTGTGTATTTGCCTTGTTAAATGTTTGTTCCTGATTGACCCTGCATCCTGTTAGCCTGACTGGTTCCTTTCTTTGCGTTAGCATAAAGGTTCCATGTGGCTACATTTGTCTTATAGTTGCTTTCCAAGCCCTCCCTTTCCTCCCGGGGTATTGTGTCAGGTAGGTCTACAATGAATACTCAAATACATTGTATAGCATAATCAGTTTACTTATTGTCTTGTGAGGTGGAACTTTTCTTCAAATAGATTATTCATGGCCCATCCCTTGTCTGGGTTTTATGTATGCATGAGTGACAAGTAGTGACAGTGTACCATGGCTGTATACATGGATTGGGTATGGTGCCTCCAGCACAACAAACAATGTCAGATAATGTGCAGGAAATGTCAACACATGTTAGGACCCTGACAGTCCACACTCTGATTCACATTGCGCCCAAAATATTGATGGAGCTTGCGTGGTGAATAGCTGTGAGATTAATCAGCACAGAGGCACTGATGTTCCCGGCTGCAGTGGGAATTTTAGAGGCCACCCTGTGTATAAATGTTGTGAGTAAACCTGCCGGTTTAAAATTCCTGATCCATTAACTTTGTCAGCACACCAAGGTTGCTCTGTTGTCAGTCTCATAACCTGTCTGCAGAGCCATAGCTGGACTATCCCCATGTGTGTTCTCAATTCCTCTTCAGCTTTCCTTCAATTCAGCTGTGAAGGATACTTTGTAAATGCAGGAAATGGCTCAACAGACTCATGACAAGACCTGCACGTAACTGTGACAACATGGACCCCAATAATGACTCAGGCTACACATGGCCCCACACACTTGTACCGGACACCTTTGTGCAATTTACCACTGGAAATATGTGCACACGTGCTGCTTGGTCTGCTGGTCCTCCACTGCCACAGAAGAAACATGGCTCATTTATATGTCTCCAACTGTGACATGACATTTGTGGATTGTATTTGGGACACGGTGTCACAAACACCGTACCCACATAGCATTATCCAATGCCTGACTCATGGGTAGTATATAAACAAGTGCCTAGGAAGTAGTATCCAACATTCCAGGACATGTGATGGCTTAGTCTTGGAACATTGCCATGATCAACCGTCTTCTATATATCCTGTGCATGGTTTGTCATTGGTGATGCTTGTGTGCCAAAAAACCTAGGAAGTTCACACAGCATTTGTTGCTACGTGTATGACAAACACATTTCCTTTCTCATTTACACACTGAATATCATCTGATGGTTGGACACATTGACTCCACATGCATACAAGCAGATTTAAGAAAACGTGTCTTGTGATGTTCACACAATGGGACAACTACATTAGTAAGAGCCAATTCACACACATTGACACATAGGCATTGAGTTACTGTATTGGGTTGCGTAGCCTTGCTATCCTCTATTGATGCAAAACATGCCCAAACTGTGTTCCACACGTTTGGCCATCTATTGCGTCAGTGAAGAGTGCAAATCCGGTACAACAACTAGAGGATCTCCGCAGTAGTATGATCTGTCACATGTGCCCCTACACCGGAATGCAGAATGTAGGTGCAATCAGCCTATCTCTGTATTGCCACACCTGTCATGTACTATTACAAATGAGAAATGACCCAGTCAAAGACAGAAATTTTGACGCATATGCGCAAAAAAAGACACACATGCATCAGAAAATGACGCATATGCATCGAAAAATGACGCACATTGCCATGATACATCCATTGGCCCTGAGTAGTAATTCCCACACTGTACCCCATGAAATTGGTAAAGTATGAAACATATTTGAAAATATGGATGCAGGGTTATTTCTAAGCATGTGCGTAAAAAAAAAAAAATGACACACAGACTGTAAGCGTTATAATATTTTGACGCATAAGAATAAAAACAGCCCACATTTGAGGCAGGAAGTGATGTAATAGGATATCCTGTTTACAGAATTGGTACAGTGGGTGTACTTTCACTTTCACTTTGCAGTCTGTGATATTTCCTGACTGTGTGGCTGTGTTTTGACTTGTCTCTGTGCATTTTGTGAGTTTGTCTCCTGTGTAGTCTTTAAATTGACTTTTTGTATTTCCTAAATGTCTGTGGTATCCTGTGTAAGTGTATTTTTTGTCATTTCTGGTGAATAAATTTATCTTTGTACTGTTGGGAGTGTGTTGTGGGTAGTGTTAGTTTGGGGATAGTTGGACTGCTTTCTGTTAATTTTTTTTCATTTCCCTCTCCTACTTTCCCTTCATTCTCCTCTGTACCCCTTTATTCCCTTTTTTTGTGCAAGCATGTTGGGTAGGCCTCGTCTTGGCAGGATGGGAGAGGAGGAGCTGGGGGGATTTATTTGGCTGGTGTGCCACTTCCTACCCCTAATGATCAAAGTAGATTGGCGTGTGATACAGGGATATCACATAGCGGCAAGGATGCTCTGGTGGGCAAAGGTCCTGTACCATATCAAGCGAATCTACAACACACGGCGCAATGACCACCAGCTGAAACACTGTTGAGCTGACCTGGTTGCCCGGGAGCAAGACCTGCTGGACCACCTGGGGATTGTGACTGGTGGCCCTGTTGGTGAGTACAAATCAGAGTAATGTGCACATTTAAATGCTCTGTAGTGACAGTAGCAGATTTATTCAAATGCTGCAGGCAATGTTTTTGGACATGTGGAATGCAAGTTAAGCATACAGTTGTCATGAGTTATACAATAACTCCTACACATTACTGTCATTTGTTGACACAACAGCTGCACTAACTTACAAAACACAACAGGAGCCTGTAAATTAGTGCTGCCCTCATGTCAACAGATGATGCAAATGTGGCTCTAACATATGTTTTATGCATGGTCTGTGAGTATACCAGGAAAGACATGTTTTCAATCCAGATATTTTCAAAAAATAACGTGTCCCTCAATTTTTTCAGATACATGTCTGAACTGGATTCTGACACATACGTAACAAGTTATAGCTGATCCCAGGTAGACTGATATTTGGACTTTGTTGTGCCACAATTAAATTAGGGATGGATGCCAAAAGTAATGCACACAGGTTCATATCTCAATGTTTGGTGCAACTTACCATAGCTGTGGCACATAAAATGAAGCAAATGCTACAAATTGAGGGGTAACAACTGTCCCTGGCCCTCTGTACATTGTACCTGTGTGTTTTACATTGGTCTAAGTCACAATAGCTGGGTGACTGGTATTAAAGTCCTCCAGGAAAGTGACTTTGCATGCCTCTCATGGATACACATGATGAGAGGAATACACTCCATGAATGAGTCTGCAAACAAATGATGAAAAGCATGTTTGCCACCACATAATAGTTAGGGCCACTGCATGTGTGCAGATATGTGTGTATCACTCACAGGAGTGCCCGGGTCTGTACATGTTTGCAGTGGTATGTCGGATGCAGTATCATCATGTCTGAGAGGCTTGACTTTCTGATTTAATCTTACGCATAGTATTTGTATTTGGAAGTGTTGTACAGTGCACAGACGTTGAGCACATTTCTCCCTCCCATGCTTTACAGGTGGACCTGCCCCCTACGCTATCAGTGAGGTGGCTCGATTTGCCGACCCAGACATCTCCAGTAAGTGTTGATATTTCTGTTCTGTGTTGTGTTTGCTGCTGTTGTGTGATTGTCTCCTGTGTGTTGGACACATAGCAAGGTGTGATGCGCTGGTCAATGATCAGATATGTTCCTTGAGTGGAGTATTATTTCTTTCCCATCTTTGAGTTGGACAATCATTAGTGTATAGTCATAATTCGGGATTGTAGGGCAGTCCTGTAGGCATGGCCATGTGAATAGGGATGGCTTTTGTGGATAAAACTTAAATTCAGAAAATGTAGCAGAGGACCATATTTGTGATTTAGTCAGCAAGTCAGACCCTGATTCTCACAGAATAGGGATGCCAAAGTCTTACCCACAGACTTCAGCTTCCCCATTCACTAATGAACATGTTTGACTGTATGTTTCACTTCCTAGCAGCATGTATCTCCACATGTTGTGCTACAAGTATGAGGCACTTGAGTACAATGGCCTAGGTGTGCATGCAGCTCATGGCCAGATGTGTGCTTGCATCTATCTGCTTGTTGTAAGTCATGTGTTACTGGTAGGAAATGATGTTGACAATTGCCTGCATTTCCATCTATAATTGTGGATGGGATTGCCCAAGGTTTGGGTGTATCCTAGTTGGACATCCTCATTACCTGTGGTGGACTGCCCAAACCCATGTACAGCTGTCCAAAGCTTCCTGGGTGTCCTTGATGTTTGAAAGTATTTGTTGCTTGTTCACCCCCCCCTCAGGCACAGGCGTAGGGTTGTGAAAAGTGTACCCAGGACTGATGATCCAAGTTTAGTACACAGACATGTAAATCTGTAAGTCACTTGTCCAAACTTAGGATATCCACACATGATTAGCAACTGCATTCTATCCTGGCAATTCCATTTACAACTCACAGATCTTGTGACCCTTGATTGTCATCCAGAAGATAGTTATTAGTTGCCCTGTCACTGGTGGAGGTCTTGCAGCATTTTGTTTACTTGACAAATGGCTGAACAATGATGCATAGGTCATTCAAGTTATTACCCATCTTTTAGAGTATTGCTGTGCTGTTTGATAGGACATGTGTAGGCAGCATTGGAATGTACTTCTTCAGGGACAATCAGTGATCTGTATGATGATATGGGCTGTTTCTGGTACATTAGAGGTATTGTCTGATTAACTTCAGGAGCCATATCACACAATGAAGTACCTAGGGCCATATTTATACTTTTTGACACAAAACTGCGCTAACGCAGTTTTGCGGCAAAAAAAATAGCGCCGGCTAACGCCATTCTGAAGCGCCATGCGGGCGCCGTGTTTATTGAATGGCGTTAGCCGGCGTTAGCCGACCGGCGCTGCCTGGTGTGCGTGAAAAAAACCCACGTACACCAGGCAGCGCCGGCGTAGGGAAAAATGGCATTTGGGCGTCCAAAAATGGGGCAAGTCAGGCTGAGGCAAAAAAATCGTCTTAACCCGATTTGCGCCATTTTTTTTTGGCGCCCAGACGCCATTAACATGACTCCTGTCTTAGCAAAGACAGGAGTCATGCCCCCTTGCCCAATGGCCATGCCCAGAGGACTTCTGTCCCCTGGGCATGGTCATTGGGCATAGTGGCATGTAGGGGGGCACAAATCAGGCCCCCCTATGCCACAATTTTTTTTTTACAAAAATACTTACCACAACTTACCTTTTCTTCCCTGGGATGGGTCCCTCCATCCTTGGGTGTCCTCCTGGGGTGAGCAAGGGTGGCAGGGGGTGTCCCTGGGGGCAGGGGAGGGCACCTCTGGGCTCATTCTGAGCCCACAGGTCCCTTAACGCCTGCCTTGACCCAGGCGTTAAAAAGAGGCGCAAATGCGGGGTTTTTTGCCCCGCCCCTCCCGGGCGTCATTTTTGCCCGGGAGTATAAATACCACGCACATGCCTGGGAGTCATTTTTTAAGACGGGAACGCCTACCTTGCTTCTCATTAACGCAAGGAAGGTGTTCACGCCAAAAAATGACGCTAACTCCATGAACTTTGGCGCTAGACGCGTCTAACGCCAAAGTATAAATATGGAGTTAGTTTTGCGTCGAATTTGCGTCGAAATAAACGACGCAAATTCAGCGCAAACGGAGTATAAATATGCCCCCTAATGTTTGGTTTTATATTTGTTTTAACAGCTGCAAATATGAATCCCATCCAGATTTGGGAGTTTCAGCATAGGGCGATGCGTTATCGCCACATTCTGGATGTGGAGTCGGGGTTTCGCAACATGGCAAGGCGTTATCGCCATGAAAGTGCCTCCGGAGTGTGGAGGGCATTTGCCCAAGGGGGCCCTTCCGTGTCCACCACAGCCACCACCACCAGCACTACCACCCAGGTGGCACCAACCTTAGCAGGCACCTTTGCAGGACTGTCAACCTCCACTGTTCCAGAACCTGTCACAGAACCACCTGCACCTACTCCTACAGGCATGGCACCAACAAGGGGACATACTTCTTCAACTGGCACCCAGATCATCCCTGCTGCAGTCATTGACCCAGCAGAGTTTCAGCAGATACAACAGAGCTTTGACCGCATGTTGAGGAAAATGACCAGGCTGCAGCAGGAGGTGGCACAAGTAAATAGGCGGGTGCGTGTCATAAAAAAGACCCTGCAGAGGGCGACCATGTAAGCAATATACCCCCAGCCATGATTCCCTCCCACCCCTCCTCTTTCCTGGTTCTTTTCATTAGTGGGTTTAGGGTGCTTGGTGTTAGGTTAGAATAGGCTGTTAGTTTAGTTAGTAGTAGTGGGTGGGGGGGTGGGGGTATGATACTTTTAATATCTGTTTTTAATAATGTGTGTGGGTGGGGGATGATGTTGGGGTTTTGGTGTTTTAAAAATATATATATATAAAATATAAAAATAAAAAATATATATATATTTGTTTAGTATAAGATAGTATGTGTTTGGGTTAGAATATGTTGTCCTCCATGTGTCCCGTCTTATAAGGGGGGTGGGGGATTGATGTTTAGATCGTTTCGTTAAATGTGATAAGTAAGTTTAGCGTAGGTTAGTTAGGGCCAGTTGTGGGTAATGTGTAGTTAGGATAGGTTAGGTAACCCCTACTTTCCCCTACTTTTAGCTTCTGTTTTTACTGTTTAATAAATATTTAGGTAACCCTTTACAGTATGTGTCACATGCTTGGGGATCAGGGCCTTGGCAGGAGTGAACAGTGTCTGTTTAGTATTAGCTTTTGTGTCCCATGCTGCAACCAAATCCCAAATGAGCTGTTACATTGGCAGCTACACCAAAGCTACTTTGCTAAGATTCTGCAATCCATTGCACCCCCACTCAAGGTTACTATGGATCCGAAAGTGTTGTTAATTTTTGATGTATGTTTTCAATGTCACATACTTTGCTACCAGAATTGGTATTGATGACACTGTGTTAAGTGTGCCTCCAGCCTGATGTCCAAGGGAATGCTTATAAGGTGATTGGTAGTATGCTCTCATGTAGTATGGTATACATAACTCACACCTAGCATTTGTTACAATGTTCAGCCCGGTTACATATTTATACATAAACTCATACACATCCATTCATGCAGTATGGTTTGTGTTAGGTAAAATTTGGGTCAAATGTCACATACGTAAGTTTTGGCTTGAACAAAAAGTTGAAGGCAATAATTTGTGGCTTAGACATCCCTTGAGGAAGTGTTATTCTGTCCAACACAGCATTCTGGTGTATAGTTTCTATTTTCCACAGAATTAAGCCTCAGGAAGGGCAGATGATGTTACAATCCAGACCACTGTGCATAGTTATCAGCCAACATTCTTTCAGGTCAGGTGTATTGACAATCTATAATCATTTACCTGAGGTAAACATCACTGATCTCCCTCACGGGTACTCTTACGGGTGAAGGTGATCTGTTCCACGTCTTCATCTTCTGATATGTGTGTTGTCTCCTCTGCCCTTCGTGGTGGTGGTTGTGAAGGGGCAACACACACCTCAGCGTTTGAAGACGTAGAGTCAGACTTCCCGATAGCTGCCAACTGTAGGGCTATTAAGGGCAGTACTACAGCAAGGAGGAGCTGCTGGTTCTTCAGTATAGCAGCAACATCACAGTGGTAGGCAGCCAGGTCTGCCCTGAGGGGTTCAATTTTGCATTTGTGCACGCGTTGACAGGATTGTTGTTGTAGGTATTGTTTCAACTCTCTTACAGCTGTGCTGATTTCCTTCAACCTTTTTTCAAGTTCCTGCAAGATTGATGTTCACTCTTGCATGGCTGCTGCCTGTTCTGCAGTTGACATCATTCACAAACGCACCCCCTCTATGCTGGCTGCCATATTTTCCATCCCCACCCACACCTCCTTGGCCAGCTCCCGCTGTACTCCAACTACAGTTCTCTCAAAGCTGGCACCAGTGTTGTCAGAGTCCTCAGCTGTGTTGGAGCTGGCAGGTCGTACAATTGGGGTGGTGGGTGAGTCCTCTGTGATAGCTGCTAGTTCTGTGGTCCTCCTTTTGACTGAAGGTGGGGTCTGGAGGGTTCCAAGAACACCTTGGAGGGTCTGCTGGTTGATGTTTGTCAGCTCGTCATCCGTGTCATCAGGGTAATCCTGGTCAGGCATATCCTCAGGAGAGCCATTGTCCTCTGCAATGAGATATAATACAATTAGTGTGTCTGTGTTGTGGGATTTGTAATGTGACGTGCCTGCTGTGAGAAAGTAGCCTCTTACTAGCCTTGTTACCCCCACTTTTGGCCTGTTTGTGAGTGTATGTCTGGGTGTTTTCACTGTCTCACTGGGATCCTGCTAGCCAGGGCCCAGTGCTCATAGTGAAAATCCTATGTTTTCAGTATGTTTATTATGTGTCACTGGGACCCCGCTAGTCAGGACCCCAGTGCTCATAAGTTTGTGACCTATAGGTATGTGTTCCCTGTGTGATGCCTAACTGTCTCACTGAGGCTCTGCTAACCAGAACCTCAGTGGTTATGCTCTCTCATTTCTTTCAAATTGTCACTAACAGGCTAGTGACCAATTTTACCAATTTACATTGGCATACTGGAACACCCTTATAATTCCCTAGTATATGGTACTGAGGTACCCAGGGTATTGGGGTTCCAGGAGATCCCTATGGGCTGCAGCATTTCTTTTGCCACCCATAGGGAGCTCTGACAATTCTTACACAGGCCTGCCACTGCAGCCTGAGTGAAATAGCGTTCATGTTATTTCACAGACATTTTACACTGCACTTAAGTAACTTATAAGTCACCTATCTATCTAACCTTTACCTGGTAAAGGTTGGGTGCTAAGTTACTTAGTGTGTGGGCACCCTGGCACTAGCCAAGGTGCCCCCACATTGTTCAGGGCCAATTCCCCGGACTTTGTGAGTGCGGGGACACCATTACACACGTGCACTACATATAGGTCACTACCTATGTATAGCTTCACAATGGTAACTCCGAATATGGCCATGTAACATGTCTAAGATCATGGAATTGCCCCCTCTATGCCATCCTAGCATTGTTGGTACAATCCCATGAACCCACGGGTCTGTAGCACAGACCCGGGTACTGCCAAACTGCCTTTTCAAGGGTTTCACTGCAGCTGCTGCTGCTGCCAACCCCTCAGACAGGTTTCTGCCCTCCTGGGGTCCAGCCAGGCTTGGCCCAGGAAGGCAGAACAAAGGACTTCCTCAGAGAGAGGGTGTTACACCCTCTCCCTTTGGAAAAAGGTGTTCAGGCAGGGGAGGAGTAGCCTCCCCCAGCCTCTGGAAATGCTTTCATGGGCACAGATGGTGCCCATTTCTGCATAAGCTAGTCTACACCGGCTCAGGGACCCCTCAGCCCTGCTCTGGCGCGAAACTGGACAAAGGAAAGGGGAGTGACCACTCCCCTGACCTGCACCTCCCCTGGGAGGTGCCCAGAGCTCCCCCAGTGTGCTCCAGACCTCTGCCATCTTGGAAACAGAGGTGCTGCTGGCACACTGGACTGCTCTGAGTGGCCAGTGCCAGCAGGTGACGTCAGAGACTCCTTCTGATAGGCTCCTTCAGGTGTTGCTAGCCTATCCTCTCTCCTAAGTAGCCAAACCCTCTTTTCTGGCTATTTAGGGTCTCTGCTTTGGGGAATTCCTTAGATAACGAATGCAAGAGCTCATCAGAGTTCCTCTGCATCTCTCTCTTCACCTTCTGCCAAGGAATCAACTGCTGACTGCGCTGGAAGCCTGCAACACTGCAACAAAGTAGCGAAGACGACTACTGCAACTCTGTAACGCTGATCCTGCCGCCTTCTCAACTGCTTTCCTGGTGGTGCATGCTGTGGGGGTAGTCTGCCTCCTCTCTGCACTAGAAGCTCCGAAGAAATCTCCCGTGGGTCAACGGAATCGTCCCCCTGCTACCGCAGGCACCAAAGAACTGCATCAACGGTCCCCTGGGTCTCCTCTCAGCACAACGAGCGAGGTCCCTTGAATCCAGCAACTCTGTCCAAGTGACTCCCACAGTCCAGTGACTCTTCAGTCCAAGTTTGGTGGAGGTAAGTCCTTGCCTCCCCACGCCAGACTGCATTGCTGGGAACCTCGTCTTTTGCAGCTACTCCGGCCTCTGTGCACTTCCGGTGGAAATCCTTTGTGCACAGACAAGCCTGGGTCCACGGCACTCTAACCTGCATTGCACGACCTCCTGAGTTGTCCTCCGGCGACGTGGGACTCCTTTGTGTAACTTTGGGTGAGCACCATTTCTCTCCTCTTTGTAGTGCCTGTTCTGGCACTTCTGCGGGTGCTGCCTGCTTGTGAGAGGGCTCCTCATCCTGCTGGGCGCCCCCTCTGTCCCCTGACGCAATTGGCGACATCCTGGTCCCTCCTGGGCCACAGAAACATCCAAAAACCCTTACCGCACAACTTGCAACTAGCAAGGCTTGTTTGTGGTATTTCTTCAGGAAAACACTTCTGCACGACTCTCCACAGCGTGTGGCATCCATTCTCCAAAGGGGAAGTTTCTAGCCCTTGTCGTTCCTGCAGAATCCTCAGCTTCTACTGCCTAGTAGCAGCTTCTTTGCACCCACAGCTGGCATTTCCTTGGCATCTGCCCATCTCCGACTTGCTTGTCACTTTTGGACTTGGTCCCCTTGTTCCACAGGTACCCTCGTTTGGAAATCCATTGTTGTTGCATTGCTGGTTTGTGTCTTTCCTGCAGAATTCCCCTATCACGACTTCTGTGCTCTTTGGGGAACTTTAGTGCACTTTGCACTCACTTTTCAGGGTCTTGGGGTGGGCTATTTTTCTAGCCCTCACTTTTTTCTTACAGTCCCAGCGACCCTCTACAAGGTCACATAGGTTTGGGGTCCATTCGTGGTTCGCATTCCACTTTTGGAGTATATGGTTTGTGTTGCCCCATCCCTATGTGCCCCCATTGCATCCTATTGTAACTATACATTGTTTGCACTGTTTTCTAATATTATACTGCATATTTTTGGTATTGTGTACATATATCTTGTGTATATTTGCTATCCTCATACTGAGGGTACTCACTGAGATACGTTTGGCATATTGTCATAAAAATAAAGTACCTTTATTTTTAGTATATCTGTGTATTGTGTTTTCTTATGATATTGTGCATATGACACTAGTGGTACTGTAGGAGCTTCACTCGTCTCCTAGTTCAGCCTAAGCTGCTCTGCTAAGCTTCCATTATCTATCAGCCTAAGCTGCTAGACACCCTATACACTAATAAGGGATACCTGGGCCTGGTGCAAGGTGTAAGTACCCCTTGGTACTCACTACAAGCCAGTCCAGCCTCCTACATTGGTTGTGCAGCGGTGGGATAAGTACTTTGTAACTACTTACCACTTTTGTCATTGTACTTTTCATAAGAGAAAAATATACAAAACAAGTTCAGTGTATGTACACCCAACCTAAAAGTTTTGCATTTCTTTTCTCACTTCTTTTCTAAAGTGCTGAAAAGTACCTCTAAACTTGCTAAAAAGTTCTTAAAAAGTTTTAAAAGTTTTTTTCTGTCTTTCCAAAAGTTCTGAAAAACTTTTTTCTCACTTTTTCTATCCCTTAAACACTTTCTAAAATGTCTGGCACAGGCCAAACTGTTGATCTGTCCAAACTTGCTTATGATCACCTTAGCTGGAAAGGAGCAAGGAGTCTCTGCATAGAAAGAGGTTTAAGTGTAAGGAAGAATCCCTCTAGAGAACTGTTGGTTATAATGCTTGTTGAACAGGACAAGGCCAGAGGTGCCACTTCTGTTGAGAAATTAGCTGATGGTTCCCAATCTGACCCTGGGGCACTCCTAGCAAAAGATTTAGAGAAGAAACTTCCTAGCCTGCCCATTATCAGACAACCTAGCATAGCTGGTACTGATGTAGAATCACACCATACTGATAGTGTTGTCTCACATCACAGTAAGAGTATTATTTCTCATCATAGTAGAAGTGATGTTTCTGTTAGCCAAGCTGTTAGGGTGCCATCTGTTAGGGACAGGTCTCCTTCTGTTCATTCTCACCATACTTCTGTTTCAAGGAATGTCCCACTCACCCACCCTGATGACAGAGTGTTAGAAAGGGAGCTCAATAGATTGAGAGTGGAACAAACCAGACTGAAGCTCAAGAAGCAACAGCTGGATTTGGATAGACAGTCCTTAGAAGTGGAAAGAGAAAGACAGAAATTGGGTTTATAAACCCATGGTGGCAGCAGCAGTATTCCCCATAGTCATCCTGCAAAAGAGCATGATTCTAGGAATCTGCACAAGATAGTTCCCCCTTATAAGGAGGGGGATGACATTAACAAGTGGTTTGCTGCACTTGAGAGGGCCTGTGCTGTACAGGATGTCCCTCAAAGGCAGTGGGCTGCTATCCTATGGCTATCATTTAGTGGAAAGGTTAGGGATAGGCTCCTTAGTGTGAAAGAAAGTGATGCCAATAATTTTGCAGTTCTTAAGAATGCACTCCTAGATGGTTATGGCTTAACCACTGAACAGTACAGGATGAAGTTCAGAGAAACCAAGAAGGAGTCTTCACAAAACTGGGTAGACTTTGTTGACCATTCAGTGAAGGCCTTGGAGGGGTGGTTACATGGCAGTAAAGTGACTGACTATGAAAGCCTATATAACATAATCCTGAGAGAGCATATACTTAATAATTGTGTGTCTGATTTGTTGCACCAGTATCTAGTGGACTCACATCTGACCTCTCCCCAAGAATTGGGAAAGAAGGCAGACAAATGGGTCAGAACAAGAGTGAACAGAAAAGTTCACACAGGTGGTGACAAGGATGGCAAGAAGAAAGATGGTGAAAAATCTCAAGATAAGCATGGGGATAAGGGTAAAACCAAAGACCCCACTTCAAATCTTAAACACTCTTCAGAGGGTGGGGATAAAACAAATTCTTCCTCTTCTTCTCAACCCACACACATTAAAAAGCATTGGTGCTTTGTGTGTAAAAACAGAGGCCATAGGCCAGGGGATAAGTCCTGTCCAGGTAAACCCCCTGAGCCTACCACCACTAATACATCAAGCTCCAGTGCCCCTAGCAGTAGTGGTACTAGTGGTGGGACTGCTGGCAACAGTCAAGTTAAGGGTGTAGTTGGGTTCACTTATGGGTCCATAATCGAAACTGGGGTAGTCAGTCCCAAGACGAGTTTCTGTCACATCTAGTGGCATTGGCCTTGCCACACTGGCTGCTTGTCCCCTTACAATGGATAAGTACAGGCAGACAGTTTCAATAAATTGTGTTGAGGCCTTGGCCTACAGGGACACAGGTGCCAGTATCACTTTGGTGACTGAAAACCTGGTGGCTCCTGAACAACACATCATTGGACAACAATATAAAATTATTGATGTCCATAACTCCACTAAGTTTCTTCCCTTAGCTATAATTCAGTTTAGTTGGGGTGGAGTTACTGGCCCTAAGCAGGTGGTGGTATCACCTAGCTTACCTGTAGACTGTCACTTAGGTAATGACCTAGAGGCCTCAGGTTGGGCTGATGTAGAGTTTTGTGCCCATGCAGCCATGCTGGCATCCCAGAGGAATTGTTCCCTCTCATTTCTACTGAAATGAAAAAGCAAAGGAGAGGAGGCCTGAAAACTCAGGATCCCTCTCCAACAACAGGTAAAAAGGGTATCACAGTATCCCCTAACCACCCTGCCAATCAGGATATAATTCCTGTGGTAGGAGAAACCTCTCCTGGGGTGGCACCTGTTCCAAGGGAATCATCAGCTGGCAAAGCTGTACTCCCTGAGGTAGAAGTACCTCTCTGTGGGATAACTAACATTGGTGACAAAAAGAGCGCCATTTTGGTTAACATGGAGTACCCCTCCAACCCTCCCAGAGAAACTTTAGTGCAGAAACCCTGCACTGCCTCACAACACTTAGGACAGCATCCCTGCCCTAGTGTGGAGCTCATAGGACAGCATCCCTGCCCTGCTCCAACCCAAGAGAAACAGCATCCCTGTTCTCTCTTCCAGCCATATGGACAAAGTTTTTGCCCAGCCATGGCTTTTCTGAGACAGCATCCCTGTCTGGCATTTCCATCACTACAAATAGGTTCAGTGGACAATTCCCACTGCTCTAAACTAAAACTTACTGATAGAAACTCTGAAAATACATCTTCACATTGTTGCTTAGCTAAAAAACTTCAAACAGGGTGGTTTACATCCCCACAGGGAAGTAACCATATAGTGGATGATAAAGGGAGTAACCAGTCTATTGCAGAGCTACTCCCTACTTATCACCACTTAGACAATAAAGTCTCAACTGGCCAAGGTTAGCCTTATTGTCCTTCGTTTGGGGGTGGGGTTGTGTGAGAAAGTAGCCTCTTTCTAGCTTTGTTACCCCCACTTTTGGCCTGTTTGTGATTGTATGTCAGGGTGTTTTCACTATCTCACTGGGATCCTGCTAGCCAGGGCCCAGTGCTCATAGTGAAAACCCTATGTTTTCAGTATGTTTGTTATGTGTCACTGGGACCCTGCTAGTCAGGACCCCAGTGCTCATAAATTTGTGACCTATAGGCATGTGTTCCCTGTGTGATGCCTAACTGTCTCACTGAGGCTCTGCTAACCAGAACCGTAGTGGTTATGCTCTCTCATTTCTTTCAAATTGTCACTAACAGGCTAGTGACCAATTTTACCAATTTACATTGGCATACTGGAACACCCTTATAATTCCCTAGTATATGGTACTGAGGTACCCAGGGTATTGGGGTTCCAGGAGATCCCTATGGGCTGCAGCATTTCTTTTGCCACCCATAGGGAGCTCTGACAATTCTTACACAGGCCTGCCACTGCAGCCTGAGTGAAATAACGTCCATGTTATTTCACAGACATTTTACACTGCACTTAAGTAACTTATAAGTCACCTATATATCTAACCTTTACCTGGTAAAGGTTGGATGCTAAGTTACTTAGTGTGTGGGCACCCTGGCACTAGCCAAGGTGCCCCCACATTGTTCAGGGCCAATTCCCCGGACTTTGTGAGTGCGGGGACACCATTACACGCGTGCACTACATATAGGTCACTACCTATGTGTAGCTTCACAATGGTAACTCCGAATATGGCCATGTAACATGTCTAAGATCATGGAATTGCCCCCTCTATGCCATCCTAGCATTGTTGGTACAATCCCATGATCCCACAGGTCTGTAGCACAGACCCGGGTACTGCCAAACTGCCTTTTCAGGGGTTTCACTGCAGCTGCTGCTGCTGCCAACCCCTCAGACAGGTTTCTGCCCTCCTGGGGTCCAGCCAGGCTTGGCCCAGGAAGGCAGAACAAAGGACTTCCTCAGAGAGAGGGTGTTACCCCCTCTCCCTTTGGAAAAAGGTGTTCAGGCAGGGGAGGAGTAGCCTCCCCAGCCTCTGGAAATGCTTTCATGGGCACAGATGGTGCCCATTTCTGCATAAGCCAGTCTACACCGGTTCAGGGACCCCTCAGCCCTGCTCTGGCGCGAAACTAGACAAAGGAAAGGGGAGTGACCACTCCCCTGACCTGCACCTCCCCTGGGAGGTGCCCAGAGCTCCTCCAGTGTGCTCCAGACCTCTGCTATCTTGGAAACAGAGGTGCTGCTGGCACACTGGACTGCTCTGAGTGGCCAGTGCCAGCAGGTGACGTCAGAGACTCCTTCTGATAGGCTCCTTCAGGTGTTGCTAGCCTATCCTCTCTCCTAAGTAGCCAAACCCTCTTTTCTGGCTATTTAGGGTCTCTGCTTTGGGCAATTCCTTAGATAACGAATGCAAGAGCTCATCAGAGTTCCTCTGCATCTCTCTCTTCACCTTCTGCCAAGGAATCGACTGCTGACCGTGCTGGAAGCCTGCAACACTACAACAAAGTAGCGAAGACGACTACTGCAACTCTGTAACGCTGATCCTGCCGCCTTCTCGACTGCTTTCCTGGTGGTGCATGCTGTGGGGGTAGTCTGCCTCCTCTCTGCACTAGAAGCTCCGAAGAAATCTCCTGTGGGTCAACAGAATCGTCACCCTTCTACCGCAGGCACCAAAGAACTGCATCACCGGTCCCCGGGGTCTCCTCTCAGCATGACGAGCGAGGTCCCTTGAATCCAGCAACTCTGTCCAAGTGACTCCCACAGTCCAGTGACTCTTCAGTCCAAGTTTGGTGGAGGTAAGTCCTTGCCTCCCCACGCCAGACTGCATTGCTGGGAAAAGCGTCTTTTGCAGCTACTCCTGCCTCTGTGCACTTCTGGCGGAAATCCTTTGTGCACAGCCAAGCCTAGGTCCACAGCACTTTAACCTGCATTGCACGACCTCCTGAGTTGTCCTCCGGCGACGTGGGACTCCTTTGTGTAACTTCAGGTGAGCACCGTTTCACTCCTCTTTGTAGTGCCTGTTCTGGCACTTTTGCGGGTGCTGCCTGCTTCTGAGAGGACTCCTCATCCTGCTGGGCGCCCCCTCTGTCCCCTGACGCAATTGGCGACATCCTGGTCCCTCCTGGGCCACAGCAGCATCCAAAAACACTAACTGCACGACTTGCAGCTAGCAAGGCTTGTTTGCAGTCTTTCTTCAGGAAAACACTTCTGCACAACTCTCCACTGCGTGGGGCATCTATCCTCCAAAGGGGAAGTTTCTAGCCCTTGTTGTTCCTGCAGAATCCTCAGCTTCTACTGCCTAGTAGCAGCTTCTTTGCACCCACAGCTGGCATTTCCTGGGCATCTGCCCATCTCTGACTTGCTTGTGACTTTTGGACTTGGTCCCCTTGTTCCACAGGTACCCTCGTTTGGAAATCCATCGTTGTTGCATTGCTGGTTTGTGTCTTTCCTGCAGAATTCCCCTATCACGACTTCTGTGCTCTTTGGGGAACTTTAGTGCACTTTGCACTCACTTTTCAGGGTCTTGGGGTGAGCTATTTTTCTAACCCTCACTGTTTTCTTACAGTCCCAGCGACCCTCTACAAGGTCACATAGGTTTGGGGTCCATTCGTGGTTCGCATTCCACTTTTGGAGTATATGGTTTGTGTTGCCCCTATCCCTATGGGCCCCCATTGCATCCTATTGTAACTATACATTGTTTGCACTGTTTTCTAATGCTATACTGCATATTTTTGGTATTGTGTACATATATCTTGTGTATATTTGCTATCCTCATACTGAGGGTACTCACTGAGATACTTTTGGCATATTGTCATAAAAATAAAGTACCTTTATTTTTAGTATATCTTTGTATTGTGTTTTCTTATGATATTGTGCATATGACACTACTGGTACTGTAGGAGCTTCACTCGTCTCCTAGTTCAGCCTAAGCTGCTCTGCTAAGCTACCATTATCTATCAGCCTAAGCTGCTAGACACCCTATACACTAATAAGGGATACCTGGGCCTGGTGCAAGGTGTAAGTACCCCTTGGTACTCACTACAAGCCAGTCCAGCCTCCTACACCTGCCTTCCCATTAGCTTCACATTGTGATCTTGGTTTCTGTTCATTGTTCCTGTCCAAACTATTAGCATTCTCTCATGGCCTATGCCACACCTGCATGTCACATGTATTGTGGTCAGTCTGGGAACTCGTCAGCATTTAAATCCTCTTGGTGTTGGTTGTGGCCAAATTGTGAATTGCCACCTTCTTGTCTTACTCAACCCTCCGTCTACTTCCATTCTCATGGTGAGGCCTTTCACTGGCTGTGGGTGTTCTGATGGCACTTGCACCACACTTAACATTCTGGAACTGACCCAGTCTCTGATATTCCACATCCACCCATATGTTGCTGAGACCTAGCATACACTATGTATTGCATTGGCATGGCACGATACGGGTGTCAGCATTGGTAGTGTGTACTGCTGATGTTGGAAAATGTGTGCTACATTGGATTGCACCGATGGTCCTAACAGTGTTCCATTTCCACCTCTGACTGTGCAGGTGTTTTTCTATAGCCAGTTACATATGTCCTCCCCCTCAATGCTCTTGTCTGAGCAGTATGACATTTGGGATGTTGCATGGTGTCATTGAATCTATTGTGACCCAGGCATAGGGTGGACCCTGACATTAGTGCTGTGTACCTCATAATGTTTATGACAATGGCTGATGTTTGTAGCAACTATGTGTGGGAAAATACCATCTTGCCTGGCATGTTACCCCCATATTTCACTGTATATATGTTGTTTTAGTGTATGTGTCACTGGGACCCTGCCAGCCAGGGCCCCAGTGCTCATAAGTGTGCCCTGTATGTGTTCCCTGTGTGATGACTAACTGTCTCACTGAGGCTCTGCTAATCAGAACCTCGGTGGTTATGCTCTCTCTTTGCTTTCCAAATTGTCACTAACAGGCTAGTGACCAATTTCACCAATTCACATTGGCATACTGGAACACCCTTATAATTCCCTAGTATATGGTACTGAGGTACCCAGGGTATTGGGGTTCCAGGAGATCCCTAGGGGCTGCGGCATTTCTTTTGCCACCCATAAGGAGCTCTGACAATTCTTACACAGCCACTGCAGCCTGAGTGAAATAACATCCACGTTATTTCACAGCCATTTACCACTGCGCTTAAGTAACTTATAAGTCACCTATATCTCTAACCTTTACCTGGTAAAGGTTGGGTGCTAAGTTACTTAGTGTGTGGGCACCCTGGCACTAGTCAAGGTGCCCCCACATCGTTCAGGGCAAATTCCCCGGACTTTGTGAGTGCGGGGACACCATTACACGCGTGCACTGGACACTACCTATGTACAGCGTCACAATGGTAACTCTGAACATGGCCATGTAACATGTCTAAGATCATGGAATTGTCACCCCAAGGCCATTCTGGCATTTGGGAGACAATTCCATGATCCCCTGAGTCTCTAGCACAGACCTGGGTACTGCCAAACTACCTTTCCCGGGGTTTCACTGCAGCTGCTGCTGCTGCCAACCCCTCAGACAGGTTTCTGCCCTCCTTGGGTCCAGCCAGGCTTGGCCCAGGAAAGCAGAACAAAGGACTTCCTCAGAGAGAGGGTGTTACACCCTCTCCTTTTGGAAAAATGTGTCAGGGCTGGGGAGGAGTAGCCTCCCCCAGCCTCTGGAAATGCTTTGATGGGCACAGATGGTGCCCATCTCTGCATAAGCCAGTCTATACCGGTTCAGGGATCCCCCAGCCCTGCTCTGGCGCGAAACTGGACAAAGGAAAGGGGAGTGACCACTCCCCTGATCTGCACCTCCCAGGGTGCCCAGAGCTCCTCCAGTGTGCTCCAGACCTCTGCCATCTTGGAAACAGAGGTGCTGCTGACACACTGGACTGCTCTGAGTGGCCAGTGCCAGCAGGTGACGTCAGAGACTCCTCCTGATAGGCTATTACCTGTGTTGCTAGCCTATCCTCCTTCCTAGGTTGCCATACCTCCTTTTCTGGCTATTTAGGGTCTCTGCTTTCGGGAATTCTTTAGATAACGAATGCAAGAGCTCATCAGAGTTCCTCTGCATCTCTCTCTTCACCTTCTGCCAAGGAATCGACCGCTGACTGCCCAGGACGCCTGCAAAACCACAACAAAGTAGCAAAGAAAACTACTGCACCCTTGTATCGCTGATCCTGCCGCCTTCTCGACTGTTTTCCTGGTGGTGCATGCTGTGGGGTAGTCTGCCTCCTCTCTGCACTAGAAGCTCCGAAGAAATCTCCCGTGGGACGACGGAATCCTCCCCCTGCAACCGCAGGCACCAAAAGAACTGCATCACTGGTCCTCTGGGTCCCCTCTCAGCATGACGAGCGTGGTCCCTGGAACTCAGCAACTCTGTCCAAGTGACTCCCACAGTCCAGTGACTCTTTAGTCCAAGTTTGGTGGAGGTAAGTCCTTGCCTCCCCACGCTAGACTGCATTGCTGGGTACCGCGTGATTTGCAGCTGCTCCGGCTCCTGTGCACTCCTCCAGGATTTCCTTTGTGCACAGCCAAGCCTGGGTCCCTGACACTCTAACCTGCAGTGCACAACCTCCTGAGTTGTCCTCCGGCGTCGTGGGATCTCCTTTTGTGACTTCGGGTGAGCTCCGGTTCACTCCTCTTCGTAGTGCCTATTCTGGCACTTCTGCAGGTGCTGCTGCTCTGTGAGGGCTCCCTATCTTGCTGGTCGCACCCTCTGTCTCCTCACGCAATTGGCGACATCCTGGTCCCTCCTGGGCCACAGCAGCATCTAAAAACCCTAACCGTGACCCTTGCAGCTAGCAAGGCTTGTTTGCGGTCTTTCTGTGTGGGAACACTTCTGCAAGCTTCTTCACGACGTGGGACATCCATCATCCAAAGGAGAAGTTTCTAGCCCTCTTCGTTCTTGCAGAATCCACAGCTTCTACCATCCAGTGGCAGCTTCTTTGCACCCTCAGTTGGCATTTCGTGGGCATCTGCCCAATCTTGACGTTGTTGCGACTCTCGTCCAGAAATCCACTTTGGTTGCATTGCTCGTGTTGGTCTTTCCTTGCAGAATTTCCCTATCACCACTTCTGTGCTCTCTGGGGAATATAGGTGAACTTTACACCTACTTTTCAGGGTCTTGGGGTTGTAGGAGGCTGGACTGGCTTGTGGTGAGTACCAAGGGGTACTTGCACCTTGCACCAGGCCCAGTTATCCCTTATTAGTGTATAGGGTGTCTAGCAGCATAGGCTGATAGATAATGGTAGCTTAGCAGAGCAGCTTAGGCTGAACTAGGAGACGAGTGAAGCTCCTACAGTACCACTAGTGTCATATGCACAATATCATAAGAAAACACAATACACAGTTATACTAAAAATAAAGGTACTTTATTTTTATGACAATATGCCAAAAGTATCTCAGTGAGTACCCTCAGTATGAGGATAGCAAATATACACAATATATATGTACACAATACCAAAATATGCAGTAATAGTATTAGAAAACAGTGCAAACAATGTATAGTTACAATAGGATGCAATGGGGACACATAGGGATAGGGGCAACACAAACCATATACTCCAAAAGTGGAATGCGAACCACGAATGGACCCCAAACCTATGTGACCTTGTAGAGGGTCGCTGGGACTATTAGAAAATAGTAAGGGTTAGAAAAATAGCCCACCCCAAGACCCTGAAAAGTGAGTGCAAAGTGCACTAAAGTTCCCCAAAGGACATAGAAGTCGTGATAGGGAAATTCTGCAGGAAAGACACAAACCAGCAATGCAACAACGATGGATTTCCAGTCGAGGGTACCTGTGGAACAAGGGGACCAAGTCCAAAAGTCACAAGCAAGTCGGAGATGGGCAGATGCCCAGGAAATGCCAGCTGTGGGTGCAAAGAAGCTGCTACTGGACAGTAGAAGCTGAAGATTCTGCAGGAACGACAAATGCTAGGAACTTTCCCTTAGGAGGACAGATCTCGAACGCCGTGGAGAGTCGTGCAGAAGTGTTTTCCTGAAGAATGACCGCCAACAAGCCTTGCTAGCTGCAAATCGTGCGGTTAGGGTTTTTGGATGCTGCTGTGGCCCAGGAGGGACCAGGATATCGCCAATTGCATCAGGGGACAGAGGGGGCGTCGAGCAAGACAAGGAGCCCTCTCAGCAGCAGGCAGCACCCGGGGAAGTGCCAGAAACAGGCACTACGGGGATGCATGAAACGGTGCTCACCCGAAGTCGCACAAAGGAGTCCCACGTCGCCGGAGGACAACTTTGGAGGTCGTGCAATGCAGGTTAGAGTGCCGTGGACCCAGGCTGGACTGTGCACAAAGGATTTCCGCCGGAAGTGCACGGAGGCCGGAGTAGCTGCAAAAGTCGCGGTTCCCAGCAATGCAGTCTGGCGTGGGGAGGCAAGGACTTACCTCCACCAAACTTGGACTGAAGAGTCATTGGACTGTGGGAGTCACTTGGACAGAGTTGCTGGATTCAAGGGACCTCGCTCGTCGTGCTGAGAGGAGACCCAAGGTACCGGTGATGCAGTTCTTTGGTGCCTGCGGTTGCAGGGGGACGATTCCGTCGACCCACGGGAGATTTCTTCGGAGCTTCTAGTGCAGAGAGGAGGCAGACTACCCCCACAGCATGCACCACCAGGAAAACAGTCGAGAAGGCGGCAGGATCAGCATTACAAGGTTGCAGTAGTCGTCGGGATTGTGCCAACCATGCCAGGATGGCATAGAGGGGGCAATTCCATGACCATAGACATGTTACATGGCCATATTCGGAGTTACCATTGTGAAGCTACATATAGGTAGTGACCTATATGTAGTGCACGCGTGTAATGGTGTCCCCGCACTCACAAAGTCCGGGGAATTGGCCCTGAACAATGTGGGGGCACCTTGGCTAGTGCCAGGGTGCCCTCACACTAAGTAACTTAGCACCCAACCTTTACCAGGTAAAGGTTAGACATATAGGTGACTTATAAGTTACTTAAGTGCAGTGTAAAATGGCTGTGAAATAACGTGGACGTTATTTCACTCAGGCTGCAGTGGCAGCCCTGTGTAAGAATTGTCAGAGCTCCCTATGGGTGGCAAAAGAAATGCTGCAGCCCATAGGGATCTCCTGGAACCCCAATACCCTGGGTACCTCAGTACCATATACTAGGGAATTATAAGGGTGTTCCAGTAAGCCAATGTAACTTGGTAAAATTGGTCACTAGCCTGTTAGTGACAATTTGAAAGAAATGAGAGAGCATAACCACTGAGGTTCTGGTTAGCAGAGCCTCAGTGAGACAGTTAGGCACCACACAGGGAACACATACATATAGGCCACAACCTTATGAGCACTGGGGTCCTGACTAGCAGGGTCCCAGTGACAGATAACAAACATACTGAAAACATAGGGTTTTCACTATGAGCACTGGGCCCTGGCTAGCAGGATCCCAGTGAGACAGTGAAAATACCCTGACATACACTCACAAACAGGCCAAAAGTGGGGGTAACAAGGCTAGAAAGAGGCTACTTTCTCACACAACCCCCCCCCCCCCCCAAACGAAGGACAATAAGGCTAACCTTGGCCAGTTGAGACTTTATTGTCTAAGTGGTGATAAGTAGAGAGTAGCTCTGCAATAGACTGGTTACTCCCTTTATCATCCACTATATGGTTACTTCCCTGTGGGGATGTAAACCACCCTGTTTGAAGTTTTTTAGATAAGCAACAATGTGAAGATGTATTTTCAGAGTTTCTATCAGTAATTTTTAGTTTAGAGCAGTGGGAATTGTCCACTGAACCTATTTGTAGTGATGGAAATGCCAGACAGGGAAGCTGTCTCAGAAAAGCCATAGCTGGGCAAAAACTTTGTCCATATGGCTGGAAGAGAGAACAGGGATGCTGTTTCTCTTGAGTTGGAGCAGGGCAGGGATGCTGTCCTATGAGCTCCACACTAGGGCAGGGATGCTGTCCTAAGTGTTGTGAGGCAGTGCAGGGTTTCTGCACTAAAGTTTCTCTGGGAGGGTTGGAGGGATGCTCCATGTTAACTAAAATGGTGCTCTTTTTCTCACCAATGTTAGTTATCCCACAGAGAGGTACTTCTACCTCAGGGAGTCCAGCTTTGCCAGCTGATGATTCCCTTGGAACAGGTGCCACCCCAGGAGAGGTTTCTCCCACCACAGGAATGGTATCCTGAATGGTAGGGTGGTTAGGGGATACTGTGATACCTTTTTTACCTGTTGATGGAGGGGGATCCTGAGTTTTCAGGCCTTCTCTCCTTTGCTTTTTCATTTCAGTAGAAATGAGAGGGGACAATTCCTCAGGGATGCCCAGCATGGCTGCATGGGCATAAAACTCTACATCAGCCCAACCTGAGGCCTCTAGGTCATTACCTAAGAGACAGTCTACAGGTAAGCTAGGTGATACTACCACCTGCTTAGGGCCAGCAACTCCACCCCAACTAAACTGAATTATAGCTAAGGGAAGAAACTTAGTGGAGTTATGGACATCAATAATCTTATACTGTTGTCCAATGATGTGTTGCTCAGGATGCACTAGGTTTTCAGTCACCAAAGTGATACTGGCACCTGTGTCCCTGTAGGCCAAGGCCTCAACACCATTTATTGAAACTGTCTGCCTGTACTTATCCATTGTAAGGGGACAAGCAGCCAGTGTGGCAAGGCCAATGCCACTAGGTGTGACAGAAACTGTCTTGGGACTTACTACCCCAGTTTCTACTATGGACCCATAAGTGAACCCAACTACACCCTTAACTTGACTGTTGCCAGCAGTCCCACCACTAGTACCACTACTGCTAGGGGCACTAGAGCTTGATGTATTAGTGGTGGTAGGCTCAGGGGGTTTACCTGGACAGGACTTATCCCCTGGCGTATGGCCTCTGTTTTTACACACAAAGTACCAAGGCTTTTTAAATTGTGTAGGTTGAGAAGAAGAGGAAGAATTTGTTTTATCCCCACCCCCTGAAGAGTGTTTAAGATTTGAAGTGGGATCTTTGGTTTTACCCTTATCCCCATGCTTATCTTGAGATTGTTCACCATCTTTCTTCTTATTGTTCTCTTTGTCACCCCCTGTATGAACTTTTCTGTTCACCCTTGTTCTGACCCATTTGTCTGCCTTCTTTCCCAAATCTTGGGGAGAGGTCAGATCAGAGTCCACCAGGTATTGGTGCAACAAATCAGACACACAATTGTTAAGTATATGCTCTCTCAGGATCAAGTGATACAGGCTTTCATACTCAGTAACTTTACTGCCATGTAACCACCCCTCCAAGGCCTTCACTGAATGGTCAATGAAATCAACCCAGTCTTGTGAAGATTCCTTTTTGGTCTCTCTGAACTTTATCCTGTATTGTTCAGTGGTTAAGCCATAACCATCCAGGAGTGCATTCTTAAGAACTTTGTAATCATTGGCTTCACTTTCTTTCACAGTAAGGAGCCTATCCCTACCTTTTCCACTAAATGATAGCCATAGGATAGCAGCCCACTGCCTTTGAGGGACATCCTGTACAGCACAGGCCCTCTCAAGTGCAGCAAACCACTTGTTAATGTCATCCCCCTCCTTATAAGGGGGAACTATCTTGTGCAGATTCCTTGAATCATGCTCTTTTGCAGGATGACTATGGGGAATACTGCTGCTGCCACCATGGGTTTCTAAACCCAGTTTCTGTCTCTCCTTCTCTACTTCTAAGGTCTGTCTATCCAAATCCAGCTGTTGCTTCTTGAGCTTCAGTCTGGTTTGTTCCACTCTCAATCTATTGAGCTCCCTTTCTAACAATCTGTCATCAGGGTGGGTGGGAGGGACATGTCTAGAAACAGAAGTATGATGAGAATGGACAGAAGGAGACCTGTCCCTTACAGAAGGCACCCTAACACCTTGGTTAACAGAAACATCACTTCTACTGTGGTGAGAATGAATGCTCTTGCTATGTTGTGAGACAACACTATCTATATGGTTTGACTCAACCTCAGTACCAACTATGCTAGACTGTCTAGTAATGGGCAGGCTATGAAGTTTCTTTCCTGAATCTTTTCCTAGGGGAGTCCCTGGATCAGATTGGGAACCATTAGCTACTTTTTCAACAGATGGGGCCCTTTTGGCCTTATCTTGTTCTCTAAGCATGTTAAGCAATAATTCCAAGGAAGGATTCTTCCCTACACTCAAACCTCTTTCTACACAGAGACTCCTTGCTCCTTTCCAGCTAAGGTGGTCATATGCAAGTTTGGACAGATCAACATTTTGGCCTGTGCCAGACATTTTAGAAAGAGTTAAAGTGATAGAAAAAGGATAAAAAGTTTGTCAGAGCTTTTAGAAAGACAGAAAAAAAAACTTTTAAAACTTTTTAGAACTTTTAGAAAGTTTAGAAGTACTTTTCAGCACTTAGAAAAGAGTGAAAAGAGGAAATGCAAAACTTTTTAGTTATGTGTACACACACTGAACTTGTTTTGTATATTTTTCTCTTATGAAAAGTACAATGACAAGAGTGGTAAGTAGTCTCAAAGCACTTATCCCACCGCTCCACAACCAATGTAGGAGGCTGGACTGGCTTGTAGTGAGTACCAAGGGGTACTTGCACCTTGCACCAGGCCCAGTTATCCTTTATTAGTGTATAGGGTGTCTAGCAGCATAGGCTGATAGATAATGGTAGCTTAGCAGAGCAGCTTAGGCTGAACTAGGAGACGAGTGAAGCTCCTACAGTACCACTAGTGTCATATGCACAATATCATAAGAAAACACAATACACAGTTATACTAAAAATAAAGGTACTTTATTTTTATGACAATATGCCAAAAGTATCTCAGTGAGTACCCTCAGTATGAGGATAGCAAATATACACAAGACATATGTACACAATACCAAAATATGCAGTAATAGTATTAGAAAACAGTGCAAACAATGTATAGTTACAATAGGATGCAATGGGGACACATAGGGATAGGGGCAACACAAACCATATACTCCAAAAGTGGAATGCGAACCACGAATGGACCCCAAACCTATGTGACCTTGTAGAGGGTCGCTGGGACTATTAGAAAATAGTAAGGGTTAGAAAAATAGCCCACCCCAAGACCCTGAACAGTGAGTGCAAAGTGCACTAAAGTTCCCCAAAGGACATAGAAGTCGTGATAGGGGAATTCTGCAGGAAAGACACAAACCAGCAATGCAACAACAATGGATTTCCAGTCGAGGGTACCTGTGGAACAAGGGGACCAAGTCCAAAAGTCACAAGCAAGTCGGAGATGGGCAGATGCCCAGGAAATGCCAGCTGTGGGTGCAAAGAAGCTGCTACTGGACAGTAGAAGCTGAAGATTCTGCAGGAACGACAAGGGCTAGGAACTTTCCCTTTGGAGGACAGATCTCGCACGCCGTGGAGAGTCGTGCAGAAGTGTTTTCCTGAAGACAGACCGCCAACAAGCCTTGCTAGCTGCAAATCGTGTGGTTAGGGTTTTTGGATGCTGCTGTGGCCCAGGAGGGACCAAGATGTCGCCAATTGCGTCAGGGGACCGAAGGGGCATCGAGCAAGACAAAGAGCCCTCTCAGCAGCAGGCAGCACCCGAAAAGTGCCAGAAACAGGCACTACGAGGATGCGTGAAACGGTGCTCACCCGAAGTCGCACAAAGGAGTCCCACGTCACCGGAGGACAACTTAGGAGGCCGTGCAATGCAGGTTAGAGTGCTGTGAACCCAGGCTGGACTGTGCACAAAGGATTTCCACCGGAAGTGCACGGAGGCCGGAGTAGCTGCAAAAGTCGCGGTTCCCAGCAATGCAGTCTGGCGTGAGGAGGCAAGGATTTACCTCCACCAAACTTGGACTGAAGAGTCACTGGACTGTGGGAGTCACTTGAACAGAGTTGCTGGATTCAAGGGACCTCGCTCGTCGTGCTGAGAGGAGACCCAAGGTACCGGTGATGCAGTTCTTTGGTGCCTGCGGTTGCAGGGGGGCGATTCCGTCGACCCACGGGAGATTTCTTCGGAGCTTCTAGTGCAGAGAGGAGGCAGACTACCCCCACAGCATGCACCACCAGGAAAACAGTCCAGAAGGCACCAGGATCAGCGTTACAAGGTCGCAGTAGTCGTCTTTGCTACTTTGTTGCAGTTTTGCAGGCTTCCAGCGCGGTCAGCAGTCGATTCCTTGGCAGAAGGTGAAGAGAGAGATGCAGAGGAACTCAGATGAGCTCTTGCATTCGTTATCTAAGGAATCCCAAGAGACAGAGACCCTAAATAGCCAGAAAAGAGGGTTTGGCTACCTAGGAGAGAGGATAGGCTAGCAACACCTGAAGGAGCCTATCAGAAGGAGTCTCTGACGTCACCTGATGGCACTGGCCACTCAGAGCAGTCCAGTGTGCCAGCAGCACCTCTGTTTCCAAGATGGCAGAGGTCTGGAGCACACTGGAGGAGCTCTGGACACCTCCTAGGGGAGGTGCAGGTCAGGGGAGTGGTCACTCCCCTTTCCTTTGTCCAGTTTCGTGCCAGAGCAGGGCTAAGGGGTCCCTGAACCGGTGTAGACTGGCTTATGCAGAAATGGGCACCATGTGTGCCCATGAAAGCATTTCCAGAGGCTGGGGGAGGCTACTCCTCCCCTGCCTTCACACCATTTTCCAAAGGGAGAGGGTGTAACACCCTCTCTCAGAGGAAGTCCTTTGTTCTGCCATCCTGGGCCAGGCCTGGCTGGACCCCAGGAGGGCAGAAGCCTGTCTGAGGGGCTGGCAGCAGCAGCAGCTGCAGTGAAACCCCGGGAAAGGCAGTTTGGCAGTACCAGGGTCTGTGCTACAGACCACTGGGATCATGGGATTGTGCCAACCATGCCAGGATGGCATAGAGGGGGCAATTCCATGATCATAGACATGTTACATGGCCATATTCGGAGTTACCATTGTGAAGCTACATATAGGTAGTGACCTATATGTAGTGCACGCGTGTAATGGTGTCCCCGCACTCACAAAGTCCGGGGAATTGGCCCTGAACAATGTGGGGGCACCTTGGCTAGTGCCAGGGTGCCTTCACACTAAGTAACTTAGCACCCAACCTTTACCAGGTAAAGGTTAGACATATAGGTGACTTATAAGTTACTTAAGTGCAGTGTAAAATGGCTGTGAAATAACGTGGACGTTATTTCACTCAGGCTACAGTGGCAGGCCTGTGTAAGAATTGTCAGAGCTCCCTATGGGTGGCAAAAGAAATGCTGCAGCCCATAGGGATCTCCTGGAACCCCAATACCCTGGGTACCTCAGTACCATATACTAGGGAATTATAAGGGTGTTCCAGTAAGCCAATGTAAATTGGTAAAAATGGTCACTAGCCTGTTAGTGACAATTTGAAAGAAATGAGAGAGCATAACCACTGAGGTTCTGGTTAGCAGAGCCTCAGTGAGACAGTTAGGCACCACACAGGGAACACATACATATAGGCCACAACTTTATGAGCACTGGGGTCCTGACTAGCAGGGTCCCAGTGACAGATAACAAACATACTGAAAACATAGGGTTTTCACTATGAGCACTGGGCCCTGGCTAGCAGGATCCCAGTGAGACAGTGAAAACACCCTGACATACACTCACAAACAGGCCAAAAGTGGGGGCAACAAGGCTAGAAAGAGGCTACTTTCTCACAGGGGTGGGCTATTTTTCTAACCCTCACTGTTTTCTTACAGTCCCAGGGACCCTCTACGAGCTCATATAGGTTTGGGGTCCATACATTATTCGCATTCCACTTTTGGAGTATATGGTTTGTGTTGCCCCTATACCTATGTGCTCCTATTGCAACCTATTGTAACTATACACTGCTTGCATTACTTCCTTTTGCTATTACTGCATATTTTTGGTATTGTGTACATATATCTTGTGTATATTTGCTATCCTCATACTGAGGGTACTCACTGAGATACTTTTGGCATATTGTCATAAAAATAAAGGGCCATATTTATACTTTTCGACGCACAACTGCGCCAACGCAGTTGTGCGTCAAAAAATCTAACGCCGGCTAACGCCATTCTGAAGCGCCATGCGGGCGCCATATTTATTCAATGACGTTAGCCGGCGTTAGCCGGCAGAGCTGCCTGGTGTGCGTGAAAAACAATGATGTACACCAGGCAGCGCCGGCATAGGGGAATATGGAGCTTGGGCGCCAAAAAATGGGGCAAGTCAGGCTGAGGCAAAATTTTCGCCTCAACCCGATTTGCACCATTTTTTTTAACTCCCAACCCCCATTGAAATGACTCCTATCTTAGCAAAGACAGGAGTCATGCCCCCTTGCCCAATGGCCATGCCCAGGGGACTTCTGTCCCCTGGGCATGGTCATTAGGCATAGTGGCATGTAGGGGGGCACAAATCAGGCCCCCCTATGCCACAAAAAAAAAAAAAATTACTTACCTGAACTTACCTTATGTTCCCAGGGATGGGTCCCTCCATCCTTAGGCGTCCTCCTGGGGTGGGCAAGGGTGACAGGGGGGGTCCCAGGGGGCATGGGAGGGTACCTCTGGGCTCCTTCCGAGCCCACAGGTCCCTTAACGCTTGCCCTGACCAGGTGCTAAAAAACAACGCAAAAGCGGCTGGACGTCATTTTTTTTGACCCGCCCACTCCCGGGCGTGATTTTTGCCCCGGAGTGTAAATACGGCGCACATGCCTCAGAGTCACTTTTTTAGACGGGAACGCCTACCTTGCATATCATTAACGCAAAGTAGGTGTCCACGCTAAAAAGTGACGCAAACTCCATGGACTTTGGCGCTAGACGCGTCTAACGCCAGAGTATAAATATGGAGTTAGTTTTGCGTCGAATTTGCGTCAAAAAAACGACGCAAATCCTGCGCAAACGGAGTATAAATATGCCCCAAAGTACCTTTATTTTTAATATATCTGTGTATTGTGTTTTCTTATGATATTGTGCATATGACACCAGTGGTATAGTAGGAGCTTTGTGTGTCTCCTAGTTCAGCCTAAGCTGCTCAGCTATAGCTACCTTCTATCAGCCTAAGCTCCTAGAAACACCTCTTCTACACTAATAAGGGATAACTGGACCTGGTACAGAGTGTAAGTACCCCTTGGTATCCACTACAAGCCAGGCCAGCCTCCTACACTATGGACAATCACATTTGACAGGACTGGAACATTTGTATTGATTTCAGGGGATTGATAACGTTGTCATCCTGAACCCTCTAATTTGGGTGTGTTTGATCCATGGGGACGTTACTGCCATTATCTACTTGACCTGCACACACAGCAGAGGTGGTAGTGGCAACTGTTGTCAGTGTTAAATTCCACTTGTAGATATGGCCTGAGATTGTTAATTGGGCCCTAGTTCATGTAGGGAGAATACTGACTGACGTGTGACAGCATGCCAGTTTTACATTGTACCCTACCCTCCTGGCCTGGCTTTACCTTTCCAACATCCTTGGCATGGCAGCATACCCCCATGCAAAAGTTATTGGTGTAGTGTAGTACTGTGCACCAGGGTTCCTCTGAACTTGACATGCCCCCGTACCGTGCCTCTTTACCCATGCCACTCCCTGAATATCATGACTTACATGCATTGTGTAGTAGGTATGTCCCCCCCAGTTGCAGTTAACAAATAGGCATTTTAGTTCCCCATGCGACTTACCCTGAATCTGTGTTGTCTCCTGGTAGTCTGCGCTGTCCTGTCCTTGAATCCCTGTGATGATCTACTCAGGGATGACGGCTGCCACCATCTCCTCCATATGGTCCAGGGCCCCCTGTGGTGCTGGCTTCCTGTTCCTGGCCATCTTTTCTTTGGTCCTGCACTTGCAGTCAGCCAGCATTTCTTGCACTCGATGACTGTTCTCCGTACTTCTGCCACACTGTTGATCTTGTCAACAATTTGTTGCCATATTGCCTCTCTCCTACTAATTGGCAACTTTGAGGTGACAAACAGTTGGTGCTGGTGTTCCGTCACCTCTTTCACCAGAATTTCCTGCTCCTCTGCACTGAAGCAACACTTTCTTTTCTTCTCAAGGACCCAGAACAAGCAACTCCTTGTCCTGGGTCTTGTGTGGGTCCTAATGGCTGGTTCCTGGTCTGTTGTCATCTTCCTGGGGTCTGTGCAAGCATTTGGGGTCCATTTTGGCTCTCCTTAGCACTTTTTGCTGTGTTTACATCGTAAACCGTCTCACAGTCATTTTTGCTGCGTTAACGTCGTTTTTCTTTATGGCGTGACGCATTGGTTTGAGTAAAATAAATGACTCACACCTGTGGTTTGCGCAGCCGTATGGCCCGAAATATCTTATGTTGCAGCTGATTAAATTGCATTAATGGATTGCTTTTGTTGCAGAACAGTTGTGAGACCACTGCATCCACCAGGGGCAAAGCAAGGCCCCATGAACCTTACATAAGCGAAGAAAATCGCCTTACATATACTGTTCGGTAGTAAAAAAACAGCTGTCTAGGGAGTCTAGTGGGCCCCTCACTCACACACGAGTCCAGGTGCCCTTGCACCTACTGCACTATTGTAAGCTGCACCCTTAGATCATGAGTGATGCATGATTTGTGGGTGATTGCTGCGAAATTTCAGTTTAAGGCTTTGCACTGCTTAGTGCATCTTCCATTGTCACGAAGCAGAGGTATCAAACTGTAATGCCCTGATTCCTTATCAATAATTCTCATTTTCAAGAACCTTATTACAAGCTCTGTAGGAATTCGACGTTTTACACTTGAGAATGGTGACTAACCACTAAATCAGTGTTTGCTTATCAATTCCCGCATGTATCCTCTTTCCTGCATAGAATGTACAGCTTTTCATGATGCAATCTGCATGGGATAAGAAATCAGGACTATGGTATCCTCACACAATTATTGAATCTGATTTAGTCACTGAGCCTCCCTTCACACATCACTAACCTACTTGATCCTTATTATAGTTTCGCCTCATTCTGATCCAGAGAAGGTGGGTTCTGAGAGAAACACAAACACTGACGCTCTAAGCAGACTGACAGGTGGTTTAGCCTTGGTAGACGACTACCATGGCACAGTATCTTCTGTCCTAAATTCTATTGTTCTATAAAGAAGAAGCAACACTGCAACCGATAATTAACAAAATGGTACTCTGAAGAATAAAATTGCAAGACCAACTCTATTGCAAAGCATAAAATAACATTCACAAAGCAAAGGAAGAGTTTCTCAGCTCTGATTTTTCTAAAGCGAAAACCATTTCTCAAAATCTCTTCACTCTACTCAATAAAGACATCATATAAGCCTCTGAAATAACAAAAATCAACAAACATTCAGCAAAGTATTGACGCACGTCAGCCCCACAGCCAGACTTCCGAAACACAGCCAAAATCTGAGGTGCACTGCTGTAGTTGTGTCCCCCTTGATGCAACATCTTCTGAAAGGGCAAATGCGAGCAAAACAACATACATTTCCGACCTAATCCCTGCTGCTCTGTCAACAAAATAGACTCTATCTTAAAACGTGCTTGGCTCAAAATCATTGAAGGCGCCTAGTAGCAGGGCACTGTTCTGGGCGCACTCAAGGCAGGTCATGTGATAGCTCTTTAAAACAAAATATACGTGGCAACTCTGAGGATAATAAAATAATTGTAGACTGATCACAACATTCTAATTTCTGGGCAAGCTACTGAAAAACTGTGCTTCAAACAAATAAAGAAAAACCTCACAGACCATAAACTGCTCAGATTGCTCCAATCATGTTTCGGATCTGGGCATAGCTCAGAAACTGCTACCCTCCAGTTTGTGGATGGTGCACAAAATGTCTTGAATCACGGGCAAGCATGCTTCCTAGTATTAATTGAACTATCCACTACATTTGATACCATTGACCATAGTAGGTCATTACGCAAAAATGGTTCATTCTTGTCTCTCACACATTAAGATGGACATACACATGGGTAGCCATCGCTTCCCACGTTCCAAAACCTTAAGGTTTTTCTTCAAGTCTCCATCCTTACTCCTATGCTGTTCAATATATATGTGCAACTTGGGGTGAACTTCTTAACAACCTAGGCATGAACTACCACCAGTATGCTGATAATATGAAGCAATACTTCAGAGTAGGTCAAATATATTTAATTTCTCATAATATGCATGAAACAAAGCAAAGACTGGCTGTCACAACACAAACAATCTTGTTCTTTTACTCTCAATCCAAAAAAGACCACATCCCTATTATTATGTTCATCAAAAGCTCAATCCCATGCTCAAAATGGCTTACCTCCCTCTTGCCCTTAGGAGCCTCCATGATGGAAATCAAAATGTCTAGGTTTCACCCTTAAAAACTGCATACATCTCGAAGAACACATCAACAATTTTAAGAACAGATCAAGGTCAACTGAGAAATTTTTAAGAACGTCCTCAAGCTAGCCATTGAAACTCTAGCCATTAGCAAGATCAGTTGTACACTACACTTCCAACCAGTCTACCCAAATCAAAAAGGGCACCAATCAAAACAGTCCTTCGCATCACACAGATGGAAAAACAGTGGCTGGAACTGGCTGTGAGAGAACACATTTCACCAATCCTCAACAGTCTAAAGTGGTTCTCGAATCTAGATGCTGAATAAAACGTGTGTGTCTATTCCACAAAGCAGTGCACCCACCCCCAAAAGGCTGCTGTTTATTTGTGCAAACACAAGCTGTCAAACGTAACAGTAAAAAAGGCTGCTCCCCCAACTTAGTCCAAAGTATTTTAGTCTCTCATTGTTTGTGTGTCCAGCTCTGTCAGTTTTACTTTGCCCAGCACTTCTAACCATTGCCTTAAGTGAGAAGCCCCTTTTCTGCAATGACTTAGCACTTCCTGCAGCTTCTAGGCTACACCCTGTGTCCGAGTGTTGTGGGCGGCCCGTGCCTACCCAGGCTGCAAGGGTTGTGTCCGCCAACTGCTGATCACCTGCTAACTGTTGACCTGCTCCCCTGTACCCCTGTCGTGAGACATCCTGAGGGCACTCTTTTGAGTGGCTCCTCCTTTGGCTGATGTGCTCACCTTGCTGACTATCCTTGCTGGTTCTGCCCCTCTCTGCTTGAGCCACCTCTCTACTTGTGGCTGTGATGCCTATGCTTTGTTGTGTGAGGGTGGGTCAGCAGTGAAGGCTTGTGATCTCTTTTGACCCCCTTGGCTACTTAAACCTGGTGCCATCATAGGGGGGTGCCTGCTGATTGTGCCATTTAAAAAAATGCTGGCCACTCAGGTCACTGCATTTTCTCAGCTTGACCTTCCACTTTAGGGTCTTGCCCATCATTAGGGATCTGCCGCGGGCCACTCATTGATTCAGCCAGTGTGATAATCCTGTACAGATTGCCGAGGCCCCTTGCAACTTCCAGGAAATGTTTACATGCACCCTCACCATCTTACATTGACGAAACATGAAGCATTCTTTGTGCAAACAGGCTGCAGTTTATTTATGCAAACACAAGCCGTCATACATAACAGTACAAAAGTCTGCTCCTCCAACTTAGTCCAAAGTCTTTTAGTCCCTCATTGTTTGTTGGTCCAGCTCTGTCAGTTTTCCTTTGCCCAGCGCTTCTAGCCAGCAAATAGAGTGAGTAACCTCTTTTTTGCAATGACCTCGCACTTCCTGCTGTTTCCAGGCTACACCTTTCTGCAGAGTGTTGTGAGTGGTCGCCCTGTGCCTACCCTGGCAGCACATTGCTGACCACTTGCTAACTGCTTGCCTGCTCCTGTCAGAGTCACCAGATCATCGGGGTCTGCACACGTTCCCAACATGTCCACCACAAGACAGCTCCAATACTCTAATTAGAATGGCACAGAGTCTAAGTGGGGAAAAGGGGATTAGGTAGGGAACAGCTGGGAAGCAGACCTGTAGAAAACAAAAGTTTAAACAACACAACATCAGAATAAAACCCCATTTAGATTCATGATAACTCTCGGTTGAATCTAGAGTTCAATGATACTTGGAACATGAAATAACACTCTGTTGAGTCTAGAGTTCAGTGATGCTCGGAACATGAAATAACACTCTGTTGAGTCTAGAGTTCAGTGATACTTGGAACATGAAATAAAACTCTGTTGAGTCTAGAGTTCAGTGATACTCGGAACATGAAATGACACTTAGACTGGGGAAACATGGATGGCCTAGAACTAGACTCTAATTAGGCCTCAAGAAATCTAGGTACATGGAAAAGAACCAAGAATGGTTAGTACAATGTTTCATATGGACTTTTCATGAATTGTACCATACTGTTAGGAATACACAAACCTTCTAGAACAATGTCCCAGAACAAACACTACCTCCCTTTTAGGGGTATGATAGGTGATGTATAAACCTGAACTGACCTTCCTCCTTATTGGGTACCAGAACCAACAGGGGCGATACAACAAAGTTCTCAAAAGGTGGTTCAGTGAAGGGGCCTGCCACGCTGCCCTGGAGGGCCTCATTTTCAACCTTCTGCCTGGCGACAGCTGGGTTCTCCCGGACTGAGGAAAGAATCTTACTGCTGCGCTGCATTAATGGGCCCTCGTATGGTATACTGAACTCTTCCATGAACCCTTTTGCTATCAATTTTCTCTCATGGCCTCTGGGGTAGTTAGTCATTAGTCGTAATAGGGCTTTGAGTCTTATGGGTGACGGTAAGTGTGTGTCCAGCCAGTGTCTTTTGTCCTTTGTTGATGTCGCTGGTTCCCTATTTCCTGCTATTATTGATTTTGTTGTCCCCTGCTCCCTTGACCTTCTTGCACTCGATTGCAGGGTGGGACCCCCTGCAGTTGCTAAAGGCATGCTTGAACTTGCAGGACTGCCCCATTTACATTCGTCCCCATCATACCTCCAATAGGCCGTGTTATGGCCCTTCCCTGTTTTCCCACTTGGGTGCACCTTTGTTCTCTTACTAAGGGGAATCTATTCCTCTCTACCTTTCTGATCTATTCCTTGGAAGGTGGCATCTCTTCCACGAACCCCTTCTCTGGCTGTCACCATGAGGATGATAAAGCCTTCAACATCCTGATGGTCATAATCTATGCAAGGCCATGTCTGCATCTTTTCCCGGAATGTTTTGTTGTAGCAGAGCCACGCCTCTCCCTGGTATTTTTGATGCACTTCATGCACCTTCTGCTCATTTCAAAACAAAGCTGCCGTGCTCTAGGGGAATTTTTCCAATGCCTGCAACCAATTCTCAATGCTACATTCACCTGTAGGCTTCCACCTCACCCTCTTGTCCCCATCTTGCTTATCATGCACTGTCAAGTCCAACCTAGCTTGGTACAACTCCAATCAAGTGGATATCTCTCTATATTTTTCTTCAATATCCTCTCCTTCACTGTCAGTGGGATGAGGCTGGCTAAGCCTTTTTCCCTGGCCACTATAGGCGGATTGCCCAGTGAAGGTCTTATGTAGTCACTTGTGGGTTTCCCCTCCCCTCCCCCCAAGGTGCCTGCCCCTCGAGCCTTTGTAGGGTCAATGACTGGCGGCAGTGTTGGCTCCCTAGCTCCTGTATTGCCTGCCTCTCCTGCTGCTTTTTCCCCACTGTGATGCACCCTTGTGATAGAATGATTCCCAGCTGCCCCTATTGAAGGGTCAGCTGGTTGTTGACTACCTGTTGCAGCCTGGGCAGCTGCCCCACTATCCTTTCCTTGCCTCTGCCATGGCACAATGTTAGGCCAAAAATATTGTGGGTGTCACGCAGTTAAAGGGTTACTGGGGTTCGGCCATTGTCACCATGGACAGCATGCAAAAGGGGGGATATGCTTAGCCCCCATGCCCCTGGCCCTCCCTGCCACTGCTCTGTGCTATGAGGACCCATCGACCCACTTACCCCCACCCAGGGCTAGCCTTCTGCCCTAACACCCCTTGCACTGCTGTTTTAAGAACCTCAAACTGCATGCCATAATTTGCAATAGTCCCTGTGGCCATCCTTGGCATTAGCTGTGCTGTGTCATTACCCAAGTGCCCCAGAGCTGCTGTGTGATTGTGTCTCACCAGCATTTCATGCCCCTTCAGAGGTATCTCTGTTAGTGGGTGACTTTGGCACCTCCATCCTGGCTACAGGCACGCCCAGCTTTTGTGCTCACTGTCCTCACTCTCAGAACCATCCTCCATGGTGGCCTGGTGCAGTGATGGGCTTTTCCTCCTTTCCAGCTCTGTTGAGTGCCGCTTTCCTGTGTGCTTACTCATGGGGGCCACTGTTCCGGATACAACCTTCCCTTCAGTAACACCCCATTGTTGGATTTTCCTGCCCCTCTAACCATCGCCTCCAGTGGCTCCTTTCTGGCTTATTGCACTGTCTTGCTGTAGAACTCCATGCATCTGCTGGTTGACTCAATACTTACCACAGCTAGTGACCAAGTTCCTTGCTCTGTTCAGCAGCTCCTGCAGATCGTTGTCAAGTTCAAGCCCTTCATAGACGTCCCATATATTCATAACGCATTTTGTTGGTCTCGCCCTCCCTCTTCTTTGTCATCGCTCTGATAGCTTGTGGGCTTGCACAGCTCCCTCGCTGAGCTTTTTCACCTGAGGCAAGAACTCTGTTTCCAGGCATGCTACCTGCCTTCTTGGCATGACTCACTTTCTTAGCTGAAGGGCTCAGGCTGTGTATACCTGTACCGGCTGGTGCTCCTGGATTGCAAGTTCCTGCAGCCAAAGCATGCAGGAAGGTTGTCCATGCTTAGGAGCCTTGTTTACTAATGCTGCACTGATATTTTTTGTTTAAGGAAAACCCTACTTTCAAAAGCAAAAGGCCACTGTGCCCCCAGTCTTGCCCAAAGTGTCCCTTTGAGTGTGTGTGGGTGGGGTTAGGTTGGTGCTGCACTAGAGGAGGGTGCTCGCATTCCAAAGGCGCTCCCGCTCCTGAGCAAGCAAAACCAACGTGGGCCAGAAGATGGCCAGTAGTAAAATCTCCAATTTCAAGACCGTTAGTTGAATCAAGGGCTGATGCGGCAGAACAGAATCCTCTCCTGCGGCACTCGCAACCCTGTAGAAGCTGCTGATTGAGCCGAGCCGTGTTAGCCTGGTATGCAGCCCGACCAGGACAGTGAAAAAAGGCAACTGCATGCTATTTCAATGCACATTTCAAGTTCTGTGGTGCCTCCTGCTCTGAAAACCATAGCGTCTTGCCACCTCCACTGGTGACTGGGTCCCTCACCAGCAGCTCACTTAGGTGAGGCATAACTCCTCACCAGTGGATCTAGCTCCTGGCAGCGAGGTGTTAGTCCCACAATGACAGCTCCAGCAATGGGTTCCCAGACAATGGTTCCAGCAGACGATGGGTCCAGCTGCAAAAGTGTCTTGTCTCAGCAGCGAAGGCATGTGATCCCTTGTGACCCCCTTGGCCATTTAAACATGGTGTCCCCACAGGGGGCTGCCCACTGATTGGTCCATTTAAAAAAAATGCTGGTCACTCAGGCAAGGCCATTTAACTCATTATTAACTACTGTCCTCCACTTAAAACTTTAACGCTTCAAATCCCACCTTTGGATATATACCAAGGCATTACTTTTTACCAGTTACCATAGATGATGTCTCTGACCTCATTTAATAAACACAAGCAAAATCCTATGGTGATTTGTTTCCCTCTTTCATCATCAATTCCTTTTCACAACACAGATTGCTACACTAAAAGATAGTTAATACTGTCATTCAGTATACACCTGACCCATCCTAGTAGCCCTAATATTCCAACCAATGCCTACTGAAAAAAGTTAAATCTGGACCCCAATAACCTTGTTAACTACTGCCGTATAAGTCTCCTAATCTTGTTTGAAAATATCTTAGAAAAATCAGTAGCACTTCTCCAAAATGTCATTGACTATCAAACTTTACTGGAAGCTAAGCAATCTGACTTCTGAATTCAAGGCAGTACAGAGGCTGCAAGCTTACAAATCAATGTTGTCAGGTAAATAAGAGAAGGAATACCTATCCTAAAAGGTCAACCTTGACCTTTCAACAGCAGGTTTTACTTAAAACGCTCGCCAGCAGCTTGTTTGCTGCATTGCTCACCGACAACAGATTCTTTAAATTAATTCTTGAAAATTTTACACATGTAATGGGTTTCTTTTAGTATCTATCCTTGCCAAATTCTCTCTTACAAACAAGCACACACACACATGCACATGTACACACACATACACACACACATACACACTAATTGGTGCCAGAAGCATTTCCTTGCACATATTTAAATATAAACCACCACTTGGTGGCACTCTGTGCGTATTTTTAAGCTACTCTTTAATATATCTTATAAAAATTATAAAAGCTGGACTTCAACCAGCAGTTTAATGTGGCATGTGGGTTTTGCCACTGCAGTGGACCCATGTGTATTACCTTGGCACTTTACCTTTTATGAGTTAAGCACTACCAACACATTTATCTTTATGTGCTCTCTGCACCTGCTGTACATTACATATGACATTATTTATTCTTTCTAAACCTCAAACCCACAAAAACGAAATGTATCCTCATCACTGATGGCAAATAATAACACAAAGGCCCTCATTACAAGTCTGGTGGTTACTAGACTACCAGACTCACAGATGGTGGTCAGACAACCCCCATTGTGACAGTCTGAGAGATATATTTCAACCCCAGCAGTCGGGCTGCAGGGGGACCGCCAGCTCAGCCACGATCAAAGATGCAGGCAGCCTGGTGGTAAGCGGCAGTCCTAATCCAACAGGGCAGCACTGAAAACAGCGCTGCCCTGGGGATTACGACCTCGTTCTCTGACAGCCATTTCATGGTGGTAGCACTGCCATGAAAAGACTGGTGGAAAACGGGTGTAGGGGGCCGCCTTGACCAGCACTCTCGCAAAGTTTGCTCCACCCTGCACTCTACAGCATTGCTGGCGGCTCGATTATGAGCCAGACGCAATGCTGTAAGCTAGTGTTCGCCCGCTGACCTAGCGGGAAACTCCTAATGGGCCCAGGATGGTGGTAGCCAGTATGGCAGCAACCTCCCCGTTGTAAGTTCAGCAGACGATGTAAACGTCCTGTCTAACTCATAATCAGGCCCAAAGTGTCTGGTACTTAAAAGATTTTGCATTCAAAATGTAAGCAATTGAATTTTATAATGTGAATCCTAAGTTTGATCTGCACAAATTTGATTTTTTATTTATTATGGGCATTACAACTCACAATGCAACACCACAATCACCTACTGATGTCAAGAAAAAAGTGGCCAAGGGGAATTCCTCCCTCTCTTGTGATTCAAAAAGAATGCACACATTATTTGTGAACATTTTAGTAATTGTTTAGTTTGAAATAGCACTTGCTGTAAGCTATCAAAATAGGATTACTCTCTCTGTACTTGGGCAGGCATGTGTCATCAGTGACAAATTCACAATGCTGGCACAATGTGAATGTGAATATGAATTCAAGGAAGGAGGTCTGCTGTTCCATACAGGTTCTATTCCAGAACTCAGTAGTTTTTTATCCTTGCCTCATTAACCTTCATCAGCAAGCATCCTGGAACATTTTACAAACATACCATGTGCCAAACCTTTACCAAACTCAATGAACTGTGTATATGTTTTGTTTTCCTGTGTTTTCTGTTGCACAGGGCAACCCAACCCACACCCATTCATGACCCGGAATGACAAATTTTTGTCCTCACAAAGAAATGGATATCAATATCTTAAAGAAAAAGTATGGAATGGCCTTAATCCTTAAGGAACTCACTTGAGATAACAGTTCTTCAACACAGCATTGTCGTGATGTATTGCACTCCTATTTAAAAAATGGATATGAGACATTTACTTCTGGTGATCTGATTGAAGGTACCTTAACTTCGTTTGAATTGATGTTAACTCACCAAAATGCCATGGGTAGCAGAAGTGACCACATGCTTTTTTACCAGTATAACAGGAGGTTACATCACATAACCCTAGATCTGTGGGCTTTACAGAAAATAAAATTACATGACCTTTGACACTAACAACCTCGCAGGAAGGTACATCACTGAAGTGAAAAAGTTACTTGCAAAAAATAAAACAGTGAGTTCAAGATTAAGACAATAAAATGTTTCTGGGGCAGGGGCACATTTATTGTAATTACCAAGCAGTTTTGTAACAAAGGCCTCCTTGGCCCCTGTGGTGCGGGGGGCCGAGCTCCAGAGACTCCCTTCAGCACAGTACACTGTGCATGTGTAGCGGGCCCCTGACTAGGTCCAGGGGGAGGGGGCCCCCCGCAAAGTACCTTGCGTGAGGGCCCTCTCAAGGTTAGTTATGCCAATGTTACCAACCATATGAAAACTAATTTGCTTCCTAATGTGAAGGATATAGCAATCAGTGTCCCAGTACAGCCATCAAATGCTGTCTCATGATGGGTGTAGACTAGAGCCAGCTTATTGTGTATTGTGTATATTGTATATGACTGTCTTGGACTTGTTGCCTGAAATGAAAGCTGACAACCCTCGGGTCTAGGACCAATAAACAGCAAATTGCTTCACCACACAAGATCGAAGCATCAATTCTTATAGATGTTTACAATAATATCAGAGTGGTGCTCAAACACTGCTTTCTGTATCATTTCAGATCCGATACACAAGGGCTCAACTTAATAGTTCAGTTTCCATATATCAATATAACTCTGACTCATGTACACATTTCAATTCCAGAATCTCAGTGCCCCCAAAGCACAACATTTTTGTAAACATTTTTCTGCACTATGAAAATGTCCCTGTTGGCTGGGTTTTTCCATGAAGCATCACAAAGCACCAGTTAGGTACACAGTCTTGACCAACATTGCAGTGCCCTAAATTAGGAGAGGTGGCTCAAGAGCCTAGTAAGCATTTCTAAAGGAAGGGAATCAAAGAAGAAACAATGAATGATAGAATAATAACATATACATAGGGACTACATACGATACCTTCCAGTGGTATGTGGGCAAGTGTTAACAGCTGTATGGTGTAATAATAGCTCTATGGTAAATAAAAAACAAGAGTGACTATTTAATACCAGCAGCTTTAGGAGTTGTAAATAGTTTAAGCCATATTTTGTCCCAAAGTTAGAAAGACAATGAGATAATTAAATCAAACTCCCATAACAATTCCAAAGGAGTTTTTTTCTGATGGAGATTGGAGAAATATGTTTTTGTAAATGAAGGCAGCTTTAGGAATAGTACAGTGCATAACATTATCAAGAGATGCAGCTCGTAATGGTAATAAGGAACCAGGATCCCATGTGATAATTGGGAAAAAATGTTTAATAGATATTTCTCCAAAAAGTCAGATAATTAATAATGTGTCTGTAAGTGATTAAGGTTTGCAATAGAATTATCTTTCATAAATTAGTGTGCATACATCATACAGTTTTCTTTTCAATGTTTGAAATAGAAAGATCTAATACATATCTTAAGAAATGTATTACCCAAATAGGAAACAATGCCGGAAAGTAAGTCTATCAAAGAATATTCTATTTATTACTTTAAATTGGATTTTTGGAGATTATTGTACATTTTGACATATGAATAATATCTTTTAAAGAAAAGTCCTTTAGTATGGAAAATTCAAATAATCCACATATTTATAGGTTGATCTTGAAAATCATTAATCATAGTACAAAATTGCCTTATTAAGATAAAAGAATGGTATCATTTAAAATCTGGGGATTTAATATCTCCTTTAAGTTTTGGGCATTTAAGTTTAGAGAGGGTGACATATGCAATGTTATTATTCCATAGAAATTGTATACAAATGGAGTCACATTGTTTAAATTATAAGCTAAAGATTTTAAATGGCAACATGGAAATAGTCTACAGTATAGAATATGTGGTACAATCATCATTTTAACAGTGTCAAGTTTTCCCTGCCATCATAGATGTAACAGAACCCAAATCAAGAGTAAGGCTTGTATTCTGTATTTCAACATAACTAAATTTTGGCAAAGTGATTCTCAAATAGTAGAAGAAAACCAATTACCAAGATATTTAGACTCTATGGGACAGCAGGTAAAGTTAATGGTAGTAAACATGTATTGATAACACTGAGGGTTCAAGGGTAAAATTCCAATCTTATTAAAATTGAGTTTGTTGCTGTAGACTGTAGAGGAGAAGGACATTTCTGGTAAAAATGGATCCAGGGAAGTGATACGATATCATTCGCATATGCAGATAACGTCTTTTCCAGAGAACCATGTTTGAAGCCAGATTTATAGTGAACTACAATGATTTAGTTCTGGGAAATGTTCCAAAACTTAGAAAAAGGAACAAAGGTGAGAGGGGGCAACCTTGCCTTGCACCTCAATGTAAATCAAAGTAGAGAGAAAAACAATCATTAACAAAAACACTAGCCCGGTGACCAGAGTATAGTAATTTGATGGAATAAATGAATAGTGGGCAAAAGCCAAACCAATGAGAGGTATCAAATTTAAATTGCCAGTTAATACGCTTAGAGGCTTTTTCAGCATCAAATGAGAGGGCAGCAAGTGGTATATTAAATTTTCAAGCCGGTCTACCAACATTGGAGAACATTCTAGCATCAGCAGCAGGCTTTCCCTTAATAAAACCTGATTGGTCAGATTTAACAAGACAATGAACAACAGATTCTAAGTAGGAGGCTAGAATCTTAGCAAAGATCTTACAATTATAATTGATAAGTGATACAGAGCTGTAGTTTTTACCAAATGTGGAATCTTTATCTTGTTTGATGAATTATGTTTATCAAGGCTTCACAAATTGAGGCACTCACTGTGGAGTCAGAAATGAAAGAGTTAAAAAGCTTTAATAATTTAGGAGCAAACATTTGAGACAAGATTGAAATGAGTTCAATAGAAAATCCATCTGAGCCAGGTCCTACTGCTTTTTTCAGATATTTAATTGCGCACGAAACCTCCTGACAGGTAATGTTGGTTTCTAACACATCTAATGAATCTGTAAGGAAGGGTGGTCCAAGGATTTAATCAAAGACATTTTGAATATTAGGTATGTAAGGGGTATAATCTTCAGTATATAGAATTTTATAAAAAGGATATCAGCATTGAAAATTGATACAGAATTAATAATAGCTTTGCCCTCTGGTTTTATTTCTGAATAAATAGTGAGCATTTTAGCAGCTTTGTTCTGTTCACCAGGGATTTTAGATTTGATATTAAAATATTGTATGCATCAATGTAGGAGGCTAGCCTGGTTTGTAGTGGGTACCTTGGGTACTTACACCTTAAACCAGGTCCAGTTATCCCTTGTCAGTGAATGTAGTAGTGTTCTAGCAGCTTAGGCTGATAGAGGTAGCTATAGCAGAGCAGTTTAGGCTGAACTAAGAGACATGCAAGGCTCTTGCAATACCACTTATAGTTACACAGTATTTATACACAAGTAAATACAATACTCAGTGTTACCAAAAATAAAGGTCTTTATTTGGGTGACACAGTACCAAAAATATCTTAGAGACAATACTCCTTCTGGAGGTAAGTATTATACACAATATATACACTAGACACCAAAATTCGACAAGTAAATAGTCATAGAACAACAGAAGGAAATCCTATAGAATGCAATGGGAGAAAATAGGTCTAGGGGCAACACAAACCATATACTAAAAAAGTGGAATGTGACTCACAAATTCCCCCCTAGACAAGTGCAGTGTGTGCAGAATCGCTGGGAGAGTAATAATACAGTAAAGGTAAGTAAATTACTCCACCTCAGAGCCCAGAAAAGCAGGAGTAAAGTACTGCAAGTTTCCTTAGGACACACTACACCTTGTTTTGGGGATTTTGCCGCAGCCAACCAAGTTTGCACAGAAAAACTGCTGGATTATTGGACCTGAAGAGATAGAAAGGAAGGAGACAAATTCCAGAAGTCGAAAGAAGTTCCAGGAAGGAAACAAGCCCCTGCTAAACCAGAAGAGGGTGCAAAAGAAGAGTCCCTGGTAAGTAAAGGACTGCAGAAATGCACTCTAGGAAGATGCCAAATGTTCCTGCATGATGCAAAAGATGTCCCATGGCATGAAGATCATTGCAGATGAGATTTCCTGTTGGAAGGCGCCAACAAACTTTGGCTACGACAAAAGTGTGTTTTTTATCACAATGGCGCTGGATGGACCCAGGAGGGACCTGGGGTCCTCAACTCTGTGTGAGAAGGAAGAGGGGGCTATCCGCACTTTAGAGAGCCCTCAGGATGCCAGCCAGCACCCCCAGAAGCTGCAGGATCTGGGTTCAAAGGAGGTGCAAAACACGGTTGAAGCAGCACAACAAAAGAAGGTCCCACTCCGCAGGAGAACAACTCAGTGAGTTGAGTGTCAGAGGGTGGAGTGCTGGGGACCTGGGACAGGCTGTGCCCAAAGGAATTTTGCAAAGAATGCACAGAGGCCTCAGGAGGTGAAGAAGACACAATACACACGGATACCATTGTTCTCAGGGAAGGCAAGGTCTTACCTCCTCCAAATTGCGTCAGCAGGACCTCAGGACAGTCTATGTTGAAGATGTCCACCCTCTGTGTCCTTAGGAGCATGCTTGTCACCATTAGAAGGGTACCGTCGTCGCCTTGGAAGGTGCCTGCTTGGAGCAGGGGAGTGACTCCATCACTTCACGGGAGATTTCTTTGGTCCTTCTGGTGCAGGATGAAGACAGGGAGTCCCCAGAGCATGCACACCATGGAAACTGTTGCAGTTACTGACTTGGAGCTGAGGTTGCTGAAGAAAAGTGTCTCTTGTAGACACTTTGTTGCAGCGTTTCTTGGAGCAGGCTGCGGTTGATCCGAGGTCAGAAGAGTCTGAAGTTGTTGCAGAGGATTCCTGAAGGAAACTTGCAAGCAGAATCTGAAGAGAACCCACATGAGAGACCCTAAAATGCCCTGAGAGGGGGATTGCCTACCTTATCAGGTATGAACCTATCAGGAGGGGTCTCTGACGTCACCTACTGGCACTGGCCACTCAGAGCCCTCCAGAGTGCCCCCACACCTTGCAAAGCAAGATGGCTGAAGTCTGGGACATACTGGAGGAGCTCTGGGCACTACCCCTGGGGTGTTGATGGACAGGGGAGTGGTCACTCCCCTTTCCTTTGTCTAGTTTCCTACCAGAGCAGGAGAGAAAGGGTCCCTGAACCGGTGTAGACTGGTTTATGCAAGGAGGGCATCATCTGTGCCCTTCAAAGCATTTCCTGAGCCTGGGGGAGGCTACCCCTCCCCAGCCTGTAACACCTATTTCCAAAGGGAGAAGGTGTAACACCCTGCTCTCAGAGGAAATGCTTTGTTCTGCCTTCCTGGGACTGGGCTGCCCAGACCCCAGGAGGGCAGAACCCTGTCTGTGAGGTGGCAGCAGCTGTAGCTGCAGTGCAAGCCACAGAGAGCTGTTTTGGCAGTACTGGGGGTCCATGGGTGGCAAAAGAAATGCTACAGCCCATGTGGATCTCCTGGAACCCCAACGCACTGGTTACCTAGGTACCATATACTAGATACTTATGAGGGGTGTCCAGTGTGCCAATTGAAATTTGTAAATGAAGACACTGGCCTACTGTGACAAATTTAAAAGCAGAGAGAGCATAAGCACTGAGGTTCTGGTTAGCAGAGCCTCAGTGACACAGTAAGGCAGTACACAGGCATTCACATTAGGCCACAAACTATGAGCACTGGGGTCCTGCCCAGCAGGATCCCAGTGAGACAGGCAAAAACATACTGACATACATGTGAAAAATTGGGGTAATATGCCAAGGAAGATGGTACTTTCCTACAATCAATCATAGCAAGCTTGTTTAGGTAAGAATTAAATGTACTCATGCAATGTATTATGGAGAAAGATTTGGAAGTGAGGTAAGCATCTTCAAGTGTCTTGATCTGCTGTAACAGGGGGGCATTTTGAGCCTTTACGCCTTTTATCTTGGCTGAATAAGCAATAATAAAGGCTCAAAATGAAGCCTTAATTGCACCCCAATTGGCAATGAAAGTGTCCTTAGAGTTGTTAAAGTGGAAAAAATCTTACATAAAAGCATTAGCTTCAGGAATGAAGTGATCTTGTGACAATAGGAAGTTATTGAATCTCCATCTACAAATTATTTAATCCAGATTGGAGATGTCAAAGGAATACAATTTTCGGGCATGAACAGAGATGAAAATGGACCCAATTTCAGCAGATTCCAGAGTGGGGAGTAATTATTTAGTACATAAAATATCGGTTTTGAACATTGTATTATGTACCCTGGAAAATAGAGCTTTCTAATGTATCAAGATTACATCTCCTCCAAGCATCAAATAATGTTCTAGAAGCAATTGTGGATGGAATGCTTTATGGATTTATCTGGCTTGAACGTGTACTGAGGCTTTCTGTCCTCAAAGGGATCTAACAATTGGTAACAGTTACCAGCCATAATAGCATTGCAGGTAGACATGTTAGCTAACTGTGCATTAATTAAATGCCAGAACTCATGGTCAGATTTAATACGGCCAAATACACTAAATAAAGTTAGATGCTTGTATCAAGCATACCATTAACTAACACCCGTTTTCTGTCATTGTCACATTCAGTAGAAACAACTTTTAGTCTCATAGTTTTATGACAACGAATAGCCTCACAACCTTTATGGGCCTCTGCTGGAGACAAGAAACCTGACCAAAGCATTGTCTATTCAAGATAGCAATTTCAGATCCATGACAACGTTTTTCCTGTAGAAAAGCAATTTTAGAGTCAAAATTAGCTAAATGAGTGAGTTCCTTTTGCCGTGTGATTGGGCGTTAGAGATACCAGGAGACAATGATAATGTTAAACATATTCAATATATAGAGGGTACAGATACAGGCACAGAGGTGAAAAGCTACAAAAAGACAAAAAAAATCTAATAACATTGATTGTACAAACCAAAGGATAAAATCAAGAAGAGCACAAACATTCAAGTAATAGGTAGCCATTCATAAGAAACAGAGAACAAAAGAAAGGGAGAAGTGCAAAATAGAAATAAATAAGAAAGCAGAAAGGAGAACAGACAAAAGATAAACATCCAGATCTGACTTGAAGAACTAGCGAGGAGACACTTAAGATATGTCAACGCCATAACAAGGTTAACAGCAGAGCAAAAATACATTAAATAAGTAAAAGTGAGCCGTTTTAGGGGAGGACAGCAGTACATGTTAACGTTTTTGAACAGTAGACTCCATTGCATGTGAAGTAATATTATGCAGGAACATTTTCAATTTAACAGGGTCCACAAATGATTTAGTAGTGCCACCATAGGCATTCTGAATAGGCAGGGAGGAGGAAATCCATAAAAACTATTCAAGTGTCTCATTTGAGATCTCCAGAGGAGAAATTCATTAAGCCAATACTCCTTGCAATAATTGCATTGTACAGGTTCTGAGATACGAATATGTTTTGACCAGACAATTCATCTTTTATCTTCATGCAAAAAGAACAAGGTGATGGATGGAATCCTTGATCAAATCTCAGCCACTGGTAATCGTTTGGGGCTGCATCCTAATCCATCATTTTGTTTGCCTACCGTTCCACCTCAGTTTGGACTCAGTCACATTCAAACCAGCCTTGACCCTGTCCCTCATTGAAACAGTCCAGCCCAAACTGCCAGACTAGGTCTTCCCTGAGCCACAACATAAGCAATCTAGGACTGGTTTTCCCTAGCCAAGCCTCTTCAACCAGGTATAGCTTCGTTTTTGTTGCATGGGAGCCTAGGACCCATGTCTGGGCATATCCAGTGTACTTAGGGTAGAAAATGCAAAAAGAACAAGGTGATGGATGGAATGCTTGAATTAATCTCAGCCACTGGCCATCACTCTGGACCACATCCTAATTTACCCACCATTTCACGTCAGTTTGGACCCAGCAGAGTCATTCAGATGAAAGACTCCTTGAAATGGCGGCTGTGTGGACATGCCTGGTTAGTGCAGTAAGCTGTAAAATTCTGCAGAAGACAAAATTATTCCACCCCAGGAGCACAACTGGAAAGGAAAGGAACTGCAAGGAATTGCAAGCTCTCGCAGTGAGGAGAAAAACGTGGGTGTTACGCTGCACAAAACGGCACCCGCCCACATACTGAGGAAAAGGTTATTCATCACTGCAGTATTCAGAGAGACAAAGGTTAATCCAAAAAAAGTTCCATGGGAACAGAGTCTTTCCAGAAAGAAAGGCAGGGCCAGGAAAATCTTGAAATAGGTCATCACATGGCTTTTTTTTTAAATAACAGGCTCCGTGCACTGCCAGAGTTCACAGATCCGTCACCATCTTGCTTGGCACGGAAGTCACACCCCTGCTGTATAATCTTTGATAACAGCAATTTCAGTCGGGCTTAACCTGAAGTGGTAATTAGACAAAAAGAATATAATTATTCCAAGGGGTATCTAGGTGCAGGATATCCTGTGGCCTGAAAGCAGTTTATAAGAAGCACGCCTTCAGAGAGTTCAAATAACTACCAAGTAAGTGAAGTTTTGGAATGCTTGAGGGAGAGATAGCCATTGAAATCTGGGCACCAAGAATAATTCAATGTTTTTTTTTTTTTTATGGTTGATGGGGCTGGAAGTTATATGTTGAAAAATTAAGGGGAGGTTCCAGACTTTTAGTCCTGATATGATGGATCAAGAGATGCTATCTTATGGAGGATGAAGGAGGAAGGTCTTTAGTAATTTTGAGAAATATCCAAGTGTTGATGACATATGACTGAATTTTCACAACAAATTTTAGTAGTTGGTGAGAAAGGGCAGTGAGATAGATAATAAACAGGACAGAAGAGATCAGTGAGTCTTGTGGAACAAAATAAATCATGGCTGCGATCTAAGAGAGGAACATACTTAACCCTTTGAGATCTATTTGCTAGACATTCTTTAAAAATTAGGAGCGCAAGTGGATGATGATTACAGATAACCCCTATTGCAAAATATCATTGTTCACAGTAATCACTGGGGCCCGGACATCAAACAGTACCAGTAGTGCCTCATGCCTGTTGTTTTAAGGGTCTCCTACCACAGCTTCAGGGTGCTATCTCAGTACCATGGCCAGGCCTAAACCCCAATGGAAGCAAGGATATGCGAGTGCAAGTGTCAAGGAAGAGCTGTAATTGATCAACAAGTTCATTTTCAATAATTTCGGCGATGACAGGCATGGTGGTAGTCGAGCAGAAGTTTGGTAAAGTTCCTCGATACAGATTGATTTACTTTTAAAAGCAGGGTGATTTATTTCTAATTGAGGCATAAGAGAAACTTACTGTCACAAATGTTAGGGTGCATTGGGCTGACATCATGGTGAGGGATCGCACAACTCCGAGGGTGGACATAGAAAAGCACAGAGTAGAGAGGATGGACCATGAGTCCATATACGCTTGTATATAACAGAAGATTTGGCTGCAGGCTGCCATTGAAGCGATGAAAAACTGTACAATGGAAGCTAACCCCAACAACGTAGATTTCTAAAGCATCTGTGGGGCTACTTCTGGTTTAGAAAATTCATTTTCCTAAACTGGGAGCTTGTGGATGCCCTATTTGGCCTGGCAAATGTGCTGCTGGGCTGGAGAGAGCCTACTGCGCATGTTTGTTTGACTGGCCAGAGACGGCCAGCCAAACAAACATGCACTCTGAGGGGAGTGCACAGTGCACTCCCCTCTGCTCGTCACCCCCAATGCCCCACACCGTTCACAAGGAAATCTTTTCCTTGTGAAAAGATTTGCAGCGGTTGCTGCTAGCGGAGGGGAGGTGGACGCTCCTCCACCATAGCAGAGGAGCTGCCACTGGGTGAAAGAGCAGAATGATTTGACGTATAGACGTATGCTAATGGGTCAACAATAGAGTCTGTGACTATGCTGTTCTGTAGAATGGAACATTTTTTTTCTACAGGATGAGCTATCTATTCACGGAAGAATTAGGAGGTAGCTGCTGTACAGTTTTTATGGACATTCCTTGCCAGATCTTCTCTGTTTTGTTTAAGAAAAAGGTGCTAAAAGAGTGGCTTAGGGAGTGATAAGGAGAAATTGCTGATAAAATTAGTCCGAACTTACATTGAGACAAAATCTTGTTTAACAGCCTTTGGCTCAGAAAGCTGGCCTCTGGAATGTATTCTATGGAGTAGAATGTTTTAATTGTGAAAATGGCTTTAAAATAAACTTACTGGATATTCCTTAAACGCCATCTGGGGAGAACAGGTGATTCTTAAATGGATGCTAAGTCCGCCTATTCTTGTTTCATTGTTTTATTTATTTGTGATGAAGTGAGTACCAAGCTGCAACGTGTAACCGAATCCTAAAAGACTAGAACGGGCAACCTTCTTCCCTAGACTTTCGATAGAAAGGGTGAAGAGGTCAACCCTCAAACTCAATTCTTGCAAAAATTACATCTTGGACATGTTGCAGACACAAACTGAATACCCATCTTTAAACACAATTGGAAATTATTGTGAGGAACTTGACTAAAAATGTATATTATATGTTATGTTACATGTATTAGTATGGCACGCATTGTGCCATAGGCATGGACTCACAACACAAATCGATGTTCTTACTTTCTCGTCCTGGTTTCAAGGATTCCATCTCCGACTACCGCCTGGTGTTTGTGGGTTATTCTAAATAGCAGGCAGTGTGAAGATAATTTTGTTTTGTTGTAGACAGAAGTTGAGCAAGTCGTGTGGGTGCGGACAGAGGTTGAGCTCGTATGCACACATGCTACTTGTACCATTGGGCGTGTGCGTTGCTTAGCAGAAAAGTGGAGGACAATGGCTGGACAATAAGCACTGGTAGTACAGAGACAAAGGGGACGCGCTTCATCAAATAAGCCATAGTGAGATGGGTGATTGGAGATAGCCATCAGGCTCTGAAGGCCAAAGACTAGGTCAAATAACAGCAGTAGGCCTGGCTCGGTAGTAATCATTGGGGTACGCGGACAGGGATGTGTAGACCTGCAGCCTAAAGGCTAGGCAGACAGCGAGGATAGAGCAAGATCAGACGGGTGACCCATTTACAGTAAGACTCATACTGTGGGGTGGCTAGGAATCATGAACAAAAAGTGATCTGCAAAGTTAATTGCCTAGCAAAGTAAAAAGGTTCTAGCAGTGTATCATACAATGGGAAAGGTGCAGGTGACGTCAGCATCCACCCTCTACTCGGCCCCTCATAAAGGCCCACGGCTCCTTCCCTACATATAACCATGTTTCTGAAAAGGTGGAATTATTGGCAATCAACCAGACTTACATTGTTCACACATGGATCATTCTCTATGCATACCTTAATGCCATGGACAAAACACTATTTTGGTTAGCTCAAGAAGCTGTGCCAATCTACAAGAGAGTGAATCATTTTTAAAAAGTCCGGTTACAGCCCATATCTAGAAACAACATAACGTGTGAACTGCCACTACCACATTTCAAATGCTTTGTGCTTATTTAAGTTTGCTTCAGCATATGGTGTTACCCTCTTTAAAATGTCCTCCATTAGGAGGAACAGTGGCACAGTTCATTACTGTGTTGCATATAGGTATGATCGCCATTTCGGTCTCCCAAACCAGTATCGTTTTCCTGAGACTTGCCTGTTATGAGCATTTATCAGGGAAAATGGGCGATAAGACTGACACTGTTGTAGGTCCTTGTGGGGTTTGAGCAACACCACCACCAGTGCCTCCCACATTGACGCAGTTAGTGCTTCCTTTTCGAATGCCTCATTATGAACAGCTAGAAACCTCAGCGCTAGCAAGCCAGAATAGATCTTGCAGGATTCAAAGGTTAGTTCATCGTCTACTGGCGTTTTACCTGATGTAATATGTTGTATAGTATATTCGATCTCATGACCAGCAAGCTGCATTCTGTTCTTCTATTGCCTGCGGAAATCGAAGATTTAGTGACTGCGCTGATTAAGGACCTGACTGAATCTAAGGAGTTCTTCTTGTCAAATACCTTCACCACCTAGAGCAAAAGCAAAGGCAAAATGGGAGTTCAATCAAGAAACAGAAAGAGAATAGGGTAGGGTACTGGCTGCCTGCAAATCAGTAGGACACAAATCCATAGTTTTAAGACGTACATTACTCCACAACCAGAACATTAAATGAACCTATTAGTAGACTACGGGTGTCTCTGTACGTCATGTTGATTCAGGCGCTTTCAGGCGCTTTCATTCACACGGGGTTGTCTGGTAATATCTATTCCTTCGGAGATAGTTATCAAGATACTTTCTGAGATTATAGATAGGAGATCGATAGTTGACCCTGTTTCGGTTATTGTGAATAGAACTGATTAATAATAAGAATACATTGACTACTAAGCTCAGGACTTAAGGCAAACAGTGCATGACTCTGCCATGGAAATCTAGTGCAGCGCCTAGAGTGGACCGGTGGAGAAGGGTTCCACAGAAATAGTTGCAGGTGGGTAGGTGACTCAGGCGATGAGCTTTTGCACAAAGGGGGCACATTGGAGAGGTACAATTCGCGGTAGGTTTTGCCAATGTTTATTCGAATTCCGACTAACAGTGTGTAAGAATATTTTAACAAAAGTCATGACTAAAACGTGAGGCTACTTATGACCCTCCTGTACGTGATGTAGACTTGCATCCTGAGTGTGCCAGTGACTGAATGTTTTTGGTTAAAATACTATCTATCTATCTATCTATCTATCTATCTATCTATCTATCTATCTATCCAATGAAAAAAAGGTTCAACCTTTATTATAGTTGGGAAAAATGTATTTATTCATTCTAAGAAAAACCAAAACTGAGATACACAAACATTAAAAATTCTTCAGCTATAGTTATACATTCCATTAATAATTTATGCACCACCTTCAACTTTATTTATTCTTTAGCTACAAAGAAAAGTTAAAGTGCACAAAAATTTTAATTTCTAAACTTGGACTTCTAGCTTTAATTTTTAATTTACACAACACCTTCAAATGATAACTCACGCACTTCCATAAACAGTTTATTCAACTCGGTAGCCACACTATATTAAGTATAACTTGCGCCATCTCCATGCACTGCTTATACCCTGTTATATTACATCAGTTATACCATCTAAAACATTATTATTGACAATAATATGTATGACATCGTAAATCATATCTTTGGTGCAAGCCTAGTGCATGGTATAGTGGTGAGTTATTAGTTATAGTGGCTACAGACTTGAAAAAGCTATGTAGGGGAGTAATAATTTGTAAGTGTTGAATAATTTATAAATTAAAAATACAAGTTTAGAAATAAAGAATTTGTGTACTTTAACTTTTGTGTAGCTGAATAATAATACATTTACATAAATTTAATGGTCGTGTGTACATTTTTAAATTAGAGGTACTGTGTAGTGACATAAGGGGGAGTGCCATATAGTGGGATAGTGTAAAGAAGAGTGATGTAGAATGGAGTGTTGTATAGTGTAAAAGGGTAAGGCATAGTGGAGTGGCACATAATGGTGTGATGTACAGTGTGTAGTGCATTTGGTGACATGACATAGAGTGGAGTAGCATAGAGTGGAGGGTTGTAGAGTACAGTGGCATAGAGTTGGTTGGCATATAATCGAATGGCATACAGTAGAATCGCGTATATTAGAGTGTCGTAGAGTGGAGTGGCGTAGAGTGGAATAGCATAAAGTGGAGTGTCCTACAGAGGAGTTGAGTACAGTGGACAAGTGTATACTGTATTGGAGTCTAGTGTGGTACCTCACAGTGGACTGGGGTACTGGAATATCATACAGTTGAACACCATGCAGTGGAATAGCGTACAGTGGAGTGGTGTAGAGTTAAATAATACTGACTGTTACAGGCAAGTTTAGTGACATAGAGTAGAGTGGCGTGGAGTAAAACAGCATACTGTAGAGTGACATAGAATGGAGTGACATACAGTGGAATAGGGGTAGGACATAGTAGGGTAGAGTGGATTGGTGTAGAGTGGAATGGCAGACTGCAAACTGGCATAGACTGGAGTGGCATGGAGTGGAGTGGCATAGAGTGGGGTAACATAGAGTGGGGTGGCACAGAGTGGAGTGTGGTAGAGTGCAACAGGAAACAGTGGAGTGACAGAGTGGAATAGCATATATTAGAGTGGCATAGAGTGGAATATCATAGAGTGGAATAGTGTAGACTAAATTGGCATCTAGTGTAGTAGTATACAGTGGAGTGGCATAGACTGGAATGTCATTCGGTTCAGCAGCATATAATGTAATGTCAGATGGATTTATAGAGCACTACTTGTCACCTGTGAGGGTAGCCAGGCACTGCGTAGGTGAGTGTAGGCATGTGGTGAAGCTGGGCTTGAATACAGGTAGTCTCGATGGTCATGCAAGAAGACTAATTGAATAGCCAGGTCTTCAGCTTCTTGCAGAATTCAAGACGTGGAATAGTGTACCCTGGATTGGTGTACAGTACAGAGGCGTGCACAGAACTGTGTTAGATTGGAGTGGAATATAGTGAAGTAGCATCGAGTAGAGTAATATACAGTGATGTGACTTAGAGTGGAGTGGTGTATAGCGGAGTGTTGTACAGGGGAGTGATGAAGAGTAAAGTGAGGTACGGTGTAGTGGCATACAGTGGAATAGCATAGAATACAGTTGTGTAAAGTGAAGTGTGGTACACTGGAGTGGCATACAGTGGAATAGTGTACACTGGAGCGGGTAGATGGAGTGATGTACAGAGTAGAGTGTGATAGCATAGAGTAGAGTGGCATACAGTGGAGTAGCATGGAGTACAGTGGCATGCAGTACAGAGCAGTGGCATACAGTGAAATATTATAGAGTAGATTTGCATAGAGTGAAGTGACGTACAGTGTAGTGGAATAAAATGGAGTGTTGTAGAGTGGAATACTGTTGAGTGGAGTGTTGTAGAGTGGAGCAGCAAACAAGGTAGGAGGGTAGAGTGTAGTGACCCTCAGTGTAACAGCATACTGTGGAGTGGCATTGATTGGAGTGTTGTAGAGTGGAGTGGTGTACAGTTGAATAGCATAGAGTGCACTGGTATACAGTGGAGTGCTGGAAAGTGGAGCAGGGTACAGTGCAATGAGATGGACTGTATTGGCATACAGTGGAGTAGCAGACAGTGGAATGGTGTAGAATGGAATATTATTGAATGTTACTGGTGTACGGTGTTGTGACGTGCAGTGTGGTGGCATACATTAGAATATTGAAGAGTACAGTGGCATAGAGTGGAGTTTTGTACAGTGAAATAGCATACAGTAAAGTACGGTAGAGTGTACGGTAGAGCAGAGGCGAGTGTAGTGTCGTACAATGGAGTGATGTACACTGTAATAGTGTACAGTGGATTATTATAGAGTGGAGGGTTGAATAGTGGCATGGTGTACAGTGGAGTGGCATACGGTGCAGTGGTGTAGAGAAGAATATCATACAGTGCAGTGTGAACACTGTAGTGGTGTAATGTGAAGTGGCATAGAGGGGAATAGCTTAGAGTGTAGCCCCATAAATTGGAGTTGTGTAGAATGAAATAGCATATAGTAAAGTAGCATACAGTGGAAGAGTGTACAGAGTATTGGCGTATACTGGTGGAGTGGTGTATTGTGCACCAGTATACATTGCAGGGGTATGGAGTGAAGTGGTGTGGAGTAGAAGGGGGTAGTGTGGAGTGGAGTGGCATATAGTGTAGTGTTGTAGAGTGTAAAAGTATGGAGTGGGTGGCATAGAATGAAATGGCATAGAGTGTAGTATTGCACAATGGAGTGTGGTATTTGAAACAGATGTAACATGAAAGTGTGTTAACTGAGGTAGATATAATGTGACAGGAATATATGTTATTTGGAGTAAATATTAATTTTAGATATTTGTGAATGGTGTAAGTAGTTTTAAAGTTATATTTTTCTAAGAAGTTTTAAATTGTGATTTTTTAAAATATTTAGTTATATATTGTGCGGCAGGAAACTACAATTTGCAGTATTGCGAGGTACATGCACATGATAAGGCACTATGTGATTGGTGATTGGCTGAATTTACTGCAGGTAAAAGGCAGCCATGCATTTTTTCAATACATTTTTTCTGCGTTATGCGTTCTGTGTTTCGATGTGTTCTGGGTTAGGGTCTTAGTTCTAGCTAAGAAGCAGGTTGTATTGTTGTTCCATACCTATTACAGCTTTATTAAAGTGTCACTTGGCAGTGAAACATATTAATAATTTTCTACATATTTTTACGGACGTTTAGGGAAAACTGCACATTTAAAAAAAAACTTTTGAAGCAGCCTGATAATTTGGTGGTATTCCCACACTATTCAGTATTTCTTTTTACTTAAGATTTAATTATGTTAAAAATAGAAAATACACTGTAGTGCATTATATTTGTACAATATAAGGTAGGACTGCGCATTTTGCACTTTTTACCTTTTTTATTTTAGGTGCTTTGGTACTCCTGAGACAGTACCATGGTATTCCGTACATTTTCTCTTAAATGTATAGAAACGTATAAATATTTTCCTTCCCTACCTATTACCACTATAATGCCTAAGCAGAAAATGGCCGCCTTTACCTTTTGTAATGACTGTCATTAGCCAATCACATTATGACTTGTCATTGATATGTACTGCGGTACCCCTGCAAAATACCTCAAAATACAGTGAAATTTCATGAAAATACCACAGCCACAGGTATTACCAAGTTAAAACATCTTAGAAGTTAAAATACTTATCTTACTTACCTGTAGTGCCCAAAAGGACCCACACACAATAATGTCTAAACCTGCCAAATTTCATTAAAAGTAATGCAGCCGTTTTGGCTCTATGTCTGTCTAAAAAGTCCAATGAAAATGTATTTGGGAAGAACTCATTTTGGGAACCGCTTTTTTTTCTCCACCTTGATGAATCACCACAAACCCTTGCATCATGGCCAATGTACAAAAAGCAAAAGCCCTGCAAAGTCTCATGGTGATCCATCAAGTGGGGACAAAAGTATTAGCAGGCAAATACCAGAGGAATTCCTATACCTAAGAATCCTAACTATAACTTGAGTGGCTACCACCACTCTGTAATAGATAGATAGATAGATAGATAGATAGATAGATAGATAGATAGATAGATAGATAGATAGATAGATAGATAGATAGATAGATAGATAGATAGATAGATAGATAGATAGATAGATAGATAGATAATGCGAAACAAATGGCAAGTAGACTTGGTTATAACATTGAAAATGTGTTGTTCAGAATGTCACTGAATAAATGAAGAAGGCTGCTCACACTTGAGTGTGCACACAGTGCTTTTCAATTATCCCCTCTCATTCTCTTCACTTATGTTTTATAGATTAAGAGCAATTTCTGCGCCGGCACTCCCTGAATGGACAGGAACGCACTGTATCAGGTAAATGCAGTGCACTCCTGAAATTTTGTTTTGGCATATGGCAGCACAGCTAAAAGACTTGCAGCACTGCCCTACTCCAAATGTTTGTAAACGAGGTCCTAAGGGTCAGGGGAACCAGAGGGTTGGGGCACATGCCACACTTACTGCATCTCTAAAACTACCAAATTACTCAACACCACACAGACACACATTTCCTTCCTTTGACCTTTTATTTTTTTTAACAGATCAGTGAATTCTGAGAATAGAAGTCCTGTATTAGGCAGTTAAAAAATTGGGCTAATGCACCTGAAACAGACAATTCTCTAGCACCACAGATGATGACAGAACCTTGTAAGCAGAGAGTGAAACAGCAGAGATGACAAACTGAGAGCCTGTAAATAAGAAAAAGCGAAAAAAGAGATGACCAAGGACATATTTAGCAACCAAAGTCGTATAATATCTTGTAGTCAGCCACAAATAGTACTTAATGTGTGCCAGTGTTTGCCAGTGCTAGGCACTGGTACCTATTTGTAAACACAGGCACGTATTTATTGGAATGTACCACATGGTGGAGCTGTGTGTGAATTTCCTAGTACCCTTGAAGTAATAAAACTAGGGCTAAACCTACAGTTACAAAGTGAGTGGTGTCAGTTGCAGTGGACTCGCATGAAATACGTTGGGCCCCAAAACTTAGTTTTTCAAAAATTATGCACTGCCCACAAAACAGGCCATTTTAGCATATTGCGCCTTTTCACAAGAGCACTCAAAAACCTGCCCAACTACATGCAGTCAACAAAGGAAAAAGAGCTAGCTTGAATCCCAGATGCCCTTCTAAGTCGATGGATTCAAAATCAGCACAACCAGGCCACCTGGATAGCAGGCACCTGCATGTTCTAGTCTCTTTGCATGTCTTGGTGACATACATAGGAGGAAAATAATTACCATCAATCCATAAGATCAATAGAAAACAGAAGGCTGTTGAAAGGCTATGAATTGTGCAAATGGTAGGAATTCCTGATCTCTTATTCCCACCTTAGACACTTAACAACTTTCAATTTGTTGCTGAAGGCCTGAAGGACGAACAGGGGATGGCTCTTGTGGAGTCGATTTTGATTTCTCTTCTTGACATTTGACAGCCACCTTTCCTTTAGCGTGTGAGGCAGAGGCCACAAGGGCTGTGCCAGGGTTAACGAATAGCAAGCTAGGGTAGAAGCTGACACTCTTTATGACTCTTAATCGAACTCAATGTATATATTTATTGGCACACTGCAACTTGCCTATTTTTGTTTTACAGTGAATAGTCAGTTTGCTGTTATTTGTTGGTCAATATGTTACATAGACGATAAAAATGACGGGTAACAATGGACACCCTTAGCTGCATCCCTTTCCGTATTTAAGGACATTATTATACTTCCATTATGGATATCAAACACGACAGACATACGTACTGTTTTCGAATTAGTTAGTGGAGTAGGTGTTTTTTGTTGCACCTGATAAAATCAGACTTCCTGGAACTTGGAATTTATTGAGTGTGGTAAATAGCATCTTTTTCAACTTTTGGGGGATTAACAAGCCGATTTTGCTGATTGATGCACCAAATATTGCATGTCATAGTAAATACTGTATTATTTCTCCAGTTAAAATCCATCACGTTTTACTTACCAAAATTTAACGAAGGGTGAAATATTTGAGTAATTACCAGGTTCAGTAAATACCACTCTTCTCAGCATTCTGACCACTGAGCAAAAAGACGTTTGCACAGTGGTGGGAAAACGCAGACTTACTCGGAATCAGGGCCATATTATTTTCCTAAATACAAATTCCATCATAAAGCCACTGAGGAGGCAGTATAAATTAACATAACCAAAGCTTATAGGTCTGGCTTGAATTTTTGGTTCACTGGAGACACCGTTTTTTCTGTATCAGAGGGTAGTGACTTAAAACGTTACTAGCAATGCACTGAAACAGATACAAATAGGTGTGTGAGAAGACTGCAATAACTTGAGGTCCCACGGGACTTCACCGCCCTGCCTTCAACCTCATGATAGCAAAAATCTATGAACAGAACATTGAAGGACTCCTTTTGATGAAAGTGGGAAGAAACGTGTACTATGCTTTTATTTTTAGGAGGCCAAATTACGGAGGAAACCATCAACATAAAGTTGCACATTCACTTTTCATGTCTAATGATTTGCATTTGTTTCTATGTCTTAAGTAAATATGCCGACGCTAGGATTCAATGTTTGATGACGATAGTAAATAAAACTGATTTAGGTTCTAGAAAGTCACCCAAAAAGTGACTGCAATTTATCTTGGTCATTTCAAGAAAACAAGTTAGGCGAAATGGATTCTCAAATTAGGCATTTTTACCAACGTTTTCTCCAAAGATTACGTAAAACTGTGTTTCTCAACTAAGGTAGTAAACATTAAATATTGATCAGTATTCTAAAATGTTCACGCACTTAAAGAGAATGATAGTGAACTCAGCCGTCTACATGTTTTAGTAACCATTTTGTCTGTACTTTTCAAGATCTGTTCCGCAAAGAAGTTGGTCTGATCTGTAGAATAGTGTTTTGTTTTGGTCCTCTATCATGTTTTTAAGGCTTTGAGCCACTTACACCCCATGTCTGTATGCCCTCCATAGTTCTTCTCCGACTCACTTGGAACAAGGGCCTGAGTAGTTTGTTTTCCTGATTCTATTCTTCCTGGGTGAGGGAATCTAACAAAACTCCAATCCTTCTTGTTATTATTGGGTTATTCTGGAGTGATTATTTTTTCCCTCATTTGTACCTAGAAAATGTCCAGTGTTCGATGATTTTCTCATCTTGGAGGGACTTCATGACACCTGTTGGGTACTCAGGCCTTTTTTAAGCAGCCTTGTCTGTATTTTTAGTCCAGGCAGAGTAAAACTGCTAGGAAAAGCAGTGAAAGCTGGCATTTATTCTTTTGCAACATAAATCAAAAACAGCAAGCACATAAAGGAACCTGTTACAAAGTGTGTGAGAGCTGTCAAAACAGTTTTCCTAAGCCTGTATGGCAAAGAAACAAACTTACTTGACTCTGGCGGAGGGGGGACTAGGCATACCTCATCTACTGCGATACTACGAAGTGGCCCAACTCCGATACTTCGTGGAATGGGGTAGACAGACACTGAGAAACACTGGACTTCATAGACCAAGCAGGTTGCTAGAATTTACATATGGCCCTGGATACCCAGACCCCACCGAAAACCAGGGGTTTATATATACCCAGTTACACAAGCAACTGTGGGGGTGTGGGATAAAGTACAAGAAGCACAACATCTTTCCTTCTGCATCTCCCTTCAGACCCCGTTTATGGGGAACCTAGCCCCCCCTCCCCGGTGGCACGGGGGTACCGAGGTCCTACTTTATTCAATGGCAGGAGTCTAATTATAAAAGGTAGAGGACTTTTTTGATCTGGATGGGGCTATGGATTTTACATAAATCCAGTTGAATTATGGTCTTTCCTCTGCTGCCTACTGGCAATATCTCTCCATCTTCACTGACTTCTGCAACCCCATATCCACCCACATGCTAATCGACCCCTCAAATCATTTTAAAAAATGGCTCCTCATCTGCCACTCCAATAAGGTCCTCCTCTCCTTCTTTTATGCTTTTCCTATTACACCAGCAACTCTCATTACTTTACTGCAACAGCGACACTAGGAGCTGGAACGTGAACGCATATTTACACACAGAAAAATGGCATGACGTCTTCGAGAGAGCCTGTACCTCTGCCTCTAGTACCTCTGGGTAAAGAAATGCTGCTCACAATAGTGCACTTGTGTTACTATACAACTGCTAGAGTGGTAAGATGGAAGCAAGGAAGAGACGACAACTGCTAGGGGATGTGCGAGCAGACTGGCACATTGACACAACTTTTTTGGTACTGTCCCAAAGTACAACGTTGGTCAGAGGTCTTGGCAGATGTTGACAAGATGTATAAAATAGAGCTCTCCATTTTCCCCAGTTATATTCTACTGGGCCTCCCAAACGCTTTAACATATCCATTGACATCAGCACAGGCTATTACCAGGCTTTTCTGTCCGCTGAGGAACAGATACATTTCTGATGTGGCTAAAGTGGCTCTATACATTATGGGGGTTCATTAGAATGGATAGATTGATGGTGCTAGTGGATCACATATTGCTAAGCTTTGACAGAATCTGGGCCCCCTATATACTGTTTCTATCTGACGAATTCAGGGAGCTGACCTGCCCAGCACATCTACAAATAGTCCGCCTCACCTAAGCAGATCGTTCTGCCGTTTGATAAGTAGCCGTGAGAACCTCAGAAAATCCCCTTCACCATATGACTGGAGCGCACACTGTTCTTTTTTAAAACTGTTGGGCACCCCTTCCTTCCCCCACTGCCTTTCTCCCAAGCTCTTCCCTCCCTACCCCACCTACCTCCTTCCCCCCTTGTTTCACATTTTTTACTTTTTCACTATTGTTGCAATTTCCCCCGTATTGCTCCGCACAGGCCTTTGGATGTAGCTGGGTTGTATGTTGTATTGTATCCTCACCTAAAACAATAAAACAGATTTAAACCTAAAACAGTTTTGTATTGATTATTGTAGCAAATAGAGGGCTGACTGTTCTATTAGGAAAAAATCCTGACATGTTTAGATGTATTTCTTTTTCTCCTATCAGGTCATGGCTGGTCTAAAATCGCAAACCTTCTACAAATGCTTGGCATTTTTCCTAGGAAAGGTGGCAACCCAACTATGGGCCTAATGTAAGTCTTGGCAGAAGGAGATACTCTTATAGGGTTCATAATACAGTGGACAGGATATCCGTCACGTTTGTGACAGAGTATTCCCTCTGCAAAGACCTAAATCAGGCCCTATATTTTCTTTTTATAATTCACTCTTTTCATCTCCACTGTTGTTAGTCCTACTGGACACACAATTTCTAAAGGAGATTCTGCAACACTCTGTTCTCTTGGTGTATCTCAGTGGTTCCTCTTATCTTTTTCAGATCTGAACATTCAAACGAGGTTTCATCATACATTACTATTTGTTATCATGCCCCACCCTGCTGTTGTTCATTGCACCTTCCACCCTGTTTCTTTGGTACCTGTGATTGTCAGCTTAACCGAAGAGGGGTTCTCAGGATGTAGCGTGGCATAGGGCGGGCCTACTGACAAAACATCTTTATGTGCTTTTGATTGTTGTAAATGTCCACCATCACCTCTCAACTCTTGTGGACCCTCAGCACTTCTAACTTTGACTTCCATTGTTGCCCACAGTGTAATTAAGATGTCAGAATGAATTGCTATGGGTGTGGTGCCCTGTTTATGCAGGAGTTACCTCCATTCTTCCCATTTGCCTACCTGGCAATGTGAGAAATCAATGTTTCCTTCACTCCTTAGGTAAATGTGAGGCTTTAGTCTCTGTTGCTTTGTTCCTCAAAGTCCACCTTTACCATTTTCTCACTATTCTTCGTTTTGAGATTAATTTTCCTGTTTCTTAGACATACTCCCTTTTAACATCATTTGATTCTAAATTACCTAAAATCACCTAAAAAAAACAAAAGATGCACTCCCAATACAGAAATAACAAATGCTTTTGGTTCACCAGCATTTGACAGCGTCCCAACTCCTATGAGCTTCAACATGCTCTGGTAGGTTTTCCTGGTACTCTGTCATGCATCAAGCAATTTCAATGCAGTCTCTACACTAATAACCAAGGAAAAACAAGAGATGCCAGTTGACCCAAGCAGCGCTAAGAGCAGTAGAAGCTAGTGGCATGCATGGTGCCCTAACCATGCAGGGATACTACAACTGGTGAAAATGTTCAGTAAAACACAGCCACAAACTTCATAGTCTGTTTTCACGGCTACCTCCATGACAGAGCCACTCCTTATAACATCGATGCTAAAGGATAAACTACTCTCCCATTGTTTTAACCAGATTCATTCCATACCACATGCATCTTGTTTGCACTGTCTTCCACTGTGCCAAGCTGCTTTTTCCCCTCAGATGCTTCATGAGTTGAAGCCTTGATTGCTCCTTTGTTCTTTTGAATCTTACACTAAGAGTAGGCCGAGGTTGCTGACAAACCTCTCCTGGTCCCTCTCCAGGTACCAGAGTCACCTAGGATCACCACTAGTGCAAAACTCGAATGCCCTACCACATGCTGGTTTCATTGCCAGCCCACTCACCTCTAATTCACCAGCTGCCTTTGGTCTTTCTGCGTGGGATAACCTCTACAAGCTTCTTCACGATGTGGGACATCCATCCTCCAAAGGGGAAGTTCCTAGTCCTCTTCGTTCTTGCAGAACAGCAAGCTTCTTCCTTCCGGTGGCAGCTTCCTTGCACCCTCAGCTGGCATTTCCTGGGCTCCTGCCCACTCTCGACACTGTCGCGACTCTTGGACTTGGTCCCCTTGTCTTACAGGTACTCAGGTCCAGAAATCCACTGTTGTTGCATTGCTGGTGTTGGTTTTCCTTGCAGAACCCCCCTATCACGACTTCTGTGCTCTCTGGGGGTTGTAGGTGCACTTTACACCTACCTTACAGGGTCTTGGGGTGGGCTATTTTTCTAACCCTCACTGTTTTCTTACAGTCCCAGCAACCCTCTAGAAGCTCACATAGGTTTGGGGTCCATTCAAGGTTCGCATTCCACTTTTGGAGTATATGGTTTGTGTTGCCCCTATACCTATGTGCTCCTATTGCAATCTATTGTAACTTTACACTGCTGCATTACTTCCTTTTGCTATTACTGCATATTTTTGGTATTGTGTACATATATCTTGTGTATATTTGGCATCCTCATACTGAGGGTACTTACTAAGATACTTTTGGCATATTGTCATAAAAATAAAGTACCTTTATTTTTAGTATATCTGTGTATTGTGTTTTCTTATGATATTGTGCATATGACACCAGTGGTATAGTAGGAGCTTTGCATGTCTCCTAGTTCAGCCTAAGCTGCTCTGCTATAGCTACCTTCTATCAGCCTAAGCTGCTAGAAACACCTCTTCTACACTAATAAGGGATAACTGGACCTGGCACAAGGTGTAAGTACCTCTGGTACCCACTACAAGCCAGGCCAGCCTCCTACACAAAAAGAGGCAGTATATGTTCAAATATGGTTTTAATGACGCAACTGCATCTTAGATAGCAAAGCATGTACTGCAATAACTAGGACGATACAGCATGCCCAGATTAGAACTGTGACAAGGAGAGTGAAGCACAGAAATAACGCTACCATACAGTCACTAGAGTCAATAGACTAATTCCTACCTAGGCTTCAGTATAGCACAGCATGTTAAGCTCTAATTCTGCCCTTCAGGTTCTCCCAGGAAGACATCATCCCCCATATCTGAGAAAAGGCCTGCAGTCTGCATAGGCAACTGCAGCGGAGCATTCAACAATCAGAATACAGTCATGGTCCTGTGCCTGGAAACTCCCTCTAATGTGTAAGGGACAGGGAAGTGTTTTTATAATAAAACAGCTGATGTTCCGAGAAAATGTCCTTACTTAAGGTTGTGTGTTTTTCTATGAATGCCAGAAACTTTTACCACGTTCACTGGCAACCTATCTTACTGCAGCCTTGAACAAAGCACAGAGTGAACAAGAATGTCTTGTTTGAGAACATGCTGGCCTAAGCAAGAACAGCTAGCTAGAGAGAAATAAAACAAGACCGCAAATGTAGCTATTGTTAAAATAATAAACAAAGCTGAATAAAATATATCTAGGTTAAAGTGCACAGCGGCAGGCCTAGTGTGCAAAAATAACGTGCAAAGATCTATAAGTAAAATGTCTAGGCAACAACATGCCTTACCTAAAGGCACTGGGCTTTATGACACCTATCTCCACCATGGGACAATACTGACTTCTGTTGGGAGAGCAGTCACAATATGAGAGAAAACAAAGAATAAAATACAGCAGGAAGGATTTTCACCTTGCCGTGGATTTGTATAGATAAATGAATTTGATGTTTCATTTTGTAAGACCCTTACTGAGTCGAAGAAGACAGGCGCGGTGATATTGTAAAAGTGCCATTGAAAAAAACAGATCTGTCTGCTTTAGAAACCTTGTGCTTTACATTGTGGTGGCATATTGATTTCAGTTGTTCCAAATCAAGGAGGCATCGACTCTTGAATTATTTGGAGTTTTTCACGAGACTAACATGGCTGCAAACTTTTCTTCACACAATGTTAACCTGGCAGCTGTTATAAGATTTTCAAACACATTTATCCTTCTCCTTTTCAAATTGAGCAAAACATTGTTTTGAAAGGACGTTGGGAAAAAAGGTATGATTATGCCAGTTGGTTTCCAGATGATACCACTAAAATATGATGCTGAGATTAATCCCTGTTTTGGAAGAGTGGATTTTAATGAAACCGTCTAATATGGTTTTACGCAGTCATTGATTCAGTTAGTCAGCTGGAATTATTTTAAATCATATGCCCTCATCTTCACAATGGGATACAGCTGGAGATGCAGCCCCTCGGGGTGTGCAACAGAATGGTTTATGTTCTCATTAAAGTATTTGCAAAAATATAAAAGATTATACCCAGGGGATGATGAACAATAATCTTCCGTATTACACATTCGCCTTGAGTGGATCAGTCAGCAGAGAGCACAAAAGGGGATACTCTCTGAATGTCTTATTTTGTATCAGCTGGAGTGGTATTAACAGCAGGTTCAACAAGTAATGTTCTTCGTTCATAGGAGACAAATTTATTTTGCACGTATTTCATAATAATATCGAAATAAAAACACGAACGGCCCTTTATAGGAAAGAAAGCAGCATAAAATTGCATTCACAAATGTGTTGTAATTTTTATTACCATGCACGGTTTTGATTGTTTTTGTAAAGTTTCCACTCAATGAACAAAAGTAGTCACGCAATTGTGTGCATGATTTTAATTAACGGTTTTCGATTGCTAATACTTGTGCCGTTAGGACTTTAATAACAAGGCTGAAACTGGGAAAAGTACATCAGAGTGTATCCGGGTTCATTAATGTTTATTTTGGACGAAAGAAGAATATTTATATGCTAAAAGTAAAAATATCGAACCAGAACCAAACAAGACACTCTACAAAACGCAAATACTATAAGTAAAATATATACTAATTTGTATGAAGACTGCATTGGGAATGATCGTCCTTCCTGGTGGAAATGAGACTGCAACGGAGACTAAAACCGTTTCTGAGGATATCAGCTGTACAATCAAGTCATAGGTTTACAATTACAGGCATTAATATGAGGTTACCACTCAACCTATAGCTCATATCACTTGGGTTCTGAGCCTCTATTTTTTAATATGTTCCTACTTCTCTACTAGATGACATGCTTGACATTGAACTATCATTTTGAACACTTTGAATGTACAATTATAATGGGTTTTAAGATTTTATTACAGAAACTCACAATAACTTGCACCTTTACAATGTCAGGGTGCACCCGACCTTGAGCGTGGAATCCAACGGGAGCAGTTGACCTTGAGTCTCTCACAGCCCTCAGCATTGACCACGTACACAGAGAAAAGAGGGCCGGTGGCAGAATAGTAGAAACAGGGGACGGAGAATGGGACAGGAGAGATAAAAAGATGAACTGGACTTTACCACTCTCATGCGCTACTCCTGTTGATCTAGGATGTCTACAGGATGCAGTTAATATCCATAAGACAAAGATATATCTTCAATAAAATGCCATAATGGTTTTATGCTTAGTTGTAATAGTAAATGATATATCCTATCAGTATTTCCATGTAATAAACTCTGTATACTTTGATGTGGAACTTGTAATTTCTGAAAATTAAACACACAATATGGAAACCTCAAATACATGTTCATTTACACTTTTCACTATTGCTCGAATAACTACTGCAATCTGTGTTGCTATGTCCTCTCTCTAGAAGATGGGTTACTGTTTCTACTTGATTCTTGCAGAACTGCAAGGTAACCAGCAATGTTAATATCCTGTAGTTCCCTATTTTTGTCTATTTGTATATTGATGTAAATATACTATAACACCACATGAATATATATATATATATACATATATATATATATATATATATATATATAAAAAACCATACCACATTGCGTTTTACATACATACATTATGTGCAACATCTAAGAGTCTTTCCTGTTCAATCACAGGACAACCCTTAGCAAATGTAACAGCCGCCAGTTTTAGAAGATCTCATATAAATATTCCCAAAGTAGTTCACATTTCATTTCCATCCACAACGCAGCTTTCTAAATACCTCTCTATATTCCCAATGCCCTTTAATTCAAATACTTGAGAAAGCAATACTCTTACCAAGGAAATCAGGGATCAGAGTAGCAAGGTCATGGCTTCTGCAATATTCTATACCATTGGTCATAAAAGACACATGTAGCTCACAAGGAAACTTATGCCAAGACAATCAAGATGGCCATCAGCTCTACAGAATATATGAGAGTTCATGTGTTACTAGAAATTGCAGTTATTGTTGGAATACTGCCACACCATTCATTCCCCATGTTAGCAGACCCAGTCCAGACAGCGCTGATACTCTGCAACGAATGACAGGCTTTCCTTCACTTCGCTCTCCATGCTCACCCAGTACTCCATGCTAACAATTCCTCCTTTCTTGCTTCTTAACAGACATACAATATACATCTTTAGGTTGTCCTGTATTAAATGGACGTCTTTTGTTGACTGCATTTTATTGTCTCGCCATACTCTGACTAGCCTGGAGGTTTCCCAGCCATATCAGACAGTCCAACGGAAACAGTTCTGCATTGACCTTTCTACATTAGCCCCATACTACTAATACATCTTTCAAACAGCCCCAAGAAAGAAACATGTCAGATGCTGCCAGATGTTGTAGTTACATAGATATAAACAAATGACACTAAAAAAATATTGAATGTGACATGGAGGTTTATTTATGACAAATGTATTATTAGTATCTTGTGATCTTGTAATATTTGGGTTTTCTTCAACTCGGACGACACAAGCGGGCAACCCATATCCATTTTAATTTTATATTTTATATCCTTTGATGGGTCCAGTTTAGATCACCCAATGATAAGTGGGTGTTTTTTATTGGCTTGCATCTTGCATGTACTTGTATATTTTAACTATAACTAGATGCAAGTAGATGTTTGGTCTAGAAACCACCACTGCCAATGCTTGTTTTGTATTGAAACCAGTTCTGCACTTCTCTGCCAAAGAAAGAAAAAACAGCTTTCTCCAAGAATCAAAATTAGAGATGCATGAGGAATTAATCAACCTCTGTCCCCTTGCCTGGGTCTCAGAAACGAAACAATAAGGCAGTAGAAAGAAGGCCGGTCGCTTGCATAGTAATGCTCTGATCACTTACTGGTGCTCCTATTTACAATGTTCACATTATCAGTGAGTCAGTTTCCAGCAAAAGGCAACTGCTGTACCCTTTAAGTATGACAGACACATCTAGTATCTTTCCTTGCCCAGAACACATATGTCCTAACCACTGATCAAGAAGCTCTGTTTGCAATTTCAAATTTACAAGCAGATCCAACTTAGCTGAATAAAAATTATTGCTTATGCAAGAGAGAGTATTGGACCTCAGTACTTGATGCTGAAGAACATTTTCTGTTTCTCTTTTTCATCATCACAGCACATGCATTAGGAGTATTAAGCAAGTAGTGTAAAGGTTTTGTGTGGCATCCCTCACCAGCTGCCCATGAGTGTCTGTAGAGGGACAGGTTTGAAAACATCACCTGGAAAATTACACCACTCTTCAATGAACCATCAAATGAATGACATCAGATGCTGTATTTAGGAGACATGAATCCATACCTCCAGGAGAACGGAATTTATATAAGACAGTAATGAACCAGCATACGAGACGACAGACACCAGAAATAGTGTGTATAACCATCCACCATTCAGAAATATGGACACTAGAATTGTAATTGTAAATAGTACAACCCCTGACGAGCAATTAAAACATTTTGCCATGAGTATTGACCTACTATGGAACCCCAAATTAAAGGTTAATAGTAAGTAAATGAGTAAAATATTTTTCTTTATTTTGTGCATCAGTTGTGTTAGGTGGGTGCTCGTGAGTTCTTGTGTTTTTAGTAGAGTTTATATTATGAATGGTGTGATGGGAATGGATGTGAAACACAAGTAGTAATTGTTTTTATAATTAGTACTTGTAGGTGTCTGTTAGTCAAGTGACATGGCTAAAAATTATGGGAAAGTACGAGAAGGATGTTTGGGGGTTCACATTATTCAGAAAGATTTGGCAGGATTCAAAGAGGGGAGAGAAGGGATGGGACAAAGGTGCAAAGAAGGATTTTTATGACAAAAAAACATGAAATTTATGTATAGAACTAGAACCACATCCGAAGGACCAGGGCAGGACACTTCTTCCTATTGAGACATCCTTCCAAATCATGAATGGTCAGAGTCAGCCAACAGCACGTTATACCATCTCAGAAAAAGTCACTTCATCAAGTATAAGAAGATGAAGGCCCTTGGGTTATGTTAACTATTGAGTGAAGTGTCCAGGACTGACTGTGGCACACCCTTAACTGAATGCATCAGGCGCAGACATTTAAAGGAAAATTTTGATTCTTAGACTGATGCAGAAACATTGACAGATCACTCTTGCGCTAGGGAGAGCACATAAGTGAAAGATAGGTGAAGTTTGAAGTCATGGCTTTGTTTTTCACGGCCTGAAGTACAGTACACATTTTAAAAAGAGGGTAAGGATCCCCTGCAGGCAGATGCAGTGTATAATTGCACCTTCCTGTCAGGGGGCACCTGCAAAGATTGACCCTAATGGAGTGAGCTTAATGTGCACCACCTGCTATGCAGTCCACAGTCAAGGTGCCTCCAGACAGCTTGTTTGTCCTTGCACCCAAATCTTTGATATGCGGTAGGAACTAGGGCAAAGGTGTATCCTCATTTCCTTTGGGCCAAGAACAATGCTGTTGAGGATATGAACTGTTAGACCTGACAGCCTTAGAGAAATCACCCCTAACTTTTTGCCTGCCTCCCTCCACTTTTGAGATACTGTCTGTGCTGTTTTTTAGACTTTGCGCACTTTACCACTGCTAACCAGTGCTACAGTGCATATGCTCCCTCCCTGTAAACATTGGATCACACCCAATTGGGCTATTTAATTTACTTATAAGTCCCTAGTAGAGTGCACTATATGTGCCCAGGGCTTGTAGATTAAAAGCTACTAGTGGGCCTGCAGCACTGATTGTGCCACCCACTTAAGTAGCCCCTTAACCTTGTCTCAGGCCTGACATTGCAAGGCCTTTGTGTGCATTTCAAAGTACTTGCCAAACCTAAAACTCCCCTTTTTCTACATATAAGTCACCCCTAAGGTGTGCCCTAGATAACCCATAGGGCAGGGTGCTGTGTAGGTAAAAGGCAGGACATGTACCTGTGTAGTTAACATGTCCTGGTAGTGTAAAATTCCTAAATTCGTTTTACACTACTGTGAGGCCTGCTCCCTTCATAGGCTAACATTGGGGCTGCCTCATACATTGTTTGAGTGGTAGCTGCTGATCTGAAAGGAGTAGCAAGGCCATATTTAGTATGGGAAGCGCGTTGTTGCCAGGACATTGTTTGGAGGGCAGGAGCCCTTTAAATCTTTCTCGCGCTCCCGCCGTCACGGGAAGCGCGTTATTGCCAGGACATTGTTTGGAGGGCAGGAGCCCTTTAAATCTTTCTTGCGCTCCCTCCGTCGCGGGAAGCGCGTTGTTGCCAGGACATTGTTTGGAGGGCAGGAGCCCTTTAAATCTTTCTCGCCCATCCTTGCCCGTCATTGCCAGGAAGAGGCAGGGCAGGGCCACCCCCCTGACATTTTTCCCAAAAACCTTCTGGACTTCGGGACTAGGCACCTTACAAGTGTTTGGTTGCCTGAAGGTACTGTGTTGGTGCTTTGCCTGTTCCCCTTTGTTTTAAATATTTTAGTATTGAAGTAATCGTTTTTACATACTTAAATATAGCCCCTTGAGTAATCCGGCCATTAAATTAATTAAATTAATCACATTACATTTTACAAGCATGGGTAAAAGGAAACACTCAAAGCTAAACAACCCAATTTTAAAAGACAGTTCATCTATATTAAAATATATCTCTGGGGCGATGGGAATGATAGATAAGCAAATTGCTACTGTTGAAGGGAAAATGTCATCATCTAAAGAGTGCTCCCATGAATCACTAGGGACCGCAACATTGCAACACTTCCCCATCTAGTGAACAGGGGGATGGACTTTCAACAGTAAGGCTTACAAATGGCTGTGTCAAAGACTCTTCGAACCTAATTTACTCCATGGATGAAATATCCCCTGTCGCCAAGCGACCAAGAAAACCAGAGGTAACTCCGGTGGACAAGACCGCAAATACAATGCCAGTGATAGACCTAAGAACTACCCCAACTAAAAAATATTCAAGAAAATCAACGTGGAAGAAACCCCTAACCTCAGCTGGAGACACTGTTCGGTCTCTCCTTATAAATCTTCACGAGACAGTGAACCAGTTGAAATCATCTATCGGAGCCACCTTGGACTCTATGTCGGAGCGCCTAAAGGGGGTGGAGTCTAGGCTTGAGGCAGGTTTTGTAATAATAAAATCCTTACAACAGGAACACATGCATACTCAAAGCAAGGACCCCAGAAGTACATCGCGCTCCCCAGAACGCGAGAACACCAGACACCCTATTTCACACAATAGGCCAATCAGTTCACACCATAATATTAATCCTCAGACCGAACTTCATACTCAATCAATACCTCCCTCGCTGTATCACTCTATCCAACCCTCCTTTCTATCTACTACACCGCATAATCCTTCTCCAGATAACAAAATTCTAAACCCCACACTTCGCAAGACAGCAAGTAGTGCTACGCATAGGGCAGCAACTACCTATCACCACTCAAATCCAGGGAGAAACACAACTAGTAGGAACAAACCCTGAATCATATCTTCCTCCCTAGCGACTTGCTATATCTCCCCCCGGAGGTCACACCATATGTTGTGGTCTTGGCTAATGTCCCACCGATAGACGATCAACAACATGAAACATGGTCGGCCTTGAGAAACAAGGCCCTCAATTGGATTGGGACCCGAATGGGCCCTGACTCAGTGAGGACCCTTTTTGATGACATAAAAATGGTCAGAAGAATTAAATGGATAGGGAACAGCGTGAAAGTACTAACTGGAGATTGTGTGGTCCTTTCTTTTGGTTCACCAAACCTAGTGAATAGAATTATCCATGACGTAGGAGCCAGACAAGTTACCCTACAAGGAATCTCGCTACTACCCCTGGGTTATTTCTATCAAAGACCAATGGGGAATAACTCCATCCACCCACAGCAAGCTGTAGCATCCTCACTCAGCCCAGACTTATCTATAACATGCAATAGATTTTACCCCCTTTCAACGTTGGAAAATATAGATTGACTGGATATGAAACAGTCAGCTATCCCTGAAAGAGCAGCCAAAACAACTTATATACCAGGGACGGACCCACATAAGGAAGCCATATCACAAACGTATACTAAACTCAACCAACAGCATTACCCCCCTTCCCCCCCAAAGGACCAGCACTGTAACCCTAAGCAGTACCCTAATCAGAAACCGGAACTAGCTTTACTATTCTGGAATATTGCAGGCTTAGCCAATAAGCTAGACAATGAGGTTTGGGCCAATTTTTTAGTAGATTACTCATGTGTTTGTCTACAAGAGACATGGCTCCTAACTCCTGCCCATATAAATGGCTATAAAACATTTCATACTCCTGCCGAGCAGTCAAGGCATGGTAGACCCAAAGGGGGACTGTGCACATATATTTCCAACAAATTACCCCTACAGAATTTAGAGATGCAATTTACGAGTCCATATTGATTGAGAGTAACCTGGACCACAAGACCCACTTAGTCATTATCAATTTTTATAATAATGCTGATCCAGGAGAATTCTCCAATATTTTAGTGGGAATGGAAAATGATTTAAAAAAAATATTCGGAAAAAACAATCGAGAGATCCTATTGATATGGGGGGGGTGATTTTAACGTCCATCCGTGTGAAGAAATTTCACATAAGATATGTGGTTGGGACTCGGAAGGCATAGGTACAAGCCTCCACTTCTCTCATAACGCTCAAGGAGAGGAAATGAACTTACTGGCTCAAACCTATAACCTCTCCTTTGTAAATGAATTAGTTTTGGCCGATCCACAGTTTAAACCAACATATAATGGAAGGGGCGCAAATACAGTGATCGATTATTTCCTAATGTCTACTCACTTCGCCCACTATCTTATAAACTACTCATTGCATGACATCGCAATTAGTGATCACTATCCTCAGAGTATGAATCTCTTAATATCTCCCCTTTTAGTAGCTAGGGAAGATAGTATTATACTGGCAGATGATATTGAACTGGCACAGCGCAATGGATATACTATGAAGTGGGCCCAGACGGACCCCAAGTCCTTATTGAAACAGGTAATACGCCAATGTAAACATGCTTTCGCAGACTGTCTAAGAGAGAACCCACATCCAGGGCAATGTCTAAGTGCGTTTACAACGATTACACAAACCATAAAAGAAGCCCTCACTATCAAAAGCAGTAAGGTAGAGAAAAAAAGGATGTGCGGATGGTTTGACCATAACTGCACCCAAGCACATAAGAGACTGAAAAAGGCCCTAAATGCCCCAAAAAGGTGCTGGAGTGATATATGCAAACGCAGACAGGAATATAAGACAGAAATAAAGAAAAGGAAATTGACTATAAAAACAAACTTGTGGGAAACCCTCCATATAGCAAGTCGTAAGAAAGACAACATACTCTTCTGGCAGACAATAAATTCCCCCATGCTAGGGGACAGTGACATTCCTAGGATGGAAATTGCTATCTCCGAAGAAGACTGGGTAGCACATTTTTCTAATATATATTCCCTGATGAGTTACACACTAGACCATACCCACGACCACGATGCACAGGAAAGTCCGCGCTTAATCATAACCCCCCAATTTAGCCTTAAGGAGGTAGAGGAAGCTATAATAGAAAGTAAATCAGGGAAAGCGCCAGGCCCTGATGGCGTTCCGATCGATTTATTCAAGGCCAATATGGAGCTGTGGGGGCCTGTACTGACGCAGACATTGAGGGCTGTCTGTACATGCGGACCCCTACCATCTTGGAGAGACTCTAACATAATCCCAATATATAAAAAGGGTGACCGCCTCAATCCAGCCTGTTACAGGCCAATCTCCCTGCTGGACACAACAGCTAAAATAGCAGGGAGAATAATTCTGAACAGGCTACAAACATAGGCAGAGGAAAATAATGTTTTAACCCCGGTCCAGTATGGATTGCGAAAAGTCTTATTATTGCAAAGTATACTAAGATCAGAGCAGGCAACCTGTACCTGGCCTTTATTGACTTATCACCAGCCTTCGACTGTGTAATCCATGATAAATTATGGGATATTTTAAACAGCATGGGGGTGGAACCGGCCATAATTCAATTTATTTGTGAAATGTACACAGGGAGCAGAGCAAGAGTGAGGTACGGCCTAAAAGGGGAATGCACTCGCCCCTTTGGTCTATACAGAGGAGTGCGCCAAGGCTGCGTTCTTGCTCCGTTCCTGTTCTCAATGTACATAAACAACCTAGACAAAGAACTGGCCACTAAATGTAAAGATCTACCCCAAATAGATAACCGACCTGTCCCGGCATTACTTTATGCAGACGACGCAGTACTAATGGCCAGGACCCCAATAGCTCTCCAGAAACTCTTAACAACCTGCATTACATACATGACACAGCTGGGTCTTACTGTCAACCTCTCCAAAACTTTTATCATGAACTGCGGTGGGAAGTGCGGCAAGTCTTATAACATCACTATTGCAGATAGCAAGGTCGAAACCACGCAATTCTTTTCATACCTGGGCATAACACTTGATAAGTTGGGTTCCTGGGCCAACTGCAGGAAGATGAAGAGAGTGCACTTGATCAAAACAATGATGGCACTACGACTCTTCTCCAAAAGGCTTGGGGGGATTACACCACCTAACATGGTAAAGATCTACAAAGCCAAGTGTATTCCAGCTGTTACGTACGGGGCAGGAATTTGGGGTCACACAAACTGTGATCTAGTTCAGACTGTGGAGAATGATTTCCTACGACATCTGTTGAGGGTACCAAAAGGCACTTCATCGTACGTCACGCACTCGGAACTTGAGGTTCCTTTTATTGCAGACCTGATAAAGATACAGCCATTGCTATTATGGCATAAAGTCTGGACCTCGGAGCACACCAGTTTTAATAAGGCCATTCTTACCGACTGTACGAAGTCATTATACACATCAAGGGAACCATGGTTAAAATACATCACGACCTTTTTTGAAAAATTGGGCAACAAAGACTACTACTCAAATCCAGCCTCGTTGCAGAAGATATCTAGGAAGGACCTGAGTAAACTGGCATTAGAAGACATACGCTGGGGTGTGGAATAAAAAAAAACTTCAGTCATTCATAACCAAATAATTTTGACGGCGGAGGGCATGCAGCCTTACTTGGCAAATATGGTACTCCCTCGCCACCGTTATGTCCTTACTAGACTTAGGCTAGATACGTTTCATCGCCTAGTTTCATTTCCAACTATGAATGATTAGTCCATCTTGTTAAAACCATGCCCCTGTGATGCAAAAACACCGCAATCCACAATTCAGGTGGTTTTATTTTGTAATTTTTACGCCTACCAGAGGAAACGCCTAGTTGTTCCACTTTTAAGGAAAATTAATCTCCCCCAATGTCGCACAGCCTAAGCCTGTCTTCAGTTACTATCTTCCTTAGAGGAATGTGGAATTTTAGCAAATTTTTTATGTTCGGTATTAAAGATAAGGAAATCCATGGGGGAGGTGTTCAAAATATAATCTACTGTGATAGGTTTCTTTCATTGTTGCGTTTTTTTTACTACATTTTTATTGTTTTATCTATTTGACTTTTATTCTTTATTGAAACACATGTATCATGACCAGAGATCCTTTTATGACTGTTATGTCTTTTATGACTTGGTGAAAGTCGAATAAAGATTTTGTACTACTACTAGTATGGCCAGAATGGTAATACAAAATCCTGCTGACTGGTGAAGTTGGATTTAACATTACTATTTTAGAAATGCCACTTTTAGAAAGTGGGCATTTCTCTTCACTTAAATCTTTCTGTCCCTTACAATCCTTGTCTGGCTGGGTTTAGTTGACAGCTCCTTCTGCATTCACTCAGACACCCCCCAAACACAGGATACTCAGCCTCACTTGCATACATCTGCATTTTGAATGGGCCTTCCTAGGCCGGCAGGGTGGAGGGCCTGCTCTCACACAAAGGACTGCCACACACCCTACTGGGACACCGGCAGACAGGATTGAACTGAAAGGGGACCTGGTGCACTTCTAAGCCACTCTTTGAAATCTCCCCCACTTCAAAGGCACATTTGGGTATGAAAACAGGGCCTCTACCCTACCAACTCAGACACTTCCTGAAGAAGAAACCTGAACCAGAACCTGCACCCTGAAAATAAGAACTGCCTGGCTGCCCAAAGGACTCACCTGACTGCTTTCTGAAGAGGACTGTTGCCTTGCTGTTGCCCTGCTATCTTGCTGCTATCTTGCTGTGCTACAGAAGTGCTCTCCAAGGGCTTGGATAGAGCTTGCCTCCTGTTCCCTGAAGTCTCAGGACCAAAAAGACTGCTTTCCTGCAGCTGAAATCCCTGTGTGGCAAAAACTCGATGCACCGCCTGCCAAAAACGATGCACAGCCAGCTCACGGTGAAAAATATACCGCACACCGAGACCGGAATGACGCAGCCCTGACTTTGCGACAGAAGATTGACGCAGTGCCAGCGACGCGACCGGAACTTCGACACACGGCCCAACTGCATCGACGCAAGCCGACTCAGTATGACTCCGCCTGACTTTCTGTGAAAGAAATCGATGCCGCACCTGCCGTGCGGAAGAAAATTCCTTACATCGCCTACCAGAATCGACGCAGCCCCTGTGACTTCGCTCCGCAAGCCCAGGATTCCACATCGTCCCCGGGGCATCTGAAAACCCCGCAACCCGAAGAGGATCCAAGGCCGCATGCCGGATATCAATGCAACGTCTTCCCTGCGTGGAAAATAACGACGTAAGTCTGTGTGCGAAGGGGCAAAACTGATGCACACTCACCGTTTTCCATGCACCTCTTCCTCTGTGGTCCCTTGCGAGGATTGTTTTTCAACGTGAACCAGGTACATTGCCCTGCAAGATACACTTGTCGTTTCTAGGAGAACTTAAGACACTTTTTATTGCTTTTACAGTAATATTTAAACTCTAAGACATTTGATATCACTTTCTGTGATATCCCTACATTTGCTTATTTCATCTTTAATCATTTTGACCTGCATTTACCCAGGTAAATATTATATATTTTTCTAAACACTGTGTGGTGTATTTTTGTGGTGCTATATTGTGCTATTGTATGACTTATTGCACTTATTGTACAAATAATTTACACATTGCCTTCTAGGTTAAACCTGACTGCTCAGTGCCAAGCTACCACATGGTGGGCACAAGATAATTTGGATTGTGTGTTACTTACCCTGACTAGAGTAAGGGTCCTTGCTTGGGCAGGGGGTAACCTGACTGCTATCCAAAGACCCCATTTCTAGCATGGACCCATGAAATTGCACCAGGGCAAATTATGAGCCAGTACTATCCTTTTTACATAATGGACTGTGCAAGCTTCTGTAGTCACTTTGATAATACAAACATGCCTAAGAGCATGGATACTCACAAATATTTTCCCAGGGGCCACAACTGTTGTGATGTGACTGAGGGCCGCACTGATGCCAGCATTGTGGCATTCATGAGCTGAGGTGAGGGGGAATTGGAGGTAGGGTGGGTGTAGGAGAAACAAAGCATATATATCTGGTGTCTGAATTGCACAATGTGAAACCAAAAACTTGGGATTAATCCCAACGTCTCCACGTAACTAAATTGCGTGATCCTAGGCAATGGTTTTTATTTCGCTTTCCCTTCTTTTTTTCCATTATCACATATGAGGACTTCAAAAATACATGACTTCAGAATGTGTGCTGTACAAAACCTTCTGTGTTTGATTTTTAACAAACTATAATGTTTCACAAGTTTAGTGGAACCTAGTGCATATACCTGGTTTGCCTCTTAGTACACTATTGGCATTTTTGTCAGGGTGGAGTGGAGGGCACTGAGGGGGAGAATGAATGTTTCTAAATTCTTGGTTAAAAACTATCAATTTCAAAATAATACTTCTCAATGCACTGATACATTGGTATGTATTAAGGTAAAACTGTTCTGCATCTTAACAAAATATATTTTTGCGATTTTGAACAGACTACCACACCTTTACACTTTTGCTGCTGCAAAGATTTCTTTAAAATTAAGGAGTTTCTAAAGATAAGTGGTGCCGGACACCCTAGTTATTTCATTTCTTTAATTTAAAATAACCTCAGATTAATTGCTTGCCTATTTAATTAACATATTTTCTAATGTTAGAGCTGAGTGGAGTAAACTGGGGGCCACAGGTCAGGAGGGCCGCAATATCACTGCCCTAGAGGCATATAAAGTGGGGGTCTCTCGCACCCAAGGGGTACATTATGAAAACTGGTCTCTGGAAGTTGCTAGCACATCACTACAATAAATACTACAGAGTAAGGAAAACCTGCATCATATGAAGTTTTTCAGTTTGAAGTACCCCAACATTAAGCAGAGTGCCTGTAGTCTAGGCATGTTAGACCACATTTTACAGTACATCCTATATCACATAGGTCATACATCAATTTTGCAGCAAACTATTTGGGAAGTGATTGGGGATTATCCTACATTAAGGAAGTACCTTGGTCTAAAGAAGCCTTAGGCATGAGTCCCATTCTCAAACTCTAGAACTGTAAATGAGGTTTGTGCAGAGAAAAGTAGAGATGAGAAAGCCTTCTGAAAGCAGTCTGCAATAAAAAAGATATAGTGGCAGAATACCAATATAGCAACAAAATAATAGCCATAATGTTTGATTTAGTATAAATGACAGGGGAAGCACCAGAATGAGCTCCTTCATTAAGTCGAGGTCTCTACGTCCTGATCTAAATTAAAAGGTATGTTTCTGAAGTTTAAATCAAACAATAAAAGTACATGTATGCCATCAATGAGACAATGTTGTGGGTAGGTGCAGATGTAACTAGCAAAAAATGCAGCATATGGTTTTAAGTCCTTAGTTGTCATCCTTTCCTATGGAGGCAAGGACGTGTGTGTGTTGCTTTTTTCCGTTCCTACGTGAAACTCTCCCTGCTGGAGTGGGCCAATGTGCTCCATACCTTTTTCCTCACAGAATTATGATCCACACAGTGGGATGCAGCTTCTTTCTCTCTCTCTCCCTTTTTTGCTCACACATACGAACACACACACATACACACACAGATATGTACTAAATGGTCCCCAAGGAAAGCTGTGCCCAAATCATAGCACCACCCTTATTTACTGTGTGTATGTCATGCATTCCTGCTTCACAGAACACCTAAGGACATAAATTCATAACCATTTCATAAACATGGGGACCATGGAAAGCAGATTCTTTTGTAAGGACTGCATTCAAATCAGTCCTAATCAGCATCACAACCATAAACCAAGAAAGGCTTTTTAATCATGATGTGCATGAGAAACAAATATTAATCACAATTATAATCCTGTTGGCCCCCATTAACACAGCATGAGCATATGTTCTTTTTCATCCCCTTATACCAGTGGTGAGCACCAGCAGGATGCTGAAGCCTGTAGGCATTTATTCAAAAGTTGTCCCATTAATTATTTTGCACACAAACAGTTGTTTTTTTATTGAGTTACATTTTGACGATGCTGGAAATTTTTTAAGTTTAGAGCAACTTTGTTTAGTCAAAAAATGGGAACTGCAATGGGCATCTGCTTCGCCTGCATATTTGCAAATTTATTCATAGGCTACTAGTAGGTGCACGTGGTCTGGATGCAAGAGAACGAGAAATGCACCAAACAAGTGTTACTCAGGTTGAGGAATATTGATAACCTTCTTCTGTTGTTGAAAGATAACTTACCTGATCCAGAGGAATTCATTGTATCACTTAACCCTTTAAATTGTGTTTTAACCACACCAATAGCAAGGAGGAGGTAGAAGTTCTAAAAAATAAGGTCTATCAAGGATGGGAACGTATTCACAACCAGATATGGAAAAGAGCGAGCTGGAAACAGTGTTTGTCACTCAGTCACTTACCACCCAAGGTGCCTTAATAATAATATGTCCTATAGGAAACTACTTCATGCCAAACAACATTTTAGTAACATAAACTTACACAAGTGAAAACCGAGAATAAAGGACAGATCTCTTGCCAGGGGTTATGGTAACAAAATTAAGTATTGCTGAGGTAAGACTGTGTACAACTGAAAGGACTGAGTTGCTATTTTACAAATACAATGAAGAGAAGGCAACTAAATCTAACAGTGTGAGATTTGCTACCTTTAACAACAGACACATCAACAGCAATGCAGATTTGAAATTCTATGTTGGAATTGACAGGATAGCATGCTCACCTTTGAAAGAGACCAAGAAAAAAAAACCTACAGTGAGTTAAATCCCAGTATATTTTGGAAATCAACATTTATGTCCCTATAGCGCTAAACATGGCTGAGAAAATATCAATGCATTTAGAACATGTTAAACACACCTTCTGTTCCTTTTATGGAACTTAATATGTTTTAGGAAGAGATGTAGGGACACACATAAACAAAATGATTATGCTGTATTGTTTACAGAATTGTGGCATTTCAGGAATGCAAGATGTCACATAGAAGTAGTGGGATACTGAAATATGTAACATATCCATATTGATTTGAGAACTTAGCCCACTTGGCTAAATATGTTGATAAAGCTTGATGTAATATGTTCCATATTCTTGATTCTCATTAAAAAAATAGCTTTCCCTTATCATCTGTACATTGAGTCTACAAGCTCCCATGTAACTTGACTGAGTTATGTTGTTTTTAATTAACTTATTCTACATTGTAGCCTGCTTAATGACAACATACTACATATGTCTTATATGTCAGTTAAATTTAAATAATATAGTGACTCATACATTATCTGATTGATGACATTAAAGATATATTCAACAATTGCAAAATACTACCTTGTGAACTTTGAAGTAATTTGTGAATCATGACACAAAAGTATGAGAAGAAATACTGTGAAATATGCTTTCAATTTTATTGTTTTTTGTATGTTTTCTAGGGTGATTTTGGGGTCAGTTACATGTGAAAGGCTACTTTTAGCTAAAATGTGTTGCACCAGAACCTCCACACTAGTAAAGTGGTGCTATCAGCTCCAACAGAGTTCTTCATCCTTTTTGTTTTTTTGATTAATGAAACAGGGTCATGCTTCTGCATGGGGCAGCATTGCTGCTTGGTATGTGGGCTGATATCATCTAGGATTTGTAATCATATATATGTTGCTTGTTTCTGGTATTGCATGAGACACTTCCTGCATGCATGGGGGATCATTGGCAACAGTGTAATGTCATGCCACATATAAGAAAATATGATCCACCCCTCTTTCTTCTCAAGATTCTAAGTCACACAGTGCACTGGAGTCAAACACAAACACACACATGCTCCCTCCACTAAGTGGAGTTTTTCAGGACTCCATGCTCATGAGCTGAGCAGAGTTCACCACCCACCCCTGATTTCCTTCTATCTTTCTAGTAAATTATGAATCTTTTCTCTATTGGTATTCACAATTCTTGTGATCAGGAAAGCAACATACAATTATTCTGGTTCCCAAACTCCAATTAATATTCAAGAACCTTCAGCGTGCTGCCTCTGTCAGGGATGTAGCTAGTTCAGGAGAAAATGTCAGATAGACTAGCTGATATCAGCACAAGGCAGCACAATGGGGGCTCTTACTTTATGCAGAGACAAAGGCTTTCTAAAGAAGTGGTTTAATATAAACATGAGAATAAACATGCAAGTTTGGAGAGACGCAGGACAAAAGCAGGTATGAACACGAAGTAAGCAAGGAACCAGAAGTCTGCAGTGAAAAATATAAAGGTAACACAAGTATAAACAACAAAAGGTACAAGCAGGGAAATGATAGATAAACTAGCACAAATTATAGCTTGTCTGTTCCTTGGAAGTGATCTCTCTGGGAGGTGAAAAAGATCTTACAAAAAGGCAAGGAGCAGATTCATCTCACAGAGAATACTAGTAGGGGAATTGGAGGAGAGCTGGGTGGTGCCAAAGGTGCAAGCTTTGGAATCTAACTGGAACCCATGGAAGCAATGAAAATCTGGATACATTAAAAAATACACAAGGAGACAAAGGAGAACAATAGAAGGAATGCAGAAACAGAAACAGGGCTTTGTGAAAATCTCAACTGGAAAAAGGAAGAGGACTGTAATACACAAAACTGGATATACTGGAAAGTATACACTAATTAGGACAGGAATACACAGTCAGAACTGAACATAGAAACACAACAAGGAATCTGCATGTGCAAGATAGGTCATCATGTGTGTAGTCAAAACTAGGGTCAAGGCAAACTAGGAAATACAATGGCAGGATACACAAGAGGGAGGCAACATAGACAAAAAACTAATCAGGACAGGAACATAGAACCAAACAGCAATACAAACAGAAATCAAAGGCATGTCTGGAATATAGCTGCAGGACCACACAGGGAACAAGGAGGCACAGCAGCAAGGTCACTTGTGAGCCACTGCACTCTTCATTCACAGGGCTGAAATAGCTGGAGGGTCAAGGGAGGAACAGAGGTGCAAGGATAGAGCCAGGTGCAAGGAATCAACCAGGTGCAAGAATTAAGGGAACCACTGATGAAGGGATGACAGAACTGACACTTGGAAAGGTAAAGATCAGGGAAACCAGCAGACACAAGACAGGACACAGGAAAGTAGTGCTGGTCAGAACGAAGGAAGTGCATAGTCCAGAAGGCAGGTATGAAGATGTGAGAAAGGCTGCAGTACCCAGGAATAAATGTAGAAAATAGAATACCATCACCAGGGTGTGATCTGTTTAGGGTTTGGAGACAGAAATAACTACTCGGACAAAGATGCATCGGAACAATAGTGTGGAAGCCTGGACTGGAATGCAAACTGTATCGTACAATGCAAAGTATAGAAGTGCATAACATCATATTTGATTATAAGCGCAGGACTCCGGAGGATCTTTGTGAGCATTACCCAGTGGCCGGATGGGAAAAACATAATAATCTCCTCCTGTAGTCAGTGAACTACCATTCCCACAATGCCCTACTATCCTTCATAAGTGACAGATAGGTCCATGTGGGATAATCAATTATTAGGAGGACAAAATACTCCTTGTATACAATTCTATTTTGGGGTAATATTAACACCATCATGGATAGCAAGGTTTCATGGGTTTGTGACTATCCTTTAACAGTAACCAGTCTAGTGGGTAACTGTTTTATTATCAATGAAACATTAACATATATGGCCCATGGGGCAGTTATATGTGATCATTCCTAAGGTAATGACCACCCAACTGGGTATATGATACAATATCAGCGAACCATCAGAGCTTTGTGTCAGTTTGGCAAATATAATATATGATTGTACCCAAGATGAACAGTAGTGTGCTTAGCCTAATGGCTGTCTCAAGGTGGAACTCCTTAAGCAGGAGAAATTCCGCCATACGCTAATCAATAAATGAACATGAAATACGGGCCTGGAATAAAAGATCAGTATGGCAAGTAGAATGGGGCAATGCCTACTACTGACCACACAACGGCATCAAACATACAACATAAAATATATATGAACAAAATGAAATCAATTACAGATATCAAAGGTCTCAACCAAATTAAAAAACATAAAAAAGTGTCAGAAGGGTGGATAACTTCCTATTGGTCCATCCTTTCATGGTTACTCGTTCATCAATTTAAAACTCAATTTAAAAATGTAGCCCTAGATATACAGCTCTCTTATCTTCCTGGGATTTATGTCTCAGTATTAACTGATATGTTTTGCTTTCTTTTTCCTTATTCACTCCATATGAACTCTTGTAATGAGTTACAAAATTAGCTTAGATTTCAGTCAATTTAACAGTTTTTCTATGTCATTTCTTCAACTATAGTACTTGTCTTTCTATACCAAGCCACTGCGGCAATTCAATCTTTCTGCTATGAAACTCCTGGAATTGTCTAGCCATTGGATAAGTCACATCATTTTTGACTTTCCTCCATGACACATTACAGTCACCTATATCACAGGTCTCTTATGCTAATTGCATGCGTGGGTGCTTTTATTCCACAAAATCTAGTGGAATAAATATCCTTATTTCAGAAGGAACCTATGAAATGCAGTTTTTCTCATCACAATGGTATCATAATGACAGCCACCACACTACCCAGCAGAGCGTTATCAATGTAAGAGGTACTTGGATTATGTGGCAAGTTTGCCTAAATTATGCTGCAGAAATTCAATTTATGCTCCATATTCTCTGGTAGTATTACTTACATCAATGTGAACTACAAATTATGGGGCCCATTCACAAACGGTAAATTTGCAGGTGTATATTTACCCACATGTAATCCACTCCTACACGTAAGTGTGAATCTATACTTTTGTGCTATTCACCACTGACAATTGTAGATGTAGACCTACTTATATGAAAGACTATAGAAAAATACTATTTTATTACAACACTTTTTATGTAAATTGTAATGGTAAAATAAGTGAAGTAATTATTTTCAACTTAGAAACAGTATCTTGCAGCACACTAACTCATCAAAATAAATATTTAATAAAAATAAAGGAAGTTAAATAGTTTACTTTATTTTACAATTGTACTTATTTAATCAAAATAAAATATATCACACCTTTACTAGCATTTTTATTGTGGCTTAAAATTTTGGATATTTAGTTAAACATTATGGGCCTGATTCACAAAGGACCTCTGCACTTGTGGTGGAGGCCCCACAGTCATGAGGTAGTCTCCGTACTTCCAGCAGAATCTCCACAGTAAGACTCTTGATGTCGATTGCTACATTGCTCAAATGGTCCAGATTTAACCAAACTGCTCCCAAACAAAGGGTCTGTTTTAGATATTGGCAGATGGGTTACTCTGTCACAACGATGATGGCTAGCCCGTCTGCTGAAATCTAAATCCCATTATTTCAAATGAGACTTAGATTTCGGCAGACATGATATCATTCACCGTTGGGATGAAGTAATCCATCCACCAATATCTAAATCAGACCCAAAGTGTGTAATGATGGAGGCAACAAAAATTGCTTTAAGACTGCCTTTGAAATTGTGCAGAATAGTTTCATTATATAACATTATGAGTTGTGTAGAGAGCTGGCTTTATTTCAGACATATTCTAATTAACTTAAATATCCGCCTTCAGAAACTTGCACAAACGTATGTACTTGTACACTGTGAGTAAGGAAAGCTACTACCTCAACTTTATTTAAATTTTCTTCTGGGTGTATATAAAGATGGAAGGTAGATATTAGTAATTTAATCTCCAAAACTGCTCCAACTGTTAAAAAGTGGCCCGAATAATACTAGAGTTTAACCTAACTCTTCAATGACTCATTTGTATTTCTAAATCATCGGCACAGCACACTAACTATTAAAGAGAAAATCTGAGGTATTTGGATTCATTTTTAACTCTTTAATTTTTTATTTTAACCCCTTATTCTCAAATCTGCGTGAAAAGTTTTCTGCACTGCGTCAAGTGTCCTAAGTACCTGCACATTTGATGCAGATTCATTACAGAGTACAGAAGTTTGTTATAACTTACAATTGCTTTGCCCCTCTTTCAACTTTGTCACCCATTCATAGATCTGCAGGAAACTTGCCATACCAGCAGAAGATCAAACATGCTAAATATCTGCCCTTTAATGTGGGTTCAACAAATGATGCCATAGTTATTAAAAAAAGAACATATTTTGACCCGCCATCCCTTAATAGTGCCCCCTTGAGGAATCTGCAAAACTGAAAAATACATATAGCTAAATATGCTAAGCATCTGCTAATTCTCATGCAAACTAATGAACCAGCACTAAAGTTGTTGGCATATTTAAAATTCAGATTTCCAACTGTTAAGGTATGTCTTAAATGTAATCTCTTCTTGCTCAACCCAAACACCTCTTTGAACTCAAATTTGTTAGGACTAATGAATTTATTTACATCATACTAACAAAGGCACCCTTCTTAAATAATGTTCTAACTTTGTAGCAAGTTTCATGTAATTCTGTTCAACCATTTTTTTCTGTATCGAAGAGCAAAAACCCTATGGGAATTAAAAACAGAAATAACATTTCTGAGACTCCCATTTTTCTTGACTACTGAATGTTGAATCTGCACAAAACATGCATGAAGGATGCAAAGTGGATAAACTTTATTGTTGGAAACTTAAAGGCAAGTTCTTTAAACATCCCCAAAACTAGTAAGAAATCAAAAAATGCCTTTGCTGAGGAAACTCTGACTCTACCATAACTACACTGGTGGTATCACAGACAATGTAATATAGAGAAAATACATTATGGGTAAGTATGTAACTGAGTCTATCTTGATGTTGAGGAGTTCCAAGGACATTTACAAACCTAGGGGCTGAAGGCCAAGTGGTTTATAAATGTCATCTAAACCCCAAGAAAAGTTGGTCTTTGGCTGTCTGAACCTCAGCTAATTACCTGCATTAGCCTGTCAAAAGCTGCTGCCCCTTGTCAGTGCTTTCCCCTATGAGGGTGTAAAAACTTATTCCAGAATTCAAGTAATGGCTTAGGTCTTTTGGCAAGAAGACCTGGGTGATAGGTAGGTGACTGTTAGGAAAGGCAGTTGAATTAATTTGAAAGAGAGCAGGGTTAGGACTGCCATTTATAGATCGGTGTAAAGTGAGACCTAGGGAAGAGAAGTCTTTTGGTCTCAGGGTGCAATGTTTCCATCACAGTGTCATCTGAGTGGGAAAGGGAGTCAGTCCCAGAACCAGTTAAGTGTGGTTGAGAAGTTAAATGCTTATTTACCTTAGGCACATCCTAAGCGTGTCATCAGCCTCCTGTTAGTTTTACCATGTTAGATATGACTTAAAATAGTGTACTGTGGAATAGTTTGCAGTAAGGGAAACAGGATGCACTGCAAAAGCGTGAAGGTCTGCCCTTGGGAATTATTTGCCAATTCATTAGAGAGGGTACAGGAGTAACCCACTTCCACTGGCTAGTGCTTTAAATTGCGACCTCAACCTCAGCTCTTTGAAACACATCTGTACCTTTGAATTAACAATAGAGGATGAGACCTGTTATCTGTGACCTGTATTTAGACTTGAAGGACTGTACTATCTCCCACTTGTACCCAGGGTTAAGAGGTAGACACCAAGGGTCACTCAGCTAACATTCTGTGTGGCTGAAGCAGCACAAGAAGCTGAAACAAGCCTTTTCCCAAAGTGATCAGATTACCAATTGGATATTGACTAGACCCTGCTGATTGGATCTGCTAGAATGAGTCCTGCCCCTTACTGGCTGACCGTACACTTCTGGTAGCTTTAGAACTACCAAGGGAAACTTCTCTAGAAAGTCTGAAAAGTTGGGTCTTCGAACACTTGTGGTCTTCCAAGATCTGTGGAGGTTCAGAGAGACCGCACAGCAAACGTATCTAATTTGAAGAGAACCTCTTTGAATATAGGTGCAGGGTTGGCCCACTGGAAGATTTTGAGGACCAAAAGGGAGACTAAGTCAGAGGTTAAAAAATCTTGGCTAGGCAAAGGCATAAAAATATAAGACCAATGAGAGGACTTTGGAGGCCTTAAAATTTTAATTTTCCTTTTTCTGAGCTTTTTTCACGGAACCAGTGGCTAAAGTAGGACCTAGTCCAATGGCTGTCAAAATCTGAGAAATCTTCGCCAGACTCAGTCTTCATCCTTACCCCACTGGAGAATTTCAACTTCCATAATAAAGACAAAGGTGTTAAAGCGGTGGTAAGACCGCAAACAGGCCTGCGGTAAAAAAATGGGAATTATGACCGTGGCGGAAACCGCCAACAAAAACAGCCACTTTAACACTCCGACCGCCACGGCGGTACAGACAAACAGCTTGGCGGTCACCGCCAGCAGACAGGCGGAAGACAACAGTATCACAACCTACCAATCCGCCACCTTTTCCGGGGCGGATTTCCCCTGGATAAAAACACGGCGGAAAAAGCCATTTCAAAGGGAAAACGCTCACCTCTACACACTCCGCGAGGAACGGCGACACCATGGAACTGGAACTCCAAATACTCCCTGCGATAGTCTTCCTGCTCCTATACGACCATCATCAACGCCGGCGCCGAAGACAACGGTGAGTACTGCACCTACGACATAGGGGAGGGGGAGGCAAAAGTCAGGGACACACACACGCAACACCCCACCCCCACCCCCACCCCGACCCTCACCCACTACAACACACACACCAATGCATATCCAAACATTACAGTAACAACCCCAACCCCCCCGGAAGAATGCACAGACAAAAGGAAATGAGTTCAACCATTGTAATATATCAAAATGCAGTAACCAAATATATATACAGATATATATACACATTCAAGAAAATATACATCACGATTAGTAGTGCAGGTAATACCTGTACTTGGCACTCTACATAGGTGGGGTGGAGTGCCACATGGCCTGCATTACAGAGGGGCCTAGCCTACAGAACTCGCCCTGGCCTAGGGGAACCCACATCCCTCCTCCCCCACCCAGATACCTTCACTGCACGCAAAGTCAGCAGAATGAGAGTGTACTCACCCCCTTGTGTCTGCTGTGATGCCCCCAAGTGCCCATCCAACTCAGGGTAGGCCACCGCCAGGATCCGGAACATCAGGGGGGTCATGGTGCGACGGGCACCCCTCCCACGTTGGGAGGCCATCCCCAGCTGAGCCTCCACCGTCTTCTGCTCCAGCGGCGAATGTCCTCCCATCTTTTACGGCAGTGGGTGCTCCGTCTGTGGTGGACCCCCAGGGTCCGGACGTCCTTGGCGATGGCACGCCAAATATCCTTCTTCTGGTGGGCGCTGACCTACATGACATGTACAGGGGAAGAAGAGAAGTCATTACCAACTGCACCGTCAAAGTGAGTGGCCCACATCCCTACCCTTGCCATGTGGCACATGCACTCACAGTCCTTCATGCACGCAGAACTGTGGCCCCTTCCTTCCTACAACCAGCCCTCTCCACACAGGCATAGCCCATACAACTTGCTCCCCGTGTACTTACCTGTTGGTCTGGGGGACCGTAGAGTAGCGTGTACTGGGGGAAGACCCGTCCACGAGCTTCTCCAACTCTTGTGCAGTGAAGGCAGGGGCCCTTTCCCCAGACGCACGAGCCACAGCAGCACTTGCAGTGTAGGTCCTCTCCTGTCGAAGATCAGGTATCGAGTGATTGAACAGATAGAAAATGGCGGTGACGTCTGCGGCGGTGACGTCCGCGGCGGTGCGTATCATCACCGCCGGCGCACTTCGTCATTGGCTCCTGGGACCCATAGAGTCCAATGTTAACCAATGCAGCATTGCGCCGCGGTTTTCGACCGCCTACCTACCGACGGTGTACAACGCCAGCGCTGTTACCTCACATCCCATTGTCCCAGTTTAGAGGTCAGGCAGCTGCCATTTCAGGGGCCCACATGGCTTAATTTTCAACTGCGTCACACATACCTAGGCCTAGACTCAACACACATACAGGCAACTTTTTGGATTATGTTTTGTGTTCTGTGTAGACTGTGGGTACATACCTCTGAGTTTTTTGACTCTGTGGTCGCTGTTGTCCTTCCTAGGCACCGTCCGCTGGGACATGTGAGGAGATGGCGCAATCCTCCGGTGTACCGACCGCTGGTGGGCCTGTTGACATTTAATCATCTCCTACAGGTTTGACCGTGCCACAATCCAGGAACTGTGTACCCAGTTGGAGCCTGACCTGATGTCAGCAATCCGCCATCCCACAGGGATCCCCCCTCAAGTGCAGGTGCTATCAGTGCTCCATTTCCTTGCAAGTGGGTCATTTCAAACAACAGTGGCCATGGCATCAGGGATGTCCCAGCCTATGTTTTCCAACGTGTTGTCCAGAGTGTTGTCTGCCCTGCTGAAACACATGCGGAGCTACATCGTTTTCCCTCAGGTGGAGGATTTGCCTACAGTGAAAGGTGACTTCTATGCCCTTGGACATATCCCAGCATCATAGGTGCCATTGATGGGACCCATGTAGCTCTGGTCCCCCCCCACAGGAGTGAACAGGTGTACAGGAACCGGAAGAGTTATCATTCGATGAATGTACAGATGGTATGTTTAGCAGACCAGTAAATCTCCCAGGTAAATGCTATGTTCCCTGGCTCTGTGCATGACGCCTACATCCTGCGGAATAGCAGCATCCCTTATACGATGGGTCAACTCCAGAGGCACCGGGTGTGGCTATTAGGGGACTCAGGTTACCCCAACCTGTCATGGCTACTGACCCCAGTGAGGAATCCCAGGACCAGGGCAGAGGAACGCTACAATGAGGCCCATGGGCGGAGTAGGAGGGTGATGGAACGCACCTTCGGCCTCCTGAAGGCCAGGTTCAGGTGCCTCCATATGACAGGTGGTTCCCTATTCTACTCACCAAGGAAGGTGTGCCAGATCATGATCGCCTGCTGTATGCTTCACAATCTGGCTTTGCGACGCCAGGTGCCTTTTCTGCAGGAGGATGGTCCAGATGATGGTGTTGTGGCAGCTGTGGAGCCTGTGGACAGTGATGAGGAGGAAGCAGAGGAAGAAGACATTGACAACAGGGACTCAGTTATCCAGCAATATTTCCAGTGACACACAGGTGAGAACACATTCCTGCCTACTACAAGTACTTTCACACTTCTACCTCTATCCTGTCTGTCGATTTCAACCAGTATTTGGTAACTGAGTTGTACATTTCCATTACGGTTTCACAGTTGTGGTTACCAACGTGTGTCATCTGCTTACATTCCTCATGGACTTAAGATGTGTGACATAGGTATGTTGACATTACATTTGAGAACGGATTTTGTCACGGTCATTGCTAATACACATTTTCAAAATCACAGACTGACTCCAGATTGTTTTGTGCTTCAAGGGTGTTTATTGAAGTGCTAAATATTGGAGGGGGGTGGTAAAATGGTGAGGGGTGATGGTGGAGGAATGTCCAAGGCAGAGTCCAGTCTATTAGTCTCACAGGTGCACTGCCCATATGGGCATACGAAGTGGAGCTGGGGCAGTTCTAATATGGACAGGGTTACAAAAGTGGGACAGTGGGATGACATTCAGGGTGGTCAAATTTCTTGGCGGGGTCTTGCCATCGTGCTCTGTCCTGTTCCTGGATCTCAGGGACCACTTGCAGGGTGGTTCACCATCTGCAGGGGGTGGGGTGCTGGTGTGGTGGTCCTGTGGCGGTGCCTCCTGTCCACTAGCGCCGGCAGAGGTGGTGGGCAGTTCTTCGTCCATGCTAGTGTCAGGGGCCCCTTGGAATGCCTCGGTGTCCCTCCTGGTGTTCAGTATCTCCTTCGGCACCCCTATGATGGTGCCCAGGGCGGTGCTGATGGTTCTGAGTTCCTCCCTGAAGCCCAAATACTGTTCCTCCTGCAGGCGCTGGGTCTCCTGAAACTTGGCCAGGACCATTGCCATCGTCTCCTGGGAGTGGTGGTAGGCTCCCATGATGGAGGAGAGGGCCTCGTGGAGAGTGGGTTCCCTAGGCCTGTCCGCCCCCTGTCGCACAGCCGCCCTCCCAGTTCCCCTGTGCTCCTGTGCCTCAGTCCCCTGGACCGTGTGCCCACTACCACTGCCCACAGGTCCCTGTTATTGTTGGGGTGGTGGGTTATCCTGGGTTCCCTGTAGTGGTGGACACACAGCTGATTGACGTGTCCTGGGGACGGAGGTATGGGCCCGCTGGGTTGGTGCTGTGCTGTTGTTTCCAGAGGGTGGAAGGTCTGTGGTGGCCTGTGACTGGGTGTGGGGAACCAACTGTCCCAAGGCCCACAATGGTCCAGGCTGGTCATCTGGATCGAGTTGGACAGAGCTGCTGTCATCACTGTGGGCCTCTTCTGTGGGTGGGGTAGAGATGCCTGGACCCTCCTGTCTGGTGACGTTGGGTAGTGGTCCTGCAGGGGTGTAAAAGCATGATTATTGCATCTGTGTGTGTCATGGTGTGCAATGGGTGGGTGAGCGTGTACCCCAGTGCTAGCATTCCTGTGTGGGGGCTTGTGTGATGATGGTTGGGGGGGTGTTATGGGTATGTGCAGTGGGCATGCTTTAGTGAGGGGTGTCCATGCTTTGTTGTGTCATGCAGGGCTTGGTGTTGGGATGGGTGGTTTGTGTTAGTAGTACATATGTGAGGAGTTTGAGTGATAGGGGAGGGGCTGAGGGTGGGTGTCTGTGATAGCACGCAGGTAGGGTGGTGGATTTGATAGTTAAGATTTGACTTACCAGAGTCCATTCCTCCACCGACTCCTCCGAGGCCCTCCGGATGCATAATGGTCAAGACTTGCTCCTCCCATGTTGTTAGTTGTGGGGGAGGAGGTGGGGGTCCGCCGCCAGACCGCTGTACCGCGATGTTGTGCTTGGAGACCACGGAACGCACCTTCCCCCGTAGGTTGTTCCACCTCTTCCTGATGTCCTCCCGATTTCTTGGGTGCTGTCCCACTGCGTTGACCCTGTCGACTATTCTTCGCCATAGCTCCATCTTCCTAGCTATGAAGGTGTGCTGCACCTGGGATCCAAATAGCTGTGGCTCTACCTGTTCGATTTCCTCCACCATGACCCTTAGCTACTCCTCCGAGAACCTTGGGTGTCTTTGCCGTGCCATGGGGTGGTGTATTTGATGTGTGGGGTGGTGTATGTGGTGATGAGTGTGGTGATGTGTAGTGGTGTTTGGTGTTTTGTGCGTGGATGTTGTGTGGGTGATGGTGTTGTGTGCCTCTGTGTGGTGGGGTTGTCTATGCTCTGCTGTCTCTCTGGCCTTCGTCAAAACTTTTGGTCGTAGGGGTTTGTGGGTGATGTGGGTGTGTGTTTTATATAGTATGGATTGTGTGGGAGGGGTGTTTGTATGTGTATCAGGTGTGTGTATTTGGAATTGTCCAATATGGCGGTGTTTTGGAGATGTGTGTGTATTTTGAGCGTGGCAGTGTGTACCGCCAATGGAATACCGTGGTTGAAAGACCGCTGCGTGGATTTGTAGGTCGTGATAGCATGGGCGTGTTTCTGTTGGTGTGACGGTGGAGGTTTTTTTTCCGCCAGTTTATCACTGACCTTTGGTGTGGCGGACTTATGTGGGTGTCTGAATTTCGGTGGATTTTGAGATGTGGGTCATAATAGCTGTGGCGGAATTTCACGGCCGCGGCGGTGTATTGGCGGTCTTCTGAACGGCGGTAAGCGGCTTTTACCGCCAATGTTGTAATGACCCCCAAAGTCAGAAGTTAAACTTGTTTGACTTGAAGGACCCACTTGATGTATCTGTCTTTCAGTCCATTATGGTTGGGCTGAAATGAAATCACAAGTAGGTCCCAGTCAACAGTGTATGGTAACATTTGATTAGTGTTTCACTTTTCTTTGGAACTTCAAACTTGAGAAATTATATCTGTGGTTGTCCTTATTGGATTTTGACCATTTTTGTGTCATTTTTTTATTACAATGTTCTCTTTTGTTGAAATTGGTTGTGGAATTTTTATTGTGTTGTGTTTTTTGACTTTTTAATTGTTTTGATACTGCTAAAAACTTTGCACACTTTTCTTTAAGTTACGCTTATCTGCTCTGTGCTAATGCTACAAGGGGTTGAGCTTAATTTTTCTCTATGGAACTTGTGTAAAACCCACTTTCTTACTCAAACCAAGAAGGTGATATTGTGACACCAAAAACCAGTGTGAAGCAATGGTAGTGATGTGACAGTCCATAGATTAATGATTTTCATTAGCTCAAACTTATCATGTACCAATATGTACTGATCTACATGATTATATCTGGAAAACAACATACATTCTGTAGGAGGCTGCCGTGGTTTGTACTTGGGTATTTACACCTTATACCAGTTCCAGTTATCCCTTATTAGTGAAATATAGTAGTGTTCTAGCAGCTTAGGCTGATAGAGGTAGTTATAGCTGAGCAGCTTAGGCTGAACTAGGAGACATGCAAAGATCATGCAATACCACTTATAGTTACACAGTACTTACACAAGTAAAGACAACACACAGGTGGTCATTCTGACCTCGGCGGTAAAAGGCGCCTACCGCCGGTCAGAAATCCTCCATAATCCCGCCGCGGTCGCGGAAACCCGCCACGGTCATTCTGACCCGCAGAAGGCAAACCTCCGAAAATCCGACCGCCACAACAGACCGCCAGACCAGCGGTCGGCGGAAAGGTGGAGGTGACAAAACCTCCACCGTCACGCCAACAGAAATACGCCCATGCCATTACGACCCACGAATCCACGCGGCGGTCATTCAAACGCGGTATTCCATTGGCGGGACACACCGCCGCGGTCAGAATACACACAAACGAACAAAACTCAGCCACATTGGACGATTTGAATCCCACACACCTGATACACATACACACACCACTCCCACACACACAATACAATATAAAACACCCACCCACATCACCCACAAACCCCTACGCTAAAAAATTCGTAAAGAAGGCAAGAGCGAGACACCAGCATCCAAAAAATAACAGCCACAGCCACTCAACACCATCACCCACACACTATCCACACACAAAACAACACACACCACCACACTCAACTCACTTAAATACACATACTCCACCCCACACATCATACACACCACCCCATGGCACCCCAAAGACAACCCCGCTTCACAGACGAAGAACTCAGGGTCATGGTGGAGGAAATCGTTCGGGTAGAGCCCCAGCTGTTCGGCACACAGATACAATACACCAGCATTGCCCGGAGGACGGAGCTATGGCAGAGGATTGTCGACAGGGTGAACGCAGTGGGACAGCACCCCAGAAATCGGGAAGACATCAGGAAGCGATGGAACGACCTACGGGGGAAGGTGCGTTCCATGGTATCCAGGCACAACATCGCCGTGCAGAAGACTGGCGGAGGACCCCCACCTCAACCCCCACAATTCACATCATGGGAGGAGGAAGTCTTGAACATCCTGCATCCTGACGGCCTCGCAGGAGTCGGCGGAGGAATGGATACTGGTAAGTTGAAGCTTCAATACTGCTTCCCCCCCACCTGCATGCCAAATCAGACCCCAACCCTCACCCCCATCCTCGAACCCCACCCTCACCCCCACCCCCATCCACACCCCCACCCTCACCCCCACCACCATCCTCACCCCCACCACCATCCTCACCCCCACCCCCAGCACACCTATTCCCCGCCAATGTCTCACCATCACAACCCACACATCCCAAAACCTAGGCCTGCATGCGTCCACTAAGCATGGACACCCATCACCAAAGCATGCCCAATGCATATACACATCCCCCCCACAAGCCACCCTCACCAAAGCCCCCACACACGAATGCCAGCACTTGGGGACACGAGAACCCACAGATACACCCATATGCCACACATTGAAACTATAACCATACCTCTATACCCCTGCAGGACCCGACCGTCAACACACCGCGGCGGAGGGGCCAGAATTCTCCACACCCCCCACCCAAGAGGCCGTCAGCGATGACAGCAGCTCTGTCGACCTGGACACCGATGACCAGCCCGGACCATCGGGGACCTCTGGACAGTCGGTTCCCCTCACACAGGCCCAGGCCACTACAGACCCAAACCCCTCTGGGAACACCAGCACAGCTCCCACCCAGCGGGCCCATGCCTCTGTCTCCAGGGCGCGTCAATCTGCGGTGTGTCTACCACTACAGGGCACCCAGGATAACCCACCACCCCAACAACAACAGGGACCTGGGGGCAGTGGTAGTGGGCACACCGGCCAGGGGGCAGAGGCCCAGGGAAACAGGGGAACTCGGAGGGCAGCTGTGCGACAGGGGGGGGAGGAGAGGCCCAGGGAACCCACTCTCCACGAGGTCCTCACCACCATCATGGGAGCATACAACCGCTCCCAGGAGACGATGGCGACGGTACTGGCCCGGTTCCAGGAGATCCAGGTACTGCAGGAGGAACACTATCGGGGGTACAGGGAGGACATCAGAGCCATCAACACCACCCTGGTTACCATGGTAGGGCTGCTGCAGGACCTCGTCAACAACAGGGCGGACACTCAACAACACCCAAGGGCCCCTGCCACTAGCCTGGACCAAGAACAGCCAACCACCTCCGCCGGCGCTAGTGGACAGGAGGCCCCCGCACAGCAGCAGCCCACCAGACCCCCACCTCCTGCAGGAGAAGAACCACCCCGCAAGAGGGCCCTGAGATCTCGCAAGAAGACAGAGTAGGATGTCAAGACCCCCGCCAGCAATGGATACCACCTGATGTCATCCCACTGTCCCACATTGTCACCCTGTCCATCCTTGAACTGCCCATGCTCCATCTCTCCACAGGCCTCTGGACAATGCACCTGTGTGACTGTTACTCTGGACTCTGCCATGGACATTCCTTCACCATAGCCCCCACCCACTTGAAACCACCCATCCCATTTTGAGCACTTAAATAAACACCTATTTTGCACCAAAAAATCTGGAGTCTGGCTGTGATTTCAATAGATTGTAATTGACATGACAGTGCAAATATGTCCTTGTACATGGTGAAGTCAACAAACAGCTGCCACAAAGCTGTAGTCCATGGGGAAACGAAGCACAGGACTCGTAGTGGGGACCCCAGATCTGAAATAGGGAGGGAAAAGCCAAAACTCAGTCATCATACACTGGGGCAAATAGACAGGCAGCAGAGATGCAGGAGAGTAGTTAACATTTACTAAATTATCTTTGAAATGTTACCTGTGTCCTATTGGAAGTACTGTGCAATGATTCTGTCCCTGTTGTCTGTTTCAGCCCCGTCGTCTTCCTCCTCGTCACTCTCCTCAGGTTCCACCGCTGCCACAACACCACCGTCTCGACCATCCTCCTGCAGGAAAGGCACCTGGCGACGCAAAGCCAGGTTGTGAAGCATGCAGCAGGCCACGATGATGTGACACACCTTCTTAGGTGAGTACATTAGGGATCCACCTGTCATATGCAGGCACCGAAACCTGGCCTTTAGGAGGCCAAAGGTGCGTTCGATCACCCTCCTAGTACGCCCATGGGCCTCATTGTACCGTTCCTCTGCCCTGGTCCGGGGATTCCTTACTGGGGTCAGTAGCCACGACAGGTTGGGGTACCCAGAGTCCCCCACTAGCCATACACGGTGTCTCTGTAGCTGTTCCATCACGTAAGGGATGCTGCTATTCCTGAGGATGTAGGCGTCATGCACTGACCCTGGGAATTTGGCATTTACATGCGAGATGTACCGGTCAGCCAAACACACCACCTGGATGTTCATTGAATGGTAATTTTTTCTGTTCCTGTACACCTGCTCCCTGTCTCTTGGGGGAACCAAAGCCACATGGGTCCCATCAATGGCACCAATTACGTTGGGAATATGTCCAAGGGCGTAGAAATCACCCTTCACTGTAGCCAATTCGCCCACCTCAGGGAAAATGATGTAGCTCCTCACGGATTTCATCAGGGCAGACAACACTCTGGATAACACCTTCGAAAACATGGGCTGAGACATCCCAGAAGCAATTCCCACGGTTGTCTGAAATGACCCACTTGCCAAGAAATGGAGTACTGACATGACCTGCACCAGAGGGGGAATCCCTGTGGGTTGGCGGATGGGGGACATCAGGTCGGGCTCCAGCTGGGCACACAGTTCATGGATAGTGGCACGGTTAAGACGGTAGGTCAGGATAATGTGGCGTTCTTCCATTGTCGACAGGTCCACCAGCGGTCGGTACACGGGAGGATTCATCCGTCTCCTCGCCCAACCCAGCGGACGGTGCCTAGGAAGGACAACATGGAGCACACAGTCAAGCAACCCACAGGTATGTACTCACAGCTAGCACAGTAAACTATTCTCTATGCAGTGAATGGCGTGTCTGAGTGGCTATGCAAGGCCTAGGCCTGTGTGACGCAGTTGAAATTGAGCCATGTGGGCCCTGGAAATGGCGGCTGCCTGACCTGTGAAGTGTGACAATGGGATGTGAGGTCAATGCGCTGGCGTGGCACACCGCGGCGGGCGGCGGGTGGCGGGCCAAGACCGCGGCGCCAAGCCGCATTGGTTAACATTGAAGCCTATGGGTTTCAGGAGCCAATGGCGAAGGGCGCCGGCGGTGGCGGGACGCACCGCCGCGGTACGCACCGCCGCGGACGTGACCGCCATTTTCTATCTACTTATCCACTTGCGACTTGAACTTTCGCAGGAGAGGACCTATACTGCAAGTGTTGCTGTGACCTCGGTCTGGAAGGGACAATGGCTGCTGCACCTGGGGAAAGGGCCCCTGCCTTCACTGGAGAGGAGTTGGAGAAACTTGTGGATGGGGTCCTCCCCCAGTATGCGCTACTCTACGGTCCTCCAGACCAACAAGTGAGTTTAATTCTATCTGGATTTGGGGCCACTGGCTGGCTTGGGGGCATGGCGGGGGGCCTGGCGGGGATGGGGGGCATGTTGGGCCTGGCGGGGGGCATGGCGGGGGGCCTGGCGGGGGGCCTGGCGGGGATGGGGGGCATGTTGGGCCTGGCGGGGGGCATGGCGGGGGGCCTGGTGGGGATGGGGGGCATGTTGGGCCTGGCGGGGGCATGGCGGGGGGCCTGGCGGGGATGGGGGGCATGTTGGGCCTGGCGGGGGGCATGGCGGGGGGCCTGGCGGGGATGGGGGGCATGTTGGGCCTGGCAGGGGGCATGGCGGGGGGCCTGGCGGGGATGGGGGGCATGTTGGGCCTGGCGGGGGGCCTGGCGGGGATGGGGGGCATGTTGGGCCACTGGCAAGGAAAATGCTGACAAACTTGAACGTGGTATTTCTCCCTCCCTGTACGTGTCACATAGGTCCGCGCCCATGAGAAGATCGGGATTTGGCGTGCCATCGCCAAGGAAGTCCGGACCCTGGGGGTCCACCATCGACGGGGCACCCACTGCCGCAAGAGGTGGGAGGACATCCGCCGCGGGACCAAGAAGACCGCCGAGTCTCTGCTGGGGATGGCCTCCCAACGTAGGCGGGGTGCCTGCCGTCAACTGAGCCCCCTGATGTTCCGGATCCTGGCGGTGGCCTACCCTGATTTGGATGGGCGCGTGAGGGCAGCACAGCAGACACAAGGGGGTGAGTACAAGCATTATCTACTCTGTTGTCGCGCAGTGGAGGTGTCTGGTTGGGGGAGGAGGGCTGGGGGTCCCCCTAGGCCAGGGCGATATCTGTAGGCTGGGCACCCCCGTAAGCCCCTGTTTCCCCAGCCACCACCCTCAGTAGTTTGTCAGTACAGCCATCCCTGGGCCGTGTCATCCATGGGTGCAGTTGTCAACTCTAGGCGTGTAGGGCATGTTCCACGGAATGCGTAGCGGACCCCAAGTGCGCAACTTAGTGCAGGGGGCATCTGTGTCTGTCATGTCCGCTAACTGTACCGGAGATCCATGTAATCAATATCCCTTTATTTCTCTCCCCCCCCCCCTTTTTGTTTGTCTTTCTGTGCTTGTGTGCATCAGCATCATCAGGCGGAGGAGAAGTGGCATCGGGGCAGGAGGGAGCTGCATCTCACATGGCCCAGGAGGGCCATGCCACAGAGTCAGACTGGACCAGTGAGACGGAGGGCGAGGGGAGCTCCACGACGGGGACGACTGGACCCTGCAGCGACACGGACACGTCCTCGGAAGGGGGCTCCCTTGCGGGGGTGGCACCATCCGTGCCCCCCGCCATTACAGGTACAGCCGCCACCCAGCGCACCATCACCGCCCTCCCAGCAGCCCCTCAGCGTTCGCCCCGTGCCCGCTCGGCCAGGAAGCCGGGCATCTCCTTCGCCCCAGGCACCTCAGGCCCTGCCCCTGTTACCCCCGCTGCCCTCAGTGAGGAGGTCATTGACCTCCTCCGAACGCTCATTGTTGGGCAGACTACCCTTTTGAATGCCATCCAGGGGGTGGAGAGGGAGGTTCATCGCAGCAATGCGTACCTGGAGGGCATTCATTCGGGTCAGGCTGCCCATCAGCGATCGTTCCAGGCTCTGGCCTCAGCACTGACGGCAGCCATTGTCCCTGTCTCCTGCCTGCCTCTACTAACTCCCTCCTCCCAGTCTCCTGTTCCTCTGCCTGTCCCACCCACACCATCAGACCAGCCTGCACACACCTCAACACCCAAGAGAAGCTCATCCAAACATAAGCACCACAGATCACGCAGACATTCACACACGCAACATTCCGATGCAGACATGCCAACAGTCACTACCACCTCTGTGACCCCCACCTCCTCGTCTCCCTCTTCCCTCCCTGTGACGTCTACACTCACACCTCCATTCACCTCACCATCAGCCAGTGTTTCCATCACCAGCACACCCTCCACTCCAGTCCGCACACGTGCAGTCACCACCCCCACTGCCATTTACACGTCCCCTGTGTCCTCTCCCACTGTGTCTGTCACCCCCTCTTCCACACCACACAAACGCAGCCACCCACCCACCCAACAGCCATCCACCTCACGACAGCCTATCCCTCCTGCACCTGCACCCAAAGACAGCAAACGTGACTCACCTACAACCACATCCTCTCCCTCCACTCCCATTCCCACTGTACCTACCACTCTCCATTGTCCAAGAAGCTCTTCCTCGCCACTACTAACTTCTTTCCTGACCCTGAGCCCCCCCCTCCTTCTCGTCGGGGTAAGAAGAGCACCTCAGCCACCACCAGCCCTGCAGCCCCCTTGACAAGGGTGCAGGGGTATTGGAGCCCGCCAGCCCGCATGTCTGGATCTTCGCCCAGCAGCAAGGGGACAGCCAGCCCACCCCCTGGGAAGAGGAGCAGAAGGCGGAAGGGGCGCCGCAGGAGCCAGCCTTCTACATCCCCCCCGGACACCACCCAGAGACAGTCACCAGCCACAGCTCCAAAGGGAGGCAAGGGCCACAGGCCCACGACTAAGGAGGGCAAGGGCAGCAAGTCGGAGAGGTCAGGCAGCAGGCCTGCTGCCCAGGAGGAGCCCACAACCCCCATAGCCGCTGCCCCGGGAGGAACCGGCACAGCTGCCCCGGGAGAGCCCACCACCCCCATAGCCGCTGCCCAGGGAGGACCCAGCCCAGCTGGCCAGGAGGGCCCCACCACCCACAGCCCAGGTGGGCAGTGAAGGAGCACCATCCCCGCTGCCCAGGAGGGCACCACCAGGCAATTAGCAGTTGGCCATAGACCGTCCGCCGTCTCAAGAACCGCTGAACTGGGCCCCGCCGTCTCAAGCACCGCTCCGCTGGGCCCCGCCGTCTCAAGCACCGCTGAACTGGGCCCTTCAAGGCAAGGAGCGCTGAACTGGGCCCCGCCGTCTCAAGAACCGCTGAACTGGGCCCCGCCGTCTCAAGCACCGCTCCGCTGGGCCCCGCCGTCTCAAGCACCGCTGAACTGGGCCCTTCAAGGCAAGGAGCGCTGAACTGGGCCCCGCCGTCTCAAGAACCGCTGAACTGGGCCCCGCCGTCTCAAGCACCGCTCCGCTGGGCCCCGCCGTCTCAAGCACCGCTCCGCTGGGCCCCGCCGTCTCAAGAACCGCTGAACTGGGCCCCGCCGTCTCAAGCACCGCTCCGCTGGGCCCCGCCGTCTCAAGCACCGCTCCGCTGGGCCCTTCAAGGCAAGGAGCGCTGAACTGGGCCCCGCCGTCTCAAGCACCGCTCCGCTGGGCCCCGCCGTCTCAAGCACCGCTGAACTGGGCCCTTCAAGGCAAGGAGCGCTGAACTGGGCCCCGCCGTCTCAAGAACCGCTGAACTGGGCCCCGCCGTCTCAAGCACCGCTGAACTGGGCCCTTCAAGGCAAGGAGCGCTGAACTGGGCCCCGCCGTCTCAAGAACCGCTGAACTGGGCCCCGCCGTCTCAAGCACCGCTCCGCTGGGCCCCGCCGTCTCAAGCACCGCTCCGCTGGGCCCCGCCGTCTCAAGAACCGCTGAACTGGGCCCCGCCGTCTCAAGCACCGCTCCGCTGGGCCCCGCCGTCTCAAGCACCGCTGAACTGGGCCCTTCAAGGCAAGGAGCGCTGAACTGGGCCCCGCCGTCTCAAGAACCGCTGAACTGGGCCCCGCCGTCTCAAGCACCGCTGAACTGGGCCCTTCAAGGCAAGGAGCGCTGAACTGGGCCCCGCCGTCTCAAGAACCGCTGAACTGGGCCCCGCCGTCTCAAGCACCGCTCCGCTGGGCCCCGCCGTCTCAAGCACCGCTCCGCTGGGCCCCGCCGTCTCAAGAACCGCTGAACTGGGCCCCGCCGTCTCAAGAACCGCTGAACTGGGCCCCGCCGTCTCAAGCACCGCTGAACTGCGCCCTTCAAGGCAAGGAGCGCTGAACTGGGCCCCGCCGTCTCAAGCACCGCTCCGCTGGGCCCCGCCGTCTCAAGCACCGCTGAACTGGGCCCTTCAAGGCAAGGAGCGCTGAACTGGGCCCCGCCGTCTCAAGAACCGCTGAACTGGGCCCCGCCGTCTCAAGCACCGCTGAACTGGGCCCTTCAAGGCAAGGAGCGCTGAACTGGGCCCCACCGTCTCAAGAACCGCTGAACTGGGCCCCGCCGTCTCAAGCACCGCTCCGCTGGGCCCCGCCGTCTCAAGAACCGCTGAACTGGGCCCTTCAGGGCAAGGACCGCTGGCCCTTTGGCAGACGTGGCAGGGCAAGATCTATCTCTGGCAGGGCTGCAGGATGTCCTCTGGCCAACTTGCCTCCTCCAGTGGCAGTGGGGTCTGTTATGGACTGTTTGGACTGTGGCTTTGCTCTCCCCAGGATGGGCCAGTGGGCAGGCCACCCACTGTATGGACTGTATGGACTGTGGCTTTGCTCTCCCCAGGATGGCCCAGTGGGCAGGCCACCCACTGTATGGACTGTATGGACTGTGGCTTTGCTCTCCCCAGGATGGCCCAGTGGGCAGGCCACCCACTGTATGGACTGTATGGACTGTATGGACTGTGGCTTTGCTCTCCCCAGGATGGGCCAGTGGGCAGGCCACCCACTGTATAGACTGTTTGGACTGTGGCTTTGCTCTCCCCAGGATGGGCCAGTGGGCAGGCCACCCACTGTATGGACTGTTTGGACTGTGGCTTTGCTCTCCCCAGGATGGGCCAGTGGGCAGGCCACCCACTGTATGGACTGTTTGGACTGTGGCTTTGCTCTCCCCAGGATGGGCCAGTGGGCAGGCCACCCACTGTATGGACTGTTTGGACTGTGGCTTTGCTCTCCCCAGGATGGGCCAGTGGTCATGGAGTCCCCTCGTGGATCTGGCGTCGTGTACTCAAGTGGCTGAGGTGCCCCCCCTTCCCTTCCCCCTGAGGTGCCTGTCCTATTTTCTTTCTGATGCCCCTACAGTGTTCTCTCCGTGGAGTTCTTGTCGTGGGACTGGGCCTTGCCCCTTTGCACAGGACCCCTGTGATCCACGGACAGTGGTTGGACTACATTTAGTAGCTGTATATATTTTGTACATAGTTTATTTATATATTGGGATTACTGGTGTCCATATTTCAATATATCTGCCCGTTTATGATCTCTTCTTTTGGTCTTTGCATTATTTCGGAGGGGGGTGGTTTGTGGGTTGTGACAGTGATCTGTGGGAATGCATTGATGTGTGTGTTGTAGTGGGTGTGGGTGGGTGGGTGTGTGCCGGTAATCTTTTCCCTCCCCTGTGTCGTAGGTGCAGTACTCACCGATGTCTTCCGCGCCGCCGGGCGTGCTCCTGGTATATGAGCAGGAATAGGAGTGCGGGGATGACCTGCAACTCTGGTTCCATACTGCCGGAATCTCGCGTGGAGTGCGTAGAGGTGAGCGTTTTCCCGTTCGTAGTCTGTTTCCGCCGTGTTCTTATCGGCGGTGCTCCCGCCCCGGAAAAGGTGGCAGATTGGTGGGTCGTAATAGGGTGGGCGGTACATTGTCTGCCGCCTGGCTGTTGGCGGGAACCGCCGCGCTGTTTGTTTGTACCGCTGTGGCGGTCGGAGTGTTAAGTTGGCGGGCTGTGTTGGCGGTTCCCGCCAGGGTCAGAATTGCATATTTTAGACCGCCGGCCTGTTGGCGGCTTGGCCGCCGCTTTATCACCGACCGCCAGGGTCAGAATGAGGGCCACAGTGTTACCAAAAATAAAGGTATTTATTTGGGGGACACAGTACCACAATATCTAAGAGACAATACTCCTTCTGGAAGTAAGTATTATACACAATATGTACACTAGACACCAAAAGTAGGCAAGTAATTTGTCATAGGATAGTTCAAACAATAGGAAATGCTATAGAATGCAATGGGAGAAAATAGGTCTAGGGATCAACACAAACCATATACTAGGAAAGTGGAATGGGAATCACGAATTCCCCCCTAGACAAGTGTAGTGTGTGCAGAATCACTTGGAGAGTAGGAATACAGTAAAGGTAACTAAATTACCCCACCCCAGAGCCCAGAAAAGCAGGAGTAAAGTACTGCAAGTTTCCTTAGGACACACTACACCTTGTGATATGGATTATTGCAGTAACCAACCAAGTCTGCAGTCTACCAGGAAATGGCCCTGAACTATATGGGGGCACCTTTGCTAGTGCAACAGTGCCCTCACACCTAGTAACTTTGTCTAAGTGGTGATAAGTGTAAATTCTCAGAGTTCCAATGAGTATGTTTTATAGTTGGGCAGTGGGATTGGTCCACTGGGCCTATGTCAAATGCAGGAAATGCTAGATATGGATGATATCTTAATAAAGCCATAGCTGGGCAAAAACTTTATTCATATGGCTGGAAGAGAGAACAGGGTTGCTGTTTCTCTTGGGTTGGAGCATGGCAGGGCTGCTCTCCTATAAGCTCCACACCAGGACAGTGCTGCTGTCCCAAGTGTTTAGAGACAGTGCAGGGCTGCTGCACTAATGTTTCTCTGGGAGGGCTGGAGGGATGCTCCCTATTCACTAAAATGGTGGAATTTTGCACATCTGGATTAGTAGTTCCACAGAGAGGTACTTTTATCTCTGGGAGTCCAGCTGTGGCAGCTGATGGCTCCCTTGGTACAGGTTCCACCACAGGAGAGGTTTCTCCCACCACAAGAATGGCATCCTTAGTGGCAGGGTGGGGAAGGGATAGTTTGATACCCTTTTTACCTGTTGCTGGGAAGGGATCCTTAGATTTAAGGCCCTCTTCTCTCCTTTGCTTTTTCATTTCACCAGAAATAAGAGGAAGCAATTCCTGAGGGATACCCAGCTTGGATGCATGGATACTAAACTCTACCTCAGCCCAACCTGAGGCCTCTAGGTCATTCCCTAAGAGACAATCTACAGGTAAGCTAGGTGATACCACCACCTACGTAGGGCCAGTGACTCCACCCCAACTAAGTTGAACTACTGCAAAGGGGAGAGACTGAGTGGAGTTATTGACATCAGTAACTTGGTACTGCTGTCCAAAGAGGTGTTATGCAGGTGACACCAGGTTTTCAGTCACCAAAGTGATACTGGCACCTGTGTCCCTGTAGGCGTGGGCCTTAACACCATTTATTAAGATTGACTGCCTGTACTTATCCAAGTTAAGGGGACAAGCAGCCAAGGTGGCAAGGCCAATGCCACTAGGTGTGACAGAAACTGTCTTGGGACTGTCTACCCCAGTTTCTATTATAGTCCCAAACGTTAACCCAACTACACGTTTAGTTTGACTATTGCCTTAGTCCCACCACTATTACCACTACTGTTGATGGCACTAGAGTCTGATGTCTTAGTGGTGGTAGGCTCAGGAGCTTTACCTGTGCAGGACTTAACCCCTAGCCTTTATTTCTACACACATAGCACCAAGGCTTTTTCTGATTGTGTGAAGAGTTTGAAGAGGATGAAGAAGTGTTATCCCCACCCCCAGAGGAGTGTTTTGGACCTGAAGAAGGATCTTTATGTTTACTTTTATCCCCATGCTTGTCCTGAGATTTTTCACCATCTTTCTTTTTGATGTCTTTGTCACCCCCTGTATGAGTTTTTCTGCTCACCCTTGTTCTAACCCATTTGTCTGCCTTCTTTCCCAATTCTTGGGGAGAGATCAGATCTGAGTCCACAAGATACTGATGCAACAAGTCAGATACACAATTATTCAAAATATACACACATTCAACTTCTTATTTCCTAACATTTCCATACCCAAGATGGTTTCAAGTGCATCCGATATGAGTGGGAAACACATTATTGGTGAGGTAGCATACCACCTCAAATTTCAGGAATTCAGCACGGACAAGTAAATGTGTATCGTTAATTGCTCTGTTAACAAATATGTATCTCACTTTGTCAGGCAAATAATGAATTGCATACTGAACCAGAACATTATTTGAAATGCACATGAAAAATTCAGTCTCTCAAAATATGCTCTCAAAATAATACGGGTCCTTAGATTATTGCATATTAGTAACCACGAGTTCTATAATACTAGTCATAAATACATTTTGCACTGTGGAAGAGTTCAGCGCGACCTAGTAGGTCATATAATCTGGCTTCTAAAACAGGTTCGATTTTCTCTGCTGGAATTCAAATCTGTGAACTGCATGATGCAGACAAATACATTCATTGGGTTGCCAGCTTAACCCATTTTACCTATTGGCTCTTGGAAAGAAACTGCTTTGCATTGTGGGGTGCAGGGAGGAGAGGGGCGTGAAGATAACGAAGCATTAGCTAGATATCTGAGACAGGTTTCAAAGTTTTAAACATTGGCAAGTTAATACAATAGGATAAGCATGTACACGGACAGTGACAGATATTGTCATAATATCAAAACATGGATTTCACACAGGTACAGGGCGAATGGCATTTGGCACCACAAATTACAGATCCTGGCTTAAGCAGTGGGAATTTGCACACATTAATAATCCCATATGCAACCAAAGACTGTGGGAAATGTGCTACGTGGCAAGTGTTTATGAGGACATAACTTTGGAAAGAGGTGGTAAACTGAGAATTTCTAGAGAGAGAGCAGGAGTTGAGGTGCATTTTAGCAATACCCACAAAGGCGGTCATTCTGACCCTGGCGGTCTTTGACCGCCAGGGCGGAGGACCGCGGGAGCACCGCCGACAGGCCGGCGGTGCTCCAATGGGGATTCCGACCGTGGCGGTAAAGCCGCGGTCGGACCGGCACCACTGGCGGGCTCCCGCCAGTGTACCGCCGCCCCATTGAATCCTCCACGGCGGCGCAGCTTGCTGACCGCCGCGGGGATTCCGACCCCCCCTACCGCCATCCAGATCCCGGCGGTCCGACCGCCGGGATCCGGATGGCGGTAGGGGGGGTCGCGGGGCCCCTGGGGGCCCCTGCAGTGCCCATGCCACTGGCATGGGCATTGCAGGGGCCCCCGTAAGAGGGCCCCTACATGTATTTCACTGTCTGCTGCGCAGACAGTGAAATACGCGACGGGTGCAACTGCACCCGTCGCACAGCTTCCACTCCGCCGGCTCGATTCCGAGCCGGCTTCATCGTGGAAGCCTCTTTCCCGCTGGGCTGGCGGGCGGTCTGAAGGCGACCGCCCGCCAGCCCAGCGGGAAAGTCAGAATTACCGCCGCGGTCTTTCGACCGCGGAACGGTAATCTGACGGCGGGACTTTGGCGGGCGGCCTGCGCCGCCCGCCAAGGTCAGAATGAGGGCCAAAGTCTGTACATTGTGGCTGTTCACAGTCCCAATTTTATTTCTCACAAGGAGTGCCAACATAAAACTGCTCCAAAATTGGCTGGGATCGATGTTCATTTAGGTTGGAAACGAAAAAAAGCTGCAATTTATCAGCGAGTGTAGTGGAAGAAATTCGTTCACACTGAGCAATGTTTTTATTTGGAGGAAAAAAATCGATAAAATACGTTCAAATACACATTTGACATAGCTCAAATTCTGTGCATTTCTAACTGTGGACAATGTGCAGAAATAAAACTAGCCAAAGTATGCCTATATGTGGAAAACCTACATTTTTAATAGTTTTCTTAACATACACCTCGAGATTTTGGTAATTCCGCCAAAGAATAAATGTCAAAAACTGTTTACTTGTCTGAGCGCTGCAAGATAGTACATTTTTGATCTAAGAGCCACAGTTTTACATCATTTCTTACGTGGCCGAACTCGAAATAAATAAATGCTCAGCTCCTTATTAACCTTTTCGGTGCAGGCGTCGGCCATTGGCCGACGCCCACACACCCTCCCTGGTGCGGGTCACGACCAGTGGGCGACACCAGGAAGGGTATTAATAAATCCTCGGGTGCATCGCACCCGAGGATTTTTTTATTTTTTTAACCTTTCCCCGGGAGACACGGAAGCTTCCGTGTCTCCCCCCCACCCCTGACGTTTCAAAGGTGTTTTCCCCATCAAAGCAGGAAGCAGCCTTGCGGCCACTTCCTGCTTCGATGGGGAAAACGGCCTTCCCCACGTTCGGGAAGGCCTCGTAAGAAAGGGGAGAGTCTCCCCTTTCTTACGAAGCCTTCCTGAAAGTGTTTCCTGGCCCCCGGTCCCAGCTGTGCTGCGATCGGGGGCCAGGAAACACTTTCAGGTTTCCTGGCCTCCCGATCGCAGCTGTGCTGCAATTGGGGGGCCAGGAAACACTTTCAAAAGGCCTTGTAAGAAAGGGGAGACTCTCCCCTTTCTTACGAGGCCTTCTGAAAGTGTTTCCTGGCCCCCGATCGCAGCACAGCTGCGATCGGGGGCCAGGAAACACCACTAGACGCCAGGGATTTCACTTTGGGGGGGCGGCCCCCTCGGAAAACAGGCCGCCCCCCCGGGGCATATTTTTTATTTTAAAAAAAGGTAGGTGCCCCATGGGGGGGGGGGGGGGGCGATCGCGCCCCCTCAGGGGAATTTTTTTTTTCTTTTCCCCAAAAATAAAATAAAAAATAAAAATATAAAATAAAATGACAGGGGGTTGCCCGTGGGCAGGGTGAACCCCTGAGGGGGCAATATTTTTTTTTAGATGTTGTAGGGTTTCCCTGGGGGCCATTTTGGCCCCCAAGGGAACCATACAACAACTAAAAAAAAATAGATCTATATATAGATCTATATATATATATATCTATGTAGATAGATATATCTATGTAGATAGATATATCTATGTACATGGATATATCTATAGATATATCTATGTAGATAGATATATATATATAGAGGTAGATCTATATATATCAATCAAAGATTTATAAAGCGCGCTACTCACCCGTGAGGGTCTCAAGGCGCTGGAGGGGGGGACGGGGGGAGGGAAAGGGGCTGGGAGGTTCACTGTTTGAAAAGCCAGGTTTTGAGGCCCTTCCTGAAAAGAAGTAGGTTTTGGGTCTTGTGAAGGTGGGTTGTGAGGGCGTTCCAGGTTTTGGGTGCAAGGTAGGAGAATGATCTGCCCCCGGTGGTGGTGTGTGTGATGCGGGGGACAGAGGCGAGAGAGAGGTCAGCTGAGCGGACGTTTCGTGTGGGGGTGTGGAAGGTGACTCTCGTTGAGGTAGGCAGGGCCTGTGTTGTGGAGTGATTTGTGTGCGAGGATGAGGATCTTGAAGGTGATCCTTTTGTCAGTGGGGAGCCAGTGGAGGGATTTGAGGTGTGGAGAGATGTGTTCGTGTCGGGGCAGGTCGAGGATGAGTCGTGCTGCTGAGTTCTGGATGCGCGTAGTTTGCGCTTGAGTTTTAGAGTGGTGCCGGCGTAGAGGGCGTTTCAGTAATCAAGCCTGCTGCTGATGAGTGAGTGAGTGACAGTTTTTCTGGTCTCTGTGGGGATCCATTTGAATGTTTTTCAGTATACGGAGTGTGTTGAAGCATGAGGAGGTGAGAGCGTTGATTTGTTGGGTCATCGAGAGGGAAGAGTCTAGGATGATGCTGAGGTTGCGTGCGTGGTTGGCGGGGGTGGGTGCAGGGCCTAGCGTGGTGGGCCACCATGAGGGGTCCCAGGTGTTTTTGTGTGGGCCAAAGAGGATTATTTCGGTTTTGCTTGAGTTGAATTGCAGGTGGTTGGCTGTCATATATATATCACTTTTGTCAATATGTGTGTGGTTTCCCTGGGGGGAAAAGGGTCCGACTTGTCTAGTGGCAGTTTTAGTGCCATAAAGAAGCGCAGAAGGTTTATATGCCTACTGCAAAGAGCAAATCTGTATTTTATGTAAATAGCTGAGTACATTAGTAAAGTCAGCCATTACCTGCGCTATAATACCAATGAAATGTATGTGCGGGTTGGAGGCCGGCTATGGAGAGATGAAGGGCACTTTTGCTGGGTGGTAATGAGGGAATCCGAGGAGGAGGGAGTGGGAGCACCAATAATGATTGTTGGACTGGGCGCAGGAGGTGCTAAAGACTGTGACGAATGGTATGTGACAAGGTGTTTTTTGAGTGTCTTGAAAGTACGTGCTGATTGAGGGAAGAAGCGCAGGCAAGGTGGCCTCTACTGTTGCACGTATCTCACACACACCATCGATTTTGTGACTGTCTACGTAGGCTAGTGTTTTAGAGCAACAGTTTAGCCAATAGCAGAGATGGCATCTTGATGGATGACTGCTGCCTGCACTTGGGTTATAGAGGACCGCTCTGACATAGGATCAGAGACTGAGACATCAGATACTGAGACAGCATCTGAGGGATAGGACAATGGCGCAGACTCTGGGAGTGATTTTTCAGTCAGAGGAGTCCCATTCGATAACTCCTCTTCCAGTACATTATGAGGGAGGTGATGAGGACAGTCCTGCTGTCCCTTCGCAAGCTGTTCGTGCAACTGGGTAATAGTGGGTTAGGCCAACCCAGAGAGCAGGTGAATGCGGCGGCAAGCAGAGAGAGAGAGAGAGAGAGAGAGCTCCCCAATTTAGTTCAGCCCCAAATTCCACCACCCAAATCATATTGTGGAGACATCAAAATTATCTATGGCAAAACAAACTGGTTTTGTAAGGCAGGCACCTGTGTTTTTGGTCCTGGATTCGGCGGCCATATAGAGAAACACACTAAACCCAAACATTTCTGGAAACTAGACATTCGGGGGAGTCCACAGAGGTGTGACTTGTGTGGATTCCCCAAAGTTTTCTTACCCAGAATACCCTGCAAAGCTGAAATGTTGGAAAAAAAACTCAATTTTTCTTGCATTTTTGTCACATAAACTACAGGAATATGCTGGGATCCACAACATTCCTACCACCCAGTGACTCCTCACCTGTCCTGATAAAAACACTACCCCACTTGAGTGCCTACACCTAGTGCCTGTGTCAGGAATGGATCACCCCAGGGTCAACAGCTGCCTCACGTAAGGACCAACATTGACCGTTGTGTGATCTATTCCTGTCGCGGGCACCAGGCCTAACCACACAAGTGAGGTATCATATTTATCGGGAGACTTGTGGGAACGCTGTGTGGAAGGAAATTTGTGGCTCCTCTCAGATTCCAGAACTTTCTGCCACGAAATGTGAGGAAAACGTGTTATTTTAGCCACATTTTGAGGTTTGCAAAGGATTCTGGGTAACAGAACCTGGTCAGAGCCCCACGAGTCACCTCATCTTGGATTCCCCTAGGTCTCTAGTTTTCAAAAATGCACAGGTTTGGTAGGTTTCCCTATGTGCCGGCTGAGCTAGAGGCCAAAATCTACAGGTAGGCACTTTGCAAAAACAGCTCTGTATTTTGTCAAAAAATGGGATGTGTCCACGTTGTGTTTTGGGGCATTTCCTGTGGCGGGCGCTAGGCCTACCCACACAAGTGAGGTATCATTTTTATCTGGAGACTTGGGGGAACATAGAATAGCAAAACAAGTGTTATTGCCCCTTATCTTTCTCTACATTTTTTCCTTCCAAATATAAGAGAGTGTGTAAAAAAGACATCTATTTGAGAAATGCCCTGCAATTCACATGCTAGTATGGGCACCTCGGAATTCAGAGATGTGCAAATAACCACTGCTCCTCAAAACCTTATCTTGATCCCATTTTGGAGACTTGGGGGAACACTGGGTGGAAGGAAATTTGTGGCTCCTCTCAGATTCCACAACTTTCTGTCACCGAAATGTGAGGAAAACTTATTTTTTTAGCCACTTTTTGAGGTTTGCCAAGGATTCTGGGTAACAGAACCTGGTCAGAGCCCCACGAGTCACCCCATCTTGGATTCCCCTAGGTCTCTAGTTTTCAAAAGTGCACAGGTTTGGTAGGTTTCCCTATGTGCCGGCTGAGCTAGAGGCCAAAATCTACAGGTAGGCACTTTGCAAAAAACAGCTCTGTATTTTGTCAAAAAATGGGATGTGTCCACGTTGTGTTTTGGGGCATTTCCTGTCGCGGGCGCTAGGCCTACCCACACAAGTGAGGTATCATTTTTATCGGGAGACTTGGGGGAACATAGAATAGCAAAACAAGTGTTATTGCCCCTTATCTTTCTCTACATTTTTTCCTTCCAAATATAAGAGAGTGTGTAAAAAAGACATCTATTTGAGAAATGCCCTGCAATTCACATGCTAGTATGGGCACCTCGGAATTCAGAGATGTGCAAATAACCACTGCTCCTCAAAACCTTATCTTGATCCCATTTTGGAAATGCAAAGGTTTTCTTGATACCTCTTTTTCACTCTTCATATTTCAGCAAATGAATTGCTGTATACCCAGTATAGAATGAAAACCAACTGCAGGGTGCAGCTCATTTATTGGCTCTGGGTACCTAGGGTTCTTGATGAACCTACAAGCCCTTTATATCCCCGCAACCAGAAGAGTCCAGCAGACAAAGCGGTATATTGCTTTCAGAAATCTGACATTGCAGGAAAAAGTTACAGAGTAAAACATAAAGAAAAATGGCTGTTGTTTTCAGCTCAATTTCAATTTCTTTTTATTTCAGCTGTTATTTTCTGTAGGAAAACCTTGTAGGATCTACACAAATGACCCCTTGCTGAATTCAGAATTTTGTCTAGTTTTCAGAAATGTTTAGATGTCCGGGATCCAGCATTGATTTCACACCCATTCCTGTCACTAACTGGAAGGAGGTTGAAAGCACCAAAAATAGTAAAAATGGGGTATGTCCCAGTAAAATGCCAAATTTGTGTTGGAAAATGTGGTTTTCTGATTCAAGTCTGCCCATTCCTGAAAGGTGGGAAGATAGTGATTTCAGCACCAGAAACCCTTTGTTGATGGCATTTTCAGGGAAAAAACCACAAGCCTTCTTCAGCAGCCCTTTTTTCCCATTTTTTTTGAAAAAACGAAATTTTCACTGTATTTTGGCTATTTTCCTGGTCTCCTCCAGGGGAAACCACAAACTCTGGGTACCATTAGAATCCCTAGGATGTTGGAAAAAAAGGACGCAAATTTGGCGTGGATAGCTTATGTGGACAAAAAGTTATGAAGGCCTAAGCGCGAACTACCCCAAATAGCCAAAAAAGGGCTCAGCACTGGGGGGGAAACGGCCCAGCAGCTAAGGGGTTAAGATACACAACACGTCTCTGTAAATAAGCAAAGGTTTACTTAGGCTTATTGTTAAAAATGGGGTTTCTGGTTGGCTATGGTATGCACCTACGCCAGGCAGAGCCCACCCACTCTAGTCAGGGCAAGGGAGTTACACGCCCCCCTGCTCACCCCCTTGGTAGCTTGGCATGAGCAGCCAGGCCTATCCCAGAGGGAATGTGTAAAGCGTTTGCACAACACACACGACACATGTGACGCACTATCCCCACCACAAAGGAAACACAACACCAAGTTATATGAAAATATACTGTATTGTACACAATGTAATTATTAGACCAAACATAACATGTCAGTAAAATCCTGCTACCTTAGCAGTTGTCAGAACGTTGCACATTAGTTACTCTGCAGAACAACATTAACACAAAGGTTACTTAGTATTCTTCAACATAAGTCAGGAATCACATTACCACACAAATGCACTTGTCATAAAAGTAACATAAAATGCCTGCATCAAGAGCATTATAAAACTCATGGCAAGTCAAGAAAACACATTAGCATGTCCATAAAAGGAACATTAGCAGAACATACATGTAGCACATCATAAGGAGTCCAGGAAAACATATCAGCTTAAAATGTCCATAAAAGGAACGTTTAGAAAGTATAGGGTCATGCCAAGTACCTGTAGTCCTGATGAAAATACCCTCCCCTTGTTCCAGAAGATCCAGAAAAGGGCACTCCTGGCACTCCTGGGACTCCTGGCACTCCTATGCATGAAAACGGGGGCCACACATTGTTCCTGGGAGAGGGGATGGCACACCCCCCTCTGGTTTTTATAACAGGCCCCTCTTGGGGCCCGCGATCTCTGAAAGACCGCCCTGGGCCACAACCGGCCCTCCAGAGGAGGGGGGGCAAAGGCTAGCAGAAACAATTGGGGCCACTGCTGGGGGGCCTAACTTGACTCTCACGGGGCCCCCAAAACACAAGGGAGACCAGTGAGGTGGGGGGGCCTCCAGCAAGGCTTCCGCCCCACCCACAGTCTCTGTAAATGCACTCAGGGCTCCGGTGGGGCTGTGTGGAGCCTACGATGAGGCTTCCTTACCCCCGCCCATCCTTAAAGTAACACAGGGGGCCTGGTGGGGTAGGCAGCCTCCTATGAGGCTTCCTTCCCCGCCTGATCCTCTCCAGCGAAAAGGGGCTTGTCCAGGCCGGTGCAGTGATCTGCCCTAAGTTAGAGCCTTCTGGTGCCCCTGGGGGCTCCTCGGAGCAAACCTCATCCCGGGGGCACCAATAGGAGCACACTTGCTCTGGTTTCCTTTCCTTTGAGTTCTCCTCATGCCCAGGGGGCACAAAAGCAGCACGTCTTCAGTGTCATTGAAATTCGTAGCGCCCGGATCGCGGAGGTGATTCCCACGTCCGCAGAGTGCTAGGAAGCGCTAAAGACATGCAAGGAAAATGCTCACAAGGCACTGGGGGCAAATACACAGGGCGCTCTCAAAGCGCTCAATAGAAGCACAACGAAGCGCCCTCCGGGTGCTATATAAGGAGATGAAGCACGCCTTGTGCTTAATGCAGTTGCAGTTGCAGGGGTCAGGGGCCACGGCACCCTGCCCCTGTGGGGACAGCAGGACAAACGAAACACAGGTGGTAGGGCCCAGCAGCAGGCCAGCACAAGGCGAATGCAGGCAGATGGCAGTCTCTCCTGGTGGCCCAGCAGGTCACAGGTCAGCACAGCGGCAGCAGCAGTCCATGGCGGTTCCTGGGGAGTTCCTCCAGCAGTCTGTGTCCAGTTCCAGGTAAGTTCCAAAATGTCTCCAAATTGTGGGGAAAATTCCCCTGTACTTATCCTCAGTTTTACAGTGTCCACAAAGGAAGGGGAGAAGAGGTTCCAACCATTTACACTGGTTCTGGGAGTGCCCCCTCTCTCCTCCAGCACAGGCTCCAAACATCAGTTGGGGGTAAAGGATCCTATTGTGTAAGGTCAGGGCACAGCCTGTACAAATGCAGGCGTGCCCCGCCTCTCCCTTCTCTCAGCCCAGGAAGACTATTCAGTATGCAGATGCACATCTGTGACACCTCCACCCTCCCAGAGTACAGGCTGTCTATAAAGTATGCACAACGCCCAACTGTCACTCTGCCCAGACGTGGATTGGGTCATGCTGCAAAACAGCAGAGTCAAAAGCACAGAGAATTGCTCACTTTCTAGAAGTGGCATTTCTGTAATAGTAATAAAAAATTCACTTACACCAGTAAGCAGCATTTCTTACCACCATTACAACCATACCAAATGTGCCTACGCTACCCCTCATAAATCAGACAATACCCCCTACATATAAGGCAGGGCATTTCCAATTCAATCCTATGAGAAGGCAGCCCTCACAGCAGTGGGAAACCAAATAGGCTTTTTGTCACTACCAGGACAGGCCACGCTACCTGGCACATGTCCTGTCTTCTACATACATAGCACCCTGCCCATAGGGCTAGCTAGGGCCTATCTTAGGGGTGACTTACATGTATTAAAATGTGAGTTCTGGGCCTCGCAAGTAAATTTAGATGCCAGATCCCTGTGGCAGAAAACTGTGCACACAGGCCCTGCGCTAACAGACCTGAGACAGGTTTGAAAGGCTACTACGGTGGGTGGCGCAAGCAGCTCTGTAGGCCCACTAGTAGCATTTAATTTACAGGCCCTGGGTATAGAGATACCGCTGTACAAGGGACTTACAGGTACATTAAATACGCCAATTAGGTATAAGCCAATTATACCAAATTTAAATGGGAGAGCACCTGCACTTTAGCAGTGATCAGCAATGATAAAGTGCTCAGAGTCCTAGAGCCAACAGCGAGAGCTCAGAAAAAATAGGAGGAAGGAGGCAAAAAGTCAGGAGAGAACCTGCAACAAGGGCCAGGTCCAACACTTATGAAATTATTTTGTCTGACAATTAATCTATTCTCATTCCCATCACAAAGAGCAGCAATGTATACTTCAAGAGTGGCCCCATTAGTTAGGAGTCAAATGTTGCAATAGTATAAACAGTAATAGCAAAAATCCTAACATTAACGTTTCAGCTTCGGAATTTTAAAAAGCATATACCTATTCATATCTCTTATTTGATTATAGGTGCTTCTGATAGCAGCTCTTCATTAGAAATACATTAGATGCTCGTTGCCAAGTAACCACCTGCCTTTGTAACAAGACATGTAGCATGAGAGAGACTTGAGATATTGAAGGCCAGAGACAAATGGATATAAATACCACACCTATTGATATCTTAAACTGATTACAAACTAGTGAGTTGTTTATGATGGTAAAGCAGCTGAACCAAATTGGAATATAACTAGGCAACGAGGTTCAAGATAGATCCGAGTACAATGGCTCACAAAAAAATGAGTTTAAACATTAAACAGACTACCAGAGTTCCAGTGAAACACTAGAAGAAACTGAACCAACGTTTTTATCGGGGTAACCTAAGAAGATAGAACCCGTGGTATAAACAGCAGTGAACAGGGCCGTGTAATGGCTGAAAGGAAACTTCAGGGGCTTTGTCAGAGAATGCAAACTTCCGACTCTAAAGTATTTCCTGCTAATACTCCTGCTGAAAGAATGATATAGTCCACCAATGTCATAAGTCTTCAACTAATAAATTATTAGGTCTTCTTTTTTCAACAATATGAAAGAGCAGATTTACAGATAATCCATAAATCTAAACATCAACTGCTTTCGCATATTACCCCCAACAGAGGGTACAAATTTTCGGAGCTTTACTCATAGTAAACTGTAGATTTGTATACACCAAGGCTCATCATGCAGGTGCCAGTGGATTAAACATAGGGCAGACAATCAGACAGACATTGTAAGGAGGCAATGTATAAACCAGCATCTGTTTTAACTTTTCTAATCCTCTAGGAAAACACTTTCCAAATGGAGAGAGGCCTTTCCAATGCATTGATAAATTATGCTGGTATACCATTCAAAAACCACCTTATAATTTAATACCCCTGCTTTTTTGCAGAGTAAGGCCTTATTTATACTCTGTTTGCGCTGGATTTGCGTCATTTTTTATGCAAATCCCGCACAAACTTAACTCCATATTTATATTTTGACGCTAGACCCATCTAGCGTCAAAAATATTGAGTTTGCATTATTTTAAGGATGCGTGAAACAACCTTGAGTCAATGAGATGCAAGGTAGGCGTTCCCGTCCCAAAAATGACTCAAACCCCTTAGCGCCATATTTATCCAACTGGGCAAAAATGACGCACGGGACGATTTGCCTCAAATTCTAACGCCTGGGTCAGGGCAGGAGTTAAAATGAGGCAAACACAACACTACTTAAGGAAAACATACACAAGCAACATCATTGCTCTATAAGGACAACATGGAGGTGCTACTGATGCAGCATGCTAGACGACGCACAGCACAGGGCCAACAGCATCAGCCACCACCACCACAACGTGGCCCCCAAGGGCAACGTAGAAGGCACGAGAGGGTATTCAGGACCAGGACAACCCTCCAGGGCCTCAGGGAACAGGACATCATCCGGAGGTATAGGCTCAACTGGAAAGCCATCCAGCAGCTGCTGCACCAAATTGAGCCACATAGAACAGCCAGCCTGCAGACACCACACAATATACCACCGGAAACCAAGTTGATAGCTTTCTTGCAAATGTTGGCAAGTGGCTCCTTTTAAACAACGGGTGCCTTGGCCACAGGGGTATCACAGCCCTCATTCTCCACCTTTCTTCCCAAGGTCCTAGATGCCATCATCTCCCTCACACCCCTCCACATCAGCTTTCCCAACACCCAGCAGGAGCAGCAAGAGATCAAACAGGGATTTTATCAAATACATGGCTTCCCGCATGTGCTTGGTGCAATTGACTGCACCCATGTCCGGATTATACCACCGGCAGCAAGAGAGCATCTATTCCGGAAGAGAAAGCACACCCACTCCATAAATGTGCAGGCCATAGTTGACCACCAGGGATTGTTTACCAACATCTTGGCCAAGTATCCTGGGAGTATACATGATTCCTTCATCTTTTGCCACAGCACCATCAATCAGCACTTCCAGGACGGACGATATGGCAATGGCCTTCTTGGTGGTAAGTCAATAAACCTAGCAATATACACACGGCACAGCAACCCTGTAGGACACGCAACACATACACCACTACATTGACACGTGGGCAGGAAGACACTGAGGTGTGACACAGGTAGTTATGTTGAACACCTTGACTCAATGGGATACACACCTATGGGCAAATGACGGCTGCCAATAATATGAGTTGCCACTCTAGAAATACAAGGGACCAATGTCAAAGCACACTGTGACAATTACATGGCCTGCATTGGAAGTACAACTTGAAAGATGAACCATTCACTATTACATTAGGCCACATAGTCAATCCCACACGCTCTCAAGCAATATGTACAGTGGAAGGGGTGCGCAATGTGTGTTGCTGCAGGTCAACCACCATGAGACACATAACATGATGATGCAGACTCACATGTAGGTGAGACGGAAATACTGAGGCAGTCCCAACATCATACATCACTTCTGGGGTGCCGTTGCCAGGTAGCAATAAGGAAGTGGACTGTGCTATGAACACATATTGATGTGCCACTAATGCAAACTGCGCACTGCTGCAGACACTGAAAGAGCCAATTGTCCATCAAAATAACAGATGGCCATTCCTGCACAGATACATCCACCTCCACAAGGCAGTCAGACAGGTTACCTGGAGCAAGTTTGGTAGTGTAGGTGCACGGATGCACATGAGCCACTGGAAGAGGGAACTACAAAGGTTTGCATAGAACCAAGTCACACATGGGACAATTGTGCATTGTCAATTCTGAACACATGAGTGCTGCCAATTTATGGATATGTGTTGTGCATTGTCACCAAGCCTCATCAAAGGGCCTCACTGTTGCATTTCATCTGCCTTGAAATATGTCCAATTGGATGTGATGTCATGGCCTTGTAGTGAAACCATGTTACCACCACATCGGAATCTATTGTATGTGTGGATATATCATGTTCCTTCCAGTGAAAGCACACTAAAACATGTTGCTCACTACACAACGGATGGTACATACATACTGACCAGCAGTTTGGAAACAAAATCATAGATACCAGGTCAATGAACCAACCACAAGTTGTCAAGTCAAACAACCCACTGCAAAAAAAACCTCACAGAAGCCGAGAATCTCACAAAACACCACAAACACATATGAGTCACAGATGATACAAGATATCAACTGCCATGCTACATGACATTCCTGATGCAAGCACTAACAAAATACCTACTCCTGTTTTATTTTCAGCTGATCAAGGTTACGGGATCCAGCCGTGGATCATGACCCTATTCCCCAACCCAAACACTGCAGCAGAGCGTGCCTATAAGGAGGCACATCGGAGGACATGCAGCATTGTAGTAAGGACCTTTGCCATCCTGAAGTCCAGATTCAGGTGCCTGGACATCACAGGAGGAAGCCTCCTATATGCCCCAGAAATGGTCTGCAAGATCATATCTACTTGTGCCATCCTGCACAATATTTGTGTGAGGAGGAACATCCCTCTATATAAACCCGAGCAAGAACTGCCTGAAGAGAAGGTAGAGGAGGATGGTGCCAGGGAAAATGAGGGGAACATCCAAATACAGCTGCAGGAATGACCCACAGACAGCAGATTGTTCCAAACTTTTTCACCAATAGTCACTCTAAACACCTTGTTAGGATATGTAATTAAACACCTCACTTTATCACACAGTCCTGCTCTGGTTACTTTTTTCTCCATCACATGTTCTTTAGGAATGTGAGTATTACCTCAGCGAGCATGTCACAAAGACAAATCTGACTAGTTCTGATCCTACATCACATGTGATGCATATGATTGTACAGCAAATATCACACACATAAAAAAATCATCTTTTGAATTTCACATGTGAAGGACAAAATCATAGGACCACAGAATATGACACACATCCATGTTTGCCAACATGGTCTTCTGTAGCACATGACACAAAACTATGACATCTCTAATCATAAGGTAAATAAGTGCCTCATACATGAGGCAGTGGATGTGAAATATCAGTGGTAACAGGAATGTATGAACAGACCCCTGACATTAGTAAGTGTGACATTTTCTATTTCTGCAAGGAGCTTGTGTGACGAGAGGTGCATCATTTCTGAAAATGGATAGCATGAGTGTCCCACATATGACAAGCAATGTTCACAACACATGCCCTGGGCAATCCATCCCTTGAAATGTTTCCTGCCACTGCAATGTGTTAAGTCTCTGCCCTCACAACTCCAGGGGGCACTGTAAATGGACTATCTGTACCCTGGGAATCACCATTAACACTCACCCAGACTCCCATTATGACTCCTGTTTGCTTCCCTTTTCCATATAGCATGCTATAGAAGAACTACATTAGTCTGCATGGACTTAATGTCCCGTAATGCACTGCCTGGTGGTCAGTAAGACCTGTAATCTTCTGTCCATTGCTTCCTATGGGAAAAGTCCAGTTGTCCCTTTATACTGGATTCTCTCTTCCAGGACTTGTGGGAGACTAAAGCTGCACACACCTGTGACCTCTCATGTGCAGCCCAGCCATTTGACTCTGCCCTGGCCTTGCTGCTGCTTAGACGCTGCCGTTTGCTGAAGCTCATTGTCGTGCATTAGAGTATGATTCATTTGTGTTCCAGACCCGTTGTTGGATTGTGTTACAGTCCTGATTATGCCTGAACCTGCTCTCTGTTTATTCAGTGTTGTTCCTGCTTGTTCCAGTCAGACTCTGCTCCCTGTTTCTCAGCCTTGTTCATGGTTGTTTCTGCCAGAGCCTGCTTTCTGTTACCCAGACCTGTTCCAGCCTTTGTGTCAACCAGAGCCTGTTACCTGTGCCTGGCTTTGCCTCCTAGTTGGTTCCCTTGCTTTCTGTTTCCTCTTGGGGTATCGTGTCTGGTAAGTGTACTATCAGTCCTCACCTGTCTAGAAGTGTTTAACTTTGTATTTGTTCTGGAACCTGGTTTCCAGGAGGCTAATCCAGCCCCCATCCTTTGTCTAATGTTTCTAATGTAGTCATTAGTGCCTAACAGTGACAGTGTGCTTTGGCTGTTTTCCAGGAATTGTTACTGTGTCTTCATCCCGACCAACAAGGGCAAGTCTCGTGTATGTAAGTACAATACTTATTTGTGCCCTAAGAGTCCAGACACAGATTCACTTCTGCTGCAACCTTTCTATGGGGCTTGTGTGGTGACTAGCTGTGGGATTCATCTGCACAGAGGCACTGACGTTCCCTGTTGCTGTGGGAAGGTCTGGGCCCTACCCTGTGTACAATCTTAGTGATAAGCGCAGCATGTTTGTCCATTACTGACCCATTCCATATTTGTCCACACCATGGTTGCTCTGTATTCACTCTTCTGTATTATCTGCCTTACCATGGCTGCCCTATCCCCTTGTATACCTTTAGCTGCTCCTCTGCTTTGGTACACTTCTTCCTTGCACGATACTCTGAAAACTCAAGGGTTGCCCCAACAGACTCCTGACTAGACCTGCACGAAACCGTAACACTATGGAGCCCAATCCTGACACTGGGTACACATGCCCACACACTTGAACAGGACACTTCTGTGGAATGCACATCTGAAAATATGTGAACACATGCAGCCAGGGCAGCAGGTCCACCACAGCAACATGAATAACATAGATAATGTTCATGAGTCAAACTGACGTGTACCTAACAATTTTATGAGTGCAATTAAGGCACAGTGTCGCAAACACTGTACGTAACAAACATGTACAAATAACCAACATATGGATAGTTCACAAACAAGTCACCATGAAGTCGTAGCAAACAATTAATGACATGTGAGGGGGAACATATCCGACATAGCCCTCATCAGCCATCCTCAATCATCCCTGTGTTTTGTTTTTCATTTGAAATGTAATGTCCCCAAAGTAAAAAAAATACACACATCAAATGAGTCAACACATATTACAAACACATATCATGACTGTTGTACATCACTGATTGCCATCTGATGTAGCTATCCATTTGTAACACATTCGTACATGAGCATTACGTCAAATGTATTGCATGCCGTTCCTTCAGAAGCACACATATTGTTGTTACAGTTCATTCACACATAAAACACACAGGCCATGATTTATACTTTCGTAGCGCCACATTGCTGTCATTTATTAACGCAAAAGTGGTGCAAACTTACAAAATACAATTGTTTGTGCCACTTTTGTGTCAGTAAAATAAAGGAAGGGCAGCGCTGGGCGCAGTTGCATGCTCTACCACATGTGGCCAACCACTATACCACACACTGCAGGCCATACCATCCTATCTTCATCTTGATACAAGGCGCATGCATGTTAAATAATTGAAAATCATGCAAACACAGTTTGAGTCAAAAGTTTTGATACAAATGCATCGAAAAACAACGCAAACGCGAACTAAAAATACATGGGCCCCTAACATTCATTCCACCAGCGCACCACACACATGAGGATATCCATTAAAATAGAGGTTTCGTGGTAATGCGTGGTATTTCTTAGCACATGTAGGTTCTGCGTTGAATATATTCACGCAAACATTGTATACGTAAAAATAAATACATGCAAGATGGAAAACGGGCAAGTGATGTAATAGTAAAATCCTGTTTACAGACATGGTACTGTGAGTGCACTTTCACTTTCACTTTACAGTCTGTGCTTTTTCTGGACTGTGTGGCTGTGTCTTGGTGTTGCTCGTATCTGGATTGCGTTTTTTGTAACTTGTGGTGTCTCACTTGTGTATTTTTGTGTATTCTATTTGTATATCTTACCTGTTTAAGTGCTTTTGTGTAGTTTAGTATTTTTTGGATTGTATTTGTACTGTCGGGTGTCTGTTTGGGGGTTGCATTCGTTGGGTTAATTGGGGTTCGAATTTTGTGTTGTAAGTTTCCTTTTTTCAGATTTATTTTTCTTCCTTTATCTGTTTAAATTCTTATGCACAAACATGTCGGGAAGGACGAGGCTGACCCGCCTGGGTGAGGAGGAGCTTGGGGCCTTTGTGTGGCTGGTTTGCCACTTTCTGACGATGATGCTGGAGATGAGTGGCTGTGTGCTACCGGGTTATCACACGGAGGCAAGGAGGCTGAGTTGGGGCTAGATGCTCTACCACCTCAAACATGTCTTCAACACAACAAGGAATGAGCACCAGCTGAAGCATCACTAGGCTGACCTGGTAGCCCAAGAGCAGGACCTGCTGGGCCACCTTAGTGTGGTAATCGTTGGCCCTGTTGGTATCATATTTTTAAATGTGTACAGTAGAATGCTCCTGAGTGACAGTATGCTGCATGCAATGTTTGTGACCATGTTGAATGCAAGTAGAACAAACTGTTAGTGTCCCAGTACTGAGATGTATTCCACATGTCTATACATGTTAACAGTGCAGTCCTGAGCTTTGTTGAGTCCGACTATTGCTTAGGGCCACATGTACCAAGCTATTTAAAATTCTCACAAATGGCCTAGTTTTCAGATTTATTGTGTTTACCTCAGGAAAAACCTTGCACATCCCCAATTTTGCCATTCTGCTATCACATTGCCCAATCACAAAACAGGGTTTGCTACTGGCATTTAGGATGGGGCATGCCTTTCCTATTATTGAGTCCCAGTCTGCTGATTGATTCTTTCTTGACCACAAATGGTGTCACTAAACAATTGCAGTTACCAGCCGTTTCAAGTTGGTGCTAACCCATTTGCTAAAAGGGAGGAGTCCCCAGGGGATCCCTTCCCCTTTGTGAATGCATGCCCAAAAATTGTTTCTGAGCAGGAAGTTGTCCCACGGACTACTGACTACTTCCCAAAAATTATTTGAGTCATAATATTGAGTTTTGAAATGCTTTCTGCTTACGCCTGCTGAAATAAGGCTGCATTTAAATGAAAATATACATCCCTATTCGAAAGCAGTCACAGAAATGGTGATCTACTGAGCATAACAGGCCAGCATCCCTGTGAGTGCCGCCATTCCCAAGGGGTTTGCAAAATGAGACATACCTCATCAAAACTCATGAGGTAGGTCATTTGCTACCCCATTTGTGAATTGCAAACAGTGTCATTGACAGTGTTGTACCTCAGATCATCCTAATTGCAAATTGCTAGTTGCTAAGTCTCTAAATGTGTGACTCATAAAACCTGATCTTGGTACATGTGGCCCTGAGTAACACATTTCAGGTGAAATGACAACACCTGTGCCAATGCATTCTGTCAATGATGATCAGCTAAGACACTGTCAGCATACCACATTTCACTGTATTGGGACAGCAAAGTGGGCTATCTATGTTTAGCACTACATCATTACACACACATTTTCCCTGCCATCATGTTGGCAAAGGGAGCACATACGGCTTAGGGGACACTGCGATTGGGGCATTTGTTACCTACATACAAATGTCCCACATCTGTTATGGACCACTGAATGCATGATAATTGCTGACTGAAAATTGACCCACATGTCTATCACACAGTTACTCATTGTCCCTTACTGCACAAGCCACAATACCTGAATCACTTGTATTGCAGTGCACCAGGGAAGTGCCTTTGAAATTGTCAGCCAAGTACAAATCATGACATGGAGTACCATCTGAAATGATTTAGCCACAAATGGTGTGAGGCCCAGTACATGTGTGCATATGTGTGTCTATCACTCAGTGTGGTTTCAGTGTCAATGCAAGTTTTCCAGTGGCATGCATGTCTGTTGGAGTGTCTTCATGCAGGATCAGCAGCTCACTCATATAAACTTTTACACACTGTGATATGTTGTCCACACATTTGTACAGTGATCCGACATTGAGCATGTATTTCCTTTCCATGTCTTACAGGTGGACCGGACCCTTATACCATTGGGGAAGTGGCTTGTTTTGAGGACCAGACATATCCAGTAAGTGTGATAAAGTCTGTCCTGTGTAGTGATTGCAGCTGCTGTGTGAGTGACTCTTGTGTGTTGCACTCATTGCAAGATAAGATGAGCAGGCACGTGATCTGATATATTACTTGACTGGATGTTGACATAGTGTTCCATGCAAGGGATAGACATTCACAAGACAGTGATGCATTCGTTTTCCGCACAATTTTGCACATCCCTGTATTATAATGTACATGTAGGACTGTATGGGTGAGTGTTACCCAGCATCTAGCTCCATAAGTTGTACACCATTTACGTGACACTTATGTGGTATGTAATAGGCGTGTATGCAGGTCAAGGCCAACCGTGTGCTGGCATCAATGTGGGTGATTTTGGAATTGTGTTGGCAGATCAGGTGATGATGGTTGTCCACAAATCGAAACATGAATGTAGATGTGATTGACCTATGGATACCTCATTCCTAGGTGGCAGCCCTCTTCACATGTGTTCCACTCACTAAATCCAAGCACAAGTGGACATAGCTTTGTGGTTGTCCTCGAGAGTTGTGTTGAAATATTATATGCCCTTCCCCCCTGAGGCACGGGGTAGAGGAAGAACATATATTTAGGTAGATGTGATGGTCAGAGTGTAGATGGCAGTCATCTCATTCAAGCATGCATGTGTCCCAAACACTGACCCCTTATGATTAGCAACTGCATGCCATCGTGTCAATTACATCTACAAACCACTGGTCTTGGGTGCCTAGAAGTTGAAGATGATAAAGATTAGTTGGCCTCGCCCATGTGAAGTACTTGCTGCATTTGCATTGTGAAATTTTGCACTAAATCAATGCACAGATCACTTTATTTGATACACCTTTTGTTGTGCTTTGCTGTGCTGTTAAATACTTGATGGTTAGGCAGTGTTGCCATTTCATTCGTCAGGGACATTATTTAATCTGTACTGTGATTTGGACTGCATGTGCAATTTGAGGGAGAGTATTAGATTATCATCTGTACATTCATCACACAATGATGACACTGATGGTTTCCTGTCTCATTTTACAGCTGCCAACATGAATGCAGCGGAGATCAGGGATTTCCAGAGGGGGGCAGTGAGGTACAGACACATATGGATGTTGAGTTTGGGTTCGAGAGGATGGCAAGACGCTATCGGAGAGAGAGAGCCTCAGGAGAATGGCGGGCATTCAGCCAAGGGGGACCGGCATTGGCCACAATGAGTGGAGCCACCACCGCAACTGCAGCCATTAGCACAGCGGCCACCATAACATCAGCCCCACCTGCTGCACCCTCAACCTCGGGATCGACACCCACCACACCTGCTGCACCTTCCACTTCAGCACCACCGACCACCACACCTGCAGGATACGTCTGGAACACAGACCACCACATCTGCTGACAAAAAGAGTGTATGCACTAAGAGCCAAAATAAAAAAGAGCCTCATCACGAGTTTGGCAGTTGGACTGCTGGACCCCCATGTTGACCATCCTGAAAAGACCGCTGTGTTGGCGGTCCTTCAGACAGCCCTATTACGAGTCATACAGGCAAGACTGCCAACCAAAAAAGGCAGACCGGCGTTGGAACGGAGGCCTGGAAATAGGTAGTCCTACCTCCAGCTCCGACAGCACTGCGACCAACCATTGACTGTATTACAAGCACTCAGTCACCATGGCAACCAAAATGGTGGGCAGCCAATGTCGGTCCGCAGTCACCAAAGTTATACATGTGTTATACATCCCTGTTTCTCCGAAGATGAGTTAAGAGTCTTTGTGGGTGAAATCATAAGAGTAGAGCCACAATTGTTTGGAGCACAAGCCCAGCATACTCCTCTCAGTAGGAAAATGGAATTGTGGGAAAGAATCATCAACAGAGTCAATGCTGTAAGCACCACTGTACACACAAGGGAGGACATCAGGAAGAGGCAGAAGAACCTTACGGGCAATGTCCAGTCCCTCGACCCCAGGCCCCATCTGCAGGCCAAAAAGACTGGTGGTAGGCCTCCCAGTGCCCCATTACATCTCTTTCCCTAGGAGGAGAAGGTATTGGCCATCCCGCATCCTGAGGGCTTGACAAAAATACCTGGGGGAGTGGAGTCTGGTAAGTCACAGCACTAGAAGTATCACCAAAATTCTATGTCATGCATGCTCATAGCTCACCTTTTGCCTCATTTACTGTTACCCAACTCCCCAGGCCAGTGTTAACCTATCCAAAGACTTCTATTTGACAACTCACATTTGAAGTGTACCCACTGGAGGAGATGACCTTTGTATAGCGTGTGTAGTATAGGGACTGACATGACTCCAAATCCCAGCTGGCACTGTTCTATAACCGCAAACACCAGCACTGTGTTCTCTTGTCCAAAGACCACTGGTTGTCAATTCACAAATGAAGTTCACTCACCTAGGGGGATAACATTGGTCAAGTATTGGAGAGTAGTGAGAGTGACCTGACTGCAACTCTCAGCAAGCCCTGTTTCCGTAGCTCCAACCATCAGCCCAGTGTTCTCCTGTCCAAATACCACTGTTTGTCAATTCTCAAATTAAGTCTTCTCATCTGGGGGGATAACATTTGTCAAGTATTGAGGAGTAGTGAGAGTGACCTGACTGCAAATCCCAGAAGGCACTGTTTCTCTAATTCCAAACACCAGCTGAGTGTTCTCTTCTCCAAAGACCCCTGTGTCTTAACTCTATATTGAAGTGTACTCACCTGGGAGGATGACATTTGTATAGTGTGTGTAGTACAGAGAGTTCCATGACTGCAACTCCCAGGAGGCTCTCTTACTGACACTCCAACCACCAGTCCAGTGTCCTCTTCTCCAGAGACTCGTGTTTGGTAATTCACACATGACATGTACTCACCTGGGGGGATAACAATTATCAAGTGTGTGAAGTAGAGGGAGTGACATGACTGCTAATGCCAGGAGGCTCTATCTCTCCAATGCCAAACACACGCCCAGTGTTCTCATGCCCAACACTCCTGTGTGTCGAAAAACATTACGCACATGCTGTATGCGTAAAAAAATATGACGCATAACGATAAAAACGGCGGCCATTTTATGCAGGAAGTGATGTAATAGGATATCCTGTTTACAGATTATGTACAATGGGTGTACTTTCACTTTGACTTTGCAGTCTGTGATTCTTCTGGACTGTGTGGCCGTGTTCTGAGTTTTGTCCAGTGAAATTGTGCTTTTGTCTCCTGTGTGCTCCATTAATTGTTAGTTTGTGAAATAAATATTGTTGTTCTATACTGTCTGAGTGTGTTTTGTGTACAATTGTCCAGTATTGTATTGTCTTTGTTGTTTTTGGGAATCTGTTGTGGGTAGTGCTAGTTTGGGGATAGTTGGGCTCTTTTAGTTGTTAAGTTTACTTTTTTGTACTTCTACTTTCCCGCTTTTCTCCTTTTTTCTTCTTTATCCCCTATTCCCCTTTTCGGTGCTAAGATGTTGGGTAGGCCACGTCTTGGAAGGATGGTTGAGGAGGAGCTTGGGGGGTTTATATGGCTGGTGTGCCATTTCCTCCCACTGATGATCGAGGGAGGGGGCAGGGTGATACAGGGGTATCACACAGAGGCACGGCAAATCTGGTGGGGAAAGGTCCTGCATCACTTGCAGCTCGTGTATGGGAGCCAGAGGAATGACCACCAGCTAAAACACCGCTGGGCTGACCTCATCACCAGGTAGCAAGATCTGATGGACCACCTGGGAATAGTGATTGGTGGCCCTGTTGGTGAGTACAAATCATGTAAATGTACACAATTAAAAGCTCTGTAGTGACATCAGATGATTTGTACAATATCTGCCGGCTAAGCTGCTGACTGTGTGGAATGCTTCGGAAACATACAGGGTCATTGATGGACTATGTGAAGGACCACAATTGCTAGCTGTCAGGAAGCATGTATTCTGCAAACTTACAGAATACTTTCTCTTAATGCAATTTGGTGCCGCCTTTGTGTCAGACAGCAACACAAATTAGGAGCCAATCATGTCTACATAGGTCACATTTGGCAATGAAGTATAGATTTTCGAAAATATTGGCAACCTTTGTTGACGCAATAGCTAGACTGACTTTCTAAACAATACATGATACAGAAATTGAGTGCTGGCTTCACGTCGATTGATGATAGCAATGAGGCCCAGACATATGTCTCATGTGTGTCTGGTGAGTGTGTAAGGAAAGCGTTTTTGGAAGTTCTATGAAAGTTAGGGATTATTGTGGTATTTCACCATTTTGGGTACATGTCAGATCTGGATTTGGAAACATAGGGAAAAGGTGTAAGGTGCCCTCAACTAACATCTTACACTGGTATTTAATGTTTGGGGATGGCAGGCCAAAGGTATGCACATGGGTTCATATCTCTATGGTTGGTGCAAATCACCATAGCTGGGCCACATCAAATGAAGAAACTGTAACAACATGAGGGCTTACAAAAGTCTCTGCCCCTCTGTACATTGTACCTATGTGTCATAAATGTGTCATAGCCACATGGGCTGTTTGACTGGTAATGCAGTCCTCAAGTAACCAGGCTTTGGATGTCTCTCTTGGATGCACATGATGAGACGAATACACGCCATTATTATATCTGCTCACTAATGAAGGAGCATGTTTGCCACCACATGGTAGTTAGGGCCAATGCATGTGTGCAGATATGTGTGTAATTGTCACAGGAGACCCATGCTATGTACATGTTAGCCGTGCTATATCGGATGCAGTATCATCATGTCTGAGTGGCTTTAATTAATTATGTCATCTTACACATAGTTTGGGGCATATTTATACTCCGTTTGCGCCGAATTAGCGTCGTTTTTTTCGACGCAAATTTGGCACAAAACTAACGCCATATTTATACTTTGGCGTTAGACGCGTCTAGCGCCAAAGTATGAGGAAAGAGCGTCATTTTTTTGCGTGAACGCCTTCCTTGCGTTAATGAGATGCAAGGTAGGCGTTCCCGTCCCAAAAAATGACTGCGACACAAATGCGTCGTATTTATACTCCCGGGCAAAAATCACGCCCGGGAGTAGGCGGGGCAAAAAACCCCGCATTTGCGCCTCTTTTTAACGCCTGGGTCAGGGCAGGCGTTAAGGGACCTGTGGGCTCAAAATGAGCCCACAGCTGCCCTCCCATGCCCCTAGGGACCCCCCCTGCCACCCTTGCCCACCCCAGGAGGACACCCAAGGATGGAGGGACCCATCCCAGGGACATTCAGGTAAGTTCAGGTAAGTATAATTTTTTATTTTTTTTATATTTTTTTGGGCATAGGGGGGCCTGATTTGTGCCCCCCTACATGCCTCAATGCCCAATGACCATGCCCAGGGGACATAAGTCCCCTGGGCATGGCCATTGGGCAAGGGGGCATGACTCCTGTCTTTACTAAGACAGGAGTCATGTAAATGGCGTCTGGGCGTCGTTAAAAATGGCGCAAATCGGGTGGAGGCGATTTTTTAGCGTCAACCTGACTTGCACCATTTTTAAGACGCCCTAACGCCATTTTCTCCAATGCCGGCGCTGCCTGGTGTACGTGGTTTTTTTCCACGCACACCAGGCAGCGCCGGTCTGCTAGCGCCGGCTAACGCCATTCAATAAATACGGTGCCCGCATGGTGCTTCAGAATGGCGTTAGCCGGCGCTAAACTTTTTGACGCTAAACTGCGTTAGCGCAGTTTAGCGTCAAAAAGTATAAATACGGGCCTTTATGTCTTTGGAATTGTTGGTCAGTGCAAAGATTTTGAGCACATTTCTTCCTTCCAGGCCTTACAGGTGGACCGACACCCTACACTGTGGGCGAGGTGGCTTCATTTGAGGACCCCGACAACTCCAGTAAGTGTTGATATGTCTGTTATGTGTTGTGTTTGCTGGTGATGTGTGATGGACTCCTGTGTGTTGAACACATAGCAAGGTATGATGCGCTGGCCCATCATTTGTCTTGTTCCATGAGTGGGATTTCATTTTCTAAGCATTTTGGAGTTTGCCAATGCTTATCCTATTGTCTTATCTAGGGATTCTAGGTCATTCCTGTAGGCCCTGCAATGTGAACTGCGGTGAGTCATGTGGATAACACTTGTATCAACAAGATTCGCACTGGAACTAATCTCAGATTTAGTCAGCCTGTCAGACCCACATTCTCCCAGAATGGGGCTGCAAAATGCTTACCCACAGACTTCTGCTTCCCTATTCACCAAAGTACTTATGAAACTGTAGGGTGAACTTCCTAGCAGCATGTAGCTCCACATGTAGTGCTACAAGTATGTGGCACTTGAGTGCAATGACCTAGGTGTGCATGCAAATCACAGCCAGGGGTGTTCTTGCAACTCTGTGTCTGTTGTAAGTCATGCCTTACTGGAAGTACATGATGTGGACAAAGGTCTGCATTTCCAGACATGTGTGGCGCTGGGATTGGTCAAGGGTTTGCTGTCTCCTATTTGTTCATAGACCTTACCTGTGATGTGTGTGTAGAGCCAAACACATGTCCAGCTTTCTATAGTTTTCTGGGTGTCCATGTTGTTTCAAATTGTTAGTTGTTAATCTACCCCCCACCCTCAAACACAGGCATGGGTTTGTGAATAGTGTACATAGGACTTATGATACAAGTATGTTACACAGACATGTAAATCAGTGAATCACATGTCTCAACCTAGTATACACACTCATGTATCCATTTACAACTTGCAGATCATGTGGCCCTAGATTTCCATCCCGCACACTGACATTTGTAGCCCTGGCATTGGCGCAGGATGTGCTGCATGATTGTTAGCTGACAACTGTCAGAATTCTGATGCCAAATTAATGCCAGCTGTTACCCATCCTGTAGGGTTTGGATGTGCTATGTGTGATATGACCTTTGTGGGCTGGCCTGCCATGTACTTCCTCAGGGACATTCAATGATCTGTATGATGATATGAGCTGTTACAAGTACAGTAGATGTATTGACTGATTTACTTCTTGTGCCATTTCACTCAATACAGTTCCTAATGTAAATTCTTTGTCTTCACAGCTGCTAACATGACACCCATCCAGGTACGTGAGTTCCAGAGGCGGGCAATACATTTCCAGCATATCCTGCTGGTAGAGTTGGGGTTCAGACGGATTTCCCGAAGATACAGGAACGAACGGGCCTCCGGAGCTTGGAGGGCTTTCCCACAGGGTGGCCCTACTTTGCCCACCACCAGCACAACCACTACTTCCACCCAGGTGGCACCACCCACAGCTGTGACTGTTGTCCCAACAACGTCTGCAGTTGCTCCAGGCCCTAGCAGTGGAACACCTTCAAGGCAGCCCACAGGCATAGACTCTACACGCCCACACACGTCCTCAGCTGGTACCCAGACCGCCCCAGCTGCTACAGTTGACCCTGCAGCTTTTCAGGAAATGCAACGCAAAATGGACAGTGTCCTATGGAAAATTAGTCACCTGAGCCGGGATGTTCGCCATATGAACAGGTATGAACAGATGTGTACGGTCCATAATCGGACCCTCCGGAGGGCCAACCTCTAGACTTTTCAAATGGACATGATTCCCTCCCCTCCCTCCTCTTTCCTTGTTCTTATACTTAGTGGGCTTAGGGGGCTTAGTGTTAGGTTAGTATAGGCTGTTAGTTTAGTTAGTGTTAGTTGGTGGGGGGGGTCCTGATTATTTCTATTGTTTCTTTTTAAGTGTGTGGGTGGGTGGGTGTTGGGCTATGTTGGGGTTCTTGTGTGTTTACAAAAAAAATAAAAAATAAAAGAATTAAAAAATATGAAAAAAAAATACAAAAATATATATTTGTTTAGTATAGGATAGTATGTGTTTAGGTTAGTATCTGTTGTCCTCCATGTGTCCCGTCTCATAAGTGGGGTGGGGGGTTGATGTTTAGAATGTTTCGTTACATGTGATAAGTAAGTTTAGCTTAGGTTAGCTAGGGACAGTTGTGGGTAATGAGTAGTTAGGGTAGATTGGGGTAGGTAAGACTTTTCCCCGAGTTTCCTCTTCTGTTATTACCGTTTAATAAATATATAGTGAACCCTTTACAGTATGTGTTAAATGCTTGTTGATCAGGGCCTTGGCATAAGTGTACATGAATTTTGTTCTATTACATTTGTGTCCTATGCTACGAACAAATCCCAACTGAGCTGTAAGATTGACAGCTACCCCAGAGCTACCTTGCAAAGATTCCACCATTCATTGCAACCACCAATCACAGTTAATATGGATCCCAACGTGTTTTTTTTCAATAAGTATGTTTTCAAAGTCACAAACAGTGCTTCCAGATTTGGTATTAGGGGAACTGTTTTAGGTCTGACTGCAGTGTGATGTTCAAGGAAACCCTTATAAGGTGAGTGGTTGTAAGCACTCTTGTAGTATTGTCTTCATGACTCACAGACATCCTTTGTGACACTGTTCAGCATGATTACTTATTTGGATGGAAACTCAGACACCTTCATTCATGCAGTTTTTTGAGTGTTTGCTTAGATTTGTGGGCACTGTTATATGTGTTAGTATTGCGTGGTGACAACATTTTGCTGCCACTGTTTGATGGCTTAGATATCCCTTGAGGAAGCATTATTCTGTCCAACACAGCATGATGGTGTATGGTTTATCTTTTCATCAGATATTACCCTCAGGAAGGGCAGAGTATGATGCAATCCAGGCCACTGTGCAAAGTTATCTGACTACATAATTTCAGGACAGTTGAATGGACAAGCTACGTAATTTGACAGGAGGCACATTTCAGTTAGCTACTGCACAGTTGATGTGTCACATTATACAGAGACAAAGTGGTTGTGGAAGTGCTAATTAGTGAAAAGTTCTGTAGTGCTATATGTAGATTGTCCATGATTGTGAGTCCATTATAGTGACAGCTTCCGTTGTGATCCAACACAAGTGCTAAAGGAAAATGAATTTGACATGCTGGGGTGATGTGTCAGACAGTGCAGAGGGACAGGATTTGCCAATGAGTAAGTGGGAGACAATCACTGGGCAGGATGACAAGATAAAGAGTGGTTTGCAGAACAGTCATTGAGTACAGTTGATGTAAGACTGGCATGTTACAAAGTGCTGGACCTTGGTAATAGTTGGCCATGTGGCAGGGACTAGTGCTTCCGGGTACTTTTCCGTGTGAAGGTGATCTGTTCCATGTCTTCTTCTTCTGATGTGTGTGTTGCCTCCTCTGTTCTTGGTGGTGGTGGTTGTGAAGGGGCAACACACACCTCAGTGTTAGAGACGTGGAGTCAGACATCCCGGTCGCTGCTACCTGTGAAGGTCTTAAGGGCAGTACTGCTGCAAGGAGGATCTGCTGATTCTTAAGAATAGCAGCCACATCACGATGGTAGGCAGCCAGGTTGGCCCTGAGGGGGTCATGATTGCATTCGTGCATGCAGTGGAAGGTTTGGGGTGCGAGGTGTTGTGGCAACTCCCTTACTGCAGTGGTGAATTCCTTGACAGTTTGTTGTAGTCCTTGCAGGATGGATGTTAGGGCTTGCATGGCTGCTGCCTGATCTGCAGATGACATCATGCAGATACGCAACCCCTCTAGGCTGGCTGCCACAGTTTTCATCCACACCCGCACCTCCTTGGCCAGCTCCTGCTGTACTCCAACTACAGTTCTCTCAATGTTGGTGCCTGTGTCGTCTGAGTCCTCAGCTGTATTGGAGCTGGCAGGTCTTACAATTGGTGTTGTGGGTGGGTCCTCTGTGATGGCTGCTTGTTCTGAGCTCCTCCTTGTGACAGAAGGTGGGGTCTGGAGGGTTCCAAGGACATCTTGGAGGGTCTGCTGGGTGATGTTTGTCAGCTCGTCATCCATGTCATCAGGGTATTCCTGGACAGGCATATCCGCAGAAGATCCATCATCCTCTGCAATGAAATAGGGTACAATCAGTGTATCTGTGTTGTGGCATTGGTGATGTGACATGCCTGCCTTGTGATGAATTCACACTGTGATCTTGTTTCCTGTTCATTGCTCCAGTCTTTCAGATGGGCATTCTCCCAGGCCTATGGCCCACCTGCTTGTCACATGTATTGTATTCAGCTATTGGACTTGTCGGCATAATCTCCTCTAGTGTTGTTTTAGGCCAAATAGTGAATTGCCACCCTCTTGTCCTACTCAAGCCTCCGTCTACATCCATTCTAATGGTGAGGCCTTTCACTGGCTGTGGGTGCTCTGATGGCACTAGCAGCACACTTAACAATCTGGACCTGCCCCAGTCTCTGATCCTTTACATCCACTTATATGTAGTTGACATGTAGCGTATCCGCTTTTTATGGCACGATCTGGATGTTAGCATTAGTAATGTGTACAGCTGATGTTGGGGAATGTGTGGTACATTGGATTGCCCTGATAGTCGTAGTAGTGTCCTATTCCCTCCTCTGACTGTGCAGGTGTATGTCAGTGACCAGTTACATGTGTCCTCCCCCTCAATGCTGTTGTCTGAGCAGTATGACATTTGGGATGTTGCATTGTGACCCAGGCACAGGATGGACCCTGGCTTATGCAGCATGGGTGTGTCCTTAGTGCTGTGTAGCTCCTAATGTTGATGACATTGGCTGATGTTTGCGGCAACTATGGGCATTCACATTTGACAGGACTGGAGCCTTTGTCAGGTAATTGTTAAAGTTATCATCCTCAACCCACTAATTTAGGTGTGTATGATCCATGGGGACGTTACTGCCATTGGCTACTTGAGCTGCACACAGAGCGGAGGTGGTAGTGGCAACTGTTGTCACTGTTACATTCCAGATGTTGGTATGGCTAGAGGTTGTTAATTGGGTCCTAGTTAATGTAGGGGGTATAGTGGCTGACGTGTGATGGGATGTCAGTTTGATGTTGTGCCATTCCATGCCCCCATGGGACTGTTGTTGGTGTAGTGTAATGGTGTGCCCCAGCTTCTCTCTGTGCAGGCCATGCCCCCATGACATACCCCTTTACCCATGCCACTCCATGTATATGATGACTTCCATGCATTTTGTGGTCGGTATCCCCCCTTGCTTACAGTTGAAATTAGTGCATTTTAATTCCCCATGCGACTTACCATGCATGTGCGTTGTCTCCTGGTAGTCTGCGCTGTCCTGTCCTTGAATCCCTGTGCCGATCTCCTCAGGGATGATGGCTGCGACCATCTCCTCCATGTGGTCCAGGGCCTCCTGGTGTGCTGGACTCCCACCTCCAGTCTGCAGTACTGCCTTCCTGTTCCTGGACATCTTTTCCTTTGTCCTGCGCTTGCAGTCATGCCAGCGTTTTTGCACTCAATGACTGTTCTGCGTACTTCTGCCACACTGTTAATCTTGTCAACAATTTGTTGCAATATTGCCTCTCTCCTATTGATTGGCAACTTTCAGGTGACAAACAGTTGGTGCTGGTGTTCCGTCACTGCTTTAACCAGAATTTCCTATTCCTCTGCACTGAAGCGACACTTTCTTTTCTTCTTAAAACTGTCCTGGCTCTTCTGTGGGTCCTCCTGACTGGTTCCTGGTCTGTTTTCATCTTCCTGGGGTCTGTACAGGCTTCTGGGATCCATTCTGTCTCTCCTCTGCTGAAATGGCTGTGTTTGCGGGGAATTTTGATGCTAATGCGTAAAAAAACGCCACATATCCGGTGTGCGGTGTCGTAAATCGACCCACAGTAATTTCCGGCGCGTTAACGCCGTTTTGCTTTACGACTTGATGCTGCGGTGTGCGGTAAACAAAATGACTTACACCTGTGGTTTGCGCCGCCGGGCATCAAAGTATAAATTTGACGCCCGCACGGCGCACAGAAATGGTGTTAGCCGGCGCAGTTTTGCGTCAAAAAGTATAAATATGGCCTAAATTGTTGGGGGTAGATATCACAATACAACCAGTAACACTGTATCTTTCACATCAACAGGGTGAGCTGCCGCTGAGCACACAGAGGCTACAGAAGAGACTGCCACTTCTCCCTTGGATGAAACCCTCAGTGATGAAGACACTCCTGAATGTCTGGACGAGAAGGGCGGTTATGGCACATCCGGGCAACCTGGTCATACCACTATAGTCACACAGTGTTTTATTTAAATACATTCGGTCCAGAAAGTTTGGACCATTTAAAATTAAAAAGAAAAGCACAGTCTTACATGGTTGTATAAAATCCATTGGAATCGCAATAACTCATCATAATTCATAATAACAGTCATTCAAGATACTATAAAAGTCTAATAATCAACTAGCATATAAAATATTTCAGTAAAATCCTTACAACTAAAATTAAAATCGGACTTAAAATACGACAATTGGCAAGTTTTGACATAAAAAAAAAAAAATCTCTGTAAGCTTGTGCGGTCTCAGTTTGCTCCTAAAAAGGTCAGGAATTCTTGCTAAAATACAGGAAAGGATGTTGCATATAAGTTAGTAAATTCAAAATAATAACAGGGTACATGGCATATATTAGAAAATAAAAGAAAGAACGAAGAAATATGGATCTGGTTGAATCTCCCTCTATAAACAAACAAAGGCTCAGCCTAGAGCTCAAGGGGCCCTCCACAGAAATGATCCTACGACGAATACACCAAGCCTCCGATAAAAATTTGGTAACTGAGGAGGCAACCAGTGTGGATGTTTCATATTTGCATATTCTGGTAGGATTGGCTCTGTCCAACAGTGATAGATTTTTACAGAGGGGGATAATCCACTTTCCTCTAGGGCTCTTGTATGAGGGACAGAAAAACAGAATATGTTCGATAGTTTCTTTATAATGAGGGCAAGATATACATCTATCAGTCGAAGGGACGCTGGATGACCAGTGGGCCGTATAAATATTAATAGGCAGGGAACCATATCTAAGCTGTAGATAAAGGGCACGAGCATATGGTGGCATGGGGATGTTCATAAAAGTCTCAGGCCAAGGTTCGTGTTTGAATTGGAGGAATTCTATTGTTAGCCTACCCAGCCCGTTTTGGCGCAGTATATCTTCGTTGGCTTTTTCCCAATATCTTCTTTTAACAAGTTGTCTTGCGTTATTGGGAATCAGTTCCGGATGTTCCCAGTAATGGGAGAGACCTATTTTAACCCAAGCAGATTTCATCTCCTGCAGCCATTGGATTTTAGTCCGGCCCTGAGGAGTAGCTATGAGTTCCCTCACCGCCGCCCTGTATGGTTCGAGTTCGGGAGTTGTCCAAAGGTGGATCCAATAAGAAAGCGGTCTCAGGGCCGCTATGCTTTTGATGCTGTTTAACCCTAAGTCGAGCCTGAGAGGATTCATTGGGGTACCTACCCCTAACCAGGAAACCTGTCTAAGGAAGTTGTTTTCTTTTGTTTGTAAAATATCCAATCTTCTATGTAATCCCCAGAGTTCCGCTCCATACAGGGCCGCCGCACGGATTTGGGCATTATAGATCTCGGCAATTATAATCAAAGGGGAAATCAGAGCCTTTCTGGACCTACGTACTAGGGCCCCACCTCTTTGACTTAAAATAAGTGCCCCTTTATCAATGGCTGCCTCCCATTTTCCTGTGGTCGATAATCTAATTCCCAGATAGTCAAACTCTTCCACTTTCTCCAGTGGTATTGAATTCATTTAGATTCTGACACGTGGTCGTTTCCTTAGAGAGCTGTATAGCATAAGTTTCGTTTTTTTAGCATTGACGTCAAGCCCAAAATCCCTACAGAAAGCACAAAATTGGTTAACCAGATTTTGGATCCCCACGGGAGATTTAGCAAGCAAAATTGTATCGTCCGCGTACGATAAACAGGGGATTTTTTCCCGAGCCAATTGGGGCGAGTCGTTTATGCAATTCTCCAAATAATGGATGCAGGTATTGATATAAAGCAAAAAAAGGGTAGGAGCCAGAACGCACCCCTGCCGGACACCTCTATTAATAGCCACAGGATCTGTCAACTCACCCTCCTTGCCGCATCTAATTAGGGCATAGGTGTTGTCATGAAGCCGGGTGATAAGACTCAAGAGACCTGAAGGAACCCCCATATTGGAGAGTGTTGACCATAGTATGTTCCTGGGGATCAGATCAAATGCAGCTCTCAGGTCTATGAAGACCACATACAGATTTCCCCCACCTAAGTCCACATTCTTCCATTTAATTGCCAGGAATCTCAGGACTTGGTCAATAGTGCTCACAGCAGGTCTGAACCCTGCTTGTAGATTAGATAGGGCATTAGATTCCATGATCCATTCATCGAAGTGGCACAAAATGTGTTTAGCATAAATTGTTTGAAAATTATCTAGGAGACTGATCAGACGATAATTAGCTGGAATATTGGGGTAACCTTTTTTAAAGATGGGGACTATCTCAGCCCCATTCCATGAATGAGGGATAGGGGCTCCAGCTGCGATTGCATTGCAAATTTGGTTGAGATAAGGAGCCGATATGTCAGGTCTTGTCTTGTATAAATCGCCCGGAATCTTATCAGGACCTGGAGCCTTTCCCCAATTTAGTGAATCTATAGCGGCACTTGTTTCAGCTAAAGTAAATAAGATCGGGGTAGCGTCTTGGGATATTGGAACATCGAGGGACCTAGAAGATACCTCAGGAGGACCTGCATATAATTGGTCAAAATGCTCAACCCAGGTTGCAGGAAGAATTGAAGTGCCAGGTACAGAGGCAGAGTCTGCACAGTTTTCTGCTATTAATTCCCAAAACCTGGAGGTATCTCTTGATTTAGCGGTTTCCAGGATAGCTACCCATCTAGCCTCTTCCCAGCTTCTGCGTGCCTTGGTACATTCGTTCTTGTAATCTTTTCTGGCTGCTCTTATAGATTCAACTTGGCCTGTTTTTAGAGCTTTCAATAAAGTGACCTGTGCTTCCCTACATAAATTATTAAACCACCGTGCCTGGCACTTTTTCTTGGGATTACTGGTGATCTCTTTTGTGAAAAGATGTTTTAGGGAATCAAACAATTTACTGTGGGCTTCTAAAAGCCTATCACCCTCATCATCTTCTTTGTAATGAAGCATACACTCCATTTGATTGGCTAGCAGATTGTATATTGATGAAAGATGCTCGGGATGTAATAACAAACTCCCATTTTAAATTCCGTCTATTATTTGATAAAGCTAGCTGATGGGAATAAAGCTTAGAATGGGGTGTCTCAAGTAAAGGGAATAGGCCTCTAGTCGATAAAATCAATGGGTCGTGGTCACTGTCTTCATGCTCTTGTACTCTCATTTCAACCATATGGCCCCACAGTCTAATATCGAGGAGTATATAATCAATCTGGCTTCTAGACCTTCCTCGTTTGAAAGTGGGATGCAGATTTGTGTCAGAGCAGGAGAGACCATTGCAGGCTCGAAGGCCATAAGTTATTGTGATATCAGCCACTAAATGAGCTGTTTTGCTCAATCTCGGCCTTTTGTTAGAGACTAGCTGTGGAATCCCCCAATAGGCATCCTCCTCTTGATATATCTCTTGAACCAGGGGGTTGGGCTCAAATGTGACGTTAAAGTCCCCTCCAATCAGAATAAAGTGAGAAATATTATTTTTAAGTAAGCTATCCAATAAAAATAGAGCATCGTGATCTACAAGGGAGTCCTCACTCCTATTATAAACATTGATTATTAGTAAAGATTTCTCCACGGGGATCGTTAACAATAAGGCCTGTAGGTCAGGGCAGCCCGTATCTATTGCTACAGCTTTACTTCTGAGAGAACTACTTAGCCATATAAGTAGCCCTCCCGAAGATCTCCCAGAGGGTGACTTTCGAGCTGGAACCCAATAGCTTCTAAAACCTAGTCTATGTTTGGGACCCGTCGCCCAAGTTTCTTGAAATAGACATAGTAGATGTTTGTCAATAAATTGACCCCATTCCGAATTTTGCATTTTGTTTTCCAGCCCTGCTATATTCCAACTAAGAACCTTGGCAAGATCATTGGATTTGATATGTCTAGCTTCCTTTGGGGGGATATAGTTGCCTGTATCTGTGTTGTCCTGTGTGGTGTACACTTCACAAGGAGCTGGGCCCGATGAAATCATATCTAATGAGGTATCTAAACAATAGAGCCCTGGATCCCTAGAAGTGATTGTGGGAGGAGGAGCCCCGTCCTTATTGGCTGAATGAAAAGTGTTGTCAGAAGTTCCCTGATTATCAGGGTCCGTCAAAGGCAATGGAATTGCTAAAGTAGGAACATTAGGGACAGTATGATTAGTGTGCTCAGAAGCAAGAGTGTCAGAATCCTCTCCCCACGGGCCATCGCATAGTCAATCTATCTCCGAGAGTGACAGTGATGGATGTCTGGGACCAAGAACAGGGCTGGACCGTGTCTCAATGTCACGGAAAACTTTCCGAAACAATAATGGTTGCCTATTCATGGGTGGCCGTACGGACGGATAGAATGCTTGAAGTCTACACAGAGAGACCATGCCTACTACAGGATATGTAGCGTGAAGCAGGCTTTAAAGGGGCCGCAGGTCAGCCCCCACCGCAGCAACACAAGTCCGGCGCTTCCCCAGTACTTACAGTACTTATACACAATAAAAGACAATACTCAGTGTTACCAAAGGTACTTTATTTTAGTGAAACAAGGTCAAAAATATCTTAGAGGCAATACTCCTGCTAGTTGTAAGTATTATACACAATATATACACTAGCAACCAAAATCAGGTACATAAACAGTCATAGAATAGTGCAAACAGTGAAAAATATAATAGATAGCAATGGACCTAGGGGCAACATAAACCATATACTAAAAGTCGAATTCCCCCCATTGGACGTGTAGTGTGTCGGGGACCCTGGGAGTGTAAGAAAACACCAAAGGTAAGTAAGGTACCCTATCCCAGAGCCCAGTAAAACAGGAGTAAAGTACAGCAAGTTTCCTCAGAACACACTACAAGTTGTGGTGAAGGATTATGCAAGAATCAAGCAAGACTGCTAGAAATTAATGATGGATTCCTGGACCTGAAGACCTGTGGAGAGAGCAGACCAAGTCCAGAAGTCGATGAAGAGTCCAGGAAGAACAGGAGCCCCTGCCAACCTGGAAGAAGGTGCAAAAGTGGATTCCCAAGTTGGAAGAAAAGAACAGAAATGCACCAAAGAAGATAGCTGCGAGTTCCTGCTTGGTACAAGAGATGTCCCACGTCGAGTCATTGGATGCAGGCTGCTTGCATCGCTGGATTCTGCCAACAAGCCTTGATTCACTCAAGAACACGTTTCGCATCAAAGAGGAGATGCCTGGCCCCAGGAGGGACCTGGGGGTCTCAACCTGGACTGAGGAGACAGAGGGGGCACTTCAGAGAGCCCTCAGAAGACCAGGCAGCACCCACAAGAGTCCCAGGACATGGGGATAAAGGAGTTGCAAAGTGTGGTCATCGCAGCACTACACAGAAGGATTCCACGCCGCCGGAAAACAACTCAGGGAGATGAGCGTCGCAGGATAAAGTGTTGGGGTCCTGTGCTACGCTGTGCATGAAGAACATTTGGAAGAAGTGCTCAGAAGCTCAAGGAGCTGCAGAGGACATGATGCACAGGGGTACTGTCTGGCACGGGGAGGCAAGCCCTTACCTCCACCAAATTTGGACAGCTGGATCTTTGGACAATCAGGATCACTTCAGTTCCCCACCTATGTTCCAGGTATCATGCCCGTCGACAGGAGAGGTTGACCGTCCCAATGTACCAGTTTTCATTGCAGAGAGGTGCCTGCTGAAGCAGGGAAGTGATTCTGTCACTCCAAGGGAGATTCCTTCAGTTCTTCTGGTTCAGGGTGAAGACATGCAGTCCTCAGAGCATGCACAACCTGGAAACTGTTGCAGTTGCTGGCTGGAGCTGAAGTTGCAGGTCACACGAGCCCTCTTTGATACTTTGTTGCAGTTACAGCAGTTTCTGGAGCAGTCTGCGGTTGATCTGATGGTCAAAAGCTGAAGCAGAGGATGCAGAGGAGACCTAGTGGAGTCTTGCAAACCGAATCTGAGGAAACACACAGAGGAGAGACCTTAAATAGCCATGAGAGGGAGCTTGGCTACCTACCCAGGTATGCACATATCAGAAGGGGTCTCTGACGTCACTTTCTGGCACTGGCCACTCAGATGCTCCCAGAGGGTCCCCACACCTTGGAATCCAAGATGGCTAATTCCACAGACACTCTGGAGGAGCTCTGGGCACCACCCCTGTGGTGGTGATGGAAAAGGGAGTGGTCCCTCCCCTTTCCTTTGTCCAGTTTTGCACCATACAGGGACTTGGGGGTCCATGAACTGGTGTAGACTGGATTATGCAAGGAAGGTACCATTTGTGCCCTTTAAAGCATTTACAGTGGCTCTGGGAGAATACCCCTCCCATGCCTGTAACACCTGTTTCCAATGGGAGAGGGTGTAAAACCCATCTCCTAAAAGAAATGCATTGTTTTGCCTTCCTGAGATTGAGCTGCTCAATCCCCAGTAGGGCAAAAATCTGTCTGTGAGGTGGCAGCAGTTGGGGCTGCAGTGGAAACCTCAGATAGCTGGTTTGGCAGTTTTGGGGGTCCATGGTGGAGCCCACAGGGTGCAAGCAATTGGCCCCCCAATACCAGATTTAGATTGTGGGTTCAATTTCAGAATCTGAGACACCTCACTTGTCCATATTCCGAGTTAACATTGTGAAGCTACATATATGTATTGACGTATATCTAGTGTACGCTTATAATGGTGTCCACGCACTCACAAAGTCCAGGAAATTGGCCTTGGACAACGTGAGGCACCTTTGCTAGTGCAAGGGTGCCCTCACACACAGTAACTTTATACATAGCCTTCAATAACTGAAGGTTATACATATAGGTAAGTTATAAGTTACCTGGTGCAGTGAAAAATGGCTGTGAAATAGTGTGTGCACTATTTCATCAGGCTGCAGTGGCAATCCTAAAGGAGTGTTTGTATGAGCTCCTTATGGGTGGGAAAAGAAATGCTGCATCCCATAAAGATCTCCTGGAACCCCAATGCCCTGGGTACCTTGGTACCATATACTAGGGACTTATAAGGGATCAAGTATGCCAATCGGAATTAGAATATGGAGCCACTAAACTATAGTGACAATTTTGGCAAACAGAGAGAACATAAACACTCGAGTTCTACTTAGCAGAACTGCGGTTTCCCGCCGGTTTACCCCTGCCCCAAAGAATCCTCCATGGCGGCGCTGCTCGCAGCACCGCCATGGGGATTCCGACCGCCTTCCCGCCATCCTGGTCCTGGCGGTAAAAACCGCCAGGAACAGGATGGCGGGAACGGGTGTCGTGGGGCCCCTCGGGGGCCCCTGCACTGCCCATGCCACAGGCATGGGCAGTGCAGGGACCCTCTAACAGGGCCCCATTATGATTTTCAGTGTCTGCCTAGCAGACACTGAAAATCGCGACGGGTGCCACTGCACCCGCCGCACCCCTTCAACTCCGCCGGCTCCATTCGGAGCCGGCTTCATTGTTGACGGGGCTTTCCCGCTGGGCCGGCGGGCGGCCTTCTGGCGGTCGCCCGCCGGCCCAGCGGGAAAGTCGGAATGACCCCCAATGTGTCTGGTGTATGACACAAACATATGTCAGTGTTGTGGCACAGGCTCTGTGGCATGCAATGATGAAACATATCTACACCTAGATACAAGTCATACAAGAATACTGTTTAGCCAAAGTGAATGTGTGAATGACTTCCTCACAATCAATGACTAGATATGTCATATCCACATGATGACATGTGATGCAATTGGCCCAGCACAACACATAAAACAAGTCCAATGTGCACTTTTGACCTTCCACCCAAATACTGTGCAAGCTGCCTTGGCACAGGTCTCATACACCCCAAATCTGTGACCTATATTACCTGGAACAATCCATGTCCACTTTGCATGTCAGAACAGCATCAGATACCGGCAAATGTCACAACTCTGAAATGCCCACATGAGGATGTCAATTTGAAGGCACTTGTACAAAGACAGAACAAGGATTATAGGCTTCGAAACATACCTATTACAGAGATCACATAGCAAGCAAATGGAAATGTAATTATATTGCAATGGTACTGACACAAAAAACAAAATCATCATGGTGGCAATATGTCAAAGGGTAACTTCTCAAGCAGCTTTTGGCTGAATATTGCAGAATATCAGCTCCTTAGTTGTTGCTAAAACACCCAACTCCACACATGCTCACAACTACAGTTCATTGTACAGTCACAGTCATGACATCGCATGACATGCTTACACGCATGAAAAGTAACAGTTGATTAAGTCAGCCCCTTCTCTTTAACACTGTGATCCTCACTTGGCATTTCAGGATTCTCACCCGGTGTCACTGCAGGCTTCCCCTCCTCTGGGATGTACTGGATATTCATCTGCAGAGCGATGTTGTGGAGCATACAGCATGTCACAGTGATCTGACACACTTATCCGGGTGAGTAGAGGAGGGCTCCACCAGTACGGTGTCCTTCGGTGTAGGAGACTGGTCTGGTTTATAGTGGGTACCTAAGGCACTTACACCTTATACCAGGTCCAGGGATCCCTCATTAGTGAAATGTAGGCAGTTTTTAACAGCTTAGGCTGTCTAGGGGTAGCTGTAGCAGAGCAGCCAAGGCTGAACTAGGAGACATGCAAAGCTCTTGCAATACCACTATAGTCACACAGTACTTATACACAATGAAAGACAATACTCAGTGTTACCAAAAGGTACTTTATTTTAGTGACACAAGGCCAAAAATATCTTAGAGGCAATACACCATCTGGAGGTAAGTAGTAAACACAATATATACACTAGTAACCAAAATCAGGTAAGTACACAGTCATAGAATAGTGCAAACAGTGAAAAATACAATAGATTGCAATAGGCCTAGAGGCAACACAAACCATTTACTAAAATAGTGGAATGCAATGTTGAATTCCCCTCTAGGCAAGAGTAGTGTGTAGAGGGGCACTGGGAGTGTAAGAAAACATCAAAGGTAAGTAAAGTACCCCACCCCAGAGCCCAGGAAAGCAGGAGTAAAGTACAACAAGTTTCCTCAGAACATACTACAAGTCGTGATGAAGTATTATGCAAAAACCAAGCAAGACTGTAAACAACCAATGATGGATTCCTGGACCTGAAGACCTGAGGAGAGAGGAGACCAAGGGGCAGATGTATGAAACTTTTTTGCACTCACAAACACTGCGAATCGCAAAAATCGGCCGTTTGCAAGTGCAAAAACGTGGTCTGCGATGCGTGAAAGGCATTCGCAGACTAAAAATAAGAAATCGCGAAAATTGTGATTTTTTGCGTTGCCACCTGGTTTTACAAGTCGCATTTAGCGATTCAGAATTTCCAGTAGGAAATTGCGAGGTGCAAATTGCGTGTCGCAAAATCCAAGTTGCAAATAGATGCATCAAAAAAATCACAAATTCCGTTTTTTTCGCAGAATGGCATTTTGCACATGCAAAATACCACTAAGTGAAACCAGGTGATAACCAGGTGCAACCTATATAAAGAGGCCCAGAATGCCTCAGACTCTTTTCCACAATGGCTGCACTCTACGTCATGGCGAGGAGGATGAGGATCTTGGCAGGCTTGCGGAGAGGGAGGAGGAGATAGGAGCGCATTTTCAGAGTGCGCATTACACTTTTTAACCTGACAGAGGAGGAAATATATGAGAGGTATAGGTTGAACTCAGCCATGATACTTGATCTGATAGCTGAGCTACAACCCATACTGCAGCTCAGAACACTAAGGACTCACAGCATACCCACCCATGTGCAGGTATTATGCTCCCTCCACCTATTCGCCTCAGGGAGCTATCAAGGGGTCATAGCAGCAGCTGGAGGGGTCTCACAGAGTACCCTCTCTAGATTATTCAATGCATTTATCAGCACCATGTTGAGCAAACTAAAACAGTACATCAGATTCCCCCACACCCCACAGGAAATTCAGCAGACAAAATTGATTTTTACCAGATAGCAGAGTTCCCTCATGTCCTAGGTGCCATAGATGGGACACATGTTGAAATCTGTCCACCATCAGCCACAGAGTATGTGTACCGCAACTGGAAATACCAACATTCAATGAATATACAGGTGATTTGCAATGCTTCCTACATCATAACTGATCTCGTGGCCAGGTACCCAGGGAGCACACATAATTCATACATCTTTGGCCATAGCGGCATACACACAAGACTGCTAGCTGGGGAGTTTGGAGAAGGATATCTACTAGGTATTGTCCCTCTATACAATGGCACATTTATGGTGTGCTGATGTCAGATGGCTCAGCTACTCATCATTCCCTCTGTCCCTTCCAGGAGGCAGTGCCTACGCAGTGTGCACCAACATGATGATGCCCTACATCAATCCTGCAACACCTGCTGAACGGAGATACAATGTAGCACACAGGGCGACCCGCAACGTGGTGGAGCGCACATTTGGACTTCTGAAGAGTCGCTTCCGGTGCCTCCACAAAAGTGGAGGGGCACTACAGTGCAGTCCAGAGACCACATGTAGAATAGTTGCTACTTGTGCAATCTTGCACAATATAGCTACCACCAGGGGCATACTTGTAGAAATATGTGAATCTGAATCTGATGAGGGTGATGATCCCATACCACCCCTACAGCCAGCAGACAGGAGCAGTGCAGCAGAGGGAAGGCAAAGGCATGCTGACATCACACACAACCATTTCAGATGTAAGTATGAATGACACAAATGCACTGACAACTGTACCTGTAGTGAATTAAATTTATTACCTTAATGTCAGGTGATGTTCGTTCTACGAATAGCAAAAAAAATGAAGTGAAAAACTAGAGACAATAGAAGTCCAGAGTAATGCACTATTACGTCATAGTGAACACATTACCCATCTGGCCGCTACAGTTATTTTTTGCGGCCACGCACACCACTCGGGTGCCCAGTTACCTCACTGGCACCTCTATTGTCTGCCTCAGTGGCAGTGTTGTGCCTGGCACTGCGCCGACTGGTGTCCAATGCTGGTACAGCTGCACTGCTGAGGCTGGAAGTGTCCTCTGTGTCCCCCAGTGCAAGCTCACTAGATGTGGCTGACCTCTGTCCCATTATGTTATCGATCACATTAGTGATTTGTACCAGTCCGTTAGCCACATCCCTGCTGCTGTGTACTGCCTCTCTCTCTGGATGCTGGTTTGGGTGTGGCACCTAAAACTGCCTGGGATGACTTACTTCCTGCTTGTGATGTCATCAGGCTCCTCCAGGTGTGCTTTCTCGAAATTTCTCGCAATTTGCGTTTTTTTACCGAATCAGTAAAAAATGTTAAATTGCAAAAATGCAAATTGTGATTCGGTAAAAGGGCCTAGCAAACCACAAATAGTGATTTTTAAAAAATTGCGAATTCCGAATCGCAATTTTGTTACATAGCCTAATGCGACTCGGAAATAGTGATTTCTAAAAAATCGTTATTTGCGATTCGCAAGGCCATTTTTTTATACATATGGCCCCAAGTACAGAAGTTAAAGAAGAGTCCAGGAAGAACAGGAGCCCCTGCCCACCTGGAAGAAGGTGAAAAAGTCGATTCTCCGGTTGGAAGAAAAGTACAGAAATGCACCAAAGAACATAGCTGCGGGTTCCTGTTTCGTGGAAGAGATGTCATACGTTGAGTTGTTGGATGTAGGCTGTTTGCGTTGCTGGATTCTGCCAACAAGCATTGGTTCATGCAATTATGTGATTTGCATCAAAGAGGAGCTGCCCGGACCCAGGAGGGACCTGGGGATCTCAACTTGGACTGAGGAGACAGAGGAGTCTCTCAGCACTTCAGAGAGCCCTCAGAAGACCAGGCATCCCCCACAGGAGTCCCAGGACACGGGGACAAATGAGTTGCAAAGTGCGGTTGTCGCAGAACTACACAGGAGGATCCCACACCACCGGAGAACAACTCAGAGAGCTTTGCGTCACAGGATGGAGTGCTGGGGACAAAGAACTTTTGGAAGAAGTGCACAGAAGCCCAATGAGCTGCAGATGATGCAGTGCACAGGTGTACTTTCACTGCACGGGGAGGCAAGCTCTTACTTCCACCAAATTTAGACAGCTGGACCTTTGGAGAGTCACGGTCAATTTGGTCCACCACCTGTGTTCCAGGGATCATGCCTGTTGACAGGAGAGGAGTCCCAGAGTACTGGTCATCGTTGCAGAGAGGTCCCTGCTGAAGCACGTAAGTGACTCCGTCACTCCACAGGAGATTTCTTCGGTTCTCCTGGTGCAGGGTGAAAACAGGCAGTCCTCAGAGCATGCACACCTTTGAAACTGTTGCCCTTGATGGCTGGAGCTGAAGTTGCAGGTCACAGGAATCTTCCTGGATACTTTTTTGCAGTTACAGTGGTTCCTGGAGCAGTCTGCGATTCATCCATCGGTCGGAAGCTGAAGCAGAGGATTCAGAGGAGTCCTGGAGGAATCTTGCAACCGATTCTGAGGGAACACCCAGAGGAGAGACCTTAAATAGCCCTGAGAGGAGGATTGGGTACCTACCCAGGTATGCACCTGCTGACAGTGACCACTCAGATGCTCCCAGAGGGTCCCCACACCTTGAAATCCAAGGTGGCTAGAGCCAGGAACACTCTGGAGGAGCTCTGGGCACCACCCTGTGGGTGGTGATGAACAGGGGAGTGGTCACTCCCCTACTCCCCTTTCTTTTGTCCAGTTTCGTGTCAGAGCAGAGACAGGGGGTCCCTGAACTAGTGTAGACTGGATTATGCAAGGAGGGCACTGTTTGTTTTGTGCCCTTCAGAGCATTTCCAGAGTCTGTGGGAGGATACCCCTCACATGCCTGTAACACCTGTTTCCAATGGGAGAGGGTGTAACACCCCTCTCCTAAAAGGAAATGCATTTTTCTGCCTTCCTGGGATTGAGCTGCTCAATCCCCAGGAGGGCAGAAACCTGTCTGTGAGGTGGCAGCAGCTGGGGCTGCAGTGGAAACCTCAGAGAGCTGGTTTGGTAGTACTGGTGGTCCATGGTGGAGCCCCCAGGGTGTATGGAATTGGCCTCCCAATACCAGATTTGGATTGGGGGTTCAATTTCAAAATCCTAGACACCTTACATGGCCATATTCATAGTTACCATTGTGAAGCTACATATATGTGTTGACATATATGTAGTGCACACTTATAATGGTGTCCCCGCACTCTCAAAGTCTGGGAAATTGGTCCTAGACAACGTGGGAGCACCTTTGCTAGTGCAAAGGTGCCCTCACACACAGTAACTTTGAACCCAGCCTTTGGTAAATGAAGGTTAGACATATAGGTGACATATAAGTTACATGGTGCAGTGAAAATGGCTGTGAAATAGTGTGTGGCAGTCCTGAAGGAGTGTTTGTATGAGCTCCTTATGGGTGGCAAAAAAATGCTTCAGCCCATAAGGATCACCTGGAACTCCAATACCATGGGTACCTGGGTACCATATACTAGGGACTTATAAGAGGACACTAATGTGCCAATTGGAATTGGTATATGAAGTCACTAAACTATAGTGACAACTTTGGTAAACAGAGAGAGCATAAGCACTGGATTTCTGGTTAGCAGAACTCGGTGACACAGTCAAACATAATGACAACACACATAGGCCACATGAGCACTGGGGTCCTGGCTAGCAGGATCCCAGTGAGACAGTAAAAACACACTGACAAATTAGTCCCAAACTATGATCACTGGGGTCCTGGCTAGCAGGATCCCAGTGAGACAGTAAAAACACACTGACAAACACTGACAAACAGGCCAAAAATGGGGGTAATCATGCTAGAAAGAGGCTACTTTCGCACATTCGGGAGCCACAAATCTTGCTTCACTATCTACCTTGATCTTAAATGGGCCTCATTGAAGCAGACTTCCCCTGGTGTAGTTGGATTCCTTAGTGGCGTCAGCAGCCAAGGACGGTTCGGTTATGTGGAGTCTCTTGTCAAGAAATGGAACATATATGCAACACTGAGTCACTCATGTCATGATTGTAGCACCGGACATTGCACATACACAAACAGGACAGATATGACTTACCAACAAGCCAGTCCCTTTATGGGTACAGTTGTGACATCAGCTGGGTTATTATGCTGTTCTGCATTATAAAGGAATCATGGACTGAACCCGGCTAATGGGCACAGACATGAAATGTAGAGATCCACCAAACAGACAACTTTCACATTGATGGAATGAAAGTCCTTTCTGCTGTGATATACTTGTTCTTTGGCCTGCTGTGGGACTAAACCAACATGTGAGCCATCAATGGCCCACACCACATGTGCTATGCATGTGGGGAAACCGGATATAGCTGTCCAAGTGTTTCAACAGTGCTGAAAGGACATCCTTCAATGCCCAACTGAACATTAATGGAGGCACAGCAATCATTAAACTAGTCCTTATGTGCATTTTGCATCATTGTCAAAGTGTGTCTTAGACTCATGACACTTCCCTCACTCCCACAGCTACTCTTGTCACCTTCACGCAACCCATGTCTATCCTGTACAAGCATATTGCATAACTGACAGTCCCACAGTACAGTGTATTGATTCCTGGGAGACCATGATATGTGACTCCGTAGCTTGGTCACATAGCAGAAACTGCACAATGTGTGTTTCTGTTTTTTGGGTGCTATCTCTGTAGGATGGACACATTTATCCAAAGGAGTGTTTTGTGGTGCAGGTACATATAACAGAAGCCCACTCCCTTGAGGCTGCTTTTGTTAGGCCACCTGTTCACACATGGGCAAGAAAGGCATTTTCTGTACACACCATGCCAGCCTCCTGAATGTTACTCATGTGTAATGTTGGAGTTTGTAGTCTGTCAGTTGCCTGTAGGGACTGCATGCAGTCAGTCATTCGCACAAAGTATGAATGTGTTGGTCCCTTCATTCCTAAGGAGTTTACCCCTCAGAAGCTACATAGGTGTGTACTGTCTCATAGTGGCTCACATCAGAGTACAGGTTGCTTGAGCTTGGGCTACCTGATGTCAGTAAGCATGCTTAGTCATTGTAGGCCATGAGCAGGGTAGTGAGTTAGTTTGAAGATGGAAATACATGTGTCTGTAGTCATGTGCCTGTACTTATTGGCTTGTGGGTTTCATACTTGGGAAATATTGACAAATAGAAAAGCCTTTCCTTGATGTTACTGACATGTCTGTGACTCATCCATTTGTGATGAAATGTGTGATTATTATCTCTTGATTTGTCTTTTGCATCCACGCAGGTCAACGCCATTAAAAGAAGGAACTATGGAGAGGTATCACCAAGAAGGTGTAGCGTAACACCCACTGCAGGAAAAAGTAGGAGGACTTGAGATGCTGGGTCCGGAAAATCGCAGAGGTCTAGCTGGGACTGTTCTCCCAGCATAGGCGGGATGCCCGTCAGACCATGACCCCCTTAATGGCCAACATTCTGGCTGCGGCCTACCCAGACCTTGATGGGCATTTGAGGACAACACAGCAGCCACAAAGGGGTGAGTGCAGGGCATGTTCCTGCCTGTCACATTGCCAAGTGAATGTGTTACGTTCTGACAGCTCACCCTGATGATTAGGGATGAGCCATGAGTTATACAGTAAATGAGTGATTGTTTGTGTACACATGTCATGTCTTGTACGCTGATTTGCCTTGCCTATTGCCTAATTATGGTGTTAACGGCAGACAATATATGTAATAGTTATAGCACTCTTCACACCATCTTGGTCTAGCAATATTTTCAGTTTATGGATCAGAATTAGAACCGCAATTTCTGTATGCCATCCTAGATAAAGCCCACTTTTCATCACAACTCTGGTCATAAAACAAATGTAATTCCTACTACAACTTGATAAAGTACAGCAAGAGAGGATTGATTGAGCGTATTCACATATTCAAATCTTCAGAACTGGAAGAATGTTTTTGTCCTATTAATATTTAATTAAACAATTGCATTGAATAGAACTGTTTGTGCGTGTGTGTGTGTGTGTGTATATACAATATCCTCCAGTTTGGTAGTGAATATTCAAATTTTACAGCCACTCCCTCTGATTCTGCCCACAATTACTACTAAAGCATATGCCTATGTGGCGGGTGACCTGTGCAACCAGGGTGGAGGCCTAAGCATATAAAGGAGAGGAGATACAGACGTTTTGCACAGAGGCCTGTAATTAGTATTTTGTAGCATGTGAGAAGTACTATTTTAGTACTACTACACATACTTCAATGTGCAGTTTGTGAATAGGTCTCTTTGTTGGTTTTCCAAATTGAAGGGAAGGATCTGAGGGAGCTGTTGACGGTTGTTTCTAGGATGAAAGGGCAATATGGAGGATAGATTGGCCGAGATTGAAGAAAGAGCTTTGTCATTCTAGTAAGTGACTATGCGGGTTTAAACTATGCAAAACAGACCAGTGAGTAAATGATTAAAGGGGAAGCAGATAGATGGAGGACAGAGTTTGAGGGAGGATGTCTGAAAATTACTTGGCCATCCTCAATTTGAAGTTGGTGGCCAAAAGGTGTAGAAGGGAGTGGGTTTATCTCACTGGCTGAGGTGTAGATTATAATCAAAGTTGTGACACACACAAGAGTTAAGTGAGAGAGAGGATAAGCTACCCCAGCTACTGATTCAAACCACTGCACCAGAGTCGGATCAGTAGAACAGTGTTCTCTGGTTTAAAGATTTGTAAAAGAAAATGGGAAATAGTCTAGATCAATGCCACAGTGAGAAGAGCATTGAGTTCCGTGCAGAGGCCTAAACTGCTGGTGAGACTTCTGGAAATGAAAAATTTGACTGAAGTTGAATTTTCAAACCATCATCATCCTCACACAAGATCTTGGATGTATGGATTTCTACAAGAGGTTTATTGTTACCCTGCTCTTAAGGTTTCAAAGATGCCTTTATAAAGGATGAGTCACATAAGACAGTGTGAGCTAAGTAGGATTGACAGGACATGTATGTTGTGCTCACAAAGAACCTACATAGTTGAAAACCAATGTTATTGGTACAAAATCGAAGAATTAAGTGAGAGAGAGGATAAGCTACCCCAACTACTGATTCAAACCACTGCACCAGAGTCGGATCAGTAGAGCAGTGTTCTCTGGTTTAAAGATTTGTAAAAGAAAATGGGAAATAGTCTAGATTAATGCCACAGTGAGAAGAGCATTGAGTTCCGTGCAGAGGCCTAAACTGCTGGTGAGACTTCTGGAAATGAAAAAATTGACTGAAGTTGAATTTTCAAACCATCATCATCCTCACACAAGATCTTGGATGTATGGATTTCTACAAGAGGTTTATTGTTACCCTGCTCTTAAGGTTTCAAAGATGCCTTTATAAAGGATGAGTCACATAAGACAGTGTGAGCTAAGTAAGATTGACAGGACATGTATGTTGTGCTCACAAAGAACCTACATAGTTGAAAACCAATGTTATTGGTACAAAATCAAATCCATGTGTCAACATTGAAAATTAAAAGTTAAAACATCAACTGTGGTCTAAAAGGACCAGATAGTGGCATCAGTTGTGAGAAGGTGATAAGAGATTGAGGCCCAAATTTTTGATGCTTAGCGTCACTATACTATAAACATCACATTGTAAATAGCACAAATAAAAACTTTGCACCCGAATATCCTTGGTCCACTCATTCTCCACCACATACACCTTTGGAATGTGACTCAAACCTCAGTGAGCAAGGTAATTAAAACAAAGGTGAACAGTATGGTAGCAACATTGTTTGTGAAGAAAGAGGGTCTACTGCCATCGCACATATCAGTGACGTGCAATTTGCAGCCACGTGACTCCTGAAGGTCTAGAGCCATGCAAAGCTACATATCTTGTTCTATCAAGTGGGCCAGGTGCTAACACCTAACCCATTCACCACAACACCATGCATGAAAGGATGTATGCAAGGGGGGCACACATAAGGTAGTGGCTGTCAACAAATGGATATCAAGTTATGTAGGAACTGAACTCTGTCACACCTCATGGTGACAGTATCTGTGCCTGCATTGTACATGTGTGACAAGGGTGGGACATCATTGCTAATTGTGGTCCTTCAGTAAATGTCCAGGCTTTGTAACTAATGTCTTATGTAGAGCCTGCACAGTGTATCCATTGGAAAGTGTCCTGGCACTGCCATTCGGCGCAACCCTGGTACATGGTGGACCGTACCTCACTTATGACTGTGGAGTGTGCAATGGGTTGCCTGACTCAATTACCAACTTGGGTGCAGAATCACTATCCAAACACATAACCCACAGTCATGATCCATGGATTTATTGGGACAATGCACCACCAAATTTGTATCTGGGTCGAATGTAGGCAGAGTGTTTAATTTTCACTATGTACATGAGGTGTACACTTGGCACATAAATCTGCTGTCTTAACACATGCCTAGTGCAAATCCAGGCAAGTATGTAAAGACTGATGTACAGGTGTATGTCCTAGGTAGCAACGGGTTTGCAGTATCAACAATTCTTGGCGTGTCTGCATGTATACCTAGTATGCTATGTACATCACCGGGCACGAAGCAATACACACCACTCATTGTCGCTCACATGATAGAAGTGCATGATAGCGACAGTAACAAATATCCCATATATGTTGTGGCCGCCAACATCGCAATCAGTTGTGGGATGTGCTACTATGTTCAGCATTGTTGAAAAATGTCTGAGATACAACACCAATCTGAGCATGAGTAGACCTAGACATACATACAGCAATTGGCAAATGTACTGTACACTGAGCACTGAGATGATTTCACACCTCATTATCATTCAGTCATGGTAAGGGTTGCCTAGGTTGTGGCATGCTGGAAGAAATGCATACCCATGTTCAATGGTGGGTGTGGATGGACAGCTTTGAGACACCCACAGATACTTGCAAATATAACGTATGAGGTGAAATGGAGACAAAACAAGTACTGTGGCAAGAGTAACGTCATGTGTGTGTGGAACTCATGGCATCTCACAAAATGGAACCATAACCATCAAGTAACCAGTAGAAGGAGATGTGTACATTTTCCAATTACACAAGTCACATGTTGCATCTTATCCATGTATGACCAGACAATGTTGCTGTAGAAGATGTGTACAAAGTGCAAACAGCATAAAGAATGGGAGCAATCTTTGTGACAATACATACTGGGGTTTTGCTCATTGTATGCCAACATTACAGGAGGCTGTGGCAGACAACACCATCTGTAAACCTTGCACGTTTCCAATATTGAATTCACAACAGACATACAAGCCCAACAAGCTGGCCAAGGAAATGACATCAAATAATGTCTCATGTCCCACATGTACAAGCACCCGAGCTCTGTACATGAGAGTGGAAAGCTGACATCAAGTACCGCCGAGGAAAATGTGATATCCTGGTCTGTATGACCACAGTTGTGCAGGTGTCTGTCTGCTGGGGAGTGGCATAGTTCTGCTGAGTAGCAATCATGAAGAGGCTAGGTCCCTGATCAATAAACCCAAACACCACTGCTCTCGCTAGATTAACAAATTACAGAGGCCTGATGCATGTGCACAGGGGGCTGAGTAAACTGGAGCTCTATAAACGTCACATGCAACCATGAGTTTGTGTTGCCATACAAATTCACACAGTTGTGATGATGAGTAGGCTGCCATATATGCCAGACTGCAAGACTGTTACACAAGTGGTTTGCCATTGTTTGTGTCTGTCACAACAAAGATGATGTGGAGAAATATGAGTGTCTAGTTGATGGCATGCACACATGTGCCACAATTCTCAGCACACATGTACCACTACAATGGCTCAGGCATGGCAATGTGTATGGAGTCAGAGCAAAAGCCAACCTAGCACAATAGTAAGGGCATAGGTGTCACAAGATCAGTGACTGTAAGAAATGACCTTCAAATGTGTTATGACATACAGAAACAAAGGTGGCACTGATGTAATAAAGCATGCATTTGTCAAATGCCAACATGTGTCCATGCAGGAAGATAGTAATATGAGGTTTTTACATCCCATGAACACAACACAGTTGTCATATGTTACAGATATTACAAAACACTTGTCAATACACACACACGGCATATACCAAACTTTACCAACACATGTATAGAGCTCTCCTGCAACAAAGATGCATGGGGGAACCAAATGGCACAGGTGTGGCAGAGCAACACAAAGTAAAACCCAACAAAAAACCACAGAGTTGACACACATGCACACATGAATTGTCAGGGTTTATGTGTTTTGCATTTTAGTCCAAGTCCACTGAATACTGTGAGTAGAAACTGTCATGGTTGCCACATGCTTTACCATGTGTTGGACATAGGCCACTATATATATTGTATTTTAGGTATGTGTAAATTTGTATCTCAGACATAACAATTTAGTCCACCCACAAATTAGTATACATATGTATGTGTACATACATAGCACACATGTGCCAACATGAATGTGGACACAGTGTAGCTACACATGCACATATGCACAAGGTATGAGTAGTCGCATTCAGCAGACTCATAAACAAACCTATAGGTTCAACATACCATTGTCACCGTAATGACATCTCTGAATATACACTCACATGTTGCCATAACAGATATACATTATTCTTAACTAGCCCATGTAACATGTTAAGCTAATCAAGGTGCACTGAAGGTCTACAATGCAAAAATCCATACAAATTCGTCATGTGTCAAAATGTTTTCACGCAAACGCATAAACCACACATTTCAACATTTGTAAAATGACGCCTGGGCCCTGAGCGGCAATAACAAGGACACATGCCTCTGAACTCACCATGGTGTATAAACCATGCATCACCATCATGCGTCAACATTTTTCAAGCATATGCATATTCTGTACAATACCCCTAAGCTAAAAGATGCCTAGCGCCTGAGCTTCTATCGCACGTCCACAGGCCTTTTTACACTAATAATGAGAAAAATGACACATGACTGTCATGTGTAAAAGAACGATGCATGATTGGAAACATGATGCACATGCCCAGGAAGTGATGAAACAGGACATCCTGCCTCCAAACATGGTACAGTGAGTACTCTTTCACTTTCACTTCACATTCTCATTGTCTTTTACTGAGTGAGGGTGTATGGAGGTGTTTATGTAGTTGGATTGGTGCATTTTGGAGTGTTTCTAATGTTTCTTGTGCTGTGCCTTGTAGGTGTTGTCCTTAGTTGTCTATAAACTTGTATTTTGTTGTGTAATTTTACTTTGACTCTGTATTAAGGGGTATTTGTCTGGGGTAGAATAGTTGTTGGGGTAGTTGGGGTAGTTGGGTTAGGGATTAGGTTTATTTTCATTTTTGTTTAGGGTGAACTGCATTTGCAGTATGTCTGGGAAGGGGAGGATGCAGCGGATGTCTGCAGATGAGCTGGGGGGTTCATCTGGCTTGTACAGCACTACCTTTGATGGTGCAACTGGGTGGCTGGGTAATCCTTGAATACCTCACAGAGGCACGGTGGCTGTGTTGGTGCAAGGTGCTCCACCACCTCACCAGTATATTCGGCAGTGGAAGGAAAGACCACCAATTAAAACATTGATGGGCAGATCTGGTGACAAGGGAGCAGGATCTGCTGGATCATCTTGGAATTACCATTGGTGGAGCAGTTGGTAACTCTCACATTTCCATACAAAGTCCTTACTTTTGCATGTGCATGACAGTTGCAGATACGGTTGAGTGCTGCATGTCATGCTTGTGGATGTGGACATGTCGTATGCTACCTGTATGATGAGTCCTAATGCAACCTTAGGCCTGTAAGTAAGATGCACAATGATGAAGCGAGTGCTGGGCAAATGTACCATTTTCATTGAACAACTGTTACAAATTGTAGCGATGTATGCATAGGACAACTCAGTAATGAGCAGCACCAAATGAGGCCTCTGCCATGCATCATGTATGGAAGCGGGTCCCAAAACTGTATGGATGGAATTTATATAAACCACTGAGTAAGTTTGGAAATCCCTTAGTACAGTTATACTGGTACTCTGAATGGCTGCTGAGAGCAGGTGTGATATGGGGGAATGAAAATTATGAGATGGGCCCCCAGCGTACTCAGTAGAAGTCCTGAGGATCTGTTGCAACGCCTGTTGAGTACATCATTACCCACACAGAAATAGATCCATTTGGACCTTACCTGCATCATACTGTGCCTTAATTCTCATTAGGCAGACATGGTGGGAGTAAGGGGTGCACTGATGCCCACAAGGACTGTATTAATGCAATTGGTGCTGCATCCCTGTTGATTTATTGGCCCCTTTGTGTCATTAGCCAAAGTCATGTAAGGGAGCTTGACCATGCACTGGGTCCAGACTACTAGCAATTCCTTGTGCATCACATACACCCTATACTATGTCTATTACCACACAAATGTGCAGAGTCAGTTCCACAGGTGTGCCCCTTCTCACTGACAGTATGGGGCTGCCCTGCATCTGCTCTTTCACTGGCACATCACTCAGTAACCTGCATCAACAAATGCATCCTTGCACCACAGAGCAAGTGTTTCTGTGTTGAGGCATTTTCTATGCCCATGTCCTTATCCCTCCCTGGACAAATAATGGCATACCATGGCAACAATGCCTGGCCACACACTATTGGCAAGACATCCATGATTTCAATCAGTCAATGTGCAGGTAGGTACAAATATCTTCAGATTAGCATACTCCCATAGTATTATTGCTCATGTGTGTGCCTTGTGGTGGCACACACACATTACTTAATTCATTGAAGCATGTATCACATCATTTCTCATTACCGTTGAATACCCACACAACCCGTGGGCAGTAGTTTGTCAGTTTGCTGTGACTATGAGGTAGATGTCTATGACATCTGAGGCAGCCCAAATTGCTATTAGTGTCACAATGGGACAGCCACTATTGCATGCCGTGCAATATACAGTGTCAACCAGTCCCATGTGGTCATGGAGGTGTAGTGCTAACAGACAGCTGCATGACAATGCCATGTATAAATGGTACAGTGAGAAGCACCACAGGAGTGTCAGGGACAGTGATGGTTTGTAGGTGTGTGGGTCTACATTATCTGAGACTGTGTGTGATTGACTGATCACAGATGTTTGTTAGTTGCTCTGCCCTACCACCAGGATGATATGCTCACTCAGCCCAACAAGTTAACAGTACACAATGTGTTTTTTACTGAAATGTACAAATCACACTAACCAATGTTTTCTATCCAAGTCTTGCAGGTGGATCTCCACCCTAACGGTGGTAGAGGTTGCATGATTCAAAGACCATGATGCTTCAGGTAATTATCATCTTGGCATCATGGGTGCTAATCCAGGGATGGTGACATCATATGTTGGAATATTGTTCAATGAGAATGGCTTGCATGTAGTTCAAGGGACAACATGTGCTGGCATGGAATTGTGTGAAATGGGAATTGTCATGTCATGGCTGGCCAGTTAGTCATTGGTGTCTACCATAGTAGGTCTCAGAGCAGCTGTCTATGTACATAGCTTGCCTGTGTACAGCCACTTTGTCTCAGCACCATTGTCAGAACAGTGTGCCACACATACCTCACACTTAAAGACAAGATGGTACAGATGAGGGTGACATCTGCAGAGGTATCTAGGGGGATTATGTAGGAGACACATACACCATAGGTGCCTCTGTGTAGGAAAGTACCATCTTCCTTGGCATGTTACCCCCATTTTTACTTGTATGTCAGTATTTTTTTGCCTGTCTCACTGGGATCCTGTTGGTCAGGACCCCGTGCTCATAGTTTATGGCCTAGTGTGTGTGTGTGTGTGTAGTGCCTGACTGTGTCACTGACGCCCTGTTAATCAGAACTTCAGTGTTTATGCTCTCTCTGCTTTTAAATTTGTCACTGTAGGCTAGTGATTTCATTTAACAATTTTAATTGGCACACTGGACCCCCCCTTATAAGTCCCTAGTTCATGGTACCTAGGTACCCAGCGCATTGGGGTTCCAGGAGATCCATATGGGCTGCAGCATTTCTTTTGCCACCCATAGGGAGCTCAGAAAAACCCTTGCAGAGGCCTGCCATTGCAGCCTGCGTGAAATAACACACATGTTCATTCACAGCCATTTTCACTGCACTTAAGTAACTTATAAGTCACCTATATGTCTAACCTTCGCTTGCTGAAGGTTAGGTGCAAAGTTACTAAGTGTGAGGGCACCTTTGCACTAGCAAAGGTACCCCCACATAGTTCAGGGCTATTTCCCGGGACTCTGTGAGTGTAGGGACGCCATTAAACGCGGGCACTACATATAGGTCAATACCTATATGTAGCTTCACAATGGTAACTCCGAATATGGCCATGTAACATGTCTAAGATCATGGAATTGTACCCCCATTCCAAATCTGGTATTGAGGAGCCAATTCCATGCATCTTGGGGGCTCCACCATGGCCCCCCAGTACTGTCAAACCAGCTCTCTGAGGCTTGCACTGCAGCTACAGCTGCTGCCACTTCACAGACAGGGTTCTGCCCTCCTGGGGTCTGGGCAGCCCAGGCCCGGGAAGGCAGAACAAAGCATTTCCTCTGAGAGCAGGGTGTTACACCCTTTCCCTTTGGAAATAGGTGTTACAGGCTGGGGAGGGGCAGCCTCCCCCAGCCTCTGGAAATGCTTTGAAGGGCACAGATGGTACCCTCCTTGCATAAGGCAGTCTACACCAGTTCAGGGACCTCGTGTCCCCTGCTCTGGCATGAAACTAGACAAAGGAAAGGGGAGTGACCACTCCCCTGTCCATCACCACCCCAGGGGTGGTGCCTAGAGCTCCTCCAGTGTGTCCCAGACTTCAGCCATCTTGCTTTGCAAGGTGTGGGGGCACTCTGGAGGGCTCTGAGTGGCTAGTGCCAGCAGGTGACATCAGAGACCCTCCTGATAGGTCCATACCTGATAAGGTAGCCAATCCCCCTCGAAGGGCTATTTAGGTTCTCTTGAGATTCTACTTGCAAGTTTCCGTCAGGAATCCTCTGCAACTACTTCATCATCCTCTGACCTCGGATCAACCACAGCCTGCTCCAGGAACCGCTGTGACAGAAACAAGTATCCACAAGGGCTAATTTTCCTCTGCAACTTCAGCACCAGCAAGCAACTGCAACAATTTCCACGGTGTGTACGCTCTGAGGACTCCCTGTCTTCATCCTGCACCAGAAGGACCAAAGAAATCTCCCGTGGGGTGACGGAGTCACTCTCCTGCTCCAGCAGGCAACTTTTAAGATGACTACTAGTACCCTTGGACTCCTCTCACAGCAATGAGCGTGCTCCTAAGGACACAGAGACCCCTTCAACATAGACTGTCCTGAGGTCCTGCTGACGCAATTTGGAGGAGGTAAGACATTGCCTTCCCTGAGAGCAACGGTACCCCTGTGTACTGCGTTTTCTTCACCTCCTGAGGCCTCTGTGCACTGTTTGCAAAATTCCTTAATACACAGTCTGGCCTAGGTCCCCAGCATTAGATCCTGTGATGCTCAACTCACTGAGTTGTTCTCCGGCGGCGTGGGACTTTCCTTTGTTGTGCTGCACCAACCGTATGATGCGCGTTCTTTGTTCCTGTGTCCTGGGACTCCGGTGGGTGCTGTCTGGTATCCTGAGGGCTCTCCAAGTGCTGAGAGCCTCCTCTTCCTCCTCACACAGAGTTGAGGCCCCCAGGTCCCTCCTGGGTCCAGCTAGCGCCATTTTGACACAAAACGCACTTTTGTTAGAACCAAGGCTTGTTGGTGACATTTCAAAACGAAATCACATCTGCACCCATCTTCACATCGTGGGACATCCTTTGTATCATGCAGGAATCCATTGGCATCTTCGTAGGGTGCATTCCTGCTGTCTTCGACTAACCCTCTTCTGGGTTGGCAGTGGCTCCTATCCTTCCTGGAACTTCTTTCGGCTTCTGGACTTGGTCCCCTTCTTTTGCAGGTCTTCAGGTCCAGGAATCCAGCAGTTGTTGTTTGCAGACTTGGTTGGTTACTGCATAATGCCAATCACGAGGTGTAGTGTGTCCTAAGGAAACTTGCAGTACTGTACTCCTGCTTTTCTGGGCTCTGAGGTGGGGTAATTTACTTACCTTTACTGTAGTCTCACTCTCCCAGCGATTCTGCACACACTACACTTGTCTAGGGGGGAATTCGTGATTTGCATTCCACTTTCTTAGTATATGGTTTGTGTTGCCCCATACCTATTTTCTCCTATTGCATTCTATAGCATTTCCTATTGTTTGCACTATCCTGTGTCTAATTACTTACCTTATTTTGGTGTCTAGTGTATACTGTATATTGTGTATAATAATTACCTCCAGAGGGAGTATTGTTTTTAAGATATTTTTGGTACTGTGTCACCCAAATAAATACCTTTATTTTTGGTAACACTGTGTATTGTCTTTACTTGTGTATAAGTACTGTGTAACTATAAGTGGTATTGCATGAGCTTTGCATGTCTCCTAGTTCAGCCTAAGCTGCTCTGCTATAGCTACCTCTATCAGCCTAAACTGCTAGAACACTACTAATTCACTTATAAGGGATAACTGGACCTGGTATAAGGTGTAAGTACCCAAGGTACCCAATACAAACCAGGCCAGCCTCCTACATTCAGTACCCTTCAGATATAATGAGTCTGTTGTACTGCAAGGATCCATGTTGTGCTGTACAACAATCAGTAGTATACACATTTAGTAGACAACTAACATCCAGGTGGTTGTATGAATAGTCTATGATCCCCCCCACACCACTTCTCAAGCAGTTTTCACAACATGGTCCTGCCACCATATGTTTGTGAGTGACGTAGGTCACATCACATATGTATATGATGTGAATGCTGTGTGCATACCTGGTACTTTGATGATGTCTGACATGCATGTGCAAATGATGTACAATATTTCTGGATACTGTTTCAGCACCCACTGCAGTTCCAAACTCACCATGAGCCTAAGGGAAGCCATACAGGCACCATGTGTGTGCTGTTTAACACATGTAGCACTACATTGCATAGGGTAGGAGGCTTCAGTTCTGGAATGTGTTGACAACCCTGATGTGCAGCTCCGGCTTAAAGACAAACTTTCTGGGAAGTTTCAATCGGTTATACATGTGGGCACATCATGGGCAATGGCTTGCCCCCTTGCTACGTATGCTCAGGCCAGGTCTTGCAACAGGACACATTAGTGTTGATTAACCAAACCTTTGAACAGCAGGTGGAAAGTTAGCTGACCCGCTATCATATGGCCCACACCTTGCCTCCATGATGACTGGGCAAGCACTGATGTTTCACCAGGTGTGTCGGGTTGATGAATTGCATGCACAACCCCCCTTTTGCACAGGGACAGAGGAAATCCAGACTTGTTGGAGCACGTGGACCTTACAAGTTAGAGGACACAAATGTTGATCATGCACAATTTTGTCCACTCAGCTCTGGGCCCTGTTGTTTCAAGTACATTTCGTCATCCTAGTGACATGTACATGATACTGATGATGGCTGGTAGGAAATAGTCATAGATGAGGAGTATGTTATTTTTGAGGAATGTGTGTTGGACTGTATGTGTCATCTGCAGTTGCAGTGTACATAATATGTATGTTCAACCTCCACCCAATGCTGATACTGATGCTTACTTGTCATCATGTTTCAGATGCCAACAGGACTGAGTCACTGAGGCAAGACTTCCATAAGGGCCGAAAAATACTACCAATTTATGGAGGTTGGGGATGTCTACCACTGAATAGGCAGGAGATTCTGAAGGGAAAAAGCATCATAGGAATTGTGAGCCTTTCCCCAAGAGGTGCAGGGGGCCACAGCTGGACCACAGCCCTCAACATCAGCTGCACCAGTGATAATGCAGCCACCACCACAGCCACCTTCAGCAATAGTCCCTAGTCAATTCGAGCAGGACATGAGGAGGGACATTTGTAGGAAAGTACACTCTTTTTGGCATGTTACCCCCAATTTCTGCCTGATGTAAGTGTGTTTTTGACTGTATCACTAGGATCTTGCTAGTCCGGACCCCAGTACTTATGGTTTTATGGCCTGCTTGTCAGTGTGTTTCACTGTTTTCTAAATTGTCACTGGAATCCTGCTAATCAGGACACCAGTGTTCATGCTCACTCTGCTTCTAAATTTGTCGCTACATATTGGTAACTCAGTATTTCACACCAAATTGGAATACTGGTCCCCACTTATAAATCCCTAGCATATGGTACCGAGGTATCCAGGACATTTGAGTTCCAGGGGATCCCTATGGGCTGCAGTATTTCTTTTGCCACCCACAGGGAGCCCATACAAAGGCTTCCATAGGACTGGCTCCTGCATCCTGTGTGAAATAGTGCATGCACTATTTCACAGCCATTTTCACTGCACCAGGTCACTTATAAGTCACCTATATATCAGGTCTTCAAACCATGAAGGCTGGATGCCAAGTACCTGTGTGTGACAGCACCAATGGAATAGCAGAGGTGCTCCTATATTGTCCAGACCCATTTTCCAGGACTTCATGAGTGTGGGGATGCCATTTGAAGTGTGCACTGCACATAGGTCAATACCTATGTAAAGCTTCACAATGGTATCTCTGAATATGGCCAAGTAAGGTGTCTATCAACTGGGAATTGTTCCCCAATACTGATTCCAGTATTGGTTGCACAATCCCATGCACTCTGGGGGCCCCACAGAGGACCCCCAGTACTGCCATACCAGCGTTCTGAGGTTTCCAAGCAGTCCCAGCTTCTGCCACCTCACAGACAAGCTTGAGCAGCTCAATCCCAGAAAGGCCGAACAAAGCATTTCCTTTGGAAGAGGGGTGTTACACCTTCTCCCTTTGGAAATAGGTGTTACAGGCATAGGAGGTGTATCCTCTCAGAGCCTATGGAAATACTTTGAAGGGCACAGATGGTGCCCTCCTTGCATAATCCAGTCTACACTGGACAAAGGAAAAGGGAGCGATCACTCCCCTGTCCATCACCACCCCAGGGGTGGTGCCCAGAGCTCCTCCAGAGTGTCCCTGGGTTTTGCCATCTTGGATTCCAAGGTGGTGGGGCACTCTGAGACCTTTTGAGTGGCCAGTGCCATCAGGTGATGTCAGAGACCCCTCCTGATAGGTGCTTACCTGGTTAGGTGACCGATCCCCCTCTTAGGGCTATTTAGGGTCTCTCCTCTTGGTGCTTCTTCAGATTACGATTGCAAGACTCCAGCAGGAATCCTCTGCATCCTTTACTTCATCTTATACCAATGGATCAACCACTGACTTCTCCAAGAACTCTACAAAACTGCAACAAAGAAGCAAAGGCGACTTCTGCAACATTGTAACTTCAGCTCCTGGCAGCAACTGCAACAGTTTCCAGGTCATGCATCCTCTGAGGACTGCCTGCCTTCAGCCTCTACAAGAAGAATGGCAAGAATCTCCAGAGGAGTGATGGAGTCACTTCCCTGCTTCAGCAGGCACATCTCTGCAGCTACAACCAGTGGTCTGGGTCACCTCTCTAGATGACAGGCATGGATCCAGCAACACAGGGTTTGGACTAAAATGACTCCGGCAGTCCCAACATCCAGCTGTCCAACTTTGGTGGAGGTAAGAGCTTGCCTCCCCACGCAAGATAGTACTCCCATTCACCATGTGACTTGCAGTTACCAAGGCTTGTGTGCGACCTTCCAAGAAGTTCTTGGTGCACAACACAGCTTAGGGTCCCAGCACTCCTTCCTGCAATGCACAGCTTCCTGAGTGGTTCTCCAGCAACATGGAAATCCTTTGTGTCATGCTGCCAGGGCCTCCATTTGCACCTTCCTTGTCCCCGTGCTGTGGGACCACTGTGCACCCTGTCTGGTCTTCTGAGGGCTCTCTGAGTTACTGAGAGCCCCTTCTGTCTCCCCCTCCTGAGTAGAGGCCACCAGGTCCCTCCTGGTCCCGAGCAGTGCCATTTTCCGCTAACCGTGAGCTTTGTGTGTGCCAAGGCTTGTTGGCAGAATCCAGCAATGCAAACCAGACTGCATTCATCCATCTGGCATGGGACATCTTCTGCACCAACCAGGAACCTGCATCTGTCTTGTTTGGTGCAATACTGACTTTGGCCCTCATTACAACCTTGGCAGGCGGCGGAGGCCGCCCGCCAAGGTTGAACCGCCGAGCAGCCGCCTATGCAGCTGCAATCCCGCCGGCCGCATTACAACATCCCAGCTGGGCCGGCGGGTGGAAAAAGAGTTTCCGCCTGCCCGCCCAGCGGGGATGTCAGCCGTAACATTGCAGTCGGCTCCTGATGGAGCCAGCGGTGTTGCGGCCGTGCGACGGGCAGCTGCACCCGTCGTGCTTTTCACTGTCTGCTGCGCAGACAGTGGAAAGCAGGGTGTGGCTGTGCCTGGGGGCCCCTGCACTGCCCATGCGCCTCTACCACCATGGACAGGCTGGCGGGAAGGGGAGTCATAAACCCCAGTGCAGCGCTGCAAGCAGCGCTGCCCTGGTGGATTAAAACCACTGTGACAACGATGGCGGGAAACCGCCAGTCCCAGCGGTGTGACCGCGGTGCTACCGCCGCTGTCAAAATATGGCGATTTGTACCACCACCCTGTTGGCGGTACGATCGCCAAAACAACTCTGGGGGTCTTTGACCGCCAGGGTTGTAATGAGGGACTTTGTTTTCTCACCGGTGGTTCTTCGTTTGCACAATCATCGAGTTTAGCAGTGGCTCCTGTTCTCCCTGGACTCTTCAGTGCTTCTTGAACATGGTCCCCTTCTTCCACAGGTCCTGATGTCCAGGAATCCATTGTTGGTGTCTTGCAGTCTCTTCTGGTTCTTGCATTATCTTCTGTCACGACTTCTCGTGTGCTTTAGGAAACTTGCTGTGTTTTATTCCTGCTTTCCTGGGCTCTGGGGTGGGGTATTTTACTTACCTTTGGTGTTTTATTCCACTCCAAAGGCCCCTCCACACACTACACTTGCCTAGGTGAGAAACTGACTTTCGCATTCCACTAATTAGTATATGGTTTGTGTTCCCGCTAGGCCCATTGCAACCTATTGTGATTTTCACTATTTGCACTGTTTTCCTACTGTGTACTAACCTGTTTTTAGTTACTAGTGTATATATTGTGTAATTTACCTACCTCCAAAGGGAGTATGGTCTCCAAAGTATTTTTGGTATTTTGTCACTAAAATAAAGTACCTTTATTTTTTGTAACACTGAGTATTGCCTTTCATGTGTTTGAGTACAGGGTGACTAAAGTGGTTTTGTAAGAGCTTTGCATGTCTCCTAGTTCAGCCTTGGCTGCTCTGCCTACAGATACATCTAGACAGCCTGGCTTCTAGACGTGGACTACATCTCACCAATAAGGGATAACTGTACCTGGTATAAGGGGTGAGTACCTTTGGTACCGACTACAAATCAGGCCAACCTCCTACAACCTTGGCCATATTTTGGCCAGACTCACCAAATTGCAGCAGGATGCTCCAGAGGACTGCAAATTAATGAAATATATGAAGAAAAAAATTCAGTTCATTCCCCTCCCCTTTACTGTTTTGTATAATTTACATGGGGTTTTACATTTGTAGTGTTAGGTTAGTGTAGGGTAAGCATAGGTTAGGTTAAGTATAGTTGGGGTGGGGTTTTTTCTGACATGTTTTCATTGTTGGGGGTTTGAGTGGGGGGTTATGTGATATACCAAACATATATATTTGATATATTTGTTTAGGCCATAGGTTCAGTTAGTACATGTGTATTCATAGTTTATATTGTCCTACTTGTATCTCCTCTCTTAAGAAGGATAGGGGGGCAATGTTGAAAGTGTGGTATTACATGTGTAAGATAAGTTTAGAATATGTTAGATAGGTGCAGTTATAAGTTAAGGATAGTTAGTTTGGGTTAGTTTAGAACAGGGTAAGTTTTAGGTTTTCATTTGCTTGATGATTTTGATATGAAATACTGTTCATCTTAGTCTTATTATTTTTGTAATTGATTGTGTCTGGGGCTTGTCATGAGTGCACTGGCCAAGTTGGGGAAATGGCATATGGTATGCTTAATGTTTTAATTTATCTGGTTTCTCATATGCCTCCCCATGACCAAGTAGCTTTCAGAATGGCAGCTACATATTGTATACCAGTGCATATATTTGCCACAGTGTGTTCCAGCCATTCACAATGTGTATGCAATATTTTTCTTGGACAGCTAAACATGGTAATTCACCTGTAATTGGTCGGTTCCTGCTATTTAAATATTGGTAAGTGTGGTACATCTGATAACTCCCAATTTTGGAACTGTATTCTGCAACACTGACAGGTGGCCATTACTGATTAGGTTAGTTTTTCCTGTTCCCACAAATCAGTTGTACTGGTACTCCCATCTGGGTTCATTATAATTGTTAGAAATGAGGTCTTTGGTTGGAAGTCAGGTTATCCCTTGTCCAAGCAAGGACCCTCACTCTAGTCAGGGTAATAGAGAATCACCCTCAGTTAACCCCCGCGCACCCCCTTGGTAGCTTGGCAGAAGCAGGCAGGTCTCACTTCAGAAGCAATGTGTAAAGTATTTGTACCAATAAACACAGTAAAACAGTGTAAACACTACAAAACGGACACCACACCAGTTTAGCAAAATAGACAAAATGTATGTAAATCATACAAAACCAAAATGACAAAAATCAAACATATACAAGTCAAGATATGAATTTTCAAAGGAATAAGAGTCTTAATCCTTAGAAAACAGTGAGAATGCTGTTGTTACACAAAGTACCTGGTTAGTGTCAAAAATAAAGCCGCACAGGTGAGTGTGCATCCGAAAGGGTAGCAATGAGTCGATTCATTAATCGTAAGTAAGGCCATGTGTCATTTCCTTCTCTGGTCGGCGATGTGTCATTTTTCTTCCTCGCAAGACAGCGATGCGTTGATTTCCGGATGGCGCACCTCATAAACATGCAGAGTCAGGTTGACTTGGACGTCCAGGGGTGATGCGTGGAAAATCCGGTCGTATGATGTCAGAAAACCACTCTGCGTTGGGTTTGTGTTGTTATCAGCCTCAGTAAACAGGTGTTGTGCGTTGTTTCTCCAGGCACTATGGCGGTCATTACAACATTGGTGGTAAAAGCTGCTTACCGCCGTGCAGAAGACCGCCAACACACCGCTGCGGCAGCGGAAATCCGCCACAGCTATTATGACCCACAGCACGGAATCCACCAAAATTAAGACACCCACACAAGTCCGCCACACCAAAGGTCAGTGATAAACTGGCGAAAACAAATCCTCCACCGTCACGCCAACAGAAATACGCCCACACTATCATGACCCACGAATCCACGCGGTGGTCTTTCAACCGCGGTATTCCATTGGCGGTACACACTCAACATGTAACGACATGCGGTAATGCATGCACTCAACATGTCTTTCTTCTGTCGTCCCCCCTTTTTGTGGTCTCCCTGTTCTTGTGTGCATTAGCATCATCAGGCGGAGGAGCAGTGGCACCGTAGCACGAGGGGGCTGCATCCCACATGGCCATGCAGGGCCACACTACGGAATCGGACTTCATCAGTGGGACGGAGGGCGAGGGGAGCTCCACGGCGGGGACAGGAGCTGAGACCAGCGACGCGGACTCGTCCTCTGATGGGAGCTCCCTTGTGGTGGCAGCAACATCTGTGCATCCCCCATCTACTGGTACAGCCGCCACCCCCCCCCTCCAGCACCACCCTCCCCTCAGCTTTGCCCTGTGCCCGCTCACCCGGGAGGGTGGGCATCACCTTCACTCCAGGCACCTCAGGCCCTGCCCCTGTCACCCCTGCTGCCTCAGTGAGGAGGCCATTGACCTCCTCAGGTCCCTCACTGTTGGGCAGTCTACCATTTTGAATGCCATCCAGGGTGTAGAAAGGCAGTTGCAACAAACAAATGCATTCCTGGAGGGCATTCATTCTGGTCAGGCGGCCCTTCAGCGAGCTTTTCAGACTCTGGCCTCAGCACTGATGGCAGCCATTGTCCCTGTGTCTAGCCTCCCCCCTCCAACTTCCTCCACCCAGACCCAATCCCCTGTACCCCAGCCTCTCCCAAGCACACCTCTAGACCAGCATGCACACACGTCAACACACAAGGGAAGCTCAGGCAAACATAAGCACCACACATCCCACAGGCACTCACGCAAGCATCACACACATGCAGACACACCAACATCCACTGCCTCCACTGTGTCCCCCTCCTCCTCGTCTCCCTCCTCCCTCCCAGTCTCTACTACACTCACACCTGCATGCACTAACTCTACAGCCACTACTACCATCACCAGCACACCCACCACCACACCCCTCTCACGTGTAGTCACCACCCCCACTACCATTCACACTTCCCCCGTGTCCTCTCCCAGTATGTCTGTGACACCCCCTCCCAAGATACACAAACGCAGGCACACACCCACCCAATAGCCATCCACCTCACAACAGCCTCCAGAGCATGCATCTTCACCCAAAGTCAGCAAACGAACACCTCCTACAACCACAATCTCTTCCTCCACTCCCAAACCCCCTCCAGCTACCCGTCCCAGTGTCTCAAAAAAATGTTTCCTGTCCAACCTTGACCTCTTTCCCACACCTCACCCACCCCTGTCCATCTCCTAGGTCCCGAACTAGCACCTCAGCCACAACATCTCCGGGGCCAGTGGTGCCTGTAGTCACCGGAATCTGGAGTGCACCGGCCACCAATGCAGCCAGTGTGGCATGGAGCCACAGCACAGACAGTCCCCCACCTGTGAAGCATCAGAAGTTGGCCAGTGGCCGTCGGGAGAGGGGGAAGACTCCAGCCACCAAAGCACAGGGTGGGAGTGTGGAGTCAGCTGCGACACCTTCCAAGGTGGGGAAGGGCCACAAGAAACCAGGAAAGTCTGGGAAGAGCAGCACGGCGGAGGAGACCGCCATCATCCCCGCTGCCCAGGAGGCCACGGCCGTCATTCCCACTGCCCAGGAAGCCACAGCCGTCATCCCCGCTGACCAGGAACCCACAGCCGTCATCCCCGCTGACACAGAGAGGAACGCCAGCACAAGCCCCGCTGTGCTAGAGAGCACCGCCAGCACAAGCCCCGCTGGGACAGAGAGGACCGTCAGCACAAGCCCCGCTGGGCTAGAGAGGACCGCCAGCACAAGCCCCGCTGGGCTACAGAGGACCGCCAGCACAAGCCACACTGGGCTAGAGAGGACCGCCAGCACAAGCCCCGCTGGGACAGAGAGGACTGCCAGCACAAGCCACGCTGGGCTGGAGAGGAACGCCAGCACAAGCCCTGCTGAGCTAGAGAGGACTGCCAGCACAAACCCCACTGGGCTAGAGAGGACCGCCAGCACAAGCCCCGCTGGGCTAGAGAGGACCGCCAGCACAAGCCCCGTTGGGACAGACAGGACTGCCAGCACAAGCCCCGCTGGGCTGGAGAGGACCGCCAGCACAAGCCCCGCTGGGCCATGAAGGACCGCCAGCAGCTGAGTCACTGCAAAGGAGCCCACCGCTCCAAGCACCGCTTAACAGGGCACCACCGTCTCAAGCACCGCTGAACAGGGCACCGCCGTCTCATGCACCGCTGAACAGGGCACCGACGTCTCAAGGACAGCTGAACAGGGCACCGCCGCCTCAAGCACCGCTGAACAGGGCACCGCCGTCTCATGCACCGTTGAACAGGGCACCGCTGTCTCAAGCAATGCTGGCCCATGAGCGCCAAGGGCACTGACGCTACTGAGTCCGTCACGGGCAGATTTAAGCACTCTGGGCACCATGCCCCCTCCAGAACCAGTGGAGATATCCATCCACTACCTCTGTCCTTCTCAGGATGAAGCACTCTGGGCACAGATCCATCCACTACCTCTGTCCTTAGCAGGATGAAGCACTCTGAGTACAATGCTCCCTCCAGAACCAGTGGAGAGATCCATCCACTACCTCTGTCCTTAGCTGGATGAAGCACTCTGGGCACAATGCCCCCTCCAGAACCAATTGAGACTGTTATCCACTTGAGAGACTGTGGCTTTGCACTCCCCATGATTGAACAGTGGGCAAACCACCCACTGGAGAAACTTGTGAGACTGTGGCTTTGCACTCCCCAGGATGGAACAGTGGACAACCCACCCACTGTATAGACTTGAGAGACTGTGGCTTTGCACTCCCCAGGATTGAACAGTGGGCAAACCACCCACTGTAGAGACTTGTGACACTGTGGCTTTGCACTCCCCAGGATTGAACAGTGGGCAACCCACCCACTGTATAGACTTGAGAGACTGTGGCTTTGCACTCCCCAGGATTGAACAGTGGGCAAACCACCCACTGTAGAGACTTGTGAGACTGTGGCTTTGCACTCCTCAGGATTGAACAGTGAGCAGCCCACCCACTGTATAGACTTTAGAGACTGTGGCTTTGCACTCCCCAGGATGTAACAGTGGGCATGTGGCCCTCTCGTGGATTTGGCGTTGTGCACTCAACCGGCTGAGGTGCCCCCCCTTTCACTCCCCCGAGGTGCCTGTTTTCTTGCTCTATGATGCCCCTGCAGTGTTCTCTCCATCATGGTCAGGAATCTTGTGTGGGCCTCGCCCATACCGTGTGGGCCCAGAGTTCCACTGACTTAATTGGAGCACTACCTGGACTACTATGCTTGGTGTATATTTTGTTAATGGTGTATATATATATTTTTGCCTACTTGCTTTTAATATATTACAATGGTTACACTCATTTTCTTTTGTCTTTGCATTCTTCCGGGGGGTTTGGGGGTGTAACTATAATGTATCATGATGTATTATTAGTGTGTGTGTTGCCGTGGGTGCGGGTGGGGGTGGGGGTGTTGCGTGTGTGTGTCCCTGTTTTTTTCCTCCCCCCTCCCCTGTGTCATAGGTGCAGGACTCACCGTGGTCTTCGCCGCCGGCATTCGTGCTCCTGGTAGAGGAGCAGGAAGACTATCACAGGGAGAATTTGGAGTTCTGGCTCCATGGTGTCCTAGTTCATCGTGGGGTGTGTAGAGGTGAGCGTTTTCCCTTCGGAATCCTGTTTCCGCCGTGTTTTTTATCCGCAGTGAATCCGCCCCGGAAAAAAGGCGGCAGATTGGTAGGTTGTGATACTGTGGGCGGTACTTTGTCCTCCGCCTGTCTGTTGGCGGTGACCGCCGCGCTGTTTGTTTGTACCGCCGTGGCGGTCGGAGTGTTAAAGTGGCTGTCTTTGTTGGCGGTTTCCGCCACGGTCGTAATTGCTAAATTTTTACGGTTTTACATCGTTTCTCAGCCGCGTTGCAGAAGCTGCGTCAAAAATTTCCCTGCGCGACTTTCTGTGCTTGGATTTTCAGTTCTTGTCTGCCAACTTCACCTTTCAAGGGCCCAGGGACTGGATAGAGCACCACTTGGCAGGGCAGGATTCTCAGCAGAGAGTCCAGGTGCTGGGAGGGGAGTCTTTGATTGCCCTGAGACTTCAACAACAGGAGGCAAGCTCAGTTCAAACCCTTGGAGCTTCTTCTCAAGCAGGAATGCACAACACAACTGCACACACAGACATTGCAGTGGCAAGTCTGAGCCATGTTTACAGGGCTACTCATGAGGGTCACACAACCAGAGCTTCAGGCCCACTAGTAGCATTTGATTTACAGACACTGGGCACCTCTAGTGTGCTGTAATAGAAACTTACCAGTAAATCAAATATGCCAATCATATAAAGCTACTTACACATACATTTTACATAGGAGCACTTATACTTTAGCACAGGATAGCAGTGGTAAAGTGTCCAGAGTATCAACAACAGCAACAACAGAGTCCAGCACACATCAACAATCTGGGAAACAGAGGCAAAAGTTAGGGGAAACCACGCCAAGGATGCCAAGTCTAACAATAATTGATTGGGTAATGAGCCATTCATACCGCGCGCCTACTTCAAAGGATATGAGTTCCAAAGCATTTAGTAAACACAATTAGTTGGTTGTTGCCTACAACACCATCATTCAGCTTCCTCTTGCTTGGATCCTAGTGTGTGGCTTAGTGTCTGACAGTCATGCACTCATGTACCTATATTCTGTACACATTTACATGGATTGACACAATGCAAACTTTTGGCTGAGTAGATGGATCGCAGTAAATGTAGAAATGCTACATGTATATAAGGTGTTTTATCTACAGGTGCAATAGTTATAGTGACTTCTATACAATATCCATTTTATAGATCCTATGAGTGAACATTTGCCATATGTAGCACAATCAAAGTCCAGGGTTGAGGGTCACGTCATGAGACATGGTTAGGAGTAGTGCCTATTAGTCAGGAGTGCCTAACATTGCCATTTGGTATGGTAGAAACAATGACAGCACATAGCAGACATTTCTACAGTAGTTAGGTGAAGAGGGCACATTTCATACTGTCACAACACTGGCATGATTTTAAGCCCAGAATTAAGGAGAAACTGTCCATGTGGCACAGACTGGTGCTACCGGATTCTTTCCTTCTGAATGTTATTCCTTCCACCTCTTCATCCTCAGATGTGTGTGGTGCCTCCTCTGCCATGGCTGATGCTGTTGCAGGGAGAGAGGGCCGCACATACTTCAGGGGATAGAGTTGTGGAGTCAAAGGGCCCGGCAGCTACCATTTGTGGCAACACGTAAGGCATCATTGCTGCAAGGAGGAACTGCTGATTCTTCAAGATTGCAACAACATCACAGTGGTAGGGAGCCAAGTTCTCCCTCTTTTAGGCCACTTCTCACTGTATGGAGGACAGTGTATTCTGGATGCTGCTGGCATTTTGGGAGGGCATTTGTCGTAGCCCTTCCTTCATGAAAGCACCTATGTCCGCCAGAGACTGCTGAACTCCACGTAGCAGGGGTGGGTGCTGCTGAACTCCATGTAGCCGGGGTGGTTGCCTCTGATGGCAGCTCACTTGTCCTTATTTGGACTAGGGCATGTCCGCACTCCCTCTAGGCTGCCTGCCATGGTCTCCATCACCACCCAAACCTGCTTTGTCAGCTTCTGCTAAACTCCTACTACTGTCCTATAAAAGCTGATCTCTAGGTCCTCAGAATCTAGGGCTGTGTGAGTACTTGCTGGTGGTGTATGTTGGTGGCTTGGTGGTTCCTGTGGAGATCCTGCAATGCTGTGTGTCCTCCCTGCAACTGGAGGTGGTGTATGGAGTGCTCCTGGGACATCCTGGAGGGTCTGTTCATTGAGGCTTGGCAGCTGGTCATCCATGTCATCAGGGAAATCCAGTTCAGGTAGGTCAGCAGGAGGTAAGCCATCATCCTCTGCAATGAGATAGTGTAAAATCAATATTGTATTGCATCGATGGGACATCATGTATGTGCCACTGGAGGCTCACTGACATGTCACTGACCCAAAGTTGTGGTTGCATTCATATGTAGCATTGTGCATCACACATGGGTCAAGTTCAAGCACGACGCTGTGCTCAGAGTGGCAGTGCCCTGTTGTGTCAATTGCACAATGCAGGGATGCGCTGTATTCATTTGCATATGGTGCACCCCTGTGTTGTCCCCTGTGCTGAGACTACATGGAGCTGCCTAGCCCCAACAAAGGCATCCTTGCACCATTGTGCAAGGATGTCTGTGTTGTAAGGCTTGATTGTTTATGTGTGGGAAGGTGTCCGTTCCTGCACATACACAATCACTCATGGCAATTTGGCTCCTCTGTGTGTGCTACAGAATGCAGCATCCATAGAAACGTATAAACAAGGGGAAATACATGTATGCCTCCTAAGTTGGCCTTGCTGACACCACCCCTGGGATGGCCTTAGATTTTTGCACAGCCACATGTTCACTGATACTCGTAAATCTGAGGCAGTGTCCAAATGCAATGGGTGTTGTAGTGGGCGTACCACGGCAACACCCATTGCTTTTTGACACCTCCTCAGATTTTTGACTATTTGTATTCCGGACGCTGGCCCAATATCTGACACCAGCCCAGGGGTGGGTTTTGCATGTCGAGATCTAGGAGTGATGCTTACATTTGTACTGCATTTCTTGCTCTTACTATGTGTGCTGCATTATGCAGCATGCACACAGAGTAAGAGCAAATCACACTTTCAGGTTGTTGTTGTACAGGACGGAGTTCCTTTCAGCACAGACACATTCTCCTTCTCAAGGCAGCCATCCTTGCACTATGGTGCAATGGTGGCTGCACTGGTGCACAGCTTCTGATTGCCACTTGTACAGGGAAGTATACAGGGGAGCGGTGTATTCTAATGTATATGGTACATCCCTGACTTTTTTAATACAATGGTGTGTGATGCTGCCTAATTTTGACCAACAGGCACACACCATCATATTCTGTTTGATCTAGCCCTCTAACTTGTCAACTGGTGAGATTGCAGCCACTTATACACCTTCACACATGATGTTCCCATACATGCACAATATGCTGTCAGCATTTATTCTGTGGCCATTCCTATGTGACACGTATGGTTGTGTGTGAGTTGTGGGTTCAGCCTGTATGGGTTGTGTTCTACAGGTTGCAAGTTTTAGGGCAGATATTTTCTCATTTGCCATGGCTCAGGGCAGCTGCAAGATATCTTGCAGTACACTGCAGCAGTTTCGATACGCAGTGATGTGCCATATTTTCCTGTTTACAGTACAGCCCTGCAATTCCCCATGCACAGATTAGTGCTCCCTGCACCAACAAATGCATTGTTTTAGCATGATTACGGGATGGCTACTTTGAAGTTATGACTTGTTCATATGCAGCGAGGTGTCCCTTCCTGCACATGTACAAGCTATTTTGGTAATGATGGCATTTCAATGTGTGCTGCAAGATGCAGCACACATGAGTATAGGAAATGCAAGTTAGGGAAGCATTTTGGCCTGATTTACTACCCTGATACACCACCCTGACATCCCCCTGGAGTGGGATTGACTTCCGTCCTAGTCTCTGATGTCTACTTTGTGTTGGTACAGGGGCTTAGACTATATGCAATGGGTGTTTTGATAGCACAGCCACAGCCACACTATTTGCACGTGCCTACCAGGCAATGTGGTGCATATTTACGTGGTGGAGTATAGCCATAGTGATTGGCCTATGTTGACATTATGTATATGTTGGTGTGCATAGCAAAACCACATCATCAGTACATATGTGGCTTGGGTGAGAATGGTGCCTCTTTACTCAGAGCCTATGTGTCCGGATGCAACCCTTTAGCATGCAATGAGTGTGTCCTATCTGCCTCCACCATTTGCCATTAGTGGAGTTACAGATATTCCCCCCTGCAACTTACCCTGCATATCTGGTGGTTCCTGTTAATCTGTGCTGTCCTGTCCTGTGATTCCAGTGACTGGTTCCTCTGGGATGAAGGCTGCAATCATCTCCTCCAGCTCATCCAGGTATTTCTGTGGTGCAGGACTTCCACCTCCAATCTGCAGTGCTGCCTTATGGTCCCTGGCAAGTTTCTCCTTGGTTCTGTGCTTCCATGCATTCCAGTGATTCTTGACCTCAGTGACAGTTCTCTTCACCTCTGTGACACTGTTTATTTTGTCCACTATTTGCTGCCATATTGTGTCTCCCTTCCCAACTGGCAATTTGGAGGTGATGAACAGCTGATGTTGGTGCTTTGTCACCTCTCTGGCCAGGATGTCATGCTCCTCCTCACTAAAGCGACACTTGCACTTTCTCTTCTCCTCCTGTGATTTTTCTGTACCCTCCTGGCTGTTACTTGGGTGTTGGGGGTCTCCCTTGGGTCTCTCTTGGCCTACTGATTCCATCTCCTGTTGCAATTGCACTCTTTTCTTTCCTACTTTTGTATTTTATTTTGATGCTAACGCAGTGTTAAGATGGTGCTACATTTTTGCCACATGTTTACGCGCTGTAAAACGGTGTTGCACCATTTTTGCAGCATAAAAGTAATTTTTTCTTTCGGCATTGTGTGGCGGTTAGCGCCTTTTTTTGGCAGTATCCATTCCTTAATGCTATTCTACATCATTTCAGAAATATGCCAGTGGGATGTGGCTAAGGAATGACGCTAGCCGGTGTTAAGAAAAATTATCCAAACTGAGTTTGCGCAGTTTTGTGTCATTTTTCATGTATATGGGCCTGAATGTTTGTGACATTGTATTGACACCACTAAATGGTACATCTGCTTATTTAAGGTCTCAGCAATCCATTGCCAAAATAAAGACTCCAATTCTTTCAGAATAATTAGGAACACAGCAAATTGCTAAACAAGCATAGTCTGCTGTTTATGTAAACAAATTTGCACACTTTTCTTTATAGCATTGCACATGTTTTACTTAGGCAGACTGCAATGTATATTTAGATCACAGGATATCTGAGAAAATTAATGTTGGAATTGTGGGACTGAAAAATGTGATTTGATCACACGCTTATTCAGAGCATGTGGCTATTTCTGGTGGTAACTACGTTGTCGCTTTGTATTAATTTCAGATCTAAAGAGTGTGATTATAAATTGAGGCCCATATTTATACTTTTTGACGCAAACCAGCGCCTGCGCTGGTTTCCGTCAAAAATATTACCGCCGGCTAACGCCATTCCTACCCACCAAGGGGGCGCCTTATTTAAGGAATGACATTAGCCGGCGCTGCCGACTGGTATGAGTAAAAAAAAATGACTCAAACCAGGCAGCGCCGTCGTAGGGGAAAACGGTGGTTGTGCGTCAAAAAATGGTGCAAATCAGGTTTGAGGCAAAAATCATGCCTCAAACCGGACTTGCGCCATTTTTTGACGCACAATCCCCATTGAAATTACTCCTGTCTTAGCAAAGACAGGAGTCATGCCCCCTTGCCCAATGGCCATGCCCAGGGGACTTCTGTCCCCTGGGCATGGACATTGGGCACAATGGCATGTAGGGGGGCCCAACTTAGGCACCACTATGCCACTTTAAAAAAATAAAAATAAAATACTTACCTCAACTTACCTGTACTTACCTGGGATGGGTCCCACCATCCATGGGTATCCTCCAGGGATGGGCGAGGGTGGCAGGGGGTGTCCCTGGGGGCAGGGAAGGGCACCTCTGGACTCCTTCCATGATCAAAGGCCATGGAAGTGAGCCCACAGGTCCCTTAAAGCCTGCCCTGACCCAGGCGTTACAAAACAGCGCACTTCAGGCTGTGCGCGATTTTTTAAGGCCTGCCCCCTCCTTTGCGTCAAAATGACACAGGAGTATAAATAAGGCGCACAGGCCTTAAAGTCATTTTTTGGGCGGGAACGCCTACCTTGCATGTCATTAACACAAGGCAATTTCCTGCATCCAAAAATTGACGCACACAGAGGAATTTTGACGTCCGCTGGCTCGGGTGTCAATGTTTAAATATGTGCACAGTATGCGTCGAATGAGCGTCAAAATTGTTGACGCACATTCGGCGCAAACAGAGTATAAATATGCCCCTGAAACTATTGTGCTGTCTTAATATTGCGACATTTTTTGCCTTTGACTTTATGCTAAAACATCATTTTTTATTCCCTCCTAAGGCGTAACTCTAAATCTGTGTAAGGACAATGACTGGAATCAAGCTGGCCTAATTTTCACCCTGGATAAATATGACTGTTGGAATCTAAATAAGACAGTGTTTTCTGACCTTCATAGGTCGAGCCTAGGCAGCGTCCATGCACTGTCTGGAAGACCTGTTGTACTGAATAAAGGACGTTTCTCCCACTTGCAGCTTACCACTAAACCTAACAGGTTTACAAAGCCAACACCTCACTTCTATTATTGGCAGAGAAGAACCAGCCAAGCATACAGTACTCACGCTTTCAAGTGTTTATCTGTAGTGTACAGGAACTCATTTTTTAAATGCTTCCTGCCTTGGCTCCTCACAGTTCTCATTTGCACAGCTGCTCCTCCTGCCTTTGGAATGCCAGCATACACTTCATGAATTATAATTTGCATGAATTGTTCCAATTTTAGAATGTGTGCTACCAAAGCAAACACAACTACAGGCATGAAGAATCTGATATCTAAAGTCTTCATGCATAACATTTTTAAATTAGGGTGCTTATTTAAAGTGGAGTTTTCAACTGTGAGTTCATCAATAGCTACTGTGTCCTGTCTAATGTTTGGTCACTAGTAAATAGTTTACAGCTTAACAAAAAGTCTTAGGAACAACATTGCCTTTCGCTACATTGTAAACGGGGAACCTCATGGATATGCAAATATGGTTGATGATGTCACAACATGACACACCATTTCTTATTGAAAGTGAAACTTGTACTCTCACAAGACGTAGAGATAGGACAATTACTAAAGTGGAGATCAGTGCAGTTAGAAATGGTGGCCATTTTGGAAAGGTGATTTTTGTGTGAAACAAGCACATGAACTTAGTGGTAAAAACTGAAAGAATTACTAATAACGTACTTCACAGTCTAAGTTTTGAAGTAGTCGGATTTGTGGTTCTGCAAATGTAATTTACTGCAAACAAAGCAAGCTAAAACAAAAGTTTAATGTATGCATGCAGCGTGCTCTTTTCTGCATTATAGTTACCGCTATCATGCATAGCAGAGGCATTTGTCACCCCAAGTGAGAAGTGGGAATGGTATTCCCAGATGTGGGTCCCGTGGTCACTGCGCCACTGGATTCAAGCTAGCCTAGCTGATGAAGGATGATACCTTGAAACCGGTCCTAGGATGCTTGTTTCTGGTCCAGGGGGGACCTGGCTTGGCAGTTCAGGCTGGACTGTTCCCATGAGACTGATTGCATATGGCTGTGTCCAAACTGGGGTGGTGTGGTGAGCAAAAAACAGATGGATTAAACCCAGATCTTTGTGACTGGGGGTGAATGTTTGCGTTGTTCAGCATTCCGTCCAACATCTGTTCTTTCGGCATTTGTTGCCCCAAGCGAGAAGGGTATGTCCAGACGTGGGTTCCGTGCTCACTGTGTCACTGTATTGAAGCTAGCCTAGCTGATGAAGGTTGATATTCTGAAACAAGTCCGAGGATGCTTGTTTCTGGTCCAGGGAGGACCTTGCTTGGCAGTTTGGGTGGGACTGTTCCCATTAGGAGCAGGGTCAAGATTGATTTGCATATAGCTGTGTCCAAAATGGGGTAGTGTGGTGAGCAATGGATTAATCCCAGATCATTGTGAATGGGGGTGAATGTTTGCATTGTTAAAGAATTGCATTCATCATCTGTTCTTTTTACATAACAGCAGGGCACACCGAAAGATCTTCCATGTTGTTCATTATAATGTGTTAGTTTTTCCAGGTGGCTTTTAGTTTAATGCATTGTGGCACTTGTTTATTTGCAAACGTTATTACCACACATTTTATTTTACTGGTGTACTGTGAATTTAACTAGGTTTCCTGCCTCTTAAATTCACCGAGCCCAATTTACTTCCACTCATTTCCTTCGGAGTTTATCATGGCATGGTTCCATTGGTAATGCTACTGTAACTTACAAAAACAAGTCCTTGGCTGTATACAGGGAGCACGCCAGCACTTTGTCACGGTGTAGGTACTCCTCAGACTCGGTGTGATGCAAACAAGGTCCACCTCCTGACACCACCAAGTCACTGATAAAAAACCACAGTGCATTGGAGTAATCAAGCGAGGGAAGGAAGGGGAAGGATCAGCAGGGACGGGATGACTGTAAAGAAAAATACACAGTGTTAATTATCACATTGTCTGTCTATTCTCATAAGGTCTCACTAAAACCAAAACGACCTGGCCTGCCCATAACTCATAAGGGCAGAACTAGTCCAAAGCCTGACTATGTTCCATCAGTATCACCAATGGATGACCCAAGCCAACTACGGCCACTAATAATCACCTAAGGGTCTCACCGCCCTTCCTCCTAAACAATACTACAGTACGTATAACGAAACAAACATGAGGAGAAAGAATAAGGTGAAGAAAATCTATTTTGTACTTCTTCCTATGATTCAGTTAACCCACTAAGCCTTTCGTTAATGTCACGTATATTTGAAGAAGTAACTCGTTCATATCTCAGTGAATGTTGACAAGAATTATTTGTCCCGGCTGTTTGGAATCCTGCAAACAGTAAATCTCATTCTGAATTGCCGCCAACAAAAAGCCAAAAGATTATGTCTCATAAGATCGCCGTTCCTTTATTATGGTACCTCAAAAAGTAAAGTGCTCCAATATATGACAGTCACCCACAACCTGGCCGTAAGGAATGCAGAAATAAAGAAAGGCGATAGCCTCCGGCAAGTAGCAAGCTTGCCGCTTACCACCTTCTTAGTACTTGGAATTCGAAAGGAGGAGCAGCTAGGAACTCCTTCTGCCGGTAAAAAGTCAGTTTCCAGGAGGGGGCCCTGATGAATCTCATTCCTCTTTTCCAGCCGCCGATGAATTCCCCCCTGGGGAACGCCGTCCGCTCCTACTTCGTTGAGGCTCCGACCTGCCTCATTAGCACAAATAACGCACACCCTTTCCAGGGTGCGCCGACTTTTACGCGATCTCTACCGCGCTGGGCTTCATGGGAGGTGTAGTCCCTAATGACTACAATCTCACGATCGGCCCTGTAGGCGCCGGCTAGCACCTGACAGTACGCCCACCTCCAAAGCGCCTCCTAGGGCCAGGTTTAGTGGGATGACAAGCATGAAACCGTTGCACCGCCCTAGGGGCATGAACATTGCCTTCCGGCTCCCATGAATCCTCCTCGGCCTCATACCCTTTCCACGACACCAAGTACCATAACTTACCCCCCGTAGTTTGGAATCCAACACCTTGCGCACCTCATACTCCAGCTGCCCGTCTCTAACCACCGGAGGCACCGCCCGCCGGGTCGCGGACAGAGCTGGCTTCAAAAGGCTGCAATGAAACACCGGATGGATTCTTAAGGAAGCAGGTAAGTTGAGACGGTAAGCCACAGGGTTTATCTTGCGTACCACCTCATAAGGACCAATGTAACGAGGATGAAAGATGCTACGCATCTTAAAACGTATATACTTGGTGGAAAGCCACACTCGGTCCCCTGGCTGATACACCGGCCCCTCACGCCGATGTACATCACCCCATTTCTTATACTGTTCCTTGGCTTTATCCAAATTAAGTCGTATTTTTTTTTGCATGGATTGTAGGTTCTTAACCATAGCATGGACAGTAGGTTGATCCGTGACATCCCGAGGTATGATTATGGGCAACATCTCCGCGTGGAACCCTGTGTTAGCACGAAAAGGAGACTCCCTTATCGAGCTATGCCAAGCATTGTTGTACGATAGCTCGGCCAGCCATAGCAATGACACCCACGATTCCTGCGCGTCTTTTGCGTAGCACCTCAGATATTTCTTCAGGGTTTGGTTGAGACGCTCCGTCTGGCCATCGGTTTGTGGGTGAAAACTGGTGGATAGGGCGGATTCAATGCGCAGAACCTTGCACCACATGCGCCAAAACCTAGCAACGAACTGGGGGCCTCTGTCTGAAATAATGGTTCTTGGTAAACCATGTAACCGCACCACTTGAGACAGAATTAGATGGGCGGTCTGACTTGCTGTAGGTAGGTTTCTACAAGGGAGAAAGTGACCCATCTTGGTAAGACTATCGATTACCACCATGATAGCATTGTACCCCTGATCCATTGGCAATCCTACCACAAAATCCACGCTGATGGTTTGCCATGGTTTTTCCGGAGTGGGCAAAGGCATCAGCTTGCCCTGGCTCTTCGCGTTTTCTCCCTTGGATCGAGCACATATCTCACACCGAGCTACCCATGTCGCAACGTCCTTAGCCCAACCTTTCCACCTGAAATGTCGTTGAACTATTTGCGCAGTTTTGGTGTACCCCGGATGACCAGCTGTTACCGCATCATGACACCAATTGAAGGCTTGCATTCGAAGTTCAGGTGTTGGTAAATACAAACGATTACCTTGCAACGGTATTCCATGCTTAAGGGTACGGTCCTGACTTACTTCGGCCCACTCCTTCCACTGAGCAGCAGACTTATGCTTAGATACCTTTTCTAGGAAGTGAGATATATGAAGGGCACAAAGCACTTTTTCCGGTTGGATGATTGCTTCATCAGGTCTTGAAGTGATGTTCCTCGCGTCCCTTTGTCTAGACAGTGAATCTGCCTTGCGATTGTCGACCCCAGGACGGAAGGTTACTACAAACTCATATTCTGAAAAGAACAGCATCCACCTCATTTGCCGCTGGGTAAGCTGTCTAGCCTCCTTCATATACTGCAGGTTTCGGTGATCAGTATATACCGTGACCGGGTGTTGGGCCCCCCAGAGATAGTGTCTCCATTCCTGAAATGCCTTCTTGATGGCTAGTAGTTCTTTTTCTGCCACCGTATAGTTGAGTTCCGCAGCAGATAGCTTCTTAGATAAAAACGCCACCGGATGAAGCTGTCCCGAGGTCTTGTTTCTTTGGGATAACACAGCCCCAATGGCTATATCCGAGGCATCTGCTTCGACTATAAAAGGTACTTCTGGCTGTGGATGCTGAAGTATAGGCGCTGAGCAGAAGGCCTGTTTTAAGAAGCAGAAGGCCTCCTCTGCCTCCTCTGACCAAACAAAAGACACTCCCTTTCTTAGCAACCTTGTTATAGATGACACAATGTGGGAAAAATGACAGATGAATCTTCTATAGTAATTGGAAAACCCCAGGAAGCATTGCACGTCTCTCACACTAGTGGGCACTGGCCACTCTTGAACCGCCTGTATTTTTCTTGTCGACATGCAGAACCCTTCCGGGCTTAAATCCACCCCCAAGAACTCAACTTTCTGTACATGGAACTCGCATTTGCTCAGTTTGCAATAAAGATGGTGCTGTTGCAATGCCTGGAGTACTAGGGAAACATGTTCCATGTGCCGCTCTAAGGAGGTAGAATACACCAATATGTCATCTATATAAACGATCACAAAGTGGTCTACGTATTCTTTGAGAACATCGTTCAGAAAGTATTGGAAAGCCGCCGGGGCGTTACACAACCCGAACGGCATTACCAAGTATTCAAACAGGCCATAACGGGTCTTGAACGCCGTCTTCCATTCATCCCCTTCACGGATTCTGACCAGATGGTAAGCCCCCTTCAGATCCAACCTTGTATAGATAGTTGCCTCTTTCACCTGTTCCAATAACACAGGAATGAGGGGAAGAGGGTATCTATTCCTTATCGTGTTCTTGTTCAGCATTCGATAATCGATGCAGGTTCTCAACTCTTTATTCGCTTTAGCTATGAAAAAGAGTGGAGAAGCTGCCGGAGAACAAGATGGTCTAATGAACCCGATTTCCAGGAAACGGTCCAGATATCTTCGCAAATGTTTGGTTTCTGGGTCTGATAGAGCATATACCCTACAAGAAGGAAGGAGTGCTCCCGGAATCAGATCTATCTTGCAATCGTATATACGATGGGGTGGCAATGTCTCCGCCTGACCTTCGTCGAACAAATCCTTGAACTTGGCGTAAACAGAGGGCAATATCACCGCTTTCTCCACCACTGTGGCCAACTGTAACCCTTGAGCCAACGCTAACGCGGGGGGGTTATCATATAAGGAACAGACTTTCTCACTCCTCACGGACTGAAAACTAACCGTCTTGGTTTGCCAATCGATAACAGGATTGTTCTTTCTTAGCCAGGGCATTCCCAAAATTATTTCATACTGAGGAGCCTCTATTATATCTAGCCTGATTATTTCTCTGCGTGCCGGAGATACTCCACTGAAAACCAACCCCACATCCTCAGTTTGTTCAGTAAGGGGTCCAGACTTCAGTGGTGTACCGTCAACTGCCAACACAATTTCGGGGTTCTTTCTTGGAATTCTCAGAAGTCCCAGTCTCTTAACCACCCCTTCATCTATGAAATTTCCCGTGGCTCCTGAGTCTATCATTGCCCATACAGGATGGTTTCGATCTTGGGACACCAGCTCTACGGATAACAACAGGTGTGACGCCTTTTCTTCTTGTGGCAAGAGGGTTAAAGAAGTCAACCGGAACCCCGATAGGGGTTCTATAAAGGGCAAATCCTCTTTCTCTGATATCTTCCCTGACGTCACCGCGGCCTTTTGAGTGGGGGAGTAGGAGAACCTTTTTCTTGGTTTTTGGGGACATTTTCTCACATAATGACCCTTCCTGCAGCAATACATGCACAACCCCTGTACCCTCCTACTCTCTTTTTCGGCCTTTGACAGAGGTGCCCTAACGGCTCCCACTTCCATAGGTTCCCCGCATAAATCATGGGAATTAGGAACTGGTCGCCCCTCTCTTTCTGGAATGACCGGCCGCCTATCACCCGCTCTACGCTCTCCCCTTCTCTCTGCTAGCCGATGATTCAATCTCAAGGTAAGATTCACAAGTTCAGTACACGTGGAAGGCTGTGGATCTATTTGGGCTAGGATATCCTTCATGTCGTCTCTTAATCCTTGATAATAGAGAGACATTCTTTTCTCCTCTGGCCACTCTGATTCCGCTACCAGTCTATTGAAGGTGGTAAGATAAGTAACCAGGTCAGACCTCCCCTGTCTCAGTTCCAGCAATTCTCTATCAGCACTAAAGGTGGTTGTTCTGTGATCAAACACCTTCTCAAAGGCCGACCGAAAGGCATTCCAATCCGATAATAATGGGTCATCGTTTCAAACTAACGGCACTGCCCAGTTGGCTGCATCTCCCGAGAGATAAGAAATAGCGAACATTACCCTGGAAAGGTTAGAGGGAAAAGACGCCGGTCTACATGAGAATTGAAGAGACAACTGCGTTAAAAAAGCCTGAACTTTCCTGGGGTCCCCTGAAAACCGTTCCGGACTGGCCAAAGGGATTGGAGGGGAGACGTTCACGGTTATCTGCGGTGTAGATGCTGAGGCATCGAAGGGATTCCTAGTAAGCCTTTCTACCTTGTCCCTTAGTGCCGCTGCCTCCACCCTAGAATCTGCCAACTCTTGCTGCACTAACACTAACGCCTGTAATACATCATCCATAGATGCCATCTTTGCATTACACCGAGCAGGAGGAGTATTATTCGTGGGTGCGTTATTCTGTCACGGTGTAGGTACTCCTCAGACTCGGTGTGATGCAAACAAGGTCCACCTCCTGACACCACCAAGTCACTGATAAAAAACCACAGTGCATTGGAGTAATCAAGCGAGGGAAGGAAGGGGAAGGATCAGCAGGGACGGGATGACTGTAAAGAAAAATACACAGTGTTAATTATCACATTGTCTGTCTATTCTCATAAGGTCTCACTAAAACCAAAACGACCTGGCCTGCCCATAACTCATAAGGGCAGAACTAGTCCAAAGCCTGACTATGTTCCATCAGTATCACCAATGGATGACCCAAGCCAACTACGGCCACTAATAATCACCTAAGGGTCTCACCGCCCTTCCTCCTAAACAATACTACAGTACGTATAACGAAACAAACATGAGGAGAAAGAATAAGGTGAAGAAAATCTATTTTGTACTTCTTCCTATGATTCAGTTAACCCACTAAGCCTTTCGTTAATGTCACGTATATTTGAAGAAGTAACTCGTTCATATCTCAGTGAATGTTGACAAGAATTATTTGTCCCGGCTGTTTGGAATCCTGCAAACAGTAAATCTCATTCTGAATTGCCGCCAACAAAAAGCCAAAAGATTATGTCTCATAAGATCGCCGTTCCTTTATTATGGTACCTCAAAAAGTAAAGTGCTCCAATATATGACAGTCACCCACAACCTGGCCGTAAGGAATGCAGAAATAAAGAAAGGCGATAGCCTCCGGCAAGTAGCAAGCTTGCCGCTTACCACCTTCTTAGTACTTGGAATTCGAAAGGAGGAGCAGCTAGGAACTCCTTCTGCCGGTAAAAAGTCAGTTTCCAGGAGGGGGCCCTGATGAATCTCATTCCTCTTTTCCAGCCGCCGATGAATTCCCCCCTGGGGAACGCCGTCCGCTCCTACTTCGTTGAGGCTCCGACCTGCCTCATTAGCACAAATAACGCACACCCTTTCCAGGGTGCGCCGACTTTTACGCGATCTCTACCGCGCTGGGCTTCATGGGAGGTGTAGTCCCTAATGACTACAATCTCCCGATCGGCCCTGTAGGCGCCGGCTAGCACCTGACACACTTGTTATTGACATTTCCCATGTGGGTCAGTAATACTTTTGCATTGTTTGCCAATTATTATGCTTCATGATTTTCCTAACTTCAATTACTTATAGTTTTGTCACAGACTCAAGAGTATTCTTAGAATGCACAGTGCCTCAAACTTTAAATTGATAATTAGCAAGTCAATTACACTAGAACTCCTTTTACAGTGGAGGAGGGCATGATAGCCAGATTGAGGCTAATAAGTGGGATATGACCATTCCTCTTTATTCACCCTGTCACATAATCCATTTACTGTATGGTATTTGCTGTTCTCAGGGACTCAGTGTAATCTCTGGGGGACAAAGCTATTTCTTTGTTGCCTTGCCTGTGATATTGAAGGGTTGAATACTGAAACATTCTACAGAGCGGTGATATAAAATTTTGAATCCAAAGTATGCTGCAGAGGAAGACTGCATCTGTGTGATTATCTGGATCAAATGTGTTACAGCCAATGCAAGTCTATTTTCTCTTCAATAGTTCTTCCTGGGTTTCAGGTCAGTAGACTAATATACTTGACATTACACTACCATATGTACTGGCCAGTGTGCATTCTTCTTTTTGATTACTTTGGTATGCCTCTTCCTTTCCTCACAAACGCATTCTTGTTCTTAACTTTAAAAGGGGTAATTTGGTGCCCATTCCAGCTGTCTTCTCAAGTGCACTCGCTATATCAACAGAGTATGCCGTGCGTCTGATTCTGAAATGTGGGTCAACTACAGCCAAAAAATCTGGGCCCACCAACAGTCAATGTATTATTTACACAATCCAGTAGTCAATCAACACTTAGATTGTATATGTGTAGGAAAGTACCACCTTGCCTGGCATGTTACCCCATTTTTACTTGTGTGTCAGTTTGTTTTTGCCTGTGTCACTGGAATCCTGCTAGCCAGGACCCCATTGCTCATAGTTTGTGGCATATATGTGTTCCCTGTGTGGTGCCTAACTGCATCACTGAGGTTCTGCCAACCAGAACCTCAGTGTTTATGCTCTCTCTGCTTTTAAAATTGTCACTGCAGGTTAGTGACCATTTTCACCAATTCTGATTGGCACTCTTGAACCCCCTTATAATTCCCTATTATATGGTACCTAGGTACCCAGGGTATTGGGGTTCCAGGAGATCCCTATGGGCTGCAGCATTTCCTTTGCCACCCATAGGGAGCTCAGACAATTCTTACACAGGACTGCCACTGCAGCTTGAGTGAAATAATGTCCACGTTATTTCACAGCCATTTTACACTGCACTTAAGTAACTTATAAGTCACCTATATGTCTAACCCTCACTTAGTGAAGGTTAGGTGCAAAGTTACTAAGTGTGAGGGCACCCTGGCACTAGCCAAGGTGCCCCCACATTGTTCAGGGCAATTTCACTGGACGTTGTGAGTGCGGGGACATCATTACACGTGTGCACTACATATAGGTCAATACCTACATGAGCTTCACAATGGTAACTCCGAACATGGCCATGTAACATATCTAAGATCATGGAATTTTCCCCCCTTGCCAAATCTGGTATTGAGGCGCCAATCCCATGCATCCCCGCGGCTCCATCATGGACTCCGGGTACTGCCAAACTAGCTCTCTAGGGATTTCACTGCAGCTACCACTGCTGCCAACCCTCAGACAGGTTTGTGCCCTCCTGGGGTCTGGGCAGCCCAGTCCCAGGAAGGCAGAACAAAGGATTTCCTCTGAGAGAGGGTGTTACACCCTCTCCCTTTGGAAATAGGTGTTAAGGGCCTGAGTGGAGTAGCCTCTCCTGGCCTCTGGGAATGCTTTGAAGGGCACAGATGGTCCCCTCCTTGCATAAACCAGTCTACACCGGTTCAGGGATCCCCCAGCCCCTGCTTTGGCACAAAACTTGACCAAGGAAAGGGGAGAGACCACTCCCCTGTCCGTCACTACCCCAGGGGTGGTGCCCAGAGCTCCTCCAGTGTGTCCCAGACCTCTGCCATCTTGATGCAGAGGTGTGAGGGCACAATGGAGGCCTCTGAGTGGCCAGTGCCAGCAGGTGACGTCAGAGACCCCTCCTGATAGGTACTTACCTGGTTAGGTGGCCAATCCTCCTCTGAGGGCTATTTAGGGTCTCTCCTGTGGGTTTCTCATGACATAACAAATCCAAGAGCTCACCAGAGTTCCTCTTCATCTCCCTCTTCGACTTCTGCCAAGGACCGACCGCTGACTGCTCCAGGACGCCAGCAAAACTGCAACAAAGTAGCAAGACGAGTACCAACAACATTGTAGCGCCTAATCCTGCTGGCTTTCTCGACTGTTTCCTAGTGGTTCATGCTCTGGGGGCTGTCTGCCTTCACCCTGCACTGAAAGCCAAGAAGAAATCTCCTGTGGGTTGATGGAGTCTTAACCGTGTTAACGCAGGCACCAAACTTCTGCATCACCAGTCCTCTGGGTCCCCTCTCACATTGACGAGCCTGGTCCCTGGGACACAGGAGATGGATTCAAGTGACCACGACAGTCCAGTGGTCCTTCTGTCCAAATTTGGTGGAGGTAAGTCCTTGCCATCCCACACCAGACAGTAATCCTGGGTACTGCGTGATCTGCAGCTTCTGGAGCTTCTGTGCACTTTTGCAAGGAATCCTTCGTGCACAGCATAGCTCAGGTCCCCAGGACTCCGTCCTGCATTGCTCAACTTGCTGAGTTGACCACCCACTTCGTGGGACCCTCTTTTGTAGTGTTGAGACGACCGCCATGCTCAGATTTCTTGAATGCCTGTTCAAGTGCTTGTGCGGGTGCTGCCTGCTTTGGAGTGGGCTCCCTATGCTGCTGAGCACCCCCTCTGTCTCCTCCTCCAAGGAGCGACCTCCTGGTCCTTCCTGGGCCCAGGCAGCACCCATTTTCTTTAACTGTGACTCTTGCAGCTAGCAAGGCTTGTTTGCGGTCTTTCTGTGTGGAAACAACTCTGCGTCCTCCAGCACGCCGTGGGACATCTTTTGACCAAAGGAGAAGTTCCTGGCACCTTCCGTTGTTGCAGAATCTTTGGCTTCTTCCACCCAGTGGCAGCCCTTTTGCACCTTCATCTGGGGTTTAGTGGGCTCCTGCCCCCCTGGACACTTGCATGACTCTTGGACTTGGTCCCCTTCCTTTACAGGTCCTCAGGTCTAGGAATCCATCTTCAGTGCTTTGCAGTCAGTTGTTGCCTTTGCAGAATCCCCTATCTCGACTTTACTATCTTCCTACGGTAGTAGGATAATTTTACTCCTAATTTTCAGGGTCTTGGGGAGGGGTATCTTGGACACCCTTAGTGTTTTCTTACACTCCCAGCCACCCTCTACACACTACACTAGGCCTGATGTCCATTTGTGGTTCGCATTCCACTTTTGGAGTACATAGTTTGTGTTGCCCCTAGGCCTATTATCTCCTATTGCATCCTATTGTAGTCTACTGTGTTTGCACTACTTTTCTAACTGTTTACTTACCTGATTTTGGTTTGTGTGTATATGTTGTGTATTTTACTTACCTCCTAAGGAAGTATATCCTCTGAGATACTTTTGGAATGTTGTCACTAAAATAAAGTACCTTTATTTTTAGTAACTCTGAGTATGGCGTTTCTTATGATATAGTGCTATTTGATATAAGTGGTATAGTAGGAGCTTTGCATGTCTCATAGTTCAGCCTAAGCTGCTCTGCTATAGCTACCTCTATTAACCTAAGCTGTTAGAACACTACTAATCTACTAATAAGGGATAAATGGACTTGGCACAAGGTGTAAGTACCATCAGGTACCCACTATAAGCCAGGCCAGCCTCCTACATTGGTGGCAGCGGTGGGATAAGTACTTGTAACGGCTTTAACACTTTGTCATTTGTGCTGTTCATAAGAAAAACATACACCAAATACTTCAGAATATACACAGTTAACCTGAACAGTTTAACTTTCCTTCTCTAAACTTTCCAAGAAGTTTTAGAAAAGTTTTCAAAGGTTTTGAAAAGTTTTAAAAAGTTTTTCTCTTTTCTCTAAAAGTTTCTAAACTTGTTCTCTCTCTGTCCTAAACCTTTTCTATCATGTCTGCAGTAGAACCTACTCCCACAGTTGTCCAGGCAACAAATGGTAGTTTAAACTTCAAGAGTTTGAGGGGTCTCTGCATTGAAAGAGGTTTAGGCATTGGTAAGAATCCTACCAAAGATCTTCTCCTTAGCCTTCTCCTATAAAGTGGCTAGATGCAGTATGGCCCATCCCAGGATCAGGAGGTAGAGGAGGTGGTTACCCAGCAAGACTCAGAGGATTCCCCTGAGGATGCTGGGGAGGGTTATTCCAAGGACCTGCCAGCCAACAGGCCATTTAGTGACACTGGTAGTGGGAGGGGGTCACACACTAGTGGGGCACCTTTCACTCCTAAAGGCCAGGTTACTAGAGTCCAGCCAGTTAGGGACAGGTCACACTCTGCCAATTCCCATATTTCTTCTGTGTCACAGAATTCCCAAGCCTCTCACCCTGAGGATAACATTATGGAAAGGGAACTCTGAAAGCTGAGGTTGGAAGAGGCCAGGCTGAAGCTAAAACAGCAGCAGCTGGTCTTAGACAGGGAATCTCTGGATGTAGAGAGGAAAAGACAGAGGTTGGGGTTAGTTCCCTTTGGCGGCAGCAGCAGCGTTTTGATAGCAATCCTGTTAGAGAACAAGATTCAAGAAACCTGCATAAGATAGTCCCCCCTTTCAAAGAGGGGGATGACATTAACAAGTGGATTGCTGCACTTGAAAGGGCCTGTATGGCAAATTGGTCCCTCAAAGGTAGTGGGCTGCTATCTTGTGCCTATCTTTCATTGGTAAGGGTAGGGATAGGCTCCTTACTGTCAGAGAAAGTGATGCTAATAACTACAACGTTTTGAAAGATGCACTCGTGGATGGATTTGGTTTAACCTCTGAACAATACAGGATTACGTTCAGAGACACCAGAAAAGAGTCCTCTCAAGACTGGACAGACTTTGTACACTGTTCAGTGAAGGCCTTGGAGGGTTGGTTATATGGCAGTAAGGTGACTGACTATGAAAGCCTGTATAATCTAATCCTGAGAGACCATATTTTAACCAATTGTGTGTCTGATTTGTTGCACCAGTACTCGGTAGACTCAGATCTGACCTCTCCCCAAGAATTGGGAAAGAAGGCAGACAAATGGGTCAGAACAAGAGTGAACAGAAAAGTTCATACAGTTTGTGACAAGGATGGCAAGAAGATGGATGGTAAGTCTTCTGACAAGGGTGGGGACAAAGATAAATAAACATTCTGAGTCTTCATCAGGCCCACAAAAGTCCTCTGTGGTGGTGGGTCCAAATCCTATTCTCATAATCAGAAAAGCCATGGTGTTACTCATGTAAAGTAAAAGGCCATTGGGCAAGTGATTCCACTTGTCCAAAGAAAAACACCAAGGCTCCAACTACCACAACCCCAACTGCAACCTTTAGTGCCCCTAGTAATAGCAGTGGTGGTGGGAAGTCTACTACAAATAGACAATCCAAGGGTGTAGCTGGGCGCACCATTGGCAGTGTAGTTGGGGTTGGTCTTGTTAGGGAGACCACAGAGGCTGTTTTAGTCTCTGATGGTAGTATTGTGTTTGCGACCTTGGTTGCTTGTCCCCTTAATATGGGTAAGTACATGCAATTTCCCCTAATCAATGGTGTTGAAGTTGAGGCCTACAGGGCCACAGGAGCCAGTGTAACTATGGTTATAGAGAAACTGGTTCACCCTGATCAACGCCTACTTGGTCAGCAGTAACAAGTGACTGATGCTCACAATAACACACTTATCCACCCCATGGCTGTTGTGAATCTCAACTGGGGGGGGAGTTACTGGTCCAAAGAAAGTTGTGGTAGCCACTGAATTACCTGTAGATTGCTTACTAGCCAATGATTTTGAGATATCAGCTTGGGATGAAGTGGAGTTGGAGGCTCATGCAGCAATGCTGGGCATTTCTTAGCATATTTTTGCTTTGACAAAGGCTCAGGCCAAAAACCAAAAAGGAAAGAGAAATTTCGATCCTGGAACAATGGACCAACTGTTCCCAAAAGCTAGGGCTAGTAAGGGTAAATCCTTGCCCAGTATCCCTCCCTCTCCAGAAGATTCCCCTTTTGTGAAAGAGGAATCCTCTCCCTGTGTAGAACCTACACCAGCTGAGGTGGCAGCAGACACTGCTGAGCTTTTGGGTGCAGGGGGGCTGCTAAGGAAGAGCTGAGTGTGGCACAGGAGACCTGTCCCACACTAGAGGTTTTGAGACAGCAAGCTGTCAAACAGCGGAATGGGGATGTCAGTGATAGCTATACGGTGTATTGGGAAGACAACCTCCTGTACACTGAGTCAAGGGACCCTAAACCTGGAGCTGGCAGGAGACTGGTCATCTCTTTGCAGTATAGGGAGTTTCGTCTTACCTTGGCACATGACATTCCTTTGGCTGGGCATTTCGGCCGAAGTAAAACTTCGGACAGGCTTGTTCCCCTGTTTCACTGGCCTCATATGTCAGAGGACACCAAGGAGGTTTGTCGCTCTAGTGTGACCTGCCAAGCCAGTGGCAAGACTGGTGGCACACCAAAAGCCCCCTTAATTCCACTTCCTGTGGTTGGGGTGTCCTTTGAAAGGGTAGGGGTTGACATAGTTGGCCCCCTTGCCCCTCCAACAGCTTCAAGCAATAGGTTTATCCTGGTGGTAGTGGAACATGCCACTAGGTATCCTGAAGCAATTCCCTTAAGGACCACTGCAGCTCATGCAGTGGCAAAGGCCCTCCTGGGAATCTTTTCCAGAGTGGGTTTTCTTAAGGAAGTGGTGTCAGACAGAGGTAGTAACTTCATGTCTGCATACCTCAAAGCCATGTGGAAGGAGTGTGGTGTAACATACAAGTTCACTACTCCTTCTCATCCACAAACAAATGGTCTGGTTGAGAGGTTTAATAAAACTCTCAAAGGTATGATAATGGGACTCCCTGAAAAACTCAGAAGGAGATGGGATGTCCTGTTACCTTGCCTCCTTTTTGCTTACAGGGAGGTACCGCACAAAGGAGTGGGCTCTAGCCCCTTTGAACTCCTCTTTGGACACCCTGTGAGAGGTCCCCTTGCACTTGTGAAGGAGGGTTGGGAACAACCTTTAAAAGCTCCTAAACAGGACATTGTGGACTATGTACCTGGCCTAAGATCAAGAATGGCTGAGTACATGAAAAAGGCCAGTAAAAACCTTCAGGCAAGCCAGGAGCTGCAAAAGCAATGGCATGACTAGAAGCCTGTCCTGACCCAGTACCACCCAGGACAGAAGGTGTGGGTATTGGACCCTGTGGCCCCAAGAGCACTCCAAGAAAAATGGAGTGGACCCCATCTCATTGTTGAGAAAAAGGGTGAGGTTACCTACTTGGTAGACCTGGGCACTGCTAGGAGCCCCCTTAGGGTGCTCCATGTCAACCGCCTAAAATCCTACTATGACAGGGCTGACTTAACCCTGCTCATGGCAACTGATGAGGGACTGAAAGAAGAGAGTGACCCTCTCCCTGATCTCTTCTCCACCACTGAAGCTGATGGCTTAGTGGAGGGAGTGGTGCTTGCAGATTGCCTTACTGCTGAGCAGAAGGACAACTGTGTAAATCTCCTAAGTCAATCTTCTGAACTCTTCTCACTGGTACCAGGTACAACTACCTGGTGTGAGCACACAATCAATACTGGAGACAGTTTACCTGTCAAAAGTAAGATTTGTAGGCAGCCTGATCATGTCAGGGATTGCATTAAACAAGAGGTACAAAAGATGTTGGACTTAGAAGTGAGTGGACCTTCCGAAAACCCATGGGATAGCCCTGTGGTGCTTGTCCCAAAACCTCACAGTAAGGATGGTAAACGAGAGATGAGGTCTTGTGTTGACTATAGAGGGCTCAATCAAGTAACCAAGACTGATGCTCATCCTATACCTAGAGCTCATAGATACACTGGCTTCTGCCAAGTATCTAAGCACTTTTGATTTAAATGCAGGGTATTGACAGATTAAGTTATCAGAAAATGCAAAACCTAAAACTGCATTTTCAACCATTGGAGGGCACTATCAGTCCACTGTAATGCCCTTTGGTCTGAAAAATGCACCTGCTACTTTTCAAAGGTTGGTTAACACAGTCCTGCAAGGTTTGGAAGCTTTTAGTGCAGCATATCTAGATGATATAGTTGTCTTTAGCTCCACCTGGGATGATCACCTGGTCCACCTGTGGAATGTTTTGGGGGCCCTGCAAAAGGCAGACCTCACTATCAAGGCTTCAGAGTGCCAAATAGGGCAGGGGAAAGTGGTTTATCTGGGCCACCTGGTAGGTGGGGAACAGATTGCACCACTGCAGGGAAAGATCCCGACCATTATGGAATGGGCTCCCCCTACAACTCAAACCCAGATGAGAGCCTTTCTAGGCCACACAGGTTACTATAGGAGGTTCATTAAAAATGATGGCTCCATTGCAGCTCCTCTTAATGACCTCAATAGTAAGAAGATGCCTAAAAAGGTATTATGGACAGCTAGCTGTCAAAAAGCTTTTGATGAGCGCAAACATGCCATGTGCTCTGCACCTGTCCTAAAAAGCTCTTGCTACTGCAAAAAGTTCATAGCCCAGACTGATGCTTCTGAATTAGGGGTTGGGGCAGTGCTATCACAGCTTAATACTGAGGGCCAGGATCAACCTGTTTGTTTTATCAGCAGGAGGTTGACCCCTAGAGAAAATCGTTGGTCTGCCATAGAGAGGGAGGCCTTTGCTGTGATCTGGGCACTGAAAAAGTTGAGACCATACCTCTTTGGTACTCACTTTATTGTTCACTTTACTGTCAGACAGACCACAAACCTCTACTATGGCTAAAACAAATGAAAGGTGAAAACCCTAAATTGTTGAAGTGGTCCATCGCCCTACAGGGAATGGACTATACACTGGAACATAGACCTGGGAGTACCCACTCCAATGCAGATGGACTCTCCAGATATTTCCACTTAGACAATGAAGACTCATCTGGGCAAGGTTAGCCTTATTGTCCCTCGTTTGGGGGTGTTGTGTAGGAAAGTACCATCCTGCCTGGCATGTTACCCCCATTTTTACTTGTGTGTCAGTTTGTTTTTGCCTGTGTCACTGGGATCCTGCTAGCCAGGACCCCAGTGCTCATAGTTTGTGGCCTATATGTGTTCCCTGTGTGGTGCCTAACTGTATCACTGAGGCTCTGCTAACCAGAACCTCAGTGTTTATGCTCTGTCTGCTTTTAAAATTGTCACTGCAGGCTAGTGACCATTTTCACCAATTCTGATTGGCACACTGGAACCCCCTTATAATTCCTTAGAATATGGTACCTACGTACCCATGGTATTGGGGTTCCAGGAGATCCCTATGGGCTGCAGCATTTCTTTTGTCACCCATCAGAAGCTCAGACAATTCTTACACAGGACTGCCACTGCAGCTTGAGTGAAATAACATCCACGTTATTTCACAGCCATTTTACACTGCACTTAAGTAACTTATAAGTCACCTGTATGTCTAACCCTCTCTTAGTGAAGGTTAGGTGCAAAGTTACTAAGTGTGAGGGCACCCTGGCACTAGCCAAGGTGCCCCCACATTGTTCAGGGCAATTTCACTGGACTTTGTGAGTGCGGGGACACCATTACACGTGTGCCCAACATATAGGTCAATACCTATATGTAGCTTCACAATGGTAACTCCGAATATGGCCATGTAACATGCCTAAGATCATGGAATTGTCCCCCATGCCAAATCTGTTATTGGGGTGCCAATCCCATGCATCCACGGGGCTCCAGCAGGGACCCTGAGTACTGCCAAAATAGCTCTCTGGGGCTTTTGTTGCAGCTACCGCTGCTGCCAAACCTCAGACAGGTTTCTGCCCTCCTGGGGCCTGGGCAGCCCAGTCCCAGGAAGGCAGAACAAAGGATTTCCTCTGAGAGAGGGTGTTACACCCTCTCCCTTTGGAAATAGGTGTTAAGGGCCTGAGAAGAGTAGCCTCTCCTGGCCTCTGGGAATGATTTGAATGGCTAGATGGTGCCCTCCTTGCATAAACCAGTCTACACCGGTTCAGGGATCCCCCAGCCCCTGTTCTGGCACGGAACTGGACAAAGGAAAGGGGAGTGACCACTCCCCTGTCCATCACCACCCCAGGGGTGGTGCCCAGAGCTCCTCCAGTGTGTCCCAGAACTCTAACATCTTAAATGCAGAGGTGTGAGGGCACAATGGAGGCCTCTGAGTGGCCAGTGCCAGCAGGTGACGTCAGAGACCCCTCCTGATAGGTGCTTACCTGGTTAGGTAGCCAATCCTCCTCTGAGGGCTATTTAGGGTCTCTCCTGTGGGTTTCTCATCAGATAACGAATGCAAGAGCTCACCAGAGTTCCTCTGCATCTCCCTCTTCGACTTCTGCCAAAGATCGACCGCTGACTGCTCCAGGACGCCTGCAAAACTTCAAAAAGTAGCAAGATGACTGCCATCAACATTGTAGTGCCTAATCCTTCCGGCTTTCTCAACTGTTTCCTGGTGGTGCACGCTCTGGGGGCTGTCTGCCTTCACCCTGCAATGGAAGCCAAGAAGAAATCTCCTGTGGGTAGACGGAATCTTCCCCCTGCTAACGCAGGCACCAAGCTTCTGCATCACCAGTCCTCTGGGTCCCCTCTCACCTTGACGAGCGTGGTCCCTGGAACACAGGAGCTGGATCTAAGTGACCCCGACAGTCCAGTTGTCCTTCTGTCCAAATTTGGTGGATGTAAGTCCTTGCCTTCCCACGCCAAACAATAATCCTGTGTACTGCATGATCTGCAGCTGCTAGGGCTTCTGTGCACTTTTGCAAGGAATCCTTTGTGCACAGCATAGCCCAGGTCCCCTGCACTCTGTCCTGCATTGCTCAGCTCGCTGAGTTGACCACTGACTTCGTGGGACCATCCTTTGTAGTGTTGAGATGACTGCTGTGCTCAGATTTCTTGAATGCCTGTTCAAGTACTTCTGCGGGTGCTGCCTGCTTCTGAGTGGGCTTTCTGTGCTGCTGAGCACCCCCTCTGTCTCCTCCTCCAAGGGGCGACCTCCTGGTCCTTCCTGGGCCCAGGCAGCACCCATTTTCTTCAACTCTGACTCTTGCAGCTAACAAGGCTTGTTTGCGGTCTTTCTGTGTGAAAACAACTCTGTATCCTCCAGCACGCCATGGGACATCTTCTGACCAAAGGAGAAGTTCCTGGCACCTTCCATTGTTGTAGAATCTTTGGCTTCTTCCACCCAGAGGCAGCCCTTTTGCACCTTCATCTGGGGTTTAGTGGGCTCCTGCCCCCCAGGACACTTGCATGACTCTTGAACTTGGTCCCCTTCCTTTACAGGTCCTCAGGTCCAGGAATCCGTCTTCAGTGCTTTGCAGTCAGTTGTTGCCTTTGTAGAATCCCCTGTCTCGACTTTACTGTAGCTTGGGTAGTAGGGTAACTTTACTCCTACTTTTCAGGGTCTTGGGTGGGGTATCTTGGACACCCTTATTGTTTGCTTACACTCCCAGCGACCGTCTACACGCTACACTAGGCCTGGGGTCCATTTGTGGTTCGCATTCCACTTTTGGAGTGTATGGTTTGTGTTGCCCCTAGGCCTATTGTCTCCTATTGAATCCTGTTGTTTTCTACAGTGTTTGCACTACTTTTCTAACAGTTTACTTACCTGATTTTGGTTTGTGTGTATATTTTGTGTATTTTACTTACCTCCTAAGGGAGAATATCCTCTGAGATACTTTTGGCACATTGTCACTAAAATAAAGTGCCTTTATTTTTAGTAACTCTGAGAATTGTGTGTCTTATGAAATAGTGCTATATGAAATAAGTGGTACAGTAGGAGCTTTGCATGTCTCCTAGTTCAGCCTAAGCTGCTCTGCTATAGCTACCTCTATCAGCCGAAGCTGATAGAACACTACTAATCTACTAATAAGGGATAACTGGACCTGCACAAGGTGTAAGTACCATCAGGTACCCACTATAAGCCAGGCCAGCCTCCTACAATATACAAAAGAACAAACTAACTGTTGCTATTGTATAGCCTCCTAAATATGTGCAAATGACAGTGCAACTTAATGACATAAAAGTGGAAACAACGCAAACATTACAGTCTAATATCAAAAGTTTATTTCTGGTAAAGGTTTTTATTGGGTTTACATTACAATGGTATATGTTTGATTAATCTCTCCTTTTTGCAATTATGACCATTATTCAGGACAACAGAACATCCTTATTACTCTATGCCTGTTTGAACACTCTTGATATGTTTGGGTGACCCTTCCAGTTTATTTCTCTTGTTACTCCTCTGTGGCTGTCTAGTGTCTGTCTTTTTTGGGATTTGTGTTAGTCAGCCAGCAACTCTGATGTTGGGGTGGTGAAAGTGTTATTCTATTGGAATTAGCTTGGCAGATTTAAATTAGGATGCTAAATTGCAACATTTTTATTTTTGGCTGCAGATAGAGGAAGAATGTAAATGGAAGTGCTTCAGTTACATGCAGGGCCACTGGAATTATGTGGCAGGAAAAGACAAAATTATGAGGCAGGGTTGACCAATTTATGTGGCAAAAAAAGTCCTGTTATGAATTTACAACGCCAATAGCTCTAACTCAAGCAAATGTGAGACCTATTGCATTGCAAATGCTTGCTACTACTGTCCAAATAACAATTTAAGTTATTGGAAAAAAACATGGACAAGAAATATGTGCAGGGCCACTCTAAATATCTAGAGGTAGTGACAGATATAACATATGTCCAAACAGCCTTTCAACACAAACAAATTCCAACTATGAAGCTATTTTTCTTAAGCAACTTTAGCTCTTCCCTGTGTTGTACAGAAAATGTTTTTCTGCATATTTAAACCTGCTGTTGGAAAGTATCTTAGGATGGTGCAATTATTTTTCAGGCTGTTTGTGAGCAAAACACTCTCAACCAACTAGAACATTTGTGTATCTTCTCTTCAATGTGTGAAAGTCTACCTAATTGTCCTCATATGAGGACTTCCAAAAGGCTCTTTTACAAATGTTTAGGGGCTTATTTTGGGAAATGCAGTGGGTGACAAGGAAAGGGAAGGAATGTGCTGTATTTAAGTGAAAAAGGCACATTCCTGCCTCTTCCCCTGCCCTGGCACTTGTTGGCTGTCTGACACCAGTGCAGGCACCCTTGCACCAAGGCTTTGTGAAGCTGGGGTGCTCCTAAAAAATAAGGGCCTGATTTAGATCTCAATGGAGGGGTTATTACTCCATCACAATGGTGACAGGTATTCCGTACGCCAAACTCTAAAAACCACTGTGTTAGAAATGGGGTTTCTGGTTGGCTAGGGTATGTACCTAAGCCAGGCAGAACCCACCCACTCTAGTCAGGGCAAGGGAGTTACATGTCAAAGATAACCCCTGCTCACCCCCTTGGTAGCTTGGCACGAGCAGTCAGGCCTATCCTAGAGGCAATGTGTAAAATGTTTTCACAACACACGATACACACTATCCCCACCACAAAGGAAACACAACACCAAGTTTTATAAAATTAAACTGTATTGTACACATCATAGGCCCTCATTATGAAATCCCACTTACCGCCATGCTGACTGCCGCCAACATACCGCTGCGGCTGTGGATATCCTTCCACCACATTATGACACACCAATCCGACAGAATTCAGCCACAGACACAAGTCCACCACAGCAAATGTCAGTGATAAACTGGCGGTATCAAAACCCATACCGTTACACCAAAAGAACTACGCCCACCACATTATGACCCACGAATCACCACGGCGAACGTTCAATGGTGGTAAACCATTGGCGGTACATACCACCCCGCTTAAAATACACACACTCAAACAAAACAACACCACATTGGACAATTCAAACTACATACACCTGACACACATACACACCACACCCACAACACTATAAAGCACACACCCACATTATCCACAACCCCTTATGACTACAAACCATAGGCACGTGACAGACACCACGACCACAGACAAAACCAGAGCAACACACTACCTACACCTATACACCACCCAAGCACCCCACATCACACCCCCCCAAATACACACCATCACCTACACAACTCACACAACACCCATGGCACCACAAAGACACCCCCGATTCTCAGAGGAGGAACTAAGGGTCATGGTGGGGTAAATCATCAGGGTAGAGACACAGCTATTTGGAGCACAGGTGCAGCAGAGATCCATTGCTAGGAAGATGAAGCTATGGCGGAGGATCATGGACAGGGTCAACGCCGTGGACAGCACCCAGGAACCAGGGCCGATATCAGGAAGAAGTAGAATGACCTACGGGGGAAGGTGCGTTACATAGCAGTAAGACACCAGCTCACTATCCAGAGGACTGGCGGTGGACCCCCACCTCCTCCCCCACAACTAACAACATGGGAGGAGCAAGTCTTGGCAATCATGCATCCTGAGGGCCTGGCTGAAGTAGGAGGAGGACTGGACTCTGGTAAGGCAATTCTCTATTACTACCATCCCCCTACCTGCATGCCATCACATACCCCCACCCTCACTCCCATCACTCCACCACCTCCCACACACCCCACCATCACATCCCACCCATCCCAATTGCAAGCCCTGCATGCACCACCAATGCATGGACATCACTCACAGCCCTGGATGGACATCTATCACCAAAGCATGCACACTAGAGAGAATCAGCTAGCCCACCACATACCAGCTTAAACAAGTTACAACTGCCAGGGCAAATACAACCAAAGAGGGCAAGCTATGGATGCACAATATGTCAGACACAGAAACAATTACACAGCACTTACATCTCCACAGATATCCCAGCCAATGTCAGTGGAGAAGAGGTGCCAGCACTATCCAGTCCCCCAACTGAAGAGGCCCACAGTGATGACAGCAACTCTGGTCACCTGGATCTGGATGACCAACCTGGCCCATCAGGGACCTCTGTCAGTCGGTTACCCAGGCCCAGTCACAGACAAACACAGAGCCTCCCCCATCTGGAAACACTACCACAGCACCCACCCAGCGTACCCATACCTCTGTCCCCAGGACACTTCAATCAGCAGTGTGTCCACCTCTACAGGGACCCCAGGGCACACCCCATACCCAAGCCAATCAGTGGGCACATGGTCCAGGGGACAGAGGCACAAGACAATAGCTAAACTGGGAGGACTGCTTTGCGCCAGGGGGAGGACAGGTCCAGGGAGTCGACTCTTCAAGAGGCACTCACCGAGATCCTGGGAGCCTACCAACATTCCAAGGACACAATGGGCCAGATCCTGGACAATGTGCAGGAGAACAGATGGCTGCTGGAGGGACAGTAACAGAGGATCAGGGAAAACTTGCAAGCCATCAACACCACCCTGGTCTCCATTGATGGGGTGCTGGCAGACATGGCCAACAATATGAGGGAGGCAGTCTCACAATAGCGGGCCCCTGCCACTAGCCAGACATCTGAACTACCTTCCAACTCCGCTGCTGCTAGTGGACAGGAGGCCCCACCACAGGACCAACAGGCCACCAGCACCCCTCCCCTTGCAGAAGGTGAACCACCCCGCAAACGTTTCCTGCGATCCATGCAGAAGCCAGAGACTATTGCCGAGACCCCCGCCAGAAAATGAGACTCTTCTGATTGTCACCCTTGTATTCCACACAGTCACCCTGTCCACCTTGAACTGCCATTGCTCCCCTTCATATGTCCCCTTGGATAATGCACCTGTGCTACAAATAGACTGGAACAATTCCCTAGACTTTCCTGCATCATCACCCCACCCCAATGTACTTGCCTCTCTTCTTCTTAGCACTTCAATAAACACTCTTTGAAAAAACTACAAGTATGGAATATGTTACATTTGTAAAGTATGTATTCGTTTAACCAGGTGCAAACATTGCAATTCAACTGTGCAGTAATTGTTCACATAGGAAAGACCTGTAGTTTCCTGCAGTGATCACACCAGGAGCGAAAGTGGGGCACCAACATCTGCAAAATGAATTGCCAAAGGGTACAATAAGTGGGCATAGAAGTGAGAAATAACCGCATGCCAGTGCCAGAGATAATCTAAATAATGACAATGAAATGTGAAGTAACACTGTCTTACCTGTGTGTCATTGGAAGTATTGTCGTATCACTGCTGTTCTGTTGTCCTCATCCACATCCTCTGCCTCCTCATCCTCACTGTCCACAGGGTCCACTGCTGCCACACGGGCATCTCCAGCCTTCTCCTCCTGCACATGGTGTCTCAAAGCAAGGTTGTGCAACATGCAGCATGCCAGGATTATCTGGCAGACTTTCTTGGGTGAGTAGCACAGGGATCCACCTGTTAGATGGAGGCACCTGAACCTGGCCTTCAGGAGGCCGAAGGTTCTTTCGATTATGTTTCTGATCACCCATGTGCCTCATTGTAACATTCTTCTGCCCTTGTCCGGGCATTCCTCACAGGGGTCAGTAGCCATGATAGGTTGGAGTAACCTGAGTCACCTGCAAATATTGAGAGATATCATTTTGCCACAAACCATCCCATATGGCCGACACCATACCCATACACCAACATCTACTGGGTGGGAGCCAGGGCTCACTTATTAGCCACACCCAGTGACTCTGTAGTTGGGCCATCACATTTGGGATGCTGTTATTACTCAGGATAAAGGCATCATGCACTGACCTTGGATACTTAGCATTGACATGGGAGATGTACTGGTGTGCTAAGCACCCCATCTGGACATTCATGAAGTGAAAAGCATTTTGATTTCTGAAGACCTGTTCATTCTGGTGGGGGGAACAAATGCAATATGAGTTCCATCAATCACCCCAATTATGTTGGAGATATGTCCCATTGCATAGAAGTCAGCCTTCACTGTGGTCAAATCCTCCACTTTGGGGAAAACAATGTAGCTGCACATGTGTTTAATCAGGGCGTACAAAACTCTTATCAGCACTATTGAGAACATTGCCTGTGATATTCCTGCTGCCAAGCCCACTGTCACTTGGAAAGAACCAGTTGCCAGGAAATGGAGCACAGATAGGACTTGCACAAGAGGGGGAATCCCAATGGGGTGACGGATAGCAGATATAAGTTCAGGCTCCAATTAGGCACACAGCTCTGTGATTGTGACCCTGTCAATTTTATAGGTGAGGATAATGTGCCTGTCCTCCATTGTTGTTAAGTCTATGAGGGATCTGTACACGGGGGTATGTCTCCATCTCCTATTCATCTGCAGCGGTAGCAGTCTAAGTGACAAAAGAGTGAGGACCTGGTCACAAACTGAACATTGGAGCCACAACAGTACAATGCATGATTTTAATTTGTGATGGGAAAGTGGGATTTGTGCTGTATGTCCAAATTTTAACTGTGATGCAGTTATTATCCAGGGCCTGCCCCTCCCTTAAGTGGCGTCTGCTTGTCCTGTGTAGAGGGACAGGTGGAAGTGAGGAAATTCCGCTGACGTTGTGCGGGATTGCGGGAGGTGATCAAGAACCACCTTGCAACTCCTCATTGGTTAACATTGGGCCCTATGGGTTAAAGTGGCCAATGGTGACGTACTCTGGCGGTGACGGTATTCTATCTGATAACTCACTTGCTACCTGACCTTCAACAGGAGAGGACCTACACTGCATGTGCTGCTGTGACCTGTGTCTGGAACCTACCATGGCGCGTGTGACTGGGGAAAGGGCCCCTGCCTTCACCTCGACAGAGTTGGAGCAACTGGTGGATGGGGTCCTACCCCAGTACAGACTGCTGTATGGGCCTCCAGACCAACAGGTGAGTACACTGTGAGCACGATGCATTTGGCATCAATGTATGGAGTTGTGTGTGTGAAGGCCTCGTGGTAAGGGGGGTGGGTGGATGTCCTCTGGGCGGCGTATTGGTTGTGTGCTGGGCCATGTGTGTGCAAATGGTGATGTGAAGGATTGTGGTGGGCCATAAGTGTAACAGGCAGGACTGTCTGACTGATACTATTTTCCTGTGTGAATTTCCCCTGCAAGGTCAGCGCCCATCATATGGCGTCCCATCTCCAAGGATAGCGGATCCTGGGGGTCTACGGCAGGTGGAGCACCCACTGTCGGAAATGGTGGAAGGATCTGAGACACTGGGCACATAAGATGGCAGAGGCCCAGCTGGGGATGGCCTCCAAATGAGGAAGGGGTGCCCGTTGAACCCTGACCTCCCTGATGGCCCACATACTGGCGGTGGCCTATCCTGAGCTGGATGGGCGCTTGAGGGCATCACAGCAGCCCCAAGGGGGTGAGAACAGTTCCCATCATTACTATTTACGCATGGTAGGATGGTATCCAGGTGGGTGCCCCTAGTCCAGGCCTGACATTGCAGAGTAAGTCCCATGGTGGCCAGGGTTCTGAAGTGATCAACGTGCTACCTAGCTCGTAGGCATCCACCACTGGTCAGGGCTGCGTGGGACCCAGGTGTGCTGCATTTGGTGATGTGTGCCCCTCCCCGTGCCTTGGTGGCTCGCACTATGACTGGTAGTGCAATGCATAGTGCGTAGGGCTGTTCCCTGAGTGTGGGAGTGGTGTGTACGCCAACGGTGGTGTTGGTGCAGTCATTGACCGAGTGTATCCTTGTCCCTCTGCCCCCTTTCTTGTTTTGTCATCCTGTCTTTATGTGCATTAGCAGAATCTGGTGGAGGAGCAGAGGCAGCAGCGACAGAGGGAGCTGCATCCCACAGGACCCTCTAGGCAGAGCCCACCAACGCTGAGGGCACCAGTTGGACGGAGAGCGAGGGGAGCACCAGGGCAGAGACTGGAGGGGACAACACAGACTCTGATACCTCCACCGACGGGAGCTCCCTGGTGGTGGCGGACACTTCTCTGACCACCCCAGCTACAGGTACAGCCGCCACCCCGTACCAGCACCGCTCTCCAAACAGCCCCTCAACGAGTTGCCCGTGCCTGCTCACCGAGGAGGGTGGGCATCTCCTTCGCCCCGGCACCTCAGGCCCTGCCCCAGTGAGCCCTGCTGCCCTTAGTGGGGAGGCTATTGACCTCCTGAGATCCATCTCTGTAGGGCAGTCAAACATTGTGAATGCCATCCAAGGGCTGGCAGCCCAGATGCAACAGACTAGTGCATTCCTAGAGGGCATTCACCCTGGATTGGCGGCCCAACAGAGATCAATCCAGGCTCTGGCCTCTGCTCTGATGGCAGCCATTGTCCCTGTGTCCTCCCTCCCCCCTCCAACTTCCTCTTCCCAATCCCATTCTCCTCAACCCTAACCTATCACTAGCACGAAGGCAGATGAGCATGCACACAAGACAACACACGAGTGTCACAGGCAAACACAAGCACCACACATCATTCCACAGGCACTCACATAAACACCATCAAGATGCAGACATACCAACATCCCTAATTTCCACTGTCTTCCCCTCCTCCTTCTCCTCCTCCTTCACCTCCCTCCCAGTTCCGTCCACACTCACATCTGCATGCTCTACATCTTTATCCCCTACCAGCATCACCACCACACCTAGCAGAACACACACCTCACTAGCAGACACCTCCACAACAGTCATGCACATTTCTCCTATGTCCTCTCACAGCCCCCCAAAGGTACACAAACGCAAGCACTCCAGACACCCAACAGCCATCCACCTCCCAACAGAACACAACCCATGTACCTGCACCCAAACTCAGCAGACAGAGACCTCCTACAACCACTCCCTCTTCCTCCACTCCCAAACCTTCTCCCTCTTCCTGCCCCAATGACTCTAAGGAGCTTTTCGTCTCCACCATTGACCACTTCCCTACCCCTCCCCCCATCCTTCACGTCCGGCAAGGATGGCAAAAACCCAGACAAGCACCTCAGCCAACCATTCCATGGGCGCATTAGTCTCCAAACCCACTTGTGGTGGGAAATGATCCAGGGCACATGTCCAGAGGGTGAAGAAGCTGCATCTGCCAGCATCAAGGAAAGGGTGCCAGTGCCAGCTGCTGCCCGGAAGGGTAAGGTGCCAGCCCCAACTGCTGCCAGGAAGGGCAAGAAGCCAGCCCCAGGTGCTGCCAGAAAGGGCAAGGAGTGAGCACCAGCTGCTGCCAGGAAGGGTAAGGAGCCAGCGTCAGCAGTCAGGAAGGACAAGGGGCCTGGTGCAGGGACTCAGACGGAGACCCCACCACCAACCATGGTTGTGCAGCCGTCTGAGGCTGCAGGGGATGGGCTGGAGCCTCCCCCCACAAGCAGGAGCACCAACACCAGTGGGAAGCCGTCTGAGGCTGCGGGGGATGGGCTGGAGCCTCCCCCCACTAGCGGCTGCAGCAGCACCACTACCACCACTGAGGAGTCATCACCGCGGGTGGACGGTATGAAGTCCTGCATCTATGGGCTGCTGTGTGGCCTGCCCCCTGCAAATCCAGTGCGTTTGACACCCACCTGAGAGACTGTGACCTTGCACTCCCCAGGATCAAGAGCACAGGGCATGATGCCCCATCCATAACCAGTGGGTAAGATACCCACCAACCCCAGCCTCCTCAGGATCAAGAGCACAGGGCACAATGCCCCCTTCAGAACCAGTGAGTAAGACACCCACCAACTCCAGCCTCCCCAGGATCAAGAACACAGGCACAATGCCCTCTCCGCACGATGCCCCCTCCAGAACCAGTGGGTAAGACATCCACCTACCCAAGACTCCCCAGGACCAAGCACAGGGCATGTTGCCCCTTCCAGAGCATGTGGGCAGTCACCCACTTGAGAGACTGTGGTCTTGCACTCCCCAGAACCAAGCACAGGGCATGTTGCCTCCTCCAGGGCATGTGGGCAAGTCACCCACCTGAGAGACTGTGGCCTTGCACTCCCCAGTACAAAGCACAGGGCATGTTGCCCCCTCCAGAACCAGTGGTCTTCTTTCATCTGCCGGCTGGGGTGCCCCCCATTCCCTGTCCTCCTGAGGTGCCTGCCTATTTTCTAACTGATAACCCTACACTGTTCTCTCTGTGTTGATGCAGGTGACAAGTGGGGCCTTGGACTTTGGCCTGTGGCCCTGTGGCCCACGCACAATGAGGACTGGGCAGTGTCCCTTGAACTGTACATATGTATATAACAGTTACATGGCATTTTCTTATTTCTACTGTGTTGATCTTCTTACTCTCACTTTCATACATTCCTGTTGTCCTTGAATTATTCATCAGGGGTGCAGGGTAAATATGTTTTATTACTGCAGCTGATTGGGTGTATGGTGTTGGGGTGGGGGTGTGTGTTGTGCGTGTGTGTGTCACTCTCTTATTCCCCCCGTGTACTAGGTAGCTGTACTCACCGTCATCGTCTTCGCCATCGTTGGTGTTCGTGGTGGAGCAGGACGTAGGAAATCTTTGGGAAGACATGCAGCTCTGGCTCCATGGCGGCGTGGTTCTTCCCTGTGTCTCCAAAGGTGAGTCCTTTCTCTTCTGTGCAGTGTTTCCACCAGGATTTTGATGTTGTTGGACCGCCCCAGAAAAGGTGGCGGTTTCCGGGGTCTTAATACGGTAGGTGGCTACCACAGTGGTGGCTGCTGTTTCCACCCTAGCGGTTGGTGTGGTAAAGTGGCTGTCTATCTGAGGTGTTACCACCATGGTCATAATTTGGCTTTAGTTACCACCAGCCTGTTGGCAGTGTTACTGCCACTTTATCACCGACCACCAGGGTTGTAATTAGGGCCATAGTTATTACACCGAACACAACATGTCAGTAATACACTGCAACTCAAGCGATTGTCAGAACCTTATCCAATAGTCACTCTGCAGAACACATAACACACAGATTATTTATTATTCTGCAACATAAGCAGTATTCAGGAATTATATTACTTGATAAATGCACTTGTCATAAAGATATCATCAATGCCCATGTCAGGAATATTATAAACCATATGGTAAATCATAAAAATACATAAGCATAGAATGCTCGTAAAAGGAACATCAGCAAACATATATGTCACTTCACTAAAAGAGTCAGGTTAACATAATAATAGACCATGTCCATACCAGGAGCATTATAAATTATGTGTCCTTTATAAAAAGTACCTGTCGTTGTGAAGATAAGGCACCTGTAGCGCCACAAAGAGAACAAAGGGGGCCTCCGGCGCTCCACTGCACAAAACGGGGGCCTCCCTATGATTTGGTGAAGGGGGGGTGACATGCATCCCCTCTGGTTTTATATCGGGCCCCTCCTGGTATCCATGATCTCTTGGGGTGCCCCCTGAGGTCGGGCCAAAGCCAGCAACAACTATTGGGCACAGTGGGGGACTCACCCGACTCTCACGGGGGCCACAAAACAAGGAAAGGCCATGCTGTGCAGGATGCCTCTGGCGAGGCTTCTACCCCGCCTGCTTCCTTTTGAAATTACTAGGGGCTCTGCTGTGACAGGGGGATCCTCCGATGAGGCTTCCTTCCCCCCTGTTCATCTTCAGGACCACAGCGAGGGGCTCCGGTGGGGCGGGGAGCCTCCGATGAGGCTTCCTTCCCTGCCTAGCTCCGAGAACAATAGCGGAGCCCGCCCGGGCCTGCTGTGGTGAAGCAGCACCAAAATAGGTGTCTGCTTGTGCCCCGGGGGCTCTCTGTGGAGCTTGCTTCATACCAGGGCATGGTAGGAGCACGATCGCTCCTTTCCTTACTTTTAGTGGTGCCACGGGGGCACTGGGGACAGCGTGACTCCGATGCTCTTATAAAACAAAAGCCGGGCCGCGGCGGTGAATCCTTTGCCAACAACGTGTTAACGAGCGCTGGGGCACTTCAATGAGCCCGGGTCGCTGCAGTGATTCTTACTGGTAGAAATCGCTCTCAAGCACTGGGGCCAATGAAACAAAGCGCTTTCAAAGTGCTGGTTTAATAACAAGAAGACTGCCTACCAAGCACTAGATCAAAGAAGGAGAAGCACTCCTTATGCACTTCTGATAGTTGCAGGGATCAGACGCCACAGCACTCTGCCCAGGTCAGCACAGCAGGAGCAGTCCATGGCTTTTCCTGGTGAGTACTTACAGCAGCCTTCTGTGTCCAGTTCTAAAATGTCACCAAATTGTGGGGGAAAAAATCCCCTGTACTTATACTTAGTTTTTGCAGTGGGTTAGCAAAGAAGGGGAGAGGAGGTTACAGCCAGTTACAACTGGTTCTGGAAGTGCCCCCTCTTTCCTCCAGCACAGGCTTCAAACATCAGTTGGGGGTAAGCAACACTTTTGTGTGAGGCCAGGGCACAGCCTTTACAGAAGCATGTTTGCCCTGCCTCCCCCTTTTCTAAACCTAGGAAGAACATTCAAAATGCAGATGCACCTCTGTGACACCTCCAACCTCCCTGTGTACAGGCTATCTGAAAAGTATGCACAAAGCCCAACTGTCACCCTGCCAAGACGTGGATTTGAGTCAAGCTGCAAAACACTAGAATCATAAGCACAGATAAATGCTCAGTTTCTAGAAGTGGTATTTCTGCAATAGTAATAAAGAATCCACTTACACCAGTAAGCAGCATTTCTCACTACCATTACAACAATACCAAACATGCCTACGCTACCCCTCATAAATCAGACAATACCCCCTAGACATAAGACAGGGCATTTCCAATGCAATCCAATGAGAAGGTAACACACACAGCAGTGAGAAGCCAAGTAGGCTGTTTGTCACTACCAGGACAGGCCTCGCAACCGGGCACATGTACGGCCTTCCACATACATAGCACCCTATCCATATGGCTAGCTAGGACCTACCTTAGGGGTGACTTACATGTATTAGAAGGGGAGTTCTGGGCCTGGCAAGTAAATTTAGATGCCAGGTCCCTGTGGCAGAAAACTGCGCATGCAGGCCCTTCGCTAGCAAGCCTGAGACAGGTTTGAAGGGCTACTTCAGTGGGTGGCGCAAGGAGCGCTACAGGTCCACTGATAGCATTTCATTTATAGACCCTGGATATAGGGATACCACTGTACCAAGGACTTATGGGTAAATCAAATATGCCAATAAGGTATAAGCCAATCATAGCAACTTTAGAAGGGAGAGCACCTGCACTTTAGCATTGATCAGCAGTGATAAAGCTCTCAGAGCCCTAGAGCCGACAGCGAGAGGTCATAAAAAAATAGGAGGAAGGAGGCAAAAAGTCAGGGGATGAACTTGACAAAAAGGGCCAGGTCCAACACATTGTTTTCTATGGTATTTGGATTTCGGTGTACGGGACATCCAACACTGTTGCAATGGAGCAACCTATCTGCTGAGATCTAAATCCGCCCCTTAAGCTGTTTTATGACCTTTCCTAACTTCAAATGTAGCTTGCATTGGGCAAGGATAATTACCATGACAAAGCTGTGGGATGAGGACAAACGGTTGCCAAAGAAGCCAAAAAGTGACAGGCAGAAAGAGTAATTGTTTTAAAATGATAAAGGCAAAATAAGTGAGGAAAACATGGAGTGAGAGAGTGTGAAAGAAGGAAGGAATATTGAAATCAAATGTGGAGAAGATGCTAAGCAAAAAGGAAACAACATGAAAAACAGCACAAAATAAAAAATGGAACTAAGGAAAGAAGTAAAAAGAAAGGAAGGAACAAAGATAGAAGGAAAAAATAAAATGAAGCATGGAAAGAAAGACAGCAAGAAGAAAAAATGCAAGGAACAAGTGACTAAAATGAAAACTAGAATGAGGGAAAGAAATATGGAGAGCAGGAAACAGATTACAATAATGGAAGGAAGAAATGGGAGATGGGGAAGGGGGAGGGTGATGGAAGGAAGAACAGAAGCAACAAATGGAAGGAATAGAAAAAAGAAGAAAGGATGGAATGAAGGAAATAATGAAGGACACTGAGCTCATAGGAAGCAAGGAAGGAACAAGAAAAGAAAAAATTGAAAGAAGGATGGAAAGAAAATGAAACAGGAATATAAAAAGGTCAGAACAGTAGAAAAAACTGAGAGATGGTATAAAGAAGGATGGACAAAAGGAAAGAAAGACTAGAAAAGGAATGAATGGAGAATGGAAGAAAAAAAAGATGAATAGAAAGCAGAAACTTAAGATGGATAAGAAGAAGGACACAATGAAAAAGACTAAAAAAAAGAAAAAAGATTGAAAGAAAGAATGAAACTAAGAGGCCAATACAGGAAAATGCTGTTTTGACCCCATTCCTGTAAAAGCATACATTATTATAATTCTTTGCAAATTTTTCTTGGTTGAACAAGTCTCTCTGCCATTCTTGGGCAACTTTGGGATTGCTCATGTTGCTAAATTATTAATGTCATAGGGCTCAAAGTAGGGGATGTTTTATTTTTCGGGCTACTCCATTGGTTACCCCCTGTCCAAGCAAGGACCCTCACTCTAGTCAGGGTAAGTCACACACAATCCAAATTATCCTATGCCCACCCTCTGTAACTTGGCACTGAGCAGTCAGACTTAACTTAGAAGGAAATGTGTAAAGTATTTGTGCAAGAAATCATGCAATAACACAGTATAGCACCACAAAAATACACCACACAGTGTTTCGAAAAATATATAATGTTTATCTGGATACATGCAGGTCAAAACGATTAAAATGCAATAAGTATATTTTGGAATATCACTGTAAAAATGATATAAAGTGTCTTTAGTCTCTTAAAAGCAAAAAATGTCTCTTGCAAGCACAAAGTACCTGGTTTGTGTTCAAAATTTCAGCAAAGAATTGCAGAGGAGGAGATGCGTGGAAAACAGGGAGGTGTGCGTCGATTTCTCGGGCCACACATGCCGATGCGTCATTTAGTTTTCATGCAGGGAAGGCTTTGCATTGATTTCTGGTGCTCAGTCTTGTATCCTCTTTGGGTTGGGGACTTTCGGATGCCCCGGGAACAAAGCATGGATTTCCGGTGCTGACAGGATGAAGTCACAGGGGCTGCGTCGATCCAGTGGGTGTTGCGTAAGAAATTTCTACCGCACAGCAGGTGCTGCGTCGATTCCTCTCTGGAACTCGGGCTGCGTTGTTCCGGCTCGGCTGTATGTCGATCCAGTGGGCTGTGCGTCGAATTTCCGGTTGCTACGCTGGTGCTGCATAGATCTTCTCGTTGCGAAGTCGGGCTGCATCATTCCAGTTTGGCATGCAGTGAATTTTTCACCACAATGCAGTCTGTGAGTCGTTTCTGGCAGGCTGTGCGTCGATTTTCTCCGCACAAGGAGTCCTTCTTGTAGAGATGAAGTCTTTTTGGTCCTGAGACTTCAGGGAAAAGGAGGAAAGCTCTATCCAAGCCCTTGGAGAGAACATCTCAGCACAGCCAGAGAGTGTCACGATTTGCACGATTCTTCTCACCTTTGACTGAAGGATTTGAAAGAGCACCCGGTCTTCTGCTGGTTCTGGACTGACCAAGATAAGGGCGACCCTTTCTAGTAGCCAATGTGCTGCTTGACAGGAAACGCCTAAGCAGACCATACCCTCTAGAAGGAGTCCCAGAGGAAAAAAACAAGAAAATGTGTGAAAACCTCAAAACAGGAACTCCTGAAAACAGAGAAAAAAACAAGAGTGAAAAAAGGGAAAAAAATTGGAAAAGTCTCAATCAGAGCATCAGAAACTGGTGAAAACACGACGAACAGGAGTAAGGATCACCACCAAGAGGAAGTGTTTGCAATGCAAAGAAGATCAGGACTGAGTGACTTATATACTAGAAGGCAGGAAGTGACAACACAGGAAAAGAAAGCCATCTTGGATTGGGAAAGGCCCATAGGAAAGAATAGGAAAAAAGGTAACAGTATAAAAGAAAAAAGCATGCTGGGAAAAAAGGAACAAAGAAGACAACATGGAAACCAGAGAAAAGAAAAGACGAAGTGCACAGAAAAAAAGAAGAAAAGAAGGAAAAAGAAAAGAGGAGGAGTTCCCTATCACCAGGTAAGAAGAAATGTCAGGGAAACAGGTAAGGATGACGCGACTGGGAGCACGAAATGTGCTTCCTGAAATGCACTGTCACCGTAGTGCAAAAACGCAGAGGACGGTACTCCGATATTTTGAGCCGTGGCCCGACCGTAGCTGGAAAAAGAGACATCGCGGATAAGCGCGACGTCACAGAGAGCAGCATGGCAGCAGGGAAATAGCAAGGCAGCAGTCCTTCACATAAAGCAGTCAGGTGAGTCCTTTGGGCAGCAAGGCAGTTCCTCTTGGCAGGTTGCAGGTTCGAGTTCAGGGTTTCTTCTCCAGTGGTATCTTGTCTAGAAGTTTCTAAGTTGGTGGGGTCAGAGACCCTGCTTAAATACCCAAATGTGCCTTTGAAGTATGGGAGACTTCAAAGAGTGGCTTAGAAGTGCACAAGGTCCCCTTTCAGTTCCATCCTGTCTGTCAGGGTCCCAGTAGGGTGTGTGGCAGTCCTTTGTGGGAGGGCAGGCTACTGTCCTTTGACATGTAAGTGTCAGGCCCTCCACCCTCCCAGCCCAGGAAGACCCATTCAATATGTAGATGTGTGCAGCTGTGACTGAGCATCCTGTGTTTGGGGTTGTCTGAGTGCATGCACAATGGAGCTGTCACCTAAACCTAGCCAGACATGGATTGGAAGGCACAGAAGGATTTAAATGTAAAGAAATGCTCACTTTCTAAAAGTAGCATTTCTAAAATAGTAATATAAAATCCAACTTCACCATTAAGCAGGATTTTGTATCACCATTCTGGCCATACTAAGTATGACCTGGCTACTCCTTTCAGATCAGGATCTACCACTCAACCAGTATATGAGAGTAGCCCTAATGCTATTCTATGAAAGGAGCAGGCCTCACCACAGTGTAACAACGAATTTAGGAGTTTTACACTACTACGACATATAGAAAACACATGTTCATGTCCTGCCTTTTACCTAGATAGCACCCTGCCCTATGGGCTACCTAGGGTCTACGTAAGAATGACTTATATGTAGAAAAAGGGGAGTTTAAGGCTTGGCAAGTACTTTTAAATGCCAAGTCGAAGTGACAGTGAAACTGCACACACAGGCACTGCAGAGGCAGGCCTGGGACATGGTTAGGGGACTACTTATGTGGGTGGCACAACCAGTGCTGCAGCCCACTAGTAACATTTAATTTACAGGCCTGGGGCACATGTAGTGCACTTGACTAAGGACTTATAAGTAAATTAAATAGCCAATTGGGTATGAGCCAATGTCACCATGTTTTAAGGAGAGAGCATATGCACTTTGGCACTGATTAGCAGTGAATTAAGTGCGCAGAGTCCTAAAGCCAGAAAAAATGAGGTCAGAAAAAGAGGAGGAGGAAGGCAAAAAGTTTGGGGGTGACCCTGCAGAAAGGCCATTTCCAAAAGCCACCATAATTAATTTTGTTTTCTGCTTAGGCTAACTTAAGCTAAAATTGCAGTTGTTTTCCATTGCTCAATGCTTACTTAAAAGAGTGTGATTAATAGCTTGTAGACATGTAAACAGCTACACCTAGTGGGTTTCTCTGTTATGTCTTACAAGGTCATATTTATTAGGTCATTGCTCAATTTGACTGTTCTGTTGTTTAGAAATTGTCACTAACGTGTGGTTTTTCCTCGAGGGTGGAAGTAGATGGAAGATGTTTCTTCCTGATCCTAAGATTTGGAAGAGATGGAACAATGGATCCACAGATGAGACGGAAGAGAAGAAGAAATTGTTATAAATCGAGTTTAGCTAATGATTACGTAAATGTAATGTTGTCGAATGAAAATTCAGTGTATTATGAATGTGTAACTTTTAGTTATTTAACTTTATTTTTTATTGGCTGAATTGTATAACACCCCATGTCTTGACCATGTCTTGACCAATCATGAGTTTTGTGAAAAATTAATATTATATCTGTCACTTATTCTTTGGGAGGATGGAGCTAGAGATAGAGACATAGACGAAGATGCGGAGAGAGAGATAGAGCTTTTCGCAGTCTTTACGAGATTTTTCAGTGATATGTCAGTTATGTAGGCTTGAGGGATTTATAGATCACCCTACTTATGGTGTCCCATTGCTGAAGTTATTTTCTTGTTGTTGTCCTATGGGTAATGTATAAATTCTGTATTGTTATATGTGTCTTTTGTTTTACAGGTATCATCTGCACACTCATAAAATTGATTGCTGAATAATGATATTATTTTTGTTATAACCCGAGCCAGTAAATTTTTCTAAATTATGTTTCTAAATTCTTTTTACATGAAGCACAACATGTTAATGCTAATCAGTGGTTAGTGAGGGAATTTGTCTTTACATGCTTATGATTTATATTGACGTTCTATGATCTATTGTTCAAGTGTATTTTATTTCACTGTTGCAAATATTGGTGTTATTAAGTTGCGTTATAATACTTGAGATAATTTGTTTACTTGCTTTGATAAAACTTAGATATAAAAGGTGTTCTAACCAGCCGTTAATAATTCTATATGCTTATCATTTATGTTTGATAATTATTTTCGTGACTTTAGCATTATTAATATAGGGAAATACATTTATAATCCTACTTAATATACGGGTATGGTTATTGAGTAATAATTAGATTATTGATTTCTTGTTTATTGATGTTTAGTAGGACCTACATCTTTGACATCCTCTCAAATCAATGTTGTGTTGATCCATTGGCCTAAGGCGCAAAATCCACTATTTAGTTTGAGGTAATAGCTAGGATTTCTCGGCGCTGCACCAACAGTCATGTTTTCAAAGAGGTTCAATAAGGACATAATTGTGATATTGTAGAGGCAGCTCTCTGATCTCAGATGCCTACAGGGGCTTCCTTTCAGATATGGGGCAGAAAAGGTGAATATTAGTGTTTTTTAATGCAAAATTGCTTGCCTAAAAACAGATATATTGGTAAAACCTGCTCTTTACATTACCTGCTTACTTTTTGAGCTGTAGTGTGCTTGGAGAATTGGGGAATTTTGAGTACCTTGTTGGGTAAATGCAGGATGTTTCTTTTGTTGTAGTGCTGTTTGTTTCATGAGAATTTATGGATTTTTTCCATGAATGCTTTTGCATATGAAGCACGTGTTGAAAGCTAATCCGATATTTAGTAGATAACTGGTGTAGTGATTTAAAAGTTGGAGAGAGTGAGTGATCTTGAATCTATTAAAGATGGAAGATCTGTTGTTTTTGAGAGCAGATATTGTGTGGAGGCCACTAGTCCATTAGGTATTGGGGAGCAGGTAAAGGCCACGAACACCCAGACTTGCACAACTCACAAGCAGATAATCCAAAAGCTTTCTTTTGTACCATTGTCTCTCTTGAAGGTAGCTTGGCAATATCCAGTCTTAAGCATGCAAAAGGTGCTAGGATGTATAGGAAATAATATTCCTGAAGGAAAATAGTTAAATGACTAACAAATTAAATTGACTGACAAATGATATTTCAAAATCATATTTTCTAGAAGGGAGCCACCTGAAGACCTCTCCTAAACATCTTGCTCACTCGCTTAGCTTGTGCATAATCATTCGTTCACTGCTCTTATGACCCACCTCTTTCAAATTCCAACAGCTGCCACTGATGGTAGCAAACATTTACTACAGTAAAGCTTATTGGTGATGAAAATATTGAGAAAAATGTCTACCTGTAGCCACAGGTCCTTATTATATCAAAACACTATACTAATCCTAGTCTGATAGGACAAATACTAGACAACAGTCTCCTGAACGTGGGCCAATTAAAAAAATGTACCTTCCTTGAGGTGGCCTACAAAGTCACTCACAATGAACAGAAGAATAAAATTCCATTCCTTAAGATGAAGGTTCTTGTGTTATGGGTTCCAAAAGACCATAGACCAGAAGTACTGATCCTTTCTGTTCATAGTGTTCATCATCATTTAGGAGTAAAGACAATGCTGTCAAATGAAAAAACTTCCTATTGTAGTTATACAGCTCCAATAGAAGTGAAACTATTTTGATTCTATTATCCATGTTCTTATTGACACCTTGACCAAGTAGGGTAGGGCTTTTATTAGTGCTACCAGTGACTGCTTTAGTACAATGCATATGGGCTGCAGCACTGGATGTCAATCTCTGCAAATGGTGCACATTTTAAAATGTCTTAGTAGTTTAAGGACAGCTGCTACTAAGACCTTTGTGTGCCCACCAATTGCCAGGGAAAATAATGCCAAGCTAACTCTGGTGAAAATGTACATGCAGGGAAGATCTGTGTTTTGCCTAGCCCCAGTTTTGATTCTTCATAAAGTAACACAGAGGGATAATATGCCTGATGCAAAGTACAACATATTACATGCAAATCTCAGATTTGTATTTTATGTAGATAGCTTGGTGGGTTCTGTTTTTTGTCACAAAGATCCTTTTGCTGCCCGTATTTCATAAGTTATAATATTTCTACTATGGTATCAAGGAGCTGTATGCAAACCACAAGGCACATATTTAGAACTTTATTGCATGTGTCAATCTTTCATAATTGTAAGGTTATTAAAAATGACTCCCTTGATCAGTATTAAAGTCTTGTTTGAACAGACAACACTAATCACTGTGTTGAACTTAAATTCATGACATCACTTTTGTTAGAAATGGGGTCTTTCGTTGGCAGTCAGGTTACCCCCTGTCCAAACAAGGACCCTCACTCTAGTCAGGGTAAAGGAGAATCACCCTCAATTAACCCCCACTCACCCCCTTGGTAGATGGCACGAGCAGGCAGGCTTAACTTCAGAAGCAATGTGGAAAGTATTTGTACCAACACACACAGTAATTCAGTGAAAATACTACAAAATGACACAACACAGGTTTAGAAGAATAGAGAATATTTATCTAAACAACACAAGACCAAAAAGACAAAAATCCAACATACAGAAGCCCAACTTATGAAATTTGAAAGAATAAGAGTCTTTAATCCTTTAGAAACCGGTGAGAACATTGTTAGTGTACAAAAGTACCTGGGTAGCATCAAAATAACACTGTATTGGTGAGTGTGCATCAGAAAAGGCCAGCAATGTGTTGATTTCTCACTCGCAATCGAGACCGTGCGTCGTTCCTCCTCTGGTCGGGTCAGCGTACGTCATTTCTCCTCTTACGCAAGAGAGCGTTGTGTCTATCGGGACAGGCACCTTGGGTCTGGTCAGGCTTTGCGTTGTTTTTCTGCGCCCAGCGAGGTTGCGTTGAAAATTCGGTCACACGATATCACAAAACCACGCTATGTGGGGTTTGCATCATTATCAGCCTCCCTTAACTGGTGGTACGCATCGTTTCTCCAGCTGCGTTACGGCGATCTTCCAGCCACGATGCAGGTGGAGCATTGATTTCAGCCGTGATGCCGGCGGTGCCTCGTTTTTTCAGCCACGTTACGGAAGGTGCATTGAAAATTTCCACACATGGCAGTCTTTGCGTGGATTTTCAGTCTTGGTCTTCCAGCTTCACCTTTCAAGGGTCCAGGAACTGGCTAGGGCACAACTTGGCAGGGCAGGAGTCTCAACAGATAGTCTAGGTGCTGGCAGGGGATGTCTGAGACTGCAACAACAGGAGGCAAGCTCAGCTCAAACTCTTGGAGATTCTTCACAAGCAGGAGTGCACAACAAAGTCTAGTCTTTGTCCCCTTTCACATGCAGAAGGAACAACTGCATGATAGCTCCACAAAACACAGTCACAGGCAGGGCAGCACTTCTCCTTAGCTCTTCAGCTCTTCTCCTTGGCAGAGGTTCCTCTTCTTTCCAGAAGTGATCTAATTTTCAGGGGTTTGGGTGCTCTTCTTATACCCCTTTATGCCTTTGAAGTAGGCCTATCTCAGAGGAAAGTCTCTTTTGTTTGTGAGATCCTGCCTTGCCCAGGCCAGGCCGCAGACACACACCAGCGGGTTGGAGACTGCATTGTGTGAGGGCAGGCACAGCTCTTTCAGGTGTAAGTGACCACTCCTCCCCTCCCTCCTAGCACAGATGGATCATCAGGATATGCAGACTACACCCTATCTCCCTTTGTGTCACTGTCCAGAGAGAGGTGTAAACAGCCCAACTGTTAAACTAACCCAGACAGGGAATCCACAAACAGGCAAAGTCACAGAATGTTTTAAGAAAGAAAATGCCTACTTTCTAAAAGTGGCATTTTCAAATACACAATCTCAAAATCAACTTTACTTAAAGATGTATTATTAAATTGTGAGTTCAGGGACCCAAAACTCCATATGCCCATCTACTCCCAAAGGGAATCTGCGCATCCCCCATGTTAACGTATGAGAGAGATAGGCCTTGCAATAGTGAAAACCAAATTTGACAGTATTTTACTATCAGGACATATACAACACATTAGTATATGTCCCACCTTAAATATATACTGCACCCTGCCCATGGGGCTACTTAGGGCCTACATTGGGGGTGTCTTACATGTAAGAAAAGGGAAGGTTTAGGCCTCGCAAGTGGGTACACTTGCCAAGTCGAATTGACAGTTAAAACTGCACTCACAGACACTGCAGTGGCAGGTCTGAGCCATGTTTACAGAGCTACTAATGTGGGTGGCACAACCAGTGCTGCAGGCCCACTAGTAGCATTTGATTTACAGGCCCTGGGCACCTCTAGTGCTCTGTACTAGGGACTTATTGGTAAATCAAATATGCCAATCATGGATAAGCTAATCAACAATGCAGTTTACATATGTCTGGTTAGCATTGGCAAAGTGCTCAGAGTCCTAAAGCCAACAAAAACAGGTCCGAAAAATTAGGAGGAAGGTAGGCAAAAAGATTGGGGATGACCTGCAAAAGGGAAAAAGTCCAACACAACTTTTCACCAGCCTAAAGCCAGGGGAGACCAATCAATACCTTAATGAACTTCCCTGACTAGGGCGATAGAACCGGGACCCAGGCCCACAGAGGCAGGGGCATGTTCCAGTTCTACGCCTTCCTGACTCCAGTTGGATCCCTCTGTCCATGCACTCAGGGCCCAATAAGCTAACCCATGGGGAACTCTTCTCCTCATCTGCAGATACCATCTGTGCAGCACCTAACCTTAATTGGTCCACAGAGGTATCCCAGGGGACAGATAGTACCACCATGGCCAACACAGTGGTGTAGCCCACCCCACCCCGGGTTGTGACTCCTGCCCCCCCAGGGGCAATTCTGTCTACTAGGACAGCCAGCAACAGTGGCCGCTGACAGCTGTCAGGGATGGGAGCCAGTCCCCGGCCATTCAAGGCTCTCCAACCACTGTGACTGTGGAGAGTGGAGGACAGGTGCCCCAGGTGCCTGGTACCTTTTGACCACTCTCCCTACCACCAGGTCAGGGATGACAGCCTGACACTGGCCTTCCCCTCTGGGGCTTTGTACCCTCCCTCTAGGAGTGGCACCCCCAGAGTCCAGAATTGTCAGGGTGTTTGTAGTAGCAGTCCTGCACAAATCTCCTTTTCTGTGCAGGGATGTTAACTTGCAACTGGTTTTCCAACCTGGGGTCTGTACCTTCAGGTTTGACCAGGGCCAGGGGGAGGCTTCCCTCCCCATGCCCTTCCTTCTGGCGTCTTGCACCCTCCAACTAGGAGTGCCTCCCCGGAGTACAACATGGTAGGGGCACTGTTGGCAGTAGCCCCTCCCTCCAGGTCAGGGGGGACACCCTGAACCTGGCCCTTCAATCCAGGATCTGTACCTTTAGATTGAACTGAGGTCAGGGTTGAGTCTCTCGCTCCCCTGCCCTTACTCCCAGGGTTATGCACCCCGCCACCATGGAGAGTACCCCTAGAATTCACTCCAGTGGGGGTGATTGGGCAAACTACCTCCCTTCAGGTCAGGGTTTACCCCCTGCTCCTGATCCTCCAATCTAGGGTCTGTACCCTCAGACTGGACCATTGACTGGCAACCCAGGACTTCCTGGGGAGCACACCTACCCCCCACAACGGAAACACCTTTCCTAAGGGACAGATGAGAGTCTGGCTGGTGCTGGTCCCCTGACCTCTGCCCACCTGGCAGAGCCTGGTTCCCCCCAGCCCAGAAATGGTATCACCAAGGTCCTTCCTGGGGGGCTCTGACCCCTGACCCTCCAGGTTCTCCACTGGGGGCCACAACCCCCTCTCAACCCTCTGTCTGGACTCTGGCACCCTGCACTAGGATTGGTTCTGCCAGACACCAGAACTGATGGGTTGCTGGCTACAACTGCCCCCCCCCCCAGGTCTCCTGACACTATGAGGTCTCCTTCAGAAGATGGCCCTACTGTACAGGCTGGGCTCCCCTCCTGGTGTTCCCTCATGGAACCCTCCAGGACATGGGACTGGATCTCGGGCACCCTGGGCCTCAATCCCACCCCATTCCCTCTCATCTGAGACTGGATATGGGATCCCTCACCCATCCCACTCCACTGGGACCCACCTGGGACACTGCAATCCTTTTGCACCTCACCTGGTTGGGAAATACCTAGGACCCTCCCTCAGGAGCACTCCCAAATGCCTCTTGAGGCTCTCTGGTACTCACCCAGATGTCTGACTCCAGTTCAAGTTACCTGGGATCAGAGAACGCACACTCCATCTGGTGTTGGCGTAGCTCTGGAAAACAGGGACTGGACATATGCAACCATCCAGTGACTCAGCCTTGAACAAGTACCCCAACCTAACCCTCCTGAGACTGGTGAGACAGCACCTGACTGTCCTTGACACTCAATCCACACTCTTCTGGGATGTCTCCACACTCCATAATTAGGACCTCTACTGGAAGGGAAACCCTCTCCCTGTCACTCTCACCTAGAGCTAGTAGAATGTCCCTCCCACCAGTAGAAACATGACTCCCCATGCCAGTTCTCCAATCCACCTCAGGGACCCTGTGCACCACTGGAGCTATCTCATACCCCTGATCCTCCTGGTCTGGGTTAACTCCCCCCTTCAAGTCGGGCACCAAGTCTATGGGCACGTGCACTTCTTCATCAGCACTGGATGTAACAATTTTGCTGCCACCATTCAAGCTGAACTCAGCCCTCATGACTTCCAGCTTTTTCAGTCTTAGCTCATGAGCCAAGATCATCTTTTTCACCTATAAGGCCATCCTCCTTTCGACCAACTTCCTTTGAATCCTAAACTTTTCCAACTCCAGCTGGTGAACCCTCTCTGCCTGTCTGTCCTGCAACTGTTCAGGAGTCAGACTCTTAGATGGGACATTGCTACCTGTCCTGGAGACCCTCCCCCTGGACATAGCAGGCCCACCCACTATACCGATGTGTATGGATTGCTCTTCCTCCTCCTCCTCCTCCTCCTCCTCCTCCTCCTCTGTGTGCCCCTCAGCTTCCTTGGCTGTCACCCAGGCCCTCAGTGCTTTCTGCAGCTCTTCCATTCAGGTGGAGCTCTTAATTGGACAGGCAAGATTTTTGCATAACTGCTTCAAATGAGCAACAGTATAGCTCTCCAGTTTTCCTAAGTCAAAAGCAGCTCCAGCTGATGCATCTCCAGATTGAGACATGATGAACAGTTAACAAAAGTACAAAGTTCCAAAGGCAGAAAACACGTTCCCAATGAAGTAAAAAAAAGTCAATCAAGGATCAACAAAAATATGGAAGTAGAGAAAAGCAAAAATCACAAAGACAAATAGTAGGTGGTCACGTTATGGTCTGCACTGAAAACAGTAGTGTACACTTAATCACTGTATGTCAAGTACAATCCTTACCGCTGATCACCAGTGTTAGAAGTGTGGTCTTTGGTTGGCAGTCAGTTTACCCCCCGTCCAAGCGAGGACCCTCACTCTAGTTAGGGTAAAGGAGAATCACCCTCAGTTAAGCCCCGCTCACCCCCTTGGTAGCTTGGTACGAGCAGGCAGGCTTAACTTCAGAAGCAATGTATAAAGTATTTGTACCAACACACATGTTTGATTTGTTCTGCATTCCATCATCAAACTGATGGGTTAAACCTCGATCTGTAACTGGGGGTGAATGTTTGATTTGTTCTGGATTCTGTCCATCATCTGTTGTTTTTGCATTTGTTGCCCCAGGTGGGTAGGGTATACCCAGATTTGGGACCAGTGCTTGCTATGCCACCATATTCAAGCTATCCTGGCTGATGAAAGGTGATACCCTGAAACCGGTCCCAGGGTGCTTGTTTCTGGTTCAGGGAGGACGTGGCCTGGCAGTTTGGGCTGGACTGTTCCCATGGGGAACAGGGTTAGGACTGATTTGCATATGGCTGGGTCCAAAACGGAATGCATGTCAAGCAAAAAAACTGATGGATTAAACCCAGATCTGTGACTGGGGGTGAATGTTTGATTCATTCTGCATTCCATCCATCATCTGTTGTTTTTGCATTTGTTACCACAAGTGGGAAGGGTATACTCAGACGTAGGTCCTGTGCTTGCTAAGCCACCACGTTAAAGATATCCTGGTTGATGAAGGGTGATGTCTTGCAATTGGTCCCAGGATGCTTGTTTCTGGCTTCAAGGAGGACCTGCCCTGGCAGTATGGGCTGGACTGTTCCCACAGGGAACAGTGTCAAGGTGATTTGCATAGGGTTGGGTCCAAACTAGAATGACACGGCAAGCAAAATAACTGATGGATTAAACCTAGATCTGTGACTGGGGGGTGAACGTTTGATTTGTTCTGCATTATATCTATCATCTGTTCATTTTGCATTTGTTGCCCCAAGTGGGAAGGCTATACCCAGGCATAGATCCCGTGCTTGCTATGCCACCATGTTCAAGCTATCCTGGTTGATGAAGGGTGAGGTCTTGCAATTGGTTCCAGGATGCTAGTTTCTGGTTCAGAGAGGACCTGACCTGGTAGTTCAGGCTGGACTGTTCCCGTGGGGAACAGGGTCCAGTCTGATTTACATATGGTTGGATTCAAGCTGGAATGGCATGGCAAGCTAAAAAACTGATGGATTAAACCCAGATCTGTGACTGGGTGTGAAAGTTTGATTTGTTCTGCATTCCATCCATCATCTGTTGTTTTTGCTTTTGTTGCCCCCAATTGTGAAGGGTACACCCAGATATGGGTCCCGTGCTTGCTATTCCACCATATTTAAGCTATTCTAGATAATGAAGATGATACTCTGAAACCGGTCACAGGATCCTTTTTTGTGGTTTAGGGAGGACCTGGCCTGGTAGTTCAGGCTGGACTGTTCCAATGGGGACCAGGGTCAAGACTGATTTGTATATGGCTGGGGCCAAACTGGAATGGCATGGCAAGCAAAATAACTGATGGATTAAACCCAGATCTGTGACTAGGGATGAATGTTTGATTTGTTCTACATTCCATCCATCATCTGTTGGTTTTGCATTTGTTGCCCCAAGTAGTAAGGGTATACCCAGGCATGGGTCCCGTGTTTGCTATGCTACCATATTCAAGTTATCCTCGCTTATGAAGGGTGATACCCTGAAACTGGTCACAGGATGCTTGTTTCTGGTTCAGAGAGGACCTGGCCTGGTAGTTCGGGCTGGATTGTTCCCATGGGGAACAGGGTCAAGACTGATTTGCATATGGCTGGTTCCAAACTGGAATGGCATGGTAAGCAAAAAAAACTGATGGATTAAACCAGATCTGTGACTGGGGTGAATGTTTGATGTGTTCTACATTCTGTCCATCATCTGTTGTTTTTGCATTACTTTCTAAAAGTGGTATTTTCCAACCCACAATCTCAAAACCAACTTCACTAAAAGGTGTATTTTTATATTGTGAGTTCAGGGTATTTTTATATTGTGATTGGGGATTACCCTGCGATAGGAAAAAAGTCCAACAACTTTATATTTAAATTGTGAGTTTTGCTGCTCCAGAACAAGCACTCCTAACATATAATTTCTAGCAATATGTATTATATGTGACTCCTACATACTGTAGCCCTCATTGAATTATGTAATATTTCCTGTACATTGATTTACATGCTTGTATAATTCAGCATCTCTTATTACGAGATGTGTATGATGTAAAGTGCTCTGACACTAGGATGAGTAGCACTATAAAGAAATTACAGTTAAGAGGTTGGTATAGAGAGATAAGAGGCACAGTGGGGATGGTAGCGAGGGAATATGTGGAGAAAGAGTGAATGGGGAATTGCAACTAAAATAGTTTTAATGGTCACCACAAACGTTAAAGCCACTCTGAGTGCTACACTGGGTTTCTCGCGGACAATTAGGGGAATATGTATCCTCCGTTTGGACCGAATTAGCGTCATTTTTTTTACTCTAATTCAGTGCAAAACTAACTCCATATTTATACTTTGGTGCTAGACCTTTCTAGCGCCAAATTTATGGAATTAAAGTCATTTTTTGGACGTGGAAGCCTATCTTGCCTTAATGAGATGCAAAGTAGGTGTTCCCGTGCACTAAATGACTCTATGACCTTAACGCCATATTTATACTCCCGTGCAAAAATGGTGAACAGGAGGGAGGAGGGGGTCAAAAAAAGATGCAAAGTAGGAGTTCTCATGCAAAAAATTACTCTTTGGCCCTGATTTATACTCTTTGGTGCAAAACTGCACCAACTCAGTTTTGTACCAAAAAGTTTAGCCCTGGCTTGCACCATTTCTGTGCACCAGCCGGGCACCATAATTTATGGAATGGTGCAAGCTGGTGCAAAGGGTAGGCTAATGGCAAAAAAAATGACTTTAGTCGGGTGGAGTTAACAGTATGAAAGAAGGGGTTTGTGCACCAAAATAATGGCATTAGGCAAGTTAGAGTAAACAAAAATGACTCTAATCTGCCTAGAGTCATTTTCTGACACAAAACCATCCATACCACATGACTCCTGTCTTAGAAAAGACAGGAATCATAACCTACCACCCCAATGACCAGCACAAGGGACCAGGGTCTCCTGGGCATGGCCATTGCATCCAGTGCCATGCATGGGGGACCATTTCAGGGGCCCCAATGGCACTTTAAAAAGTAAAATAAAATACTTACCTGTGCTTACCAGAGATGGGGTCCCCCATCCTCCGCTGTCACTCTGGTGTGGGTGGCAGGGCCCCTGGGACCTGGGGAGGGCACCTGTGGGCTTTTTCCATGGTGTTCCACCATGGAAATAGGCCCACAGGTCCCCTAACACCTGCCCTGACCCAGGCGTTACAAAAAATGGGGCAAGGCAAGCTTTGCACCAATTTTTGACCCCCTCCTCCCGCCAGTGCACCATTTTTGCACAGGGGTATAAATATTGCGTTAAGGCCATAGAGTCATTTTTTGCACGGGAACGCCTACATTGCATCTCATTAAGGCAAGCTAGGTTTCCACTTACAAAAAATGACTTTAACTCCATAAATTTGGCACCACACGGGTCTAGCGCCAAAGTATAAATATGAAGTTACTTTTGCACCGAATTAGAGTATGACGCTAATTCGGATTCGGTGTAAACAGAGTATAAATATGCCCCTAAGGCCCTAGAGCCTTATTTATCCTCCTGTGCAAAAATCACGCACGGGGATAGGAGGGGTCAAAAAATTTTACAAAGCTTTCTTTGCACCATTTTTTAATGCCTGGGTCAGGCAGGCGTTAGGGGACCTGTGGGCCTATTTCCATGCTGGAATACCATGGAATAAGTCCACAGGTCCCAGGGACATCCCCACCCACACCAGAGGGACAGCGGGGGATGGGGGACCCCATCCCAGGTAAGTACAGATAAATACAGGTAAGTATTTTATTTTATTTTGTAAAGTGCTATGGGGGCCCTGAAATGGGCCCCCATACATGGCACAGGGTGCAATGGCCATGCCCAGGGGACCCTGGTCCCCTGTACTGGCCATTGGGGTAGAGGGCATGACGCCAGTCTTTTCTAAGGCAGTGGTCATGTGATATGGATGGTTTTGCATCAGAAAATGAATCTAGGCAGGTTAGAGTCATTGTTTTCCCCCTAACCTGCCTAATGTCATTTTTTGGTGCAAAACCCCCTTCTTCCATACTGCCAGCCCCACCCGACTTACGTAATTTTTTTTTTACACTAGCCTACCCTTTGCACCGGCTTGCACCATTCCATAAATATGGTGCCCGGGTGGTGCACAGAAATGGTGCGAGCCGGTCCTAAACCTTTTGGTGCAAAACTGTGTTAGTGCAGTTTTGCACCATAAAGTATAAATCAGGGCCTTAGAGACACTTTTATCCAGAATGGTGGGGCAAAAAGACTTCTACAAGGCTCTTTACTCCAGAGCCAGCACAGAGATTCCAGTGATGAGAGTCCTCTAAAAGCTCTAAGACTGTAATGTATATTCTATTGTGCACTGTAGAAAACCTTTTCTAAATGTCTAAAATTATTTTTGACTAGCACATTTATCAGCGTACAAGTATGTATCCCACAGTGGAATAGTTAAAGGTGAAACTGTCTCTTTCATTGGTTCAGGTTGAAAGCTGCTTATATAATTAATTGCGTATTGCCCTGGTATGGGCCATACGTAAATCTTGGTAGAGTAGGACCTCAACCACAACTTGTCAGTGCTTCTGTTCCACCAAACATGTGTTTTCCTGCCTCACTTAGAGATAAATAAACTGCTAGGTTTCCAATAGCAGGATCCGTCACTGGAAACTCTTGACCTGGAACTAGTTTATTGGATTCTATTTAGTATTAATGGGAATCAGGAGTTAGCTTAGCCTTTTGGCTTGTAGGCCTGTGCCCCCGTCACCCAGTGACTTTTAACCTACTTAGCTTGCTCTGTTTAAGCACATTTATTTAATGAATTCTTCAAAGATGGCTGCCACATTTATAATTAGGAAGATGTTTTAGTTTTATGTTATCAGTGTCATTCTGTAAAGGCGTCACTATCAGCATCAGAGATAAATGAGATACGTGGGTTGTCACATTATATACTTTCCTACTTTTGTGTGCCAGTAACATAATGTATCTTTTCAGGGAGATGTTTATATAATTACCAACCCAAGCATGTCTTTTTATCTTTTGATGGGAATATATCTTCGTCAGGGGTCCTACTAGATCTGTATAAATACATCTCACACAGACAAGATAATCAGAGGGATTCCTAACAGATGCCATTGACACTACCTATGCTACACGTCGCATTGATGTTGACCCAGTCTTCGTGTCCCCACGGAGTCTGATCTGAGACCTCATTCCAAGGTAACAAGGGTTGGAGGCTCTTCTCATGGACATTCTACTGGCAGATTAGGTTTAACACACCTAGCTCTCTTTAGGTTAGAGATTAGGTTCATCTTTCTAGGGTACTAGGGTGTACTTCACATCTATTTCACATTTCATGTTATTGCAAGATGGTGGGGGTCTTTGTATTCATGTCTCGTTTTTACCATTCTGTTTCCTGCATTGTTCATTATCCTAACCATTGCAGCCATGCAACTTATCATAGATTGCAGTCTTGTTATTAAAACCTATTGAAAACTTCACTGCATCTCCTACATTATGTGTATGATTGAGACATGTTATTCATGTGAGAAAGGGTAATCTCCGTTTAACTGCAACCTCCCTGAGATATCGCACTCTTGAGTCCATGCATAAAGACTGCCACAAATCACCTTTAACTATTTGGGTTTTTGGTGAGGTATTGCTTCTGAGCCGGGAGGGTTGGGATGACAGTTGCAACTTGTTGTGCGACTGGCCTAGTCGCCTACAAACAGAAGTACTATCATCCTTAAAACAGCAGTTTTGCCTGGAGCAAGAGTCAAACTACAACATGGCACCACCAACAATGGTGTTTAGGCTCACATTTAGGGATACCCTGACTATCACTGTCTCACATACAACAGGTACCCTAAGTACCATTATACAGAGACGTCTGTGGTCTTGGGGAATATCCTCATCAGCTGAACAGGTAGTACTTAACTAGGCTGTAGGTTGTTCGAGCTCAAACTGTTAAAAGGACTTTTCTCCCCACTTGGTGTTCCATCTCTTTACCCATTACACTAGATGGCTAATGCTATAGACATTCCTGAAAATGCCAGACAAGCATTAACACTTCACCTAGTAGTGAACGGCTTAACAGACAAGGGAAGGGATGTCACATTCATAGTAGAAGCTAGTGAATCTTACCAAACAGAAACATTCTACTCTTGGGTCACCTTTCCGGAGAAAGACCAAAGATCATTGACATTTCACACATACTGAATTGCAAACATATACGACAACGATACCAAGCATACCAGTATCTTGAAATCCTGATTACTTATCAAGAACATCAGAACTGGTCTAATGGCGCCCTACCACACATAATACAATCCGTGAGATTAGGTCCCTTAGGTAATGAAGGACCAATGTGGTCTATGTTTGCCACATATACAACTCACCCAGGTGTACAGAACTTGCAGGCAGCTGATCTGCACAATCCATACCTTGAGCTAGTAACACTATATAGATGACTTGTTCAGTTCGTGAAGCGAACTCTGTACACTACCCCAGTGCATCCAGCACCACCTGAATACCAATTGGCTGGGATTAATCCCCAAACAGTACATTCTATCAAGGGTAAAGTTCCCAGAGAACAAGAGAAACGTCTGTTCTGGATAGCCCAGATAACAAATCAGCTGGAAACTGTGTTTCCCCATACGGGACCACTTGAAGGACAACTATGAGAATCAGCAAACACTGTAATTTGATGCCAACAGCCACCACATTGTCCATTCGATTCCAAATGCAGGCGACAAGGTTCAGAATGGGCCAATGGTCAGTCCAAAGTACAAAAGGGCCACATGGCCACTGGGCACAGTCCAAGGCTCAATTTGACTCCTGACAACTTCCAGAATCCACTGTTCAAAGGCATCATGTTGGAAATGGGCAGGCACCTCAGGAGGAAGGGCGGAGGTGTGGGGGGCACCTCAGCTGAAGTGGGGAACTTGCCCACTGGTTCTGAAAGAGGGTCCATGCCCATTTGTCATTGCTGGGGAGTGGAAGGACACAGTCTCTGAATTGGGGGGACTTCTCCACTGGTTCTGGAGGGGGCTACTTGTACAACAGTCCCTGGAAGGTGGCCTACATGCCCTCTGCTGGAGGTGAGGGCTTCTGTGCCTCTGCTGGAGGTGAGGGCTGCTGTGTCTCTGCTGGAGGTGAGGGCTGCTGTGTCTCTGCTGGAGGTGGAGGCTCCTTGCCCTCTGCTGTTGGAGTGGGCCTCTTGCCTTTCATTGGTGGTTGAGTGAGACTCTTGCCTTTAATTGGTGGTTGAGTGGGAACCTTCACTTTCATTTGTGGTTGAGAAGGAACCTTCACTTTCATTGGTGGTTGAGTGGGAACCTTCACTTTTGTTGGTGGTTGAGTGGGAACCTTCACTTTCATTGTTGGTTGAGTGGGAACCTTCACTTTCTTTGCTGGTGGAGGGGGATCCATGTGTCCCCTCTTGTGACGGGTCCCCTTGGCCTTAGACATGTCACTTGTGTCCTTGCCTCGAGGACTAGAAGGTGCCTTCACTGTCCCCGTCTCACGTCTCTTTGTTTTCACCACCCTAGTCTTCCCTTTCTGATCCGGAGGTGTGCTCTCATTAGGAGTGGCAGCCGTCACGCTCTGGGGCCCCTTTGTGCCAGCAGCTGATGATTTGATGGGAGCAGTGGCAGACTGTTTGGCTGAGGTGCTGGGGTGCTGGGCTGGGTCATTGGGACCCGGCTCTTATGGGCTGGACAGGGGAGTGGAGGAGGGGAAGAGGTCAAAACATGCAAGGAAAAACGTCTTAGGGGTGTTGGGGCAGGATGTGGGAGGAGGTATGGGAGTGAAGGTTGAGGGAATGGTTGTCAGAGGTGTACCTCTGCTGGCACTGGGTACTAGTGCATGGACAGTGTGTGTGGGTGAGGTTGATAGCTGTTGGGTGTCTGTGTGCATTCACTTGTGTCTCTTAGGAGGGGGCAGACAGGGTGAGAGAGAACAAAGGGGACATGTGGATGGATGATGTGGAGGTGTTTGCAAGTGAGGTGTGAGTGCTGCATGATGTGCTGATGGTGGTGGTGGCTGTTGATGCAGTGTATGCAGGTGTGAGTGCGGATATGACTGTGATGGAGGAGGAGGAGTAGAAGGGGGAGACAGTGGAGGCAGTGGATGTGGTTGTGTGTGCAATGGTCTGTTGTTTGTGTGAGTGCATGTGACCTGAAGTGTGCTGCCAGTGCTTTACTGTGCTACTCCTGTCTGATGTTTTGTGTGCATGCTTGTCTGTATCTGTGCCTTGGATGGGTTGGGATTGAGGAGAATGGGACTGGGAAGTGGTAGTTGGAGGGGGAACGGTAAGAACAGGGACACTGGCTGCCATCAGCGAGGAGGCCAGAGCCTAAAACGATCTCTGTAGGGCCGCCAACCCACAGTGGATGCCCGCCAGGTATGCATTTCATTGTTGCATCTGGGATGCTAGCCCCTGGATGGCATTCACAATGGTTGAAACCCCTACAGGTATGGATCTCAGGAGGTCAATAGCCTCCTCACTGAGGGCAGCAGGGCTCACTGGGGCAGGGCCTGAGGTGCCTGGGGTGAAGGAGATGCCCACCCTCCTGTGTGAGCGGGCACAGGCAACTCAGTGGGGGGCTACTGGGAGGGCAGTGATGGTCCGGGGGGTGGCAGCTCTACCTGTAGCCGGGGTGGTTCCAGATGTGTCCGCCACCACCAGGGAGCTCCCATCGGAGGAGGAATCAGAGTCAGTGTTGTCACCTCCTGTCTCCGCCGTGGTTCTCCCCTCGCCCTCCTTCCCACTGGTCCCCTCGGCGTCAGTGGACTCTGCCTCCTGGATCCTGTGGGATGGAGTTCCCTCAGTCGCCAATGCCCCTGCTCCACTGCCAGATGATGCTAATGCATATATGGACAGGATGACAGAAGATAATGGGGGGAGAGCGAAAGGGAGCACTGGGTCTATTACAGCAACAACACCACAATTGGCACACACATTACCATCACACACAGGGATCAGGATTGAGCACTACACATCGCACTGGCATTACATTGGCTAAGTGCCACAGCAAGATGAGAGCCAACCACCACCAACTGCACCCCTTCTGGGACTCACTAAGCCCTGTCTGACATGGAATGCTACCTATCTAAGTTACCAGATTTTGCTATACACCCATTTCCCTTGAGCTGGATCACCCAGCAATGACTGAGCTGGCATTAATGGGCACTGACTAACTGAAACCCAGCACCAGGATCCCATGCGACCCAAAATTAATTGTTGTCACGCTCACTGTACTCACCCCCTTGTGGCCACTGTGCTTCCCTCAAGCACCCATCCAGCTCAGGGTATGCCACCTGCAGTAGGCTGGCCGTCAGGGGGGTTAGATTCAGATGGGCACCCCACCCTTGTTGGGAGGCCATCCCCAGCTGGGCCTCCGCGGTCTTCTGGGCCCACCGTCTCAGGTCCTCCCACCTTTTCCTACAGTGGGTGCTCCGCCTGTTATAGACATCCCAGGTCCGCACGTCCTTGGCAATGGCACACCACAATCCCTTCTTATGATGGGCGTTCACCTGCAGATGTAATACAGACAGGAGGACACCATTAACTATACAATCTAGCCAGTCACACATATGGCCCCAAAATACAATTTCTATCTCCATTAGGTGCCCCAGCCAATCCCAGCGGTGAGGAGGTGCCACGGCTATCCAGTCCCCCAACAGAAGATGCCCTCAGTGATGACTGGATGGGATGTAAGTGATGTATTATGCTTACACCTCAACTGCCACCTTTGTTTGTGTATGGTGATGTATTGTGGGATTGTTAGTTCTCCATGCTGTGCATGCATAGGTGGTGGGTGTACATGCGGGGCTGGGAGGGCTGTACATGCAGTGGGTATGGCATGCAGTGCTTGGCATTGGGGTTAGTCATATGTGTAGGTGCACTTTATGGGATGCAGTGGAGTGATGGGAGTCAGGGTGAGGGGGTGAGATGGCATGCAGGTATGGGGGTGTGATAGTTCGTAAATTTTGACTCAGCTTTGTCCAGTCCTCTGGCTGCTCCATTGAGTCCCTCGGGATGCAATATTGCCAAGACTTGCTCCTCCCATGCTGTCAGCTGCGAGGGAGGAGGTGGGGGTCCACAACCAGTTCACTGTATGGCGAGCTGGTACCTTGCTGCCATGGAACGTACCTTCCCCCATAGGTCGTTCCACCTCTTCCTGATGTCACCCATTGTTCTTGGATGCTGTCCCACAGCGTTCACCCGGACCACAATTCTCCACCATAGCTCAATCTTCCTTGCAATGGATATTTGCTGTACCTGTGCTCCAAAAAGCTGTGGCTCTACCCTGACTAATTCCTCCACCATGACCCGCAGCTCCTTATCTGTGAAACGGGGTGCCTTTGTGGGGACGTGGGTGTTGTGTGGTGTGGGTTGTGCAGTGTGTGTTGAATAATGTGGTGGGGTATGGGGTGCATGACTGATGGCTGGGTGTTAGTGGTGTCTGTAGTTGTGTCTGTGATTTATGTGTTTGTCTCATGGCTATTTTTCGTGTTCAGAAAGGGTTGTGGGTAATGTGGGTGTGTGGTTTATGGTGCTGTTGGTGGGTGGGTAGGTGTGGTGTGTGTATTGGTGTCAGGTGTGTGTTTTTGGTATTGGCCAATGTTGTGTTGTTTTGTATTTTGGAGGCAATTCAGACCCCACCGGTGTGTACCGCCTATGGGTTTCCGCCACTGAATGTCCGCCGTGGTGATTCGTGGGTCATAATGTAGAGGGCGTTTTTTTATTGGCGTGACAGTATGTGTTTTCCTAACGACAGTTTAACACTTACTTTTGATCTGGCAGATATGTTTTTGTGGCAGAAATTCGGTCAGTTTAGTGTGTGTCTGTCTTAATATGGCAGATGGATGTTCGCCTCTGTGACGGTATGTTGGCGTCCGTCACTGTGGCAGTAAGCGGGATTTACCGCCAATGTCATAATGACCACCATATTCTCAGAAATAGAGAAAATATAAAAGCTCCTGACAGATGTACTGATTCACGTCCCTCTTGCTCCTTTCAGGACGCACCTAATAGATGAAGCGAGAGAGCGGGCTGGTCAGAGCGATGTCCTAAATAAGTGAAACAGAAGAAAGACTCACCAAAGTCTTTTGACAAAAAAGGAGATAAGTCCCAACAGCAAAAGCCACAGTTTAAAAAGAAAAAGGTGACAGCACTGTCAATTAAAAATGCCAGTACACTTTAGAACATTGCTGAGATACAAGATGTGGGCAGTGACACTGCTAGACAGCGTGACAGAGGTCACAATATGTCGGCAGAGTCTGAAAGATCATCTGGATACAACAGCAACTAGCGACTTTATTGCAGTTGAGACTGCAGACAGACTCGTTCTACCACGCGACAGGATTTATTAATTAAATATCCAAATTGAGGGAGACATAGAGCACACCATTAGTGTGATATTCTGGGCTGAACTTAGTTGGGATATCCTACTGGTCGAGAGAGACTGGCCACCTGAGCACGCCCTTAAGCTCCCACATGGGGAAGATGTCATTTTGCCTTCTTTTTCTGATCTTGTTCCAAAGAAAGAAGCCTACGCTGTCAATTGGGTTTTCGCACAGACACCTGCGCTATGCCGCAATCATGTAGGTTTGGACAAGGATTCTCCTTGTCATGTAATACCGATTAGGTCTACACTGCAGCCTCAGCCACAATATCCTGTTAAACACAAAGCTAAAGCTCCAGTGAGGGAGATCCTCACTCACCTTGAGTACCAGGGAGTAATTGAGCCCTGTGTCTCTGCAATGAATAACCCGTTATTTCCTGTTGCAAAACCTAACCATTCATAGAGAATAGTCTTAGATTACAGACACCTAAAAGTCATACACACACATATGCACACACACAGTACAGCAATTAACAATATAGTGCGTAAAAAACACAAAGCAACATTGGATATGCCCAGTGTATTTTTCTGCCAGAACTTAGCACATGAAGGTCGGGACCTGAATGTATTCTCATTTGGCTCACAAAAACGCTTATGCCGTTTTCTCCAAGGCTACAAGAACAGCCCAGGGCTGATCTCAGCCCATGTAACATCCATATTGCATGATGTTGATCCTGAGGTATTGTCCTCTGTCAATGATATCTATCTCATGGATGACGACCTCAATAGTCAGCAAGCCCGGGTCGATCGGATCATTCTAGGATTAGCAGCCCTTGGTTGCAAATTTAATTTTAGGAAAACTAAAATAGCCTTTCTCACTGTCTTGTTCCTAGGAAACGAGGGCAAGAGCCTGGCCCGAACTTTTTGGAGAAATGTGCTAAACTCGAACCACCAAGTGCAATTGGGAAGCTGCAGTCTTTTCTTGGTTTCTTTACCTTTGGCAGAACTTAAATTCTTTACTATGCACAAAATCTGAAGCCACTTTATGACTTATTACACCCTGTTTTTCTAGCAGACACTGGATGGTAGAACACACATGCATTCTTAGAGGACTGCAACAGGACCTGCTGGAAGCTAAACACTTGCACACCCGTGATAACAAAACACATTTGGTCATCAGAATAATTGCTGGTGTCATTGGGTTCACTTTTGTCAACTTTAATGAAGGAGACACTGTGCCCGTAGCATATAAATCTCACTTATACTCTAATGCCGAACAACAATTTGCACCCACAGAAATAAATCTAACTGTATTTCGGATGGCTGTCATTAAGGAGAGGCCACTTGCCCAAGAAAAACACATTATTGCCGTCACCCTGGTGCCAGCCTTAGAGGCTGTCACCAAAGCAAGCGTTCCTAACACTAAAGCATTACATCCACGTTGGATTCAGTGAGCAACCTCCCTGACTGCCACCGATGTTGATTACATCTTTGATCCTAAACTTCAGACACAAAAATTCCTCCAATCTGAACAGGAGTACCGCACCTCTACACACCTTGCCACTTGACAGATATCACACTGTCATTTATACTGATGGTTCAGCACAACCAGCTGTAGGTACCAAACATCAATACTCAGCCACTTGCGCAGCCGTGAGCAGAGTGATGAAGGATGGAGTATTCCACCCTCACAATACCTACACACAGACCCTAGGAGACTGCACAGCCGTGAGCATAGTGATGAAGGATGGAGTATTCCACCCTCACAATACCTACACGCAGACCCTAGGGGTCAGCTGGCTGAACTCAAAGCCCTTATCTTAGCTCTAGAACATATAGAGCAAGGACTACTGACTTTGTCTATAACTCATACTACTGCATTCAGTCCTACAATGATTACCTTAATCATTGGCAATTGAATGGGTTAAGAGACTCCAAAGGGAACACCAGAAAACACAGAAATCTTTGGGGTAGGGTGGTGGATCTTAAGGATAGGTTATCTTGTGTCCATGGAGTACATACATTGGGCCACCAACGTGTAGGAGTACACGTTATTGGCAACACCTTGGCCCTCATTCTGACCTTGGCGGGCGGCGGAGGCCGCCCGCCAAAGTCCCGCCGTCAGGTTACCGTTCCGCGGTCGAAAGACCGCGGCGGTAATTCTGACTTTCCCGCTGGGCTGGCGGGCGGTCGCCTTCAGACCGCCCGCCAGCCCAGCGGGAAAGAGGCTTCCACGATGAAGCCGGCTCGGAATCGAGCCGGCGGAGTGGAAGCTGTGCGACGGGTGCAGTTGCACCCGTCGCGTATTTCACTGTCTGCTCAGCAGACAGTGAAATACATGTAGGGGCCCTCTTACGGGGGCCCCTGCAATGCCCATGCCAGTGGCATGGGCACTGCAGGGGCCCCCAGGGGCCCCGCGACCCCCCCTACCGCCATCCGGATCCCGGCGGTCGGACCGCCGGGATCTGGATGGCGGTAGGGGGGGTCGGAATCCCCTCGGCGGCGCAGCAAGCTGCGCCGCCTTGGAGGATTCAATGGGGCGGCGGTACACTGGCGGGAGCCCGCCAGTGGTGCCGGTCCGACCGCGGCTTTACCGCCGCGGTCGGAATCCCCATTGGAGCACCGCCGGCCTGTCGGCGGTGCTCCCGCGGTCCTCCGCCCTGGCGGTCTTTGACCGCCAGGGTCAGAATGACCGCCATAGTCTGATGAAGCAGCTAAATCTGCAGTAGCTACGGCTTCCGTGGCTGCAGTGACTCATTCTCAGATGAGATTGGATAAGGAAATATTGACTGCCATGAAAGCTTCGGCTGAAGCCAAGCCACTCGCAAAAACATACCCTACAAAGTACTCTTACCACAATAGTGCACAGAATGTTGCCTATGCAACACTTCTTGGGGTTGGAGATCCAGTGATCCCCAATCAAGACCAGCGATTAGATCTAATAAAAGCAGCACATGAGGGTTTCACCTTTGCACATTCTGGCATTGCGACCACAACAACACTCTTACAGAAACGCTTCTGGTGGCCAGGTCTGTACAAATAGATCAAGCAATATGTCCCCTGTTTTGACATTTGAAAGCAGATAGAGGGCTCAAACATCAAATGCCCACCGCAGTCATCCCTCTTAGTGTCCAACAGGCCAATACAATGTGTGTACCTGGACCATTGTGGCCCCCTTCTACAGGATGGTACATACAAATACATCTTAGTCACTGTAGATTCTTGTTCTAGATTCCTGTGAGTATGGCCTCAGCTGTCGGCTGAAGCTCAAACTGTTATAAAAGACTTGCTGATCTTTATTGGTACATATGCGGTTGCAGCATTACATTCGGACCAGGGCCCTCCTTTTGCCTCTAAGGCATTTAGGAACACCATGGGGATGATGGGTGTTGAACTCCATTACTCCTCACCTTGCCATCCTGAGAGAAATTCAGTTGTGGAGAGGAGGACTCGAGATCTAAAGCAGTCCTTAACAGCTAGAGTATTAGGTTCTGGGCGCAGCTGGCTTCTTCACCTATATGGGGTCTAGTGCGCACTGAATAATCTACCAAGAAGGTCACTGGGAGGATGCACTCCTTATGAGGTCTCTTTGGGATATCTATGTATGTCCCTGGTTTAGATGGCCCTGGTTTGGTGGCAGAAGATACACCTTTTGACATAAATGAACATCTCACTGTCTTACAGGAGCTTCAGGAATTTTGTGATTCTAAAACATTCTCCAGTGCTGCCACTTTAGGAACAAGGGATTTGCCAACAACTTCTACAGGCTAGATTCCTAAAGTTGGGGATGTGGTTTGTGAAAACATCGCTGTGAAGAAGGAATTTGGCCCATCTTACAGAGCACCAGTTCAATTCCTGGGAATACAAGGGATCAGATCTGTCATCGTTTCACCGCTGCCTGGTTTCAAAGCAAACAGACTTGTATCCTTTGACAATGTCAAACTCCATCATGTAGCCTATTCTGCACAGTAGACCCAGAGGTCCCTTAGGTAGCTCCCGGTACCCTCTCACTACCCAACAGGACATACCTCTTCAGAGAAGAAACAACAACAATTCTGACTACACAAGCATGTCCAACGATGCTACGAATGCCTCCTTGAGCATGGGGAGGGCAGAAAATGAGCTCTTGCTGATTCCTGTTACCACTTCAACAACAACAGTTGTACATAATGAGTCTGTCTTCCATTCCAACACTATACAAACTGACGACATCGTCTACTATGAGCCTCCACGTGAAGTGGATCCATCCACCAGTAATGTACCAGCTCCTGTGTTTGCAGAGACTGCTTCTGGTTTCTTAATCAACATTGATATCTTTTCTTCAACTTCATCTGCACCTGCTATTAAAACTGTTTCTAAGACATGTAAGCTGTACATATGGCTTAAAAATAACTATTTAATTTATCCATGGAACTATCTGTGGTTATTTCGGATGTTGCTTGCATTTTATTCTATGGATTGGTTTTGAGACTGTCTTCTTCCTGCTTATAAATGGTCATTACCTTCCTGAACGCTCCTTTGTTGAGCCTGTGGATGAAGTCTTAACTCCATATCTTTCCTTAAATAAGGTCCTATGAAACTTGTCCCTTGTGAACATTTCAGCAGTACAGATTCCTGATGGGATTGTGTGGAATAAAATTCCATTTGATATATACAGGCCTACCGGGGGCATTCAAATTCCATATGTTTTCAAAATGTCAATGACTGATATAATTACACCTGGTGTTGTATCTGATGATTGGGATGTTCAAACAGTTGATTCCATGTTAGACAAGATGAAGGATTACACTGTATTTGAAAGTGAATGTGTACACCAACACATAGAATTATGGGGAAATGATCTGCTATAAAGACTAGGGACATTACTACCTACACAGTGCAACTAGGCAGAGATGAGTATTCAATTACACACAGTGGGAACATTGATCAACTCCACCTGTTGGGAGCCCAAAACATTATTCAGATAAATTCACATATTTTTCTGGGCATAATATTAAAAATGCAGTCATATTATTTCAAGTTCCTACCTTCTAAAATTAGGAACATTTTGCTAATACAAAATTAATTTACTGAGATTCCATTGTTACTGGAAGAACACTATTGATGTAAAGAGTGTAAGGGGATTACAAGATTGGCAAATCCAGGGTAGGGAAGCTTTTTTTAGTGCGTGCCTTATTTCTGTGCAGGTGATTTTTTTAAACAACAAAATTCAACAGAAATCCTCTCTAGGGTTAGCAAAAATAAAAGAAATGAATCCGCCCAGTATCCCTACACCAGCGAAATTTACCAATTGGCAATCCCTCCTCCACATCACTGAGGAAGAACTAGATGCAAAGGTGCAGGCTGGGTCCTATAATTCTTTACCTTCTAGTCCCGGCGGGTGGTTATTGTGGCCAGTGGACACGAATGGGTGTCAGGTGCGTTTTTTGAATTCCTCAGCAGGTTTCAAGATTAGCTGGATGGGTCAGGCATAGTTATTACATAAAATGTGGGTAAACTGTGCCAACAGTGGTTACAAACTAACACCTTAGCAGCAGTTAAGGAACATCTTAATACTGTTTCTGAAGATATAGACGTGCAGGACTTCTTGCTAGGTTCAAGAAAGCCATGCTCAAAAAGGTTCATCTATGCCATATACAATGAGATTTGGAAGTTTTCTCAAATAGAAGCTGCTGTGCGTTTAACCCCTTCCCCGCCACGGACGTAATGGTTACGTCCATGGCAGCGCCCGTGTGGCGCCATGGACGTAACCATTACGTCCAGGGACTGGCAGTCGGGGGAAGCGCTAGCGCTTCCCCCGAGGGCCGCCCCCCAACACCCCCAGGCCAGGGCTGAAAGGGGAATCCCTTCCCCTTTCACGCCCACCCCCCCCCCCATGACGTCAGCGCGCGATCGCGCGCTGATTTCATGGAAACGGGGAATGACGCGCTGGAAGCCATTTGCTTCCAGCGCGTCAAGGGAGAAGGTGAGTATTTCACCTTCGTGCGGGGTGGGGGTGCTCTCAGAGAGGCATCGAGGGAAAGGAAAGGGTTTTCCTTTCCCTCGATGTCTCTTTGAGCATTCCTGCTGCCCGATCGCGATGCGATCGGGCAGCAGGAATGCCCACTAGACACCAGGGATTTCTGTATGTGTGTGTGTGAGTGAATATTAGTGTAGGGGAGCGACCCCTTGGGCAAGGGTCGCTCCCCTTTGGGGGCACATGCTTTTTACGTCGTTTCTGCCCCCCCTGGGGGCAGATTGGCCCTATTTTTAGGCCGATCTGCCCCCAAGGGGGGCAGAAAGCCACTAGACACCAGGGATTTTATTGTTGCTGTGTATTTTTTGTGTTGGGGGGCGGCCCCTTGGGCAAGGGTCGCTCCCCTTTGGGGGCACATGTATTTTATGTCGTTTCTGCCCCCCCTGGGGGCAGATTGGCCCTATTTTTAGGCCGATCTGCCCCCAAGGGGGGCAGAAAGCCACTAGACACCAGGGATTTTATTGTTGATTTGTATTTTTTGTGTTGGGGGGCGGCCCCTTGGGCAAGGGTCGCTCCCCTTTGGGGGCAAATGTATTTTACGTCGTTTCTGCCCCCCCTGGGGGCAGATTGGCCCTATTTTTAGGCCGATCTGCCCCCGAGGGGGGCAGAAAGCCACTAGACACCAGGGATTTTATTGTTGATGTGTATTTTTTGTGTTGGGGGGCGGCCCCTTGGGCAAGGGTCGCCCCCAGGGGCCCTCATGTATTTTTGGGCAGTTCTGCCCCCCTTGGGGGCAGAGAGGCCTATTTTTTTTAGGCCTTTCTGCCCCCAAGGGGGGCAGAATCCCAATAGCGCCAGAAATAGTATGTATGTTTGTGTGCTTTGTGTTGGGGGGTGGCCCCTTGGGCAAGGGTCGCTCCCCCCAGGGGCGCAATGTATTTATTGTCGTTTCTGCCCCCCTTGGGGGCAGATTGGCCCTATTTTTAGGCCGATCTGCCCCCAAGGGGGGCAGCAAGCCTTTAGACACCAGGGATTTTATTGTTGATGTGTATTTTTTGTGTTGGGGGGCGGCCCCTTGGGCAAGGGTCGCCCCCAGGGGCCCTCATGTATTTTTGGGCAGTTCTGCCCCCCTTGGGGGCAGAGAGGCCTATTTTTTTTAGGCCTTTCTGCCCCCAAGGGGGGCAGAATCCCAATAGCGCCAGAAATAGTATGTATGTATGTGTGCTTTGTGTTGGGGGGTGGCCCCTTGGGCAAGGGTCGCTCCCCCCAGGGGCGCAATGTATTTATTGTCGTTTCTGCCCCCCTTGGGGGCAGATTGGCCCTATTTTTAGGCCGATCTGCCCCCAAGGGGGGCAGAAAGCCACTAGACACCAGGGATTTTATTGTTGATTTTTATTTTTTGTGTTGGGGGGTGGCCCCTTGGGCAAGGGTCGCCCCCAGGGGCCCACATGTATTTTTGGGCAGTTCTGCCCCCCTAGGGGGCAGATATGCCTATTTTTTAGGCCTTTCTGTCCCCAAGGGGGGCAGAATCCCCATAGCGCCAGGGATACTATGTATGTGTGTGTGTGCTTTGTGTGGGGGTGTGGCACCTTGGGCAAGGGTCGCCCCCCCCCAAATGGTGCAATGTAATCTGGGTGATTTCTGCCCCCTCCCCTTGGGGGTAGATTGGCCTATTTTTTTTTTAGGCCCATCTTCCCCCAAGCAGAGAAGACTAGACACGGGAAAATGAAAAAATGGTTAGTGGCGGAGTGTTTGTCAACTGGCGAAGTATTTACTTTTATGATAATAACAGTTTTTCTCCTTTTTGTTTTAGTTCAAAGCTTTTGCTGACTTTGCTGTGGCTTGTTGCAGTTTTGGCAGTAGTTGTCCTGCGGTTTGCGTAGTTGCATGTTTTAGGTAAGTAAATAAATTTACTCCAAGTGAGTATTGTTGCAATGCATGAATGACATGTTTGTAGGTGGTGTACTGAATGCAGGATTGTGTGTGAAATTGTCCTTAGAGTTATGCACAATGATTATTGTGTTGTCTTATGTCTAATTTGCTTTTTTTTTCTCTTTTTAGTGGGATATCGTTGGTGATTGCTGTGGCTGTGCAGAGTAGTTGCTGGTGAGTCAAGCTTTTTCAGGCAAGTGAGCAGTATAGTTTTTGAGTTTATAATTCTTAGTGATAAACCTATACTTTGTTACTTATCTTACACAGTGCTGGTTGTTGGTGGTGTATTTGTCCAGTTAATTTTAGTAGGAAGGATCATGGCCAGCCGTAGGATGACCGCTCAGCAGGTTGTTAGTGTGCTTTTTGAGTCATCTTCTGACCATGAATATGAGACTGACTCTGCATCTGAGGCAGAGGAGGAAGTGCAGGATTCTGGAAGTGAATTTTCTGTCAGAGATGAATCATCTGATGATGAAGCCACTCTCAGTGCTGATGAAGGGCCTGTTTTAGAGGAGGACAGTGATGTGCCAATGGTGCAGGAGCCAGCGGCTGAAAGGCTTCCCATTGGAAGACCTGACGCATGGGTTGCACCAAACATGGAGCAGCCACAGTTGCCTGCGTTTACTGGTTTTCCAGGGTGTCGAGTTAATACGGAAAACTTTTTGCCCGTCAACTTTTTTGAGTTGTTTATGGACGATATATTTTTGGAAGAGATTGTTGAGCAGACTAATTTGTATGCAGAGCAGTTTTTGAGGGACAACGCTGCCAGACTTAGGCCACACTCTAGAGCTAGCCGGTGGATTCCCACAAATCTGGAAGAGTTGAAAAAGTTCTTGGGTTTAACTTTTTTGATGGGGCTGATAAGGAAGCCGTCGCTGTCTTCATATTGGTCTACTAGTCCCTTGATGGCAACTGCTATATTTCCTGCCATCATGAGTCGTAACCGGTATGAGCTTCTTCTTCGGATGTTGCATTTTGTAGATAATGCTTTAGCCTTGCCACGAGATCATCCTGATTCTGACCGTCTTTTTAAGATTAGACCTGTCCTTGATCATTTGGTAGATCGGTTTTCAGAGATCTATGTTCCAGGGAAAGAAATATCTGTAGATGAGTCTTTGGTCCTGTTCAAGGGTCGTTTGGTTTTTAGGCAGTACATTCCTAGCAAGAGGGCACGGTATGGAATTAAATTGTATATGCTGTCAGAAAGTAGTACAGGATATGTTTATAATTTCCGGGTCTACACTGGTAGGGATTCCAATATTGACCCCCCTGGTTGTCCTCCCACTTTTGGAGTTAGTGAGAAAATTGTGTGGGAACTTGGTAGACGACTGTTTAACAAAGGTCACCATTTATATGTAGATAACTTCTACACTGGAGTTCGGTTGTTCAAGGAGTTGTTCAGAGTGGACACTGTTGCTTGTGGCACAATCCGCTCTAATCGGAAAGGCTATCCAAAAGAGCTTGTCTGTAAAAAACTTGAGAAGGGACAGTGCAGTGCCTTGCGGAATGATGAGCTGCTAGCTCTGAAATTTGTAGACAAGAGGGATGTATACATGCTAAGCACCATCCATGATGAGAGTACTTCACCTGTGGCTGTTTGGGGTCAGGTTGCCGAAGTGCGCAAACCTGTGTGCATCTTAGACTATAATAAGCACATGGGTGGTGTTGATAGAGTAGATCAGAGGTTAGAACCTTACACTGCTGCTCGTAAGTCTTATGTGTGGTATAAGAAATTAGCGCTTCACTTGTTCCACTTGGCAACTTTTAATGCTTTTGTTGTGTTTAAGGATAGTTCTCCAGAGTCAAGGATGACATTTGTGAAATTTCAGGAGTCTATCATAGCTAGCCTTGTTGTGCTGGAACAGGCAAGAGTTCCTAGAGAAGCAGTGGTGGAGGATGTGGCTAGATTGAAAGATCGTCACTTTGCTGAGCACATTCCTCCCACGGCCAAAAAAAACTTTCCTGCTAAGAGATGTAGAGTCTGTGCTCGAAGAGGTATCAGGAAGGAGACTAGGATGTACTGCCCTGATTGTCCTTCAAAGCCTGGGCTGTGTGTGGGTGGCTGTTTCAGGAGCTACCACACACAGAAGAATTATTGGGAAATTCCGTGAGCGTAAACTGGTGTTTTATATTTTTATATGTTCGGTTTCACGGTTGGCATTAGTCATGTATTCAGTTAGAGCTTTTGTGTTTGTAGTTTTGTACTAATTTATGATTAGTGGTTTCTTTGTTGTTTAAAAACAAAAAAAAGGGGATGGCATGTGTAGAGTGGCGCTTGGCTGGCGGCGTGGGTGTGGTGGCGCTTGGCTGGCGGTGTGTGTGGGGTGGCGCTTGGCTGGCGGTGTGTGTGGGGTGGCGCTTGGCTGGCGGTGTGTGTGGGGTGGCGCTGGGCTGGCGGTGTGTGTGGGGTGGTGCTGGGCTGGCGGTGTGTGTGGGGTGGCGCTTGGCTGGTGGTGTGGGTGGGGTGGCGCTTGGCTGGCAGTGCCGGCCAAACGCCAGTCCACACACTCATCAGCTGGTGTGATTGCTGTATCAGGCATGTGGGAGTATGAAAGTGATGGGCCCTTGACTGGCGCTGTCTGTGGATGCGAGTCTTGTAATGTGCTGGGCCCGTGGCTGGCGGCGTGAATGGTCTAGTGCATGTCATGTATGAAAGGTGTGTGAATGGACTGTAAAGCGGTTGGTGCCTTGTCGTGGCTTTACAGCTCACGAGCTGTGAGTCATTGGTTCAGTTTTTTGGCCTTTCAGTTATTACCAGTGCATTTCACTTTTGTGAAATCTCTTGTTAATAAAATTTGATCTACTGAACCATCACTCACCCTCGTGCCAAATCCAACCAGTATGTGTGGTACAAATGACAAAACCTGCTCCGCTGTAATCAGGCGTCGCAGCACACTTGAGACACGCTAGGTGCCTCAGGTGGGACCCCGATGATGAAGCATGCCACCAACTTGGTTGGTGGGTGAGGGGTCTTCTTCACATAACCTAAGTGTGTTTCTTTTCACAATTTTAGTGTTTGGCACATCACGGACGTATGTGCACACATCAAAGTGATATATTCCAAAAATACCTGTGTTTGGGGGGGAGGGCCCACCTATGTTTTTGGTCCTGGGTGCGGCCGTCATGTAGGGAAACCTACAAAACCCAGAAACTTTTTGAAACTAGGCACCCCAAGGAGTCTAGGGAGGTGTGGCTTGTGTGGCTCCCCCAACATTTTCTTACCCAGACTCCTCTGTAAACCTCACAATTTGCATAAAAAAGCATATTTTCCTGATTTTTCTTAGTAGGATCACCGCTCCAGCACAAAATTCCTACTCCCCAGTTTTCCCCTCAGTCTCCCAAGTAAAATGACACCTCACTTATGTGGGTCCCCAAAGCAGAGTCCGTCTAAAGATGTATAAAAGAATATGCCCTTATAAACTTGCTGTGCTATCCCTTCAGGTTTTGGGCCTTATTATGTTGCAGGCACCTGGGCCACCCACACAAGTGAGGTATCATTTTTATCGGGAGACTTGGGGGAACGCTGGGTGGAAGGAAATTTGTGGCTCCTATCAGATTCCAGAACTTTCTGCCACAGAAATGTGAGGAACATGTGTTTTTTTAGCCAAATTTTGAGGTTTGCAAAGGATTCTGGGTAACAGAACCTGGTCCGAGCCCCGCAAGTCACCCCTCCTTGGATTCCCCTAGGTCTCTAGTTTTCAGAAATGCACTGGTTTGGTAGGTTTCCCTAGGCGCCGGGTGAGCTACAGGCCAAAATCCGCAGGTAGGCACTGTTTTCTCCCAAAATTGTGGATGTGTCCACGTTGCGCTTTGGGGTGTTTCCTGTCGCAGGCGCTAGGCCTACCCACGCAAGTGAGGTATCATTTTTATCGGGAGACTTGGGGGAACGCTGGGTGGAAGGAAATTTGTAGCTCCTCTCAGATTCCAGAACTTTCTGCCACAGAAATGTGAGGAACATGTGTTTTTTTAGCCAAATTTTGAGGTTTGCAAAGGATTCTGGGTAACAGAACCTGGTCCGAGCCCCGCAAGTCACCCCTCCTTGGATCCCCCTAGGTCTCTAGTTTTCAGAAATGCACAGGTTTGGTAGGTTTCCCTAGGTGGCGGCTGAGCTAGAGGCCAAAATCTACAGGTAGTCACTTTGCTAAAAACAGCTCTGTTTTCTGTGATATGTCCACGTTGTGTTTTGGGGCATATCCTGTCGCGGGCGCTAGGCCTACCCACACAAGTCAGGTATCATTTTTATCGGGAGACGTGGGGGAACGCTGGGTGGAAGGAAATTTGTGGTTCCTCTCAGATTCCAGAACTTTCTGCCACAGAAATGTGAGGAACATGTGTTTTTTTAGCCAAATTTTGAGGTTTGCAAAGGATTCTGGGTAACAGAACCTGGTCCGAGCCCCGCAAGTCACCCCTCCTTGGATCCCCCTAGGTCTCTAGTTTTCAGAAATGCACAGGTTTGGTAGGTTTCCCTAGGTGGCGGCTGAGCTAGAGGCCAAAATCTACAGGTAGTCACTTTGCTAAAAACAGCTCTGTTTTCTGTGATATGTCCACGTTGTGTTTTGGGGCATATCCTGTCGCGGGCGCTAGGCCTACCCACACAAGTCAGGTATCATTTTTATCGGGAGACGTGGGGGAACGCTGGGTGGAAGGAAATTTGTGGCTCCTCTCAGATTCCAGAACTTTCTGCCACAGAAATGTGAGGAACATGTGTTTTTTTAGCCAAATTTTGAGGTTTGCAAAGGATTCTGGGTAACAGAACCTGGTCCGAGCCCCGCAAGTCACCCCTCCTTGGATCCCCCTAGGTCTCTAGTTTTCAGAAATGCACAGGTTTGGTAGGTTTCCCTAGGTGGCGGCTGAGCTAGAGGCCAAAATCTACAGGTAGTCACTTTGCTAAAAACAGCTCTGTTTTCTGTGATATGTCCACGTTGTGTTTTGGGGCATATCCTGTCGCGGGCGCTAGGCCTACCCACACAAGTGAGGTATCATTTTTATCGGGAGACGTGGGGGAACGCTGGGTGGAAGGAAATTTGTAGCTCCTCTCAGATTCCAGAACTTTCTGCCACAGAAATGTGAGGAACATGTGTTATTTTAGCCAAATTTTGAGGTTTGCAAAGGATTCTGGGTAACAGAACCTGGTCCGAGCCCCGCAAGTCACCCCTCCTTGGATTCCCCTAGGTCTCTAGTTTTCAGAAATGCACAGGTTTGGTAGGTTTCCCTAGGTGGCGGCTGAGCTAGAGGCCAAAATCTACAGGTAGGCACTTCGCAAAAAACACCTCTGTTTTTTTCCAAAATTTAGGATGTGTCCACGTTGCGCTTTGGGGTGTTTCCTGTCGCCGGCGCTAGGCCTACCCACGCAAGTGAGGTATCATTTTTATCGGGAGACTTGGGGGAACGCTGGGTGGAAGGAAATTTGTAGCTCCTCTCAGATTCCAGAACTTTCTGCCACAGAAATGTGAGGGACATGTGTTTTTTTAGCCAAATTTTGAGGTTTGCAAAGGATTCTGGGTAACAGAACCTGGTCCGAGCCCCGCAAGTCACCCCTCCTTGGATCCCCCTAGGTCTCTAGTTTTCAGAAATGCACAGGTTTGGTAGGTTTCCCTAGGTGGCGGCTGAGCTAGAGGCCAAAATCTACAGGTAGTCACTTTGCTAAAAACAGCTCTGTTTTCTGTGATATGTCCACGTTGTGTTTTGGGGCATATCCTGTCGCGGGCGCTAGGCCTACCCACACAAGTCAGGTATCATTTTTATCGGGAGACGTGGGGGAACGCTGGGTGGAAGGAAATTTGTGGCTCCTCTCAGATTCCAGAAGTTTCTGCCACAGAAATGTGAGGAACATGTGTTTTTTTAGCCAAATTTTGAGGTTTGCAAAGGATTCTGGGTAACAGAACCTGGTCCGAGCCCCGCAAGTCACCCCTCCTTGGATCCCCCTAGGTCTCTAGTTTTCAGAAATGCACAGGTTTGGTAGGTTTCCCTAGGTGGCGGCTGAGCTAGAGGCCAAAATCTACAGGTAGTCACTTTGCTAAAAACAGCTCTGTTTTCTGTGATATGTCCACGTTGTGTTTTGGGGCATATCCTGTCGCGGGCGCTAGGCCTACCCACACAAGTGAGGTATCATTTTTATCGGGAGACGTGGGGGAACGCTGGGTGGAAGGAAATTTGTAGCTCCTCTCAGATTCCAGAACTTTCTGCCACAGAAATGTGAGGAACATGTGTTATTTTAGCCAAATTTTGAGGTTTGCAAAGGATTCTGGGTAACAGAACCTGGTCCGAGCCCCGCAAGTCACCCCTCCTTGGATTCCCCTAGGTCTCTAGTTTTCAGAAATGCACAGGTTTGGTAGGTTTCCCTAGGTGGCGGCTGAGCTAGAGGCCAAAATCTACAGGTAGGCACTTCGCAAAAAACACCTCTGTTTTTTCCCAAAATTTAGGATGTGTCCACATTGCGCTTTGGGGTGTTTCCTGTCGCCGGCGCTAGGCCTACCCACGCAAGTGAGGTATCATTTTTATCGGGAGACTTGGGGGAACGCTGGGTGGAAGGAAATTTGTAGCTCCTCTCAGATTCCAGAACTTTCTGCCACAGAAATGTGAGGAACATGTGTTTTTTTAGCCAAATTTTGAGGTTTGCAAAGGATTCTGGGTAACAGAACCTGGTCCGAGCCCCGCAAGTCACCCCTCCTTGGATCCCCCTAGGTCTCTAGTTTTCAGAAATGCACAGGTTTGGTAGGTTTCCCTAGGTGGCGGCTGAGCTAGAGGCCAAAATCTACAGGTAGTCACTTTGCTAAAAACAGCTCTGTTTTCTGTGATATGTCCACGTTGTGTTTTGGGGCATATCCTGTCGCGGGCGCTAGGCCTACCCACACAAGTCAGGTATCATTTTTATCGGGAGACGTGGGGGAACGCTGGGTGGAAGGAAATTTGTGGCTCCTCTCAGATTCCAGAACTTTCTGCCACAGAAATGTGAGGAACATGTGTTTTTTTAGCCAAATTTTGAGGTTTGCAAAGGATTCTGGGTAACAGAACCTGGTCCGAGCCCCGCAAGTCACCCCTCCTTGGATCCCCCTAGGTCTCTAGTTTTCAGAAATGCACAGGTTTGGTAGGTTTCCCTAGGTGGCGGCTGAGCTAGAGGCCAAAATCTACAGGTAGTCACTTTGCTAAAAACAGCTCTGTTTTCTGTGATATGTCCACGTTGTGTTTTGGGGCATATCCTGTCGCGGGCGCTAGGCCTACCCACACAAGTGAGGTATCATTTTTATCGGGAGACGTGGGGGAACGCTGGGTGGAAGGAAATTTGTAGCTCCTCTCAGATTCCAGAACTTTCTGCCACAGAAATGTGAGGAACATGTGTTTTTTTAGCCAAATTTTGAGGTTTGCAAAGGATTCTGGGTAACAGAACCTGGTCCGAGCCCCGCAAGTCACCCCTCCTTGGATCCCCCTAGGTCTCTAGTTTTCAGAAATGCACAGGTTTGGTAGGTTTCCCTAGGTGGCGGCTGAGCTAGAGGCCAAAATCTACAGGTAGTCACTTTGCTAAAAACAGCTCTGTTTTCTGTGATATGTCCACGTTGTGTTTTGGGGCATATCCTGTCGCGGGCGCTAGGCCTACCTACACAAGTGAGGTATCATTTTTATCGGGAGACATGGGGGAACGCTGGGTGGAAGGAAATTTGTAGCTCCTCTCAGATTCCAGAACTTTCTGCCACAGAAATGTGAGGAACATGTGTTTTTTTAGCCAAATTTTGAGGTTTGCAAAGGATTCTGGGTAACAGAACCTGGTCCGAGCCCCGCAAGTCACCCCTCCTTGGATTCCCCTAGGTCCCTAGTTTTCAGAAATGCACAGGTTTGGTAGGTTTCCCTAGGTGCCGGCTGAGCTAGAGGCCAAAATCTACAGGTAGGCACTTCGCAAAAAACACCTCTGTTTTTTTCCAAAATTTAGGATGTGTCCACGTTGCGCTTTGGGGTGTTTCCTGTCGCCGGCGCTAGGCTTACCCACGCAAGTGAGGTATCATTTTTATCGGGAGACTTGGGGGAACACTGGGTGGAAGGAAATTTGTAGCTCCTCTCAGATTCCAGAACTTTCTGCCACAGAAATGTGAGGAACATGTGTTTTTTTAGCCAAATTTTGAGGTTTGCAAAGGATTCTGGGTAACAGAACCTCGTCCGAGCCACACAAGTCACCCCTCCTTAGATTCCCCTAGGTCTCTAGTTTTCAGAAATGCATAGGTTTGGTAGGTTTCCCTAGGTGGCGGCTGAGCTAGAGGCCAAAATCTACAGGTAGTCACTTTGCTAAAAACAGCTCTGTTTTCTGTGATATGTCCACGTTGTGTTTTGGGGCATATCCTGTCGCGGGCGCTAGGCCTACCCACACAAGTGAGGTATCATTTTTATCGGGAGACGTGGGGGAACGCTGGGTGGAAGGAAATTTGTGGCTCCTCTCAGATTCCAGAACTTTCTGCCACAGAAATGTGAGGAACATGTGTTTTTTTAGCCAAATTTTGAGGTTTGCAAAGGATTCTGGGTAACAGAACCTGGTCCGAGCCCCGCAAGTCACCCCTCCTTGGATCCCCCTAGGTCTCTAGTTTTCAGAAATGCACAGGTTTGGTAGGTTTCCCTAGGTGGCGGCTGAGCTAGAGGCCAAAATCTACAGGTAGTCACTTTGCTAAAAACAGCTCTGTTTTCTGTGATTTGTCCACGTTGTGTTTTGGGGCATATCCTGTCGCGGGCGCTAGGCCTACCCACACAAGTGAGGTATCATTTTTATCGGGATACGTGGGGGAACGCTAGGGGGAAGGAAATTTGTGGCTCCTCTCAGATTCCAGAACTTTCTGCCACAGAAATGTGAGGAACATGTGTTTTTTTAGCCAAATTTTGAGGTTTGCAAAGGATTCTGGGTAACCGAACCTGGTCCGAGCCACACAAGTCACCCCTCCTTGGATTCCCCTAGGTCTCTAGTTTTCAGAAATGCACAGGTTTGGTAGGTTTCCCTAGGTGGCGGCTGAGCTAGAGGCCAAAATCTACAGGTAGTCACTTTGCTAAAAACAGCTCTGTTTTCTGTGATGTGTCCACGTTGTGTTTTGGGGCATATCCTGTCGCGGGTGCTAGGCCTACCCACACAAGTGAGGTACCATTTTTATCGGGAGACTTGGGGGAACATAGATTAGCAAAACAAGTTCTATTGCCTCTTGTCTTTCTCTACATTTTTTCCTTCCAAATATAGGAGTGTGTGTAAAAAAGACATCTATTTGAGAAATTCCCTGTAATTCACGTGCTACTATGGTCACCCCGGAATTCAGAGATGTGCAAATAACCACTGCTCCTCAACACCTTATCTTGTGCCCTTTTTGGAAATGCAAAGGTTTTCTTGATAGCAATTTTTTACTCCTTATATTTCAGCAAATGAATTGCTGTATACCCGGTATAGAATGAAAACGCACTGCAGGGTGCAGCTCATTTATTGGCTCTGGGTTCCTCGGGTTCTTGATGAACCTACAAACCCTATATATCCCCGCAACCAGAGGAGTCCAGCAGACGTAACGGTATATTGCTTTCGATAATCTGACATTGCAGGGAAAAGTTACAGAGTAAAAAGTAGAGAAAAATTGATGTTTTTTTCACCTCAATTTCAATATTTTTCTTTTTCAGCTGTTATTTTCTGTAGGAAACCCTTGTAGGATCTACACAAATGACCCCTTGATGAATTCAGAATTTTGTCTACTTTTCAGAAATGTTTAGGTTTCTGGGATCCAGCATTGGTTTCATGACCATTCCGGTCACTGACTGGAAGGAGGCTGAAAGCACAAAAAATTGCACAAATGGGGTATGCCCCAGTACAATGCCAAAATTGTGTTGAAAAATTGGGTTTTCGGATTCAAGTCTGCCTGTTCCTGAAAGCTGGGAAGCTGCTGAGTTTAGCACCGCAAACCCTTTGTTGATGCCATTTTCTGGGGAAAAACCACAAGCCTTCTTCTGCAGCCCCTTTTTCCAATTTTTTTGAAAAAAACGAAATTTTCACTGTATTTTGGCCAATTTCTTGGCCTCCTTCAGGGGAACCCACAAAGTCTGGGTACCTTTAGAATCGCTAGGATGTTGGAAAAAAAGGACGCAAATTTGGCTTGGTTAGCTTATGTGGACAAAAAGTTATGAGGGCCTAAGCGCGAACTGCCCCAAATAGGCAAAAAAAGGCCTGGCACAGGAGGGGGAAAAGGCCTGGCAGCGAAGTGGTTAAGGCAGATTGACAAAGTGAATTTGGAAAAGGCTTTAGCTGTTGTTCATAATGGCATGAACACTCTGTCCAACAGGATTTATTTCCTTAATAACATAGTATCATCTGCGATTGACATCATTCAGAATTACATGTCCTTTTTACACCATGGACAAAGTCAGCTGCGTTCCATCATGCAGTTAGCTTGGACACTACAGATTCTGACAAATGGCTGTGTTCCATGGAAGTATATTAATGGCAGTGAGTTGTGTGCTGCATTTAATTTATCCAGGGAGCAACAGACAATGGCTAAAAGACACGCACATTTCGCCATGCTTCATATAGAAAAGCTAGAAAAGTTGCCTTTTACAGTTGCAGAAAGTATGTCAACAGTTTGGCTCGTACATGGTATTATAAATCTGCCCACTTTCACTTTTCGTTTTTCGCAATGCCTGAACCATCTTGCTGTGGGCAGATACGAGCGGATAGGCATTAGCTATATTGAAGAAGAGTGGGAGTTGCCCTGTGGATATAAATGTCTGAAGGGGGGAAAGAGAGGTCTTTCTTAGCGGATGCGAATGTGAGACTACTGTTAGTCATTCAATGATTTGCAAACAGGTGTCCCTTTATGGCCTTTGCAATGCGGGGATCGCGAACTTGGCCTGTTTTCTGACGGGTACTCCCGTCCCTTTGATTCGTCTGGCATTTCATGTACTTTCGAATGGAAGTTATGTGGTGCTAAACAATCAAAATTATTATGGTATCAAGCCAGGAATTGCCTTCACAATTTCTGTCTCTAAGATCATAACATGTTTTATTTTCCACCCCCCCACACAAGAGTTAAGAGTAGCAGAAATGTGGCCTCACATTAATACTACTATTGTAATTTATGAAAAGCTGAGCAGACTAAAGGCGCTACTGTTCCAGAAACAAGTTGTATTGACATTGACGTATGCTCTCCAGATAGCAAGATCATCAGCCGAGATACAATCCCTATTAAATACCAACTTCCCCAAGTACTTTGGAGAGCTGGTATCCAGATTATTCAAAGCTTCAAGCACTACAGTGATTGTCCATTTCTTTAGGCTGTAGGGTCTGGATTTGTATCCATCTTCCAGACTGTCTTAGGAGACATTCCATCGGCCATCCATTCACTCTATTGCAGTGTGTTTGGGGGCTTCCCTGTGACTTTGATCGGTGGGACACTACTGCTTTTGTTCCTGAATCTCAGTGGTTGTGCCTTCCCAGCTATGTGGAGTGATGGAGCTACTACCACCAGCCAAGCTGTGCCATGATCGCATGGTACAGTTCTTTGGGGCTCCATTGCTGGAAGAATTGGAGCATAATTGCCAGTCCTATGGTGTGTGCAACCTGTCTTTCATTGCACCTGGTGCCTGTTTGAACACCTACCTTTGGTGTGCCTTGCTGTTCTGCCAGTGCCTCCTGTGGACAAGGAGCTGCTGATGTTCCAGATGAGGGTTCATTCACGGTTGTGGTTTGTGAGACTAAGGCTGACTCACAAGGCCACTTATGAACTGCCCTTGGTGGACTGTCTGGCTCCTTTGGGCACTTTGGATGGTGCTGCCATCGCAGGAGATCCTGCATCTGAGACTGTTGCTCACTACTGCTCAGTGGAACCGTCTACCAATCCTGTCATCGATCTAACATCCGACGATGTGGCTTCTTTCTTGAATGCCTTTCCTTTTGATGGCTGTGAAGGCATTCTTAAAAATCATGATTATGAATTTGAACATTGGCCTATTCTAAAGTTAAAAGTTTGCCAACATTGCCTTTAATGTTGGCCTGCTGTGCTTGTCATGGTCGACCTTGTGTCACTTTGTATGTTTTAGCTATTTTTAACTAGTTTTTAATTAGGTTTTAGTTGTATTTTAATATGATTTTAGCTTGTTTTTAGTTCAGAGCATTTTAGCTGGGGTTCATTAGCTTTCTCTTGTTGTATAGCCATTTTAACTATAGTTTTATACACCTTGGGGCATATTTATACTCCGTTTGCGCCGAAAATGTGTCGTTTTTTTTTTACGCAATTTCGACGCAAAACTAACTCCATATTTATACTTTGGCGTTAGACGCGTCTAGCGCCAAAGTCCATGGAGTTAGCGTCATTTTTTTGCGTGAACACCTTCCTTGCGTTAATGAGATGCAAGGTAGGCGTTCCCGTCTTAAAAAATGACTCCCAGGCATGTGCGTGGTATTTATACTCCCGGGCAAAAATCACGCCCGGGAGTGGGCGGGGCAAAAAACCCCGCATTTGCGCCTCTTTTTAACACCTGGGTCAGGGCAGGCGTTAAGGGACCTGTGGGCTCAGAATGAGCCCAGAGGTGCCCTCCCCTGCCCCCAGGGACACCCCCTGCCACCCTTGCCCACCCCAGGAGGACACCCAAGGATGGAGGGACCCATCCCAGGGAAGAAAAGGTAAGTTCAGGTAAGTATTTATTTTATTTTTGTTGTGGCATAGGGGGGCCTGATTTGTGCCCCCCTACATGCCACTATGCCCAATGACCATGCCCTGGGGACAGAAGTCCCCTGGGCATGGCCATTGGGCAAGGGGGCATGACTCCTGTCTTTGCTAAGACAGGAGTCATGTTAATGGGGGATGGGCGTCGTAAAAAAATGGCGCAAATCAGGTTAAGGTGATTTTTTGGACTCAACCTGGCTTGCCCCATTTTGAGAAGCCCATACGCCATTTTCCCCTACGCCGGCGCTGCCTGGTGTACGTGGTTTTTCTTCACGCACACCAGGCAGCGCCGGTCGGCTAACGCCGGCTAACGCCATTCTATAAATACGGCGCCCGCATGGCGCTTCAGAATGGCGTTAGACGGCGCTAATTTTTTTTACGCTAAACTGCGTTAGCGCAGTTTAGCGTCAAAAAGTATAAATATGGCCCCTTATTTTAGCAAACTAGGCCTGCCGCTGTGCACTTTAACCTAGATTTGTTTCATTCTAGCTTCGTTATATTATTTTAACAATAGCCATATTTGGGGTCTTGTTTTATTTTCTCTATCTGGCTGTTCTGCGCCTAGGTCAGCACAATGTTTTTAAACAAGGCATTTCTTTCACTCTGTGCTTTTCTCAAGGCTGTAGTAAGATAGGTTGCTGGCAAAAGTGGTACGCTTTGTCTCCAATGTTCACAGAAACATACACACTATTACGTGGGAATCTTTTGGAACATCAGCTGTTTTATTATAAAAACACTACTTTGACCCATGTACATGAGAGGGAGATTCCAGCCAGATGACCACTTCTGTATGCTGATTGCTGAGTGCTTAGCTGCAGCTGCTTATGTAGACTACAGGCCTCTTGCTCAGGGGGAACCTGAAGGGCAGAATTAGAGCTTAACATGCTGTGCTCTAACATAGTCTAGGTAGGAATATTCTTAAAATCCGTATTGACAACATGGTAGCGTTATTTTTGTGTTTTACTCTCCTTGTCACAATTTTAATCCTGTCATGCTTCATCGTCCTAGTTATTGCAATACATGCTTTATTATCTAAGATGCAGGTGCTTCAATAAAACCTTATTGAACTATATTCTGCCTCCGATTGTCCTCGTATACGTGAGACTAATGTAAATGAGAGAAATGGATGAGATCTCAGTGACCGTGAATTCCTTGAGGAGTAAATTGTGTCATGCGTCCGGTTGCCCAATCATCCCTGCTCTTGGGTGGAGATGAGGTACTGCTAGTTTGTTGGAACAAAACCCGGATTAGGCCGACAGGTGTCACCTGGTGTGGGTTCAGACTCAGTCCACCGCGATACAAGTGATTCTGCCTCCCGAATCCAGTAGTCTCATTAGGATAATGAGAACCTATGCAACACTCTGACGTTATCATTATGGTGTCATACTTGCTCCGGCAATAGGGAGGGTGTAGTGGATCGTATTTAGCTTTATTGGGAATCAGGAGTTAGCTTAGCCTTCTGGCTTGCAGGCCTGTGCTCCCATCACCCAGTGACTTTTAACCTACTTAGTTTTCTCTGTTTTAGCACATTTATTTAATTCATTCTTCCAAGATTGCTGCCATGTTTATAGTTAGGAAGATGTTTTAGTTTCACGTTATCAGTGCCATTCTGTAAAGGTGTCACTATCAGCGTCAAAGATAAATGAGATACGTAGGTTGTCACATTATGTACTTTCCCACTTTCTTGTGCCAGTAACATAATGTACCTTTTCAGGGAGTTCTTAATTTAATTGCTGCCCCAAGAATGTCTTTTTTTCTTTTGTTTGTGAACATACCTTGTTAGGGGTCCTACCAGATCTGTATCAATATATCTCACACAGACAAGATAATCAGAGGGATTCCTACCAGATGCCATCAACGCTATCTATGCTATACGTCGCCTTAATGCTGACCCAGTCTTTGTGTCCCCATGGAGTCTGATCTAGAGACCTCATTCCAAGGTAATGAGGGTTGGGGGGTTCTTCTAATGGTACTGGCAGATTAGGTTTAACACACCTAGCTTTAGGTTTGAGATTAGTTTCATCATGCTAGGGTATTAAGGTCTATTTCACATCTATTTCACATTTCATGTTATTGCAAGATTGGTGGGTGTCTTTGACTCTCATTTCTACCATTCTGTTTCTTGCATTGTTCATTATCCTAACCATTGCAACCCATGCAACTTATCGTAGATTGCAGTCTTGTTAGTAAAAATGATTAAAAACTTCACTGGATATCCTTCATTGTGTGTATGATTGAGACATGTTATTCATATGAAAAAGGGGTAATCTCTGTTTAACTGCAACCTCCCTTAGATGTCACGCTCTTGAGTCCATGCGCGAAGGCTGCCACAAATCACCTTTTACTGTTTGGGTTTTTGGTGAGGTACTGCTTGCGAGCCAGGAGGGATGGGACAATGTTTGCGACTTGTTGTCGGGCTGGCCTAGTCGCCTTCAAACATAAGTACTGTCATCCTTAAACCAGCAGTCTTGCATAGGATGAGAGTTAAACTACGACATGGCGCCACCAATGATGGTGTTTAGGAAATGAAAGTATATTAGCCACACCAAACCACGGGCTATCAGCACAGAGCACCAGGCACCTGTAAAACTCTAGATTCTGCTGACATCTTCAACTAGCAGGTGGAAGCAAGGGATTCTTCAAAGCAGAGAGGTTGTCCGGTCACCCACCAAACACTAAGGGGGTCATTCCGACCCTGGCGGTCCATGACCGCCAGGGCGGAGGGCAGCGGAAGCACCGCCAACAGGCTGGCGGTGCTTCCTGGGCGATTCTGATCGCGGCGGTAAAGCCGCGGTCAGAAAAGGGGAGCCGGCGGTTTCCCGCCGGTTTCCCGCTGGCCCAGGGAATCCGCCATGGCGGCGCTGCTTGCAGCACCGCCATGGGGATTCCGACCCCCTTCCCGCCAGCCTGTATTTTATGTACTTCCCTCCCTCTTGGAATATAGTGAGCAGAGAACATTCAAGTCAATCCCGGTTCTTATGTTATGCAGACAGGAGGTAAAGATATGATCCCTTTTGCAGGGGTGCAATCATGACACCATTCCTGCAGCTCCTTGTCATGTATAATGTAGGGTTGAGTGCAACATTCCAGACCCCATCTATCATCACTCTCACAGAGCCACAGCTTTTGAGTACTCTCATAGTAGAGTAAAAAAATATGAATAATCTGCTCATTTTGGAGAAGGGCATGGGTTTGTTGCTTATTATTGTGTAAATAATGTATGTATCTGGAAATTTTGACTTTAGCGACGATGCACCTTCCTTCTACTTCGGACCATTATGATGTAATGAAAAGGGCAGATTCTTATGCAGCAGTATTGAAACATCTTGTTTCTAGGAGTTGATGTCTCTTCAACTATGATGATATACTTGCAGTGATAACCTGACCATATCAATCGGTTTGCAGTGTTTCGCTTTCTGCAGGAGTAAGGTAGGTCTCCTGTAGGAGAGCCATGTCTGGGTTCAGATTGTCGAGGTAAGTAACTATTTTCTTTCGCTGAACGAGATATGTCACTCCATTGATGTTGAGGAACACTATTTTCAATGGTCTCTGCACTCGTAAATACATCTGTCCTTGGGGGCTGAGGAGAGGTCACACTTAGAAGGTTTTAGGTATCCCATTACTGGAGAGTAGAAACTGGCAAGGACAGTAGAGTAGCCTAAGGAGTATTAGTTCACCCAAGCAGCCCTACCTATAGTCCTTTATCACTTATTAATACTGATGCAAAAATCTTAGCTAAGGTCTTGGCAGTTCGATTGAACAAAGTAATCATATTTTTGATCGACCCCTCCTAAGGGGCTTCGTACCAAGATCTTCTTTGATTAACCACTTGCACCCATTTATTTTATGTACTTCGGCAGGTAAAATACTATCCTGAGGATAAAGCTCTTCTTTCCCTAGACAAGAAAAAGGCTTTGGAATGGACTGAGTTTGGTTACCTGTTCTGGACGATGGAACAGATGGCCATTATTGACCAAGGGAATGCTCTATAATCTCACTGGATCATTTAGTTGTTGGGCTTTACCTTTCCATAATTTCAAATAAATTGGAAAATCAGACAAGGCTGCTCCTGTTACCTTTACAAATCTGGAGCCCCTGATGTTTTACATCTAATCCAATGAACACTTGACAGGGATTGCAACACCGGCAGAACACATAAAATTCTTATACTAGACAGGCAATATCCTTCTGCCTCGGTCCCATCCCTCAGAGTCAGTCTCATCACTGATGGCTCAGCTGAACTGATTCTCCAAATTCTCAGACTAAAAAATTAATAGGTCCAAATGCAAAGTCCTACCACTAATCCCTACTGGTACCACAAAAGCAGCTCTCAGGGACTTATCATTCAAATGGCTACACAGTAGACCTAAATATCTGGGGATTTTTATTAACCAGGCATTGTAGGGCATGGTAAGAGACAATGTTTTACCAGTTATTGACAAATTTATGAGAGACTTTCATAAATGGACCAATCTGAACCTCTCCCTCTGGGGGATAGTCCAGAGTGTCACAGTGTACACAATACCCAAATTCAGTGATGTCTTTGGCATGATACCTCTCCTAATACCCGCATTCCTTCTCAAAGACAGAATACATACCAGCCTCCATTCTGATGGGAGGCGAAATTAAAGGTAACTAACACATCTATCACAAATCCCACACGATGTCTCAGACATCCCCATTCTTCCACTGGAAGTCTCTAGAAGGCTCACCACTGCATTAGGTGTTGCAAGATTAGGCATCCTTAAGTATTGGAAAAAAACAAGATACAAAGGTTCTGAAGGAGGTTGAAAATCATGTATGAGATGGCATTACTTGAAAAAATGATCTATAATTGTAATGATAAACTGCTAGCACTTGAGAACCTATAGGGTCTCCTTAGTAGTGACTGATGCCAAAGTTTGAGACATCTAGCTTATGAATAGTACTGTGCCCACTTGTGTGGGCTACACACCCAATAGTAGTTGATTATCACTGCTACCTCTCCTAATTGTTCATTAAGTATAATTTGATTGTTATGCCTTTCTGACTTGGGGGCATATATACACTCCATTTGCGCCAAATTTCTGTAAATTTGTCACAAAACTAACTCCATATTTATATGTTAACGCTAGACACGTCTAGCGGCAAAATATCGGAGTTAGCACCATTTTTTGGATGCACGAACCTACCTTGCGTCAATGAGATGCAAGGTAGGCTTTTTCATCTAAAACATGGTGCTATCCCCATAGCCCCATATTTATCCCCCCATGCTAAAATGATGCACGGGTGGGAGGAGAGGCTAAATAATGGTGCAAAGCTTCCTTTGCAACATTATTTAACGCTCCGGTCAGACCAGGCGTTAGGGAACCTGTGGACCCATTTCCATGGTTAAACACCATGGTATCTGTGCACAGGTGCCCTCTCCAAGCCCCAGAAACACTCCCACCAACACTAGAGGGCAGCACAGGATGGGGGATCCCATCCCAGGTAAGTAGGGTAAGTATTGGTAAATATTTTTTTAAATATTTAGTGCCATCGGGGGCCTAACTTGGGGCCCACTGCATGGTACAGGGTGCAATAGCCATGCCCAGGGGGCACTTGTCACCTGTGCTGGCAATTGGGGTGGTGAGTATGACTCCTGTCTTTTCTAAGGCAGGAGTCATTCTTTTGGTGGTTGTGCGCCAGGAAATGGTAGTAGTCTGGTTAGAGGCATTTTTTTGCCTCCAACCAAGCTAGCGTCATTTTCTGAGGCACAACCTCCTCCTTCCTTACTGCCACCACACCCAGCTAGCGTCTTTCTTGAAGACGCTAGCCCAAGTTTATTGCTGGCTTGCACCATTCAATAAATACGGGGCCCGGCTATCATTGTTAAATGAGGCAAGCCAGTACTAAACTTTTTGCAGCAAAACTGCGTTAGCGCAGTTTTGCAGCAAAAAGCATACATTTGGTGATGGTCCCTATCAATAAGAGCACAGCCAAGTCATCATAGTAACAGACTTCTTGGGACCTGCTAACTTGAAGCAAAAGCAGTTTTGCTCGTGGCTGCAGAAGAGAGACATTAAATATGAGTTATGGAAACAGTTACCATGATATTTATGCTCTGAGGCCGTATGGCAGATTACAATGAACCATGAGTGCTAGAGGCATTTTCGGATGAACTAGATGACATTACTATGGATACTGAGCAGGGATGAACTGCCATTTTGCTTCCACTGCTGGAGAAATACAACCAAACCAAACTACAGGATCAAGAGAAATGTCAATGCTGGGAATCAGTGACACAAATGTTCGTAAGGTGACAAACCAAAATCCTAGAACACTTCAAAGCAGAAGGACAAATCGAGATCCCGCTCAAGAACTGAATGGGATACCACTGTAGACCTGGCCCCTGCATTCTCATAAAGTATGTGTGTTAAACCATTTCTATTCAAGGATTGATGGATCCTCAGCAAAAATCTGAGAGTCAATGGGATAGGGGATTAAACATAGGCGACAGCCACATGCAGCAGTTGAGTTGATCCCCAGTCTGCCCACAAATGTTCTTAAATGTACGGTGCACAGGCTTGATGGCTCCACCATATGTCGCTGTTTCTCTCTTTTCCCTAAACACTGCTTTATACCCTCTCAGCTTCACACTGAAGTTCAAAGTCTATTGATGAAATGTTTGGATTGATCAAATAATGTGTCCAGTCAAGAAGAGAGGCTGACAAGGAGTCCATCATGTCTGCACACACACATCCAACTGGATGCACTTGCATGCACAATACATGAAGGGTGTGATATTTGATGTTGTTCATTGAGGATTCCAGATTTTTTGTAGGATACATTCTGGGAAGATGAGAATGCAGCAAGTTTTGGAGTCCAAAGGGATTTTTGGGTAACAAATTGAAAAGGACAGAGTGACAACTTGTGATGGTGCACATTGGGCTCAGTGCAGTTCCATCCCAATGAGCCTGCAAAGATATGGTCGGTGTCAGGAGCAATTCAATAATTTGTACTTGTGATAAACTAACTTAAACAAGATGTGGGTCTGTTGACAAGTCAAAAACACTTCACAAAAAAAGACTGGGCCCTTGAATGGACGTATTGTGACAAGCATGACTCATAAGTATAGGCATTTAAGTTGGTGGTTAAATGTGATGTTTGAGATTGGGCACCATTTCATATGTGACATTACTTCTGTATCCTCGCATAGGCTGAATTTGTGCTGTTATAGAGAGTAGATCTTGCTTATCAATGGCTTTAAGTGCACATTGTTTAAAACAGACTGACGTTAATGGAATTATCCTGATGTATATAAATAATGCAATTAAAAAAATTGTGGGTTTTGGGACATCAAAAAGACAAGTCACAATCCTCAGTTTGAGATTCAATGCAATTTGTAAGAAGAGAGCGCGAAAGGGATGCACTGGCCCCCTTATTTCAAATAACAAATCTGTGTATCCGTTCTTTGTGATTGCTGCTGTGGTAACAAACCATTTAAGACATTGCATTCAAAAGATAATAATGTCCATTAACAAAACAGAAGCTGGCCGTCAGTTACAGCTTCCACTCTGTCATTCTCACAGGATAAGACAGTGGCCAGGGAAGCAATACATGCTCTCCCAAAGTCATACACTAAATACTGAGGCCCAAATGTATGCTTTTTGCTGCAAAACTGCGCTAACGCAGTTTTGCGGCAAAAGGTTTAGTGCTGGCTTGCCTCATTTGACAATGATAGCCAGGCCCTGTATTTATTGAATGGTGCAAGCCAGCACTAAACTCGGGCTAGCGTCTTCAAGAAAGACGCTAGCTGGGTGTGGTGGCAGTAAGGAAGGAGGAGGTTGTGCCTCAGAAAATGACGCTAGCCTGGTTAGAGGCAAAAAAATGCCTCTAACCAGACTACTGCCATTTCCAGGCGCACAACCACCAAAAGAATGACTCCTGCCTTAGAAAAGACAGGAGTCATACCCATTACCCCAATTGCCAGCACAGGTGCAAGTGCCCCCTGGGCATGGCTATTGCACCCTGTGCCATGCAGTGGGCCCCAAGTTAGGCTCCCGAAGGCACTAAATAATTAAACAAATACTTACCAATTCTTACCCTACTTACCTGGGATGGGGTCCCCCATCCTGTGCTGTCCCTCTAGTGTTGGTGGGAGTGTTGCTGGGGTTTGGAGACGGCACCTGTGCACAGATACCATGGTGTGTAACCATGGAAATGGGTCCACAAGTTCTCTAATGCCTGGTCTGACCCAAGCGTTAAATAATGTTGCAAAGGAAGCTTTGCACCATTATTTAGCCCCTCCTCCCACCCGTGCATCATTTTAGCATGGAGGGATAAATATGGGGCTATTGGGATAGCACCATGTTTTAGATGAGAAAGCCTACCTTGCATCTCATTGATGCAAGGTAGGTTCATGCATCCAAAAAATGGTGCTGACTCCAATATTTTGACGCTAGATGTGTCTAGTGTCAACATATAAATATGAAGTTAAGTTTGCACCAAATTTGCTTACAAAAGAATTACACAAATTCAGCGTAAACAGAGTATAAACATGCCCCTGAGTTTATTGTTTTGTTTGGCACACGTGTCCCTTTATAGACAGGGGTTAAAAACATAAATAAATAGGCCTTCTGTGAATACGAGTGCAAGGATGCGGTCTGCCGACCCTCCCAGGCCTCTAACCATGTATTCACAGTCCATTCCACGTCAATATTAATTAATGAAGCAGGATAATGCAAATATTAATGAATGGTCATTTTGCTGTCTGTCGCATTTAACATCAATCAAATCACAAAATGAAGGCTAGATCACAAAGGAGTCGCTGTACAAAAAAGAAAATGGTTCCAGCCCAGCCTTTGGTACAATTGGTATCAATGTTTCAAATGTAATGTAAAACAGCCCATACAACCATACTAGCATTGCTAATAAAACTCCACAGCAACAGAAAGTTTTCAAGGCATGGACAAAATGGACAAATACCCAGGGCCCCCACCTTCCGAGAGGCCCGCTCTCTTCAGGTCTCTCTCTGCTTCAACCTAGCTCTCTTTCTCTAGAAATATCTGCCTCTAATTTTCCTACATTCAACCTAACCCTAACTGCCTACTCTACATTTCTCCCTACCTCTCTTTCTCCACATCAACAATTTCTGACTCAGTCAGTCAGTCAGTCAGTCAAAATAACTATTCCAACATCCTAGGGATTCTATGGGTACCCAGAGTTTGTGGGTTCCCCTTAAGGAGACCAAGAAATTAGCCAAAATACAGCAAAAACTTCATTTTTGTAAAAATAAAATGAAAAAAGGGCAGCAGAAGAAGGCTTGTGGTATTTTCCCTGAAAATGGCATCAACAAAGGGTTTGCGGTGCTAAAATCACCATCTTCCCAGCTTTCAGGAACAGGCAGACTTGAATCAGAAAACTAAATTTTTCAACACAATTTGAATGTTACTGAGACATACCCCATTTATACTATTTGTTTGTGCTTTCAGCCTCCTCCAGTTAGTGACAGAAATGGGTGTGTAACCAATGCTGGTTCCCGGAAAGCTAAACATTTCAGAAAAATAACAAAATTATGAATTCAGCAAGGGGTCATTTGTGTAGATACTTCAAGGTTTTCCTATCTCAGCCATTTTTCTCCACGTTTTACTCTGTAACTATTTCCTGATATGTCAGATTTTTTAAATCAATCTATCGTTAAGTCTGCTGGACTCTTTTGGTTGTGGGGATATATAGGGCTTGTAGGTTCATCAAGAACCCTAGGTACCCAGAGCCAAAAAAAGGAGTTGCACCTTGCAGTGGGTTTTCATTCTACACCGGGTATACAGCAATTCATTTGCTGAAATATAAGGAGTGAAAAATAGGTATAAAGAAAACCTCTGTATTTCCAAAATGGGCACAAGGTAAGGTGTTGAGAAGCAGTGTTTATTTGTACATCTCTGAATTCCCGGGTGCCCATACTAGCATGTGAATTACGGGGCATTTCTCAAATAGTCGTCTTTTTTACACACTGTCTTACATTTGGAAGGAAAAAAATGCAGAGAAAGTCAAGGGGCAATAACACTTGTTTTGCTATTCTGTGTTTCCCCAAGTCTCCTGATACAAATGGTACCTCACTTGCGTGGGCAGGCCTAATGCCTGCGACAGGAAACGCAACATGGACACATCACATTTTCCCAAAGAAAACAGAGCTGGTTTTTGCAAAGTGACTAGCTGTGGATTTTGGCCTCTAGCTCAGCCGGCACCTAGGGAAACCTACCAAACCTGTGCATTTTTGAAAACTAGACACCTAGGGGAAAACAGGATTGGGTAACTTGTGGGGCTCTCACCAGGTTCTGTTACCCAGAATCCTTTGCAAACCTCAAAATTTGGCCAAAAAACACTTTTTCCCCACATTTCGGTGACAGAAAGGTCTGGAATCTGAGAGGAGCCACAAATTTCCTTCTACCGAGCGTTCCCCAAAGTCTCCTGATAAAAATGGTACCTCACTTGTGTTGGTAAGCCTAGTGCCCACGAAAGGAAATGCCCCAAAACACTATGTGGACTCATCAAAATTATCAAATATAAACTACCTGTTTTTGCGGGGGGAGGCACCTGCGTTTTTGGTCCTGGGCTTAGCAGCCATGTAGGGAAACCTACCAAACCCAAACATTTCTGGAAACTAGACACCTGCGGGAGGTGGGACTTGCGTGGATACCCCAATGTTTTCTTACCCAGAATTCTCGGCAAACCTCAAATTTAGCTAAAAAAATCACATTTTCCCACATTTCTGTGTGGGATCACCGCACTGGGACAAATTTCCCACCACCCAACATTCCTCTCAGTCTCCTGGTAAAAATGATACATCACTTGTGTAGGTGGGCCACAAGAGCCAAAAACATGCCAAAATTGAGGGGGAACCAAAGTGGGTCCAAAAGGGCAGTTTGAAAAAAACATTTTTAGGCTGGCAAGTGGGGCACAATTTTTATTGGTATAGATGTGACAATGCTGGGTGGTAGGAATTTTGTGGATTTCTGCAGATTCCGGAAGGTTTCATCAAAAAAATTTGGGAAAATTTTTGATTTCCAGCAAAGTTGGAGGTTTGCAGGGCATTGTGGGTAAGGAAATGGTGCAGGGTGCATGTGAAGCACACCACCCTGAACTCACGCAGATGTTTATCTTTCATATGTGTCTAGGTCTTGTGGATTTTTCTACATGGCAGCGTCCCAAAGTCCAAAAAGTGCAGCCCTCACCATTCCAAGTGGGACGATTTTGAGAGTTAGATGCTGTCATGGCCCAAATGTAAAACCAAAATCTAAAATAATGAAATGTCCTCTTGCTTGCAATGGGATAAGTTGTTTTAGTGTGCAGGGGAGAGCTGAAAGACTATTACCTCTCTTCAGTTGGGGTGGTGGCAGAACCATGCCCATACTGGTTGGTAGCCACCACCCCCCTTTTTTTTTTCTATTCCCTGGCATCTAGTAGGCTTTCTGCCCCCCCACCCCCCAGGGAGTGGATTGGGGGTAATTGCCCAATCTGCCCACTGATGGGCAGAACAACTTGGGTCCCATTTATTTGGGGTGGGGGTATGGCCATGCCCCAAACCTCTTTTAAAAAAAAAAAAAAAACCCTGGTCTCTGGTGGGCTTTCTCACTCTATCTTCCACCTTCAATAAAATGCTTATTCCTCTTTAACTCCCTCTGTACTTCTGCCTACCTCCGTGCAACTTACTTCCATCTTAATATCTAGTTTGCTTCTCCCCTCTCCATCTCACCTTTCTCTACTTCACCTCTCTTTAACTTTCTAAATTGTTGTATCTCAAGTATCTCTACTTTACCAATCACTGAATCCTTCCCCTTATTGCTATCTCACTTCACTAATTCCCCTTTTCTCTGACTACAGGCCTGATTTAGAGTTTGAAGGGCAGGTTACTCTGTCACAAACGTGATGGGTATGCCATCTGCTGTACTACAATTCCATAGGATATAAGAGGATTTTAATACAGCAGAATGGATATCACATTTGTGATGCAGTAATCTCATCCTCCAAACTCTAAATCAGGGCCAACATCTGTATAACATCTCTCTCTATCACCATTGACAGCCTTCTCTGTCTCACATATTGTTATCACATATATCTCTCATTATTTTGCCTCTCTTCTTCTACCTCATCCCTCTGTATACACCAACAATGCACATACTGCATCTCACTATCACTACTCTCTTCCTTCGGTCCCTATTGCAGTACATCTCTCTCTCCTTCTTCCTCAATCTGTCTCTCATGACCTCACTTGGGGGCATATTTATACTTGTTTTGCACCAAATTTGCTTCTTTGTTTTTATGCAAATTCAGTGCAAAACTATCACCATAGTTGTACTTTGGCACTAGACCCATCTAGTGCCAAATTTATGGAGTTATAGTCATTTTTTGGACGTCGATACCTACTTTGCATCAATGAGATGCAAAGTAGGCGTGTCATATTTATCCCCCATGCTAAAATCATGCACAGGGGGGAGGAGCGGTGAATAATGGTGCAAAGCTTGCTTTGCACCATTATTTAATGCCTGGGTCAGGGCAGGCGTTAGAGGACCTGTGGGCCTCTTTCCCTGGGGGAACACCAGTGAATAAGCCCACAGGTGCCCTCCCCAGGCTCTAGGGACACCCCCACCCATACCAGAGGCACAGCGGAGGATGCGGGACCCCATCCCAGGTAAGTATAGTTAAGTACAGGTAAGTGTTTTCTTTTATTTTTTTTAAATGCCATTGGGGGCCCTGAAGTGGGTCCCCCTACATGGCACTGGGTGCAATGGCCATGCCCAGGGGACCCTGGTCCCCTTTGCTGGCCATTGGGGTGGAGGGCATGAGTCCTCTCTTTTTTAAGGCAGGAGTCATGTGGTATGGATGGTTTTGCGTCAGAAAATGACACTAGGCTGGTTACAGTCATTTTTATTTTACTCTAACCTGCCTAACGTAATTTTTTGGTGCAAAACCTCCTTCTTCCATACCACCTGCCCCACCCGGCTAACTTCACTTTTTTTACACTAGCCTACCCTTTGCACTGGCTTGCACCATTCCATAAATGTGGTGCCCAGCTGGTGCAAAAAAATGGTGCAAGCTGGTGCTAAACTTTTTGGTGCAAAATTGCGGTGCAGTTTTGCACCAAAAAGTATAAATCAAGGCCTGGGTGCCTAGTTCTACCTCTCTACCCTTTCTCTCTCCTCAATCTCTCTCTACCTAACCCCTCTCTATGGCGGGCATTCTGACTTTAGCGGGCGGCGGAGGCCGCCCGCCAAAGTCCCGCCGTCAGAATACCGCTGCGCGGTCTGAAGACCGCCGCGGTTATTCTGAGTTTCCCGCTGGGCTGGCGGGCGACCGCCAGAAGGCCGCCCGCCAGCCCAGCGGGAAACCCCCTTCCATGAGGATGCCGGCTCCGAATGGAGCCGGCGGAGTGGAAGGGGTGCGACGGGTGCAGTTGCACCCGTCGCGATTTTCAGTGTCTGCTTGGCAGACACTGAAAATCTTGGTGGGGCCCTGTTAGGGGGCCCCTGCAGTGCCCATGCCATTGGCATGGGCACTGCAGGGGCCCCCAGGGGCCCCGCGACACCCGTTACCACCAGCCAGGTTCTGGCGGTCAAAACCGCCAGAACCAGGCTGGCGGTAAGGGGGTCGGAATCCCCATGGCGGCGCTGCCTGCAGCGCCGCCATGGAGGATTCCCATGGTCAGCGGGAAACCGGCGGGACACCACCGGTTTCCCGCTTCTGACCGCGGCTGTACCGCCGCGGTCAGAATGCCCATGGGAGCACCGCCAGCCTGTTGGCGGTGCTCCCGCGGTCGTTGGCCCTGGCGGTGCATGACCGCCAGGGTCAGAATGACCCCCTATGTCCCTTGTTGCTTTATTTTCTTTTTACTTCCCTATATCTCACCCTCATCTGCCTCATTTCTCTCTCAGCCTCACCTACTTTTTACCTCATCTTTATATTTCTCTCTACATCTCTGTAACTCAAATCTCTTTCTACCTTTATCTCAAACTTTTCTTTACCTCAGTACTCTCTACCTTATGTCTCTCCGTAACTATCTCCTGCCCCTGCCCATTTCTCTTACTAAGAGCAGGTCATTGTTCCACCAGAAGAGGAAAGGGACAAGGCAGGGTAAGTTAATTAAGGCAAAAATTAACAGATTTCACCTGGAGAAATTGAAAATATCTGTGATCAGTGTGTTAGTTTTCCATGCAGCAGTGAGAATGTCATTTGTGAAGGTGTTGGGTTAATTGCGTTTAAGAATATACATCAAATAAAACTACAAATTCAAGCATTAAGGGGCATATTTATACTTGGTTTGCGCTGTGTTAGTGTCATATTTTTTGATGCTAAAATGGTGCAAACTTTAACTCCATATTTATATTTTGATGCTAGACCTGTCTAGCGTCAAAATATTGAAGTTTGTGTAATTTTTGGGAAACGTGAACCCACCTTGCGTCAATAAGATGCAAGGTAGGTATTCCCGACTAAAAAATGACGCTATAGCCATAGTGCCATATTTATCCCCCCATGCTCAAATTACGCACAGGTGGGAGGCAGACCCAAATAATGACTTTAAGCTTGCTTAACGTTATTATTGAACGCCTGGGCAAGACCAGGCATTAAGGCACCTGGGGGCCCATTTCCATGGCCAAACACCATGGAATGGCCCTCAGGTGCCCACTCCAAGCCCCAGGAACACCCACCCACACCAGAGGGACACCAGAGGATGGGGGACCCCATTCTAGGTAAGTATGGCAAGTATGTGTAAGTATTATAGTATATTTTTTTTTAAGTGACCTTGGGGGCACCAACATGGGCCCTCCTACATGGCACTGGGTGCAATGGCCATGCCCAGGGGACGCTGGTTCCCTGTGCTGGCCATTGGGGTGGTGGGTATGACTTCTGTCTTTGCAAAGACAGAAGTCAAGTTTTTGGATGGTTGTACGTCTGGAAATGATGCACGGCTGGTTAGCAGCATTTTTCTTGCCTCTAACCAGCCTCGCATCATTTTTTGAGGCAAAAACCCCTTCACCCCTACCACCACCCCACCCGGCTAACATCTTTTTTTTTACAATAGCCCAGTCTTAGCTCCGGCTTGTAGCATTCCATAAATTTGGCACCCTGCTGGTGCTTTGGAATGATGCAAGCCAGCGGTAAACTTTTTGATGCAAAACTGCGTTAGCTCAGTTTTGCACCAAAAAGTATAAATATGCGCCTAAGTGCATTTGTATTATCATTATATGGTTGATGCATCACAGCTACCAAAGACAGCTGTACATTCTAAATTAATTATGTGTATGGTAAATTCTGCAATTTTGGTAACACGCTCCCATTTTATGACACAAGAGGATAAATTAATGCAGGCAGCCACTAGCTATGCATCGATCTAATATATGTAAAGTACTCAATATTTGATTCGATGTTTCTTCGTATGTCTGGTATTCCACGGCATGCAGATATTCAGTAAGGAAGCTTATTTGTGAGGTGTGGCTGACACTGTGATCGTGCACATGGATATGTTTGTGTAAAAATAGACAAAGTTAAAGAGATTAGGTCATTCCAAAGGTAACACCATCCCATCAGTTGTTAACTTTTAGATCTCCCTTAATAAATGGGCTTGTGGTGATGTATGGTGAAAAAGGGGAAGAAAAGATGACAGGATCTATTTTGACATTTTAGATTTCCAAAATAATGCGTGAATCATTTGTTATCTCCAGTTTCCTCTGATGTACTGTTAACATGTTTAAACCCGGCGATTGTAAAAGGTCTTCCCAAAACGAGGTCAAGTAGCATATGGTTGCAGTCCTTCTAGCATATTCATATCTCCCATGAGAACATCAAGAGGAAGGTAAATTCTGAAGTACATATGTTCTTTAATCATTGTTCTTTCATGTGAATAGGAAGGTTGTGGGAGCTTCGATTGTTATTTTAGGGCATACTTGTTTTTCTTTTGGATTATTTCATCAGCATGCTACCTCACACACATCTTTGGTCTCAGTGGGCCTTTGGACAGCTGCAATGCAGTAAAACGTGGGTTCCATTATTGTGAATTTACCATAAAATTAATTTGGGGGTCACAGTTGATGAATGAGCATACAGGTAGCAAGTGACTCACAATGGAAAACCCAGGCTGGTGTATGCCTATTACTTAAACAATATTGCTACTGTCTATTCCCCCTTACCTTAAAAGACCGAAACGTATCTTTCTATAAATTATTAAAATATACTCCGGTCCACTAAACACCTACCATGTCAACACTATTATTTCCTTGCTACAGTGGGAGAAACAGGATGGGTTTACACTGAATTCCACGTAAGATAGTGCTGTTGAAAGTTAAACAAAGTCGAGATCTACACAGAAAAATAAATGGTGCGTTGCAATGATCACTTAAATATTTGTTTTGCTTAAATAGTTGGTCTCTTTTTATGTCTGGTCTGGTAAGATTAAAAATAATTCAGTGTTGGTTGCTATTATCACAGCTTGAAATAGCTAAAATTAAGTGAGAAATGTAAAGGTATTCTGAACAGAGGTCCACAAAATACGTCCTTCACTGGCACATTTGTTTAGCATTGACAAACCTTTGAAAAACAATTGTGCAACAGAATTAAACATACAACTCAGCTATCAACCCCATGTTTAAGTTTCTCTTACCACAGGGGCCATCCTTACAAGTGGCCCAGGTAATTTACTGGGGTCTTTTTCTGGAGATACCAACACATGGGGTACTAGTTGGAAGTGGATGTCTATTGAGAAATTAGCAATTCCTCATTTCAGCCAACACATTTTCAAATAGATTTGAGCTGGTTTCAGCACCAAATTCTCCAGTTAAAAAACTGTATTGTGTTGTAATTGCATTGTAATGCTTTACTATGGGTAGCATGCTCCTCCAGAACCCTAGATTAGCGGCCAATCCAGTGTCTATTATTAGCTATTGTTTATTTTTGGTTATTGGGGTTGGTGTTTCTATGTGTTTACACAAGAGTAAAGGTTAAATTAATTAGGGTAACGTGTGATCATTAGTGTGACTTCATGCATATTGTTGGTGGGGTGAACAGATAGGCTAGAGGAGATTAAGTATTTGTAAATTTCAGGGATATGATTTCAGAGGAAATGTTTGTAATCTTTAAAATGAGGTGTGGGCAAATTGTATACATGCAGTAATCAACGGTAAGGAAGACATGAATGCTGCTTAAAGTACTTAAAGTAGGAAACACTTACTTTGGTTTCTTAATAATTAGTAGTATATTAATTGTACTTAATATTGAATTCATAATATCTTGGGTACTATTATATCAAACATTTAAGTACCAACAGCAAGTATTGTTTTTGTCATTCAACAATAATATTGAATATCGGGTTCATTGAGTTTTATGGTTTAAAATATTGTTTGTTTATTATAGTAGTGCAATTTAACTGGCATTATTATTTATTTTTAAATGTTCTTTTATTTTTTCTTGTTATTTTTGTTTTTTTTTAAATTAATTTTGTTTACATCTTTAATTGCAATAATGTGTGATTTTTAGTCTTTACAGGAGTTTTGGCTGGGTAGTTTTTTATATTCATGTTTTAAATGCATTTGAATATCTATTGAAACAGTGTTATATTTTCCTTTTTTAATTACATTTTTAAAAAATAAGGCCCTCATTCCAACATTGACGGTAAAAGCCGCTTACCACCGTGCAGAAGACCGCCAACACACCGCCGTGGCCGCGGAATTCCGCCACAGCTAATATGACCCACATCTCGGAATCCGGCAAAAGTCAGACACCCACACAAGTCTGCCACACCAAAGGTCAGTGATAAACTGGCGAAAACAAAACCTCCACCGTCACGCCAACAGAAATACGCCTACACTATCACGACACACGAATCCACGCGGCGATCTTTCATCTGCGGAATTCCATTGGCGGTACACACCGCCGTGCTCAAAATACACACACTCTTACAAAACATCCCCATATTGGACAATTCAAAATACACACACCTGAGACACATACACCCACCACTCCCACACACCCATTACAATATAAAACACACACCCATATCACCCACAAACCCCCACGGCAAAAAATTCAGAAAGAAGGCCAGAGAGTGACACCACCAGCAAGAACAACAGCATCCACAGGCACACAACACCATCACCCACACAACTTCCACGTACCTCACACAAAACACCACTACATATCACCACACTTATCACCACACACTCCACCCCACATATCACCTACACCACCCCATGGCACAGCAAAGACACCCCAGGTTCTCGGAGGAGGAGCTCAGGGTCATGGTGGAGGAAATCGTCCGGGTAGAGCCACAGCTATTCGGAGCACAGGTGCAGCACACCTCCATAGCTAGGAAGATGGAGCTATGGTGCAGAATAGTGGACAGGGTCAAAGCAGTGGGACAACACCCAAGAAATCAGGAGGACATCAGGAAGAGGTGGAACAACCTACGGGGGAAGGTGCGCTCCGTGGTCTCAAGACACCACCTGGCGGTTCAGCGGACTGGCGGTGGACCCCCACCTCCTCCCCCACAACTAACAACATGGGAGGAGCAGGTCTTGGCGATTCTGCATCCTGAGGGCCTCGCAGGAGTAGGTGGAGGAATGGACTCTGGTAAGTCAAAGCTTTACTATTACATCCCCCACCCTACCTGTATGCTATCACATACCCCCACCCTCACCCTCACCCCCAGCACCCCAACTCCTCACAAATGTCCAAACATCACAAACCACACATCCCAGCACCAAGCCCTGCATGCAACTACAAAGCATGGACACCCATCACCAAAGCATGGCCACTGCACATACCCATACCCGTTCCAAAGCCAAGTTGTGAAGCATACAGCAGGCCACAATGATCTGGCACACCTTCTTTGGTGAGTAGAATAGGGATCCACCTGTCATATGGAGACACCTGAACCTGGCCTTCAGGAGGCCGAAGGTCCGCTCAATCACCCTCCTTAGTTCACCCATGGGCCTCACTGTAGTGTTCCTCTGCCCTGGTCCTGGGATTCCTCACTGGGGTCAGTAGCCATGACAGGTTGGGGTAACCAGAGTCACCTGCAAATGGTGAGGGGCAACTGTTAGAAACACACTAACCTGGAGGGCTAACCCCAGACCCAGACAACCATTCCCACTGACTTGCTTCCAGGTGCTCACCTAATAGCCACACACAGTGCCTCTGGAGTTGACCCATCACATAAGGGATGCTGATATTCCGCAGGATGTAGGCGTCATGCACTGAGCCAGGGAACATGGCATTCACATGGGAGATGTACTGGTCTGCCAAACATACCATCTGTACAGTCATAGAATGATAACTCTTCCGGTTTCTGTACACCTGTTCACTCCTGTGGGGGGGACCAAAGCCACATGGGTACCATCAATGGCACCTATGATGTTGGGGATATGTCCCTGGGAATAGAAATCACCTTTCACTGTAGGCAAATCCTCCACCTGAGGGAAAACGATGTAGCTCTGCATGTGTTTCAGAAGGGCAGACAACACTCTGGACAATACGTTGGAAAACATAGGCTGGGACATCCCTGATGCCATGGCCACAGTTGTTTGAAAAGAGCCACTTGCAAGGAAATGGAGCACTGACAGCACCTGCACTTGAGGGGGGATTCCTGTGGGATGGCGGATTGCTGACATCAGGTCTGGCTTCAACTGGGTACACAGTTCCTGGATTGTGGCACAGTCAAACCTGTAGGTTATTATCAAATGTCGCTCCTCCATTGTCGACAGGTCTACCAACGGTCGGTACACCGGAGGATGTCGCCATCTCCTCACATGTCCTAGCGGACGGTGCCTGTGAAGGACAACAGCAAGCACAGAGTCAACAAAGTCCCAGGTATGTACCCACAGCTACACAGAACACGACACCAAATACAAAACTCTTCCTGTATGTGTGTTGAGTGTAGGCCTAGGTTTGTGTGACGCAGTAGTAAATGAAGCCATGTGGGCCCCTGAAATGGCGGCTGCCTGACCTCTAAAGTGGGACAATGGGGTGTGAGGTATCTGCACTGGCGTTGTACACCGTCGCGGTAGGCGGTCGTAGACCGCGGCGCAATGCTGCATTGGTTAACATTGGACCCTATGGGTCCCAGGAGCCAATGATGAAGTGCTCCGGCGGTGATGATACGCACCGCCGCTGACGTCACCGCCGCGGATGTGACCGCCATTTCCTATCTGTTCAATCACTCGATACCTGATCTTCGACAGGAGAAGACCTACACTGCAAGTGCTGCTGTGACCTCGGTCTGGAAGAGACAATGGCTGCTGCGTCTGGGGAAAGGGCCCCTGCCTTCACTGCTCAGGAGTTGGAGAAGCTAGTCGACGGGGTCCTCCCCCAGTACACGCTACTCTACGGTCCTCCAGACCAACAGGTAAGTACACAGGGAGCACGTTGTATGGGCTATGCTGGTTGGAGAGGGCTGGATGTCAGTAGCAAGGGGGCAGAGTTCAGCGACCATGAAGGACTGTGAATGCATGTGCCACATGGCAAGGGTAGGGATGGGGGCCACTCACTTTGATGGTGCACTTGTTAATGACTTCTCTTCTTCCCCTGTACATGTCATGTAGGTCAGCGCCCACCAGAAGAAGGACATTTGGCATGCCATCCCCAAGGACGTCCGGACCCTGGGGGTCCACCAGAGACGGGGCACCCACTGCCGTAAAAGATGGGAGGACATTCGCCACTGGATCAAGAAGACGGCGGAGGCTCACCTGGGGATGGCCTCCCAACGTGGGAGGGGTGCCCGTCGCACCATGACCCCCCTGATGTTCCGGATCCTGGCGGTGGCCTACCCTGAGTTGGATAGGCGCTTGAGGGCATCACAGCAGACACAAGGGGGTGAGTACAACATCATTCAGTGGACTTTCGCACAGTGGAGGGGTCTGGGTGGGGGAGGAGGGCTGTGGGTTTCCCTAGGCCAGGGCGAGTTAGGTAGGCTAGGCCCCTCCGTAATGCATGCCATGTGGCACTCCACCCCACCTCGGTAGAGTGCCAAGTACAGGTATACATGCCCCTGTGTCATCTATGTGTGCAGATGTCCACCATAGCCATGTGGGCCAGATCCCAGGAATTGCATCTGTAGAGGCCAAGAGCACGGCGTAGTGCAGGGGGCTGCTGTGTCTGTATTGTCCGCCAACGGTAGCTGTATTGTCCGCCAACGGTAGCGGTAAGCCATGCAGTCAACCTGTCTTTCTTCTGTCGTCCCCCCCTTTTTGTGCTCTCCCTGTTCTTTTGTGCATCAGCATCATCAGGCGGAGGTAAAGTGGCACCGGAGCACGAGGGAGCTGAATCCCACATGGCCATGGAGGGCCACACCACAGACTCTGAATACACCAGTGGGACGGAGGGCAAGGGGAGCTTCACATTGGTCACCGGATCACCAAACAGCGACACAGACTCGTCCGCCGATGGGAGCTCCCTTGTGGTGGCGGCACCATCTGTGCCCCCCACTTCTACAGGTACATCCGCCATCCCCCCTACCAGCATCGCCCTCCCAGCAGCCCCTCAGCCTTTGCTCCGTGTCCGCTCACCCAGGAGGGTGGGCATCACCTTCGCCCCAGGCACCTCAGGCCCTGCCCCAGTCACCCCTGCTGCCCTCAGTGAGGAGGCCATTGACCTCCTCAGGTCACTCACTGTTGGGCAGTCTACCATTGTGAATGCCATCCAGGATGTAGAAAGGGAGTTGCAACACGGTAATGCATTCCTGGAGGGCATTCATTCTGGTCAGGCTGCCCTTCATTGAACCCTGCAATCTCTGGCCTCAGCACTGATGGCAGCCATTGTCCCTGTGTCTAGCCTCTCCCCTCCAACTTCCTCCACCAGACCCAATTCCCTGTACCCCAGCCTATCCCAAACACAACATCAGACAAGCATGCACACACCCCAACACACAAAAGTAGCTCAGGCAAACATAAGCACCACACAACCCACAGGCACTCACACAAGCATCACCCACATACAGACACAGCAACATCCACTGCCTCCACTGTGTCCCCCTCCTCGTCGTCTCCCTCCTCCCTCCCAGTGTCGTCTACACTCTCACCTGCATGCACTACATCTACAGGCACTCGCACCAGAACACCCAGCACCACACCCCGCTTACCTGCACTCACCACCCCTACTACCATTAACACGTCCCCTGTGTCCACTCCCAGTGTGTCTGTGACGCTCCCTCCCAAATTACACAAACGCGGGCACCCACACACCCAACATCCATCCACCTCAAGACAGCCTCCAGTACCTGCACCTGCACCCAAATCACCTAAAGTTACACCTCCTACAGCCACCTCCTCTTCCTCCACTCCCAGACCCCCTCCACCTACCCATCCCAGTGTTCGTCAGAAACTCTTCCTCAGCGACGTTGACCTCTTTCCCACGACCCCCACCCCTCCAATTCATAGGTCCCGTAGTAGCACCTCAGCCAAAAAAAGTCCGGTACCAGTGGTGCGTGTTAAAGGTGTGTGGAGTGCAACGGCCACCAGGGCAGCCAGTGTGACACGGAGCCAAAGCACTGCCAGTCCACCCCCTGTAAAGCACCTTAAGTTGGAAAGTGGCCGACGGGAGAGGGTGAAGACTCTTGCCGGCAAAACAGCTCACAAGGGTCCCGGTGGAGTGCATAGTCTGCTGTGACTCCTCCCAAGGTGGTGAAGGGGCAGAAGAAGTCTCCAAAGTCTGGGAAGAGCAGGACGGCGGAGAAGGCCGCCATCCTCCCCGCCGGCCGGGACGCCACCGCCAGCAGTATCGTCACTGGTCCGGAGACCACCGCCAGAGTCAGTGCCCAGGAGGGCACCAGTATCGTCACTGGTCCGGAGACCACCGCCAGAGTCAGTTCCCAGGAGGGCACCAGTATCGTCACTGGTCCGGAGACCACCGCCAGAGTCAGTGCCCAGGAGGGCACCAGTATCGTCACTGGTCAGGAGACTACCGCCAGCGTCAGTGACCTGGAGGGCCCCGGCAGCCACAGCCCCGCTGGGCACTGAGGGACCGTAATGCCACACACCGCTGCACAGGTCAGAGACAGCAAAGGCAAGCACCGCTGAACAGGCCAAAGACTGACATGGTGAAGACCGCTGAAAAGGGCAAAGCACCGCCATGGCAAAGCACCGCTGAACAGGCCAAAGACCGACATGGTGAAGACCGCTGATCAGGGCAAAGCACCGCCATGGCAAAGCACCGCTGAACAGGCCAAAGACCGACATGGTGAAGACCGCTGAACAGGGCAAAGCACCGCCATGGTAAAGCACAGCTGAACAGGCCAAAGACCGACATGGTGAAGACCGCTGAACAGGGCAAAGCACCGCCATGGTAAAGCACAGCTGAACAGGCCAAAGACCGACATGGTGAAGACCGCTGAACAGGGCAAAGCACCGCCATGGCAAAGCACCGCTGAACAGGCCAAAGACCGACATGGTGAAGACCGCTGAACAGGGCAAAGCACCGCCATGGCAAAGCACAGCTGAACAGGCCAAAGACCGACATGGTGAAGACCGCTGAGCAGGGCAAAGCACTGCAATGGCAAAGCACCGCTGAACAGGCCAAAGACCGACATGGTGAAGACCGACTGACATGGTGAAGGCCACTGAACAGGGCAAAGCATCGCCATGGCAAAGCACAGCTGAACAGGCCAAAGACCGACATGGTGAAGACTGCTGAACAGGGCAAAGCACCGCCATGGCAAAGCACCGCTGAACAGGGCAAAGCACCGCCAAATCAAGCATCGTTAGCCCATGTGCAGCTGGGACAGTGACGGAACAGGGACCGTCACGGGGAGCGTGATGCACTCCGGGCACCAGTCCCCCTCCAGAACCAGTGGAGACCTGCATCCACTCTGTCTGTCCTTCACAGGATGAAGCACTCTGGGCACCAGTCCCCCTCCAGAACCAGTGGAGTATGTTATCCACTTGAGTGACTGTGGCTTTGCACTCCCCAGGATGGTACAGTGGGCAACCCACCCACTGTAGAGACTTGACAGACTGTGGCTTTGCACTCCCCAGGATTGTACAGTGGGCAAACCACCCACTGTAGAGACTTGAGAGACTGTGGCTTTGCACTCCCCAGGATGGTACAGTGGGCAACCCATCCACTGTAGAGACTTGAGAGACTGTGGCTTTGCACTCCCCAGGATACATCAATGGGCATGGAGCCCCGTCGTGGATCTGGCGTGGTGCTGTAATCCGGCTGAGGTGCCCCCCCTTCCCTTCCACCTGAGGTGCCTGTTGTATTTCTATCTGATGCCCCTGCAGTGTTCTCTCCGTTTGTGGACAGGTATCTAGTGTGGGCCTCGCCCATGCATTTTGGGCCCAGTGGTCCACGGACATTGAAATGTGCATACCTGCACTACTAATCGTGATGTATATGTTTGGAAAGTGTATATATATCTGTATATAGTAGGTTACTGTATTTTGATACATTACAATGTTTGAACTGATTTCCTTTTGTCTTTGCATTCTTCCGGAGGGGTTGTGGGTTGTTACTGTGCTGTTTGGAACTGCATTGGTGTGTGTGTTGTAGTGTGCGAGGGTCGGGTTGGGGGTGGGGGTGTTGCGTGTGTGTCCCCCTGACTTTTGCCTCCCCTATGTCGTAGGTGCAGTACTCACCGTTGTCTGCAGCGCCTACATTGCTGGTGATCGTAGATGAGCAGGAAGACAAGCGCAGGGAGTATTTGTAGTTCGGGCTCCATGGTAGCCTCCTTTCTCGTGGAGTGTGTTCAGGTGAGCGTTTTCCCATTGCAAAAGCTGTTTCCGCCATGCTTTTATCCACAGTGAATCCGCCCCGGAAAAGGTGACGGATTGGCGGGTTGTGATACTGTGGGCGGTGCATTGTCTTCCGCCTGTCTGTTGGCGGTGACCGCCGCGCTGCTTGTCTGTACCGCCGTGGCGGTCGGAGTGTTGAAGTGGCTGTCTATGTTGGCGGTTTCCGCCACAGTCATAATTCCCTTCTTTTGTCCGCCGGCCTGTTTGCGGTATTACCGCAGCTTTAACACCGTCCGCCAGGGTTGTAATGACCACCAAAGTGTCTTAAGTCTTTAAAAAGCAAACAAAGTCTCTTTCAAGCACAAAGTACCTGGTTGTAGTGACTTGCGTTGTTATTTTCCATGCGGGGAAGACATTGCATCGATTTCCGGTGCACGGACGGGTCTCCTCTTCGGGTTGCGGGGTTTTCAGACGCCCCGAGGTGTGTGCGTGGAATACTGGGCTTGTGGTCCATCTGCGCGTCGTTCTGGTGGGCAATGCGTGGAATTTTCTCCCTCACGGCAGGCGCTGCGTCGATTTCCCCTCTGGAAGTCGGGTGGCGTTGTCCAGGCTGGCCGTGCGTCGAAGTTCCGGGTGCACCACAGCTGCTGCGTCGATCTTTTTCTCGCGAAGTCGAGTGGTGTCTTTCCGGTTCGGCGTGCAGTGAATTTTTCACCGCAGAACAAGCTGTGCATCAAATTTTTCGGTGCACAAGGAGTCCAGTTGCAAGATAGAAGTCTTTTTGGTTCTGAGACTTCAGGGAACAGGAGGCAAGCTCTATCCAAGCCCTTGGAAAGCACTTCTGCAGCAAAGCAAGAGAGCAGCAAGACAGCAGGGCAACAGCAAGGCAGCAGTCCTTTGTAGAAAGCAGTCAGGTGAGTCCTTTAGGCAGCCAGGCAGTTCTTCTTGTCAGGGCGCAGGTTCTGATTCAGGTTTCTTCTCCAGGAGTGTCTGAGGTGGTAGGGCAGAGGCCCTGTTTTATACCCAAATGAGCTTTGAAGTAGGGGAGACTTCAAAGAGTGGCTTAGAAGTGCACCAGGTCCCTTTTCAGTTCAATCCTGTCTGCCAAGCTCCCAGTAGGGGGTGTGGCAGTCCTTTGTGTGAGAGCAGGCCCTCCACCCTCCCAGCCCAGGAAGACCCATTCAAAATGCAGATGTATGCAAGTGAGGCTGAGTACCCTGTGTTTGGGGTGTGTCTGAGTGAATGCACAAGGAGCTGTCAACTAAACCCAGCCAGACGTGGATTGTAAGGCACAGAAAGATTTAAGTGCAGAGAAATGCTCACGTTCTAAAAGTGGCATTTCTAAAATAGTAATATTAAATCCAACTTTACCAGTCAGCAGGATTTTGTATTACCATTCTGGCCATACTAAATATGACCTTCCTACTCCTTTCAGATCAGCAGCTACCACTTCAACAATGTATGAGGGTAGCCCCAATGTTAGCCTATGAAGGGAGCAGGCCTCACAGTAGTGTAAAAACAAATTTAGGAGTTTTACACTACCAGGACATGTAAACTACACAGGTACATGTCCTGCCTTTCACCCACACAGCACCCTGCTCTAGGGGTTACCTAGGGCACACATTAGGGGTGACATATGTAGAAAAAGGGGAGTTTTAGGCTTGGCAAGTACTTTTAAATGCCAAGTCGAAGTGACAGTGAAACTGCACACACAGGCCTTGCAATGGCAGGCCTGAGACAAGGTAAAGGGGCTACTAAAGTGGGTGGCACAACCAGTGCTGCAGGCCCACTAGTAGCATTTAATCTACAGGCCCGGGGCACATACAGTGCACCTTACTAGGGACTTATAGGTAAATTAAATAGTCCAATTGGGTATGATCCAATGTTACCATGTTTAAAGGGAGAGAGCATATGCACTTTAGCACTGGTTAGCAGTAGTAAAGTGCGCAGTGTCTAGAAACCAGCAAAAGCAGTGTCCAAAAAGTGGAGGGAGGCAGGCAAAAAGTTAGGGGTGACGACCCTAAGGCTGTCAGGTCTAACAGACTGCAAACAACCAGTGATGGATTCCTAGACCTGAAGACCTGTGGAGAGAGGAGACCAATTCCAGAAGTTGAAGAAGAGTCCAGGAAGAACAGGAGCACCTGCCCACCGGTAAGAAGGTGCAAAAGGGGATTCTTCAGTTGGAAGAAAAGTACAGAAATGCACCAAATAGGATATCTGCAGGTTCTTGCTTTGTGCAAGAGATGTCCCACGTCGAGTTGTTGGATGCAGGCTGTTTGCGTCACTAGATTCTGCCAACAAGCCTTGGTTCCCGCAAGTATGAGGTTTGCATAAAAGATGAGCTGCCTGGACCCAGGAGGGACCTGGGGGTCTCAACTCAGACTGAGGAGACCCAGGGGGCTCTCAACACTTCAGGGAGCCCTCAGAAGACCAGGCAGCGCCCATGGGAGTCCCAGAACATGGGGACAAAGGAGTTACAAAATGCAGTCATTGCAGCACTACACTGGAAGATCCCACGCTGCTGGAGAACAACTCAGAGAGCTGTGCATCGCAGGATGGAATGCTGGGGACCTGGGCTACACTGTGCACAAAGAACCTTTGGAAGAAGTACACAGAAACCCAAGGAGCTGCTGAAGACGCGGGGTAATGTTGCAGCAAGTTGGACGGGTGGACCTTTGGACAGTCTGGGTCACTTTGATCCAACACCTGTGTTCCAGGGAGCACGCTCGTCGACAGTAGAGGAATCCCAGAGTACCAGTTGTCATCGTAGGGAGGTGCCTGCTGAATCAAGGAAGTGACTCCCTCATTCCACGGGAGATTCCTTTGGTTCTTCTGGTGCAGGGTAAAGACAGGCAGTACTCAGAGCGTGCAGACCTTGGTAACTGTTGCAATTGCTGGCAGGAGCTAAAGTTGCAGGTCACAGAGATCATCCTGGATACTTTGTTGCGGTTACAGTGGTTCCTGGAGCAGTCTGCGGTTTATCTGATGGTCAGAAGCTGAAGCAGAGGATGCAGAGGATGCAGAGGAGTCCTACAAGAATCTTGCAAACCGAATCTGAGGAAACACCCTGAGGAGAGACCCAAAATAGCCCTGAGAGAGGGATTGGCTACCTACCCAGGTATGCACCTATCAGGAGGGGTCTCTGATGTCACCTGTTGGCACTGGCCACTCAGATGCTCCCAGAGAATCCCCATACCTTGGAATCCAAGATGACTAGCACCAGCTACACTCTCGAGGAGCTCTGGGCACCACCCCTGGGGTGGTGATGGACAGGGGAGTGGTCACTCTCCTTTCCTTTGTCCAGTTTCACATCAGAGCAGGGACTGGGGGTCCCTGTACCTGTGTAGAATGGAATATGCAAGAAAGGCACCATTTGAGCCCTTCAAAGTATTTCCAGAGGCTCTGGGAGGATACCCCTCCCATGCCTGTAACACCTATTTCCAATGGGGGAGGGTGTAACACCCCTCTCCTAAAGGAAATACATTGTTCTGCCTTCCTGGGATTGAGCTGCTCAATCCCCAGGAGGGACGAATCCTGTCTGTGAGGTGGCAGCAGCTGGGGCTGCAGTGGAAACCTCAGAGAGCTGGTTTGGCAGTAATGGGGGTCCATGGTGGAGCCCCTAGGGTGCATGGAATTGTCCCCCCAATACCAGATTTAGATTGGGGGTTCAATTTCGTAATCTTAGACACGTCACATGGCCAAATTTGGAGTTACCATTGTGAAGCTACATATATGTATTGACATATATGTAGTGCACGCTTATAATGGTGTCCCCACACTCACGAAGTCCGGGGAATTGGCCCTTGCAACATGGGGGCACCTTTGCCAGTGCAAGGGTGCCCTCACACACAGTAACTTTGCACCTAACCTTCAGTAAATGAAGGTTAGAGACATAGGCGACTTATAAGTTACTTGCTGCAGTAAAAAATGGCTGTGAAATAGTGTTTGCTCTATTTCACTTAGGCTGAAGTGGCAGTCCTGAAGAAAGGTTTGTATGAGCTCTTTTTGGGTGGCAAAAGAAATGCTGCAGCCCATAAGGATCTCCTGGAACCCCAATGCCCTGGGTACCTAGATACGATATATTAGGGACTTATAAGCAGGGTCCAGTGTGCCAATATGAATTGGAATATGGAGTCACTAAACCTATAGCGACAAATTTGGTACATAGAGAAATCATAAGCACAGGAGTTCTGGTTAGCAGAACTCCTGTGACAGTCAAGCATACTGACAACACACATAGGCCACAAACTATGAGCACTGGGGTACTGGCTAGCAGGATCCGAGTTAGACAGTAAAAAACACACTGACAAATAGGTTTCAAACTATGAGCACTGGGGTTCTGGCTAGCAGGATCCCGGTGAGACAGTAAAAACAAACTAACAAACACTGACAAACATGCCAAAAATGGGGGTAACTATGCTAGAAAGAGGCTACTTTCTCACAGCAACCATCTCAACAAGAGGTCATTCCATCAATTGCTTAGCTCTGCCTTGAAAGAGCCCCATGGGCCCGATGGTTTTACAGCTGCCTATTACAAAATATTTTACCTAATCCTAGTCCCAGTACGGGCACTTCTCTATTATGATTTCTCAAAATACCCACCATGCAGGAGGAAGTTATAACAGTAGTTCGCGAACCAGGGAAAGACCCCACATGATGCATGCTGTACCGCCCTATATCACTTCTAAACATCGACATGGATATATTCATGGGAATCCTGGCCTGATGGGCTGGTCCTTACATGCAAAGTTTTATAGACCAATATCAAACCCAGGTTACTGCATCCCCCATAATGTGATGCATTGATTATACAAAACACAGATTACACATCCTCAGCAAAGTGAAATATACAGGGAACCCAATGTTCCTCTTGTCGATAGATTCAGAAAAGCCTTTCAACCGGGTCCATTGGACCTTTCTGACGGAAGTCCTGATGAAAGTGGGGATAGGGCCCAGATCTGGAACTTGGATACTCAATAACTATGCTGCACCCACTGCCAGGTTTAGGGTGAATGGACACCTCTCGTGCCCCTTTGCTGTTTCTAGAGGGACATGAAAATGGTGTCCCCTGTCCCCCACCTATTTTCACTCTACATGGAGCCACTCGCAGGGAAGATACGATTAAATCTGAGTATATAGGGAGAGCCATTTGTAGTCAACAACACAAACTGGCTCTATATGCAAATTATGTGATGGTAATGCTTTTTGACCATACTAACTCTATTCAGTTCCTTCTAAAGGAGCTAGTACGCTTCATCCAAGCCTCTGGATTTAAAATGAACTCTCTCAAGTCTCAAATCATGAGCATCAATGTTTCCTAGGTCCTTACTACCTCCCTGGTGCGGGTCACGACCAGTGGCCGACACCAGAGAGGGATTTTCTTTTTTTTTTTTTTTTTACCCCTGGGAGACACAGAAGAGCTTCCGTGTCTCCCCCCCACCCACCACCCACCCCTTTGTGACGTCAGCGCGCGAGAGGCTCGCTGACATCACTGTGTTGTTTTCCCCATCAGAGCAGGAAACGGCCCTCCGATGGGGAAAACGGCCCCAAGCGGCCTTCCCCACGTTCGGGAAGGCCGAGTATGAAAGGGGAGACTCTCTCCTTTCATACGAGGCCTTCCCAAACGGGCTTCCTGGCAAGGAAACGCCACTAGACACCAGGGATTTCACTTGGGGGGTCGGCCCCCCTAGGAAAATGGGGCGGCCACCCGGGCCATATTTTTAAATTTAAAGGTTTGGGCCCCCTGGGGGGGGGGCGCGATCGCGCACGATTGCGCCACCCCCAGGGGCTTATTTATTTATTTATTTTTAAACCAAATTGACAGGGGGTCGCTTGTAGGCAGGGCGACCCCCTGCGGGCCATATATTTTAGATTTCAATTTTGGGGCCACCTGGTGGGGCGCGATCGCGCCACCCCCAAGGGCTAATTTTGAAAAAAATTAAAATACGATGTTGACAGGGGGTCGCCCATAGGCAGGGCGAACCCCTGTGGGGGCAATTTTTTTGTTGTTGTTGTAGTTTTCCCTGGGTAGATATGCCTATCTACATTGATATATCTATGGATATGTATATATATATATATAGATCTATATATATATATATATATATATATATATATATATATATATATATATAGACATATCCATGTAGATAGATATATCTATATAGCGATCTCTCTCTCTCTCTCTCTCTCTCTCTATATATATATATATATATATATATATATATATATCACTTTTGTCAGTGCATGTGTGGTTTCCCTGGGGGCTGCAATCGGCCCCCAGGAAAACCAGACCCACATATAAAAGTGATCTATATATATATATCTTATATATATATATATATATATATATATATATATATATATATATATATATATATAAAAAATATATATTTGCCACCAGTTGTCTTGCAGTTGCAGCTTGCGTCTTCAAAGCAGTGCACATACTTCAACTGACGCATTTCAACTGTAGCTTTTAGGCAGCAATAAAGAAGTCAAGTAAGTCTTGTGATTATGTTTCTGCTACAAAAGGATCAGACTTTTGCCTAGTGGCAGTTTTAGTGCCATAAAGAAGCGCATAAGGTTTATATGACTACTGCAAAGAGCAAATCTGTATTTTAAGTAAATAGCTTAGTACGTTAGTAAAGTCAGCCACTACCTGCACTATGATACAAATGAAATGTATGTGCGGGGTGGCTATGGAGAGATGAAGAGCACGTTTGCTGGGTGGTAATGAGGGAATCCAACGAGGAGGACATGGGAGTGGGAGCACCAATAATGATTGTTGGACTGGGCGCAGGAGGTGCTAAAGACTGTGACGAATGGTATGTGACAAGGTGTTTGAGTGTCTTGAAAGAACGTGCTGATTGAGGGAAGAAGCGCAGGTAAGGTAGCCTCTACTGTTGCACGTATCACACAGGCACACCAGCAATTTTGTGACTGTCTATGTAGGCTAGTGTTTTAGAGCAACAGTTTAGCCAATAGCAGAGATGGCATCTTGATGGATGACTGCTGCTGACATCACTCTGGTTATAGAGGACAGCTCTGACATAGGATCGGAGACTGAGACAGCAGATACTGAGACAGCATCTGAGGGATAGGACAATGGCGCAGACTCTGGGAGTGATTTTTCAGTTGGAGGAGTCCCATTGGATAACTCCTTCCAGTAAATTGTGAGGGAGGTGATGAGGGCAGTCCTGTTGTCCCTTCACAAGCACAGTCTGTGCAACAGGGCAATAGTGGGTTAGCCCAACCCAGAGAGCAGGTGAATGCGGGGGTAAGCACAAAGAGGGTGCTCTCTTGGGAGCTCCCCAATTTAGTTCAGATCCGAATTCCACTGCCCAAATTGTATTGTGGAGACATCAAAATTATCTATCACAAAACAAACTGGTTTTGTAAGGCAGGCACCTGTGTTTTTGGTCCTGGGTTCGGCGGCTATATAGGGAAACATACTAAACCCAAACATTTCTGGAAACTAGACATCCGGGGGAGCCCACAGAGGTGTGACTTGTGTGGATTCCCCAAAGTTTTCTTACCCAGAATACCCTGCAAAGCTGAAATGTTGAATAAAAACTCTGGCCCATATTTATACTTTTTTTGCGCCGCTTTTTGACGCAAAAAACGACGCAAAGTTACGAAATACAATTGTATTTTGTAAGTTTGCGCCGTTTTTGCGTCAAAAAGCGGCGCAAATGCAGCGCTAAAAAAGTATAAATATGGGCTTCTATTTTTCTTGCATTTCTGTCACACAAACTACAGGAATATGCTGCAATTGACAAAATTCCTACCACCCAGTGATTCCTCACCTGTCCTGATAAAAACACTACCCCACTTGAGTGCCTATACCTAGTACCTGCGTAAGGAATGGATCACCCCAGGGTCAACAGTTGCCTCTTGTAAGTACCAACATTGACTGTTGTGTGATCTATTCCTGTTGCATGCGCTAGGCCTACCCACACAATTGAGGTACCATTTTTATCGGGAGACTTAGGGGAATTCTGAGTGGAAGGACATTTGTGGCTCCTCTCAGATTCCAGAACTTTCTGTCACCGAAATGTGAGGATTTTTTTTTTTTTTTGCCACATTTTGAGGTTTGCAAAGGATTCTGGGTAACATAACCTGATCAGACCCCAACAAGTCACCCCATCTTGGATTCCCATTGGTGTCTAGTTTTCAAAACTGTGCAGGTTTGCTAGGTTTCCCTAGGTGCCTGCTGAGCTAGAGGCCCAAATCCACAGCTAGGCACTTTGCAAAAAACAGCTCAGTTTTTTTTGTCAAAATGTGACGTGCCCACGTTGTGTTTTGGGGCATTTCGTGTTGCAGGCACTAGGCCTACCCCCACAAGTGAGGCATCATTTTTATCTGGAGACTTGGGGAAATGCTGGGTGGAAGGAAATTTGTGGCTCCTCTCAGATTCCAGAACTTTCTGTCACCGAAATGTGAGGAAAAAGTGTTTTTTTGGCCACATTTTGACGTTTGCAAAGGATTATGGGTAACAGAACTTGATCAGAGCCCCACAAGTCACCCCATCTTGATTACCGTAGGTGTCTAGTTTTGAAAACTGTGCAGGTTTGCTAGGTTTCCCTAAGTGCCTGCTGAGCTAGAGGCCAAAATCCACAGCTAGGCACTTTGCAAAAAACAGCTCTGTTTTCTTTGTGAAAATGTGATGTGTCCACGTTGTGTTTTTGGGGCATTTCCTGTCGCGGGCACTAGGCCTACCCCAACAAGTGAGGTATCATTTTTATCGGGAGACTTGGGGAAATGCTGGGTGGAAGGAAATTTGTGGCTCCTCTCAGATTCCAGAACTTTCTGTCACCGAAATGTGAGGATTTTTTTTTTTTTTGGCCACATTTTGAGGTTTGCAAAGGATTATGGGTAACAGAACTTGATCAGAGCCCCACAAGTCACCCCATCTTGGATTACCGTAGGTGTCTAGTTTTGAAAACTGTGCAGGTTTTCTAGGTTTCCCTAAGTGCCTGCTGAGCTAGAGGCCAAAATCCACAGCTAGGCACTTTGCAAAAAACAGCTCAGTTTTTTTTGTCAAAATGTGATGTGCCCACGTTGTGTTTTGGGGCATTTCCTGTCGCAGGCACTAGGCCTACCCCCACAAGTGAGGTATAATTTTTATCTGGAGACTTGGGGAAATGCTGGGTGGAAGGAAATTTGTGGCTCCTCTCAGATTCCAGAACTTTCTGTCACCGAAATGTGAGGAAAAAGTGTTTTTTTGGCCACATTTTGACGTTTGCAAAGGATTATGGGTAACAGAACTTGATCAGAGCCCCACAAGTCACCCCATCTTGATTACCGTAGGTGTCTAGTTTTGAAAACTGTGCAGGTTTGCTAGGTTTCCCTAAGTGCCTGCTGAGCTAGAGGCCAAAATCCACAGCTAGGCACTTTGCAAAAAACAGCTCTGTTTTCTTTGTGAAAATGTGATGTGTCCACGTTGTGTTTTTGGGGCATTTCCTGTCGCGGGCACTAGGCCTACCCCAACAAGTGAGGTATCATTTTTATCGGGAGACTTGGGGGAACGCTGGGTGGAAGGAAATTTGTGGCTCCTCTCAGATTCCAGAACTTTCTGTCACCGAAATGTGAGGAAAAAGTGTTTTTTTGGCCACATTTTGAGGTTTGCAAAGGATTCTGGGTAACAGAACTTGATCAGAGCCCACAAGTCAGCCCATCCTGGATTCCCCTAGGTGTCTAGTTTAAAAAAATGTGCAGGTTTTGTAGGTTTTCATAGGTGGCGGCTGAGCTAGAAGCCAAAATCTACAGCTAGGCACTTTGCAAAAAACACGTCAGATTTCAATGTAAAAATGTGATGTGTCCATGTTGCCTTTCCAGTCGTGTGCATTAGGCCTACCCACGCAAGTGAGGTACCATTTTTATCGGGAGACTTGGGGGAACACAGAATAGCACAACAAGTGTTATTGCCCCTTGTCTGTCTCTAAATTTTTACCTTCCAAATGTAAGACAGTGTGTAAAAAAGACATCTATTTGAGAAATGGCCTGTAATTCACATGCTAGTATGGGGTCCCCGGAATTCAGAGATGGGCAAATAACCACTGCTGCTCAATACCTTATCTTATGCCCATTTTGGAAATACAAAGGTTTTCTTGATACCTATTTTTCACTCTTTATATTTCAGCAAATGAATTGCTGTATACCCGGTATAGAATGAAAACCCATTGCGAGGTGCAGCTCTGGGAACTTATGGATCTTGATGAACCTACAAGCCATATATATCCCTGCAACCAGAAGAGTCCAGCACATGTAACGGTATATTGCTTTAAAAAATCTGACATTGCAGGAAAAAGTTACAGAGTAAAACGCTGAGAAAAATTGCTGTTTTGTTCAGCTCAATTTCCTTTTTTTTTTTTTTCAGCTGTTATTTTCTGTAAGAAAACCTTGTAGGATCTACAAAATGACCCCTTGCTGAATTCAGAATTTTGTCTACTTTTCAGAAATGCTTAGCTTTCCGGGATCCAGTATTGGTTTTACACCCATTCCTGTCACTAACTGGAAGGAGGCTGAAAGCACCAAAAATAGTAAAAATGGGGTATGTCCCAGTAAAATGCCAAGATTGTGTTGAAAAATGTGGTTTTCTGATTCAAGTCTGCCTGTTCCTGAAAGCTGGGAAGATGGTGATTTTAGCACCACAAACCTTTTGTTGATGCGATTTTCAGGGAAAAAACCCACAAGCCTTCTTCGGCAGCCCTTTTTCCCCATTTTTGTCAAAGTCACCAGATCCTCGGCTTCTGTGCACCTTCCCAACACGTCCACCACTGAACAGCTCCAAGACTCTGATAGATAAATCACAGAGACTGAGAGAGTTCAAGAGGGGAAAAGGGGATTAGGAAGGGAACAGCTGGGAAGGAGAAATGTAATAAGAAAAAGGTTAGAACACACAATATGAAAATTATATCTCCTGAAATCAATACTAGACTATGTTTCTAAGCCTAGTCACTCTGAAAACATGAACAATTTCAGAGTTGAGGTTAAAATGACTAAGTTTCAAGATGGCCAGATACTTGTAGGGGAATCAAGATGAATTAAATGAAAACTTTCTTATTCAAGTACTCTCCTTTACATGAGAATCAGAAAAACATTCTGACTAAATTTTAAACCAGTCATATAAATCCTGTTTTGAGAATAGAATGTATTCTAGGACCATACAATATTGCTTCTAGGAACTCTGTCCTTCTGTGTACTCTTAAAATGTTTCAACACAAATTGCTCATATTGCATAAATATATATATATAGTAAATACCATAAAAGGATTGTGCACCATAATTAACACAAAATGGATTCAAGAAACAAATCACATAACTTGTCAACTCGAATATTACATGATAAATATCTTAGAATAGTGACATACAATAAACAACATGAATCAAACTCGAGGAGAGAATCGTGCGTCTTGCCGATTCCAGTGTCACCATGTAAAATACCAACAAATGATAGCATGCCATGAATATCAAAGTCAAATCATCATTAATCGAATCGCGCGTCTTGCCGATTCGTAAAACACGATGTAAAAGTCAAGAAATAACAGCTCACAATAAATAACAAGATCAAAGTACAATGAAACGAATCGCCCTTCTTTTTCCGATTCTTAAGCCACCATGTAAATGTCAAGAAATGGTAGCACGCAATGAACAACAAAGTTACATCCTCATGAAACGAGATGTGTGTCTTTCCAATTCGTAAAACATCATTTAAATGTCAAGAAATAGTAGCGTGCAATGGACAGCAATGTTTAAACACCATAAAACTAATCGCGCATCTTGCCGATTCTTAAGCCACCATGCCAATGTCAAGAAATGGTAGCACGCAATGAATAACAAAGTCAAACCTTTATGAAATAAATCGCGCGTCTTGCCTATTTGTAAACTACCATATAAATGTCAAGAAATGGTAGCGCGCAAGTAATCTGTTACTCATTTAAGAATTAAACCAAGAATATGAAAATTCTCAATAACGGCGTCGGGACAGTCCAACCACCATCTTACCACCTGGAACAATGATCACCAATGAAGGATTAAGGGTAGAAGTCTGGAAGATCCAAATAGGGCACCGGGAACAGGAGCTCATGAAGAAGCTGCTGCTCTGCACCGAGACCTCTGAATAGTGAGCACTGGGAATTGGGCTGGCTCTCTTTTATAGAGTCTTGGCCCAGCCCAGAACCACGCCCAGGCATGTTGCAGGGAAAGTCTCTGGAAGGCCCTGGAAAGGGGCCACACCCTAACACACTCTGAAAACCTGCAGCAATACATTGCAAAGGAACAGTATTTGTAAGCATATTAAAAATAAGTTTTCAGGATTGAACTCTGCAATGCAAAGGGTTAAACCACAACATATCAGCACAATGCATAAATTATGTTGTTTTGAGAGTGCTGGGTTTTTGCATTTTTGTCGCCAGTAGTGCGCGTACTGCTCTGGTGTTGACAATTAATTTTTTTTAAACAAAACTTTAGGTGTATTTTGGCTAATTTCTTGGTGTCCTCCAGGGGAACCCAGAAACTCTGGGTACCTCTAGAATCCCTAGGATGTTGGAAAAAAAGGACGCAAATTTGGCATGGATAGCTTATGTGGACAAAAAATTATGAAGGACTTAGCGCGAACTACCCCAAATAGCCAAAAAAGGGCTCAGCACTGGGGGGGGAAGGCCCAGCAGCAAAGAGGTTAAGCACAAACTCATATCTGTACAACCACAGATAAGGCTGTCTTGCTGAACAATAAAAGTTGCTTACTAGTGCATGAATAGATTCACAGACCTAACAGATGAGTGGGCTTTTACAGCTGGGTCTACTGGAAGGTATTAAATTGACCCTTCTTCCCAAAATTCTATATATAATGTAAACAATAACCCTGACGTCAGCCCTGGGGATTCTAGGGGTAGTTCAGTGACTCATCGATCACTTTATTTGGGAATTTGGGAGGTGGAGAAACTGTATATTACAAAGCAAAGGTCATATCACCCATTGATGAGAGGAGGGGATTAGGGATCACATATCAGTCACACTGCTATGCGGCAGGGCAGCTTCACAATATGGTGGAGTGGCATTGTCGATCTACATAACAACACTGGTGCTGTATGGACCAAGTATTGGTGGGAATGAACATTTGGAAAGTTCCCTGGTTAACTAAGCAACATAGACCATGGGAGTCCACACTTCCCTAGTCATAAGAGCAATGATAGAGGTGTGGGACAGGCTTGCAGTCACAAGAAGGTTAAGTGCAATCCCATCCTCAATGACCGTAGTGACAGGTAACCCATAATGTATTCCTGCAACAATAGGCTCAGATTATACAGCAGGGCACATGAGAGTTACAGAGCTGTTAAAAAAACATATTTATCAGCCAATGACCTGTCTTATTTATGCCCATTTTTAAACTGCCATTGGTGTCAAACACAGTTGAATGCACTGTGCAAGAATAATTGCTAGTAAACAATGAGCTAGTGGTGTTGGGCATCAACAAGTCAGATTTCCGCCCCATACAGGAAACCAAGAGACTAGCTGGAGATAAGCTAGGAGATAAGCTCCTGTAGATGGGGTGGGAAATGAGTATCAAAATTGCTGGATATCTTGATCTTCATTGACAATGTGGATTTCCAGATGTCGCTGATGAAGTTAGTAAACATGTTTTACTTGACTGAGGCTGTTATGCCTTTTATCATTCACTTTCTTGATGGACAGACTAAACATATAAAAATTTACATCATATTGCCCCAAAACTGCCAATGAGCTGTGGTGACTTACACAGATTTACAATATATTTTTTAAAGATTTATGCTCAGCAGGCTGGGTTCATCATTGCATATGATTTTAATTTTTAGATGTGTGGCAATGACGCCCAACTACAGACATAACTGGAGGAGAGCAGAGCAGGGACGGAAACAGTGCATGCATGCCTGAGGGAAATCTTTCACTTGAAGTGGTAAGCAAGGTTTTTATAAAATGTTCTGTGACAGATATGCTTAAATTAAAGGGATCAGGTCTGAATTTAGTCCAGTTACACTCTTGAGTAGACTTGAGCAGTGTGCCTAAAAACCTATTTTTTTTTAAAAAATCAGGTATGTTGCGTTTATGACTGTTCTTTGGAAAAAGAAAACAAAGAGGTGGTAAATGATGACAGTTTCCAGTGAATCCTTTCAAAGTTCTACTATCCTTCCTGGAACCTCCTACCCCCTCTAAATGCACCTTTCTGACATCAATCAAAAACTAAGACTTAGTTATGCCATATCTGCCATTTTTGGACAGCTGTGCAACCAAAAAATCTAGAGACACACAACTAGGGCATCTTTCAAAAATATACTTATGAAGGAATCTTGTGGCCTTGCCCAGATTGTGCTGGACATTGATGAGGGAAAGAGCTGTTGTCAGCTATTTAACAAAAGGGAGCAACTTCTCAAAACTCAACACTCCACATGTTCATACAATTTTGGAGAAGAGAAATCCCCAAAAAAGAAATAATATCTAATAAATCTATCTTTTTCTTGTACAAAAACAAGGATATACACTATGAGACACCTTTGTACATTTAGAGGCATATTTATACTCTGTTAGTGTCATTTGTTTTTACTCTAATTTGGTGAAAAACTAACTCCATATTTATTCTTTGGTGCTAGACCTTCTAGTGCCAAATTTATGGAGTTAAAGTCATTTTTTGGACGTGGAAACCTGCCTTGCCTTAATGAGATGCAAGGTAGACGTTCCTGTGCAAAAAATGACTGTCTGGCCTTAACGCCATATTTATACTCCTGTGCAAAAAAGTTGCACAGGAGGGGTAAAAAAATGGTGCAAAGGTTGCTCTGCCCCATTTTTTAACGCCTGTGGTCAGGGCAGACGTTAGGGGACCTGTGGGCCAATTTCTATAGTGGAACACCATGGAATAAGCCCACAGGTGCCCCCCAGGCTCCAGGGACACCCCCACCCACACCAGAGGGACTGTGGAGGATGGGGGACCCCATCCTAGGTAAGTACAAGTAGGTATTTAATTTTATTTTTTAAAGTGCCATAGGGGGCCCTGAAATGGGCCCCCATACATGGCACAGGGTGCAATGGCCATGCCCAGGGGACCTTTGACCCCTGTGCTGGCCATTGAGGTGGTGGGCATGACTCCTGCATTTTCTAAGGTAGGATTCATGTCACCTGGTAGGTTTAGCATCAAAAAATGACGCTAATCTAGTCAGAGTCATTTTTTAACTCTAACCTGCCTAACCTCATTTTTTGGTGCCAAACTCCCTTCTTCCATACCGCCAGCTCCACCCGACTAACGTCATTTTTATTGACGCTAGCCTACTCTTTGCACCGGCTTGCACCGTTCCATAAATATGGAGCCTGGCTGGTGCTCAGAAATGGTGCAAGCTGGTGCTAAACTTTTTGGTACAAAACTGCTTTAGCGCAGTTTTGCACCAAAAGTATAAATCAGGGCCTTAGAGTTAAAAGAAGAAATACATTCCAAACTGAGATGTGAAAATCATGTGTAGATTAATCTACATTCAACTTGTTCTTATTTTGACCTTATAAAAATCGAATGTAATTATCGGTATAGCTGAGATCCTTAATTTTATTGCACTTTCAGATACAGTTTAAAGATGGGCCGAGCCTGAGTTTCATCTACATTTCCTATAGGTAAGCCAGGCGAATACAAGTTATGCAGCGTCCTCTCACTTCCTTAGCCCTCTCACACATTACAAGTTATTTTTTATCTTGCATGATTCTGTCTCTAAGTAGTCTCAGTTTCAACAACTCAAAATGTTCTTTTCTTAATCACCAAAACAGTTCAAAAGATATATCATTTCAGATCGGGTCAACATTTGCAAAAGTCTACTCACACATATGCCACCTTGCACACCTGCACAATCCCATGGCCCCGAATTGACACACAGAGTCCATCATCTATTCTCAGTGAGCTTCAACTGTTTTGGTGAAATTTGAGAAGAACAATTTGAGTAGTGTAGAATTGAGGTTAAACAAGGTTATTCCAATAAAATAGGTTCGAAAAAAGAAGCACTTTGTGACTACATAAGAATGCAAGACTCCCTCTATACAACATTGTCCTAAAAGAGTCTTGAATCATCTGAACATTTGTCATCGCAGAAAGACAAAAAGAAGTACAGTAGAGTGAACTGGTGAAACCCCACCAGAAAAATAGGTCTCAAAAGCACCTTAAGGATTGACTTTTAGGACACATCAGAATGGCAACAAATCGCAAATGAAAACAGTATTTTCTGTTATAAAAAGTGAATAAATTCTGTTCAACACCACCCCCTCACCAGGAAGAGAGACAGGAAGACGCACTCTGGAAAGCAAGGGACCTACATGAGACTGGCTTCAGGAAACTCAATGAAAAGCATGGTCAATGCTTAAATCCACTAGAAGAATCCCAGCGTACCAACCCTTAACTTCCTAGAGCCTCTGTGAGTTCTGAAAATGGTTAAGTGCTTACTGGAAAATCAACAGTCAGGCCCTCTCTTATTTTCTTTATTAAAAGGTTGGAACTCACTGTTTTATTCCAGCTGACTTGAATCAACTACTCACAAGTATTGTCCTACTACTGATGGGTGATTAGGCTTTGTCCCGATTTGTAACTGACATGGGCAGGAGCACCACACATTACCCAATCTGGGACCACAAAGTTGTTTCCAGAATGCAATGATGATGCCCTGCCTAACATGGAGACCTAAATGGCATATTTAAGGGCATTCCAGAACTCCTCAGCCCAGGAAATCCACCACCTTCACATCTTCTAAAATGTAGAACTACAGTTATATGTCACAGAGTCTATCTGGAAGAGGATGAATCAAGACTGCTCTAATGAAAACATTAAGAAAGAAAGAGGTAGACAAAGAAACAGATCACACAACCCATCCTCACTCCCCCAAAACTGAGAAGGAAGAGGTGCTGAATCAAAGCCCATGCAATGGGAGTTTCACAATGTAAAAGGGAATGACTCACTCACAGAGAATAGGCAGAAAAATAAAAACAAACCCCACTATAGAGTATTCATAGTAACAACCCGAGAAGGAATGATGTGATCAGTGAAATACAAGCCCATAATAAAGGCTGCATACAAACAACTATAGATTAAAGTTAATAACTGTACTGATACAGTAGAAAAATTGAAACCCTTTGTGACTGAGTGGGACATGCCTATGGCTGCAATGGGACTTAAACACTTTTTTGTAATACACCCATGTTATATACATACCAGGCAAATTTGTATTCCAGAATAAGAGAACTAAGGGCCATATGTTCAAAACTGTTGCGACTCGGTAACCATTGCCAAACGGAACACTGGTCACAAAATAATGAAATTGGAATGTGAGAAACACATTTGCACCCTTAAATTTAGTGTTGCAAATGATTAACAATTCATACATTTACTGACTCCAAGTAGTGATTCCCAAATAACAAAATCTTTATTTGTGTATTGCTAATCATATGTTCATTGGTCATACACAGCGAATAGTTGCAAAACACCCATATGTACATGCAATTTGCCACCACCTTGATGGTAATGTGCAAACTGAAAAAACAGCCCCCAAATGCAACTGATTTAACCAAAATGTCTGCTCTGAATGTCATGACAGAGAGAATCAGGATGTTGGCCCATTTACAGGCAAGGCAGAGAAAACAAGAGAGATCTTCAGACTGAGGGTGACACTATTTCATCAAAGTGATGAAGAAATATAGACAAAGTATAGGCTAAGTAGTGCAGTAATCATTGATCTAATTGCTAATTCAAGGCCTCAGCTTGATAGCCAAATATTATGCAGTAAGTCCATCCCACCCATGAGCAGGTGTTATGCAGTTTGCATCTATTAGCATCTGGTAGCTCTAATGGTGTGACTGCAGCTGTTGGTGGTGTGTCACAGAGGGCACTGTCAAGGTTTTTCAGTGCATTTTCTGTATGTAGTAAAAATGTGCATTGAGGTACATATATTTCCCAAGAAATGCACAGAAAATGCTGACGCCAAGATTGATTTTAGCGGCTACCTAACTTTCCAATGTCATAGGGTTTGTACATGGCACACATGTGCCAATCTGTCCACCCTCTGTAATTATCTATTCTGCAAATAGAAAAAATACTCATTCAGTGAATGTACAAGTGGTGTGTGATGCTAAACATGTGATTATAGACATTGTACCCCATTTCCCAGGGAGCATCCATCATTTTGTTCATATTCAGACACAGTGGCATTCATTCAAGTCTTTAAAGAACATTGGGTGTTGTATATATTTTTGGGTAATAAGTCTATATAACCTATTGATTGCAATAGAAATTCATAATTATTGATGTAGATGTGCTATTACAAGTGATATGCCATATGTCCATGGATAATGACTCCATAGCTGGGTCCATCCACACAGAGTGAGCGTGATTACAATGTTGCTCAAAGAAAAACAAGAGATGGTCTTGAGCGCACATTTGGAATACTGAAAAGAAGATACAGATTTTTGTCCAATTTTAGCTGCATGTGCAATTCCACACAATTTAGGAACTTGCAGAGGCTTGGAAGTCACTATATCTGAGTCTGAAGATGAGGAAGAACAGCTAATACCACATTTACAACATGATGCATCAAGAGCAGCAAAGGTTTGAATGCAATATGCTACCATACCTAATAATTATTTTACAGGGTAAATGAACAATTCACACAATATTAGCAAATACAACGTAAATGCATGATGCAGATAAACTTTCAGCAATCTTTATTCTAATGTTTCTCAAGGAATGTAAGCAAAGAAATGTCACAATAACTCATGTCACAAGTATTGGACACAAATGTTTGACATATGTGTACATATACACAAGAACTCAAAAAATACATGAATACAACTTCTTTTTACATGTATTTGGTACAAACAGAAGTGATGACACCCACGTTTACACCTACAGTACTGCAGTCAGAACACTCAGGGTCACTGATAAGCTTCTAACACTAGATCGACCTTCTCTTTCTGAAAATACAATCTGACTGACACCTGCAGTCTGAGTGGTATGTAATCTGTCCAAAGCATTTGTTATCTCTATCTGGTCACAAGCCACATCGACACTGTAGTACTCCATTTCAGCTTGGAGGTTGACAGTACTCCTCAACAACACAAATGTAGCATGTGCAAGTCTGTTAATTGATCTGGTTAATCCATCAATGAGGACACACTGTTGATTTTCCCTATGTCTCTGATTTACAGAACCAGCATTTAAATCCTTGCATAGTCTTTAAAGTATCTTTGAAAATGTCAATCTTCGCAATGATGGCACTTTGATTTTCAGCAAGGGTTGCAGCAATTATCTCTAATCCTGTGGTTATACTTTTCTCATTATTAGTAATTTTTGTGTTTGCAAGCTTTATTTCCCTCTGTTCCAGGGTCTGAACCGTGAGCACTGATGCCCCCAAATCACCAAAAATGTGCACATTTTCTGATATTTGTATGGGGTGTGGAACCGGCCATACAGTGCATAACGGTTACATCTTCCCTACAGTTCTCTTGGCCTGACTACAGGTTCTTGGCTCACACTCTAAGTTCTTCTTCCACACACTTCATTTGCTGACATTATGGCCCTCATTTTAACATTGGTAGTAAATCCCGCTGACCGCCACGGTAACAGACACCAACATACCTCTGCGGTGGCAAATATCCATTCAGCATATTATGACACAAACACACGAAACCAACAGAATACTGCCACACACACAAATCTGCCAGCCCAAAGGACAGTGTTAAACTGTCAGTACCAACACAACAACGCCCACCACATCATGACCCACGAATCACTGCGGCAGACATTCAATGGCGATAAACTATTGGCGGTACATACTGCTGCGCTCAGAATGGACACCCAAATACAAAACAACACTACATTGGCCAATACTAAAAACACACACCTGACGCTCATACACACACCACACCCACCCACAGCACCATAAAAAACAAACCCACATTACCCACAACCCTTTACCAACAACAATTACTGCCAGGAGATTGACATGAAGAGCACAGAAACAACTAGACACAAACATCACATACACCCATACATCCCTCACGTACCCCACATCACACACCCTACCACATTACTCAACACACTCTGCACAACACACACACCACACAACACCCATGTCCCCACTAAGGCACCCCCGTTTCACTGATGAGGAGTTGAGGGTCATGGTGGAGGAAATAATCAGGGTAGAGCCACAGCTATTTAGAGGAGAGGTACAGCAGATATCCTTTGCCAGGAAGATGGATGGCGGAGAATCGTGGATAGGGTGAACATCGTGCAACAGCACCCAAGAATAAGGGATGACATCAGGAAGAGGAGATACGACCTACGGGGGAAGGTGCATTCCATGGCAGCAAGGCACCAACTCACCATACAGAGGACTGGCGGTGGACCCCCACCTCCTTCCCCACAGCTCACAGCATGGGAGGAGCAAGACTTGCCATTACTGCATCCTGAGGGACTCGGTGGAGTAGCCGGAGGACTGGACACTGTTAAGTCAATATTTACCACTTATCACCCCCATACTTGAATGGCATCACACACCCTCACCCTCACTCCCATTACTACACTCCATCCCACACACTGCACCTACACATCTGACTAACCCCAATGCCAAACCCTTCATGCCATACCAATTCATGGACAGCGCTCCCAGCCCTGCATGGACACACATCACTAAAGCATGCACATCATAGGGAAACTAACAATCCCACAATACATCACCATACACAAACAAAGGTGGCAGAGCAACAGCAACAATAGATGGGAAGCCAGGGATGTACAATATGTCACAGTCATGAAGCATAATACATCACTTACATCCCCACTGATGCCCCAGCCAATGTCAGCGGAGAGGAGGTGCCATGACTATCCAGTGCCTCAACAGAAGATGCCCACAGTGATGACAGTAACTCTGGACTGCAGGATCTGGATCAACAACCTGGCCCATCAGGGACCACTGGACAGTCGGTTACCCCAGCCCACTCCCAGTCCACCACAGAACCTCCCCCCTCAGTATCCAAACCACAGCACCCACTCATCATCCCCATACCTCTGTCCCCAGGACATGTCAATCAGCAGTGTGCCCACCTGTACAGGGACCCTAGTCCACACCTCGCCCCCAAGACAATCAGTGACCTGGGATCAGTGGCAGCGGGCACACTGTTCAGGTGACAGAGGCACAGGCCAACAGGGACACTAGGAGGACAACTGTGTGCCAGGGAGAGGACAGGCTCGGGGAACCAACTCTCCACGAGGCACTGTCCGAGATCCTGGGAGCCTCCCAACATTCCCAGGACATGTTGGGCCAGATCCTAGACAACATGCAGGCGAACAGGCAGCTGCAGGAGGAACAGTGAGGACTTGCAGGCCATCAACATCACCTTCATCTCTATAACAGGGGTCCTGGCAGACATGGCCAATATCATGAAGGGAGCATCAGCACAGCAGTGGGCCCCTACCACTAACCAGTCCATTGACCAGCCTCCCACTTCCGCTGCAGCTAGTGTGCAGGAGACCCTGCCACAGGAACCATAAGCCACCAGCACCCCTCCCCCTGCAGAATGTGAACCACCTCACAAACGTTCCCTGCGACCCATACAGAAGCAACAGACTCTTGCCAAGACCACCACCAGGAAATGAGACTCTCCTGATTGTCCCCCTTGTGTCCCACCCTGTCACCTTGTCCACTTTGAACTGCCTTTGCTTCCCTTTCTGTGGCCTCTTTGACACTGGACCTGTACTACTAACCAAACAGACTGCAACAATACCCTGGACTTACTTCTACCATCACCTCATTCTATTGCAATTTTCCCTCAATTTGACATATAACTGATGTTCTGTTGCCCTCAACCTCATCGCCTGCCTCCTCATCCTCACTGTCCTCAGGGTCCACTGCTGCCACAGGGGCATCTCCAGTCTCCTCCTCCTGCAGAAGAGATACATGCCGTCTGAGGGTCGGGTTGTGCAACATGCAACATGCCACTACTATCTAGCAGTCCTTCCCGGGTGAGTAGCACAGGGATCCACCTGTCAGATGGAGGCACCTGAACCTGGCCTTGAGGAGCCCGAAGGTCCTCTTGATGATCCTTCTGGTTCGTCCATGTGCCTCATTGGAACAATTCTCAGCCCCTGTCCTGGCATTCCTCACAGGGTCAGGAGCCACAATAGATTTAGGTAGCCAGAGTCACCTGCAAGTATTGATGGACAACATTTAACCTTACACAATGCTATGGGGATAACACCTGAAGGCATACACTAACATACAGTGGGTGGGGACACTGGCTCACCTATTAGCCAGACCCTGTGACTCTGTAGTTGGGCCATCACATTTGGGATGTTGCTATTCCTCAGGACAAAGGTGTCATGCACCAACCCAGGATACTTGGCAGTGACGTGGGAGATGTACTGGTCCTCCAGGCAAACCATTTGCACATTCATTGAGTGGAAACTCTTACAATTCCTGAACACCATTCTGGCAAACGCTATATGTGTCCCGTCAATCACCCCAACATTATTGGGGATATGTCCCATTGCATAGAATTCAGCTTTCACAGTGGCCAAATCTTCCACCTGGGGGAAAGCTATGTAGCTGCAAATGTGTTTCACCAGGGCAGACAAAACTCTTGCCACCACAATTGAAAACATTGGCTGTGACATTTCTGCTGCCAAGCCCACTTACACTTGGCAGATAGCACTTGCACAAGAGGGGGGATTCCAGTTGGATGACGGATAGCTGAGATCAGGTCAGGCTCCAATTGGGCACACAGCTCTGTGATTGTGGCCCTGTCCAGCCTATAGGTGAATATAATGTGCCTGTCCTCCAGTGTAGCTAAGTCCACAAGGGGTCTGTGGACGGGGGTTGTCTCCTCCTTCTATTCATCTGCAGCGGTAGGTATCTAAGGGACACAAGAGTGAGTACGCTGTCACAATTTGAACAATGGAACGACCACCTCAGTGTACATAGTGCATTTATGTGATGGGACAGTGGGAATGGCGAGGTATGTGCAAATCAAGGCAGTGACGCAGTTAAGGTTGATATGATCGTTGTCCACCAACATGAAATGGCAACCGCCTGTCATGTATGTAGGGACAGGTGGAAGTGAGGTAACTCTGCCGATGCTGGGCGTCGTGGCGGAAGGCGGTCTTGCACCGCCGTGCAATTCCTCATTGGATAATATGGGGCTCTATGGAGAACAGTGGCCAATGGGGATCAGCGCCGGCGGTGACGATGTACACCGCTGCAGACGTGACCACCATTTTCCATCAGATCCTCACTTGTTTCCTGACCTGCAACAGTAGAACACCTACACTGAGTGTGCTGCTGTGACCTGTGTCTGGAACCTACCATGGCCCATGTGACCAGGGAAAGGGCCCCTACCTTCACTGCGGAGGAGTTGGAGTGATTGGTGGATGGGGTCTTACCCCAGTACAGACTGCTGTATGGGCCTCCAGACCAACAGGTGAGTATACCTTGGGCACGATGCATGTGTGAAGGATACAGGAAGATGTGTGTGCATGCATCGTGTCATCGGGGGGTGTATTGGGGTGGTGTACATAGTGTTCTCCGGGAAATGTGTGTGCCAATGGTAATGGAAACAGGATTGGTGGGCCATATGTGTGACAGGCTGTATTGTCTGTGTAATGGTGTCCTCCTGTCTGATTTACCTCTGCAGGTCAGCGCCCATCAAAAGATGAGATTATGGCATGCCATCGCCAAGGATGTGCGGGCCCCGGGGGTCTGCCCACTGTCGGAAACGGAGGGAGGACCTGGGACGCTGGGCACAGAAGACAGCGGAGGTCCAGCTGGGGATGGCCTCCCAATGAGGAAGGGGTGCCCATCAGAACCTGACCCCCATGATGACCCGCATACTGGTGGTGGCCTACCCAGAGCTGGATGGGCGCTTGAGGGCATCACAGCAGCCACAAGGGGGTGAGTGCAGTGGCTGTTACAACTATAATTGATAGGTGGCATGGGATCTGGGTGGTGGTTGTGACTTAGTGGGTGCCCCTTAATGCCAGGTCAGACATTGCAGCGTGATCCAGCTCCAGGGTAATGGGTGTATGGCAAATGCAGGTAGCTTAGCTTGTTCGCATTCCTTGTCATTCAGGGCTTTGTTGGTCCCAGGAGGGGTGCAGTTGGCGGTGTTTGGCCCTCATCTTGCCGTGGCATCTAGCCAAATCAATGCCAGTGCAATGCATAGTGCTTATCCAGATCCCTGTGGATGACGGTGCTGTGTATGCTAACTGTGGTGTTGATGCTGTAATTGACCCAGTGCTTCCTTTCTCTCCCATTTTTCCTTCTGTCATCCTGTCCATGTGTGCATTAGCATCATCTGGCGGAGGATCAGGGGCACCGGTGACAGAGCGAGCTACATCCCGCTTGACCCAGGAGGCAGACTCCACCGACGTCAAGCAAATCAGTGGGATGGAGGGCGAGGGGAGCACTACGGCGGAGGCAGGAGATGACAACACAGGCTCGGATACCTCCTCCGATGGAAGGTCCTTGGTGGTGGCGGACACCTCTGTGACCACCCTAGCTGCAGGTACAGCAGCCACCCCCTGTACTAGCACTGCCCTCCCAGTAGCCGCTCAACGAGTTGCCCATGTCCGCTCACCCTGGTGGGTGGGCATCACCTTCGCCCCAGGCACCTCAGGCCCTCCCCCAGTCAGCCCTGCTGCCCTGAGTGAGAAGAATATTGACATCCTGAGATCCATCTCTGTAGGGCAGTCAACTATTGTGAATAACATCCAGGGGCTAGCATCCCAGATGCAGCAATGCAATGCATTCCTGTAGGGCATCCAAAGTGGATTGGCAGCCCAACAGAGATTGTTTCAGGCTCTGGCCTCCTCTCTGATGGCAGCCACGCTTCATCCCACAAGCACTCACACCAGACAGTTGTAGACACAGCCACATCACTGCCTCCACTGTCTCCCCCTGCTCCTCCTCCTCCTCCCTCACAGTCACGTCCACACTCATACCTGCAAGCACTGCATCAACATCCACCACCAGCATCACCACACCAAGCAGCATACACACCCACTTGCAGACACCTCAACAACATCCATCCATGCGTCCCCTTTGTCCTCTCCCACCCTGTCTGCCTCCCTCCTAAGAGACACAAACACAAGCACTCAGACACCCAACAGCAATCCATCTCACACACGCACACCGCCCATGCACCTGCACCCAAGTCCAGCAGACATATACCTCCAACAACCACTCCCTCAACCTCCACTCCCATCCCTCCTCCCTCATTCCACCCCACCATCCCTAAAATGCTTTTCCTTGCCCAACTTGACCTATGTCCTCCCCCACCTCCCCCGTCCTTCCCGTAAGAGCTAGGTCCCAATGACCCAGACCAGCACCTCAGCCAAACAGTCCACGCGCACAGTGGATGCACCTCATCGTCATGGAGGCAAGACAGTGATGGATCCCACTCCACTAGCCAGGAAGGGTAAGGATCCCACACCCCCTGCCATGAAGGGGAAGAAGCCCTCGACTCCTGACATGAAGGGGAAGAAGCCCTTGACTCCTGCTATGAAGGGGAAGGCAGCCGTACCTCCTGCCATGAAGGGGAAGAAACCCTCGACTCCTGCCATGAAGGGGAAGGAGGCTGCCCCTCCTGCCATGAAGGGGAAGAAGCACTCGACTTCTGCCATGAAGGGGAAGGAGGCCTCAACTTCTGCCATGAAGGGAAGAAGCCCTCGACTCCAGCAGAGGCTGGCAGGGTGACACCACCACCAGAGGTCACAGAGCCTTCTCCTCCAGCTGAGGCAGTGCAGCCCACTCCCCCAGCAGAGGCTGCACCTTCACCTGCTGAGACAGTGCAGCCCTCACCTCCAGCAGAAGCGGTCCAGGATTCACCTTCATCTGCTGACACAAGGCAGCCCTCACCTCCAGATGAGACAGTGCAGCCCTCACCTCCAGCAGAGGGCATGTAGAACACCCTCCTGGGGCTGCTGTACAAGGAGCCCCCTCAGAACCAGTGGGCAAGTCACCAATCTGAGAGACTGTGACCTTGCACTCCCTAGCACAGAGAAATGGGCATGGAGCCCCCTCCAGAACCAGTGGGCAAGTTCTTGACTTCGGCTGAGGTGCCTCCCACCCCCCATGCCCTTGAGGTGCCTGCCCACTTTCAAACTGATGCCCCTGCAGAGATCTATCCGGATGATGTCAGGAATTCAGTAAGGCCTTGGACTGTGCCCCATGGCCATGTGGGCCCTTAGTACTTTGGACTGGGCATTGGTCCTTTGTGTACATTTGTACATATCTGTTGTTCATCCTATTGGTTCATTTGGTGGCTGTTCACGTTCAATCCATTCTAATTACTGCATTCTTGTTGTCCTTGCATTATTATGCCGTGTGTCGTGTGCCATTTCGTTAGCAGCTGGGTGTGTGTATGGTGTGTGTGTTGGGTGTGTGTCGTGCGTGTGTGTCCCTCTCCTTTTCCTCCCTCCCTCCCTTGTGTGCCAGGAGGCTGTACTTACCATCATCGTTTTCGTCAGAGTTGGTGTTCCAGGTGGAGCATAACATAGATGAGCATGGGGAAGACTTGCACTTTCGGTTCCATGGCAGCTTTGTCCTTCTCTGTGTCTCCGTTGGTGAGTCTTTCGTCTTTTGTTTCTGCCAGGCTTTTGATGGCATTGGTACCTTCCTGGAAAGTGTGGTGGTTTCCTGTGTCATGATATGGTGGGATGTACTTTGTCTTCCCCCTGGCTGTTGTCAGCTACTGCCGGGGTGAATGTTGGTAACGCCCTGACGGTTGGTGTGGTACACTGTCACTCTATGGAAGTTCTCACCGTCATGGTCATAATTTGGCTGCAATTACCGCCAGCCTGTTGGTGGTATTACTGACACTTTACCAGTCACCACCAATGTCATAATGAGGGCCTATGTCTTCTACAAATGTGGCAATCATTGATTCAGCTTGAGTTGTTATGTCATGACTCTCAACACAAAGGGGCTCTTTGAGTTGCATTTGGCAATCTTCAGGCCCCTAACTTTCAGAAACATTACTGCCATTAGCATGGATATCTGTTTGAAAAATCACTATTATTTTTTGTACTATAGCTGAGTAGTGTCTGTTTAATTTTGTAAGCTTGCTTTGCACCATTATTTAATGCCTGGGTCAGACCAGGTGTTAGGGGACCTGTGGACCCATTCCCATGGTTAAACACCATTGAATGGGTTCACAGGTGCCCTCCTCAAGCCCCAGGAACACCTCCACCCACACCAGAGGGACACCAGAGGCTGGGGGAATCCATCCTAGGTAAGTATTGGTACGTATTTTAAAAGCAAAATTAAAGTGCCTTTGGGGGCCCAACTTGGGGGCCCCAGCAAGGCCCCAGCAAGGCAAAGGGTGCACTGGCCATCCCCAGGGGACACTGGTTCCTTGTGCTGGCCATTGGAGCGGTGGGCATGGCTACTGTCTTTTTTAAGACAGGAGTCATGTGGTATGGATGGTTTTCCATGAGAAAACAACGCTAGGCTGGTTGGAGGCATTTTCTTTGCCTCTAACCAGCCTAACGTCATTTTTGGTGCAAAACCCCCTTCTCCCATACCGCCACCCCCACCTGGCTAATGTCGGTTTTTTTAATGCTAGCCCACCCTTTGCACCGGCTTGTGCTATTCCATAAATATGGTGCCAGGCTGGCGCTCAGGAATGGTGCAAGCTGGTGCTAAACGTTTTGATGCAAAACTGTGTTAGTGCAGTTTTGCATCAAAAAGTAAAAATATGCCCCTCAGATGTATCAATCATGCTGAACCCTCAAATCAAATCAAATTTGCTTCCAAAAACATATCAGTTGCAGTTGATGGGGGGGCATTTTCTTTGCCTCTAACCAGCCTAACGTCATTTTTGGTGCAAAACCCCCTTCTCCCATACCGCCACCCCCACCTGGCTAATGTCGTTTTTTTTTAATGCTAGCCCACCCTTTGCACCGGCTTGTGCTATTCCATAAATATGGTGCCAGGCTGGCGCTCAGGAATGGTGCAAGCTGGTGCTAAACGTTTTGATGCAAAACTGTGTTAGTGCAGTTTTGCATCAAAAAGTAAAAATATGCCCCTCAGATGTATCAATCGTGCTGAACCCTCAAATCAAATCAAATTTGCTTCCAAAAACATATCAGTTGCAGTTGATGGGGGGGCAGTGTGAGGGGGGTTCCTCTGTCCTCAGTTAGCTGGGTTGTTATCTTCTCTTTTGCCCTGGACCTGAGGCCATAGAATCGTTAATCAATTTTCTCAATGGATGTCTGTGTGACCCTATTCATTTATTTTAATCTGCATTTCCTTCCAATTTTATTCTGTGACTCTGTTACTATGAGGGATGCTTTTCGGTGAGAAATTGTGGTATTGGTTGATAGGGGCGTAAGCCCTTCACAAGCAACAGTCACAATTCCATGCAGGATGACCCAACAAAAGTCACTAAAACAACCTGTGCTTAAACCTGTGTAAAGTATTTATGCAGTGCACAAACTGTAATCAAGTGAAAACACAACACCAAAAAAAAAAAAAAAACAATTTAGAAAAATTATAATAAATTATTTAACACCAAAACCACAAACATGAAATCAGTTGAACTGGATTTATGATTTTTTTGTGAAACCTAGCACCTAAATGGTCAAGGCACGAACTGCTGACATCAACTCCTGCAAGACTTAGTCAAAGTAACAAAATATGGCTGATCACGATGGAACGCAGTTCAAAAACAAGAACTGTATTGGGCTCAGTCGGCACTTTCATTTGGACTCAGAAGAAATGTTCTGAGAAGGTAAAGTTCAGTTGGGCAAAGCTGCAAGAGGTATCCAAAGAGGAGGCATCATCACTAGATAACCTTGTGTCAAACCTGCAAAGAATATTTCTATGTTTGGATTTAGTCTCTTTGTTGGAATTTGTAAATCTCCAGTGGGATGAAGCAGAGGGCTGTAGCTGAAGCCAGTTCTACGAGGCTGGCTACCCCTATGACGAAAGATTTGCACAGGCAAAGAACAACATAGCAGGAGAAGCCTTGAAGTCAATCTGACTGGCGATGCACCTCATGACGATAAACGAGCAGGTTGGTCCCGGTCTCCTCCTGGTTCTCAGAGCAGTGCTTGGCCAAAACGTTTCCTCCGCTTTGCGATTTGGTCATCTGTGCATCTTTATCACCACAACTAAAGATGCAGGACTGGGTGGACACCGCTTGGAAGTTCAGGACTAACTCAGGCTCGGTCCAGTTGCAGTTTCAAGATGGTGGGAGCCTTTTGTGTTCCTGTGGCTCTGAACAGGAGGCCAGCATACTAGCCCTTGAATTCACTCTCATAATGCTGGGTTCAGATGAAGTTGCAGGGCTCAAAACAGGGCTGGCCTCTGAGAGTTCAAGGCAGGCTCCAGGCAGCAAATCAGTCCTTTCAGGCACAGCAAATCAGTCTTGCAGCGTGCATAGCAGGCCACAACAGCAGACAGTCATCATCTGAGAGCCCTTCTGCAGGCCCAGGAGTGAACTGAAGAGAGGGTGTCTGAGATCCAATTAGTATACCTTGGTTCCCTCCTTCTGGAAGGTGGGAGAAGATACTAGGCCGTGGCTTTCAAGTGCACAGAATTTTCTGATGTCCCTGCACTGTCTCCAATTTGGGCTTGCTGCAGTCACAATGCTGAGTTGATAGGTCTAATGTGTGAAGGTAGAGCACTCCCTATTAAGTTGCAAATGTAGCTGTTCTCAGCTCCACCCCCCATGCTGCCAGCAGATGGCACATTAATGCACCATTAATCTCTCTATTTTGTGTTAGTCTGGGAGGAATTCACAAAGTGTCAATCACACTCAGTCATTTGACTCAAGACAGGCTGCAGGCACAAAAAGGCTAATGGCATAAAAATGGCATTTTCAAAAATGTAATAAAAAACCCAATTGTTCCATTAAGTAGGGTTTTTTATTACAGTTCTAAAAACACCAGTCATGGCATAGTTACCTGTTCCGAATTTAGAAATTAGAGCTTATTAAATGTAATAAGGCATTTCCAATGTTATCCTATGGGAGATGTAAGACTCTCAGTAGTGAATAACAAATTTAGGTATTTTTCACTACCATGAAATGTAAAACCTAAAAGTGGTTAAAACTTAAAAGTACATTTCCATTTTTTTTACATTCAATGCACCAAGCCCTTGGGCTACCTAGGGCCTCCCTTAGGGTGGCCTATATTTGATAAACGGGATTTTAAAACTTGGCAAGGGAGTTTCCAACATGGCTGTTTAAAACTGCATTCAAGCTGCAGTGGCAGGCGTAGGACATGTTTTAAGTTGCTACTTTAGTGGATGACACAATACGTAGGACAGGTGCACGGGTAGTTCTTCATTTACTGGGTACATGGTATGCCACTATACAATTGACTTATAAGTAAATTAAATATGCATATTGTGTATAAGCCAATTTAACCATATATTTTGGGGAGTGAGCACAAGCACTTTCGCACTGGTTAATCTGAAGGCCAACAAAAACAAATCCAGCAAAATGGAGGAAGAGAGGCAAAATGTTTGAGGGCATATCACCCTAAGGATGACAGGTCTAACAGTTTCAAAACAATTCATCATGGAGGTACACACATTCCTCGGTGTAGGAGGCTGTCCTGTTTTGTAGTGGGTACCTTGGGTACTTACACCTTACACCAGGCCCAGTTATCCCTTATTAGTGAAATGTAGTAGTTTTCTAGCAGCTTTGGCTGGTAGAGGTAGCCATAGCAGAGCAGCTTAGGCTGAACTAGGAGACATGCAAAGCTCCTGCAATACCACTTATGGTTACACAGTGCTTATACACAAGTGAAGACAATACTCAGTGTTACCAAAAATAAAGGTAGTTTATTTGGGTGACACAAGGCCAAAAATATCTTAGATGCAATACTCCTTCTGGAGGTAAGAATTATTCACAATATATACACTAACCACCAAAATAAGGTAAGTAATTGGACATAGGATAGTACAAACAATAGGAATGCTATAAAATGCAATGGGAGAAAGTAGGTATAGGGGCAACACAAACCATATACTAAGAAAGTGGAATGTGAACCACAAATTCCCCCTAGACAAGTGTAGTGGGTAGAGAATTGCTGGAAGGGTAAGAATACAGTAAAGGTAAGTAAATGACCCCACCCCAGAGCCCAGAAAAGCAGGAGTAAAGTACTTCAAGTTTCCATAGGACACACTACAAGTCGTGATTGGAGATATTGCTAGATCCAAGCAAGACTGCAAACAACAAATGGTGGATTCCTGGACCTGAAGACCTGCAAAGAAAGGAGACCAAGTCCAGAAGTCAGAAGAAGTTCCAGGAAGGACAGGAGCCCCTGCCAACCCAGAAGAGGGTGCAAAAGAAGAGTCACCGGTTCGACAAAGACTGCAGAAATGCACCCAAGGAAGATGTCAGCGGGTTCCTGCATGATGCACTGGATGTCTCACGGAGAGAAGTTTGATGCAGGCAAGTTTTGGCACTGGATTTCTCAAACAAGCCTTGGTTCCGGCAAAGTCGTGTTTTGCATCAAAGTGGTGCTATCTGGACCCAGGAGGGACCTTGGGGCCTCAACTCTGTGTAAGGAGGAAGAGGGGGATCTCAGCACTTTAGAGAGCCCTCAGAACACTAGAGGGGAGGCCCAGGACATGGGGACAAAGGAGGTGCAAAATGTGGTTGGTGCAGCACTACAAAGGAAGGTCCCATGCCGCCGGAGAACAACTCAGCGAGTTGGGCATTGCAGGATAGAGTGCTGGGGACCTGGGCCAGGCTGTGCAAGAAGGAATTTTACAAATAGTGCACAGAAGCCTCAGGAGGTGAAGAATACGCTGTGCACAGGGGTACATATTAGTGAGTAACTTCAGCATTGTGGACTGAGTGGAAAGTGATCACAAGCCTTAGGTAATAGGGATCCACTCATCACCACTCAAACCGGAAAAAGTAGTAGCCCTGGAAGGGGCTTTTGGCACTGAAAACCTAAAACAACTTAAATGCTCATCCGATACCATCGTAACCCAAGCAGAAGATGCTCTACTAAGGCTAGAATTAATGGCCACAGGCAGGGCGAATTTGACAACGGTCTGGGAGAACTTTGCCACCAACCTCATTAACGCAGTCAACGTAGGAAGCACAAGAAAGGGAGCGCAATTGAGCCACCAAAAGCGTTCATATCTTCCACAGCCTATACGGAGAAGGAAAGCAATTGTAGCTAAATTATTAAGGCAAAAGCGAACACTCCCAGACACCGGTCCACTATTGGCCGCCCTGCGAGAGCAGAGGAAACTCTTAAAAAGCGAATGATGGTCTTTTAAAAAACAGCAGCAGGAGACGCTCTGGGACAAACTACATTACGCATCTAAATCATCCAACCCCAAAAGATTCTGGAAAATCCTCAACACAATGGACAAGGCACCAGTGGCAGCTAATAACGCAAATATTTCTGAGGAAGCTTGGGTACACCATCTAAAGTCACATCTAAAGGAATTGGACACCGAAATCGCTCTGCAATCCCAAGGGTTCTCGGAGAGCCAAGAACTCGAGTTTGCAGAATGCCTAAAGATCTCAGCATCAGAATTAATAAAGATCATTGGGAAGTCGCGAACGGATTGTGCCCCAGGGCCTAATGGTTTACCGCAGGCCCTGTTTAAACAGGAAACAGAAAGATGGGCCAATTTCCTGGCTGAGATGTTCAACTGCGTGCTCACAACGGGAATTGTCCCGGCATCCTGGAGAGGCTCAATAATTCATCCCACCTACAAAGGAGGGAACGCAACTTCCCCAAGCAATTACAGACTTATAGCTCTCATAGATGTCGACCTTAAGTATTTTTCATCCTGTGTGTTAAAACATCTACAGTCTTGGGCTACAGACAATAACATTTTGCCATTCAATCAAAGCGGGTTTACCAAGCATCAAGGAACACTTACGAACCTGATGGAACTGGGACTCATCACAAATAGAGCAAAAGCAACCAGGACCTGTGTTTTGTTGACTTTAAAGCTGCCTTTGATTGTGTTCCCCATGGTAAACTATGGGTTAAACTACAGCTTTGGGGACTTCCAGCTACTATTTTAAAAGCCATTGAATTAATTTATTCTGACACATGGGTGAAGGTAAAATTAGGGGGCGGCTCTCATTTATCTAGTGCAGTTAAAACAACAGCTGGTGTTAAACAAGGCTGCGTATTGGCCCCAACACTCTTTAACCTGTATATAGCGGATCTGTCTACAAAGCTAAACGTGGATCCATCCCACTCCCCATCTTTGGGCGGCCAGCAATTATCTAATAAGTTATATGCAGATGAACTACTACACAAGTAACACCAGAATAGGCATGCAGAAACTGCGAAATAAATTAGGAGAGTTTGCAAGGGTAAACGAGTTAGAAATCAATCACAAAAAATCCAAAATGATTACCATCAATCGCAGGCATACCGGCCAGCGTAAATGGCTCCTAAACGTAAAGACCCTGGAGGAAGTAAACTCTTACAGGTATCTAGGAGTCGTGGTCGACACCAGGTGCAACTTTGTGGCTCAAAAAGAAGCAATAATAAACAAGACGCAGACCCTTGCTTACGCATTCTGCAAACTCGCTAATTCAATCTGTGGTCACGCCTTGAATCCCTTAACAGCCATAATGAGAGCCACACTATTGCCAACTCTCTCGTATGGGGCAGAAATAATGATGGGTATGGAGGAAACTCTTTTGGAGAACCTTTTGATAAAGACGTACAAGCGTGTCTTTCGGCTACCAAGGCACGCTCCGCTGCCCAGGTCAGACTAGAATTAATGTTGGTTAAACAATCACTGGCTCGACCGGGAGCTTTCATCAAATGCTGTTACAAACTGAGCTGTGCCCAAGAAGGGTCTCTAGCCAAACTAGTCTGGCAGGAAATCATCCTGGAAAGAGGCAATGGAAACTACAAAAGGTATCTGGAAAGGAGTTTAAGCCTCTTTTATCTAGGTGGGGTTTGGGATCAGTCACGTACCACGACGGCTTTTAACAAAGCAGTCAATAAGTCATGTAAACTGCTTAGTTGGTTAAAAGACAAAGAGGCTCTGACCAAAAGGTCGCATGGCTGGCTGACCCTTAATTCGTATAAAACTCTGAAAAGAATCTACACTCTTGGCCGCCCCTATTCACGGAAAATTAAGCAATGCTTTTTAAGGCTTAGGCTGGGCGAGGTCCCAACGCCAGACCTCCTCCCAATTTGGAAGAAAGGGCCACAAATGGGCGCACAGGAGTGCCGCCTTTGTCATCTGGCGGTAGAAAACCTGATGCATATGGTCTGCATTTGCCCAGCCCTGGCTGAAGATAGAAAACGTTTATTGAAAAAAGAAATAAACGGCCTAGGGATTAGATCCTGCAGACAAGCACTAATTGAAGCATTCAACCCACAAAACACCATATTGAATATTAGATTGGTTCAATTTTTTTTAATTTATTCCGGTAAAATAATGTCTGCTGAAAGAAGCCTGGGATAGGGAGGGCGCAAATAGAGACATAGTCCATCCACTTTGAGTAAAAACGACAAAGATAGAAAGGTATGTTGGTAACACTCGCCACACGGCCAGACCACTATGAAGTACTGTATTAGAACCCGGAGTCAAGTAGGGATTCTTCTTCTTTGTGAAATATACTTCCTCTCAGTTATTTAAAAAAATGTATGCAATTTATATGTTTTAATGTATGAGCACAGCTTTGTTTATGTTTTATGTTGAAGGATTACTTTTATGGTTTTAATTAACTAATAAAATAAACAATCATCATCACAGGGGTACTGTCATTCTCGGGGAAGGCAAGGTATCACCTCCTCCAAATTGGGACAGCAGGACCTCAGGACAGTCTGTGTCGATGGGGTCCACCCTCAGTGTTCCAAGGAGCATGCTCGTCACCAGGAGAGGAGTCCAAGAGAACCGGTCGTCGACTTAGAAGGTGCCTGCTTTAGCAGGGAAGTAACTCCGTCACTCCACAGGAGATTTCTTCAGTCCTTCTGGTGCAGGGTGAAGACAGGGAGTCCCCAGAGCATTCACACCATGGAAACTGTTGCAGTTGCTGGCTGGAGCTGAAGTTGCAGAGAGAAAGTAGCCTTCGGGATCCTTTGTTGCTGTTACAGCGGTTCCTGGAGCAGTCTGCGGTCGATCTGAGGTCCGAGGATGAAGTAGTAGTTGCAGAGGATTCCTGCTGGAAACTTGCAAGTAGAATCTGAAGAGAAACCCACAGGAGAGACCCTAAATAGGCCTTAGAGGGGGAATTGGCTACCTTATCAGGTATGGACCAATCAGGAGGGGTCTCTGACATCACCTGCTGGCACTGGCTACTCAGAGACCTCCAGAGTGTCCCCACACCTTGGAAAACAGGATGGCTGAAGTCTGGGACACACTGGAGAATCTCTGGGCACCAACCCTGGGGTGTTGATGGACAGGGGAGTGGTCACTCCCCTTTCCTTTGTCTAGTTTTGTACCAGAGCAGGGACTGGGGGTCCCTGAACCGGTGTATACTGGCTTATGCAAAGAGGGCAACATCTGCCCCCTTCAAAGCATTTCCAGAGGCTGGGGGAGGCTACCCCTCCCCAGCCTGCTATACCTATTTCCAAAGGGAGAGGGTGTAACACCCTCCTCCGAAAGGAAATGCTTTGTTCTGCCTTCCTGGGACTGAGCTGCTCAGACCCCAGGAGGGCAGAACCCTGTCTGTGAGGTGGCAGCAGCTGTAGCTGCAATGCAAGCCTTAGAGTGCTGGTTTGGCAGTACTGGGGGTCCATGGTGGAGCCACCAGGCTGCATGGAATTGGCTCCCCAATACTAGAGTTGGCATGGGGAGACAATTCCATGATCTTAGACACCTTACATGGCCATATTCGGAGTTACTGTAGGAAAGTACCATCTTGCCTGGCATGTTACCCCCATATTTCACTGTATATATGTTGTTTTAGTGTATGTGTCACTGGGACCCTGCCAGCCAGGGCCCCAGTGCTCATAAGTGTGCCCTGTATGTGTTCCCTGTGTGATGACTAACTGTCTCACTGAGGCTCTGCTAACCAGAACCTCAGTGGTTATGCTCTCTCTGCTTTCTAAATTGTCACTAACAGGCTAGTGACCAATTTCACCAATTCACATTGGCATACTGGAACACCCTTATAATTCCCTAGTATATGGTACTGAGGTACCCAGGGTATTGGGGTTCCAGGAGATCCCTATGGGCTGCTGCATTTCTTTTGCCACCCATAGGGAGCTCTGACAATTCTTACACAGGCCTGCCACTGCAGCCTGAGTGAAATAACATCCACGTTATTTCACAGCCATTTACCACTGCACTTAAGTAACTTATAAGTCACCTATATGTCTAACCTTCACCTGGTGAAGGTTGGGTGCTAAGTTACTTAGGCCCGTATTTATACTCCGTTTGCGCCGAATTAGTGTCGTTTTTTTCGACGCAAATTCGGCGCAAAACTAACGCCATATTTATACTTTGGCGTTAGACGCGTCCAGCGCCAAAGTATTGGCAAATAGCGTCATTTTTTTGCGTGAACGCCTTCCTTGCGTTAATGAGGTGCAAGGAAGGCGTTCCCGTCTAAAAAAATGACGGCGATGCAAATGCGTCGTATTTATACTCCCGGGCAAAAATCACGCCCGGGAGTTGGCGGGTCAAAAAACCCCGCATTTGCGCCACTATTTAACGCCTGGGTCAGGGTAGGCGTTAAGGGGCCTGTGGGCTCAAAATGAGCCCACAGGTGCCCTCCCCTGCTCCCAGGGACCCCCCCTGCCACCCCTGCCCACCCCAGGAGGACACCCAAGGATGGAGGGACCCACCCCAGGGACATTCAGGTAAGTTCAGGTAAGTATAATTTGTTATATTTTTTATTTTTTTTTGGGTGGCATAGGGGGGCCTTATTTGTGCCCCCCTACATGCCACTATGCCCAATGACCATGCCCAGGAGACACAAGTCCCCTGGGCATGGCCATTGGGCAAGGGGGCATGACTCCTGTCTTTACTAAGACAGGAGTCATGAAATGGCGTCTGGGCGTCGTAAAAAAATGGCGCACATCGGGTTGAGGCGATTTTTTTGCCTCAACCTGACTTGCCCCATTTTAAGACGCCCTAACGTCATTTTTTCCCAACGCCGGCGCTGCCTGGTCTACGTGGTTTTTTTCCACGCACACCAGGCAGCGCCGGTCTGCTTGCGCCGGCTAACGCCATTCCATAAATACGGCGCCCGCATGGCGCTTCAGAATGGCGTTAGACGGCGCTAAATTTTTTGACGCTAAACTGCGTTAGCGCAGTTTAGCGTCAAAAAGTATAAATATGGGCCTTAGTGTGTGGGCACCTTCCCACATCGTTCAGGGCAAATTCCCCGGACTTTGTGAGTGAGGGGACACCATTTCACAAGTGCACTATACATGGGTCACTACCTATGTATAGCGTCACAATGGTAACTCTGAACATGGCCATGTAACATGTCTAAGATCATGGAATTGTCACCCCAATGCATTCTGGCATTGGGGAGACAATTCCATGATCCACCGAGTCTCTAGCACAGACCCGGGTACTGCCAAACTACCTTTCCCGGGGTTTCACTGCAGCTGCTGCTGCTGCCAACCCCTCAGACAGGTTTCTGCCCTCCTGGGGTCCAGCCAGGCCTGGCCCAGGAAGGCAGAACAAAGGACTTCTTCAGAGAAAGGGTGTTACACCCTCTCCCTTTGGAAAAAGGTGTGAGGGCTGGGGAGGAGTAGCCTCCCCCAGCCTCTGGAAATGCTTTGATGGGCTCAGATGGTGCCCATCTCTGCATAAGCCAGTCTACACCGGTTCAAGGATCCCCCAGCCCTGCTCTGGCACGAAACTGGACAAAGGAAAGGGGAGTGACCACTCCCCTGACCTGCACCTGCCAGGGGAGGTGCCCAGAGCTCCTCCAGTGTGCTCCAGACCTCTGCCATCTTGGAAACAGAGGTGCTGCTGGCACACTGGACTGCTCTGAGTGGCCAGTGCCAGCAGGTGATGTCAGAGACTCCTTCTGATAAACTCTTACCTGTCTTACTAGCCTATCCTCCTTCCTAGGTAGCCAAACCTCCTTTTCTGGCTATTGAGGGTCTCTGCTTTGGGGAATTCTTCAGATACCGAATGCAAGAGCTCACCAGAGTTCCTCTGCATCTCTCTCTTCACCTTCTGCCAAAGGATCGACTGCTGACTGCTCAGGACGCCTGCAAAACCGCAGCAAAGTAGCAAAGACGACTACTGCAACCTTGTATTGCTTCATCCTGCCGGCTTTCTCGACTGTTTCCTGGTGGTGCATGCTCTGGGGGTAGCCTGCCTCCTCTCTGCACCAGGAGCTCTGAAGAAATCTCCCGTGGGATGACGGAATCTTCCCCCTGCAACCGCAGGCAACAAAAGACTGCATCACCGTTCCACTGGGTCCCCTCTCAGCACGATGAGCGTGGGCCCTGGAACTCAGCAACTCTGTCCAAGTGACTCCCACAGTCCAGTGACTCTTCAGTCCAAGTTTGGTGGAGGTAAGTCCTTGCCTCCCCACGCTAGACTGCATTGCTGGGTACCACGTGGTTTGCAGCTGCTCCGGCTCCTGTGCACTCTTCCAGGATTTCCTTCTTGCACAGCCAAGCCTGGGTCCCCGACACTCTAACCTGCAGTGCACAACCTCCTGAGTTGTCCACCGGCGTCGTGGGACTCCCTTGTCTGACTTCGGGTGGACTCCGGTTCTCTCCTCTTCTAAGTGCCTGTTCTGGTACTTCTGCGGGTGCTGCCTGCTTCTGTGAGGGCTCCCTGACTTGCTGGGTGCCCCCTCTGTCTCCTCATCCAAGTGGCGACATCCTGGTCCCTCCTGGGCCACAGCAGCATCCAAAAACCCTAACTGCGTCCCTTGCATCTAGCAAGGCTTGTTTGCGGTCTTTCTGCGAGGGAACACCTCTGCAAGCTTCTTCACGATGTGGGACATCCATCCTCCAAAAGGAAAGTTCCTAGTCCTCTTCGTTCTTGCAGAACACCAAGCTTCTTCCACCTGGTGGCAGCTTCCTTGCATCCTCAGCTGGCATTTCCTGGGCATCTGCCCACTCTCGACACTGTCGCGACCCTTGGACTTGGTCCCCTTGTCTTACAGGTACTCAGGTCCGGAAATCCACTGTTGTTGCATTGCTGGTGTTGGTATTCCTTGCAGAATCCCCCTATCACAACTTCTGTGCTGTCTGGGGGTTGTAGGTGCCCTTTACACCTACTTTACAGGGTCTTGGGGTGGGCTATTTTTCTAACCCTCACTGTTTTCTTACAGTCCCAGTGACCCTCTACAAGCTCACATAGGTTTGGGGTCCATTTGTGGTTCGCATTCCACTTTTGGAGTATATGGTTTGTGTTGCCCCTATACCTATGTGCTCCTATTGCAATCTATTGTAACTTTACACTGCTTGCATTACTTCCTTTTGCTATTACTGCATATTTTTGGTATTGTGTACATATATCTTGTGTATATTCGTCATCCTCATACTGAGGGTACTCACTGAGATACTTTTGGCATATTGTCATAAAAATAAAGTACCTTTATTTTTAGTATATATGTGTATTGTGTTTTCTTATTATATTGTGCATATGACACCAGTGGTATAGAAGGAGCTTTGCATGTCTCCTAGTTCAGCCTAAGCTGCTCTGCTATAGCTACCTTCTATCAGCCTAAGCTGCTAGAAACACCTCTTCTACACTAATAAGGGATAACTGGACCTGGCACAAGGTGTAAATACCTCTGGTACCCACTACAAGCCAGGCCAGCCTCCTACACCCGGCACCACCTTACGCCACATGAATGTCATTGTTTATGATGTTAATGTGGGCCAACGAGGCTGAAATCCCCACCCCTAATTTACAGGGTGGTGCAATGCATGTATATTGCGCCACTCTGTAACACTTTGTGCTACATTATGTCTGCGCCAGGCATAATGAATGCAAAGGGTGTGTTCCCCCATTAGGGCAGCCATAAAATGGCGTAAGGAAATCTCTGAGATTTCCTTATGCCATTTGTTATGGCACTTTTTAATGCCTATGCAAGAACAGGCGTTGAAAGGGGCCTTCCATTCTTTAGAATGGGGCCCTTTACACTCTGCAGGAGTAGCGCCAATATTTTGGTGCTACTCCTGCCGAGTACATCAATAGCGTCATAAAAATGAAGCTTTTGCCCCCTACGCTGCACCATGGCATTTTCGATAAATCTGCCCCCAAGTGTTACTGACATCAGGCAGGGCAAGGATCAATTTTCAAAAGTCATCTTTTCAAATTATTCACCACAAATACAACCTCAACAATGAATTGGGCCTAAAATAATATTTCAAAAAGTCCAAAAATGTAGGGGCATATTTATACTCTGTTTGCAAGCTTGCTTTGCCCCATTTTTTAACACCTGGGTCAGGGCAGGCGTTAGGGGACCTGTGGGCCTATTTCCATGGTAGAACACCATGGAATAACCCCTCATGTGCCCTCCCCAGGCCCCAGGGACCCAGACCCCTGGACACCACAGGGACTGCGGAGGATGGGGGACCACATCCCTGGTAAGTACACGTAAGTATTGCATTTTATTTTTTAAAGTGCCAGAGGGGGCCCTGAAATGGCCCGCCCTATATGGCACTGGGTGCAATGGCCATGCCCAGGTGACCCTGGTCCCTTGTACTGGCCATTGGGGTGGTGGGCATGACACCTGTCTTTTAAAAGACAGGAGTCATGTGGTACGGATGGTTTTGCATCAGAAAATGACTCTAAGCAGGTTAGAGTCATTTTTTTTACTCTAACCTGCCTAACGTCATTTTTTCGTGCAAAAACCCCTTCTTCCATTCCGCCAGCCCCACCAGACTAAAGTAATCTTGCCTACCCCTTGCACCAGCTTGCACCATTCCATAAATATGGTGCCCGACTTGTGCACAGAAATGGTGCAAGCCGGTGCTAAACTTTTTGGTGCAAAACTGAGTTGGCGCATAAGTTGTATCAGGGCATTAAGTTGTAGCTGTTACATAGGCTGTCATGAGTCTCATGACCATCATAACTGTGAATGACCATGACCTGTGACCAGTGACGTAGGAATGTTGGCTGCGCACAAGTGGACAGGAGAAGTTGCCAATATTAAAAAAAGAGAATAATATTGGAAAACCAGAAAACTGGCAAAACCAAGGAAAGACTTTAAGTTTCCTTTCTAAACTGTCTTTAAATAATGCTGGCAAATTCATTACAACCAAATTCCAGAATTTCCTAGCATCACCATCTTCGGTAGCTCCGATAGAGATCAAACATACTATATATCTCCATTCACTGTTCTGGGCCAATGTGTTATAAGAAAAGGGGGATCATTTACCAGGATAATATCTGTTGAATTGTGTGTTTTAAAACACACCAGGCCAGTTTGAAATGATTTTAGCATAACAGGACCAGGTGGTGGGCTCTTCCTTAATATTTAGCAAGCTGAATATAACACACTGCATTTAAAAATACAGGATGTGGAAAGTAAGTTTCTAGTGTTTGGCATTGTCTGTGAAAATTGGTGTGTTCTAAGACACACTAGGCTAGTTGCATTAGTCGTAGCCTATTAGGACTTTAAAATTCCTCACAAAATATTTCAGCATCTTTTCCCCAAATTAGATCTTGACAAGTGGTGGCGAATGATACAGTTTGGTTATTTTTCCTTGAACACAACATTCACCAGCATTCAATAAACTTACACTAGGAGGATTAGAAGGATTGGATGTGTCTTAGGGGAAGGATGTCTCAAGTGCATGGACTATAACCGACAGAATGTGGAATATGTGTTCCATTGTACTACATGTCAATCCTGAATTAAAGCTTCTGTTAATAGTCTTATTTACATGTGTCCCTTGCATGTGAAATGTTACCCACATTTGAGCAATTTGGCTGCAGAAACATACATATAGCAGAGAAACCAAGCACAAAGAGTGGGCTAACATGTTATTCCTTAAGCACAGAACCAATGCCCAAAGTGAAAACATACCAATGAATGTTTGGTAAACACAGGATAATAAATAGAAATACAATTTATAAAAAATAACTAGCAGTAGTGCATGAAGAATAATTGGTTGCAAGGTACAACTCGTGTAATAATTTTACATATATTTCTACTCACAGCATTGTGAGAGATTTTCTGTACATTTTTTTTTGTTAAGCAAAGGGATCATGAAGTCAGACTTGTTGATAAGTACCCCGAATTAGTGCAAAGAGACCAGGCACAAGTAGAGATAGAACAAATGAGAAAGAGAACCAGTAAATGTTTTAGATGGACTGGGTATGCCATCCTAACCCTATTGTCATTTGATTTTCAGAGGCAGACTTCTGAGCAGGAAGTATGTACTGCACAACAATAAATACATGCATTTTATGTTAGGCATTTCAAGCACTGGCCTCCTACAAATCCTATCATTTCCCTCTGACCAATGCAAACCCTGGTTAAATATGTGACTGTCCTAACCCTCATAGTAGCTGATGGTCCAGATATCAAATTATATTTCCCTCAGCTGAATGTGTTTATTAGGAAGGGGCTTGCCATGTGCAAAATGGGGGCGGTCTTCTACACTCTGAGAGGCTCACGCTAGCCTGTGCTACTATATTGTGAATAGCTCATCAAGGTGTCAGTCAAGAAGAGGACAAAGAACAATTTTGCAATAGATACCAGTCCATCCTAGAGAAATGTCACCATACTCATGGGGGACCTCAGTGTTAAGACTGGAAGTGACAATACTGGAACGAAGAAGTCATAGGCATCCATGGCCTAGTCAACATGAAGGAGAATGATGAAAGGCTTGCAGATTTATGTGCTATGAACAGTCTGGTGAAAGGCAGTAGTCTATTCCCATACAAAAGCATACACAAGGCAAAGTGGATGCTAGCAGACCATTCAACATAGGATCAGATCGACAATGTCTCCATTGCCAAGTAGTTCCAGAGGTCCCTACTGGATGTGAAAATGATGAGAGTAACAGGAGCGGATAGGGCATCCAACCACCACTTTGTTGTAGCCAGGCTAAAGCTAAAGCAGCAGAAAGCATGGATGGAATGACAAACTGTTAGACCTGGCATCCTTGGAGTGTTTTCCCCTGTCTTTTTGTCTCTGTTTCCTGTAATTTTGACTGTGTGCTGGACTTCTTTTTGTATTTACTGGTTTTGGTACTCTGGGCACTTTACAACTGCTGACCAGTGCTAAAATGCAAGTTCTCACTGTGTAAACTGTACGTGTAATTGGCTTTTCCATGATTGGCATATTTGATTTACTCGGAAGTCCCTAGTAAAGTGCACTAGAGGTGCCCAGGGCTGGTAGATCAAATGCTACTAGGGGGCTTACAGCACTGATTCTACCACCCAAATGAGTAGTCCTGCAAACATGGCTCAGATCTTCCACTACAGTGTCTGTGTGTGCAGTTTTAAGCTACCAATGTGACCGCCTAAACCTTTGCTGTTAATACATGTAAGTCACCCCCAAGTTAGGCCCTATGCAGCCCCATGGGAAGGGTGCAGTGTATGTTAAAGGTTGGACATGCACTGATGTGTTTTACATGTCCAGATAGTGAAACACTTCTAAATTCATTCTTCACTGTTGCAGGACATATCCTTCTTATAGGTTAACACGGGGACTGCCTTTAAAAATCGTTTAAGTGTAGTTTCCCATTAGGAGCAGATAGAGATATGGAATTTGGGGTCTTTGAATTCACAATTTAAAAAAACATCTTTTGGTACAGTTGTTTTTTTTAGATTGTTAGTTTGGAAATGCCACTTTTAGAAAGTGGACATTTTATTTCTTAACCATTCTGTACCTCTGCCTGGTTGTGGAATCCACGTCTGGGTCAGACTGACAGTTGGGCTGTTTATGAATTCCCTCTAGACAGTGACACAAAGGGAGCTGGGGTGCAGGCTGCATATCCTGATGAGTTTCCTGAGCTAGAGTAGGGAGGGAGGGAGGAACTAACACACCTGAAAGGGTTGTGCCTCTCCACACATAATGCAGTCTCCAACATGCTGGCGTGTGTCTGGGGTCAGGCCCGGGCAAGGCAGGATCTTGTGAACAACAGAGACTTTTTTGCCTACTTTAAAGGCAGTAAGGAGTATAAGTAGTGGACCCCAAATCCCAGACTTTTAGATTTACTTATAGATCAAGAGGAACCTCTGCCAGGGAGAAGAGCTGAATAGCTGGAGGAACAGTATTGCCCCTTTGCCTGTGAGTGTGCTTTGCTGGGTTGGTCTGCAGTTACTGCTTCTGCCTTTGAGAGGACAAAGACTGGACTTTGCTGTGTTTTCCTGTTTTTGAAGTGTCTCCAAGGGCTTGGAATGAGTTTGCTGCCTGTTCTGAAGTCTCAGGGCCATCAAAGACTCCTCTGACCCTTGAAAAGTGAAGCTGGTGGAACCAAGACTGAAATTCACATACAGGAGTTGTGCAGGAGAAACATTGACGCAGCACTCGCTTCATGGATGAAAAATTGATGCACCCTGTAGGAGGCTGGCCTGGTTTGTGGTGGATACCTAAGGTACTTACACCTTATACCAGGTCCAGTTATCCCTTATTGGTAAAATGTAGGCAGCGTCTACAAGCCAGGCTGTCTAGAGGTAGCTGTAGGCAGAGCATCCAAGACTGAACTAGGAGACATGCAAAGCTCTTGCAATACCTCTGAGGTCACACAGTACTTATACATAAGAAAGACAATACTCAGTGTTATCAAAAATAAAGGTACATTTCTGTGACACAAGGTCAAAATATCTTAGAGCCTATACTCCCTTAGGAGGTAAGTATTATACACAAAATATACACTAGTAACCAAAAACAGGTAAGTAAACAGTCAGAAAATAGTGCAAACAGTGAAAATCACAATAGGTTGCAAGGGGCCTAGGGGGAACACAAACTATATACTAAAATAGTGGAATGTGAAAGTCGGTTTCCCACCTAGGCAAGTGTAGTGTGTAGAGGGGTGCTGGTAGTGTAAGAAAACACCAAAGTAACACCAAAGGTAAGTAAAATACCCCACCCCAGAGCCCAGGAAAGCAGAAGTGAAAAACAGCAAGTTTCCTAAAACACACTAGAAGTCGTGATAGAAGATAATGCAAGAACCAGAAAAAGACTGCAAGACACCAATGATGGATTCCCGGACCTGAAGAGTCCAGAGAGAACAGGAGCCCCTGCATAACTTATGAAACTGTTAATGCTGCTGCCACCATGGGGAACTAACCCCAACCCATGTCTTTCCCTTTCCACAGCTAGGGATTCCCTATCTAAGGCCAACTGTTGCTGTTGTAGCCTCAGTCTGTCCCCCTCCAACCTCAGCTTTCTGAGTTCCCTATCTAGGGAGTTGTCCTCGGGGTTGGATGTGTGGGACACCGCTGAGACAGAGGTGACGTGGGAATGAGCAGAGGCTGATCTTTTCCTAACTTGTGTAACACTAGTGACCTGTATTCTGGGTGTGAAGGGTGCCCTACCTGTGTGTGACCCCCTTCCCACTACCAGCTACACTACAAGGTTTGTTAGTCAAAAGATCTGTGGAAGAACCCTCCCCTGGATATTCAGGACCCTCTCCTGAATCTACCTGATTAGAATCTCCCTCTATCTCCTCTTCTATCTGGTGACCAGACTGTTCTTTGTCATCCTGGAGAAGGAGGTTCAAAATGAAATCTTTGCTAGGGTTCTTCCCAATCCCTAGACATTTCCCTAAGCAAAGCCCCCTCAAACTGTTAAAGTTAAGGTTCTCATAGGTAGTTTGGACAACCCTAGGGGTGGCCTCAAAGGAAGACATAGTGATAGAAAAAGTTAGAGTAAAGTTAAGAGAAGAAAAATACCTACTTTATCTAATTTTTTAGAACTTTTAGAGTGAAAGTGAAACTGCTAGGTATGCTTACGTATAGCTCTAAGTATCTGAATACACTTTCTTGTGGAAAGCACCAGTGACAGAGTGATAAGACAATTGCAAGTACTTATCCCACCTCTGCACCGCCAATGTAGGAGGCTGGTCTGGTTTGCAGTGGGTACCTAAGGTACTTACACCTTATACCAGGTCCAGTTATCCCTTATTAGTGAAATGTAGGCAGTGTCTAGAAGCCAGGTTGTCTAGAGGTAGCTGTAGGCAGAGCAGTCAAGGCTGAACTAGGAGACATGCAAAGCTCTTGCAATACTTCTGTAGTCACACAGTACCTACACGCAAGAAAGACATTGCTCAGTGTTACCAAAAAATAAAGGTACTTTATTTTAGTGACACAAGACCAAAAATATCTTACATGCTATTCTCCCTCAGGAGGTACGTATTATACACAAAATATACACTAGTAACCAAAAACAGGTAAGTAAACAGTCAGAAAATAGTGCAAATAGTGAAAATCACGATATGTTGCAATGGGCCTAGGGGGAACATAAACCATATACTAAACTAGTGGAATGTGAAAGTTAGTTTCCCACCTAGGCAAGTGTAGTGTGTAGAGGGGCGCTGGAGTGTAAGAAAACACCAAAGGTAAGTAAAATACCCCACCTAGAGCCCAGGAAAGCAGGAGTAAAACACAGCAAGTTACCTAAAACACACTAGAAGTTGAGATAGAAGATAATGCAATCAACCAGAAGAGACTGCAAGACACCAGTGATGGAATTCTGGACCTGAAGACCTGTGGAAGAAGGGGATCAAGTCCAAGAAGCACTGAAGAGTCCAGGGAGAACAGGAGCCCCTGCTAACCCAGATGAAGGTGCAAAAGGGGAACCACCGGCCAGAAGACAAAGTCAGTATTGCACCAAAAAAGACAGATAAGGGTTCCTGGTTGGTGCAGCAAATGTCCTACCCCAGAGGGATGAATGCAGTCTGGTTTGTGTCACAGGATTTTGCCAAAAAGCCTTGGTAAATGCAAAAGTGCCATTTTTATGACAAATGGTGCTGCCCAGGCCCAGAAAGGACCAAGTCAACTCTACTTAGAAGGGGGAGGCAGAGGGGGCTCTCAGCAACTCATAGAGCCCTCAGAAGACCAGGTAGCATGCACAGGAGTCCCAGAGCATGGGAATAAAGGAGTTTCAAATGGCAGTCATCGCAGCACTACACAAAGGGAACCCACGCCGCCAGAGAACAACTCACGGAGCTGAGCATCACAAGATAGAGTGCTGGGGATCTGGGCTACGCTATGCATGAAGGATTTCTTGGAGAAGCACACAGAAGCCCTAGGAGCTGCAAAACACTTAGTGCACAGGGGTAGGGTCAGCACAGGGAGGCAAGCTCTTACCTCCACCAAATTTGGATAGCTGGACCTTTGGACAGACATGGTCACTTTAGTCCACCACCTGTGTTCCATGATCCACGCTCGTCATCAGGAGAGGGGACCCAGAGTACCGGTCGTCATTACAGAGAGGTGCCTGCTGAAGCAGGGAAGTGACTCCATCACTCCAGGGGAGATTCCTTCGGTTCTTCTGGTGCAGGATGAAGACAGGCAGTCCTCGGAGCATGCACAACCTGGAAACTTTTGCAGTTGCTGGCAGGAGCTGAAATTACCGAGTTGCAGTAGCCTTCTTGGATACTTTGTTGTAGTTGTAGAGTTCCTGGAGCAGTTCTGCTGTTGATTTGATGGTAGAAGATGAAGTAAAGGATGCAGAGGATCACTGCTGTAGTCTTGCAATCTAAATCTGAAGAAACACCCACACGAGAGACCCTAAATAGACTTCAGAGGGGGATTGGTCACCTAACCAGGTATGGACCTATCAAGAGAGGTCTCTGATGTCACCTGCTGGCACTGGCCACTCAGATGCTCCCAGAGTTCCCACACCATCCTGAAAGCAAGATGGTAAAGCCCAGGGATACTCTGGAGCAGCTCTGAGCACCTGAGGCGCTCTGAAGAGATCTGAGTGGTCACTCCCCTTTCCTTTGTCCAGTTTCGTGCCAGAGCAGGGACTGAGGGTCCCTGAACCGGTGTAGACTGGATTATGCAAGGAAGGTACCATCTGTGCCCTTCAAATCACTTCCAGAGGCTCGGGGATGAATCCCTGTAATACCTATTTCCAAAGGGAGAGGGTGTAGCACCCCTCTCCTAAAGGAAATGCAGTGTTCTGCCTTCCTGGGATTGAGCTGCACAAGTTCAAGGAGGGAAGATGCCTGTTTGTGAGGTGGTAGGAGCTGGGGCTGCAGTGAAAACCGCAGAAGGCTGGTATGGCAGTACTGGGGGTCCATGGTGGAGCCCCCAGGGTGCATGGAATTTGCCCCCCAATTCCAGAATCAGATTGGAGGTACAATTTTCAATCCTAGACATCTCACATGGCCATATTCAGATTTACTATTGTGAAGCCACATATATGTATTGACCTATATGTAGTGCACCCTTATAATGGTGTCCCTGCATTCACAAAGTCTGGTAAATTGGTCCTGGACAATGTGGGGGCATTTCTGACAGTGCAGGGGTGCACTCACACACAGTAACTTTGCACCTAGCCTTCAGAAACTGAAGGTTAGACATATAGTTGACTTGTAAGTTACCTGGTGCAGTGAAAATGGCTGTGAAATAATGTTTGCACTATTTCACTCAGGCCTCAATGGCAGTCCCGAAGTAGTGTTTGTATGAGCTTCTTACAGGTGGCAAAATAAATTCTGCAGCCCATAAGGATCTCCTGGAACCCCAATGCCTTGGGTACCTGAGCACCTATACTAGGGACTTATAAAGGGGTCCAGTATGCCAATTTGGAGTGGAATACTGGGTTACCAGTAGGTAAGTACAAATTTGGAATGAGAGAGAGCATAAGCACTGGAGTTCTGGTTAGCAGGACTTCAGTGACACAGTCAAGCATACTGATAAAACAATAAAACATACTGACATGTAGGCCACAAACTATGAGCACTGGGATCCTGGTTAGCAGGATCCCAGTGGGACAGTGAATACACACTGACAAACAGGCCAAAAATGGGGGTAACCATGCAAGTGAGAGGCTACTTTCTCACACACCCCATGCGTTGTGGCTGGGAAATTGAAGCAATACCCATGTGCGACTGCCAAAATTGACACATCCTCCATGCAGCATGGCTCTTCACCACCATGCACTGGAATTTCACACGCATCGTTGCTGGGTGTCAAAATCATCGTGAACCTGCGCAGACCGAGGTTGTCAGTCCAGAAATCCACGCATCACTCTAATGTGGGAGAGAAAAATGACACATCGCCTATCTGACCGAAAAAGAAACAATGCACGGCCTCACTTGTGAGTAAGGAATTGACTAATCGCTGATTTTCCAACACACGCCCACCTGTATGGTTTTATTTTTGAAGGAAACCAGGTACTTTGTGTAAAAACAACCCATGAATTGATTTCTATGGATTAAGACTCTTTTTAACTTTAAAAATTCATAACTTTGCTTGTGTATGTTGGGTTTTTGTCGTTTTGGTCTTATCTGATTTAGATAAATATTGGCTATTTTTCTAAACTGGTATTATGTCAATTTTATAGCGTTTTCACAGTATTACTGTGTGTGTTGGTACAAATACTTTACATTTACACATTGCCTCTGATATAAGTCTGTCTGCTTGTGCCAAGCTACCAAGGGGGTGAGCAGACGTTATCCTAAGTGTGTATCTCCCTTACCTTGACTAGAGTGAAGGTCCCTGCTTGGGCAGAGTGCAAACTGACTGCCAGAGAAAGACCCCATTTCTAAGACATACCAATGCCAGCTATATAACACCACTCTTCTTAAAAATGCCCAGAATTACTCAGTCACTCTCTGTAACAAGTTTCAAGTCCTGTAAGAACTAGATAATGACGGAGACCCAGTAGAAAGTCAGTGGGGGAAGTTCTAAGAAACAGTGAATTAAACCTGTCAGGGGTTACTGTGTCCCCAGACACACCAGCATAAAGAATGGATCACCACTGAGACTCTCCACAAAATCCAACAGAGGAAAGAAAAAGAACATTGCAGTCAAAACCAGCTGAAAAACTAAAACCTCAAGGGGAATACACCAAAGCCAACAAGGAAGCAAAGAGAATCTTAAGAGCAGACAAGTGAAGATTCATTAATGGTCTTGCCAGAGAACCCCATGAAGCAGCAAGCTGTGGAATCTTGAAAGACCTCTACCACATAACAAGGAAACTCTCCAGCAGGTACAGCAAGCCAGAAAGGTCTATTAAAGACAAGGTTGGAAAAACAATCATGGGTGACGAAAGCTAACAATGAAGGTGGCTGGAGCACTTTAAAGAACTGCTGAACCAGCCCATGCCTCACTCTCCACCAGACATACAGCCAGTTGCCAGGACTTGCTAATCGACTACAGTAGACCAACCAAGGAAGGAATACGGCAAGGAAGGAATACGGCAAGCCATCAAACATCTGAGAAAAGGGAAAGCAGCAGGACCTGACAACATTTCCACAAGGGCACTTAAGGCAGACATTGAAACATCAGTAGACTTGAGCTACCCATTTTTGGAAGGATTTGGGACAGCAAAAAGCTACGATCAGAATGGAGGGAAGGATATCTCATCAAGATCCCAAAGAAAGGTGACCTGAGTAAATGTTCAAACTACAGAGGGATAACTCTTGCATAAACCCCAGGCAAAGTTTTCAACAGAGTCATCCTAAAGAGAATGAAGGAACATGTTGAGGCTCAGTTGTGAGTTTAGAAAGCTAGCTTCTGCAAGGATAGATGGAGTTTATACAGACCAGAATGCAACACTGCCCATCATCATTGAGCAACAGATGGAATAAAACTCCCCCCTCTAAGTCAACCTCATCCACTATGAGAAGGCATTCAACAGCGTGGACAGAGAGATCCTTTGGAGACTCCTCTGGCACTAGGGTGTGGCAGATAAACTCGTGAAAATCATCAGAAACTTTTATGAAGGACTGACCTGCAAGATAATCCATGAAAGATAACTCACAGAAGCCTTCCAAGTGAGGACTGGACCTGCCAGAGTTGTTTGCTCTAGCCTTTTCTCTTACTGCTGACCATAGACTGGATCATGAGACATCCATAGCAAGTAGAAGAAATGGGATCAAGTGGACACTTTAAACGCTTCTCAATGGCTTGGACTTTGCTGAAAGTACAGAAACATCTCTCTCCAACATCCTATCATATACAGAAAACTTCTTCAAAAGAACAATGTAATATCTCAAACATCAAAATGTATTCATAATAATTATAAAAATATCAAAACTTATATACATATAGAAATCGTTCTTATATACACCCCCCCACAAATACATAAAGCAAACACACATAGGACTAAGACAAAAAATACCAATCACAAACAAAGACTACAAGGACCACAAATATCTGTCACATAGAATTACCAAATAACAAACATGGAGACACTCAAGAAACAAAAATCATACATATCCCATCACAATCAGAAAATCATTTAAGCCATACAGAATAGTTCAAACATTACAAGAAAATCAAGAATGACAAATGTACATGAACTCATAAATATCTTTCAAGTATTAGATAACAAGATTTTCCAGTAGTAGTCATTCAGTAATTCACTGACTGAGTTTGATCACATATAATCTGTATGTGGGAGACCTTTCCAACTCTCTCTCTCACTTGCACATAGTTCATTTCCAAATGGGTTCCAAGGTATTGTTGCTTGTATTGGATCTCATATTCGAGTTGGTAATCAAACACCCAAATCGCCATAAGGTGTCTCATCCAATTTTAGAATAACCCATCCAGTTCACCGTCGCACGTTTTGTTGGACATACACAACCAATATATCCAAATTAATGAACTCCACCTTCCTCAGGGCATTCGGTTATCATTGTAACATAGGGTCTTCTTAGTCGCTTGATATCTAGTCCAAATAAATATAGGTGTATTAATTACACCGTCTCAATAATACCAAACATTTCATTAAACTAATTCTATTCCCAATCACAACCACCAACCAGAGAAAGTGTATTTAGAAAGACTCAGTGCACCAGATAAAAAGCCAAATAGAAAACACACCGCCATGTGAAAAAAATAGAAAAAAAGCAGATAGAACACACCTACATAGTAGCCAAATACCTAATGCAGCTTATGCTTGTGACCAACTGCCGCACGAAGACACTGATATTTACTCGATCCTTTGTTAAACTTTTTGAAGAATACTATAACAAAAAAACAAACACAGACATGCTCAGATCTAACATTCAATCTTGAAACACATCGTAAATGCTGATGTCAAAACTAAACTAAACTTTGCTGACGACTTGGCCCTACTCTCCAAGAGAGACCAACAAGGTGGCAGGCATAGCAACACAATTTGTCCTTGGCGTTCACAGGGGTAAATCAAGATTCTGAAAGCTGACTACCAGCACAACTGCAGTCACTCTTGCAGGCTATGAACTGGAAGAGGCTGAGGTTTTCATCTACCTAGGCAGTGTCATAAAAGAGCAGGGCTGCCAAGTCTCTGGCGTCAAGGAAAGAATCGGCAAAGCAAGGGTTGCCTTTATTTATCTATAGAAGATCTGTCACTCCAAGCCCCTAATGCTGCAAACCAAGATCAGGCTTTTTAACACTAACACAAAATCCGTCCTTCTGTATGGAGTAGAAACTTGTAGGACAACAGTGACCCCCACCAACAAATTCCAGACACTCCTCAACACCTGCTATAAGAAAATTCTCCAAATCCACTGGCCAAAGACAGCAACCTATGTGAGCAGTTTGTCCAACTTCCTCCTAATGAAGGAATCATGAAAAGATGCTCAGGCTGGATAGGTCATCCCCTCCACATGCCTGATTCAAACACCATCAGGCAAGCCCTGATCTGGAATCCTCAGGGTAAGAGGAAAAGAGGAAGGGCAAAAAACACCCGGCACTGAGGGATCAAGGCTGACTGCAAGGAGATTGGTTACACCTGGAGTCTGCATAAAAGAAAAGCTCAGGACAGATGTGAATGGAAAGACCTGGTTGATGGCCTAAACCCCAGGAGGGGCCATAGGAATAAACAAGTTAGTAGTCATCAAGGTGTCACACTCTCTTCCAAGTCCTAATTCCTCTCACCTGTCACCAAGTGTATCTGGTTCCCTCCCTGTCATATGATGCCCTACCCGCTCCAGCTCTTGCTTCTCTCCTTTTTTCATTTCTTCCCTGAAGCAGCATGAACAGTAAGCTTTTTCCATGGACGCTTTCTAGTCACTATAAGCACTAGTTTAACATAAACCTTTATGTTACCTAATTCTAAATACCATGAAGCCTACCTCTATAGACAATAAGGTTTGCTCAGGGGTTACTTATAAATAATTCAGAGGCAGAATTTAGGCTTGAAAAAAGGGATTGTTTTGACAGGTAAAATTACCAGGTCAAACGTGCACAGTCAAATTACTGGTGTCAGGCCTGCAGTCCCGTTTACATTTCCACTGCAGTGGATGGCACAAAGCTTGCTGAAGTTCACTTGTGACATTTAACTTACAGGCCCCAAATCACCTTAGTAACATAGGAACTTATAGGTAAGTTAAATATTCAAATTAGGTGTATACAAATGTAATCATGTTAAAATGAGGAGCTCAAGCACTTTACCTCTGGACAGCATGTGTCAATTGCAGTGAGTTCTATAGCTAGAAAAACTAGGGTTCTGCACTATGGTAAAAAAATGAGGAATGACACTACAGAAAGGCTACATTTCCAAAACTCACTACTACGTCCACTATAACTATTACCTCCAATACCTTTATCATTACCTCCACCACAATTACAACCACCATTTTTGCAAACATTACACTACCATTACCAATGTCTCTACTGTTACACTACTCTTAACAACAGGACCATTACCACCACCACTGCTATTACTACCACCATCATCACCTCCTTTGCTACCACCATTATCGTTGATATAGTTGCCACCAACATTACCAGTGCCACTGCCACCCTTACCATCACCATCTTCATTGCCACTATCATCACAATTACCACTTTCATCATTCCCAACACCACATTTAATGTCAGCAACATTGCCACGTGTGTCAAAATTGCTTCCATCATTTTCATTACAACCAAATACCAATTACATTCACCACTACCAAACACATACCATTACGATTATTACCACCATCACTTATTACCATTACTACTATTATTACCACCACTTATTACTAGCATTACCTCAACCACCACTGTTTCCCCCACCATTACACCACAGTTACTACATTACCACTGTCACCACCAATACATCAATCACAACCCTTAGTACCATGCCATCCACCACTATCAAAAATATTAAATTCACTACTATCATAATCATTATGTCCAACATCACACCATTACCACAAATGCTCACATCACCATTAACATCACAATGATTACTACTAGCACCATTACCACTACAACCTTCACCACAATTAAAACAACCATCACTGTTACTGCCATTGCTATCACCACCCCATTACCACAACTTATAACACCACTGGTGTCATAATCGAGCAAAGACCTCAATAGCAATACAATTACCACAATTACTACCACCATTACCACCAACATTGCCACCAACATTTTGGCCACCACTACATCCATCACCACCACTACCACTATCATCACAATCATTCACATTGCCACAACTATTACCGTTATGACTACCACCAGAGATGCTACAACTTATCCCAACACCACAGCTATTTGCCATCCACAATAGTTGTGATCACCATTACTCCATCACCATGTTCCCCAACATGACCACTACGTCAACATTACCATCATTACCACTATCATCACTACCACTGCCACCATTACCATAATCACTACCACCACAACCCCAATTATTACTCCCACAATGATCATCAGCACCTTTATCTCCACTTTCCACATTAACATCAACAGTAAACCACCATTACAGCACCAACAACACAACCATGATTATCAACATTACAATTACCACCACCCTTATTACTACCACCACAACTACTGGCACCATTACCACCACTAATACCAACAGGAGCCTTCTGTGTTTGACAGTTATGTGTAAGAGAAAAGGGGATGTGGGTACATGCATTAAAAGCATAGTGTGTTTTTGCTATCCATAATAAAATACGCTTTGATAAAACAAATAGATCTACCATGAATGTGGTTAACTCATGCAAGCAGCATTTCATTGCACTGTGTTTGCATTTATCCCCACATTAAAGCCACACCCAATGTTTTTCCAATACTTGATTCATATCTGTGTATGTGAATCTAATGATGCACAGTGGCAGATGTCTTTTTACATCTCTCCTAAGCAGCGCATGTGCTGTCTTGTTCAAGATATGCTGTACCTGCACGCCCATCGGTTTCCAAAGGTTCTCATTTTTTTCTTTTGTGTGCCTTTTAAAATCCTCTGAATTGAGTGGTAATTGTTTACATATGGCCCTCCATTTGGAGTGTTAGTCGCGCCTTTGGACACTGCCCCGTTACATGTATTCTTTCACTTCTGCTGATTTAGGTTCAGCTCGTTGGACTTTTTAGTTTGCCTTGTTCCTATTTACAGTAGGCTATGCCTCCTTCCTCATGTGCCTGCTTCAGTGCAGCCCTAGTGGTGTCAGCCCTCCCCCCAGCCATGCACCAGCAGCTCTGGCAAACTAGTATCTCAGCCCCGGTCTCCCCTTCCTGTTAACCGGGGCACATGCTGTGTCAACTCCTTCCCTTGAAAAAAGTGGGTCTATGCCCCTTGCCTGGATGGGGGCATAGGTTGTGCGTGCCCAGGAAGAGCAAGGGTCTGCACCACCTTCTGTGGGCGTGAATGTAGCCATCTTCTACCTTTCAGGATAAGATTGGACCCCTTATTGAGAACACATGCCTCGGTGGAGGGGCCCGCAGAGAGAGAGACTCATTCTAGTCTCTCCGCGGGCACTTTCGGGAGGACAGGAAGTGGCCCAGAGGCGCCGGATTGGTCTAAGGTAAGTGGGGTGGGTTTGCTAGGAAGGGTTTATAAGGGGGGTGGGAGAGTGGGTCGGCCTCTTTTCCGTGCCGACCAGTACTAGGAAGGGCGGAGTTTTGAGGAGGTCCGGGGAACAGGCGAGGAGCAGGTACGGGGAGTGCAGGGTGGGCCGGGAGGTTTAATTTCTCTCTCCGGCGTGTTCTTCTTTATTGTTTGGGACGCGGGGCTCCGCGGCCGCAATGCGTCAACCAGCGGGTGGTCTCTGGGAGTCGGCCGATGTGCGAGGCCGGGTGGGCCCGGCACCTGCCGCACAATTTTTCAGTATTTTTATAGCACTAGGCGCGGCAGCCTCAGTGCTTTCGAGAGAGGGGCCCAGGGGTCGCGGGGCACGGAGGAGGCCAGACGGGCCCGATACTAGATAATTGGGGCAATTTGGGATGCGCGAGGCTCGGCGGCCTTGACGCGTGCACAGCAGGTGCCCCAGGGGCGTCGGCTGGTACGTTGGGCTGGGCGGGCCCCGCGATAGTTGGGCACAATTATAGCATTTGGCAGCGCGAGTTTTGGCGGCCTCAACGCTTTGGGAGTAGGGCCCCAGGGGCTCATTTTGCACACGGGGGCAGGCAGGGACAAGTGTATGTTTTTAATTTATATAATTGAAGAGTGGGGTGCTGTGGCCCCTGCGCCTTAGCAACAGGTGCCAAAAGGGGGTCTGCAGGCACATAGGACTCGGGAGGGCCCGCAGTTGTTTTAAATTCACGCGTCTCTTGCCTTTTGCACCGTGCATCGCCATGGCAACCAGCCATGACTCTGAGGCGGTTAGGGCCACGCTTCGCATTTTGAGCAAAGCCGGCCGTTCTACTCAGGTCTGGGGTGTTGGACCAGGCCTGGGTTGGTATGACACAGCCGACGCGGGCTGCGTCGAGCTGGGTAGCGGCTGCAATTGCCCTGTGCGAGTCCCAGGACTCAGATGGAGATAAGGATATGGGCGTGGGGGCGCTTAACGCGCACAGCCCTTTAATTTTCAGTGGGGAGACCCATGGCACACAAGTGGCAGGACCAGGGGTCACAGGAGAGGGTAGCTCAGGCACTATATTGGAAGGGCCCTCAGGGGCCGAAGGGGACAATGCGGAAAGTGAGGTCCCCGTCTTACAGGCTGAAGAGGGTGAGCAGCCTTTGCCGGGCCCAGCGATGGGTGGGCCCCTTTAGACCTGTCTTGCCCAAAGGGGGGGCCAACAGCTTGGGGGCCCTGGACCCCAGCCAAAAAACAGGGGAAGTACACAGGAAAATCCAGGGGGGGACAGCCAGACCCAGGGCAGCCCGAGACAGGCCAGAGCAACAAAACATAAGGTAGGCCGGGGGGCAGGGGCCCTTGGGGCCCTGGGCCCGGCTGTGCAGGAAGGCTGGGACTAGGCGGAGGCATAGGACCTGGAAGTCAGGATTCGAGAGCAGCGTAGGGTTGTGGCGGAAACTGAGGCCAGGTGGGCCCAGTTGTGCAGGGATAGGGAGGAATCGGGTACCCCCTTGTTGAGGCAAGCAAAAGGGCCAGAGAGGTTCTGGACGCCTGGGGGCCACAGCGAGCTAGTTCGGGAGCGGGATGTTGGGTATGGGTACTGCAGAACGAGGTGGAACGGGGCCAAGAGGCTAGTGCGGCCAAGGGGCAGTTCAGCGCTGGAAGCCCCAGTGGCGCACACGGCCACGTGGGAAGAGGTAAGCCAATGCCAACAGCTGAGGTTGGCAGAAGAAGGGCAATGCCAACGGGGCGCAACACGGCCCAAACACGTTGGTCTGAAGTTCTAGAGGGGTCTGCGGCGGCCTTCTTTACACCGCTGGAGCAGGGGTACCACAAGGATGGTTTACGCCATGTGGGCCAAGACACAACAACTGCAATGCCAACAAAGCCACGTGGGTATGTGGAGAACAGGTGCAAGTGGGTAGGAAATGAAGAGTTGGAATTGGATTGTGAGGATGACGGGGATGATTGGGAAGATGGAGAGATCCGGGATGAAGAGGTGGGCGGCCTCAAGAAGGGGGAGCAAGGGCGCAAGTGCGTCTCAACCTCTTCCTCTGCTTTTGTTTTACAGGACACCGTCTTGGCTGAAGGGCCATCAGGACTGCGGAAATCAACGTCACGTGGTAGAGCAATAAAGAGAACGCCACGCAACTTAGGGGAAACGGATGGAGGTAAGGGGAGATGGGGGTCAGTCTGGGGCGACGGTGGGGAGGTCGCTAAGGTGCCACGCACAAGCAAATCTATTGGTGTGGGGGATGGGTCAGTGTTGGAGTCAACAGGGTTAGTATCAGGACAGAAGGGAGAGGCAAACAATGACAATGAGGCTTCTTCCACAGCAGTTACAGCAGCGGGTAGTCAGACGGCAGGGGATGACATGGGCACAGAGGACAAGGAAGGGGGAAGTCATAGGAAGCGACTCCCATATATGGGTTTGGCCATGCCCCTGGGTTCTCATGTGGCTGAGAAAACTAAGACAAGGATATGGAAGCATGAATATGTAGACATTTTAAGCTTCTCATAGGGACATACAGGCCAAGGAGGGATCTAAAGAGGAAGAATGGGAACTGGCCTGCAGGCCCAGGGCTCCCATCACAATGGACAATTGGACGTCCGCTTTCCTCATATTCGCTAGTATATATTGTGAAAAGTATCCGGACAGGGCCATTGCGCTTTTCAAGTATATGGACATTATAAGAAAGGCACAGATGCATTTTGGGGGCTTTGCATGGCTGAGTTATGATGAGGAGTTTAGGGCTCGGGCGAGTGTAAACCCTGAAAAACCATGGGGGGATGTGGACCCAGAGTTATGGATGCAATGGATGGCATCTGCGCAGTCATCAACGTCAACGCATACGGCGAGCGGTTTGCCGGTAGTATATAAGCCTTTTAAGGCACGCCCCACCGGGGGGGGCGGGCGCAGCTAACAAAACACCGCTGTCCACCATGGGGGCGTGTTGGAATTTCAACAAAGGGTTTTGCTCACAACCAAAGTGTAGGTTTAAACATGACTGCTCCAAGTGTGGGGGCCGTCACCCAGTCACGCAATGTTTTTCACTTTTCAGCTCAGCTGAACAATGGAGGGCATCTAGAGGAAGGGGCGTGCAAGGCGCTACTGGGCCAAAGGGGTCCTACGCCAGTTAGTCTGGAGAGGCTGTTGCCTTGGTTACACATCTATCCAGATGCGGATAAGGCTCGTCAGTTGGAATGGGATTTTCATGAAGGTTTCCGGGTGGGTTATCAAGGTCCCCGAAAAAGGAGGTGGGCTGAAAACTTGCGGTCTGCCAAGGAACAGCCCCAGATAGTGCGGGACACACTGGCAAAAGAAGTGGCTTTGGGGAGAATAGCAGAGCCATTTCATGATTGGCCAAGCGACCAACTGATGATATCCCCTTTGGGAGTTGTACCCAAAAAAGCGCCGGGCGAGTTCCGCTTGATTTACCATTTGTCATGGCCTGAAGGTGCGTCGTTCAATGACTTTATTGCACAAGAAGACACCAAAGTGATTTATGCTTCGGTGGATGATGCGGTAAAGTTGGTTCTGAAGTGCAGAAGGAAGGCCGAAATTGGCAAAATGTGACATCCAATCTGCCTTTAGGCTGTTACCCATTCATCCGGCAGATTTTGACCTTCTGGGTATGCAGCTGGATGGAGCCATTTATGTGGACAGAGTGCTACCCATAGGCTGTGCAATATCATGCGCTCTATTTGAAACCTTCAGCACTTTTTTGCAGTGGGTTTTTGTCAGAATAAGTGGCCACCGGACGGTGACTCACTACCTGGACGACTTCTTATTTGTAGGGTCAGCCACATCTGGGGCATGTGGTCGGGCGCTGGCAGATTTTCAGAGACTAGCTCACCAGACAGGAGTGCCGTTGGCCCCTGAAAAGACAGAGGGGCGCTATTAGTTTTGACCTTTTTGGGCATCGAACTAGATGCAGACGCACTAGTGGCCAGATTGCCAGCGACAAAAGTGTGACAAATAATAGATTTTCTGGCGGATGTCTGCACACTTCGCAAAATGGAGTTGCGAACGGCTCAAAAATTGTTGGGATACCTTAATTTTGCATGCAGAGTGGTGAGGGGAGGTCGAACATTTTGCAGACGATTGGGGCTATCCATGTCAGGAGCAGTGCTACCGCATCACAGGATAAGGGTTTCATTGGCCTTGAGAGAGGACATCAAAGTATGGGAAACCTTTCTTAAAAAATTCAATAGGGTACCCATGTCTTTCAGTGACGTCGACACGGTGTGGCAGGTTCACATTTCTTCTGATGCAGCGGGATCTTTGGGTTTCGACATCTACTGGGACGGAAGGTGGTGCGCCGAGGCATGGCCACCACAATGGCTGCAGCAAGGGAGGAGCATTGCTTTCCTTGAGTTTTTTCCACTATTAGTGGCACTGGCAGTCTGGGGTCAGGAATTGGCCAACAGGACAGTGGTTTTTCAGGTGGACAACATGACAGTAGATGAGTTAGTCAACAGACAGAGAGCTAGGGATCTCAGAGTGTTGCGCTTATTGCGCCAGTTGATGCTTATGTGTTTATCTCTAAATGTTATTTTTAAAGCTGCACATATACCCAGGGTTTACAACGAGATTGCAGATTCCCCATCTCGTTCACAGTGGCGGCGTTTTCGTGAGTTGCCGCCAGGAGAGGAACGGAACAAGACTGCGGTTCCGGCAGACATTTGGGAGTGGGGGGCATGATGATCACGGGGCTGGTGGAGATGTCTTTAGCGGTATCCACATGGTGGAGTTACAGGCTCGCATGGTTGGAATTTCAATCCTTTGAGTTGTTATGGGCAATTTCTGGGCACAAGGTCCACAGGCCCTTGAGGCACAGGCTTTACGGTTTGTGCTTTTTCTGATTAAGGAGAGTTTATCTCCAGCCACAATAGGAGGGAAGCTGGCTGGGGTTTCATTTTATGGGAAACTTTTTTTTGGGTATGATCCAGCGCGGAATCATTTGTTAGGAAGGATGTTGAAAGGTTGGGGTAGGGTCAGGGCTAGTGCGGTTAAACCAGCAAGAGAACCCATCACTTTTGAAATATTGCTGGAGTTATTGCATGTGTTGCCAGTATGTTGTGCGGATGAGTACGAAGTGGGTTTGTTTCGCTTATGTATGGTTTGGATGTTTTTTGGTGCTTTTCGAGTATGTGAACTGTTGGGCGTAGGGATAGAGTTGGGTATTTGGCTCAGGCGATCAAAGACAGATCAGTTGGGGAAAGGAAAATGGGTATGGCTGGATAAGGCGGGGGATGAGCTGGCGTGCCCAGTGAAAGAATGGATGGCTTTTAAGGAAAAGCTGAGTATGACGGGAGAAAGTGGGGTGTTTATACATGGGTCAGGGAGGAAGCTTACTAGCTATCAGTTGCTCAGGTTTTGAGGATGGTGCTTGGGCGGACGGGGCGGCGTGCAGTGGATTTTGGCACACATTCGTTCAGGATTGGCGCAGCTACAGCAGCGGCCCATCTAGGTTGGGACTGGGCTAAGATTAAGGCCATTGGTAGATGGAAATCTAGATGCTGCGAGCGTTATGTCAGGCCGTGATGGGTTTAAGGCACAGGAGGGTGGTGCAAGGAACGAAGACATAATGGGGGGGGAATTTAGCAGTTCAGGTCAGCCTTTACAGTGTTTTTTCTTTACAGGATGTGTGGCTGGGCTACAGAAAGACAAGATGGACGGGGCGGCGTGCAGTGGATTTTGGCACACATTCGTTCAGGATTGGCGCAGCTACAGCAGCGGCCCATCTAGGTTGGGACTGGGCTAAGATTAAGGCCATTGGTAGATGGAAATCTAGATGCTGCGAGCGTTATGTCAGGCCGTGATGGGTTTAAGGCACAGGAGGGTGGTGCAAGGAACGAAGACATAATGGGGGGGGAATTTAGCAGTTCAGGTCAGCCTTTACAGTGTTTTTTCTTTACAGGATGTGTGGCTGGGCTACAGAAAGACAAGATGGTGACATGGCTGGTCGGTCATTTCTTCGTTCACTGGGCAGCGAAGTTTGTGGAAAAGCAAATTTACGGCAGGTCGATGGGACTGCAGAAACCATGAAGTTTGTTGGTGGGGGAAGAGTGGAATGAGGTCGGGAAGTTTGCTTCCATTTATCACTGGTAACATGCCGCAATGGGGATGCCCTAATTTATTACTGATTCATCTGGGGGAAAATGACTTGGTGAAGCTATCAGGGCTCACTTTGATACAACTTATGTAGCGAGACTTGGAACTGTTGAAACAGAAGCTATGCGGGACATGTTTGGTGTGGACAGAATTTGTGCCCAGACGAGTATGGAGAGGGGCAGTTAATCAGGGAGCCATCGAGAAGGCTCATAAAAAACTGAACAGGGCGATGAGAGGATTTTGCTGGGCTCAAGGGATCAAGGTCCTGAGGCATGAGGACATCCAAGAACAAGATGAGACATTGTTCAGAATGGATGGGGTGCATTTGTCGCAGTTGGGAAATGCATATTATATGACAGATTTGAGGTTGATGTTAGGGGATTTTTTGGGGAGAGAAGCTGTGGTTTAGAGAGCAGCTATAAAAAAAAAAACTGGAAGACGTCGGTTTTCCCGGGGTGGGGCAGCAAAACACCAAGTGGGTTTTGCTGGATGGCAGAAGATGGGGGAGGGTGGGGAGCCAGATGTGGGCTTGTCCACCCTTCCAAGGGGAAAAACAAGGAGGTGAAGGATCAGAGTGGGGGGGTATGTTACAAGCAAGGAGGGCATGAGAGGAATAGGGGATTGTCTAGGGGAGGAGAATTAAAAGAAGGTTTTGGAAGAGAGAATGAGGATCAAGGGAATCTTTAAAAGTTAGGGTTGTTAAAAATGAGGGGATACAGTTTAAAGTTTATGATGTTCATGTTTAAATCCTGTCCTAAATAAATGACCTTTTACACCAATGATGGGTGTCACTGTATGTGTGTCCCAATGGAGGGGCCCGCAGAGAGAGAGACTCGTTCTAGTCTCTCCGTGGGCACTTTTGGGAGAACAGGAAGTGGTGCAGAGGCGCCGGATTGGTCTAAGGTAAGTGGGGGTGGGTTTACTAGGAAGGGTTTATAAGGGGGTGGGAGAGTGGGTTGGCCTCTTTTCCACGCCGACCAGTACTAGGAAGCGCGGAGTTTTGAACACCCACCCACCCAGCATTTTGGAAGAGGGTGAGGAAGGAGAAATGGCATTAGGGGGCGTAGGAACAGGGGGAGGAAAGAAGGGGTTCTGAAGTCAGTTAGGGCAGGTGAATTTATAGGGTTTTTTGCAGAAGATGGGGGAGGGTGGAGAGCCAGATGCGGGCTTGTTCACCCTTCCAAGGGGAAAAACAAGGAGGTGAAGGATCAGAGTGGGGGGGTAATGTTACAAGCAAGGAGGGCATGAGAGGAATAGGGGAGTGTCTAGTGGAGGAGAATTGAAAGAAGGTTGTGGAAGAGAGAATGAGGATCAAGGGAATCTTTAAAAGTTAGGGTTGTTAAAAATGGGGGTATACAGTTTAAAGTTTATGATGTTCATGTGTAAATCCTGTCCTAAATAAATGACCTTTTACACCAATGATGGGTGTCACTGTATGTGTGTCCTGGTAGCTCCTTCGCAACAGAGAGGGAGCAGCCGCCTCCTTTATGATTGGGCATGCGCCCCTTCTGGGTTGCCCATGGCTGGAGCAGGAGCTGCCGAGCCTGATGCTTCACTCCTGACCCTAACTCAGCCTACAGCGGACTTTGGAAATGGAAATGGATGCCCTTCTTTCTCTCTTGCCTGTGCCTACCCTGGATTTGCACCCAGGAAGGGTAGGCAGGTGGACTTTTATTCAGCAGCTCTGAACAGTGAGCGTGTTTGAACGCGCACACGTCTTTTCAGGGTAACAGGAACTACTAGCTAAAAGGTTTTGCATGTCACTGCCCATCTGTTGCCCTGTTCAATTCTGAAATACAAACATTGAAGTGGTTGGTTTTTGGAATGTACCATCAAGTCATAGCCTGCCAAGTTTCTGTTTGCTTCAGGCTCCAGTCCACTTCCAGGTATTTGCTCGAGAACCTCCCCTTTTCAGCTGGGTGGCAAGGCCTATCTCAATTTTCTGTCTCTCTTGCAGCTGTTTTACCATCTCCAGAGGGAGAAATCCTTCCCGGAACCAAGAGCACTTTTTATGCTGCTGAAATTGCAGTGCCCTAGGCACTTTACACTCACTAAATAGAGTGTACAGGTAAGAGTTAATTGCCTGTTTATTCATTGTAAGCTGTTTCTAAGGACTTCGGTTCTCTCCACCTACCTTTCCCCGAAATGCTGAGCCTGCACTACTAATATTTCTTAAAAACGTTTGTGGCCTGTTGCCCTCTTTTGCCAAATGTGTTATTTCTGACTCCTATACATTTCAGAGGTCATAAATCGGTTCTTAACATGTTAGGAAAGCATCTTGGTGACTCTCTGGGATAGTGCAGTGATTCTGCTTGCTGCATATCAAGGGCATCTAACAATATGTTTTGCATCTTTCCACTGAATGTCACCCCTGTTCCTTGAAAAATGTACCCATAAAGAACACCCCTACAACTAAAAAGGTCAATTTTTAAGACCCTCCTGGTGGCCTGCCCTTTCAGATCACTGACAAACGCTCATTTATGTTGAATATTCGTTGGCTACCTTTCAAACAATTTAATTGTGGCATAATTTAAATATTTCAGAGACTTGAAGCCAGAGAAAATATTGCTTGACTCAGAGCCACATCATCTTGACCGACTTTAGACTATGCAAATAAAACGTTGAACACAATGCAGCACACCAGAGGTAGGTAAAGATGGTGTTTCACTTTATTGATATCGGGGGGGCGCACTGGCAATCTTGCAATAGCAGTCAAAATAGTAGACTTTGTTAATGCTCTGTTGCAGAGATCAGTAGACTGCAGGTCACATGTTTACCATGATATCAATGTTTCTGCATTTGGCGTACTGCCATGGCATATTCCAGGGGTGCCCAGCATAGTTCAAGGAGGTCGGCAGCCATGAGAGGTGTTCAGGTCCCGCACATAAGACATAGCTACGTAATATGAAGCTAAAGTAGGTTAAAGTATATTTTCCCTGCTATTCTTAAATCTGGCATGGGGCTAGACCTTCGTTTAACTTCTTGTGTAAACTGTAAAGTGACTTTGCAAGGGTATCAAGTTCAAATGTCATTCGGTCGGTATTGATTATGCACCATGACGCTGGAGATTGTGTCTGCACTGCAAACACTCAATTTGTGTTTTGTAAAATTGTGATTTCCTATTTTTCTGAGAATTGTTGTGCCAACCTGTAGTAGCTTGACTATTAACCTGTGATCTTCTCTTTTCACAGTACCTAGCTCCGGAATGTCTCCACAAGCAACCCTATGATCGGACAGTCTACTGGTGGTGCCTTCAAAATATGCTCCATGAAATGCTTTGTGGACTAGTAAGTTGCTCTTCCTCAGGGCTTAGACGGTCTGTTGCCAAGGGTTTGTGTCATGCACAGTTTGCAGCACACAGCCTTGCACACTGGCTGTGCAGTAGATGGGCTGTACATGCTTGGCAAGGGTTGTAGTGAGTTAAACAGTCAACCTGTCTTAACTGTTGTTAGACTAGTCATATGTAGTTATGCTGCTTCCTGCCACAGTTGTTCTTTCATAATAGGAACCTAGAAGACTGCACACCATTATTGGAGATCTGATGCAGTTCCGCACAATTTTGCATCACACAACATAATTACACTCCGTGTAATACCACTCAGCACCACAAAATTACACTCCACATTTTTACACTGTACTCAAAACAACATAAAAGAACAAGCTCAAATGGCCCATAACGAGCTTTACACCTCACAGGCGTAATACGCATTGCAACGCCTACGCGGCTGCCAGTTCGAACAAGACGAGAGGCCTGGATGGCTGTTGGCGGCGCAGCTCCGGCAGAGAGAAGCTGCCTCCGCTATTCCGGCCATTACGTCCTCCACAGGAGAAACACTAACGCACCCACAAGATATTGTAAATGAATTTGCGGCCTTTTATCAACATCTCTACTCCCCGTAAAAGCGGCAAGCAACGAACAAATTGAGTCCTTCCTCATTGCGGCCAATCTAACCCGCCTTTCGGATGTGGGACAGGCCCTCCTTGGAAGGTGAAATAAGCAGGGCAGACATAGCTCAAGCCATCTCGAATCTCCCCTACCACAAATCTCTGGGCGAGGATGGCTTCCCTGCAGAATTTTACAGATGGGCAGGAGAAGAGGCGGTCACCGCTGCACACGAGGCACTCGCAGAGGCGTGCCAAGATGGTTTCCCGGGAGTACTATCCAATAAGGCTACAATAGTTATTTTACCCAAAAAGGGCTGAGACCCCTTACTCTGTGGCAGCTATAGACCTATATTGCTCCTGAATGGAGACATCAAGCTCTTTGCAAGTGTCTTGGCGGCAAGCTTAAGCAAAGTCATTCCGTCCTTGATTCACAATACCCAGGTAGGGTTCGTACCGGGCTGCACCTCCAGAAACCATATGCGTACTCTTTGTCATACTCTATACGAATCCTTAAATATGCCAGAGGAGGCTTTGGCCCTGTCCCTCGACGCAGAGAAGGCGTTCGACCGCATTGAATGGCCCCACTTGTTCGCTACTATGACACACTTTGGCCTCGGAGAACAATTCATCTCCAAAGTTCACTTACTATATGACCAGTTAATTGCGGGGGCTTTCTATCGTATCCGTTCCCCATCGGCAGGGGAACGAGACAGGGTTGCCCCTTGTCAACACTTTTGTTCCTACTTGTAATGGAACCCCTGGCAGCCACCATCCGAAACTCCCAACAGATATAAGGTATCCCCCTCATAGGCAGCATCTCCAAAATCTATCTCTATGATGACGACATCTTGTTAACCCTGACCGATCTGGAGCGATACCTACCATCGTTACTGTCAGTCATAGATGGCTTCGCACCCCTGTCCGGATATCGGGTGAACTGGGAGAAGTGCGAATCCCTACCCCTCTCATGGTTAATGACGAGGGCAGTAATTCACGGTCTCCCATTGAGATGGACCCCAACTAGCCTCAAATATCTGGGAACACTTGTCAATCGGGGTCTGAAGCACATGATTAGGGACAACTTGTACCCCCTTGTATCTCGAATGAAGCAGGACTTCGAAAAATGATCACTACTGGGTCTTTCCATGTGGGGCAGGGTGCAGACAGTCAGAATGGTCACCCTTCCGCGCTTCCCTCCCTACCTGTGCCCCTCCCCACGCTCCGGATGATAGATACTTTGATGAGAGCCTTTTTTTGGGGTTCTACACGCCCGCGGTTGACGCCGGCAAAAATACTTGCGCATCGATCCTGCTGGGGTTTGGGACTCCCCTTAGTGGAACACTATTCTCTAGCCCTACAGCTGTCACAACTGGCCTATATGCTTCCCGGAACACCAGACCCTCCGCAGTGGGTGGCCACAGAGAAACCTTTACGGGCCCATCACAAAGGGCTAGGAGGACTATTCAGTGTAGGTTCCTGGCAGCTCAATCCATTCCTCACAGCAACAAGTGCAGCATGGTGAAGAGCTCACCGCCTACTAGGAGTGCATCCCTTCTTACATACCCAAGCCCCCTTAGAGGGTAACAACAGCTTCAAAATAGGGGTAACTACTCTGAGATGGCCTCAATGGAGTGTTGCCGGTATCGGCTGTATAGCCCAAATTATAGACGGGGACCAGCTCTGGTCAGTCGATAACCTAAGAGAGGAGCTCAATATTCATCGTAGTCAAGAATGGCGCTACCTCCAACTTAAGAATTGTCTGCATAAAGTACTGGGAACCCTCTCGTGGGTGATCAAGGCCTCACCAATCGTTGCCTATCTACAGACATGGGGATGTCATAGAGGTGTAATGGCCGGCCTATATGAAGTGCTAGTGAATCATCTTTATTCGCAACCTCTCCTTGAAAGGTTGCGCCATAAGTGGCAAAACCGGTTCAGGACCACCTATACTGAGGAGGACTGGTCAGATATCCTGGAATCCCTTGATAGAGGCACTCGAGAAGCCCGAAATGAAGTTTTGCCTTTTTAAAGTCCTTCAAGATTGGTACTGGACCCCTTTGAAACTCTATGGGGCGGGCCTTATACCGCACGCGAGCTGCTGGTGCTGTGTAGAACCTCACTGCGACTTACTACATATCTTGTGCCACTGTCCATCGATACAACCCTTATAGGATGCTGTGCACCATACTCTGGCGGACTCCGTACTGATACCACATCCGATTCTACCCCCGCTCATCCTTCTCCACGACAGACGTCCATACCCCCGCCACGATCACAGCAGCGATTACTACACACAGAACTTGCCACGGATAAAATCTGCATCCTCCAACACTGGAGATCCAGCACCGCCCCAACTCCATATCAGCTGGTGGACAGTCGACAGTCGGTGCCTTGATCCGCCGCTTCCCTCCCTCCCTTTTTCTCTCCAACTCCGCTTACATACTTAGTTTCTGTATTAATGCACACCTTCCTCTTCTCTGAGCCCTAGAGCACTTACCCCTAGCAGAACTCTTTGGCTCTATACTGTTTTTCTATAGACTCGTTTACCTTTACCCTCCTCAAGCCGAAGTTGCCTCTCCCTCTCTTCTATCCAGCGTTTGTCAGCCTGACTAGTGTAGGACTACCAGAATTGTTTTAAAGAGGACAAGCTTTCATGGAGACCCATCCAGAATCTTCCCGATTCCTCCTCCCCTTAGTTAAGGAGGGGCGAGTCCCTGGGCACGGGTGATGCCAATAGTAGATAACCTAATCATATTGTACTCTATATACAATCGATCTACAGCATATTCGCTCCTCCCGGTTCTCCCTTAACCATCAGGAAAGACAACAACAGAACGAGCCGGGGCACTACTCTCCTGTCAGACAATACTACTGGCCTGCGACAGCATGTATAAACATTTATAAACTGGAATACATACCCTCAATACACCACGATATGCACCCTCACGTGCCTACCCTCCGGGACCCCCACCCGGACAATCGAATAAAAACGGAAAACATGTTCCGAATTATTGCTCATCCTTCCCTGTTATGCCCTGGATACTCCATACTTTATTTCTTACATCTCACGCTCTACATTTGACACAATATCAAGAAAACTACCAACATCTCCTCTAGTCCATCCTGGCCCATCGACCCAACCCTTCCCTTCCCCCCTCCAGTTTCCCTCTCTCTATCACCACTTCCCCCCTATCCTCTTTTCTCCTATCTATCTCCATCTCTATCACATATTTCCACCGCTCCCCTCTATCCCCACTTATTTTATTTCATTTTACTTCACTGTACGCACTGTTTGTCGTCTCGGATGGCAAAAAGCCTTCACATGTTAACCATAAAGCTACACCTGTTATGAAGCGTATAGATGATATTCCGTAATGTACTCTGTAATGCCTTCTAATTTCCAATAAAGATTTTTTTTTTAAAAAGGTTGAACACCCCAAATATCTCATTTTCTGGTGGAGACCTTGAGCAAAGTTAGTGTCTCAGCTTGAATTCCTGGGAAAAGCTTTGTCTTACAGGCTTTTGAGAAAGTGAGTTATTCATTTTTGAAGGGGGACCCAGCCCAACTTAATAAACACACCTTGGTTAGCTCTCAATACAAGTCTTAGGGAACCTCTGCCTAATGGTAGGTATGGCACTACGAGCAAGCAACTCTGCAGAGATGTGTGTGTTATGTTCAAACAATGCCAACAATCTTAAAATCAAAAAAATAATGTAATAAAAATCCTAAATCACTTTAATAAAATAAAGACAAATTTAATGAGCAAAAAAAAAAAAATCAATACAACATAAAACATCCCACATATATGCACTCTATGGCACATACCAGCAAACCACATAAGTGAACTACACACCAGAACACTAATTGCAAAAGGCATAATGTCACTCTATGCCACACAGTTCCATTCCACACAATTCAACTCCACACATTTCCAGTACACACCACCAAAGTCAACCCCAAACTACACATTTCAACTACACAACACAATTCCACAGCACACTACATACCTGCAATGCACACCACAAATTTCAACACAATACCAAAACATTTAACAGCACACCACAGAATTAAAATCCACTCTACAAAACACAATATCATTCCACATAATTACCTTCATAACACACATTATCAATCTACATAATTCCACTACAGTTAATATAATTTAGTTACTATCCCCACAACTCCCCACCACACAATGCCACATCACACAGTTCCACAACAAACTCCAATACAACCCATCTCTGCATCACACTTCCACCAACCCTATCACCTCTCTCCCACGCACCACTGCCCTTCTCATCTCTCCGTCTCACTCCCACTACCCCTCTTATTTTGCAATTCCACTGCACTTTCTCATCCCTCCCTCATACTCCATGTCTCCTGCCTGCTCACACATGCTACCTTCCTGCACCTTCTAGGGCTGTGCACTGGCGCATCTCTCGTCTCTCAAACCCACGCTCTCCTCCTGTTCTTGGGGTTTCTTCTGTGTACACAAGAGTGTCCCCTTTATACATCTGTGGCTTGCTCTCCCTTTCTTTGTCTCTTTCTCATTCACTCCTTCTGCCCCTCTGTCTGGAGTTCATTCACCACATCATGCAGGGTAACAGGAACTACTAGCTAAAAGGTTTTGCATGTCACTGCCCATCTGTTGCCCTGTTCAATTCTGAAATACAAACATTGAAGTGGTTGGTTTTTGGAATGTACCATCAAGTCATAGCCTGCCAAGTTTCTGTTTGCTTCAGGCTCCAGTCCACTTCCAGGTATTTGCTCGAGAACCTCCCCTTTTCAGCTGGGTGGCAAGGCCTATCTCAATTTTCTGTCTCTCTTGCAGCTGTTTTACCATCTCCAGAGGGAGAAATCCTTCCCGGAACCAAGAGCACTTTTTATGCTGCTGAAATTGCAGTGCCCTAGGCACTTTACACTCACAAAATAGAGTGTACAGGTAAGAGTTAATTGCCTGTTTATTCATTGTAAGCTGTTTCTAAGGACTTCGGTTCTCTCCACCTACCTTTCCCCGAAATGCTGAGCCTGCACTACTAATATTTCTTAAAAACGTTTGTGGCCTGTTGCCCTCTTTTGCCAAATGTGTTATTTCTGACTCCTATACATTTCAGAGGTCATAAATCGGTTCTTAACATGTTAGGAAAGCATCTTGGTGACTCTCTGGGATAGTGCAGTGATTCTGCTTGCTGCATATCAAGGGCATCTAACAATATGTTTTGCATCTTTCCACTGAATGTCACCCCTGTTCCTTGAAAAATGTACCCATAAAGAACACCCCTACAACTAAAAAGGTCAATTTTTAAGACCCTCCTGGTGGCCTGCCCTTTCAGATCACTGACAAACGCTCATTTATGTTGGATATTCGTTGGCTACCTTTCAAACAATTTAATTGTGGCATAATTTAAATATTTCAGAGACTTGAAGCCAGAGAAAATAATGCTTGACTCAGAGCCACATCATCTTGACCGACTTTAGACTATGCAAATAAAACGTTGAACACAATGCAGCACACCAGAGGTAGGTAAAGATGGTGTTTCACTTTATTGATATCGGGGGGGCGCACTGGCAATCTTGCAATAGCAGTCAAAATAGTAGACTTTGTTAATGCTCTGTTGCAGAGATCAGTAGACTGCAGGTCACATGTTTACCATGATATCAATGTTTCTGCATTTGGCGTACTGCCATGGCATATTCCAGGGGTGCCCAGCATAGTTCAAGGAGGTCGGCAGCCATGAGAGGTGTTCAGGTCCCGCACATAAGACATAGCTACGTAATATGAAGCTAAAGTAGGTTAAAGTATATTTTCCCTGCTATTCTTAAATCTGGCATGGGGCTAGACCTTCGTTTAACTTCTTGTGTAAACTGTAAAGTGACTTTGCAAGGGTATCAAGTTCAAATGTCATTCGGTCGGTATTGATTATGCACCATGACGCTGGAGATTGTGTCTGCACTGCAAACACTCAATTTGTGTTTTGTAAAATTGTGATTTCCTATTTTTCTGAGAATTGTTGTGCCAACCTGTAGTAGCTTGACTATCAACCTGTGATCTTCTCTTTTCACAGTACCTAGCTCCGGAATGTCTCCACAAGCAACCCTATGATCGGACAGTCTACTGGTGGTGCCTTCAAAATATGCTCCATGAAATGCTTTGTGGACTAGTAAGTTGCTCTTCCTCAGGGCTTAGACGGTCTGTTGCCAAGGGTTTGTGTCATGCACAGTTTGCAGCACACAGCCTTGCACACTGGCTGTGCAGTAGATGGGCTGTACATGCTTGGCAAGGGTTGTAGTGAGTTAAACAGTCAACCTGTCTTAACTGTTGTTAGACTAGTCATATGTAGTTATGCTGCTTCCTGCCACAGTTGTTCTTTCATAATAGGAACCTAGAAGACTGCACACCATTATTGGAGATCTGATGCAGTTCCGCACAATTTTGCATCACACAACATAATTACACTCCGTGTAATACCACTCAGCACCACAAAATTACACTCCACATTTTTACACTGTACTCAAAACAACATAAAAGAACAAGCTCAAATGGCCCATAACGAGCTTTACACCTCACAGGCGTAATACGCATTGCAACGCCTACGCGGCTGCCAGTTCGAACAAGACGAGAGGCCTGGATGGCTGTTGGCGGCGCAGCTCCGGCAGAGAGAAGCTGCCTCCGCTATTCCGGCCATTACGTCCTCCACAGGAGAAACACTAACGCACCCACAAGATATTGTAAATGAATTTGCGGCCTTTTATCAACATCTCTACTCCCCGTAAAAGCGGCAAGCAACGAACAAATTGAGTCCTTCCTCATTGCGGCCAATCTAACCCGCCTTTCGGATGTGGGACAGGCCCTCCTTGGAAGGTGAAATAAGCAGGGCAGACATAGCTCAAGCCATCTCGAATCTCCCCTACCACAAATCTCTGGGCGAGGATGGCTTCCCTGCAGAATTTTACAGATGGGCAGGAGAGGAGGCGGTCACCGCTGCACACGAGGCACTCGCAGAGGCGTGCCAAGATGGTTTCCCGGGAGTACTATCCAATAAGGCTACAATAGTTATTTTACCCAAAAAGGGCTGAGACCCCTTACTCTGTGGCAGCTATAGACCTATATTGCTCCTGAATGGAGACATCAAGCTCTTTGCAAGTGTCTTGGCGGCAAGCTTAAGCAAAGTCATTCCGTCCTTGATTCACAATACCCAGGTAGGGTTCGTACCGGGCTGCACCTCCAGAAACCATATGCGTACTCTTTGTCATACTCTATACGAATCCTTAAATATGCCAGAGGAGGCTTTGGCCCTGTCCCTCGACGCAGAGAAGGCGTTCGACCGCATTGAATGGCCCCACTTGTTCGCTACTATGACACACTTTGGCCTCGGAGAACAATTCATCTCCAAAGTTCACTTACTATATGACCAGTTAATTGCGGGGGCTTTCTATCGTATCCGTTCCCCATCGGCAGGGGAACGAGACAGGGTTGCCCCTTGTCAACACTTTTGTTCCTACTTGTAATGGAACCCCTGGCAGCCACCATCCGAAACTCCCAACAGATATAAGGTATCCCCCTCATAGGCAGCATCTCCAAAATCTATCTCTATGATGACGACATCTTGTTAACCCTGACCGATCTGGAGCGATACCTACCATCGTTACTGTCAGTCATAGATGGCTTCGCACCCCTGTCCGGATATCGGGTGAACTGGGAGAAGTGCGAATCCCTACCCCTCTCATGGTTAATGACGAGGGCAGTAATTCACGGTCTCCCATTGAGATGGACCCCAACTAGCCTCAAATATCTGGGAACACTTGTCAATCGGGGTCTGAAGCACATGATTAGGGACAACTTGTACCCCCTTGTATCTCGAATGAAGCAGGACTTCGAAAAATGATCACTACTGGGTCTTTCCATGAGGGGCAGGGTGCAGACAGTCAGAATGGTCACCCTTCCGCGCTTCCCTCCCTACCTGTGCCCCTCCCCACGCTCCGGATGATAGATACTTTGATGAGAGCCTTTTTTTGGGGTTCTACACGCCCGCGGTTGACGCCGGCAAAAATACTTGTGCATCGATCCTGCTGGGGTTTGGGACTCCCCTTAGTGGAACACTATTCTCTAGCCCTACAGCTGTCACAACTGGCCTATATGCTTCCCGGAACACCAGACCCTCCGCAGTGGGTGGCCACAGAGAAACCTTTACGGGCCCATCACAAAGGGCTAGGAGGACTATTCAGTGTAGGTTCCTGGCAGCTCAATCCATTCCTCACAGCAACAAGTGCAGCATGGTGAAGAGCTCACCGCCTACTAGGAGTGCATCCCTTCTTACATACCCAAGCCCCCTTAGAGGGTAACAACAGCTTCAAAATAGGGGTAACTACTCTGAGATGGCCTCAATGGAGTGTTGCCGGTATCGGCTGTATAGCCCAAATTATAGACGGGGACCAGCTCTGGTCAGTCGATAACCTAAGAGAGGAGCTCAATATTCATCGTAGTCAAGAATGGCGCTACCTCCAACTTAAGAATTGTCTGCATAAAGTACTGGGAACCCTCTCGTGGGTGATCAAGGCCTCACCAATCGTTGCCTATCTACAGACATGGGGATGTCATAGAGGTGTAATGGCCGGCCTATATGAAGTGCTAGTGAATCATCTTTATTCGCAACCTCTCCTTGAAAGGTTGCGCCATAAGTGGCAAAACCGGTTCAGGACCACCTATACTGAGGAGGACTGGTCAGATATCCTGGAATCCCTTGATAGAGGCACTCGAGAAGCCCGAAATGAAGTTTTGCCTTTTTAAAGTCCTTCAAGATTGGTACTGGACCCCTTTGAAACTCTATGGGGCGGGCCTTATACCGCACGCGAGCTGCTGGTGCTGTGTAGAACCTCACTGCGACTTACTACATATCTTGTGCCACTGTCCATCGATACAACCCTTATAGGATGCTGTGCACCATACTCTGGCGGACTCCGTACTGATACCACATCCGATTCTACCCCCGCTCATCCTTCTCCACGACACACGTCCATACCCCCGCCACGATCACAGCAGCGATTACTACACACAGAACTTGCCACGGATAAAATCTGCATCCTCCAACACTGGAGATCCAGCACCGCCCCAACTCCATATCAGCTGGTGGACAGTCGACAGTCGGTGCCTTGATCCGCCGCTTCCCTCCCTCCCTTTTTCTCTCCAATCTCCGCTTACATACTTAGTTTCTGTATTAATGCACACCTTCCTCTTCTCTGAGCCCTAGAGCACTTACCCCTAGCAGAACTCTTTGGCTCTATACTGTTTTTCTATAGACTCGTTTACCTTTACCCTCCTCAAGCCGAAGTTGCCTCTCCCTCTCTTCTATCCAGCGTTTGTCAGCCCGACTAGTGTAGGACTACCAGAATTGTTTTAAAGAGGACAAGCTTTCATGGAGACCCATCCAGAATCTTCCCGATTCCTCCTCCCCTTAGTTAAGGAGGGGCGAGTCCCTGGGCACGGGTGATGCCAATAGTAGATAACCTAATCATATTGTACTCTATATACAATCGATCTACAGCATATTCGCTCCTCCCGGTTCTCCCTTAACCATCAGGAAAGACAACAACAGAACGAGCCGGGGCACTACTCTCCTGTCAGACAATACTACTGGCCTGCGACAGCATGTATAAACATTTATAAACTGGAATACATACCCTCAATACACCACGATATGCACCCTCACGTGCCTACCCTCCGGGACCCCCACCCGGACAATCGAATAAAAACGGAAAACATGTTCCGAATTATTGCTCATCCTTCCCTGTTATGCCCTGGATACTCCATACTTTATTTCTTACATCTCACGCTCTACATTTGACACAATATCAAGAAAACTACCAACATCTCCTCTAGTCCATCCTGGCCCACCGACCCAACCCTTCCCTTCCCCCCTCCAGTTTCCCTCTCTCTATCACCACTTCCCCCCTATCCTCTTTTCTCCTATCTATCTCCATCTCTATCACATATTTCCACCGCTCCCCTCTATCCCCACTTATTTTATTTCATTTTACTTCACTGTACGCACTGTTTGTCGTCTCGGATGGCAAAAAGCCTTCACATGTTAACCATAAAGCTACACCTGTTATGAAGCGTATAGATGATATTCCGTAATGTACTCTGTAATGCCTTCTAATTTCCAATAAAGATTTTTTTTTTAAAAAGGTTGAACACCCCAAATATCTCATTTTCTGGTGGAGACCTTGAGCAAAGTTAGTGTCTCAGCTTGAATTCCTGGGAAAAGCTTTGTCTTACAGGCTTTTGAGAAAGTGAGTTATTCATTTTTGAAGGGGGACCCAGCCCAACTTAATAAACACACCTTGGTTAGCTCTCAATACAAGTCTTAGGGAACCTCTGCCTAATGGTAGGTATGGCACTACGAGCAAGCAACTCTGCAGAGATGTGTGTGTTATGTTCAAACAATGCCAACAATCTTAAAATCAAAAAAATAATGTAATAAAAATCCTAAATCACTTTAATAAAATAAAGACAAATTTAATGAGCAAAAAAAAAAAAATCAATACAACATAAAACATCCCACATATATGCACTCTATGGCACATACCAGCAAACCACATAAGTGAACTACACACCAGAACACTAATTGCAAAAGGCATAATGTCACTCTATGCCACACAGTTCCATTCCACACAATTCAACTCCACACATTTCCAATACACACCACCAAAGTCAACCCCAAACTACACATTTCAACTACAAAACACAATTCCACAGCACACTACATACCTGCAATGCACACCACAAATTTCAACACAATACCAAAACATTTAACAGCACACCACAGAATTAAAATCCACTCTACAAAACACAATATCATTCCACATAATTACCTTCATAACACACATTATCAATCTACATAATTCCACTACAGTTAATATAATTTAGTTACTATCCCCACAACTCCCCACCACACAATGCCACATCACACAGTTCCACAACAAACTCCAATACAACCCATCTCTGCATCACACTTCCACCAACCCTATCACCTCTCTCCCACGCACCACTGCCCTTCTCATCTCTCCGTCTCACTCCCACTACCCCTCTTATTTTGCAATTCCACTGCACTTTCTCATCCCTCCCTCATACTCCATGTCTCCTGCCTGCTCACACATGCTACCTTCCTGCACCTTCTAGGGCTGTGCACTGGCGCATCTCTCGTCTCTCAAACCCACGCTCTCCTCCTGTTCTTGGGGTTTCTTCTGTGTACACAAGAGTGTCCCCTTTATACATCTGTGGCTTGCTCTCCCTTTCTTTGTCTCTTTCTCATTCACTCCTTCTGCCCCTCTGTCTGGAGTTCATTCACCACATCATGCAGGGTAACAGGAACTACTAGCTAAAAGGTTTTGCATGTCACTGCCCATCTGTTGCCCTGTTCAATTCTGAAATACAAACATTGAAGTGGTTGGTTTTTGGAATGTACCATCAAGTCATAGCCTGCCAAGTTTCTGTTTGCTTCAGGCTCCAGTCCACTTCCAGGTATTTGCTCGAGAACCTCCCCTTTTCAGCTGGGTGGCAAGGCCTATCTCAATTTTCTGTCTCTCTTGCAGCTGTTTTACCATCTCCAGAGGGAGAAATCCTTCCCGGAACCAAGAGCACTTTTTATGCTGCTGAAATTGCAGTGCCCCAGGCACTTTACACTCACTAAATAGAGTGTACAGGTAAGAGTTAATTGCCTGTTTATTCATTGTAAGCTGTTTCTAAGGACTTCGGTTCTCTCCACCTACCTTTCCCCGAAATGCTGAGCCTGCACTACTAATATTTCTTAAAAACGTTTGTGGCCTGTTGCCCTCTTTTGCCAAATGTGTTATTTCTGACTCCTATACATTTCAGAGGTCATAAATCGGTTCTTAACATGTTAGGAAAGCATCTTGGTGACTCTCTGGGATAGTGCAGTGATTCTGCTTGCTGCATATCAAGGGCATCTAACAATATGTTTTGCATCTTTCCACTGAATGTCACCCCTGTTCCTTGAAAAATGTACCCATAAAGAACACCCCTACAACTAAAAAGGTCAATTTTTAAGACCCTCCTGGTGGCCTGCCCTTTCAGATCACTGACAAACGCTCATTTATGTTGGATATTCGTTGGCTACCTTTCAAACAATTTAATTGTGGCATAATTTAAATATTTCAGAGACTTGAAGCCAGAGAAAATAATGCTTGACTCAGAGCCACATCATCTTGACCGACTTTAGACTATGCAAATAAAACGTTGAATACAATGCAGCACACCAGAGGTAGGTAAAGATGGTGTTTCACTTTATTGATATCGGGGGGGCGCACTGGCAATCTTGCAATAGCAGTCAAAATAGACTTTGTTAATGCTCTGTTGCAGAGATCAGTAGACTGCAGGTCACATGTTTACCATGATATCAATGTTTCTGCATTTGGCGTACTGCCATGGCATATTCCAGGGGTGCCCAGCATAGTTCAAGGAGGTCGGCAGCCATGAGAGGTGTTCAGGTCCCGCACATAAGACATAGCTACGTAATATGAAGCTAAAGTAGGTTAAAGTATATTTTCCCTGCTATTCTTAAATCTGGCATGGGGCTAGACCTTCGTTTAACTTCTTGTGTAAACTGTAAAGTGACTTTGCAAGCGTATCAAGTTCAAATGTCATTCGGTCGGTATTGATTATGCACCATGACGCTGGAGATTGTGTCTGCACTGCAAACACTCAATTTGTGTTTTGTAAAATTGTGATTTCCTATTTTTCTGAGAATTGTTGTGCCAACCTGTAGTAGCTTGACTATCAACCTGTGATCTTCTCTTTTCACAGTACCTAGCTCCGGAATGTCTCCACAAGCAACCCTATGATCGGACAGTCTACTGGTGGTGCCTTCAAAATATGCTCCATGAAATGCTTTGTGGACTAGTAAGTTGCTCTTCCTCAGGGCTTAGACGGTCTGTTGCCAAGGGTTTGTGTCATGCACAGTTTGCAGCACACAGCCTTGCACACTGGCTGTGCAGTAGATGGGCTGTACATGCTTGGCAAGGGTTGTAGTGAGTTAAACAGTCAACCTGTCTTAACTGTTGTTAGACTAGTCATATGTAGTTATGCTGCTTCCTGCCACAGTTGTTCTTTCATAATAGGAACCTAGAAGACTGCACACCATTATTGGAGATCTGATGCAGTTCCGCACAATTTTGCATCACACAACATAATTACACTCCGTGTAATACCACTCAGCACCACAAAATTACACTCCACATTTTTACACTGTACTCAAAACAACATAAAAGAACAAGCTCAAATGGCCCATAACGAGCTTTACACCTCACAGGCGTAATACGCATTGCAACGCCTACGCGGCTGCCAGTTCGAACAAGACGAGAGGCCTGGATGGCTGTTGGCGGCGCAGCTCCGGCAGAGAGAAGCTGCCTCCGCTATTCCGGCCATTACGTCCTCCACAGGAGAAACACTAACGCACCCACAAGATATTGTAAATGAATTTGCGGCCTTTTATCAACATCTCTACTCCCCGTAAAAGCGGCAAGCAACGAACAAATTGAGTCCTTCCTCATTGCGGCCAATCTAACCCGCCTTTCGGATGTGGGACAGGCCCTCCTTGGAAGGTGAAATAAGCAGGGCAGACATAGCTCAAGCCATCTCGAATCTCCCCTACCACAAATCTCTGGGCGAGGATGGCTTCCCTGCAGAATTTTACAGATGGGCAGGAGAGGAGGCGGTCACCGCTGCACACGAGGCACTCGCAGAGGCGTGCCAAGATGGTTTCCCGGGAGTACTATCCAATAAGGCTACAATAGTTATTTTACCCAAAAAGGGCTGAGACCCCTTACTCTGTGGCAGCTATAGACCTATATTGCTCCTGAATGGAGACATCAAGCTCTTTGCAAGTGTCTTGGCGGCAAGCTTAAGCAAAGTCATTCCGTCCTTGATTCACAATACCCAGGTAGGGTTCGTACCGGGCTGCACCTCCAGAAACCATATGCGTACTCTTTGTCATACTCTATACGAATCCTTAAATATGCCAGAGGAGGCTTTGGCCCTGTCCCTCGACGCAGAGAAGGCGTTCGACCGCATTGAATGGCCCCACTTGTTCGCTACTATGACACACTTTGGCCTCGGAGAACAATTCATCTCCAAAGTTCACTTACTATATGACCAGTTAATTGCGGGGGCTTTCTATCGTATCCGTTCCCCATCGGCAGGGGAACGAGACAGGGTTGCCCCTTGTCAACACTTTTGTTCCTACTTGTAATGGAACCCCTGGCAGCCACCATCCGAAACTCCCAACAGATATAAGGTATCCCCCTCATAGGCAGCATCTCCAAAATCTATCTCTATGATGACGACATCTTGTTAACCCTGACCGATCTGGAGCGATACCTACCATCGTTACTGTCAGTCATAGATGGCTTCGCACCCCTGTCCGGATATCGGGTGAACTGGGAGAAGTGCGAATCCCTACCCCTCTCATGGTTAATGACGAGGGCAGTAATTCACGGTCTCCCATTGAGATGGACCCCAACTAGCCTCAAATATCTGGGAACACTTGTCAATCGGGGTCTGAAGCACATGATTAGGGACAAGTTGTACCCCCTTGTATCTCGAATGAAGCAGGACTTCGAAAAATGATCACTACTGGGTCTTTCCATATGGGGCAGGGTGCAGACAGTCAGAATGGTCACCCTTCCGCGCTTCCCTCCCTACCTGTGCCCCTCCCCACGCTCCGGATGATAGATACTTTGATGAGAGCCTTTTTTTGGGGTTCTACACGCCCGCGGTTGACGCCGGCAAAAATACTTGCGCATCGATCCTGCTGGGGTTTGGGACTCCCCTTAGTGGAACACTATTCTCTAGCCCTACAGCTGTCACAACTGGCCTATATGCTTCCCGGAACACCAGACCCTCCGCAGTGGGTGGCCACAGAGAAACCTTTACGGGCCCATCACAAAGGGCTAGGAGGACTATTCAGTGTAGGTTCCTGGCAGCTCAATCCATTCCTCACAGCAACAAGTGCAGCATGGTGAAGAGCTCACCGCCTACTAGGAGTGCATCCCTTCTTACATACCCAAGCCCCCTTAGAGGGTAACAACAGCTTCAAAATAGGGGTAACTACTCTGAGATGGCCTCAATGGAGTGTTGCCGGTATCGGCTGTATAGCCCAAATTATAGACGGGGACCAGCTCTGGTCAGTCGATAACCTAAGAGAGGAGCTCAATATTCATCGTAGTCAAGAATGGCGCTACCTCCAACTTAAGAATTGTCTGCATAAAGTACTGGGAACCCTCTCGTGGGTGATCAAGGCCTCACCAATCGTTGCCTATCTACAGACATGGGGATGTCATAGAGGTGTAATGGCCGGCCTATATGAAGTGCTAGTGAATCATCTTTATTCGCAACCTCTCCTTGAAAGGTTGCGCCATAAGTGGCAAAACCGGTTCAGGACCACCTATACTGAGGAGGACTGGTCAGATATCCTGGAATCCCTTGATAGAGGCACTCGAGAAGCCCGAAATGAAGTTTTGCCTTTTTAAAGTCCTTCAAGATTGGTACTGGACCCCTTTGAAACTCTATGGGGCGGGCCTTATACCGCACGCGAGCTGCTGGTGCTGTGTAGAACCTCACTGCGACTTACTACATATCTTGTGCCACTGTCCATCGATACAACCCTTATAGGATGCTGTGCACCATACTCTGGCGGACTCCGTACTGATACCACATCCGATTCTACCCCCGCTCATCCTTCTCCACGACACACGTCCATACCCCGCCACGATCACAGCAGCGATTACTACACACAGAACTTGCCACGGATAAAATCTGCATCCTCCAACACTGGAGATCCAGCACCGCCCCAACTCCATATCAGCTGGTGGACAGTCGACAGTCGGTGCCTTGATCCGCCGCTTCCCTCCCTCCCTTTTTCTCTCCAATCTCCGCTTACATACTTAGTTTCTGTATTAATGCACACCTTCCTCTTCTCTGAGCCCTAGAGCACTTACCCCTAGCAGAACTCTTTGGCTCTATACTGTTTTTCTATAGACTCGTTTACCTTTACCCTCCTCAAGCCGAAGTTGCCTCTCCCTCTCTTCTATCCAGCGTTTGTCAGCCCGACTAGTGTAGGACTACCAGAATTGTTTTAAAGAGGACAAGCTTTCATGGAGACCCATCCAGAATCTTCCCGATTCCTCCTCCCCTTAGTTAAGGAGGGGCGAGTCCCTGGGCACGGGTGATGCCAATAGTAGATAACCTAATCATATTGTACTCTATATACAATCGATCTACAGCATATTCGCTCCTCCCGGTTCTCCCTTAACCATCAGGAAAGACAACAACAGAACGAGCCGGGGCACTACTCTCCTGTCAGACAATACTACTGGCCTGCGACAGCATGTATAAACATTTATAAACTGGAATACATACCCTCAATACACCACGATATGCACCCTCACGTGCCTACCCTCCGGGACCCCCACCCGGACAATCGAATAAAAACGGAAAACATGTTCCGAATTATTGCTCATCCTTCCCTGTTATGCCCTGGATACTCCATACTTTATTTCTTACATCTCACGCTCTACATTTGACACAATATCAAGAAAACTACCAACATCTCCTCTAGTCCATCCTGGCCCACCGACCCAACCCTTCCCTTCCCCCCTCCAGTTTCCCTCTCTCTATCACCACTTCCCCCCTATCCTCTTTTCTCCTATCTATCTCCATCTCTATCACATATTTCCACCGCTCCCCTCTATCCCCACTTATTTTATTTCATTTTACTTCACTGTACGCACTGTTTGTCGTCTCGGATGGCAAAAAGCCTTCACATGTTAACCATAAAGCTACACCTGTTATGAAGCGTATAGATGATATTCCGTAATGTACTCTGTAATGCCTTCTAATTTCCAATAAAGATTTTTTTTTTAAAAAGGTTGAACACCCCAAATATCTCATTTTCTGGTGGAGACCTTGAGCAAAGTTAGTGTCTCAGCTTGAATTCCTGGGAAAAGCTTTGTCTTACAGGCTTTTGAGAAAGTGAGTTATTCATTTTTGAAGGGGGACCCAGCCCAACTTAATAAACACACCTTGGTTAGCTCTCAATACAAGTCTTAGGGAACCTCTGCCTAATGGTAGGTATGGCACTACGAGCAAGCAACTCTGCAGAGATGTGTGTGTTATGTTCAAACAATGCCAACAATCTTAAAATCAAAAAAATAATGTAATAAAAATCCTAAATCACTTTAATAAAATAAAGACAAATTTAATGAGCAAAAAAAAAAAAATCAATACAACATAAAACATCCCACATATATGCACTCTATGGCACATACCAGCAAACCACATAAGTGAACTACACACCAGAACACTAATTGCAAAAGGCATAATGTCACTCTATGCCACACAGTTCCATTCCACACAATTCAACTCCACACATTTCCAATACACACCACCAAAGTCAACCCCAAACTACACATTTCAACTACAAAACACAATTCCACAGCACACTACATACCTGCAATGCACACCACAAATTTCAACACAATACCAAAACATTTAACAGCACACCACAGAATTAAAATCCACTCTACAAAACACAATATCATTCCACATAATTACCTTCATAACACACAATTACCTTCATAACACACATTATCAATCTACATAATTCCACTACAGTTAATATAATTTAGTTACTATCCCCACAACTCCCCACCACACAATGCCACATCACACAGTTCCACAACAAACTCCAATACAACCCATCTCTGCATCACACTTCCACCAACCCTATCACCTCTCTCCCACGCACCACTGCCCTTCTCATCCCTCCGTCTCACTCCCACTACCCCTCTTATTTTGCAATTCCACTGCACTTTCTCATCCCTCCCTCATACTCCATGTCTCCTGCCTGCTCACACATGCTACCTTCCTGCACCTTCTAGGGCTGTGCACTGGCGCATCTCTCGTCTCTCAAACCCACGCTCTCCTCCTGTTCTTGGGGTTTCTTCTGTGTACACAAGAGTGTCCCCTTTATACATCTGTGGCTTGCTCTCCCTTTCTTTGTCTCTTTCTCATTCACTCCTTCTGCCCCTCTGTCTGGAGTTCATTCACCACATCATGCACAAACTACCCATCCTTCTCTATCATCCTTTCTATCTACTTTATGCAGCTCTCACCCCTAGCTATTCACCATGCCACATAATTCAGCTACACAAAAACACTGCACAACACACAATTCCAATTCAACCCACATAATTCCACTCCAAATCACATATATCCACTCCACTCCAAATCAAAACATTTGGGTAAAAGGCATTGGGTTTGATTTAGGTCTTAGCCCCGTCGGCAGCAGACCCGAGAAGACTGCCAAGTCAACGGTCTTCTGCCCGACATATTTAAATGTATTGTGGTTGAACCAAAGCGAGCCATGATGGAGTGCTCTCCCTAACCATCAGGCAGATGGGTTCCTGCCAGCCATATTTAGGTATTACAATTGAACAGGCATGTACTGGTGATGGTTTGCTGATGGAGGGAGAACATCGCTGGTCGCTGGACGCAATGGACATCGGACAATGCCTGTGGCTGTGGAAAAGAGGTAAGTCATACACACACAATCTACCCTATGCACATATGCATCCCCCTACATCACACACAACACAACACACCAAATACACACCATTATCCATTGCCATTACACCACAATACCTACATGCCTCAAACACACATAAATGTACATCCATCAAACAGCACACTGCACCCACACATGACACAACCACAACAACTAACACTCATCTACACAAATACATTCATACACAAGCACATCATACACAACAACAACCACGCCATATCCAGGTGGCACACATACTGACACTACCACATCATCCACTACGCCTCCCTCCCATTCACCCTACCAATCACCTCAAGCACACACACATACACACACACTGACTCACACACACAACTCAAGCACAACATGACAGGTACATGTCCCCTTCCAATGTGCACACATCGGCACAGTTGCAAGTGTGAATGCACCATCATTGTGGTGCCAGCATCCATTTGGCAATGAATACTGATGCCACAATGACAGTTGTGTATGTGTTTGATATGTGTTGTGTACCGGTGTGTCCCCACATGTGTCTAGCCCACCCACGCTCCTGATGCATGTCACAGTAATTAAAGATAATTACAGTGACATGTGCGTTTGCAGTGGTCCCGTGCCCTTGTCAATGTACATGGCCAATGCGAGTTGCCAATCTTTGTGTCCAGCGAAACTGGGGTTGTGTTTTCTCCAGGTTCCCAAGGAAGCAGCAATGGGGGGTCCTGTCCAGTTGTGCCAAGTTGGAAACTGAAGTTGAATCAGGAAAAAAGGTGAAATTACACCTCCTTTAACCCAAACCACTAAGTAAGAAGTGGAGGTTGGACTTCCGCTTTTTGCTTGGTGGTATGGCACATCCAAAGCTGCTCGGTGGTAAGTGTGGCTGAAGTCCTGCCATCAGCCACTCTTTCCTGTGGTTCTGTGGCGGGGAAGATATTCCTTGGTGGAGTCGGAGTACACGAGCGGGTTAAAGTGTATAGGACCACAAACATCTAAATAGGGCAGGCAGACCGTCATGGCAGTGGGCGGGTTTTCAGTTGGAAAATTGACGGCAGGACCATTACCGCCAACATCTAAATCAGGATAATTGTCATTTACAACACCAATAGCTCTAACTTGGGCAAATGCAAAACTGGTTGCATTGCAAATGCTTGTTTGAATTTGCTGAGTGCACTGGTCTTTATGACAGGCCATTGTTGGAGTCAGATTACGTTTTATTCCAAATGTGCCTATTAAACATGTCTCATGCCATGTCGCAAAATATCTAATTTGTGAGCCCAGCATTAAAAGGACATTCATTTTAATCTTCTTGGCAAAAGAAGATTTATGCTCTTTGAACACCTAATGAAAAACTTAAGTGCTTGCTTCTGTCTTGAGTAAGAACATAACCATGAATGCTTTAATGAATATCTTGTGGGAATTGTCAATTAATTTAAGTTGCCTCCTAATTGGTTATGCATGCATGTCCTGTAAATGCTCTATATTTGTAAACTAGTTCAATATTTATTATTTTTACTGTTTTATAAAAAGCAACATAGGTTGCCTTAGGTCAGTTCAAACCTTTTATTGTGAATTTATACACATGCAGTGGTTTTGTAAGGTCAGAGTAAAAAGTCCACCAAATCACACATTGTTATAAGCCTTTTCAGAAATGGGCTTTTTTTACATTTAAAATTCTGTGTAGGAGGAGGAATCACGGTGGTATAGTATACACGGGAGAAAGACTCATGGAAAGAAGGACTGTCATAAGCGCCCAGGGTCTTCTGACATAGTTATTTTCTAGGTTCTGTTGGCTGTTACAGCTGGTGGGCTGACAGCCATTTAAACTCTACTTTTTGAACTACTCAATTAAGCCACTAATTCAGTTCTGCTCTCCGGGTTGCCTTGACAGAGCTTAAGAGTCACAGACCATGAATGCACATTGACCTTTTCTAGTGCTTTTGCAATCTGAGATTTGGTTGGCAGCAGATATGTACATATTGGTTACTTTGGTGGTTCAGATAGGTGCATAGTGTGCAACAAGCTTTTACAAGTGCCCCATGCTCCTGCTCCAGTACGTCTTTAGCAGGGAACAAAGGGAATTTAATAGGATGTAGGGCTGATTTTATCAAGAGCACAAAGAATTTAGGTGAAACCTCCTCTTGATTAAGACCTAAAATATCTTTGTTCTCTACACTTTAGTCTATGTTTACACCTTTTGGGAGGTCAATCTAGACTATGTTACAGTAGTCCAAGTGCAACACAGAGTAGAAGTTACAAAGCATGGTTAGTAGTGAATTGATTCACCTGACAAATGTGTTACTTTGGGTGTGAAGCAACCTGAGTAGATGAAAAGATTTACTGTGGCCACCTTTGTATTCCTGTGGGAAGAAGCATACAATACATATGAGGTAAATTCAACGTTATCAGTTCAGCCTTATCTAAATGTGATTATATTTTACAAAAATTGGAAAGAACAGTAAGAAAATAAATGTCTGCTAATTGTGTTCCAGAAAACCAATAGTTCAAAGGATAGACTGGGTTAGGCACCACAAAATGCTCTCTGCTGATTTTAAGTACAAGACTTTCACTATACATAATCTGTGTTAGGACTAATATTTTCCAAAGTACTCATGATTATCTTCTCCCTAGTGGGCTGAGTTATGTACACTTGTATTAATTATTTGGAGTCATGTCCCTTTTATATTTTTTGCCATGTATCTAGAATGAATAGGGAGTAAAATTCCCAGTGTGATAACTTATGAGATCAGATCAACCTACCTACCTACCTGCCACTGTTAACACAATATCCAAACATTGTTGGAGGTCTTCATACATAACCTCAACAGGAAGCGACTCAGAAGAACCTATTAATGTCACCTCCTGCAATATTTTTTATAACCACACAAAGTGAGAAATGTACACAATCCAACAAGGAGAGAGAATATCTGCTCAAAAGAACAGCAAAGCACAAAGGCTGGATAAAAACACAGTCAAATAGAAAAGAGTTGGACTAGAACAACACAAATTCCACCAGAAGCACATGGAAATATGAGATATCCCGTCTGCCTTATTACGATCTCCATAGGATAGCATGGGATCGTAATAAGGTGGACAGGATATCCGTCACATTTGTGACAGAGTATTCCCCTTTGCCAAGACCTAAATCAGCCCCAAAATTGTTTTTTTCACTGCAACCGATAAATCTAAAATTTATCAGGAAGTCGGGGCATACTAAAGATCCAGAATATAGTGATACTTTTAAATATTAACTGATCATAGCATAACATGCTAAATGTAAACATAGCATTACACCTATCTACTTAGTCCTACTAAAAGAAGAGATAACCTTGTAAAAGTAATCAAACCCCAACCAACACCACAACAGGCAAATACAATGTTAATTTTCTGTAATCATAGAACACAAATGTTTTTTAGTGGAAGAGAGCAAAAACAGTTGCAGATGGAAAAAAATGTAGGTCAGTGAGTACTGTTCTTCTTGATAGGAGGATTGAGAGATAACAAGCTTTTTCCCTGTAATACCTTAAAAACCCATGGCAATTATTTGTCAAAATCAGGCTTCTCCAATGAGTAGCTCGTGAGCTACTGGTAGCTCTCCAGATACCTGTAAGTAGTTCTCCTGTGTGCAGCCTAGACTGCTAAATTAGAAGTTTGTGCTTTGCTGAATTAGTATATGTATACCATCATTGAAAAGTGTGTATTAAAGAAGAAAATGTGTGCATTTTTCAGAACCCATATCATCCACAATATGTTGAAAGCTGATATTTTAATCATAAATCATTCAGCACTGGGATACTTATTCCTAAAATTATTACGCTGGTGGTAGGGGCATTGTTGCTTTGGGTGTTATGTATTATCCTTGCAGAGGCCTTTAAAATTAACAAAGTCTTTTTTATTTACATTACTGCTGGCAATACTGGACTGAAGTATGTAATCTTGCATATGGTAGCCACTAATGTAAACCTGTCTGATTTATGCAACACTAATAACATTAGTATCTCTGATGATTTTTTTGAGCATAAGTAACTCTTGTTATTGAAAAGGTTGGAGACCTCTGGTCTAAATACACTAGACATGTTTCACATTAAGGTGCATAGAGGCTCACAAAAACTCAGTCGTCAGTGCCAATAAAAACCCATTTTTCCTGAAGAATCATAACTAAAATGGGAATATTACACAATAAAAACTATAAAATAGCAAGCAAAAAATAGTGGCCAAAGAATCTGACACTGTAAATATCATAATCATTGGCAGAGCAGAATATCTGTTCTAGAGGCCTACCTTTAAGTGAGTGACTTGACCCGTTACCAACTACTAGACCAAGATATAACTGAACTGAATGAGGCACAAGGCCATTTTACATAAATTGCAAACAGTCCGGCGACAAGAAGTTTCTGGTGACTCTTGGGCCCTGATTTATACTTTTTGGTGCAAAACTGCACCAACGCAGTTTTGCACCAAAAAGTTTAGCATGACTTACACCATTTCAGTGCACCATATTTATGGAATGTTGCAAGCCGGCCTGCACCATATTTATGGAATGGTGCAAGCCGGTGCAAGGGTAGGCTAGTGTAAAAAAAAATGACGTTAGTCAGGTTGGGCTGGCGGTATGGAAGAAGGGGTTTTGCACCAAAAAATTACACTAGACAGGTTAGAGTAAAAAAAAAAGACTCTAACCTGCCTAGATTAATTTTCTGACCCAAAACCATCCATGCCACATGACTCCTGTCTTAGAAAAGAAAGGAGTCATGCCCACCACCCCAGTGGCCAGAACAGGGGACCAGGGTAATTGCACCCTGTGCCATGTATGGGGGCCCATTTCATGGCCCCCTATGGCACTTTAAACATTTAAATAAAATACTTACCTGTACTTACCTAGGATGGGGTCCCCCATTCTCCACTGTCCCTCTGGTGTGGGTTGGGGTGTCCCTGGGGCCTGGGGAGGGCACCTGTGGGCTTATTACATGGTGTTCCACCATGGAAATAGGCCCACAGGTCCCCCAATGCCTGCCTTGACCCAGGCGTTAAAAAATGGGGCAAAGCAAACTTTGCACCTTTTTTTGACCCCTCCTCCCTCCCGTGCACCATTTTTGCACCGGAGTATAAATATGGCGTTAAGGCCATAGAGTCATTTTTTGCACGGGAACGCCTACCTTGCATCTCATTAAGGCAAGGTAGGTTTCCACGTCCAAAAAATTACTTTAACTCCATAAAGTATAAATAGAGTTAGTTTTGCCCGGCTTAGAGTGAAAAAAATGATGCTAATTCAATGCAAACAGGCTATAAATATACCCCTTGATTTTTAAACCGTGTACACATTAGTGGCGTAAAAAGACTTTGAGGGGGGCCCCTGCACAGTAGATGGAGGGGCCCCGCCTCTGGTGTCACTCAAGAGCTCTCAAACCAGGGTACTATGCCTTTGTTACACCAACGGTACGCATCAATAAAATCCAGTGGCTGAAGCAAGGTAGTAAAGCCTTCTTTACAAGCAAAAACAGCACTCAATAAAGATACTGTTAGGCTACTTTCAGGAAATAGTAGGATTCTACCTGAGAAAATGTGAGCAGCTTCAACTGTAGACTCTTTAAGGAATAAACACTGGGTTGTAAATTTGCTCCATCATATAGAAACCAATTTAGGAGTTACCTAGAAAGGTTTTGGACATGGCACAAGAAGGTTACTGAGTTTCTGGACTTCATGATACACCTGGTGATAAATCAATGATAAATCAAGGTTGCATACCATTACTATGCATGCATTTGCAATACATGCCTTGCCTTTACCACACATCCTTTACCATGCAATGCCTTTACCACATTACCACACATATACCTTTACCATGCATGCCTTTATAATGCAAGGTCGGTTTATATAAGGTAGGTGAAACCCCTACTTATGTCATCCATATATATATATATATATATATATATATATATATATATATATATATGAGTAGATAGATAGATAGATAGATAGATAGATAGATAGATAGATAGATAGATAGATAGATAGATAGATAGAAAAGTGGAGTATTATAAAGTGATACTAGTTAAGATTCACTATGTAATAGTCTCACAATACCCCAAAGATGCTCCTTGGAATTATAAGAACAAATCCTTAACCCAGTCCTGTCAGTGTATAGAGGTATGCTTGGCTATCCTTTGTGCTGAATGGGAGCTGTGGTTGTTGGTTTTACCACTGTGACGTAATATAAACAGGTGAATGTATTTACATGATTTTTGGCAGGATTATGCATTACGGTGCAGTGGTGCGTTTTGGGTACTCTAGTTAACTAGGGTAAATATTTTGCAAGTTGTAAGGCATTTAAACCTAGTGATATCAGTGACCCTCGTATTTTTGTGGAATTTTACAAAACAGTACATGGCCGTAAACGTACTTAAAAATATATCAAAATACAAAGACATTTCTCTTCCTATTACCACTTTCATAAAGTGGTAATCGGTAGGGACCTGCACCTTTCCTATATCTAAGGCCCTAACACCGAACAAATCCAAAGTGGTTCACATTGTATGGCAGGTTGTCTATCCCACTGCCTGAACAGGCACATAAACATCCCAGCCAAAATAGATAGTGTCCCAAAAACTGCAAATTTCAATTAACAAATTGCAAAATTACAATATCAGCCCATTCATGTTAATAAATGACATTAAATAATCTGACCATTAAATACCAATCTGTGTCAGAGCTTGGGCACCCACAATATGGCTATCCCTTGGCAAAGCTGTGAGGGAGGTTGTTAGAAATGGGGTCTCTTTTTGGCAGTCAATTTGCACTATGTCCAAACAGGGACCCTCACTCACTCTGGTCAGAGCAATAGAGATACACACTTAAGATAACCCTGGCTCATCCACTTGGTAGCTAGGCACAAGCAGCCAGGCTTATCTCAAAGATAATGTGTATTTATACCAACACACACTGACTCAGGGAAAACACTACAAAATGGACACCACACCAGTTTAGAAAAATAAATTTTTTTGTTCTAAAACAAACAAGACCAAAGTGACAAAAATCCAACATACACATGTAAAGTTATGAATTTCTAAATTGAAATGAGTCTTATACCATAGAAAACAATAGATGCGTTGATGTTACACAAAGTACCTGGCTTGTGTTCAAAATAAATCAGCACAGGTAAGCATGCATCAGAAAAGTAGGCGAAGCGTCGATTCCTTACTTCCAAGGGGGGCAGTGTGTAATTTCTTCTCCGGCCGAGTAGGCGATGCATCGTATTTCTCTCCCGCAAAAGCTCTGCTTCGATTTCTGGATGCGCACCCCAGATCCGGGCAGGTTCACGTTGATTATGACCCCCACCGATGTTGCTTGCGAAATCCAGCTGCACAATGCCAAAAATACGTGCTGCGAGGGGTTTGCCTCATTTTTAGCAGCTGCAAGCAAGTCTTGCATCAATTCTCCAGCTGTGATGCAGGCGATGCATTGATTTCCCAGCCACGATGCAGGTGGTGCGTCAATTTCTCAGCCACGATGCAGGTGGTGTGTTGTTTTTAGAGCTGTGTTGCAAGTGTTGCATCAAACATTTCCCCGCAAGGCTCCTGTGAGTGGATTTCAGTCTTTGTTCCACCAGCTTCACCTTTCAAGGGTCCAGTGACTGCAAAGGGCACCACTTGGCAGGGTAAGAGTCTCAGCAGAGAGTCCAGGTGCTGCAGAGGAAGTCTTTGATTGCCCTGAGACTTCAAAACAGGAGACAAGCTCAGTCCAATCCCTTGGAGATACTTCACAAGTAGGAATATACCACAAAGTCCAGTGTTTGTCCTCTTTCAGGCAGAAGCAACAGCTGCTTGCCAACCCAGCAAAGCATAGTCACAGGCAACGGGACAGTACTTCCCCTCCAGGTCTTCAGCTCTTCTCCTTAGCAGAGGTTGCTCTTGGTCCCAGAAGTAATCTACAAATCCCAGGTTTTGGGGATACCCCTTTCTGCCCTTGAAGCTGGCAAACTTCAATGGAAAGTCTCTGTTGTTCACAAGATCCTGCCTTGCCCAGGCTGGGCCCCAGACACACCCCAGGGAGTTGGAGACTGCATTGTGTGAGGGCAGGCACAACCCATTCAGGTGTAAGTGTCAGCTCCTCCCTCCACTCCAGCCCAAATGACCCATCAGGAAGTGCATTCTACACCCCAACTCCCTTTGTGTCAGTGACTAGTGGAGATTCACATTCAGCCCAACTGTCAGTCTGACCCAGACAGGGAATACACAAGCAGGCAGAGTCACAGAATGGTTTAAGCAGGAAAATGCCCACTTTCTAAAAGTGGCATTTTCAAACTGACAATCTAAAAACTATGTTTACCAAAAGTTGTATTTTTAAATTGTGAGTTCAGAGACACCAAACTCAAAATATCAAGCTGCTCCCAAAGGGAAACTGCACTTAAAAGGACTTTAAAGGCAGCCCCCCTGTTAACCTATGAGAGAGATAGGCCTTGCAACAGTGAAAAACAAATTTGGCAGTATTTCACTGTTATGACATGTAAAAACACAGCAGCCTATGTCCTACGTTTTAACATACCCTGCACCTTGCACCTGCAGCTACCTAGTGCATACCTTAGGGGACCCTTGCATGTATAAAAAGGGAAGGTTTGGGCCTGACAAGTGGGTACACTTGCCAGGTCGAATTGGCAGTCAAGAACTGCATACACGGACACTGCAGTGCCAGGTCTGAGACATGTTAAGAGGGTTATCCAGGTTGATGGCACAATCAGTGCTGCAGGCCCACTAGTAGCATTTGATTTATAGGCCATGGGCACCTATAGTGCACTTTACTAGAGACTTGCTAGTAAATCAAATATGCTAATCATGGAAAGGCCAATTACACATACAATTCACACAAGGAGCACTTGCACTTTAGCACTGGTAGCAGTGGCACATTGCCAAGAGGCATCAAAACCAGCAAAAACACAGTCCAGCACATAGTCAAAACATGGGAAGCAGGGGCAAAAAAGACTGTGGAGACCACGCCAAGCATGCCATTTCTAACAGGGACTGCTAGCATTTTAGCAATTGGAGCATGACCTTATAGGGATCAGAGTATGGATGGAGAGGGATTTCTGGGATACACTTCACCAATACTCTACCTGTAGCTACAGCCAACTAAGAGAAGAAACTTAAAGTGGGTCCTGCTGCACCACATTAAGGCAAGGACTCAAGTTTGCTTTGGATCGACAAATGTTTTGAATATGGTGAATTCCTAGGTATCAGAAAATGGATGTCAGGAAATGGGAGACTTGCTATCCCTCAGGAGACTAGATCCTCCAGAACCTGTTCTTTTTCTGTATTTTTAGTGGAGCTCCAATGCCTTATTACCTGCCACATTTAGGAGGCTGCATGGCCATCTAACCCCAAGGAGATTGCATAGGAAGTTCCAGAAGGCCTCGAGCAGATAGAGTTCAACTGATAGCCAACTGAGTGTGCAACAAAGGCTGAAAGTGAAAGTGGAGGCAGCCATTCTAAGGTAAGACATTAACATGTGAAAAATGTAAGTATTAGTATACTTTATGAGGTGTTGTCTTTAATATCTGACCTACTTTCTGAATGTAAATTAGGTTGTCATTATGTGGTTTTATATAAATAAACAATTTTAAAGCCTTGATTCTTTCTACATTACTCAGCAAACAGAATACATGTTGACCATAATACTCACACTTAGAAAAAGAGTGCCATTGGGAACGCTGCTTGGTCAATCTGTTTGTTAGACTTGTCAGCCTTATGGTGGTCTTCCCTCCAACCATTTTGCCTTCACCCTCCTATTTTTCTGAATTTGTCTTGCTGGCCTCAGGACACTGTGAACTTTACCACTTCTAACCAGTCCTAAAGTGCTTATGCTCACTCCCTAAGACCTAGTAAAATGGACTTACACCTCATTGCCTTATTTAATTTATGTATGTTGCTCTAGTAGAGTGGTCTACTATATACCTAGGGCCTGTAAATGAAATGCCACTAGTGGGCCTTCAGCACTTATTGTGTCACCCACATAGGTGGCCCCTTAAACATGTCCCAGGTCTGCCACTGCAACCTAAATGCTGTTTAAAACTGCCAATTCGACTTGCCATAATATCCCCCTTGCCAAGCCAGAAGCTCCTCTTTTATTGCATATGTCACCTCTGAGGAGGCCTTAGGTAGCCCATACAGCAGGGTGCTTTATAATTACAAGGTTAAATACAGGTCACTGCACTGGATGCATTTTTCCACTGAGTCACCAAGCTCAGCTTACTCCATTCTAACTGTTCTCTCTCTAACTAGATCTCCTGGTCTGCACCCTGAACTTTTCACCTTGTTTTGCTTCTTCACATGCTCCCATTGTGTAAGCCGTATACAATGACCCTACTGTACTGACTGTGAGCAGACTCTTGCCCTTTGTACCCACCTTACTGTCCTCTAAGTCCACAGATGTTGCAGTCACTCAGGAAACACATCTCGCCCCTTCTGACTATGCAAACCCTAACAGGGAATGAGAAGGCAGGGTGGTTAGTAGCAGCTGAACTTCCAGCTGGGTCAGCATGCCCAAATCATCTACAGCTCTATGTTCCTCTAAGAAATGTTAGGTAGCTATGCTATTCAAAAAGTCCCTCCTCTATTACCTGCATACATTTCTGCTTGAAAGAAATGTCTTCACAGATCATGTATCCACTTTGTTGGAAGATAAAGATAGATGGTTCAGTGCCCTTGGTGTAGATCCTGTCGTCAGTCAGAAAGGCAGAGCTAAGAGAAGGAATAATGTATTGAAGAACTGGTGCAAGCAGGACAAACCTCCTGAAAAGGGAGATTAAAAAAATACCAATAAAAATACATAATTCACACCAATCTTCCGTACTACCACCGATACGGGATGGGAAGAAATTAACACTGAACTCCCTATATCACACCGGAGTATATGTTTTGTCATTTTTGAAATGGTGAAATTATGAGATGCCTAAATGAAATGTAGAAAGGAAGGTACTACAATACCTGCTATCAGTGATGACAAAAACATCCTCTTTACTTATCGATGTTACCAATGCCTTTCACAGTTTTTTTTGTTACCAGTCAAAGTATTGGCAGTAAAGCAGCCACTGTATACTTTCTGGTGGAAGTAAGCAATTGATGGCTGACAGAGCAGTCTAGAAAACTGCTAGACGAAATCCTCACTGAGAAGAATTCTGCAGCCATCGCTGATATGCTATACAGCAACTCACTGAGAGATGATAGCCTTCCAAGTCAGTTTTGTAGGATTCACAAAGCTCACATAATGCCTAGGCCCCCTAGGTGTTTTAAAGATGCTAAGATCCATGGGGTACTCCACCTTGAATTATTAAAGGCCTAATCTTCTTTATTGCTGAGCCTGACAAGGTCCTAACGCTACTACCTGATATACCTGCTCCACAAAGAAATTGACCATGGCCTTGGCAAACCAGGTAAAACAACTTATCCTTAGTCTTATCGATGATTCTCAAGGAAGATTTCCACCGGGATGCTCATCCAGCAATCAACTTCTCTCAGGCTGAATGTAAAATGAGCATGGGATCAGATATTACTTCAAAGGTCAAGCGTGTGTATGCCAACCCAATGGCACAAGTTGACTGTGGGTTCTTCCAGGTGTAAAATTCCATGAACTTAGAGGCACCAGACAGTGTTGTCCTCCTTATCGGATTCCTGTGTGCTCTGGAGCCTCTATTGACCGCTATTAAAGCCAGTTGTATTTATGTGGGGTATCTATTCAAAACATCTGCTTTATGCAGGCAAAGTTTAACTCAAGCTAACTAACTCAAAATCCTCTATCCACCCACTGTTCTTCATTTTCTCATCTTTTTCAGGTTATATGATCACCAGAGGGAAAAATGGTCTCCTCCCATTGCACAGAGGTACCACACGTGCTGTGATTGAGGGCTACAACGTCTGGCTACTTCCGAATAATATCAAATACCTTGATATACTAGTAAATAGATGCTTGGAAAAAATGGTGGATATTAATCTAGCACTTCTGGTGATTAAATCGGTTAACTATAATCCTACCTGAATGAACTACATATCTCCATCTGGGGTAGTACTAAAGTATTGACAACAGCAATTGCAACTCGCTCTGACTACCTATTATGTTCGGTACAACGTCTAATTCCAGGATGCATGCCTAAGACATTTGGACAGATCAGCATGCCTCTCATTGTCTGTGGATCTTCGTTTACCATAGACGGAATGTTATCCTGCACACCAGCGATCGCAGTTGTTATGCTTGCCTCACATTGCCATTACCACCACTTAGCTAACATTGAGAGGTTATACATGGAGCAACCCCTCTGCTCCTTCAATGTTATACAGTGGAGAATGAACTGTAAAAATATCGTTGTATGCTATTCGACATCTGACATACTGACCGAAGCAAAATACTTGACGTTTTCTGGTTTATGGCACCAATACGGAATAACACAGATTTGCACATTGGTGGAAAGCTTTTAGTATAATGGTTATCCACAAATATTCTGATCTTGGGTGACCTATTTACTGGGCAGACGTTTGGTTCCTATGAGTTAGTCACAGTTCTGATACTATAATCAACTTTCGCTCTATATAAAGAGAATATTGGGCTGAGATGCCACATCACCTGATTTCTCTCTCATACAGACATACATTACAAAATAGGTAAATTGCAGTGAGTGGTAATAGGCTTGTATAGTACCTCAATAAAAGAGCTGCTTTTGAGAGCTTTCCTGCTGTGGAACCCTGTGGAACCTAATCGTAGGATTATTCAAATGAAGACTGCTCTTTATTCCTATCCTCACATAGTAAGATTTGAAGAGCAGCCAGGCTTAAGTTGACTTATTTCAAACTAATAAAAAGTTGATTTGGACCACAGCCTACGTGAAAAAGGTAGGCCTTTTCAAAGATGATTCTCCTGGAGACCTGATGCATATGCTCTAGTTTTTTCCCAGACGTACCTAATATTGGTCTGAGGTTTGCAGTCCTCCAGTTGCTACGTGTTTCATCTTCTGCAAAGCTTTCCATCATGAACAACATAACACTAGCAATACTGAATGGTGACCACATCCTTAACAATAGCTCAAATGTGTATTCTACGTCACTAGCACTTACACATAATATCCACGCCCGACAAGTGACTGTCTGTCATGATTTTTATAACCAGCTATGAGTGAATTATATTTAGAAATTAGGATTAAGTGCCCATATTTAAGGAAACAGATGTTTCATAGCCTTCTACTACAAGAAACCGTGTGGTCATAGTGACCTGCAGCGTGCCTTACAGTAGTTCTGTTTCTCCATATCAAATGCTGCGTGTGGGCCACCTAGGTCACTTAATGCCTAATCACTTATTTACATAGATTTCCAGAATATGATGCTTCTTTATATTCTTTACCCTAACACCTGACTAAACAATGTGGGACTCTTGGGCGTATGTTTGAGATGTAGAATCTTAAATTATATAATTGTACAATACATTCTATTTTCTATATGATCTATGCCTTAATACACATAGATTGGAAAACATTTTATTCATGCAATTTCAATAAGAAATGTTATTAGTCTAATACAGTGGTTCCCAACCTTTTGACTTCTGTGGGCCCCCACTTTAACATTGATGGAACCCAGGGACCCCCACTGAATCATCATCGGAATCCAGGGGCCCCCGCCTGTGTCATTACTGGAAGCTGGGGACCTAATTTGTCAATATTTGTTCATATTTGTTAATTTTCTAGGCTCTCGCGGACCCCCTGAGAAGGTTTCGCGGACCCCCAGGGGTCCCCGGACCACAGGTTGGGAGCCACTGGTCTAATATGTTGTGCACCAGAGAGTAACTGTATGTAATATCCTCAGGAAAATGGCCCTGGCCGGACCATGTTTCATTGACTTCCCAACCCCCTTTATAAGTTATTGGCTACTGGTGTTATTATTGTGATTCTCATTCTTTTAGGAGTTGATACCTGTCTACTGTTGTGCAAGATCTCACCCCACCATATTTTACCATCTCCCTCTGTCCTCTGATTCTATTCCTTATGCTTTAGCCTTCCTATCATATTGCCCTGGGAAGCGAGGGGTATGCTAAATAAGAGCTGCTAGATATGGCCAGGGAGACTGAAATTATGTTGCATCAGAAACCCAAATTATCTGGTAGAGTTGAGTAAATTATGCAGCAAGAAAAGGCAAATTATGTATCATCCTGTGGCACATTTTGTTATAGTGTTACTTCATTATTTCATAACTTTTAAAAAACTTGGTAACATTTTCGGGGCATTGGTCGCATCTCATTAGTACCGGTTTAACAATCAAATATAGCAATAAGTAACCGAAAGGTGACCAGTCCAGCTTTGTAATGGGCCTTGCACTGCACTGCAACACGTGTTGCTGCATTTCTAGTAATTTCTGAAACTCTAGAGCTAGAAACATTTTTTTTTGTTAAAATCTGCAGGTTATGTTGAAAATAATGGATTTAGGTGGCAAATACGACAAATCTACAATTATGCTAAAATTGCCGAGGCTGCACACTTGCATGGTTCCAGTAGCTCTGCATATGGCATATAATACGCATTATAATTTCATTAAGGATGCTTCTTATGAAAGCTACAACACCTATGCCTCACCCTATGTGCATATGTAAATCACCTTTGTTTTCCTTTAAACGTCTGCCTCACTCTAGGTGCCTTGTTCAATCAAAGCATTTCGTGCTGAGCATTAGGTCCATATTTAATTCAACTTAATTTTTACTCAACTGTGACTTACATTATTTGCATATTTAAATTAACTTCATTTTGCCTACAATTTGTGCCTCACATTAAGTGCATATCTAAGTCAACTTCATTTTACCCACAACTTCTCCTTGGAGTGTATATATAAATCAGGCATCTCCAACAAATAGTTTGTGAGTTTCTGGTGGCGCTCTAATTACTTGTAAGTAGCTATCCTGAGTACAGTAGAGATTAATAAGTTAGGAGCTTTTGAGTGGCATAATCTATATATATATAGGGTCTACTTGAAGGGCCAAGGAAGAAGACCGTGATGGTTGAAACGCGTCGCCCTATTTTTGTTTCTGTGTCACTATTGATTTTTTTATATGAAATGGAATTTTGCATGTAAATAAAGGACAGTAATCTGCATGGAGTGCCAGAGTCTGAATTCTATGTGGAGTGTATATATATATATATATATATATATATATATATATATAAATAAATAAATAAAAAATTAAAAGCATGTATTCTAGATAAAAATTAGCATATTTTCAAAATTCATAAGCTAATGTTTGGGGGAAATGATTGAATTTCACACATATATATATAGCTAATGTTCGAGTGATAAATGATGTGGTGTTGGGGAGACTTTTTACTAACATTATTACTTTGGTGTGAGAGAAATTGCAGCTTTGGTTGTAATGTATTACCCAGGTAAAGACATTTCAAATTGGCAAGCCTTTTTCACATTACTGCTGGCAACCCCAGCTGAAACACTGATGTGATTACTAGTGGTAAACTGGCAGAGGGTTCTATTATCTCATATGGGCCCATATTTCAAGGAAAATGATGGAGCGAGATGCTGCGCCAAAATTGGCAGCGACGCGCTCCATCATTTTCACAACACAAGGATGCACCATATGTAATTGAATATGGCCCACCCTTGTGTTGTCCCTTTCTCTGGCACTAAATTGAGCTGCTTTGCGCCAACGCAGGCATCCTTGCATCATCGTGCAAGCATGTCTGCGTTGAGGGGTTTGATTGTTTTTGTGTGGGAATTTGTACCTTCCTGCACATAAACAATCACTAATGACATTTGCCACTTCTGTGTGTGCTGCAGAATGCTGCACACACAGAAGTGCCTAGGTGTCATTTTTAAACAATTGTTTATGTGCAGGAAGAGACACCTTCCTGCACCGAAACAATCATGTCTGGCATTTGGCTCTTTCTATGCATGCTGCAGAATGCAGCACGCATAGAAAGAGTGAAAAACAAGGTGGAATAAAAGTATTCTTCCTCGTTGTGCCTTGCGAACGTTAGCACTGGCGTGGCGTTAGATTTTGTCACTGCCTCAGGTTTATGAAACCACAGTATCAAAATGCAATGGGTGTTGCTGTGGCATGTCCACAGCAACACCCATTGCAAGCCCCTTCCACGCAAAGGGCTGCGTGTGAAGGGGCTGTATTTACAAGGTGGCATTAAGCCACAAAAAGTGGCTTAACGCCACCTTGTATATACGGAGCAAGGCATTAAGCCACCAGAGCATCACAAAAAAGTGACGATCCTGTGGCGCTAGGGGCTCATAAATATACTCCATGGTAACTATTATGACACTGACAATATTAGTAGCCCAAGATGATTTTCAATTCACACTGGGTGCATACTTAAATGAATGTCATTCTGCTAATGCATGTTGTATTGAAAACACAGCTGAGCTGTGTTGTTATGCATACATTTCAGACAGCTGCATCTGTGAGGGCTGCATGGATAGATGCCACGTTCAACTGCACGTGGTTGGCTGTTGTCCTTTTCTTTGCTCTTCCCTCCCTTAGACAGAGACCAGCTTGGGCAGGTCTGCACTGTCAAAGCAGCCCTTCTCTGGCCCCCCTACCAAGGGTTGTTGACTTCTCTGTGTGAACTATGAGAGATGCTGTGGGGACTACGAGTCCCATGCCTGCTTGTGAAGCTGCCTGGGAAGAGGCAGAAAGGCCCAGGACATCTCACTCATAAACAATGCACAGAATCCAGCCTCCAGCCGAGCGGGAAGTGAGAGACGCTGTGGGGACCATGAGTCCAATATCTACTAGTGAGGCTACCCGGAGAGAGGGGGGGTGCCCAGGACACTGCACTAATAAGTGGTGAACGGGGTTCTGTGAGTCGAGACCAGGTCAAGAACAAGCCTGTCTGTGCCCATCTGCGGACGTGGCTGGGCTGGACAACCCTCCTTGCCTTTGCACTGCCCCCCCCCCCCCTGGACATATAGTGAAGTTTTCATTTGTTGTCCCTCCCTGGCACCTCATTCTATTTTTTATGGGGAAACAGTGCATTTGACTCCTTAAGGCTACTTTTTCCCTCACTGTTGTGGAGTTGATTCTTGATATTTGAAGAAGGAGAGTAAAGTCAGTCAATGTGGCCGACAAGCGCCCAAGGACTCATAACTCAATACTGACATTTCTTAATAATGCGGTGGGAGTTATATCCAAAGAGATTAGTAATGTGGTGGTTAGTAATGTTAAATCACCAAGTTTGCACATTTGTGTAATTCCAGTAGCCCTGAATATGGCACTTAATCAACCCTGGGAAACCCTTCAGTCAAATAAAGGACCTGTCCAGCAGAACGCCTACTCAGGCCTTATTAACTGAAAGTGATTATGCCTTACTGATGGCCGGGACAGGTACCGGAATATCACTGCCGAAAGCTGTTGAAGCCCTGCTTCCTAGGCACCTAGATGGCCTAATCTGGAAAGAAAGTTAGGGAAAAAAAGGAAGAAGGGGACAATAGCTCAGATGACTGAAACACATCTGAAGCCTCTAGGGCCTTCAAGGTTGCCAGTTGGAATATAGTTGGGGCACAAGGCAAGACTCTGGATGAGGGATGTGACAAGATTGTACGTAGTTTTGACATCATTTGCATACTGGAGATCTGGGATGTCCAGGGGTATTTTGTCAATGCAACTTCTTCCACATAAGGGAGACTGATGGAGAGGGCCTCACAAGACTTGTAAATGTAAGCTTCAATTGTAAAGTGAAGAGGGTAACTCATAATTCCCCTGATTTATTAAGTGTTCTTAACCATGTCAAACAATAGGCTCTTAATTGTGAATATTTATATTTATGTGTGGTGCGATGCAAGTGACGTTATTTTGGACCCTAAAATGTTTCTGGAAGAAAATTTCCTGGGAGTGCCAAAATTTATGTTGATTTTGCTAGCGAGCGATTTCAACCTACACCCTTGTTTGGTCTGTAACATTCATGCTGATTCTCACAATCCTTCCCCTAGCTTGAATAACATCCATCTCCAACATTCTCATCAGGGCAAGGCCTTAATCAATCATGGAATTTAATTCAGTTATTCTGTTGACCAGGAAGGGCCACCCTAATAATTAAGTTTCAACTTCTAACAGCAGGGACTGCAATCGAACAACTGATTACATCTTTGCCTCTCTCTGTCCCTTTTCCTCTCCAATCAACTTTGAGGTGATCTGGGTTGTTTGGACTGACCACAATCTATTGTCAGCATCCTTTCAATGGGATGTGGATTCCTGAGAAGCCCACCCCATCTATATAAGGTGCAGGTTATATCCACGGACCAGAGATGTAGGATCAGTTGGGGTAAGGTGGCCCCAGCTGACCTACTTTCAACCCTGAATCCATTCAGACACTCTGTTTTTCTGTTTGTTTTAAACAAGGACACTTCTGATCTTGGTATTTTTGAATCTTTTTTTAACATGTGCAGTGTGATTAAATCTGATCTTATCAGGTCAGGCCTGACTCCACTCCCCCACCAGCACAAATATTTTGATAAGATTTGTTCAAAGGCACATAAACATTTACTGGTAGCCGTGCACTAAAAGCCGTGTATTCAGGACACAGTAAAGAAGGCCAGGGCCACGTACAATTTAGCATTTAGAGTGAAAGAATGACCTTAAGGGGAGGCCTGGGATAGTCTAATCACCACCAGTGCCTTAAAGAACAGTGCAGCCTTTCGGAAAGTAGGAAAGTAGCCTTTATTTTGCATGTACCACTTGTCCAATTTGGTTCTTACTGTCTCTTAAAACTACTAGACCTCCCTTTTTGAGACCATCCAAGAATCAGTGGGCCAAATCTCTCATACACTGTAGACACAGACAGAGGAGCAGCTTAATTTCCGTATTGTGGAGGTGAAATATGCCATGTTATCCCTCCTCTCAGGGAAAGGCCCTGGACCCGACTGGGTTCTTGGATGCTGGAAAATGGCCCTCCCTGAAGTGTCCCCAGAAACATTTTGCCTTCCTCCTCCTCTCTTTCTGATCTAATTTGTTTTGGCTTTAGGGCTCTGGACACTTTACCACTGCTAACCAGTGCTAAAGTGCATGTGCTCTTTACCTAAAAACATGGTAACATTGGTCATACACAATTGGCATATTTAATTTACGTATAAGTCCCTAGTAAAGTGCACTATATGTGCACGGGGCCTATAAATTCAGTGCTATTAGTGGGCCTGCACCACTTATTGTGCCACCCACATAAGTAGCCCCTTAACCATGTCTCAGGTCTGCCATTGCAAGGCCTGTGTGTACAGTTTCACTGCCATTTCAACTTGGCATTTAAAAGTACTTGCTAAGCCTTAAACCCCACTTTTTCTACATATAAGTCACCCCTAAAGTAGGCCCTATTTAACCCATTGGGCAGGGTGCTATGTGGGTAAGAGGCAGGACATGTACATGTGTGGTTTATATGTCCTGATAGTGGAAAACTCCTAAATTTGTTTTCCACTGCTGTGAGGCCTGCTCCTTTTATAGGATAGGATTAGGGCTACCCTCATATACTGTTTGAGTTTTAGATTCCGATCAGGAAGGGGTAACCAGGTTGTATTTAGTATGGCCAGAATGGTAATAGAAAATCCTTCTTATTGGTGAGTTGGATTTTATATTACTATTTTAGAAATGCCACTTTTAGAAAGTGAGCATTTCTCTTCACTAAAAATCCATCTGTGCCTTGCTGTCTCCGCTCAACGTCTGGGCTGGGCTGGTTGACACCTCCCTTGTGCATTTCTCCTGCACTCATCTTCACACTGGATGAGTCTTCCTTGGCTGGAAGGGTGGAGGGCCTGACACTTACATTTCAAAGGCTAGTGGCTTGCCTTCACAAAATGGACTACCAAGCCCCCTACTGGGACCCTGGCAGACAGACCTGTACTAAAAGGGGATCTTGTGCACTTCAAAACCACTCTTTGAAGTCTCTCCCACTTCAGAGGCATTTTTGGGTATATAAACTGTATCTCTGACCCCACCAATTCAGACACTTCTGGACCTGGACCTGCAACCTGTCAGGAGGAACTGCCTGGCGGACCAAGGGATCCATCTGGATTGCTTTGCTGAGGACTGCTGCCATCCTGTGGCCCTGCTGCTTTGTTGCCCTCTGAATTTGCTGAGAAGTGCCCTCCAAGGGTTTAGATTAAGCTGAAGTCTCATGGCCAAAAATACTTAATCTCTTTAAGAAACTCCTTGTGCGCAGAAAATTGACACACAGCCTGCCGGAAACGACGTGCAGCTTGCATCGTGGTGAGAAAATCACTGCACTACGAACCGGAACAACGGAGCCCAGATCCCACCATACCGATAAGCAATTCTCTGTGAGAGAAATAGGAGTCAGATCTGCAAGAATTAACTTTCACTTTAAGCCACCTTTGAGCTTGAATAGAGTAATTAGACCACCAAGAGAGATCACCTACTCTGTTAATTAAATGTAAGGAATCCCTGAGTAAAAAAACAGCCTACCACATGTAGGAAAAGTATTTGGTTGTATAGTTTGATTTGTTTTCAGTTCAATAACAGATGCTGGGCTGCACGGGGGCTTTGTAAGTCATTTGTGAATCCTGGGTGGAATGTAGAATACAGAGAGAGCTAGAAAATGTATTTTGCAGAAAATCTAAAACTTGCATTGAGAGACTACTTAGATCAGTCAAATAAATGAGCATTCCTTGCAATATAGCATTTTATTTTAAAGTCAGATCCTTAGACACATATGAATAATGTTAGACCTGACAGCCTTAGGGTGGTCACCCCTAACTTTTGCCTACCTCCCTCCACTTTTTCGATACTGTTTTTGCTGGTTTTAAGACTCTGCGCACTTTACCACTGATGACCAGTGCTAAAGTGCATATGCTCTATCCCTTTAATCATGGTGACATTGGATCCTACCCAATTGGAATATTTAATTTACTTATAAGTCCCTAGTAGTGTGCACTATGTGTGCCCAGGGCCTGTAGATTGAATGCTACTAGTGGGCCTGCAGCACTGATTGTGCCACCCACTTAAGTAGCCCCTTAACCTTGCCTCAGCCCTGCCATTGCAAGGCCTGTTTGTGCAGCTCCACTGCCAATTCGACTTTGCATTTAAGAGTACTTGCCAAGCCTAAAACTCCCATTTTTATACATATAAGACACCCCTAAGGTATGCCCTAGGAAACCCATAGGGCAGGGTGCTGTGTAGGCAAAAGCAAAAAGCAGGACATGTACCTATGTAGTTTACATGTCCTGGTAGTGTAAAACTCCTAAATTTGTTTTTACACTGCTATGATTCCTGCTCCCTTCATAGGCTAACATTAGGGCTGCCCTCATACATTGTTTGAGTGGTAGCTGCTGATCTGAAAGGAGTAGGAAGGTCATATTTAGTATGGCCAGAATGGTAATACAAAATCCTGCTCACTGGTGAAGTTGGATTTAATATTACTATTTTAGGAATGCCACTTTTAGAAAGTGAGCCTTTCTCTGCACTTAAATCTTTCTGTGCCTTACAGTCCATGCCTGGCTGAGTTAAGTTGACAGCTCCTTGTGCAGTCACTCAGACACACCCCAAGCACAGGATACTCAGCCTCACTTGCATACATGTGCATTTTGAATGGGTCTTCCTGGGCTGAGAGGGGGGAAGGCCTGCTCTCACACAAAGGACTGCTACACCCCGTACTGGGACCCTGGAAGACAGGATTGAACTGAAAAGGGGACCTGGTGCACTTCTAAGCCACACTTTGAAGTCTCCCCCACTTCAAAGGCACATTTGGGTATATAAACAGGGCCTCTGCCCCTACCAACTCAGACACTTCCTGCATGTTAGAAATGGGGTTTTTGGTTGGCAGTCAGGTTACCTCCTGTCCAAGCAAAAGCCCTCACTCTAGTCAGGGTAAGTCACACACTATCCAAGATTATCCTGTGCCCACCCTCTGGTAGCTTGGCACGAGCAGTCAGGCTTAACTTAGAAGGCAATGTGTAAAGTATTTGTGCAATAAATCATACAATACCACCATATAGCACCACAAAAATACACCACACAGTGTTTAGAAAAATATATAATATTTATCAGGATAATTGTAGGTCAAAAAGAATAAAGTTGCAATGGAAAATTGTAGAAATATCACAGGGAAGTGATATAGAGTGTCTTAAGTCTTTAGAATGCAATACAGTGTCTTTCAAGCACAAAGTACCTGGTTTCTGGTGGAAAATCTCCTCAGAGGGCCACAGGAGAAGAGATGCGTGGAAAAAGGGGTGTGTGCGTCGATTTCTCCTCAGCACACACAGACTTGCGTCGGTCTTTTCCACGCGGGGAAGTCGGGCGTCGTTTTCCGGCGCGCAGACAGTCTCTTTTTGTGGATCGCGGGGATTACCAGATGCCCCGGGTCTGTGCGTGGATTCTCCTGCTTGTTTTCCGGCTGCGCGTCGTTCTGCGGGGCTGCGCGTCGAAGTTTCGATCTCACGGTAGGCGTCGCGTCGATTTCTCCTTGGAAGTCGGGCGGCGTTGTCCTTGCGAGGCCGTGCGTCGAAAGTTTGGTCTCACGGCAGGCGTCGCGTCGATTTCTCCTTGGAAGTCGGGCGGCGTTGTCCTTGCGAGGCCGTGCGTCAAAGTTTCGCACTCACGGTGGGCGTCGCGTCGATTTCTCCTGGAAAGTCGAGCGGCTTTGTCCTTGCGAGGTTGTGCGTCGAAGTCTCGATCGCCCCGAGGGCGTCGCGTCGATCAGCGTCGGTGTGCGGCGTTTTTCTCGCCGCGAAACAAGCTGGGCGTCGAAATTTTTCGGCGCACGGAGCGTCCAAGTGAAAGGAAGAAGTCTTTTTGGTCCTGAGACTTCGAGGAACAGGAGGCAAGCTCTATCCAAGCCCTTGGAGAGCACTTTCACAGCCAGACAAGAGTTCAGCAATGCAGCAGGGCAACAGCAAGACAGCAGTCCTTTGTAGAAAGCAGACAGGTGAGTCCTTTGAGCAGCCAGGCAGTTCTTCTTGGCAGGATGTAGTTTCTGGTTCCGGTTTCTTCTCCAGCAAGTGTCTGATGAGGTAGGGCAGAGGCCCTGTTTTATACCCAAATGTGCCTTTGAAGTGGGGGAGACTTCAAAGAGTGGCTAAGAAGTGCACCAGGTCCCCTTTCAGTTCAATCCTGTCTGCCAGGGTCCCAGTAGGGGGTGTGGCAGTCCTTTGTGTGAGGGCAGGCCCTCCACCCTCCCAGCCCAGGAAGACCCATTCAAAATGCAGATGTATGCAAGTGAGGCTGAGTACCCTGTGTTTGGGGTGTGTCTGAGTGAATGCACAAGGAGCTGTCAACTAAACCTAGCCAGACGTGGATTGTAAGGCACAGAAGGATTTAAGTGCAAAGAAATGCTCACTTTCTAAAAGTGGCATTTCTAGAATAGTAATATTAAATCCGACTTCACCAGTCAGTAGGATTTTGTATTACCATTCTGGCCATACTAAATATGACCTCCCTGCTCCTTTCAGATCAGCAGCTGCCACTTCAACAGTGTATGAGGGCAGCCCCAATGTTAGCCTATGAAGGGAGCAGGTCTCCCAGTAGTGCAAAAACGAATTTAGGAGTTTTACACTACCAGGACATATAACTACACAGGTACATGTCCTGTCTTTTACCTACACAGCACCCTGCCCTAGGGGATACCCAGGGCACACATTAAGGGTGACTTATATGCAGAAAAAAAGGGGAGTTCTAGGCTTGGCAAGTACTTTTAAATGCCAAGTCGAGGTGGCAGTGAAACTGCACACACAGGCCTAGCAATGGTAGGCCTGAGACAAGGAAAAGGGGCTACTTAAGTGGGTGGCACAATCCGTGCTGCAGGTCCACTAGTAGCATTTAATCTATATGCCCTAGGCACCTGGAGTGCACATGACTGGGGACTTATAAGTAGATTAAATAGTTCAATCAGGTATGATCCAAAGTTACCATGTTTACAGAGAGAGAGCATATACACTTTATCACTGGTTAGCAGTGGTAAAGTGCGCAGAGTCTAAAAACCAGCAAGAACAGTATCCAAAACGAGGAGGGAGGCAGGCAAAAAGTTAGGGGTGACTACCCTAAGGCTGTCAGGTCTAACACTGCAGAAGAAACTTGTACCCAGAATCTGCATCCTGCCCAGAAGAACTGCCTGGCTGCCCAAAGGACTCACCTTAATGCTTTCTGTGAAGGACTGCTGCCTTGATGTTTCCCTGCTGCTCTCTGGCTGTGGTGAAGAAGTACTCTCCAAGGGCTTGGATAGAGCTTGCCTCCTGTTCCCTGAAGTCCCAGGACCAAAAAGACTTCATCTCTTCAAGAAGGACTCCTTGTGTGGAGAAATTTGACGCACAGCCTGCCAAAAACAATGCCCAGCCTGCCCCACTGTGAAAATTCCACTGCACGCCGAACCGGAACGATGCAGCCCAACTTTAACGAGAAGCTTGACACAGCGCCAGCGTAGCGGCATGAAATTCGATGCCTGGCCCACTGGATCAACGCACAGGTGACCCAGAACAATGCAGCCCAGAGAGGAATCCACACAGCACCTGTTGTGCGGAAGAACATTCAATGCAACACCCACCGGATCGATGCAGCTCCTGTGACTTCGTACTACCAGTGCAGGAAATCCACGCATTGTCCCCGGGCATCTGAAAACCCCGCAAACCAAAGAGGATCCATGATCGAGTGTGAGAAATCGATGCACAGCCGTTCCTGAATGAAAACAAAATGATGCATCACCATTGCGGCCTGAGAAATCGACACACACACCCTTTGATTCCACGCATCTCCTCCTCTGCGGTTCTTTGCAGAGATTTGTCTCGCGAGCAGGTACTTTGTGCTTGAAAGAGAGTTTGTTTGCTTTTAAAAGACTTAAGACACTTTCTATCACTTTTCAGTGATATCTCAACATATACTTATTGCATTTTAATTGTTTTGACCTGCATTTAACAGATACATATTATATATTTTTCTAAGCACTGTGTGGTATATTTTTGTGGTGGTATATTGTGTTATTGTATGGTTTATTGCACAAATACTTTACACATTGCCTTCTAAGTTAAGCCTGACTGCTCAGTGCCAAGCTACCAGAGGGTGGGCACAGGATAATTTGGATTGTGTGTGACTTACCTTGACTAGAGTGAGGGTCCTTGCTTGGACAGGGGGTAACGTGACTGTCAACCCACGACCCCATTACTAACAAATAATATTTTTTGTGGTTCTGGTTCTTCTATATCAGTGTGCCACTCCAGCAAGTAATGACATCTCAGAGGATTCACTTTACATGCAAATGCCTTCAGACCGTACCTTTGTGTACTTCCCAAAAATAATAAATCACCTACCCTATGTTGGAGGCTGGTTCTCTATGTAGTGTACAAAACCAAGTACACTATGCAGAGGGTCCGGACAACCACATGTTAGTTTTCAGGGGTAAAAATCAGACCACCTAATGCTCTAATTTTTAAGGTAGCTGGTCAAGCAGTTAAGCTAATCCAGGAGCTGTGCTAAGAATTTGCTGTACTCACAAATCCAGTTATGCACCACACACACTCAATAAATAACTTGAGAACAGGATTTATAAAAACACTTCAGACTTTTATATAATTTTTAAGACCAAAATCTTTAGAATAGATTAAATACTTTTCTTGTTATGACTTTTTGAAATTTTAGCAAAGTTCGTCTTTCTGTGCATAATTACGCACCATTGGAATCAATAGGCAGTCACTATAAAAAATGCATTCAAAATTGTACAGTTGAGTTACCAGTCTCTTCTTTTGCAGGGTGGTCGCAGGGGTCGGTGGGCACCTTGTCCTAGCTGGAGAGCTTCGGGCATCTCCTGTGTCTGGTGGGAGCAGCATTGGAAAAGCTCTCGGCACAGGGCCACCTGGATGGGCCACTTGGAAAAGGATCTGGTTTGCAAATTCAAAGTGGTGCCTGGGGGTCTCCTTTGGCTGCGAGGTCACAAAGGGTTGGTGACCTGGGGCACAGCAGATCCTACAATACAAGACCCATGTCGGCCAGGTGCAGGGCGAGTTGAAAGTCCAGGAGCTGTGAGCAATGGATTCCTTTGGAGCTGGAGTTGAGTCACTTTGAGGGCCGCATACAGGACAACGGGGACACTCTGGTCAGAGGTCCAGGAAGTTACTGGAGTCCCTCAACTGGGGCTTCCTCCTGATCCATTTTCAACTCGAGGAAGCTGGTTTTCGGGTTGTCTGATGTCAGCTGACCAGTACCCAGAGTATTGCTGTATCTCGGCCACTAGAGGACGCAGTACCACCAAACTTGGCACAGTGTTATGTCACGTCTAGATGGTTGTTGGTGTGTCGTCGGGTCTGGCTGTGACGTCCGGTCATGGAGATATCAGCGATTTAGTGAAGTGGCCTTCACTGGTTTCTTGGTCCTGTGCAGTTTTCTTGTTTTTCTTGAGTGGAGCCTCCACTCAGGAGGGAGATCTGGGGTGGTCCTTGAAGCCTGGATGTTCCCTGGGTTTCTTAAGGTCAGACCAGTGTCCAGCTCCTCCACAGCAATGATTTCCGGGTCCTCGGTGCAGCAGGCAGGGTGTGGCACCTTTTCTTGTGCAGTAGGTCCTCAGTTCTCTTGCTGTGGTCTTCTTTTGGTGCCAGGCTTCTTTTCTTTTTCGAATCCTTTTCAAATCTAAATTCTTGGTCTAGGGGAGCCCAATAAATAATGAACTTAGTGGGCATTTTAGGGGGAACCTGGTGGTGTCCAATGGGACACTTACCCTTGGGTGGCCACACCCACTACAGTGACCACTTCCTGTGGGAAGGGTCACTTCCCTAAACCTGCTTGGCTATTTTCCTCCATTCCAAGATGAAGAAAAACTAAATGAAGGGTCCACTGTGCCTGTAAGCCCCTTAGGGGTGGTGCAGGCTAGGTGAGGCCACTCCTCCTACCCTTTGTGTGGTTTCCCTCCTTTGCTCCCTCTAAGAGTGGGGGTTTGCAAAGGGGGAGGCCATCTGCTGCTAGCAGCAGGCCTTGGGGTCTAGTTTCAAGGGTGTAGCCCTTTGAAGCTCACTGCCAGGGCAGTACACATTCCTGAGGGAGGGGGGGTTAGCAAACCAGAGAGGCAGGGCTCTCTCCCAAGGTTTGTGGATTGGCTGTCTGGAGGCAGCAGGCTGGATGGAACCAGTCAGCAACCATGCCAGGATAGTTAGCTTTTTCAGGGAGCACCTCTAACGTGGGACCAGTTTGGATTTATTATTCTGAGTTGTTTGATACCAAACAACCGAGGGTTCACAGTAGCCATTATGTAGCTGGGAAACTCATATTTACCAGTGTCCAGCACATATATTAAAATGGCTGCTCTGTTCGCTCACTATGTCCCAGGTTTGACAAGGACACAGTGGGGGCATATTGCTCATGCAATTATGCCCTCACATATGGTATTATATGGTATGGTGCACCCTGCCTTAGGGCTGGAAGGCCTGCTAGAGGGGGTGACTTACCCATAATGTGAGAGAACAGGGTTAATTTCAGAGGCCCCCTAACTTTTTGCCCCCATTTTCCACTTTTTGCTGGTGTTTTCCTGACTCTGATGGTGCCCTGGGTACTGCTAACCAGTCCCAGGGCCTGTGCTCTGTGTAAAATCAGTATGCAAATTAGGCTAATTACAATTGACTAAGTCAACCTACCGATAAGTCCCTAGTATATGGTAGGGCATGGAGGTTTAGGGACCCCAGCATAGGTAATGCCCCCATAGGTGCACTGCTAAGGTGCCTAGTGTCATTTTAAAGGAAGACCTGCCTTGCTGGCTGCTTTTAAATTAAAGTTACATGCAAATTCGACTTTGGAATTAAAAGTAGTTCCAAAGTCTTAAACTACCTTATTTTTACATATGTCACCCTTAAGGTGTGCCCTCTGTGCCCCAGGGCTGGGTGCCATGTAACTATAAGCAGGGACCTGCAGTGTTTATGCTGCTGTGCTCTGATTGGCCAGCCTCTGGCAGCCTGACCAGGCTTCTTTGATGAGGTGTGAAGTGGCCTGGCTCCACACAAAGAGATGTGCCCGTGGGAGGAGATCTCCCCTCAGCAGATGGTGAAGCAGGAAGGGGGAGGGCTGCCAAACTGGGCTTCAAAGGCAGAGAAAAACATTTGAAGCAACCCAGCAACACCCTCACATCCTGCAAACCCAGACAATTAGGTGCCCCCTTGATTAGATTGGGAGAGGGCAGGAGAGGGGTGTGTTTAGGATTTTCAGCCACACCAGTGGGTGGGCTCAGCCAGATGTAACCTCCAAAAATCACTTTCAGCCATGATGGATTTTTGAGTTATGTTGCTCCCTGGGATTGATTTTTACCATACTTCCCAGGAAGTGGTCATCACAGGGGGAAGGACCCTGCCCCTGATTGGAGAACTAGGACCCCCCTGTTTTACACCCAGGAGCAAGGATAAAACTGGCAGACCTGTACCCACACCTCAGATCCCTATCAGAGTCCAACAATGAAGAACTACAGGAGAGGAAGGATTGCCCTGCTGGACCCCTGATCTGCACTCTGGAGGACTGCACCAGCTGCACACTTAGGCTTCACCACTAAAAGGACTTTACCTGTCTTCTACTGCTTCAAGAAGGGACTCCCTGTTTGCTACAGGTACAAAGGAGCTGCCCAGAGTCCCCTGCATCAAGTCCTGCAAACAGAGCCCAACTGACCAGCGTCCAGTGGCCATTGGAGGATTCTGACCATGTGCATTCTGTGAATTGTAGTCCCAACTCCCAAGGAGCAGCCCAGAGCCTCTGGAAACTTGGATCAAGTTGTGGACACTGCAAGAACACACAAGGACCTCTGGGAGAAGATCCAGAAGTTTGGAGACATTTGGAGCAACTCCATAAGTTGAAGAGTTGCATTGTGCGAGTTGTAGTCCCAGACCCCAAGAGGCACACCAGAGCCTCTGAACCCTTGGCTGGTGCTGTGGACCAGTTTTCTGAATCAAACACTTCTGAAAGTAAGTGTGACAGTGTTACCTCATGGGTGGCCTGAACTCTGGACTTTTTTCCTTTCCAGTCTGACCTTTTTTAACCCTTTGAGCGCTAGTTGCTTCTATGCACTAGAAAGCATTAATTCTTTAAAAAAATCATATCTCTGGTTCCCCTTATCAGATTTTATTTGTTTTTGTGTCATTTTAAAGAAAAAAATATTTCCTAATTTTATCAATTAATTGTGGATTTTTAAACTGTTTCCTGTGTTTTATTTAATTACTGTTTTGTGATATTTGAATGCTTTACACTCTGTCTCCTATGTTAAGCCTTGTCGCTCGTTGCCAAGCTACGAAGGGTTGATCTGGGTTTCATTTACTGAGACCTAACTGGACCTAAGTGGAGGTTGGTGGCCTATTGCTAAGTGTAGGTACTTACCTGCCCTTACCAATAACCCATTTTCCAACACATAACATATGCAGTGTAGGGTTGACAGTGCACACAGAGAGTGTGCCATGTCGAGTTTGTATTTTAGGTTTGCACCAGGACACTCAGCCTGCTATGGCTGTGCTGGATGCATCTAGATGCATAATCCTTAAGAGTGGCACAATCAGTGCTGCTGCCTTCAGCATCTTCCCCGTTGTACCCTATGCCCTGGGTACCTAAGTACCTTTTACTAGGAACTTATAGTGGGAGCTAAAGGTGTATCCAATTACTTTTACCATGTTTTAGGGAAAGAACACAGGCACTGGGAACCTGGTTAGCAGGATCCCAGTGTGCTCCAGTCCAAGTCGCATACAGAAACCAGGCAAAAAGTGGGGTGGCACTGCAACAAGAAGCCAGTCTCTCACACCCCCCAAAAGTGCTCTGTACAAGGGGTGAGGTATAGGGTGTTAACCCATTCGAAATATGCAATAAACATCGGCATAGCAAAAAGGCCCAGTTTATTCTGTTGGTTCAATTGCTCAGTTATTCTTTTGTAAACTGAATGAGTTTGTGATACTTTGTGGAACGAGAGGTGGTATTCTAAATGCGTGACATCGTAATTTTTATAGTAATGTTAGGGAAGGTATATATGCATATATGCACAAGAAAAGTTGTGAAGGGTGTCGAATGTTTCTTTAACAAGTCAAATTGCAACACAACATTATGACCGTGATTAAGTAAAATGCTAAACAGTTGTGCCTAGATTCTCAAAGGTGTAGCGTCAGTTTACCGTTACTTTTTTTACGCTAAACCCACGCTAAACTTTTTTGGGCATTCATAAAGCAACGCAAGCAGGTATCTGCGTTGGTTTGTGTGGCAAAGTTACACAAAGCAGATCGAAACGCTGCTTTGCGTTACTTTGCGCCAGCGTGTGTAAATGAGGGCATTACATGGGTGGTACATGGGCTTACCCGTGCTACCACCCATCCATTTTGACATTAAACCTAGGGACATTTTTATACTTTTTGGTGCAAAAGTACACTAATGCAGTTTTGCACCAAAAAGTTTAGCACTGGCTTGCTCCATTCCTGAGCATCAGCCAGGCGCCATATTTATGGAATGGCGGAAGCCAGTGCAAACAAAGGGTGGGCTAGCGTAAAAAATAAATTACGTTAGCCGGGTGGGGCTAGCGGTATGGGAGAAGTGGGTTTTGCCCCAAAAAATTATGTTAGGCTGGTAGAGTAAAAAAAAGATGACTCTAACCAGTCTATCATAATTTTCTGACGCAAAACCATCCATATCACATTATTCCTGTCTTAGAAGAAACAGGAGTCATGCCACCACCCCAATGGCCAGCACAGGGGACCAGTGTCCCCTGGGCATGGCCATTGCACCCTGTGCCATGCAGGGGGCCCCAGGTTAGGCCCCCGATTGCATTTTAATAAAAAAACAATACTTAATAAACTTACCCTGCTTACCTAGGATGGGGTCCCCCATCCTCCGGTGTCCCTCTGGTGTGGGTGATCCTGGGGCTTGAGGAGGGCATCTGTGGACCCATTCCATGGTGTTTAACCATAGAAATGGTCTGACCCAGACATTAAATAATGGTGCAAAGAAAGCTTTGCACCATTATTAAGCCCCTCCTCCCACCCGTGCGTCATTTTAGCATGGAGGGATAAATATGGAGATATGAGTTTAGCACCATTTTTTAGATGGGACCGCCTACCTTGCATCTCATTGACCTTGCAAGGTAGGTTCATGCATCTAAAAAATGGTGCAAGCTCCAATAGTTTGACGTTAGAAGGGTCTAAAGTCAAAATATAAATATGGAGTTAGTTTTGCACTGAATTTGCATAAACAAATTACAAAAATTAACACCTTTAAAAAGTAGGCGCAAAACGGACTTTGAATTAGCGCTGTACTGCACAGCACACATACAAAGTGGGAAAAGCATTTGCACTTGTCTAGGCATAATGTTTTGTACAGGAAGGAAGGATACCTTTCCCGTACAAAACCTATGCTAGACTCATGCACATGCCCTAGCACGATGGCGCTAAGGTGTGTGCATGGCTCACGGCAGCTGAAAACGGTGTGCGGAAGGGATGGGATGACGGGCGGGGGGAATAAAAATTGAGTAATTTTTTTTTAAATAAACACTTACCTTGCTTGCCACCACCACATTGCTCCATCCGCTTATCCTCAGCAGGCACAGTTCCCAGCCTGCCCCTGTGGCCAATTGTGATGGTGCTCAGAGCAGCATCAGGACTGGCTGGGGGCACCCAGCCAGGGCACTTCCAGGCTGACTGGGAGTCTGTGCATGATCTCTCTAGCCCGGCAACACAGTGCTGGGCTGGAGAGAGCCCACTGCGCTGTGCACTCCCCCTCAGTGTATGTCACAGCCTGTGGCCCGCCCCTTTTACCAAAACACTGTAATAAGTATAGGACCTGATTTATGAAAAGTTAGCGCCACCTTTGCTTCATTTTTGGACGTAAAAGCGGAATAAACTTACAAACTATGATACAATTTGTAGGTTTTGCCACTTTTATGTCAAAAAATGACACAAAAGCAGCACTATCTTTTCATAAATCAGGCCCATCGTTTTTTTGGTAAAAGGTTTGCAGCTGCTAATGGAGGAGCCGCCCCTGATGGCACTAGGGAAAGGGGAGGAGAGTGCCATTTCTATGAGAATATGGCACTCTCCTTCTCACTTCATCATGCGATGTAGCGCAACAACCTTGGGTGCAGCCCTGCGTTACATGTCACCTACCAGAATTTGGGCCAAAGTGTCCTGAGTTCATCGCACATTTCACATATTGACAACTTCTTAAGAATAATGGCGGCACTTTATTGGAAATTGGGTTATTTTAAAAACGATTTTGCAGATAGTGTGGAAGTAAAGCTTCAGAATTAATTCACATGCGAAAATGTGTACAGTGTGCACGCCATTAATGATTAATCCCACGATTTAATTACTTCGAATATGCATCCATTACAGAACGATACTTCAGATTTTTTTAGTAAGTGTTGTAATATTGTTAGTTCAAATGAATCTGTTTCTTCTTGAATTAACAACGCATATAACAGGAGGTTCTCTATGTCCCTGTATTGCTCTAAATCTGTATCCTCAGTTTTGAATGTAATTGTTAATGTCGTAGCAATTTTTTTTTTTTATTGCAGTTTCCAAATGTGTGGATGACCAGGTTTTAAGCCGTAGCTTCAATATTCTGTTGAAAGAAGCACTGTTGTTACAATTTGTATCTATTTGATTGGAGACGTGTAAGCCATGAAGGAAACTAATGGTTTACATGGGTACATGTACATCGATACAGTGGGTAAAATGATTAAATGTAGGAGGCAATGATTTGTGAAAGGAGGGTTACCCAAAATGAAGATTGATAGAAAAGCAGCGAAAAATGACAGAGAAAAAGGAAAGTGTAGAAAGAAAGAGAGAGAGAGAATGAGAGGTAAAATGAAGGTGAAAGAAAAAGAGAAAGAGTCTACGAGAGTACAAAAGAGAGTGCCAGACAACGAGAAGTAAAAAAGGGTGTAAGAGAAGGGATGAGAGGATGAAGAGGGAAAACAGGGGATAGAGTAAAAAAGAGCTTTAGGACAGGACAAGAAAATAAGCAGCACAACAAAGGGAAAAAAGGAAAGAAGGGAATAGGCGAAGAGATGGGAAATACAGGATAAAGGGCGAGTATGTGAGTCACATAGGAAAAGGAAGAGAGAGAGAGACTTAGGCCCAGATTTATACTTTTTGACGCAAAACTACGCTAATGCAGTTTTGCGTCAAAATGTTTAGCGCTAACTAGCGACATTTTTTTAACGCCACCCGGGCGTCATATTTATACTATGATGCTGGGTGGTGCTAAAGATATGTGAGAGTAAATTTCTTTGACGTTAACCATTGTGCCTTGTCGTAAGGCAAGATGATGTTAACGCCGGGAAAATGATTCAAACCCGTTTTACGACTTGTAAACATGACGCAAAATGGAAATGCACATTTATTTACCTGCATTAGAGTCGAATACAGACGCTAACGGAGAAAACAGTGCAAAGGAGAGGCAAAATAGAGCCAGAAAGTCAGGAGAGACGCCAGGGTGACCCAAATCAACCATGAACCAGCCAGGAGGGCACAGACAAGACCCAGGGGAGGGAGAAGAAAAAGAGAAAGTGTTGTTTCAGTGTGGAGGAACACGAAATACTGGTGGGAGAGGTGACAGATGAAGGAGGCTGGCCTGGTTTGTAGTGGGTACCTTGGGACTTACATCTTACACCAGGTCCAGTTATCCCTTGCTAGTGAATATAGTAGTGTTCTAACAGCTTAGGCTGATAGAGGTAGCTATAGAAGAGCAGCTTAGGCTGATCTAGGATACATGCAAAGCTAATGCAATACCACTTATAGTTACACAATGCACAAGTAAAGACAATACTCAGTGTCACCAAAAATAAAGGTATTTATGTGGGTGACACAGTACCAAAAATATTTTAGAGACAATACTCCTTCTGGAGGTAAGTATTATACACTATATATACACTAGACACCAGAATTAGACAAGTAAATAGTCATATAACAATGCAAACACTAGTTAATCCTATAGAATGCAATGGGAGAAAATAGGTCTAGGGGCAACACAAACCATATACTAAAAAAGTGGAATGTGAATCCCGAATTCCCCCCTAGACAAGTGTAGTGTGTGCAGAATCGCTGGGAGAGCAAGAATACAGTAAAGGTAAGTAAATTATCCCACCCTAGAGCCCAGAAAAGTACTGCAAGTTTCCTTAGGACACACTGCACCTCGTTTTGGGGATTTTGCAGCAGCCAACCAAGTCTACAAAGATTGCTGGATTATTGGCCCTGAAGACCTGCAAAGGAAGGGGGCCAAGTCCAGATGTCGAAAGAACTTCCAGAAAGGACAGGAGCCTCTGCCAACCAAGAGTAGGGTGCAAAAGAAGAGTCCCTGGTTTGTAGAAGACTGCAGAAATGCACCCAAGGAAGATGCCAACGGGTTCCTGCATGATGTAAAAGATGTCTCACGGCGTGAAGATTGTTGCAGATGAGATTTCGTGTTGGAAGGCGCCAACAAGCCTTGGCAACGACAAAAGTAAATTTTTCATAAAAATGGCACTGGATGGGCCCAGGAGGGATATGGGGGTGTCAACTCTGTGTGGGGAGGAAGAGGGGGCTCTCAGCACTTTAGAGAGCCCTCAGGATGCCAGCCAGCACCCCCAGAAGCCGGAGGATCTGGGTTCAAAGGAGGTGCAAAACACAATTGATGCAGCACAACAAAAGAAGGTCCCATGCCGCCGAAGAACAACTTAGCGAGTTGAGCATCGCAGGGTGGAGTGCTGGGGGCCTGAGTCAGGCTGTGCATGAAGGAATTTTGCAAAGAGTGCACAGAGGCCTCAGGAGGTGAAGAAGACAGAATACACAGGGGTACCATCATTCTCAGGGAAGGCAAGGTCCTACCTCCTCCTAATTGCATCAGCAAGACAGTCTATGCTGATGATATCCACCCTCTGTGTCCTTAGGAGCACGCTCGTTGTCGTGAGAGGAGTCCTAGGGTAGGTGCCTGCTTGGAGCAGGGGGGTGTCTTCATCACTTCATGGGAGATTTCTTCGGTCCTTCTGGTGCAGGATGAAGACAGGGAGTCCCCAGAGCATGCACACCATGGAAACTGTGGCATTTGCTGACTTGGAGCTGAGGTTGCTGAAGAAAGGTTTCTCTTGTAGACATTTTGTTGCAGTTACAGCGTTTCATGGGGCAGGCTGCAGTTGATCCGAGGTCAGAAGAGTCTGAAGTTGTTGTAGAGGATTCCTGAAGGAAACTTGCAAGCAGAGTCTGAAGAGAACCCACAGGAGAGACCCTAAATAGCCCTGAGAGGGGGATTGGCTCCCTTATCAGGTATGGACCTATCAGGAGGGGTCTCTGACATCACCTGCTGGCACTGGCCACTCAGAGCCCTCCAGAGTGCCCCCACACCTTGCAAAGCAAGATGGCTGAAGTCTGGGACACACTGGAGGAGCTTTGGGAACCACTCCTGGGGTGGTGATGGACAGGGGAGTGGTCACTCCCCTTTTCCTTGTCCAGTTTCCCACCAGAGCAGTGGAGAAGAGGTCCCTGAACCAGTGTAGACTGGTTTATGCAAGGAGGGCACCATCTTTGCCCTTCAAAGCATTTCCAGAGGCAGGGGGAGGCTACCCCTTTCCAGCCTGTAACACCTCTTTCCAAAGGGAGCGGGTGTAACACCCTGGTCTCAGAGGAAATGCTTTGTTCTGCCTTCCTGGGACTGGGATGCCAAGAACCCAGGAGGGCAGAATTCTGTCTGTGAGGTGGCAGCAGTGGTAGCTGCAGTGCAAGCCTCAGAGAGCTGGTTTGGCAGTACTGGGGGTCCATGGTGGAGCCCCCATGATGGCTCCCCAATGCCACATTTGGAATGGGGGGACAATTCCATGATCTTAGACATGTTACATGGCCATATTCGGAGTTACCATTGTGAAGCTATATATAGGTATTGACCTATATGTAGGGCACGTGTGTAATTGCATCCCCGCACTCACGCCTGGGGAAATGGCCCTGAACTATGTGGTGGCACCTTTGCTAGTGTAAGGGTGCCCTCACACTTAGTAACTTTGCACCTAATCTTCAGCAAGTGAAGGCTAGACATATAGGTGACTTATAAGTTACTTGAGAGCAGTGAAAATGGCTGTTAAACAGTGTGTGCACTATTTCACACAGGCTACAATAGCAGTCCTGTGTAAGGGTTTGTCTGAGCTCCTTATGGGTGGCAAAAGAAATTCTGCAGCCCATTTGAATCTCCTGGAACCCTAATACCCTGGGTATCTTGGTACCATATATTAGGGACTTATAAGGGGGGTCCAATATGCTAAATGAAATTGGTAAATGAAGTCACTGACCTACAGTGACAAATTTAAAAGGAGAGAAAGCATAAGCACTGAGGTTCTAATTAGCAGAGCCTCAGTGACACAGTTAGGCACAACACAGGCATACTCATTAGGCCACAAACTATGAGCACTGGGGTCCTGGCTAGCAGGATCCCAGTGACACAGGCAAAACATACTGACATATACGTTTTTATCTATGAGTACTGGGGTCCTGGCTAGCAGGATCCCAGTGACACAGTAAAAACACACTGACACACACTCCCTAACAGGCCAAAAGTGGGGATAACCATGCTAGAAAGAGGCTACTTTCTCACAACGGAGCATCAACATCAACTCTTCGTCACCTCCAAATTGCTAATTAGCAGGAGAGAGACAATCTGGTTGCAGATAGTAGACAAGATTAACAGTGTGGCAGAGGTGAGGAGAACCGTAACAGAGTGCAAGAAACGCTGGCATGATTGTAAGCAAAGGACAAAGGAAAAAATGGCAAGGAACAGGAAGGCAGCACTGCATACTGGAGGTGGTAGTCCAACACCACAAGCGGACTTGGACGAAAGAGAGGAGATGGTTGTAGCGGTCATCCCGAAGGAACTGGTCACTGGAATCGCAGGACAGGACACCAGAGACTGCCAGGAATCACCACAAATGCAGGGTAAGTTGCATGGGGGAAATTAATGCTAAATTGTCAAGTGCAAGAAGGGGGTGGCACATAGGACTCACTCAATGCATGTCAAAGGAGCGCAGAGGGACACATTGCACATGAAGCAAGTTGTACCATGCTGACTTAGGGGAATATTTATACTCTGTTTGCACCGAATGTGCGTTAAAAAAAAAAAAAATGACGCACAATCGGCGCAAACGGTGCACCATATTTAAACTTTGACGCGCGAGCCCGCGGATGGCAAAATCCCACTGTGTGCGTCATTTTCTGGATGCGGGAAACCGCCTTGCGTTAATGACAAGCAAGGTAGGCGTTCCCGTCCAAAAAATGACTTAAACACCCGTTCGCTTTATTTATACTACTGCGCAAAAATGACGCACAACCCTATTTGTGTAAAAAAAATAACGCCTGGGTCAGGGCAGGCATTAAAATGGGGCAAACACACCTGTATTTAATGAAAACACACAGAAGCAACAGCAGAGCTCCAAAAGGAAGACATGGAGGTGCTTTTCATCCAGCATGCACGCAGACGCAGAGCACAGGACCAACAACAGCAGCTTCCACACCATCAGGGACCCCAAAGGCAATGCAGAAGGCAGGAGAGGATATTCCGCACCAGGACAACCCTTATGGGACTACGCCAACAAGACATCATTCAGAGGTACAGGCTTAACTGGCAAGCCATTCAGCAGCTGCTGCGCAACATTGAGCCACAGTTGGCACCCAGCTTGCAGACACCCCGCACCATTCCACCAGAAACCAAGCTGCTAGCTGTACTACACATGTTGGCAAGTGGCTCCTTTCAAACCACTGGTGCCCTGGTTGCTGGGATCTCACAGCCATCATTCTCCACCTTCCTACCCAAGGTACTGGATGCCATCATCTCACTCACACCCCGCAAGATCAGCTTCCCCAACACACAGCAGAAGCAGCATTCCCACACGTCCTTGGTGCCATTGACTGCACAGATGTACACCTTGTGCCACCTGCTGCAACCGAACATCTATACCGCAACAGGAAGCACACACACTCCATCAATGTGCAGGCCATTGTCGATCACCGGGCATTGATCACCAACATTGTGGCAAAGTATCCTGGGAGTGTACATGATTCATTCATCTCCCGTCACTGCACCATCAATCAACACTTCCAGGATGGACGATATGGAAATGGAATACTTGTTGGTAAGTACAGAAACCTACTTATATACACACTGCACAGCAACCCTCTAGGACACACAGCACATACACCACAACATTGACACGTGGACAGAAACACACTGAGGTTGTGACACCACTAGGCATGTTTGATATCTTCACCCAATGGGAGACACACCTGTGGACAAATGACCGTTCCAAATAACAACTGATGCCACTCCACAGACACAAGGGAAACATGTAAAACACACAATGACAAACACATGGCCCCAACTGGCAGTACATGTGGGAAGATTAAACTTTCAATGTCACATCAATGACACTCAATCCAACACCCTTCAAACCGATACGTACTGTGTAAGGGGTGTGTAATGTTTTTTGCTGCAGGTCAAACACCATGACACACATAGCATGATGATGACTACAATGAAGGTCACGTGCAATCATTGAGGCCGTACCAATATCTCACATCACTCCTGCTCTCACATTGCCTACTACCAAGAAGCAAGTGGACTGTGCGAAGAACACATCCTGATGGGACAATATTGAAAGTGCACATTCCTACACATACGCATTGCGACAAATTAACACACACACAACAGATGTACGGCCATATGGACCTTCTGAAACTCTAAATGACAACCTCACAACCAAGTTAGATATCGGAACCTGAACACGTTCAGTAGTATAGGAACATACAACAACCTGAGTCGACTCGGCAAGGGCAGAGAAATAGGTCTGCAGTGAACTTGTCACACATGTGAAATTAGTGCATAGTCAATTGTTAACACGTCAGTGCTCACAACATACGGAGATGTTTTGCACATTGTCACCTTGCAAAGTCTAAGGGTCTCACTGATGCTTAAATTAATCTATTGCATATGTCAAATTGTAAGGGATGTCCAGGGAACATAGATGCAACTGTGTTACCACCACTGTCAAATTGATTCTGTGTATGGAACTATCATCTCACCCCCAGTTAAGACACAGGGACACCTGTTTCACAAGTCACAATCCAAGGGAGTACACACTATACTGCAACTCTCCAAAAATACTGCTGACATCCGGTCAACAGCCAAACACCCGTTCAGATAAGGAAACAACCCAATGCTGATGGTACATCCTAGAAGCCTAGGAATCCACACAATAACACAAACACCAATGAGTCCCAGACAACACATGCGAACTACTGCCCTACAAAGTGATATTTATGGGACAAGCTACATCAACATGTTCTCACTCATTTTCTCTTTCAGCTGATCAGGGGTATGGGATCCAGCCATGGATTATGACCCATTTGCCAACCAAAGCACTGTACCAGAGCGTGCCTATAATGAGGCACATTGGGGGACACGCACCATAGTCAAGAGGACCTTTGGCATCCTGAAGTCAAGATTCAGGTGCCTCAACATCACCGGAGGCAGCCTCCTATACTCACCAGAAATGGTGTGCAAAGTAATTTTGACCTGTGCCATCCTGCACAACACATGTGTAAGAAGGAACATTCCCCTATATGAACCCAACCCACAAATGCCTGAAGTGGAGGAAGAGGAGGATGCTGACCATCAACATGAGGGGGACCATCCAAACCCAGGTGCAGGATTGCGTCGGAGAGACAACATATTGGCAAAAATGTCTTTTAACCCTACTCACCCATCACCACTGTCTTACCATATGTAAATAAACACCTATACTAATCACCATATCATGGTCTGGATAATCATTTTTGGATAACATTATCTCTAACTATCAGAATCAGAGTGTAGCCTTGTGGAGCATTGCTGAAATACCGATTAGGACACAGAACATTGCTAAACTAGTTTGCTGTGTATGAATGTACAGCCACATTCAATCACACTGTTAATGACATATATCCTGTACATGTCACATTTGAAGGGCAATAGCAGAGAACCACACCTATTTCACACATACATGTTGGCAACATGGTTCATTGCAGCATATGACACACAACTAAGACACCATCAGTCAATAAATGGAACAAAATGCATCATACATGAGGCAGTGGATGTGCTATTGCATTAGTAACAGGAATGTATGACCAGACCTTTCACAGAGGTAACTGTTACATCACCTAGCTTTGCAAGGACTATGTGTGACTAGATTTCCATATAAGCAGCAAAGTCATAGCACAAGTGCCCCAGGTATGACTAGCATTGCTCACATGACATCCCCTGCACATGGCAGCCCATGTCCTAAGTCCTGACACACACATGTTCCCGGTCTCACCCTACCCTTTGTCAGAGGCTCCTGGAATGGTAATATGTGTCCCCAGATAATCCCTCCTCTACACACTCCCAGACTCACAATGTAAATCCAGTGTGCTACCCTCTTTAGTATTGTATGCCATAGTCATTGTACTTCTGTCTGCATGGACTTCAGGTTCAATAATGCACTGGCTTGTAGTCTCTAAGCTCTGTTGTCACCTGTACATTGCTTCCCACATGAAAGGTACTGTTGGCCATTTGAACTTGAATCTCACCTACAGGACTTTTGAGAGACTGATGCTGCACACACCTGTGAGCACTCCATGGACACCAGCCATTTGAACATGCACTGCCCTTGCAGCTGCTTGGAACAGCATAGAAGCTGCCATTCCATCCATAACACTGTTATGCCTTCCAGTATAAATCAGCTGTGTAACACAGCCCTTGGGTTAATGTGTTAGTTTCCAACACACAGGACAAACACACTTTTCCATTTCCGCTGTTTTCTTCCTCCTTTGACCACTCTCAGTCTGACCACTGTGTATTTACCTTGTGAAATGTTTGGAACCTGATTGACCATGCATCCGGTGAGCCTGACTGACTCCTGTCTTAGCGTTACCCTAAAGGTTCCTTGGGCCTACATTTGTATCATAGTTGCTTTCCCAACCCTCATAATCCTCCTGGGGCATTGTGTCTGGTGGGTCTACAATGCATACACAAATACATTGTATGGCATAATCAGTTTATTTATTGCACCATGGGGGGGAACTTGTCTCCAAATAGCTGAATCATGGCCTATCCCTTGTCTGGGTCTCATGTATGCATGAGTGACAAATTGTGACCGTGTACCATGGCTGTATGCATGGATTGGGTATGGTGCCTCCAGCACAACAAACAACGTCAGATATTGTGTATGAAATGTCTACACATGTTAGGACCCTGACAGTCCACACGCTGATTCACATTGCTCCCAACATATTGATGGGGCTTGTGTGGTGAATAGCTGTGAGAGTAATCATCACAGAGGCACTGATGTTCCCAGATGCTGTGGGAATTTTAAAGGCCAACCTGTGTACAATGTTGTCAGGAAACCTGCCGGTATAAGATTCCAGAGACATTAACTTTGTCAGCAAACCAAGGTTGCCCTGTTGACAGTCTCAGAACATGTCTGCAGTGATAGGGTTGGACCATCCCCATGTGTGTTCTCAAATCCCCATTGGCTTTCCTCCTATTGATCTGGGAAGGATACTTTGTAAATACAGGAAATTGGGAAATTGCTCCACAGACTCATGACACGACCTGCACGTAACTGTGACAACATAGACCCCAATAATTATACAGGCTAAACATTGGCCCACACACATGAACCAGACACCTCTGTGCATTTTACCACTGGAAATATGTGAACACATGCTGCTTGGTCTGCTGGTCCTCCACTGCCACAGGAGAGACATGGCTCATTTATATGAGTCCAACTGTGGCGTAACATTACAACTGTGTATTATATAAGTGACTATGTGTCACAAGCACGGTATCCACATTGTATGAGCCCATGCCTGACTCATGGTGGGTTAACAAACAAGTGCCTAGGAAGTAGTATCGAACAGTGCAGGACATGTGATGGCTAAGTTTTGGAACAATGACATGAACAACCATCTGCTATCTATCCAGTGCATGCTTTGTCATTGGTGGTGTTTATGTTACAAAAAAGCTAGGAAGTGCACACAGTAGTTCTTGCTAGGTGTATGACAAAAACACATGTCCTCTCTCATTTCCACACTGACTTACATCTGAGGGTTGGACACATTGACTCTACATGCATACCAGCAGATTAGCAAAAATGCATCTTGTGATGTTCACACAGTGGGTCAACAACAATAGTAGTAGCCAGTTCACACACATTGACCCATAGGCTTTGAGCTATTGTAGTGAGTTGCGTCACCTTGCTATCCTCTCTTGACGCAAAACATGACCGAACTGGGTAATACATAATTGTATCCCACACGTTTGGCCATGTATTGCGTCAATGATGCGTGAAAATCTGGTACACCAAGTAGAGGATCATGGTCCGCAGTAGTATGATCTGTCACATGTGCCCATACACCGTAATGCCCAATGTGGGTGCAATCAGCCTATCTCTGTATTTTCACAACTGTCATGTCCCATTCAAAATGAGAAATGACCCAAACCCTGTTAATGACAGAAATTGTGACGCATATGTGTAAAAAAAAGATGCACATGCGTCTAAAAATGACACATGTGTGTTGAAATATGATGCACAATGCCCTGAAACATCCATTGGCCCTGAGCGGTAATTCCCACACTGTCCTCCCGGCAATTGGTTTGGTATAACACATATTTAACAATATGGATGTGGGGTTATTTCTTATCATGTGCGTCAAAAGAAATTACGCACAAACTGTAAGCGGCATTATATTTTGACGCATAACAATACAAATGCACCGCATTTGAGGCAGGAAGTGTATTTTTGGCACAATAATGTTGGGTAGACCTCGTCTTGGCAGGATGGAAGAGGAGAAGCTGGGTGGGTTTATTTGGCTGGTGTGCCACTTCCTACCCCTGATGATAGAGGCAGCAGGTCATGTGATCCAAGGCTATCACACAGAGGCAAGGAGGCTCCAGTGGGCAAAGGTGTTGTACCATCTGCAGAGAATATACAACACACCGCGAAATGACCACCAGCTGAAGCACCGCTGAGCTGACCTTGTTGGCAGGGAGCAAGATCTGCTGGACCACCTGGGGATTGTAATTGGTGGCCCTGTTGGTGAGTACAAATCAGAGTAATGTGCACGATTAAATGCTCTGTAGTGACAGAAGCTGAATTGTTCATATTTTGCCGGCAATGTTTTTGAACATGTGGAATGCTAGTGAAACATACAGGGCCATATTTCTACTTTGTTAGCACCACAATTGCGACCTGTTTTGAAGCAAAAGCTGCGCAAACTTACAAAATACAATTGTATTTTGGAAGTTTGCACCGCCTTTGTGTCAAACAGCAACACAAATGCGGTGCAGATTAGGTATAGATATGAGTCGAAGTTGCCTGTGAGGTATACAACTTTCCTACACATTACCGTCATTTGCTGACGCAACAGATAGACTAACTTTCTAAACACAACAGGAGCCTGAAAATTAGTGCTGGCTTCACATCAATTGATGATGGCTATGTGACTCAAACATATGTTTCAGGTGTGGTCGGTGAGTGTATCAGGAAACATATGTTGGAAATCCAGATTTTTTTTTTAAATAGTGTGTCCCCCAATTGTTTTCGGATACATGTCTGAACTGGATTCTGACACATACGTAACAAGTAATAGCTTACCTCAGGTAACATCGGGTTCATATCTCTATGGTTGGTGCAACTCACCATAGCTGTGGCACATAAAATGAAGAAAATGATACAAATTGTGGGCTAACAACTGTTCCTGGCCCTCTGTACATTGTACCTGTATGTCTAAAATTGGTCTGAGTCACAATGTCTGGGTGACTGGTATTGCAGTCCTCACGTAAAGTGGCTTTGGATGTCTCTCATGGATACACATGATGAGAGGAATACACTCCATGATTTTGTCTGCTCACCAATGAAGGAGCATGTTTGCCCCCACATGATAGTTAGGGCCACTGCCTGTGTGCGGATATGTGTGTATCACTCACTGGAGTCCCCGGGTCTGTACATATTTGCAGTGGTATGTAGGACGCAGTATCATCATGTCTGAGAGGCTTTACTTTCTGAGTTAATACTACACATAGTATTTGTATTTTGAAGTGTTGTACAGTGCACAGACATTGAGCACATTTATCCCTTCCATGCCTTACAGATGGACCTGCACCCTACACTATTGGAGAGGTGGCTCGATTTGCAGACCCAAACATCTCCAATAAGTGTTGATATTTCTGTTCTGTGTTGTGTTTGCTGATGATGTGTGATTGACTCCTGTGTGTTGGACACATAGCAAGGTGTGATGCGCTGGTCAATCATCTGTTTTGTTCCTTGAGTGGAATATCATGATATCACCATCTTTGAGTTGGGCAATCCTTATCCTATTGGCATATTTTGGGATCATAGGCCAGTCCTGTAGGCACGGCAATGTGAAAAGGGATGAGTTATGTGGATAAAACTTGAAATCAGAAAATGTAGCAGTGTACCATATTAGTTAATTAGTCAGCAAGTCAGACCCTGATTTTCACATAATAGAGATGCCAAAGTCTTACCCACAGACTTCAGCTTCCATAATCACTAATGAACATGTTGGACTGTATGTTTAACTTCCTAGCAGCATGTAGCTCCACATGTTGTGCTACGAGTATGAGGCACTTGAATGGTAGACAATGGTCTGCATTTCCAAAGATAAGTGTTGATGGGATTGTCCAAGGTTTGGGTGTACCCTATTTGGAGTTCCTCCTTACCTGTGGTGTGTTGGCCCAACCCATGTACAGCTTTCTAAAGCATTTTGGGTGTCCTTGTTGTTAGAAAAGATTAGTTGCATGTCCAACCCTCCCCCCCCAGACACAGACATAGGGTTGTGAATCGTGTACCTAGGACTGAAGATCCAAGTTTGGTACACAGACATGTAAATCAGTAAATCACTTGTCCAAACCTAGGATACCCACTCATGATTGGCACATGCATTCGATACTGGCAAGTCCATTTAAAACTCACAGATCTTGTGGCCCTAGATTGCCATCCAGAACATAGAAATTTGTTGAACTGTCAGTGGTGGAGGATATGCAGCATGATTTGTAGCTGACAACTGGCAGAACCATGATGTCAAAGTCATTCCAGTTGTTACCCATCTTGTAGGGTTTGGATGTGCTATTTGATGATAGGACATTTGTAGACTGGCTTGCCATGTACTTACTCAGGGACTATCAGTGATCCGTATGATGATATGGGCTGTTACAGATACATTAGATGTATTGTCTGACTAACTTTTTGAGCCATTTCACACAATGCAGTACCTAATGTTTGGTTTCCTATTTGTCTTAACAGCAGCCAATATGACTCCCATCCAGCTTCGAGAGTTTCAACGCAGGGCAATGCCTTACCGCCACATTCTGGATGTGGAATCTGGGTGCCGCAACATGGCAAGACGATATCGCCATGAGAGATCCTCCGGAGTGTGGAGGGCCTTTCCACACAGGGGCCCTTCCATGTCCAACACAGCCACCAGCACCACCACTACCACCCAGGTGGCCCCAACAGCAGCTGGGACCTTTGCTGGACCATCTACAGCAATATCTCCAGGACCAGTCACAGCACCATCTGCACCTCAGCCTATGGACATGGCACTGACAAGGGCCCATACTTCATCGACTGGTACCCAGACGACCCCTGCTGCAGCCATAGACCCTAAAGCTTTTGCCCAGATGCAAAGGAACTTGGACCGTGTCCTACGGAAAATGACCAGACTGCAGCAGGAGGTGGCACAAGTCAACCAGAGGGTGCGTGCCATTAAAAAAAAACTGAGGAGGGCCTACTTCTAGGCTTCGACTCCAACATGATTCTCTCCCCTCCCTCCTCTTTCCTGGTTCTTTAATTTAGTGGGTTTAGGGGCTTAGTCTTAGGTTAGTATAGGCTGTTAGTTTAGTTAGTGGTAGTGGGTGGGGGTGGGGGTTACATACTTTTTTCAACTGTTTTTTATTATGTGTGTGGGTCGGTCAGTGGGGGGCAATTTTGTGGTTTTTGTGTTTTAAAAAATGAAAACATAAAAAAAAAATATAAAAAAAAAATATTTATATATATATCTTTGTTTAGTATAAGATAGTATGTGTTTAGGTTAGTATCTGTTGTCCTCCATGTGTCCCGTCTCATAAGGGGGGTGGGGGGTTGATGTTTAGATAGTTTCGTTAAATGTGCTAAGTTTAGCTTAGGTTAGTTAGGGACAGTTGTGGGTAATGTGTAGTACGAGTAGAATAGGTTAGGTTAGGTGTTTCCCCTGGTTTTAGCTTCTGTTTTTACTGTTTAATAAATATCTAGGTAACCCTTTACAGTATGTGTCACATGCTTGTAGATCATGGCCTTGCCATGACTGAACAGTGTCTCTTTGGTTTTTGCTTTTGTGTCCCATGCTGCAACCATATCCCAACTGAGCTGTTACATTGGCAGCTACACCAAAGCTACTTAGCTAAGATTCGGCCATCCATTGCACCCACCACTCACAGTTACTATGGATCCCAAAGTGTGGTTATTTATTGCTGTATGTTTTCAAGGTCGCATACTTTGCTACCACATGTGGTACTGGGGACACTGTGTAAAGTCTGCCTGCAGCCTAATGTCCCAGCAAATCCTTATAAGGTGAGTGGTAATCTGCTCTCATGTAGTATGGTATACATAACTCACACCTATCATTTGTTACTATGTTCAGCACGGTTACTTACTTGTATGGTACCTCATACATATTCCTTCATGCTGTTTGGTGTATGTTAGGTAAAATGTGGCTAATATGTCACATACGTAAGTTTTGACTTTCAGTAACAATCGAAGGGACTTTTTTCTAGCTTAGACATCCCTTGAGGAGGCTTTATTCTGTACAACACAGCATTTTGGTACATAGTTTCTATTTTGCTATGAAATAACCCTCAGGGAGGGCAGTTGATGGTACAATCCAGGCCACTGTGCATAATTATCGGCCAAGAACGTACAGGTCAAGTGTCTAGACAATCAATGCTCATTGACCCCAGGTTAACATCACTGATGGCCATCACGGTTGATGTGTCACATTAAACAGAGACAAATTTGTTATGTAAGTGCAATTTATTTAAAATTGCTGTAGTGCTATATGTACATTGTCCATGATTGTGAGTCCATTAGTGTGACATCTTCCATTGTGATGCTGTTTTAAGTCAGTAGCGATTAGATTAAGCATTAGCAGAAGACATCTTGTATTTAGCAACTATTGTGAACATTTCGCGGAATCCATTTTGTATTCATGGCAGCCATTTTCTCTGCCATATGTTCGCCATGTGCTCTGTCCTACCTTTCTGTTAACTACTCTTGAAAATCTGTCTAGTGACAAGTTATATTTAGTATCTCCCACTTTCGTACATGCCCAGTAAGATCTGCAGCTGTTAGTAATCAGTAACAGACAGTAATGTGTCAACTAGTCCTTGAAAACTGTTAGCCCCTCCTACCTGTCGACTGTGCATTTCCCTATGACCTTATATGTATGTAAGTCTTGCTTCTATAATTGTACCACCTTCTTTTAGCCCCTGCGTGGGTATAAAAGGACCATGCTCTCTTAGTTCAGTGTGCTACTTCAAACATTACCGCAGGGTGCTGTTTGAACTGTAGTACCACCTCATGAGGTTTAATAAACTTTGTTTTTTATTTCAGTTTCTGTGCCAACTTCTTCCTATATGGTCTGAGGGCTTTGTGCAGAGAAGGACGAACCCCTTGCACTAGTAGGCCTTGCTGAGGATTACTTCGACAAATTGGCGCCCGAACAGGGACTCATCGGCGACTTGGACGCCCGACGGATTGGTCGCGACAAAGGATTGGGATTGGGATCTCGCTGCGGACGATCAATGCCTGAGGAGACCCGAGTTTTGACAACCACAGCCTTTTTCCCTTCTTTCTGATGTGACCATCCAAGTGGCGCCGGTCCTCGACTGAGATCCTTTTTGTTCATTTGTCATGCAGTGACCATTTGGTCGATTTTAGAACTTGGCAGTTGGAACCTGGACGCCCTGTGATTGGTAAGAGCCGTTTTACGGCACTTGCTGTAGGTTTTGATGCCTTTGTTTGGTAATGAAGTTTAGCACCACTCACTGTGGCTCTCGTGTTTTGGGTGACTAGTCAATTTGTGTCCTTTGAATTGATATATAAAATGCAATTTATATAGGCAGGTAATGAGGAGAATTTTCTCCAATTTAATTTTGATTTGAACGCCACCTTAAGTGCTATTTTGATTATAATATTGCATATTCTGCACTATTTTTGGCATGCCTGTTTTTAGCGCACTTCGTAGGTTGTGTTGCTTTTGTAATGGTACCAATCTGAGACTGGAAGAATCGCAACCGGCACCCCCAGAGGGGACGCCCAATAGAGATATGTGTGTTAAACATGGTCTTTCTTTTATAATGTACAGCACATTATGGAATAAATACACTCGGATCTTGAGTTACGTTGGCCTATGCTTGGGTCATTTGATTTGCGAAAGATTGAGTATGTGGAACAATGTATGTGTAAGCGAAGGTCTAGGCAAGATATGTTTGACTGTGTACGAATGTGGGAGAAAGAAGGGCGTGGACGAGTGATGCGTGAGCAAGCCTTGGTTGAGAAAGAGCAGCGGAAGAATGTAAATGTGAAAGCATTGGAAATGAGAAAGAAAGAAATAAATTATCTAAAGGAGCTATAAGAGAAAGAACGTAAATTACAGGTAACTGGCCAATACACTCTATCCTATCCTTAATAAACCACACAATGATTTGTTGTTACTAGATCACCCTCCACCTCCATATGTCGTTCCTTCTGCCCCTCATGAATTAGCTGAGGTCTCTGGTTCTGAGAAACAGAAGATACGAGACAGTCGCTCTATGTTGCCTACTGACCGTGCGTCTGAGCTTAGATCTATTGCTCGTAAAACAATTCGTAGCGTTGCCTCTGCTTCTGAACTTTTAGACAACATGAAAGGGTGGACACAAAAGGAGACAGCTATATTTTACTGAGGCATTTGGCACAGCAGTTATTGAACTATTTCGGAAATATTCGGATGAGTTAGAGCCCAACGATGTAGCAGCTGATCATAAGCAAATGCGTGATGGTCTTTTTGTTTTCTCCCAGGTGGCTGATGCAATCAGGCGTTTGGTGAAATTATGTGTTGTGGCAGTCTGTTTGCAAGAGGAGAAAAGGGCTGTGGACGTAGTTGCACGGACATCTCAGACCGGCGGGGTGCAAGCTTCCATCTTCGGAACAGATAAGACTATGATAGTTCACGCGAAACCAATGTAGGAGGCCGTGCCTTTGTATGTTCCTCCTAAAGGATTGGGTACAAGTGATGATAAAACTTCTGTTGATTCTAAGGGTTATTTTATTTATAATTGGGTATATACTCCTTGAAATAGGGCAGATGTAATGGCACATCAAACAGCATTACCTGACCCGCGGAAAAATCCAGCCGCCTTTTATGAGGAAGTTGAGGGAGCAATTAGTTCTTGTACTATGACTTTGGCTGTCATTGATTTATTTTTCAGATTGATATTACCGCCAGATATGTGGAGAACTGTTCATAAAGTGGATGATCGTGTAGTTTTTGGGGCATCATGGAAAGAATTAGAACAGATGGACGGGGATAGGGAACCTGCGAAAAAGCCATATCAGTTGATTCTAGATCTTCCCGCAGCCATATTAGTTAAGTTAAAAACGATTATTCCCCCTAAAAAGATAGATTGGACTGTTTTAGCGTCTTGTAAGCAAAAGGCAGATGAATCGGTCTCTGATTTCTTTACACGCTTTGAAGAAGCATTTCATGATTTTAGCGGCCAGTTATTGTCAGATGATACAGGCAGACATTTGTGGCTAAATATGTCGCAAATCTATTACCAGGAATAGCTAGTCGTCTAAAAGCTAGTGAAAGTTCATGGACTACCTCTACTCCGTTTTCTCTTTTGACTATGGCTCAGTATTATGAATGTCAGGAATTAGAAGCAAAAGGTAGCGAGGATAAAAAGATTAAAGAATTAAAGACGAAGGTTATGTTAGCTCAAGCTTATGGTCCGCCTTTTATAGGTAGTGATAGAAGTGGACGTGGATCTTATGGTTCTTCTTACACTCGTTCGAATTTGTCTGTTGATCAGTGTGCGCATTGTAAGAAATTTGGGCATTGGGCTGCCGACTGTCCAGCACTACGTGTTCAGCAGTGTCCATGTGGTCGGGGACAAATGAGAAATCACTCAGGATATTCAGGACCTAGAAGAATCACGAATGATCATGCTAGGGTTGATGCTAATGTACGAGGGCAGGATGAGTTTAACACTTTTGATAGACAGAACAAAAACCAGATGACTAACTACGTGCAGCCTGATTTCCAAGATTCTGCTTATGCATAGGATTGCCTAGGATGGGGTAAGGAATCAGTTGAGGTTCCAGTAGATCAGAGGGGTCCCTTTGTTACAGCACATGTTTTGGGTTCTACTGATCAGTTTCTGGTTGATACAGGAGCTACTCGTAGCGCCTTGTCTAAATAATTGACTCCAAGGGCTCCCCTGTCTGGCTTAACCATTACATTGATAGGTTTCGATGGATCACCTTCCCCTAGCCCATTGTCACAACCACTTGCATTCCATGTAGATAAATTTACTGCTCCATGTCCATTTCTACTTTCTCCAAATACACCAGACAATATTGTGGGTCTTGATATGCTCAAGTATTTCAGGGGTACAATACGATGCTCTCCTGAAGGGGTGCGTGTTATTTTGAATGATAAACATCCTGTATTGGAAATAGTTTGTCTTGTTAAAGAGGATATTGCATTAGCTTCACTCCATAGTACTTTGTGGACTACTTCAGATACTGATGTGGGACAAATGATTAATCCACCGGCACATATTAGTGTCAAGGAGGGAGCTGTATTGCCACATTTGCCTCACTACAAAATTTCACAGGAGGGCGAAGAAGAACATACTCGAATTGTGCATGATCTCTGTGATAGACTTGAAGAATGCTTTCTTTTTGATACCTATTCATCCTGACAGCCGATATTTGTTTGGTTTTACTTTGAATAAACGATCATCTAGATTTTGCAGAGTTCCTCAAGGCTATATTGAGGGTCCTAGTATTTATAGTCAAGTGTTAAAATTTGATTCGTTTGTTTTGCCTGAAGGTGTGGCTCTCACACAATATGTTGATGATATTTTGTTGGCAGCTGATACCCCTGAGCATTGTGAAAAGTGCACTTTGTCTTCACTTTCTTTTCTTGCTTCACACCACCATAAAGTGTCACGAAAGAAATTGCAATATTGTTGACCAACGGAATCCTATTTAGGTCACCTTTTGTCTAAGGAGGGCCGTGCACTTACATCAGATCGTATTCAAGCAATTTTAGACACACCAGTACCCTCTACTCAGAAAGATGTTCGTGCATTCCTTGGCCTTAATTCTTTTTGTAGGCAATGGATATTAGGGTTTTCACACATTGTCAAACCTTTGCTAGCACTTTTGACTAAAGATACTCTAATGCCCCTCCCATGGACAGATGAATGTGAGACTGCTTTCCGGCAGCTACGACAAGCCCTTTGTTCAGCACCAGTGTTAGGTACTCCAGATTACACAAAGCCTTTTGCACTTTACGTACATGAGAAAGATGGATGTGCATTGTCAGTTTTAGTACAGACACATGGTGATAAGCAGCGTCCCTGTGCATATTTTTCAGCAGTACTTGATCCTGTCGCTCGAGTGTTGCCTGGGTGTTTTCGTTCAGTTGCTCAACAGCTGTGTCAATACGTCAGAGTGAAGGGATAGTTTTGTCATATAAGCTGTTGGTGTTAGTACCCCATGCGGTAGATGCTCTTTTAAATCAAACAAAGACGCAACATTTAACTAGCGCTCGCCTGACAAGATATGAATTGACATTGCTGGCTCCTCACATTACACTGAAGAGATGCGCAACACTAAATCCAGCCACTTTGTTGCCATATCCGGTGACTCAGCCTCAGTCACAAGAAACACATGATTGTATATTCCTTACCGAACAACAGGCAAAGGGTCGAATTGATTTACAAGATACGCCCCTTCCAGATGTAGACATGGAATTGTGGGTTGATGGGTCTTGTTTGAAGTTGCCAGATGGTACGACCTCAGCTGCATATGCAATCACCACAATACACACGGTAGTGGAGGCAGCTCAGATACCACAGAAGTCAGCTCAAGCAGCTGAACTAATAGCTTTGACACGAGCATGTGAGCTTAGTGCTGACTTATGTGTGAACATTTATACAGACAGCTGCTATGCTTTTGGAGTGGCTCATGATTTTGGTTTGCTTGGAAGGAGAGAGGCTTTCTCACATCCCACGGGATGCAGATAATGCACAAAGAATTAGTGCATAACTTCTTGACTGCATTGACATATCCAAAGAAACTAGCTATTGTGAAATGTAGTGCACACAAGAACGTGACCGATAAGATAGGGCAAGGTAAGGCCCTTGCGGACCGTGTAGCATGTGAGACTGCGATGCAGTGAAGTACTGAAGTACTGGGTTTTTCAGAACCCAGTGGTGCCAGGGAACACACCCTAAGACTTCGAGTCCTTCCTGTTTCAGACTACAGAAACACAGAGTCTTCTTGGTGAAGTCAAAGATCTTGTTTATTGGCTGCAGCCAGTAACAGGTATCCCAGAAGTACAACACGGTGTATATTCTCAGGAGACTGCTCCCTTTGCAAAGCTAACCTTCTCTTTTATACAAAATATTATGCTTTAGGCAAACATTCCTTATTTTACAGTTGACCATTCACATATTTTCACTACAAAGTAATAGCAGGTTTATGATGACAAGCCCATATTTCAGTTTGTCCAGCCCTCAATCAATTACCCGGAAAGGCTTAGTACTTTCATCAGATATTGACGGACCCCCAATATAAACGGGCACCTCCTCCTTGTAAAGCAAGTCATAAAGAAAGAAACAGAGACAGGTGTGTGTAAGATTAGGCATGGTTTGTGTGTGATGAAAGGTTTATGATGTGTTGTGCCTTGATACTAATCTCATTCGGCCACTGGGAAAGAAACTGGCCGAACAGGTTTGGCTTCAGGCAGTGGAGTCAGCTTGCCCAGGTCACAGAAGAGTCAGCAAAGGTGTACGTGTCCTTCAGACTCGTTTTCAGCATTAGACATTGGCCTATGTGAGGGCAATCATAAAATGGCTGTCGTTTAAATGGAACACGAGGGTTCAGGACGGAAACTCTGATATTCGGGTGATTTTGTTACCCGAATATGAATACAATGCTTGTGCATACTATTCTAATAATTCCCGGTCTGCTTATACCAAAATCGTTGTGATACGACGATGTTTATAACACGGGTCCAGAATTTTCAGTACCACAGACCCTCCTTTTGCCCTTACATAGGCAATAACCCATACTCACGCTAATCTGAGTCCAGGTCTATATTCATAAAGTCGTTGAGATGTTGCTGTAGCATCATCCTATTACTTAGCTCGTCCCTTGATACAGGTTTCCTTACACACGATGTAGCACAGAGGCCACATATTGCAGGAGCACACTGTACACACAGACAGGACAGGAAAAGAATGGCTAAGATCATCCCAATGACTACCAGAGTCTTCCATCCCCAGGCGGATATCAGCTCCCAGAACCACCCCATCAATGACCAATCTCCTTTATCCACGTGAATAGACTCGGAGATCTTATGCAGTTTGGAAATGGCCTGGTAGACTGTCGGAGCATTATCTGGGATGAAAACACAGCAACTTGATTGGATCACTTTACATACCCCACCTCGGTCTGCAAGTATGACGTCTAATGCGACCCTGTTCTGAAGAGTCATAAGGCGATCCGACTGGAGCTCAGCAGTCAAATTACTAAGGGCACCGGCGGTTTCAACTACCGTGGATTCAACCACCTTTGTCAATTGCATTATGTTCCTGCTGTTAACCATAGAGCCCCAAAACGCAGAAAACCCTTTGCGAAATCTCCAAATTCTTGTCCTGTAGTGTCTTCTTTACTTATGACACCTCGAACCATCCTTGTCTTATGGTAATCTGCCGCGGCCGTGTAGGTGGGAGGTAACAGGAACGAAACAAAACATGTGCCTGAGAAGTCAGGAGGCAACCATGTATAGGCTCTATTATGGCAGATGAAATAAGTACCCTTAGCTGCTAAGAACGAAGGAGAAGTCTGAGACGCAAAAACATATGATTCAGTGCAGATACTTTTCCCTAACTGAGCTCTGGGATTCTTGCCATTACCTTGCAGACATAGGTGACCCTGATGGGGTACAATCCAAATCGGGGAGGATCTCTTTGCTCGCTGGTTCCCACTCAGAGTAACTCCATATCCTGTTATGTTCCATCCAATATATGCTAGTGTCTCATCTCTCGGGATAGTCTCATAGGAAATATCTTCCCTAATCATATCTACTATACCCTTAGCTAGAGCACTATTCTTAGGATTATCTTTCACAGAACGTAGGGGGTTGGCTTCATACGCGTATATGAACACCGTTCTATATGCCCACACAGAACCATTATGGTTGAAAGGCAGGACCAGATAAGGGATACCTTTATCAGTAGTATGAGGCATAAGACCACACACCCAACAGTTAGTTGTGTTCACTACTAATTGGTGTTGGTGTAGAAGCTGAATGAATGAATTGTTGGCAAACTCTAATCTTCTGGCATACTCGTGTTCAGGCAGGGGGTGAAAAGAATGCGAGGAAACAGTAGAAGGAGGTATGGGCTGAGTAATGGGTGCAAATGTCACTTGAAAAGAGAATAAAACATATCCTATTAAAAACGTCATTACACTAAGCAACATGAAAATACATAATATCAAAAATCGTTTCTTTGTCATTATTATACACATTCTGGCTTTAAAGTCCATCTGTCTGGCAGGTCTCTCATTCTTGAAAAACTCCATCCTCTCTAATTGCTGCTCGTGGTGGTAGGGTGAACTATGCTAAGAAATGCTTCTGTCAGTCCAGGGCAACTCCCTTAGACTGACCAGAACTGTCGACCTAACATCTTCAGCTGTACTCCAAAGACTTGGGCAACCACGACCCTACAGCTGAACCCGGATGGCGGTTTGAAAAGAAAAAACAAAAATAAGAAAGTTTCTCAGATGAGAGAGCTGCACTTTAAAAAAAAAATAGCAAAGGAACGGGAAAAAAGTTATTTGTCCTTAGTTCTTGGTCTCAAATTATAACGGCTTTTTCCAGGAACTGTCTGGTTCTGGAACAAGAGTTCAGGCTATGTAGTGTTCAATCGAATTGACGGTGGCTCAGCTTCTTGCAAATTATTGTCACTTTCTCGTTCAGAAATTGTTCCTTTTACACGTGCATCGCTAAATGGCAAAAAACGAGGCACAGTCTCAGTCTCAGAGTCAGCGATCCCCTCCTGGACCCACCTGTCGTACGGTAGAGGAAAAGGGACCTTCTTGCAGTGTACGCCGTGGATCCAGTTCTTTTTCCCTTCCACTCGAACAGCTGATCTTGTTGAGAGAAGGACGAGGTAGGGGCCGGTCCAACGGGGCTGGTCATTCTTTGTCCGCTGGAAGTTCTTGACCAGTAACCATGATCCAGGATCGATAAGATGTCCTGGAGCTTCAGAGACCTGAGGCAGAGTATCGTGAACCTGTTGGTGTAGAACACACAATTTAGCCGTCAATTCATACAAATAATCAAGCAGTACAGGGTGTTCGATCTCACTGAATTTTGTTGGTCTTGGCACTCCCCATATGTTGGCCGGGCGGCCGAACACAATTTCATATGGACTAAGTCCCACTCGCGAATGCACAGTCATTCTTGTTGATAGGAGTGCTAGAGGCAGAGCGTCAGGCCATTTAAGACCAGAGCTCGCTTGTATCTTTGCCAACTTCAGTTTTAGCGTGCCATTATAGCACTCTACTAGTCCAGCTGATTGGGGGTGATTTGCAGCGTGGAATTTTTGCTGGATACCTTGCCCTTCACATACTTTTTTCAACACTCCAACCACAAATTCACTCCCATTATCACTCCAGACCATTCTCGGCATTCCAAACCTAGGGAAGAATTCTTTGACAAGGGCTTTAGCTGTGGATAAGGCAGTGTTGTCTTTTAAGGGATATGCTTCTACCCATCTTGAAAAAGCACAAACAACAACGAGTACGTATTTCAGATTGTTGCACCTTTCCATGTGGATGAAATCTAGCTGCAAAACCTCGAACGGATACGTTGGAGGCGCAAAATGACCAGCTGGAGTTGGGGTTCCCCTACCAGGATTGTATTTCAGACACACCATGCAATTCTTGACCACATTCTCTGCACATTTAGGAATTCCAGCATTTTGCCATACTGGAGCCAACAACTTACAAATCCCTTTCACACTGATATGGGCCATTCCATGAGCCATTGTCACCACATCAAGCACATACGCATCGGGTAACAACCATCGCTGATGTTCTGACAAGTCAACCCACCATTTTCATCCAATTTACCCGTACTTTCTTTCCACACACTCAACTCTTTCTCTGAAGCTGCAGCTTGAATAGACTTCACACCCTCTATCGTATCTTCACATATTCCAATGTCACCAACCCATCTTGCGGGGCCTGCAACATACATTCGATTCATCACATCTTTTGCTGTTTCTTTTGCGATTTCGTCAGCAAATGCATTGCCACGACCAACATCATCAGTAACCTTCTTGTGTGCACTGCATTTCACAATTGCAACTTGTAATGGCAAGGTCAGTGACTCAAGAAGCTCATTCACCAACTGACCATGCTGAATTTTAGCTCCATGCAAAGTCAGGAACCCACGTTCTTTCCACAATCGTCCAAAACTATGGGCCACACCAAACGCATACTGGCTGTCGGTATATATGGTCACTTTCATTCCTTTCGATAACACACACGCTCTCGTAAGTGCAATCAGCTCTGCTGCTTGAGCTGAATTATGTGGTATACGTGCAGCTTCAACAATCGTATGCAAAGTTGTGACAGCATATGCTGCAGTAATATCACCATTCGGAAGCTTGAAGCATGAACCATCCACCCATAAGGTACCATCACACTTTACAAGAGGAGTATCTTTAAGATCTACTCTCCCTTTCGTTTCTTCTTCTGTCCTAAGAAAACAATCATGTTGTTCAACATCATCTGTCTTTACTGAAATCGGCAATAACTTGGCTGGATTCAACGTATTGCACCTCTTCATGTGCACATGACTCGCTAACAGTGTCAACTCGTAACCTGACAATCGAGCACTAGTTAAATGCTGTGTCTTGGTCCTGTTTAACAACGTGTCCACTGCATGTGGAACCATCACAATCAACATATTATTCATCACTAACCCAGCAGACTGTCGAATAGAAACAGCTGCTGCCGCTGTGGCTCTCAAGCAACTCGGCAATGCTTTAGCTACCGGATCCAAAGTTGACGAAAAATATGCGCATGGGCGCTGCTTGTCTCCAAAAGACTGTGTCAGCACTGACAATGCACAACCCTCTCTCTCATGGACATATAGTGTAAAGGGCTTACTGTAGTCGGGGGTACCCAACACAGGAGCATTACACAATGCATTACGCAATTCGGAAAAACTTTTCTGACAATCTTCAGACCACGGAACGGGGTTTAGTGTATCTTTATCGGTCAATGCTACCAAAGGTTTGGCCAGCAAAGAAAAATTCGGTATCCATTGTCTGCAGTATGATGTAATGCCCAAGAAAGCACGTACTTCTCTCTGTGTCCTTGGCACACTCAATTTGGCAATTGCCTGAATTCTTTCTGAGGTCAGTTTCCTTCCCTCCTTCGATAAGAGATGACCTAAGTAGGTCACTTCTTGTCGACAATATTGCAGTTTTGAAAGGGACACTTTGGTGGTCATTCTGACCTCGGCAGTAAAAGGCGCTTACCGCCGGTCAGAAATCCTCCATAATTCCGCCGCGGTCGCGGCAATCCGCCACGGTCATTCTGACCCGCAGCAGCCAAACCTCCGAAAATCCGACAGCCACAACAGACCGCCAGACCAGCGGTCGGCGGAAAAGTGGAGGTGACCAAACCTCCACCGTCACGCCAACAGAAATACGCCCATGCCATTCTGACCCACGAATCCACGCGGTGGTCTTTCAAACGCGGTTTCCCATTGGCGGTACACACCGCCGCGGTCAGAATACACACAAACGAACAAAACTCAGCCACATTGGACGATTTGAATTCCACACACCTGATACACATACACACACCACTCCCACACACACAATACAATATAAAACACACACCCACATCACCCACAAACCCCTTCGACCAAAATCCAAAAAGAAGCACTAAGAGACACAGCAGCGATCACAGAACACCATCACACAGAGGCACACTACACCATCACCCACACAATATCCACACACAAAACAACACACACCACCACACTCAACACACTTAATTACACATACTCCACCCCACACATCATACACACCACTCCATGGCACCCCAAAGACACCCCCGCTTCTCAGACGAAGAACTCAGGGTCATGGTGGAGGAAATCGTTCGGGTAGAGCCCCAGCTCTTCGGCACACAGGTCCAATACACCAGCATTGCCCGGAGGACGGAGCTATGGCAGAGGATTGTCGACAGGGTCAACGCTGTGGGACAGCACCCCAGAAATCGGGAAGACATCAGGAAGTGATGGAACGACCTACGGGGGAAGGTGCGTTCCATGGTATCCAGGCACAACATCGCTGACTGACTGGCGGAGGACCCCCACCTCAACCCCCACAATTTACAACATGGGAGGAGGAAGTCTTGAACATCCTGCATCCTGACGGCCTCGCAGGAGTCGGCGGAGGAATGGATTCTGGTAAGTTGAAGCTTCAATACTGCTTCCCCCCCACCTGCATGCCAAATCATACCCCAACCCTCACCCCCATCCTCGAACACCACCCTCACCCCCACCCCCATCCTCACCCCCACCCCCACCACCATCCTCACCCCCACCACCATCCTCACCCCCACCCCCAGCACACCTATTCCCTGCCAATGTCTCACCATCACAACCCACACATCCCAAAACCTAGGCCTGCATGCGTCCACTAAGCATGGACACCCATCACCAAAGCATGCCCAATGCATATACACATCCCCCCCACAAGCCACCCTCACCAAAGCCCCCACACACGAATGCCAGCACTTGGGGACACGGGAACCCACAGATACACCCATATGGCACACATTGAAACTATAACCATACCTCTATACCCCTGCAGGACCCGACCGCCAACACACCGCCACGGAGGGCCCAGAATTCTCCACACCCTCCACCCAAGAGGCCGTCAGCGATGACAGCAGCTCTGTCGACCTGGACACTGATGACCAGCCCGGACCATCGGGGACCTCTGGACAGTCGGTTCCCCTCAGACAGCCACAGGCCACTACAGACCCAAACCCCTCTGGGAACACCAGCACAGCTCCCACCCAGCGGGCCCATGCCTCTGTCTCCAGGGCGCGTCAATCAGCGGTGTGTCTACCACTACAGGGCACCCAGGATAACCCACCACCCCAACAACAACAGGGACCTGGGGGCAGTGGTAGTGGGCACACCGGCCAGGGGGCAGAGGCCCAGGGAAACAGGGGAACTGGGAGGGCAGCTGTGCGACAGGGGGGGGAAGGGCCCAGGGAACCCACTCTCCACGAGGCCCTCACCACCATCATGGGAGCATACAACCGCTCCCAGGAGACGATGGCGACGGTACTGGCCAGGTTCCAGGAGATCCAGGTACTGCAGGAGGAACACTATCGGGGGTACAGGGAGGACATCAGAGCCCTCACCTCCACCCTGGTTACCATGGTAGGGCTGCTGCAGGAACTCATCAACACCAGGATGGACACTCAACAACAACAAAGGGCCCCTGCCACTAGCCTGGACCAAGAACAGCCAACCACCTCCGCCGGCGCTAGTGGACAGGAGGCCCCCGCACAACAGCAGCCAACCAGACCCCCACCTCCTGCAGGAGAAGAACCACCCCGCAAGAGGGCCCTGAGATCTCGCAAGAAGACAGAGTAGGATGTCAAGACCCCCTCCAGCAAAGGATACCACCTGATGTCATCCCACTGTCCCACATTGTCACCCTGTCCATCCTTGAACTGCCCATGCTCCATCTCTCCACAGGCCTATGGACAATGCACCTGTGTGACTGTTACTCTGGACTCTGCCATGGACATTCCTTCACCATAGCCCCCACCCACTTGAAACCACCCATCCCATTTTGAGCACTGAAATAAACACCTATTTTGCACAAAACTATCTGGAGTCTGGCTGTGATTTCAAAATATTGTAATTGACATGACAGTGCAAATATGTCCTTGTACATAGTGAAGTCAACAAACCGCTGCCACAAAGCTGTAGTCCATGGGGAAACGAAGCACAGGACTCGTAGTGGGGACCCCAGATCTGAAATAGGGAGGGAAAAGCCACAACTCAGTCATCATACACTGGGGCAAATAGACAGGCAGCAGAGATGCAGGAGAGTAGTTTACATTTACTAAATTATGTTTGAATTGTTACCTGTGTCCTATTGGAAGTACTGTGCAATGATTCTGTCCCTGTTGTCTGTTTCAGCCCCGTCGTCTTCCTCCTCGTCACTCTCCACAGGTTCCACAGCTGCCACAACACCACCGTCTCGACCATCCTCCTGCAGGAAAGGCACCTGGCGGCGCAAAGCCAGGTTGTGAAGCACGCAGCAGGCCACGATGATGTGACACACCTTCTTAGGTGAGTACATTAGGGATCCACCTGTCATATGAAGGCACCGAAACCTGGCCTTTAGGAGGCCGAAGGTGCGTTCGATCACCCTCCTAGTACGCCCATGGGCCTCATTGTACCGTTCCTCTGCCCTGGTCCGGGGATTCCTTACTGGGGTCAGTAGCCACAACAGGTTGGGGTACCCAGAGTCCCCCAATAGCCATACACGGTGTCTCTCTAGCTGTTCCATCACGTAAGGGATGCTGCTATTCCTTAGGATGTAGGCGTCATGCACTGACCCAGGGAATTTGGCATTGACATGGGAGATGTACTGGTCAGCCAAACACACCACCTGGATGTTCATAGAATGGTAACTTTTCCTGTTCCTGTACACCTGCTCACTTCCTTGGGGGGGAACCAAAGCCACATGGGTCCCATCAATGGCACCAATGACGTTGGGAATATGTCCAAGGGCATAGAAATCACCCTTCACTGTAGCCAATTCGCCCACCTCAGGGAAAAGGATGTAGCTCCTCATGTATTTCATCAGGGCAGACAACACTCTGGATAACACCTTCGAAAACATGGGCTGAGACATCCCAGAAGCAATTCCCACTGTTGTCTGAAATGACCCACTTGCCAAGAAATGGAGTACTGACAGGACCTGCACCAGAGGGGGAATCCCTGTGGGTTGGCGGATGGGGGACATCAGGTCGGGCTCCAGCTGGGCACACAGTTCATGTATAGTGGCACGGTCAAGCCGGTAGGTCAGGATAATGTGGCGTTCTTCCATTGTCCACAGGTCCACCAGCGGTCTGTACACGGGAGGATTCCTCCTTCTCCTCGCCAAACCCAGCGGACGGTGCCTAGGAAGGACAACATGGAGCACACAGTCAAGCAACCCACAGGTACGTACTCACAGCTTGCACAGTAAACGATTCTCTATGCAGTGAATGGCGTGTATGAGTGGCTATGCAAGGCCTAGGCCTGTGTGACGCAGTTGAAATTGAGCCATGTGGACCCTCGAAATGGCGGCTGCCTGACCTGTGAAGTGTGACAATGGGATGTGAGGTCAATGCGCTGGCGTGGCACACTGTGGCGGTAGGCGGTCGAAGACCGCGGCGCGAAGCCGCATTGGATAACATTGAAGCCTATGGGTATCAGGAGCCAATGGCGAAGTGCGCCGGCGGTGGCGGTACGCCCCGCCGCGGTACGCACCGCCGCGGGCGTGACCGCCATTTTCTATCTACTTATTCACTCGCGACTTGAACTTTCACAGGAGAGGACCTATACTGCAAGTGTTGCTGTGACCTCGGTCTGGAAGGGACAATGGCTGCTGCGACTGGGGAAAGGGCCCCTGCCTTCACTGGAGAAGAGTTGGAGAAACTTGTGGATGGGGTCCTCCCCCAGTATGCGCTACTCTACGGTCCTCCAGACCAACAAGTGAGTTTAATTCAATATGGATTTGGGGCCACTGGCTGGCCTGGGGGCCTGGCGGGGGGCATGTTGGGCCTGGCGGGGGGCATGGTGGGGATGGGGGGCATGTTGGGCCTGGCGGGGGCCTGGCGGGGGGCCTGGCGGGGATGGGGGGCATGTTGGGCCTGGCGGGGGGCATGGCGGGGATGGGGGGCATGTTGGGCCTGGCGGGGGGGCATGGCGGGGGGCCTGGCGGGGATGGGGGGCATGTTGGGCCTGGCGGGGGGCCTGGCGGGGGCCTGGCGGGGATGGGGGGCATGTTGGGCCTGGCGGGGGGCATGGCGGGGATGGGGGGCATGTTGGGCCTGGCGGGGGGCCTGGCGGGGATGGGGGCATGTTGGGCCTGGCGGGGGGCCTGGCGGGGATGGGGGGCATGTTGGGCCTGGCGGGGGGCATGGCGGGGATGGGGGGCATGTTGGGCCTGGCGGGGGGGGGGGCATGGCGGGGGGCCTGGCGGGGATGGGGGGCATGTTGGGCCTGGCGGGGGGCATGGCGGGGGGCCTGGCGGGGATGGGGGGCATGTTGGGCCTGGCGGAGGGCCTGGCGGGGGGCCTGACGGGGATGGGGGGCATGTTGGGCCTGGCGGGGGGCATGGCGGGGATGGGGGGCATGTTGGGCCTGGCGGGGGGCATGGCGGGGATGGGGGGCATGTTGGGCCTGGCGGGGGGGCATGGCGGGGGGCCTGGCGGGGATGGGGGGCATGTTGGGCCTGGCGGGGGGCATGGCGGGGGGCCTGGCGGGGATGGGGGGCGTTGGGCCACTGGCAACGAAAATGCAGACAAACTTTAACGTGGTATTTCTCCCTCCTTGTACGTGTCACATAGGTCCGCGCCCATGAGAAGATCGGGATTTGGCGTGCCATCGCCAAGGAAGTCCGGACCCTGGGGGTCCACCATCGACGGGGCACCCACTGCCGCAAGAGGTGGGAGGACATCCGCCGCGGGACCAAGAAGACCGCCGAGTCTCTGCTGGGGATGGCCTCCCAACGTAGGCGGGGTGCCTGCCGTCAACTGACCCCCCTGATGTTCCGGATCCTGGCGGTGGCCTACCCTGATTTGGATGGGCGCGTGAGGGCAGCACAGCAGACACAAGGGGGTGAGTACAAGCTTAATCTACTCTGTTGTCGCGCAGTGGAGGTGTCTGGGTGGGGGAGGAGGGCTGTGGGTCCCCCTAGGCCAGGGCGATATCTGTAGGCTGGGCACCCCCGTAAGCCCCTGTGTCCCCAGCCACCACCCTCAGTAGTGTGCCAGTACAGCCATCCCTGGGCCGTGTCATCCATGGGTGCAGTTGTCAACTCTAGGCGTGTAGGGCATGTTCCACGGAATGCGTAGCGGACCCCAAGTGCGCAACTTAGTGCAGGGGGCATCTGTGTCTGTCATGTCCGCTAACTGTACCGGTGATCCATGTACTCAAAATCTCTTTATTTCTCTCTCCCCCCCCCCTTTTTGTTTGTCTTTCTGTGCTTGTGTGCATCAGCATCATCAGGCGGAGGAGAAGGGGCATCGGGGCAGGAGGGAGCTGCATCTCACATGGCCCAGGAGGGCCATGCCACAGAGTCTGACTGGACCAGTGAGACGGAGGGTGAGGGGAGCTCCACAACGGGGACGACTGGACCCTGCAGCGACACGGACACGTCCTCGGAAGGGAGCTCCCTTGCGGGGGGGGCAACATCCGTGCCCCCCGCCATTACAGGTACAGCCGCCACCCAGCGCACCATCTCCGCCCTCCCAGCAGCCCCTCAGCGTTCGCCCCGTGCCCGCTCTGCCAGGAAGCCGGGCATCTCCTTCGCCCCAGGCACCTCAGGCCCTGCCCCTGTTACCCCCGCTGCCCTCAGTGAGGAGGTCATTGACCTCCTCCGAACGCTCATTGTTGGGCAGACTACCCTTTTGAATGCCATCCAGGGGGTGGGGAGGGAGGTTCATCGCAGCAATGCGTACCTGGAGGGCATTCATTCGGGTCAGGCTGCCCATCAACGATCGTTCCAGGCTCTGGCCTCAGCACTGACGGCAGCCATTGTCCCTGTCTCCTGCCTCCCTCTACTAACTCCCTCCTCCCAGTCTCCTGTTCCTCTGCCTGTCCCACCCACACCATCAGACCAGCCTGCACACACCTCAACACCCAAGAGCAGCTCATCCAAACAGAAGCACCACAGATCACGCAGACATTCACACAAGCAACATTCCGATGCAGACATGCCAACAGTCACTACCACCTCTGTGACCCCCACCTCCTCGTCTCCCTGTGACGTCTACACTCACACCTTCATTCACCTCACCATCAGCCAGTGTTTCCATCACCAGCACACCCACCAGAACACTCCGCACACGTGCAGTCACCACCCCCACTGCCATTTACACGTCCCCTGTGTCCTCTCCCACTGTGTCTGTCACCCCCTCTTCCACACCACACAAACGCAGCCACCCACCCACCCAACAGCCATCCACCTCACGACAGCCTATCCCTCCTGCACCTGCACCCAAAGACAGCAAACGTCACTCACCTACAACCACATCCTCTCCCTCCACTCCCATTCCCACTGTACCTATCACTCTCCATTGTCCCAAGAAAATCTATCTCTCTACTGCTAACTTCTTTCCTGACCCTGAGCCCCCCCCTCCTTCTCGTCGGGGTAAAAAGAGCACCTCAGCCACCACCAGCCCTGCAGCCCCCTTGACAAGGGTGCAGGGGTATTGGAGCCCACCAGCGCGCATGTCTGGATCTTCGCCCAGCAGCAAGGGGACAGGCAGCCCACCCCCTGGGAAGAGGAGCAGAAGGCGGAAGGGCCGCCGCAGGAGCCCGGGTTCTATATCCCGCCAGGACACTAGCCATCCACCGTCAACAGCCACAGCTCCAAAGGGAGGAAAGGGCCACAGACTCCCGACTAAGGAGGGCAAGGGCAGCAAGGCGGAGAAGTCAGGCAGCAGGCCTGCTGCCCATGGAGGACCCGTCACAGCTGCCCAGGAGGAGCCCACAACCCCCATAGCCGCTGCCCAGGGAGGAACCGTCACAGCTGCCCAGGGAGAGCCCACCACCCCCATAGCCGCTGCCCAGGGAGGAACCGTCACAGCTGCCCAGGAGGAGCCCACCACCCCCATAGCCGCTGCCCAGGAGGAGCCCACAACCCCCATAGCCGCTGCCCAGGGAGGAACCGTCACAGCTGCCCAGGAGGAGCCCACAACCCCCATAGCCGCTGCCCAGGGAGGAACCGTCACAGCTGCCCAGGGAGAGCCCACCACCCCCATAGCCGCTGCCCAGGGAGGACCCAGCCCAGCTGGCCAGGAGGGCCCCACCACCCACAGCCCAGGTGGGCATTGAAGGAGCACCATCCCCGCTGCCCAGGAGGGCACCACCAGGCAATGAGCAGTTGGCCATAGAATGGCCGCTGTCTCCAGCACCGCTCCGCTGGGGACCGCCGTCTCAAGAACCGCTGAACTGGGCCTTTCAAGGCAAGAACCGCTGAACTGGGCCCTTCAAGGCAAGAACCGCTGAACTGGGCCCTTCAAGGCAAGAACCGCTGAACTGGGCCCTTCAAGGCAAGAACCGCTGAACTGGGCCCTTCAAGGCAAGAACCGCTGAACTGGGCCCCGCCGTCTCCAGCACCGCTCCGCTGGGGACCGCCGTCTCAAGAACCGCTGAACTGGGCCCTTCAAGGCAAGAACCGCTGAACTGGACCCTTCAAGGCAAGAACCGCTGAACTGGGCCCTTCAAGGCAAGAACCGCTGAACTGGGCCCTTCAAGGCAAGAACCGCTGAACTGGGCCCTTCAAGGCAAGAACCGCTGAACTGGGCCCTTCCAGGCAAGAACCGCTGGCCCTTTGGCAGACGTGGCAGGGCAGGATCTGTCTCGGGCAGGGCTGCAGGATGTCCTCTGGCCAACATGCCTCCTCCAGTGGCAGTGGAGTCTGTTATGGACTGTTTCTCCCCAGGATGGCCCAGTGGGCAGGCCACCCACTGTAGGGACTGTATGGACTGTGGCTTTGCTCTCCCCAGGATGGCCCAGTGGGCAGGCCACCCACTGTATGGACTGTATGGACTGTGGCTTTGCTCTCCCCAGGATGGCCCAGTGGGCAGGCCACCCACTGTATGGACTGTATGGACTGTGGCTTTGCACTCCCCAGGATGGCCCAGTGGGCAGGCCACCCACTGTATGGACTGTATGGACTGTGGCTTTGCTCTCCCCAGGATGGCCCAGTGGGCAGGCCACCCACTGTATGGACTGTATGGACTGTGGCTTTGCACTCCCCAGGATGGCCCAGTGGGCAGGCCACCCACTGTATGGACTGTATGGACTGTGGCTTTGCTCTCCCCAGGATGGGCCAGTGGTCATGGAGTCCCCTTGTGGATCTGGCGTCGTGTACTCAAGTGGCTGAGGTGCCCCCCCTTCCCTTCCCCCTGAGGTGCCTGTCCTTTTTTCTTTCTGATGCCCCTGCAGTGTTCTCTCCGTGGAGTTCTTGTCGTGGGACTGGGCCTTGCCCCTTTGCTCAGGACCCCTGTGGTCCACGGACAGTGGTTGGACTACATATAGTAGATGTATATATTTTGTACATAGTTTATTTATTTATTTGGTTTACTGCTGTCCATTTTTCAATATATCTGCCCGTTTAAGATCTCTTCTTTTGGTCTTTGCATTATTTCGGAGGGGGGGGGTTTGTGGGTTGTGACAGTGATCTGTGGGAATGCATTGATGTGTGTGTTGTAGTGGGTGTGGGTGGGTGGGTGTGTGCCGGTAATCTTTTCCCTCCCCTGTGTCGTAGGTGCAGTACTCACCGATGTCTTCCGCGCCGCCGGGCGTGCTCCTGGTACAGGAGCAGGTATAGGAGTGCGGGGATGACCTGTAACTCGGGTTCCATACTGCCGGAATCTCGCGTGGAGTATGTGGAGGTGAGCGTTTTCCCGTTCGTAGTCTGTTTCCGCCGTGTTTTTATCAGCGGTGCTCCCGCCCCGGAAAAGGTGGCAGATTGGTGGGTCGTGATAGGGTGGGCGGTACATTGTCTGCCGCCTGGCTGTTGGCGGTGACCGCCACGCTGTTTGTTTGTTCCGCCGTGGCGGTCGGAGTGTTAATGCGGCGGGCTGTGTTGGCGGTTCCCGCCAGGGTCAGAATGGCCTTTTTTGGACCGCCGGCCTGTTGGCGGGTTGGCCGCCGCTTTATCACCGACCGCCAGGGTCAGAATGACCCCCTTTGTGATGTAAATCAGACAAATGACGCAACAACAACAAGGTGGCTTCTTTACAAATCTCTTCAGTATCTGTGGCGACTAGCAAATCATCAATGTACTGAATAAGGGTAGCGCCGTCAGGTAAAACAATTGCATCAAGCTGTGTTTTTAAAGCCTGACTATATATTGATGGACTTTCACAGTAGCCTTGAGGAGCGCGTTTGAAGCGGAAACTTCGGCCTCCAAAACTAAAGCCAAAAATATCCCTGCTCTCCTTTGCAATCGGGATGCTGAAGAAAGCATTCTTTAAGTCAATCACCGAGAACCAGGTGGCGGAAGCTGAAATCATAGTCAATATGGCAGTGATATCAGGAACAACTGGAAACTGTGGCACAACTATTTTATTTACCTCTCTAAGATCAATCACGAGCCTGTAAACAGGTGGCTTAGAGGGGTCAGTACGTTTCAAAACAGGCAGAACAGGACTATTACAAACGTTGCCTCTTGTCTCTTCAATTACATCTTTTTCATAAATGATCGCTAGCAACGCCTTTTCACCTTCGCTAGAGATCTTGTATTGTTGAATGCGTGGTAATTTAACATTGGCTTTCAATGTCACAACATAAGGCGGTATTTCCAACAGTCCCACGTCATTAGGACCAGTAGCCCAAATGGTATCAGGAAGAAACGACAATTCGGTCGGAAGTTTACCCTTTGAGAAATACATTGGAGAGACCACTTTCCTACCCAGTGTAAGTTGTACTCCCGAAGGAGAACAATATAATGTCGCATACAATCTTTTCAACAAATCCAATCCTAACAAGTTTTCACCACAACCTGTCGTCAGAATAAGGGGTGATTCCAATTCACAAGGTCCAACAGAAAGGGACATAGGACTAGAAATTGGGTTTCTAACCGGGGCGCCAGAAAAACCTACTGAAACATTCATCTCGCCAGACAAAGGTGCGCCAGGGAGTTTTGAGTGCATAATAGAACTCTTTGTGGCACCAGTATCCAACAGAAAAGGCTCTGACACACCTGAGGTAATCACCTTAACATAAGGTCCATTCTGATCCACTGGAACTAAAAAAACTCCCTCTCTTCGTCTATGGCTGTCCTGGCAATTATTACCTTCCAGATTCTCATCTTCTGCATAGTAGTCGTCAGCATGGTACTGAGCCGTCCTACCAGACGCGTTATGTTGCTGGTCAAAACTATTCATTGAGTTTTGAGACGGAAAGGAACGCGTGTTCTGGGGGAAACTTCCACGTCCTCTACCTCTAGGAGCTTGTTGAACACCTCGACCTCTTGCGCCAGAAGCACCATTCGTACGCTGTAACAAAATAGGACAACTATACTTGAAATGACCCTCTTCTTTACAATATGAACACTGATTGGGACCTACAGGAACACGTGGTTGAGAAAACTCGAACCTTTGCGAGTTTCTCTGGAACTGTTGAGGTTGCTGATAGTTACTCTGACCACCATGTGGCGGATACGCCTGTTGTAAAAGAACCTTCGTCTTTAATTCTTTAGTTTTCTTGTCTGCTCTATCCTTCTCATCTTTATCCCTATTTTCGTAGTACTGTGCAGTAGCCAATATTTGTGCTGAAGAGGAAACGGCCCAAGAACTCTCTGAATCCTTCAATTTCTTACACAGCTCGGCAAGCAAATTGTGCACAAACTTGTCGACGAACAACCGTTGACCACCTTCTGTACTCATATCTTGACCACTGTGGTCGATAAATGTTTCCTCAAACCTGGTGAAGAAATCAGACACTGTTTCATCTTTCTTCTGCTTATACGCAGACAATTTATCCCAATTCACACGCATCGCAGGCATTAAAGTCTTCATGTAAGTAATAATCCTAGCAGGCAGTTCTGCTACCAAAGGCTCAGGCTTGGCACCACCAACTTGTCTATCATTTGCAGCACTAAAATTAGCCCATGAGTCACCTAACTCTTGTGCATGATCTGTATGGCGAATCAATCCCCACAAAGGCTGTGGAACAACATTCCCAAATGACATGTCTATGTCGGCTAAGTTCATAATGCATGAGTCTGCAGTCTGTGATAATTCCTTATAGTACCCTGCAGGGTTTTTACGGGGATCAGGCAAAGTCTGCTAAAGGGCTAAAACTTCAGCTCGCTTCCACGGAACATGTACCCAAACACGCTGAAAATTAGCTGGGACAGAATCAATGTGATTAGCATCATCAGCCTCAACAGCGTCCTTCCATACCGGAGGGACTTCTCTCATTGGGTACTGTTGCACCTTTTTTTTAACAGAGGAGTCATGTTGGAACAATGACTGAGAAGGATCCTTATTCCTAAAGGACAACAACGTTGCAACTGCTGTCTCAACATCGGGACCCACAATCGTGCCCTTTGCAAACTCAAACCGTACACGGCACAAATCAGGCGGATTTGTTTCCAAATCATTATCTTCCAATTCCTCACAAAGGAAAGCACACATTTTCTCAAAAACGTATCTTTGTTTTGGTGCTCCCCATTGACGGAAGACATCCATAACAGACTCTACATCGTATCTTAAAGGGTAAACAACCCATTTACGTGCCATACGGTCCAACATTTCTTTCTCTTGAGAATTAGGCAGTTGACTACGCGACTGCTTACGCTCCGAATCTGGGGTCACACCAGACGACCCAAAGAGAGGAAATATAAGGCTGGCAACAGTATCTGTCATTCTCTGTCGGACAGAAGGAGAAGTTGATGAAAGAACAGGAGGAAAAACAGAGGGAGGCAAGGCAGACGCAGAAGCAGACGCAGAGGCAGTATCAGGAAGAACACTAGAAGAGGCAGTCGATGTAGTACATAAAGTTGTAGGAGGTACAGATGGAGCAGGTAGCAAAGTCGGCAGCCCTTGAAGGGGCTGCGCCATAGTAGTAGGAGCCAACTGAAAAGGAGCTGGCGGCTGTGGAAGAACCTGAGGCACAATAACCGGAGGTTGCACAGCTAAAGGTTGCGGAGGTGCTGTAGCATTCTGCGCATAAGGCGGTGGCGAACTCAACAAGTGTGACATTAAAGGATCTTTCTCAAGTTCTTTTGCTGCATCTTGCTGAAGAAGCGGAAGAACTGGATAACATTTATCGGTCACCAATTTACGTTGCCTGTGCAACTGCTCATTCATCTGTTCTTCTTCATCATCTTTAAACTGCATGGCAGCTTGCATTATCGAGATACCCTCTTCCCTCTTATTTCTCTTTGCTAATTTAATTTCCTTCTGTTTGGCTTCCTTACGCCATAGGCGGAAAGAGTCAAACATCGCCGACCGGGCTTTCTTCTTAAAAAGTTTAACCTCCAGATTATTCAGAATCTCTGTGTAAAAACTACCATATTGGGGCCATTTTAAAACACTATCTTTCCTGGTGTATCGGATCCATACTTCATTATATATGATGGGGCCTATGCCATGTTTCACATATAGTTCATAGGTTGGAGTTCCAATCGGAGGAACCGGACACGAGTCCTCCAATCGGGAATCCCTATTATAACCAAGACAAAACAAATTTCCATATCTGCTAAGACCAGGCATCTTCGCTCTCTAGTCTAGCTTCAAACTTCAAAGGATTATCGAATACGATAGTCTTGTGAATACACAAATCCCTCGGCTTTGGTACTTGCAAGTTCCAAATCAAAGATCCCAAGGGGATACCAAACTAAGAACCAAACTAAGGACTGGGCGACGCTCCACTTATACTTAACTGAGGTATCGATGACGTCACCAGAAGACTCGTTTATCGTTTCGCTCTACCAAATCATCAAGGGTCCAAAACAGGGCGATAGTCAGGGCAGCAGTCCTTCGTAGCCGTCGGAAAGCGGGGAACCTCGCAGCAAAGACTTTCGGACCACGTCGACATACAGGGGTCGATGAAGTGGCGGACTTCCTCCAGAATTTTCACACGAAGCTCCTCACGAACCTCTGGCTTGGACTGGTACCGCTGAAATCGCCCCACGTTGGGCGCCAACTGAAGTACTGGGTTTTTCAGAACCTAGTGGTGCCAGGGAACACACCCTAAGACTTCGAGTCCTTCCTGTTTCAGACTACAGAAACACAGAGTCTTCTTGGTGAAGTCAAAGATCTTGTTTATTGGCTGCAGCCAGTAACGGGTATCCTAGAAGTACAACACGGTGTATATTCTCAGGAGACTGCTCCCTTTGCAAAGCTAACCTTCTCTTTTATACAAAATATTATGCTTTAGGCAAACATTCCTTATTTTACAGTTGACCATTCACATATTTTCACTACAAATTAATAGCAGGTTTATGATGACAAGCCCATATTTCAGTTTGTCCAGCCCTCAATTAATTACCCGGAAAGGCTTAGTACTTTCATCAGATATCGACGGACCCCCAATATAAACGGGTACCTCCTCCTTGTAAAGCAAGTCATAAAGAAAGAAACAGAGACAGGTGTGTGTAAGATTAGGCATGGTTTGTGTGTGATGAAAGGTTTATGATGTGTTGTGCCTTGATACTAATCTCATTCGGCCACTGGGAAAGAAACTGGCCGAACAGGTTTGGCTTCAGGCAGTGGAGTCAGCTTGCCCAGGTCACAGAGGAGTCAGCAAAGGTGTACGTGTCCTTCAGACTCCTTTTCAGCATTAGACATTGGCCTATTTGAGGGCAATCATAAAATGGCTGTCGTTTAAATGGAACACGAGGGTTCAGGACGGAAACTCTGATATTCGGGTGATTTCGTTACCCGAATATGAATACAATGCTTGTGCATATTATTCTAATCATTCCCTGTCTGCTGATACCAAAATCGTTGTGATACGACGATGTTTATAACACGGGTCCGGAATTTTCAGTACCACAGTACTACTTCTATGTATGTAGTGAAGTCACAAGCTGAACGGTGGCATAATGCTAGACAAGACGTATTAGATATACAGAAATCTGCTTCTGTGAAATAACGTGAGCAATGGTCTGAAGAAGGAGTATTGGATGATAAGGGCTGTTGGTGGAATAAGCAGCTGGATAAATGGAAATTGCCTATAGCTTTTGTACAACCTATGGTTCAGATGGCACATGGGTTGGCACATGTTGGAGCTTCAACAATAACGAAGTTGCTTACGCAAGTTTGGGAGCATCCAGAAATTTCCAGTACAGCTAAGAGAGTAGTACAGTCTTGTTTGATCTGTTTACAATACACTCCTGGAAAAGGGACACGAACTCCTGCAGGAGGGTTTGCTACACCAACTGCACCGTTTGAAGTTCTACAAATGGATTATATTCAGCTTGAATGCTACAACAATTTAAAGTATGTCTTGGTGGTGGTATATGCCTTCAGTAAATGCATAGAGGCGTACCCCCCAAAGGATAATACTGCCGTTACCACAGCGAAGGTGCTTTTGAAATACTTTTTCCCTAGGTTTGGTGTTTGCAGACTTTTATGGAATGATAACGGACCTCATTTTTTTGTGGAAGTTATTAAGTATGTCCTGAAAGGATTAGGGATCAAACAGAAGTTCCATGTGGTTTTCCACCCACAATCAGCAGGGTTGGTGGAAAGGTATAATGCTACTTTGAAGCTGAAGTTAGCGAAGATACAGGCTTCCACATCCTTAACTTGTCCGGATACATTACCGTTGGCATTATTGTCTATTAGGTCAGTGCTACACTCTCGAATAGGCCTTACCCCCTATGAAATAGTATTTGGAAGGCCAAGGAACATTTGGGGAGTTCCTAAGCCAAATTCTGTATATGTCCTTGTGTCCTGATGAATGATTATTTGGCACAGTTAACCGACAATTTGGTTTCTATTCATCAACAGGTTCGAGAAGCACTTCTTGACAGATCTACAAGTGAAGGTCATGAACTCCGACCTGGTGACCAGGTGATGATTAAGTCCTTTGAAAGATCAAGCAGCTTGGAACCAAGGTGGCGAGGCCCAGAGCAGGTGCACCTTGCGAGAAGGACAGAAGTTCGAGTGACAAACCGAAAGAATTGGGTCCATAGTACTCACTGCAAGAGAGTGCTACCTACCTTGGTGGAACCTGCTGTGCTGACCGATCATCGAGAGATTTTGAATAGGGAGAAAGGCCGTGCTATATCACCTGACAAATCTGCGGAGTTCTTCTCGGACCATACGATTTCTGGAGTGTCGCGATATAATTTGAGACAGAGGAAAGACCCTGTACTGCTGGAGAAAACTGGTTGAGCTACCACCCTGGGTTAGTGAAACGGAGAGCCAATGTGGCAAGGGGGGGATCCGCCATGCATTAGAGTAGTGACACCCGTCTTGGCCCGTGGTGAAGAAATCAGCGGCTGCCCAGGGAGAAGAGCTCCAACGATTGTTTTTAATTAATTTCTGAAAGGGACGATTATCACTGTTGCTAAACTGAATAACAAACTGATCATTAGTACTATGGGGTTTGTTGTTGTTTTGGTGGTTATAGCAATAATCACCTGGTTTGTTGAAAAGAAGGCTCCTGCTCGTGAGTTTTTTGTTGCCACTACTCCAGTACCAGAGGATCACTATTACTTTATGCTTCCCTATCAGGAGCAGAAGCACCGTCAATCGTACTTCAATAATACTTTCATTCAGATGTTGCATCATACTCATAATTCTACAAATACAATTAACTGTTGGGTATGTGGAATGATACCTGTGCATCAAAAGAAAGGAGGAACACCTTTCATTCCTCTTCCTTGTTCACACAATGGTTCTTGTCAAGCTTGGTATACGCTTTTGTTTGCATCTGGAAAATGTACAGAGGGCAGACTTATTTTTCGCCTTAATAAAGTAAGCTTCCAAGACAAAGATGGGTATCCCCAAGCCAAAGGAACTAAATGGGATTGGGAAGAGTATCAACTGGACAATGTTTCAATACCATATGTCTTCACAAATATAAGAGACTCTGACAAGAAAGAACAATTTGTGATTTCTGTTACAAAAACTAAAGCAGATTTATGTATACGTAGCATTGGGCGAATTCCAGTGGGGATAAGCAATTGTACCTTGATTTTAACTATTGAGGGAGTAAATAATAGTAGTTTTACAGCTTCACATAATACATATTTTGTTTGTGGTAACTATGGATATTACCAACTACCTGTTGGGTGGTCAGGTGTGTGTTATGTATCTTTTCTATTACCCCCTGTGTTTTTGGCCCCTGCATCATATCACCGAGATTTTAAACTGTTCAATGACATCAATAAAAATAGATATAAATGGACAATCAGTACAAATGAGGTAGACCAAACGGACACTAGCCTGCAACAATATGGTGATTTTAATTTAGGGTTGTTCTCCTTTGTGGGTGCTGCGTTAAACAGTTGGAAAGTGAGACGATTGACTAGGGTTGTGGAAGCTGTTACCAATCAGGCAGCTCTGGCACTTGGGAATATTATCAAGGAGCTCCAAATTGCGAGGATTGTAGCGCTCCAAAATCGTATGGTGCTAGATGTGATATTAGCTGATCGAGGTAGTGCATGTCACATCATCGGTAGTAGTTGCTGCGTTTTCATTCCAGATCACTCACCTTCAGGATATGATGCAATATCTAAATTGCATACAATTGCTGCATAAATCCACACAGAGACTGGTACTTGGACTTTTTCTGGATGGTTTTGGGCTCTTGTTTCCACTTGGGGCTGGAAACTACTGACTATCCTGTTTGTAATAATTGCAATATTTTTCACATGCTGTATCTGTATTCAGTGTGGTCCAATGTTCTGCTCCATGTGTATTACTGCTTGTATGCCTACCAAAAGAAATATTACAGAAATGAAAGCACAACACATGTTAGATAAGGAAATAGCTGAAATGATGAGCATAAATATACAAGATGAATATTTAGATTATCCCAGAAAGACGAATGTCTTCAGCTAATGCTGAAAGGGTCATCTGTTGTAAGTCAGTAGCGATTAGATTAAGCATTAGCAGAAGACATCTTGTATTTAGCAACTATTGTGAACATTTCGCGGAATCCATTTTGTATTCATGTCAGCCATTTTCTCTGCCATGTGCTCGCCATGTGCTCTGTCCTACCTTTCTGTTAACTACTCTTGAGAATCTGTCTAGTGACAAGTTATATTTAGTATCTCCCACTTTCGTAAATGCCCAGTAAGATCTGCAGCTGTTAGTAATCAGTAACAGACAGTAATGTGTCAGCTAGTCCTTGAAAACTGTTAGCCCCTCCTACCTGTCGACTGTACATTTCCATATGACCTTATATGTATTTAATTCTTGCTTCTATAACTGTACCACCTTCTTTTAGCCCCTGCGTGGGTATAAAAGGACCATGCTCTCTTAGTTCAGTGTGCTACTTCAAACATTACCGAAGGGTGCTGTTTGAACTGTAGTACCACCTCATGAGGTTTAATAAACTTTGTCTATTATTTCAGTTTCTGTGCCAACTTCTTCCTATATAGTCTGAGGACTTTGTGCAGAGAAGGGCGAACCCCTAGCGCCAGTAGGCCTTGCTGAGGCTTACTTCGACAAAGCTACATAAGTGCAAAAGGACATGTCATTGTACATGCTGGGGTGAAGTGTCAGACAGTGCTGAGGGACAGGATTTGCCAATCAGTTAGTGAGAGACATTCACAGGGCAGGCTGACAAGATAAACAGCGGGTTGAAGAACAGTGCTTGACTACAGTTGTTGCAAGACTGGCATGTTACAAAGCACAGGACCTTGGTAATAGGTGGCCATGTGGCAGGGACTAGTGCTATCGGGTACTCTTACAGGTGAAGGTGATCTGCTCCACGTCTTCATCTTCTGATGTGTGTGTTGTCTCCTCTGCCCTTGGTGGTGGTGGTTGTGAAGGAGCAACACACACCTCAGTGTTTGAAGACATGGAGTCAGACATCCCGTTAGCTGCTAACTGTGGGGGTCTTAAGGGCAGTACTGCAGCAAGGAAGAGCTGCTGGTTCTTAAGAATAGACAGCCAGGTCGGCCCTGAGGGGTTCAATATTGCATTCGTGCACGCGTTGACAGGATTGTTGTTATAGGTGTTGGGTCAACTCTATTACAGCTGTGCTGATTTCCTTCAACCTTTTTTAACTTCCTGCATGATTGTTGTTCACCCTTGCATAGCTGCTGCCTGTTCTTCAGTTGACATCATGCACGAACGCACCCCCTCTAGGCTGCCTGCCATAGTTTGCATCCCCACCCGCACCTCCTTGGCCAGCTCCAACTACAGTTCACTCAAAAGCTGGTGCCAGGGTTGTCAGAGTCCTCAGCTGGGTTGGAGCTGGCGGGTCGTACAATTGGGGTGGTGGGTGGGTCCTCTGTGATGGCTGCTGTATCTGTGCTCCTCCTTGTGACTGAAGGTGGGCTCTGGAGGGTTTCAAGGACATCTTGGAGGGTCTGGTGGCTGATGTTTGTCAATTCGTCATCCATGTCATCAGGAAAGTCAATGACAGGCATATCCCATGAGGAACAGGGTCAAGACTGATTTGCATATGGCTGTGTCCAAACTGGGTGGCATGGTGAGCAAAAGAACAATGGATTAAACCCAGATCTGTGACTGGGGGTGAGTGTTTGCATTGTTCAGCACTCCGTCCATCATCCTTCTGTGTTGCTAAAGTTGCCCCTTGCGGGAAGGGTATGCCCCGACGTGGGTCCCTTGCTCACTGTGCCACTGGATTCAAGCTAGCCTGGCTGATGAAGGGTGATACCCTGAAACCGGTCCCAGGATGCTTGTTTCCGGTCCAGGGAGGACCTGGCTTGGCAGTTCGGGCTGGACTGTTCCAATGAGGAAAAGGGTCAAGGCTGATTTGTATATGGCTGGGTCCAAACTGGGGTGGCATAGTGAGCAAAAGAACGATGGATTAAATCCAGATCTGTGACTGAGGGTGAGAGTTTGCATTGTTCAGCACTCCGTCCATCATCCTTCTGTGTTGCTGTATCTGCAGGAGAGCCATCGTCCTCTGCAATGAGATACGGTACAATTAGTGTGTCTGTGTTGTGGGCTTTGTAATGTGACATGCCTGCCTTCCAATTATTTTAACATTGTGTTCTTGGTTCCTGTTCATTGTTCCTGTCTTTCATATTAGCATTCTCCCAGGCCTATGCCCCACCTGCATGTCACATGTAGTGTGGTCAGTTTGTGGACTTGTCTGCATCACATCCTCTAGGTGTTGGTTCTGGCCAGATTGTGAATTGCCACCTTCTTGTCCTACTCAACCCTCCGTCTAATTCCATTCTCATGGTGAGGCCTTTCACTGGCTGTGGGTGTTCTGATGGCACTTGCACCACACTTAACACTCTGGAACTGACCCAGTCTCAGATATTTCACATCCACCTATATGTTTCTGAGACCTAGCATATACTATGTATTGCATTGGCATGGCACGATAGGGGTGTCAGCATTGGTAGTGTGTACTGCTGATGTTGGGAAATGTGTGCTACATTGGATTGCACTGATGGTCCTAGCAGTGTTCCATTTCCTCCTCTGACTGTGCGGGTGTATTTCACTAGCCAGTTACTTATGTCCTCCTCCTCAATGCTGTTGTCTGAGCAGTATGACATTTAGGATGTTGCATGGTGTCGTTGAAGCTATTGTGACCCAGGCAGAGGATGGACCCTGACATATGCAGCATGGGTATGACACTAGTGCTGTGTACTTCATAATGTATATGACAAAGGCTGATGTTTGTAGCAACTTAGGACAATCACATTTGACAGGATTGGAACATTTGTATTGATTTCAGGGGATTGATAATGTTGTCACCCTGAACCCTCTAATTTAGGTGTGTTTGATCCATGGGGACGTTATTGCCATTAGCTACTTGACATACACACAGCAGAGGTGGTAGTGGCAACTGTTGTCAATGTTAAATTCCACTTGCAGATATGGCCTGAGATTGTTAATTGGGCCCTAATTCATGTAGTGAGAATACTGGCTGACGTGTGACAGCAGGCCAGTTTAACATTGTACCCTACCTTCCTGGCCTGGCTTTACCTTTCCATCATCCTTGGCATGGCAGCATACCCCCATGCAAAGGTTGTTGGTGTAGTGTAGTAGTGTGCCCCAGGTTTCCTCTGAACAGGCCATGCCCCGTGCTGTGCCCCTTTTCCCATGCCACTCCCTGAATATCATGACTTACATGTATTGTGTAGTAGGTATGTCCCCCCCGGTTGCAGTTATCAATTAGGCATTTTAGTACCCCATGCGACATACCCTGCATGTGTGTTGGCTCCTGGTAGTCTGTGCTGCCCTGTCCTTGAATCCCTGTAACGATCTCCTCAGGGATGACGGCTGCCACCATCTCCTCCATGTGGTCCAGGGCCTCCTGCAGTGCTGGACTCCCACCTCCAGTCTGTAGTGCTGCCTTCCTTTTCTTGCCCATCTTTTCCTTGGTCCTGCGCTTGCAGTCATGCCAGCGTTTCTTGCACTCATAGACTGTTCTCCTAACTTCTGCCACACTGTTGATCTTCTCAGCAATTTGTTGCCATTTTGCCCCTCTCCTAATTGGCAACTATGAGGTGACAAACCGTTGGTGCTGGTGTTCCATCACCTCTTTCACCAGAATTTCCTGCTCCTGTGCACTGAAGCAACACTTTATTTTCTTCTTCTCCCTGTCCTGGGTCTTGTGTGGGTCCTCCTGGCTGGTTCCTGGTCTGTTGTCATCTTCCTGGGGTCTGTGAATGTATCTGGGATCCACTTCGGCTCTCCTATGCACATTTTGCAGTATTTGCGATGCTTTTTGATGAAATTATGTCAAAAGACGGCACGTATCTGGTTTGCGGCGTCGTAAACCGGCTCACAGTAATTTTTGCCGCATTAACGTTGTTTTCCTTTACGAAGTGACGCAGTGGTTTGAGTACAAAAAAATGACTCACACCTGTGGTTTGCGCCTCTGTGCCTCAAAGTATACATTTGACGCCCGCACAGCGCAAATAAAAGGCCTTAGCCGGCGGTAATATTTTTTACGCAAAACTGCGTCGCCGCAGTTTTACCTCAAAAAGTATAAATATGGGCCTTGAGCTACACATATACCTAGGCCTTGGTAGCGCCATGCACCACAACACATACACAACCTGGACATATGTCAATCACCAGGCCTAACTACCTACATGAACACATGTAGCACATGGGACGGATGGCATGTATGATGACTGTGCCTCTGGTCGTGGCACCACAACATCCATTGCATATAGTCATATTAACCCTACCAACACGACCAAGACTTCAGAGACTAGGGAGACAGTTAGTAACATTACTGGGGTTACGTCATGGTTGTGTCCCTTGCAGTAACACCTTGCAACTGCCTTGCCTCATTGCTCAAACACGTGTGTTGTACCTCACAGCACACATTTCATTTTAACCGTCCCAACCGTACACAGACATGTGCCAGTAGCACCACCACCCCACACATTGACGACTCATTCACATAAGGCAGCCACCACACCATCATATAGTGAGGATGCCACCTGGGTACAGGGAAAACTAATCTGAGCAGGTGCTGGGGGAATAGCAAGCTGGTCCTGTATCACTGGAAACATGTCACTACCCTGACCAACTAAACTGGTGTAGTGTGGAACCACACATCTTGATGCTGAATAGCAAACTGTAGGTCACAACAATTACAGGCTGAGCCCACAACTACTCTGACACAACCATATGAGACATATATGAATGGGGAAATAAACACACACATACAACACATGGTGTGTGACTGTGAACATAATGGGGTATAATACCACATTGACAGGTGAGGGATGGTGCATGGGCAAGTCTTGTGTTGGTAAGACTGCCAGGGCAATGTACCCTTTGTGGTTAGCATTATGAGTCACGCATTGGGACGGTGGGTGGAAATCTGTCTGCTCATAATTGCTCTGTGGGGCACTTAGCACCACATTGTTGATGGATCAAATAGAGTCAGAACCAGTCTTGGAGTGCATTGGGTGTGACTGGACTTGCTGCACTTAGCCCTGCAAATCAGACAGTGGAAAGGGCAAAGGGGCAGGGCATGGACCCCCTTTCCTTCCCATGCCAGGTGATGGGCTGTGCAGGGGCACCCAGAGGCACACCACACCACATCACCACCAAACTTTGAACTTTCCCAATGATGAAGCCAGTCACCCAATGCAATACATGAGGGTTCTTGCTCCTGTAGAATTTGGTTCACTCTAAATGACTACTCTCAATAGGAACAGTGTACTTCTAGATTTATAAGGGGGTGTTTATATAGACAATGGCAGTCAGGTGGTCATAGGACTGCTGCACTTGTAATGAGGGACCAGTATGACTACCTGCAGAATCCCCATCAAACTAGCTTGAGGCTTTTACCTGTTCACTGGCTATGTCCATAAACTCATTTATCATCAGGCACTGTCACATACATAATGATGCACACAGCAAAAATTATACCCATGCTGGCCATCCCAGGGTCTACCCCTGTGCCTGTGTCAGGTTAGCTGCACTGCCACCACACTGCATCTTTTGTATCATACTGGAAGGATGGCTACATTGAGAAGGAGAGCATTGGTTGTTAGGAAAGCTCAGCTACCTGCACAGATGGAAGATGAAATTGAACTCTTCTAGGTCCATGTGTGCTGTCCAATATAGCACACATACACATACATCAGCATGAGGAGCTATCAAATGCAACAACAGCATAGTGTCCTGGCAATGCCATCCCTCGGGTGGTGCAAGGTTTCAGTACCGCATGGGTGTCTGTGAAACATGTAAGAATGGGAGAGGGGCATATTGCCATGTGTGGTGCTGTGGCTTGAGCACTGCAACACCCATTGCAAGGCCCCACCATGCAAATGGATGCACATGGAGGGTTGACAATGATAAGATGGTATCAAGCCACAAAAAGGATATAGATCACACCTAGTAGATATGACGCAGCCAATTGCGCCACCTGAGCGCCCCCTCATGTGACACTCAGGTGGAGCAAAGAGCTGATAAACTGCAGCCATGATGCACAGGAACAATGTTTGGGAACCAAGATGACAATGAGCATCCAATAGCAAGTCAGTGACATATCAACTTCCACAACACAGAAAGATTTTACTCCATCTCATTGCAGAGGATGATGACTCTCCTGCTGATCGTATCCCTCCAGACACCTGTAGTACCAGGAGTAATAATGAAGCAGCCATCCCTGATGCCCCACCCAACACCCTAACAGTATGACCTGCCAGCACCGAAACAGCTTAGGACTCAGAGGACTCAGGGACCAGCTTGAGAGAACATTGGTTGGTAGAAGTCCAGCTGGAGCTGGCCAAGTAGGTGCAGGTGGGGATGCAGACTATGGCAACCAGCCTAGAGAGTATGTGCGCGTGCCTCATTACGGCCAATGAACAGACTGCAGCCAAACGAGGCACACACTCCCCAATGCATGGAGTCCAGCACTGTCTGAGGGACATAGCTGCTGCCAGCAGTGTGATTGAGAACAAGCTGGACCCCCTGAACCGGGAAGTGGCCTCCCTCAGGGGAGACATGGCTGCCTACCACAGGGATGTTGCTGCTATCCTAAAATATCAACAGTTCCTCCTTGCTGCAGTGATGCAATATGTTGTTCCACAGATGGCAGGTGCCGGGAATTGGTAGTCCACATCTCCAAATGCTGAAGTGTGTGTGGCCCCTCTCTACCTCCACACCACCACAATGAAGGGCAGAGGAGACACCACACACATCGGACGATGAAGATGTGGAACAGATCATCTTCACCCATAAGAGTTCCCGGTAGCACCAGCCCATGCCACATGCCCAGTGTTTTCCTTTGTCCTGTGCTTGAAATCATGCCAGTGTTAGCACAGTTGAATATATGTACTGTTCAGACACACTGTTGACCTTTCTGCTATAGATTGTCATTGTCTCTCCCCTACAAACTGGCAAATGATGTTCCTCCACATTTAACAACACTTCACCAAAGCATGTCCCATGACATGTCCCTCAAACCTGTACTTGTGTTGTGTCACAATTGTATGGATTTTACTAATGGGGTCACTGACCAGGGCATTGTAAATATTGCACCATGTCACTTGTAAATAAACACCTCCTACACAAACAGCATGTCTTTGTCTATTGTGACACATCCACTACGAATTGAGATGTCTGTGACCATGTCATTAGTCACAGAGTGTCAGTACAAGAGTGCAGGAATATGGGGGCACATATCTAGACACAAAGGCCCTCATCCTGACCTTGGCGGGCGGCGGAGGCCGCCCGCCAAAGTCCCGCCGTCAGGTTACCGTTCCGCGGTCAAAAGACCGCGGCGGTAATTCTGACATTCCCGCTGGGCTGGCGGGCGGCCGCCTTCAGGCCGCCCGCCAGCCCAGCGGGAAAGAGGCTTCCACGATGAAGCCGGCTCGGAATCGAGCCGGCGGAGTGGAAGCTGTGCGACGGGTGCAGTTGCACCCGTCGTGTATTTCACTGTCTGCACAGCAGACAGTGAAATACATTTAGGGGCCCTCTTACGGGGGCCCCTGCAGTGCCCATGCCAGTGGCATGGGCACTGCAGGGGCCCTCTTACGGGGGCCCCGCGACCCCCCCTACCGCCATCCGGTTCCCGGCGGGCGGACCGCCGGGAACTAGATGGCAGTAGGGGGGGTCGGAATCCCCTCGGCGGCGCAGCAAGCTGCGCCGCCTTGGAGGATTCCAAGGGGCAGCGGAAAACCGGCGGGAGACCGCCGGTTTTCCTGCACTGACTGCGGCCAAAGCGCCGCGGTCAGAATGCCCTGCGGGGCACCGCCGGTCTGTCGGCGGTGCTCCCGCCGACCCTGGCCCCGGCGGTCTTATTGGCAGACATCTCCTTCTCCAAACTGTCCAACCGTTGCAACACGAGGGAAATGTCCCTTTGCAGATGCTGCAGCATTTTAGGGTCCATGGGAGCAAGTGGTGTGGGCTGTTGCACCGAAGTCAAAGGTGTTGCAGTTGTGGGTGTTGACATGGTGGCAGCTGTGCCCCCCTACACTGCTGTGGAGCTGGGTCTCTTCTGTGTGGCCTCTGCGAGTGTGGGTCCCACTTATGTGAATGCCTGCCATCCTCCAGTTGATTTCTCAGCATATTGGCCGCGAGCCATCCTCTGGAACCCAGATGCCACTGCCAGGATGTGGCGGTAACGGATTGCCCTCTTTTGGAATGCACGCAGTTCCTCATTGGTCATGTTGGCAGCTGTTAAATGGAGGCAGGAAACCATCAGTGTCAGCATTGTGTGGAGTATGTACAGATTATTAGCTTACACTTCTACATTTAATTTCACATGCACTCCTACTCACACTCCAGAAAAAACAATGGCCCTGACAAATGTAACGACAGCGCTGCCTTAGCATCATTTTATTGGCACCAAACCTACACAAAAGAAGAATATTAACCAAACACACAGAGGTGTTCATTGCTTTTGTGTAATATGTAACAATGCTAAGGCAGTGCAAACTTCACATAGATAAGGCCCAAACTTCCTCATCATCTGTGTCAATTTTCAGCCCTACGTCACCAGTAGCTTGAACATCTTATTGGGAGAATGGGATGTTGTTGGTAACCATAAGGGGTCAAGGCAGATAGGTACACATGCAAGCCTGATCAATACAACTGTCACCTACACTGTGAGCATCACATTTACCTACAAATTTGGTATTCTTCTCCCCCTGTTCCTAAGAGGGGATGGCTATTCAAATCCATGATCTCAGCTGTCCTAGTCATCCTCCAAGGCATGCCCACTCATACATGGAGACAGTGAGTGGACTATATGTTTGGAGGGCTGACATCTAGGAAGCTGGTATCCATAGGCCTATAATATCTACATCCATGTGTCCATGTGTAGACACCCATCAATACCTAATCTGCCAATACAATTCTTTACACACCCATTTCAATGTCAGCACACATTTGACCTTGACCTGAATGCACAGCATTACATTCCACATAAGTATCATATGGAGTGCAAAATAGGGAGCGCCATGCTGGGGGAAAATTGCCAGCCAGTACTGCATGTTCATGACAATACAGGGATGCACCAAATTGGGTTCAAAATGGTGCAACCCTGTGTTGTGAGAATGATGGAGTGCCCCACTGCTAATATTCTCACAGCATTGCTCTCTGTCATTCTTGGTCACGTGTGGCCCTACATGTGGCTTGACATCACCTTCTTTACAGAATGCTGGCCTTTGAGCACCACAAGCCTCACAAGAAGTGACCCTCTGGTAGACCCTTTCAATGGGACACAATGGCGGTCATTACAACATTGGCTGTAAAAGCCGCTTACTGCCGTGTAGAAGACCGCCAACACACCGCCGTGGACGCGGAAATCCACCACAGCTATTATGACCCACATCCCGAAATCCGACAAAATTCAGACACCCACACAAGTCCGTCACACCAAAGGTGAGTGATAAACTGGCGAAAACAAAACCTCCACCGTCACGTCAACAGAAATACGCCCATGCTATCACGACCCACGAATCCATGTGGCGGTCTTTCAACTGGGGTATTCCATTGGCGGTACACACCGCCGCGCTCAAAATACACACACATCTCCAAAACACCACCACATTGGAGAATTCGAAAGACACACACCTGATACACATACACACACCACTCCCACACACTCAATACTATATAAAACACACACCCACATCACCAACAAACCCCTACGACAACAATTGTGACAGAAGGACAGAGAGAGACAACACCATCCACAAACTAGCAGCCACAGGCACTCAACACTATCACCCACACAACTTCCACGCACAAAACACCACACACCACTACATATCACCACACTTATCACTACATACAATACCCCACATATCACCTACACCACCCCATGGCACGGCAAAGACACCCCAGGTTCTCGGAGGAGGAGCTCAGGGTCATGGTGGAGGAAATCGTACGGGTAGAGCCACAGCTATTTGGAGCACAGGTGCAGCACACCTCCATAGCTAGGAAGATGGAGCTATGGCTAAGAATAGTCAACAGGGTCAACGCAGTGTGACAGCACCCAAGAAATCGGGACAACATCAGGAAGAGGTGGAACGACCTATGGGGGAAGGTGCGTTCTGTGGTCTCCAGACACAACATCGCGGTACAGCGGACTGGCGGCGGACCCCCACCTCCTCCCCCACAACTAACAACATGGGAGGAGCAGGTCTTGACTATTCTGCATCCTGAGGGCCTCGCAGGAGTCGGTGGAGGAATGGACTCTGGTAAGTCAAATCTTAACTATCATATCCCCCACCCTACCTGCATGCTATCACATACCTCCAACCTTGCCCCCACCCCTATCACTCCAACTCCTCACAAATGTACCAATATCACAAACCACCCATCCCAACACCAAGCTCTGCATGACACAACAAAGCATGGACACCCATCACTAAAGCATGCCCACTGCACTTACCCATAACACCCCCCTCAACCGTCATCACACAAGCCCACACACAGGAATGCTAGCACTGGGGTACATGGTCACCCACCCATTGCACACAATGAAACACAGATGCAATAATCATGCCTTTACACCCCTGCAGGACCACTACCCAACGTCACAAGACAGGAGGGTCAAGACATCTCCACCCCACCCACAGAAGAGGCCCACAGTGATGACAGCAGCTCTGTCCACCTGGATCTAGATGACCAGCCCAGCCCATCGTGGGCCTCGGGACAGTCGGCTCCCCTCACACAGGCACAGGCCCCCACAGACCTTCCACCCTCTGGCAACACCAGCACAGCACCCACCCAGAGGGCCCATAACTCCGTCCCCAGGACACGTCAATCAGCTGTGTGTCCACCACTACAGGGAACCCAGGATAACCCACCACCCCAACAACAACAGGGACCTGGGGGCAGTGGTAGTGGGCACACGGTCCAGGGGACGGAGGCACAGGAACACAGGGGAACTGGGAGGGCTGCTGTGCAACAGGGGGCGGACAGGCCTAGGGAACCCCCTCTCCACAAGGCCCTCTCCTCCATCGTGGGAGCATACCACCACTCCCAGGAGACGATGGCAACGGTACTGGCCAAGTTTCAGGAGACCCAGCACCTGCAGGAGGAACAGTATTTGGGCTTCAGGGAGGAACTCAGAACCATCATCACCGCCCTGGGCACCATCGTAGGGGTGCTGAAGGAGATACTTAACACCAGGGGGGACACTGGGGCACTCCAAGGGGCCCCTGACACTAGCATGGACAATGAACTGCGCACCACCTCCGCCGGCGGTAGTGGACAGGAGGCACCGCAACAGGACCACCACACAAGCACCCCACCCCCTGCAGACGGAGAACCACCCCGCAAGCAGTCCCTGAGAACCAGGAACAAGACAGAGCACGATGCCAAGACCCCCGCCAAGAAATAAGACCACCCTGATTGTCATCCTACTCTCCCACTTTGTAACCCTGTCCATATTGGAACTGCCCCAGCTCCAATTCCTATGCCCATTTGGGCAATGCACCTGTGAGACTAATAGACTGGACTCTGCCATGGACGTTCCTCCACCATCACCCCTCACCATTTTGCAACCCCCCTCCAATATTTAGCACTGCAATAAACACCCTTGAAGCACAAGACAATCTGGAGTCAGTCTGTGATTTTGAAAATGTGTATTAGCAATGACAGTGACAAAATGTGTTCTCAAAGGTAATGTCAACATACCTATGTCACACATCTCAAGTCCATGAGGAATCTAAGCAGATGACACACATTGGAAACCACACCTGTGAAACCGTAATGGAAATGTACAACTCAGTTACCATATACTGGTTGAAATCGACAGACAGGATAGATGTAGAAGTGTGAAAGTACTTGTAGTAGGCAGGAATGTATTCTCACCTGTGTGTCACTAGAAATATTGCTGGATAACTGAGTCCCTGTTGTCAATGTCTTCTTCCTCTGCTTCCTCCTCATCACTGTCCACAGGCTCCACAGCTGCCACAACACCGTCATCTGGACCATCCTCCTGCAGAAAAGGCACCTGTCGTCGCAAAGCCAAATTGTGAAGCATACAGCAGGCCACGATGATCTGGCACACCTTCCTTGGTGAGTAGAATAGGGAACCACTTGTCGTATGGAGGCACCTGAACCTGGTCAACAGGAGGCCAAAGGTGCGTTCGATCACCCTCCTAGTCCACCCATGGGCCTCATTGTAGCGTTCCTCTGCCCTGGTCCTTGGAATCCTCACTGAGGTCAGTAGCCATGACAGGTTGGGGTAACCAGAGTCCCCTAATAGCCACACCCAGTGCCTCTGGAGTTGACCCATCACATAAGGGATGCTGCTATTCTGAAGGATGTAGGCGTCATGCACTGAGCCTGGGAACATAGCATTTACCTGGGAGATGTACTGGTCTGCCAAGCAAACCACCTGTACATTCATTGAATGATAACTCTTCCAGTTCCTGTACACCTGTTCACTCCTGTGTGGGGGGACCAGAGCCACATGGGTCCCATCAATGGCACCTATGATGTTGGGGGTATGTCCAAGGGCATAGAAGTCGAAAACGATGTAGCTCGGCATGTGTTATAGCAGGGCAGACAACACTCTGGACAACACGTTAGAAAACAGAGGCTGGGACATCCCTGATGCCATGGCCACTGTTGTTTGAAATGACCCACTTGCAAGGAAATGGAGCACTGATAGCACCTGCACTTGAGGAGGGATCCCTGTGGGATGGCGGATTGCTGACATCAGGTCTAGCTCCAACTGGGTACACAGTTCCTGGATTGTGGCACGGTCAAACCTGTAGGTGATGATCAAATGTCGCTCCTCCATTGTCAACAGGTCCACTGGCGGTCGGTACACCAGAGGATTCCGCCATCTCCTCACATGTCCCAGCGGACGGTGTCTAGGAAGGACAACAGCGACCACAGAGTCAAACAACTCAGAGATATGTACCCAAAGTCTACACAGAACACCATTCATACACAGAATCTGCCCTGTATTTGTGTTGTGCGACAAGGCCTAGGTCTGTGTAACGCAGTTGGTAATTAGGCCATGTGGGCCCCTGAAATGGTGGCTGCCTGACCTGTAAAGTGGGACAATGGGATGTGAGGTAACTGCGCTGGCGTTGTACACCGTCGCGGTAGGCGGTCGAAGACCGCAGCGCAATGCTGCATTGGTTAACATTGGACCATATGGGTCCCAGGAGCCAATGACGATGTACGCCGGCGGTGATGCTACGCACCGCTGTGGACGTGAGCGCCACGGACGTGACCGCCACTTTCTAGCTGTTCAATCACTCGATACCTGATTTTCAACAGGAGAAGACCTACACTGAAAGTGCTGTTGTGACCTCGGTCTGGAAGAGACAATGGCTCATGCGTCTGGGGAAAGGGCCCCTGCTGTCACTGCAGAGGAGTTGGAGAAGCTGGTGGACGGGGTCCTCCCCCAGTACACGCTACACTACGGTCCTCCAGACCAACAGGTAAGTACACAGGGAGCACGTTGTATGGGCTATGCCTGTGTGGAGAGGGCTGGTTGTAAGAAGGAAGGGGGCACAGTTCTGCGTGCATGAAGGACTGTGAATGCATGTGCCACATGGCAAGGCTAGGGATGTGGGCCACTCACTTTGACAGTGCAGTTGCGAATGACTTCACTTCTTCCCATGTACATGTCTTGTAGGTCAGCGCCCACCAGAAGAAGGATATTTGGCGTGCCATCACCAAGGACGTCCGGACCCTGGAGGTCCACCACAGATGGAGCACCCACTACCGTAAAAGATGGGAGGACATTCGCCGCTGGAGCAAGAAGACGGCGGAGGCTCAGCTGGGGATGGCCTCCCAACGTGGGAGGGGTGCCCGTCGCACCATGACCCCCCTGATGTTCCGGATCCTGGAGGTGGCCTACCCTGAGTTGGATGGGCGCTTGAGGGCATCACAGCAGACACAAGGGGGGTGAGTACAACATCATTCTGCTGACTTTGCGTGCAGTGTAGGTGTCTGGGCGGGGGAGGAGGGCTGTCGGTTTCCCTAGGCCAAGGCGAGTTCCGTAGGCTAGGCCCCTCCATAATGCAGGCCATGTGGCACCCCCCCCCACCTCTGTAGCGTGCCAAGTGCAGGTATACATGCCCCTGTGTCATCTATGTGTGCAGATGTCGACCATAGCCATGTAGGCCATATCCCAGGAACTGCATCTGTAGAGCCCAACAGCGCGGTGTAGTGCAGGGGGCTGCTGTGTCTGTATTGTCCGCCAATGGTAGCGGTAAGCCATGCACTCAACCTGTCTTTCTTCTTTCGTCCCCCCCTTTTTGTGGTCTCCCTGTTCTTGTGTGCATCAGCATCACCAGGCGGAGGTACAGTGGCACCGGAGCACGAGGGAGCTGCATCCCACATGGCCATGGAGAGCCACACCACGGACTCGGAATACACCAGTGGGACGGAGGGCGAGGGGAGCTTCACGGCGGTCACTGGATCTGCAACCAGCGACACGGACTCGTCCTCCGATGGGAGCTCCCTTGTGGTGGTGGCAAAATCTGTGCCCCCCACTTCTACAGGTACAGCTGCCACCCATACCAGCACCACCCTCTCAGCAGCCCCTCAGCCTTCACCCCGTGCCCGCTCACCCAGGAGGGTGGGCATCACCTTCGCCCCAGGCACCTCAGCCCCTGCCCCTGTCACCTCTGCTGCCCTCAGTGAGGGGGCCATTGACCTCCTCAGGTCCCTCACTGTTGGGCAGTCTACCATTTTGAATGCCATCCGGGGTGTAGAAAGGGAATTGCAACATACAAATGCATTCCTGGAGGGCATTTATTCTGGTCAGACTGCCCTTCATCAAACCCTGCAAACTCCGGCCTCAGCACTGATGGCAGCCATTGTCCCTGTGTCTAGCCTCCCCCCTCCAACTTACTCAACCCAGACCCAATCCCCTGTACCCCAGCCTATCCCAAGCACACCATCAGACCAGCATGCACACACCTCACCAAACAAGGGAAGCTCAGGCAAACATAAGCACCACACATCCCACAGGCACTCACGCAAGCATCACACACATACAGACACACCAACATCCACTGCCTCCACTGTGTCCTCCTCCTCCTCGTCTCCCTCCTCCCTCCCAGTCTCATCTACACTCTCACCTGCATGCACTACCACTACAGCCACTACGTCCCGCACCAGCCCACCCACCACCACACCACTCTCACGTACACTCACCACCCCCACTACCATATACATGTCCCCTGTGTCCTCTCCCAGTGTGTCTGTGACGCCCCCTCCCAAAGTACAGAAACGCAGGCACACACCCACCCAACATACATCCACCTCACAACAGCCTCCAGCGCATGCACCTGCACCCAAAGCCACAAAAGTTACACCTCCTACAACCACCTCCTCTTCCTCCACTCCCAAACCCCCTCCAGCTACCCATCCCAGTGTTCCTAAGAAACTTTTCCTGACCAAGCTTGACCTCTTTCCCACCCCCCCTCCAATTCATAGGTCCTGTACCAGCACCTCAGCCAAAAAATCTCTGGGACCAGTGGTGCCTGTTGTTACAGGTATGTGGAGTGCACCGGGCACCAGGGCAGCCAGTGTGACACGGAGCCACAGCACAGCCAGTCCCCCCCTGTGAAGCACCAGAAGTTGGACAGTGCCCGGCGGGAGAGGGGGAAGACTCCAGCCAGCAAAGTCCCTCACAAGGGTCCCGGGGGGAGTGTCGACTCAGCTGTGACTCCTCCCAAGGTGGGGAAGGGGCAGAAGAAATCGCCAAAGTCTGGGAGGAGCAGCAGGCGGAGAAGACCGCCATCATCCCCACTGCCCAGGAGGCCACAGGCCAGCCCAATCGTCACTGGCCAGGAGGCCACCGCCAGAGTCAGTGCCCAGGAGGGCAGCCTGATCGTCACTGGCCAGGAGGCCAACGCCAGAGTCAGTGCCCAGGAGGGCAGCCCGATCGTCACTGGCCAGGAGGCCACCGCCAGAGTCACTGCCCAGGAGGCCACCGCTAGCCACAGCCCAGCTGCCCAGGAGGGCCCCGGCAGCCACAGCCCAGCTGCCCAATGAAGGACCGCCAGCCCCGGCCCAGCTGGGCAATGAAGGACCGCCATGGCAAGCTCCGCTGAACAGGGAAAAGACTGCCATGGCAGGCACCGCTGGACAGGGCAAGCACCGCTGAACAGGTCAGAAACTGCAAACTCAAGCACCACTGAACAGGGCAAGCACCGCTGAACAGGGCAAGCACCACCAAGTCAAGCACCGCTGAACAGGGCAAGCACCGCTGAACAGGTCAGAAACTGCAAACTCAAGCCCCGCTGAACAGGGTAAGCACCGCCAAGTCAAGCACCGCTGAACAGGGCAAGCACCGCCAAGTCAAGCACCGCTGAACAGGGCAAGCACTGCCAAGTCAAGCACCGCTGGACAAGGCAAGCACCGCTGAACAGGTCAGAAACTGCAAACTCAAGCACCGCTGAACAGGGCAAAGACCGCCATGGCAAGCTCCGCTGAACAGGGCAAGCTCCGCTGAACAGGGCAAGCACCGCTGAACAGGGCAAGCACCGCCAAGTCAAGCACCGCCAAGTCAAGCACTGCTGAACAGGGCAAGCACTGCTGAACAGGGCAGGCACCGCCAAGTCAAGCACCGCTGAACAGGGCAAGCACCGCCAAGTCAAGCACCGCCGAACAGGGCAAGGACCGCCAACTCAAGCAACGCTAGCCCATGAGCGGCAGGGGCAGTGACGCAACTGGGACCGTCACGGGGTGAGTGATGCACTCTGGGCACCAGTCCCCCTCCAGAACCAGTGGAGACATGCATCCACTACCTCTGTCCTACACAGGATGAAGCACTCTGGGCACCAGTCCCCCTCCAGAACCAGTGGAGACATGCATCCACTCCGTCTGTCCTGCACAGGATGAAGCACTCTGGGCACCAGTCCCCCTCCAGAACCAGTGGAGACTGTTATCCACTCGAGAGACTGTGGCTTTGCACTCCCCAGGATGGTACGGTGGGCAAACCACCCACTGTAGAGACTTGAGAGACTGTGGCTTTGCACTCCCCAGGATGGTACGGTGGGCAAAGCACCCACTGTAGAGACTTGAGAGACTGTGGCTTTGCACTCCCCAGGATGGTACGGTGGGCAAAGCACCCACTGTAGAGACCTGAGAGACTGTGGCTTTGCACTCTCCAGGATGGTACGGTGGGCAACCCACCCACTGTAGAGACTTGAGAGACTGTGGCTTTGCACTCCCCAGGCTGGTACAGTGGGCAACCCACCCATTGTAGAGACTTGAGAGACTGTGGCTTTGCACTCCCCAGGATGGTACAGTGGGCAAACCACCCACTGTAGAGACTTGAGAGACTGTGGCTTTGCACTCCCCAGGATACATCAATGGGCATGGAGCCCCCTCGTAGATCTGGCGTGGTGCACTCATCTGGCTGAGGTGCCCCCCTTCCCTTCCCCCTGAGGTGCCTGTTGTATTTCTATCTGATGCCCCAGCAGTTTTCTCTCCGTTTTGATCAGGTATCTAGTGTGGGCCTCGCCCATGCATTTTGGGCCCAGTTATCCACGGACAATGACTTGTGCATTACCTGCACTACTAATTGTGGTGTATATTTTGTTTAATGTGTATATATATATATATATATATATATATATGTATATATTTGGTTACTGTATTTTGATATATTACAATGGTTCCATTCATTTCCTTTTGTCTTTGCATTCTTCCGCGGGGTTGGGGGTTGTTATTGTAATGTTTGGATATGCATTGGTGTGTGTGTTGTAGTGGGTGAGGGTCGGGGTGGGGGTGGGGGTGTTGCGTGTGTGTGTCCCTGTCTTTTGCCTCCCCCTCCCTTATGTCGTAGGTGCTGTACTCACCGTTGTCTTCACCGCCGGCGTTAATGATCGTCGTATAGGAGCAGGAAGACTAGTGCAGGAAGAATATGGAGTTCAGGCTCCATGGTGCCCTCCTTCCTCGTGGAGTGTGTAGAGGTGAGCGTTTTCCCTTTGAAATGGCTGTTTCCGCCATGTTTTTATCCGTGGTGAATCCGCCCCGGAAAAGGTGGTGGATTGGTAGGTTGTGATACTGTGGGCAGTACTTTGTCTCCCGCCTGTCTGTTGGCAGTGACCGCTGCACTGTTTGTCTGTACCGCCGTGGCGGTCGGTGTGTTAAAGTGGCTGTCTTTGTTGGCGGTTTCCGCCACGGTCATAATTCCCATTTTTTTACCGCCAGCCTGTTGGCTGTCTTACCACCTCTTTAACACCGTCCGCCAGGGTTGTAATGACCCCCAATGTCACCATCCAGCCTACTTTGATATCTGATCATTGGACAGCTTATCACATCTAGCATTGTATGTAACACACATGATTAAATCACACCAATCCCAGGATTACTTCACAGGACACACATTATCACACTTACTGGATACATCTGGGTCCTCAAATTGCGCCATCTCCCCGATTATGTAGGGAGCAGGTCCACCTGTAAGACATGAATGGTAAACCATGCTTAGTGTAATATCACAGTCACTACTAGTGGACAACATATTTCAGTGTGTACTATTTGGGAGGAGTGAGCTAGTTATCCTAGTGTAAAACAGTGCAACAAACACACCACTACAATCACACTATGACACAGACACTCAGGTGAGTGAGAGACACACATCTGTACACTTACACTGGGCCAGAGACTCATGTAGTGCTATACCCTGCTACAGCCATATGTGGGCAATCTATAGAAAATGGAACTATATGGTATAAGGGGGAGTTGTGCAATAAATACATGGCACCACCCTGGTGTTTTGCAAGACATTTGACTCAGATACTCAAGCTTGTGCTGCAAGGCACCCAGTGGCACTTTGTGATAGACATGCGGCTCAATTATAAGTCTGCAATGATCATGTGTTGAATAATCCATGACTGATGTGGAAAAGTTGTCTGTTGGTATCAAATGCCCCATTTACATTGCCCCCTATGGCGGGTAAGCCCCCTTTGCTGGCATAATAGCAGGGGCAGGGATTATGTGTGTGAAATAATGACAAAGTTGCACTATACAGTGCTTGGCTAGCTGCCCTGTTGAGGTGGATATATCTGTGCAGGAAGGGACACCTCCAAATATATATGCTGTTTTGATGGAGAATTGGTTCTTTCTGTGTGCAGCAGTATGCAGCATGCATTGGATGGCAAATTCATATGAGCTCAAATCACAGTCTATTTCCTTATTGCAACCTGCACACAGCACCCCTGGGGTAGTGTTTGATGTTGCCACTGCCTCAGGTTTTAGGTGACACCTATATCTGAGTCAGCATCCTCATGCTATGTATCTTGTGGTGACAGACCTGCAGCAACACACATTGCATGCCCCTTCCATGCTAAGTGCTGTGTGGGAGGGTGGCTGATTTACAATATGGCTTCAAGTCACAAAAGAGTGGTCATCCGCCAATTTGTACCTACAGTGCAGACCATGACAATGGCACTGCCGGTTCTTACATAGGTCCATTAGTGATCCTGAGTGGCAGCTGATTTTTGTGCCAGCCATCAGGTGTCCAAGGGTGTGTTTCCCATTGTTTCAGGAGGCTCAACATTACTACCAGTGTCTCTTCTATCTTCCAAAACATAATTCAGCATTTATACTGTCAGCACATAGCAAATGTGTCCTTTGGTACAGTGCATGTAAGGTCAGTAATGTCCTAAATACTGCTACAGGGTCCCACTATGACATCCATGATCTGCACTGCCTAACAGTGACTATGCCTCAAGGTGGGCCATTTATTGTTTAAGGTACTGACATGATGGTGTTATGGGTCAGCAAGTGGTGCATGTGAGGTGGCACTACAGTAGGTGTGGTGCCACTTATCACATATATGGCACATTGTATGTATTGGGCATTAAGGCCCTCATTCTGACCCTGGCGGTTTGTAACCGCCAGGGCAGAGGGCAGTGGAAGCACCGCCAACAGGCTGGCGGTGCTTCCAGGGCAATTCTGACCGCGGCGGTAAAGCTGCGGTCAGAAAAGGGGAACCGGCGGTTTCCCGCCGGTTTTCCCCTGCCCCAGGGAATCCTCCATGACCCCCTTCCCGCCAGCCTGGTTCTGGCGGTTTACACCGCCAGAACCAGGATGGCGGGAACGGGTGTTGTGGGGCCCCTGGGGGCCCCTGCACTGCCCATGCCAATGGCATGGGCAGTGCAGTGGCCCCCTATCAGGGCCCCATGAAGATTTTCAGTGTCTGTCTAGCAGACACTGAAAATCGCGACGGGTGCCACTGCACCTGTCGTACACCAGCAACTCCGCCGGCTCCATTCGGAGCCGGCTTCATCGTTGCTGGGGCTTTCCCGCTGGGCGGGTGGGCGGCCTTTTGGCGGTCGCCCGCCCGCCCAGCGGGAAAGTCAGAATGACCGCCGCGGTCATTTGACCGCGGTGCGGTCTTCTGGCGGTCTCCGCCTGGCGGGTGGCGCGCGGCGCCCGCCGGGGTCGGAATGACGCCCTAAGTTTGTATTCCTATATGTGTGACCCTATGCATTAGGCAGATATATGTGCACACTACAGGTGAGTCAGGTATGTGTTGATGAGGTGTGGTTGGTATTGGCACCAGTTGTTTGGCATTTGATGTTTGTTCTTGCAGTGACTTGCACGGCGTGATTTGAGTGATCGGTGCCTATGTGAGACTTATGTAACATGACCATGGTGTATGCCATTGACATTGCTGTGCTAATCTTTGTTTGGTGTACTGTGTCTGAAGTGTACAGAGTAGGCAACCTGTGGGCACTTGTAGTGGTTTGTGTAGTTCTTCTGTTGGCAAAGGGTACATATCTGCCCCTGTCCTTCATATGGTGTGCCTGTCAACTTGTGGGTATTTTACATACATGTGGGTGTATGTGTTGGTGGTGTGCACTGAATGTGCTGTACTGCAGCATGGTGCATATGTGTTGTTAGCTGCATATCTGTGTTACTCTGGCCATGTGTTTTTTAGTGGTGTACGTCATGTGTGTCCTAAAGGGTTGGTGTGTTGTATGTATATTGCTATGTTTGTTAACTTACCCACAAGTAGGCCATTTCCATATTGTCCATCCTGGACGTGTTCGTTGATCCTGCTGTGCCGGAATAAGAAGGCGTTATGGACACTCCCAGGATATTTGGCCAAAATGTTTGTGAATAGTCCGCGGGGGTCCACTATGGCCTGCACATTAATGGAATGTGTGTGCTTGCGATTCTAGTATAAGTGCTCTGTTGCTGCAGATGGCACAGGTCAGACATAGGTGCAGTCAATTGCACCAAACACATGCGGGAAGCCATGATATTGGTAGAACCCCTTTGTTTTTCCTGCTGCATTTGCTGAGTGTTGGGGAAGCTGATGTGGCGGGGTGTCAGGGAGATTATTACGTCTAACACCTTTAGCAGGAATGCAACGAGTGACGGTGTTAGAAATGGGGTCTCTGGTTGGCAGTCAGGTTACCCCCTGTCCAAGCAAGGACCCTCACTCTAGTCAGGGTAAGTCACACACAATCCTAATTATCCTGTACCCACCCTCTGGTAGCTTGGCACTGAGAAGTCAGGCGTAACATAGAAGGCAATGTGTAAAGTATTTGTGAAATAAATCATGCAATAACAGCATATAAACACCACAAAAATACACCACACAGGTTTAGACAAATATAGAATATTTACCTGAGTAGAATAAGGTCAAAACAATCAAGATTTGATAAGTACAAGTTGAGATATCACTTTTGTAATGAAAAATAGAGTCTCTAGTTCTTAAAAAGCAATAAGTGTCTCTTGCAAGCACAAAGTACCTGGTCTCTATCCGCAAGGGATCGCAGAGGAGATGTGTGGAAAATGGGGAGGTGTGCGTTGGTTTCGCTGGGCGCACACAGATGATGCTTTGATGTTTTTCTACGCAACAAGGACTTGTGTCGATTTCCAGCAGGTAGACTTGGATCCTCTTTGGGTTGTGGGGTATTTGGACGCTCTGAAAATCCTGGACATGCGGAACGAAGTCACAAGAGCTGCAATGATCCAGTGGGTGATGGGGGAAATTTCTGTTGCACGGCAGGCACTGTGTCGTTTCTTCTCACAACAAGTCTGGCTGCGTGGTTCCAGCTCCGCTATGTGTTGATTAAGTGGGCCGTGCATCAAAGTTCCATCGCAACGCTGGCACTGGGTCGATGTCCACTCAGGGAGCTGGGCTGTGTCTATCTGGTTCGCATGCAGTGATTTTCTCAGCACGATGCATGCTATTCGTCAGTTCCGGCAGGCTGTGTGTCGACGAGGCCAACCGCCAAGGCTGAACCGCCAGTCGGCCCTAAACCCGCCAGCCACATTTGGACATCCCCGCTTGGCTGTAACATTTCAGCCGGCTCCTAATGGAGCTGGCGTCAATGTGGCAGTGCGGCGGGTGCAGCAGTACCCGTCGTGCTTTTCACTGTCTGTCAGGCAGACAGTGAAAATCCCGAAGGGGCTGTGCCTGGGGGCCACTGCACTGCCCATGCCCAGTGCATGGGCAGTGCAGGGGCCCCCAGGGGCCTACAACTCCCCTTACTGCCAGCCTTTCCATGGCGGTGTCTACTGCCAGGGACATGCTGGCGGTAAAGGGAGTCAAAATCCCCAGGGCAGCGCTGCAAGCATTACCTGTCAGCCCTCTTCTCAAAGGCATGTTTTTCCCCAGGGTCATATTGGCAGCTGAAACGTGAGGAGAACATGGCATTAAATACAGCATTGGGTGGAGGTAGAGCAGACATGCAATATGCACAGCATCCTCAACTGACACATGCTGTCCACCACACATTCCACAACACTAACAAACTCCAAATGGATACAAAGGGGGTCATTCCAAGTCTGGCGGGCGGCGGAGGCCGCCCGCCAGACTTCCCCCCTCCGAAATACCGCTCCGCGGTCGAAAGACCGCGGAGGGTATTCTAAGTTTTTCCCTGGGCTGGCAGGCGGTCGCCAAAAGACCGCCCGCCAGCCCAGGGAAAAACTCCCTTCCCACGAGGATGCCGGCTCGTAATCGAGCCGGCGGAGTGGGAAGGTGCGACGGGTGCTGTTGCACCCGTCGCGTATTTCACTGTCTGCCAAGCAGACAGTGAAATACTTGTAGGGGCCCTCTTACGGGGGCCCATGCAGTGCCCATGCCAGTGGCATGGGCACTGCAGGGGCCCCCAGGGGCCCCGCGACCCTCCCCTACCGCCATCCGGTTCCCGGCGGGCGGACCGCCGGGAACTGGATGGCGGTAGGGGGGGTCGGAATCCCCTCGGCGGCGCAGCTAGCTGTGCCGCCTTGGAGGATTCCAAAGGGCGGCGGTACACTGGCGGGAGACCGCCAGTGTTGCCGGTCCGACCGCGGCTTTACCGCCGCGGTCGGAATGCCCTTGGGAGCACCGCCGGCCTGTCGGCGGTGCTCCCGCGGTCCTCCAACCCGGCGGTCATTGACCGCCAGGGTTGGAATGACCCCCAAAGTTCCTACCACCCACCTATGGTATCATGTACATGGCGCAGAGGAAAGTGGACTACTGCGTCCTTTTTCAAAATTTGTGTCATCTGACTAGTGAGGATCAAGTGGCTGTACAATTCCAGAATCTCTGTGCCATTGTCAATAAGTGGTGCAATGTATGTAAACCACCACTTTGACACCCCTTGTGCTACATCAAACCTTGACCAGGCATTGTGGATGCAAGGTGGTGCTCACCTGATGGGTGGACAGAAAACTTCCCGCTGCAATTCTATAGTTTGACAAAGCATCTTTCATGTGTCCTTGGATTAACACCTGCTTAGATCAAGTGTTCCAAGGGGGCACACCATTGCTCCCAATGGGCCCACATGGATGATTCAGGCATAGGGGCATATTTATTCCCCATTTGCGCCAAATTTGCATAATTTTTTTTACGCAAATTCGGCACAAAACTCCATATTTATATTTTGATGTTGGACCCGTCTAACGTCAAAATATTTAAGTTTGCACAATTCTTTAGATGTGTGAACCTACCTTGCGTCAATGAGATGCAAAGGTAGGCATTCCCATCTAAAAAATGGTTAAATACCATAGCCCCATACTAAAATGGCACATGGGTGGGAGGAGGAGCTAAATAATGGTGCAAAGCTTGCTTTGCACCATTATTTCACGCTTGGGTCAGACCAGGTGTTAATGGACCTGTGGACCCATTTCCATGGTTGAACAACACGGAATGGGCCCACAGGTGCCCTCCTCAAGCCCCAGGAACACCCCCACCCACACCAGAGGAAGACCGGAGGATGGGGGACCCCATCCCAGGTAAGTATATTTTTTTTAATTTGAGTGCCATTGGGGGCCCAACTTGGGGCCCCCTGCATGGCACAGGGTCCAATGGCCATGCCCAGGGGACACTGGTTACCTGTGCTGGCCATTGGGGTGGTGGCATGACCCCTGTCTTTTCTAAGACAGGAGTCATGTGGTATGGATGGTTTTGTGTCAGAAAATGATGCCAGGCTGGTTAGAGTAATCTTTTTTTACTCTAACCAGCCTAACATCATATTTTGGTGCAAATCCCCCTTTTCCTTTTTTACGCTATCCCATCCTTTGCACCTGCTTGTGCCATTCTATAAATATGTCTCCCGGCTGGTGCTCAGGAATGGCGCAAGCTGGTTCTAAACTTTTTGGTGTAAAACTGCATTAGTGCAGTTTTGCACCAAAAGTAAAATATGCACCTTAGTGCCCATATAGTTCAGCCAAATCATGAACAGTACATTTCTGCTGTCTACAGAATTGGTACCTATTTCCCGCTACCATCTGCTATGTTGTGCAAATTAGGTAATGCTACACACATATGGTGGCAGTATGGGTGCCCTAAGGGGCACAGTACGATTGGCAGTGCAATGGATGCAGCTACAGTATTCCTAAACATTGCACAATACACGTCAGACATTTCCTAAGTATCATGTGCACACTCAACATTCACATTCTATGCACATGTGATGTGACCAAGTTCACTCATAAATATCATGATGGGCAGACCATGTTGGTAAATCTGCACACATAAAGCCTGTTACATACCTTAGACATGTCCCACAAACTACTTGAGCAACGTTATATTCTCATTGTATACTAAACTGACTGCACAATAAGGCTCCTTTCATGACTGCTGCTTCCCTCAAAAACTGAAGAGTAGTGAGGCACAGATGTTGCAAGTGTCTCCTACATAACCCTCCTAAAAACCTCTAAACTTGTACATCATCCATACCATTTCCTGAGTCACTGAAAGCGGTGTCTTGCACACAGTGAGGTCAAAAGTGCAGTGACGTATATGTTGGTATTGAGAGAGTGTAGCTTATATAATCAATATTAACATGAAGGGGGTCATTACGACCCTGGTGGCCGGCGGTTAGGTGGCGGTAACACCACCAACAGGCTGGCTGTGTTCCGCCAGCAATTATGAACGTGGCGCAATAGCCACGGCCATACCGCCGGCCCCTCCAACATACCGCCAGGCACTGCTGCCCTGGGGATTATGAGTCCCCGACCGGCAGCCTGTCCATGGCGGTAAACACCTCCATGGAACGGCTGGCAGTAAGGGGACTTGGGGTGCCCTGGGGGCCCCTGCACTGCCCATGCACTTGGCATGGGCAGTGCAGGGGCCCCCAGGCATAGCCCCGTCGCGCATTTCACTGGCCGAATTTCGGGCAGTGAAATGCGCGACGGGTGCTGCTGCACCCGCTACACATCAGCATTGCCGCCGGCTCTATTACAAGCCGGCAGCAATGTTAATGTGACTTTTCCGCTGGGCCGTCGGACGGTAACACTGTTACCGTCCGCTGGCCCAGCGGAAATGTCATAATAGGGAGCCAGGAATACCGCCGGCAATGGCGGTATTCTGTCTCCCGCAGCCTCGGCGGTCTTTTTGCAAGACCCCCGAGGTTGTAATGAGGCCCGAAATGTTTATGAACTAATGTGTAATAATATCGCATAGAAAATGTATTAAAATGTTTTGCTAAAACGTGGGCTTGAAATGTGCCCACGGGGAGTGGCCACCAATATATTTACGGGGACTAATGAAACTGATTAATAATTATAAAATGTTATATTAAGAGATGATTTTGAACTAATAATAATAGGTTATACGTTAAGGTTTTGCTAATAAATCATTAGCCCTTAGTTAGCATGAGTCGAGGCCTAACTGCCCGGTTTCATATTAAATGTGTTTTTCTAACGTGCAGTGTGCTGACTTGCTGAAGGACATGAACTCTGTTTTCTTCCAACTAGGAGATGAATGTAACTGAAGTAGATCCGTTCTCATGAAATTCGACTTGCTTGTAGAAACATTTTAGCTGAATGCAACAGTGTAGACCACTGGCAGGTACAAGGTCGCCTTAACCGGTACAGATAATGGAGCCACTGACCGAAGATGTGCAAAGGACCACGAGAGTAGGAAATCATACCGGACATTCCACCCGCTAAAGACGTCAATTATAAGGACCAATAGAATACGTGAGAACTGTTATGGGGTGACAAATTTGATGAAGTAATCGCAACTCTATTGGAGGGAGATAGTGGGGTGCAACCCCTCATCCAACCAAATTTTAGGGGAATGTACAACAAAAATGGGATAAAAACCCTTGACACCAGGATGTAAATCAGAATAGGAGACTAGGAGATAGATGAGAGGGAGATGCTGTCACGTTTTGCTATGACCCAGACACGTTGTCACTCTGCATAGAGACTTTGCTGTTTGGTTCTTAAAACCATTCTTGCCTTATATTGCCAATTTACACTTTACCTCCTTATGAGGGAAGTGCTCCTTTTACCCGATTGCTGAATTCCTGATGGTGAACCAACCGATGTCCTGAGGATGAAGACTGAACATGAGTGCTGACCCAATACGGAGGGTAACTATATGACAATGATATTGTAATTGTCTGTTTGCTTTTCCTTTCTAGGTACCAACTGCTTCTTTTTAACAGAGACCATAGCTAGATGTTTTCTAAATTGGTGTTACTAAATTGTTTTGCATGAAGCACAACATGCCAATGCTAATTCGAGGTTAGGAGAGGGATTCACTAAACTGACACAAATAGACAAATGACTGAATCTATGCTTTGTTGAATGATTTGCTAACGTTACTCTGCTAAGGATAACCTATGTTGAAGCCTTGTTATGTTCTAATATTTGTGATTCTTGCTTTGATGAAATCTTATCAGAGTTGCCATATTGTTACTATGCTAATGTGTTTCTTGATTTTGAGACTAATAAACTTACTAGTAGAATTGTAATCAATAGGGAATAAATGTCACAAAATTCTATTAAACTGGTGTGGCTATTCATGGCTGAAAGGTCATGGTTGTTTTAGAGTTTATTAAATGTCTTTGGTTAACTTGAATTGTCATATTACTGTGAACTTTGATGACATTATTGACATATTGATTTACATGATGATTAGCTACCTTGTCCTAAGGTGTCTTCAATCAGGGTCAAAAGACTCATTGGCCTAAAACAAGTCCCAAAGTGAGTAAATTAGTCACAAAGGGACGCATTAACAATTCTGGGAGCAGAGCGACGGTTTAGGCCCTATGGGCCCTAGGACGGAGGACTATTGTTTAAATTATTTTTTGAGATAATCCAAATTAGAGGTATGATGTGTTTCTAAATTCCCCATGACTTTCCCAGAATCGCGGAGCTCGCCTGAATGAGTTGGGTATGTTCTCGGTGTTTTAGCATGTGTGGTGTAGAATTTGCGCTTGCTCATGTTATGCATATTGCAGGTGATTTATGACGTTTGTGTGGATTTAGGCCAGGTAATGTTGTTTTAGTAGGAGTGGGCGTACTCCGCAGTCTGAGAGTAGGGAAGTCGGCAAACTTCATGTGAGTGTGGCGCTTTGTGCTCAAAAAATTATACACGTGGTTGTTGGTGATGTACGGACCCGTCGTGGTCTAAGACTCTGGAGTATATTGACAAGACGTAGGAGACACTTGGGTTTGTGTTGTAATTTGTGCGGTTCAATAGGTTAGTCGGGCGTGGTTGACAAGTCGAGTTTGAGTCAAATTGTGTGAATGAAACCTTCGATGGAGATTTGGCAAGTTCTAAAGTGCACTAGAACAAAACCATTGACAAGTCAAGAGTAGTATTTGCGGGTCGAATTCTGCTTGTGAGTGCTGGAGCTGAGAAAGAGAGAGTAGCGGCTGAGGCTTCAAGTGAAATATCTGTAAGGTTCTGAAGCGATTGTGTTACCCTTCCTGTAGTAAACCGGCAAATTTTGGGTTTTGTTGCTAATGGTGCTCGCAATATATTGCATAAGTTTTGTGTGAGGAGGACAAGCCGCAAGACTTTATCAGCTGCAGTGCATGTGAGTGTGATGTCAGTGGTGCCGCGCTGGGATAGGTCAGTTGCTGAGAGGGGTCGTGCACGGATTGGCACCCGTCCATGCGAGGATACTGGTTGAGAAAGGTGGGTGAAGAGTGTTCTGGGAATTAAAGTCACTTTCGGATCAGATTCTAAACAAAATAAAAGACGCAAAAATGAAGTTTTTCAAGGCTCGAGTACTTTGAAGGGAGACGCATATATTACAGCAAGTGTGGGAGAGCCTACACCGCCTGAGGGTACTCCAGCCTATATTGTAATGGAGGAAAAGGGAGTCGCGCCATGTCTTTGGATGAAACAGTGGCACAAATTAACAGAGAAGGAGGGATTTTTAGCGTTTCCAGAGTACAGAACATTTAATACAAGAATTTTAGAGAACTTGAGGTGGATGTTAAGTGTGCAAAAACCGCCTCCGAGACCAGCTCAGTATGAGGCATTAGCAATCTGGGAATTGATGGCCATACGACAGAGACAGCAGAAATTTGAAAGGAGAATGAAAAGAGCAGAAAAGACTTTAGCTGAGGCTAGATGGGATAATGAGACCAAGATGTGGAGAAGGGGAATAGTTGACGGACTTAAATTGTTCCCGGCAATAACACAAGAAGATGAGACTCAGGGAAAGAAAGCCACCTGTAAGACAGACAAGGGCTCTAGAAAGCCAAAGGAGACTCAGAAGTCTTGGGTAGATGAAGATGACTCAGACGATGAAGAGTTTCTTAATAAGTTGTTACATGATCGCCCGCCACCACATGACATAAATGATAACGCACAGAGCACTAGTGCGAGTTCTGAAGAACCAGCACAGAGTAAGGGCGTCTCAAGTACAGCGCAGACAAGTGATACAGTTTTGATACAGAATGGTGTCAGTGTACCCACTGCGCGAGAGCCACAGATACAGTTGCAGCCACCACAGATTCAAAGGATTTATCCAGACGTCCCAGTGTTAGACAGAAATACGAGTCTGATGGTGCCGCCTGATCCGATATATGCGAGATCAAAATTAGTGCAGATTGAGCCAACTCTGCAATTGTTGCCCCAGCCGCAGCATCAGCTGGTTCTGAGTTACAATGCAGTCGCAGGACCGCAGTCAGTAGCTACAGAACCTATGATGAATCAAGCTACAGGAGTTAATGCTCCACAGGGTTCGGCACTTGGACAGTTACCAGCTGAAATATCATTGCAAATTACTGTTGGTCCACCAGTACCGCTGTATGTGCAAAGTAAGCCTGGCATATGCGATCAAGGAGTAATGACTCAAGAGGCGATAAGAGTAGGGTTCACAGGAACTTCCCAAGGAATGACACAAGCAGCAGAAGGATCTAGGTCTGTGTTAGACTTTAGTCTAATTGGGTTTCCTTTGGAGACGATGAGGCAAGCAGGGTTGGGAACACTAACCCCACAGGTAATGAGTACAAATACAACACAGACACCAATGGTGCCATCTGGAAATATCTCGTTGCAAGGCTTAACAGCGCAACAGTTGAACGAGTGGTTGGATAAACTCAACACTCCGCAGACTACTGCAGTAAACGCAGAGAGGTCAGAGAGGGATGAATACCTGAATTTTGTGAGACTGGGTGTGGAAGCCATGGAACTAGTGGAAGGAACAATGGGGGTGAACAGACTAGAGTCATACAGAGAAGCATAATTAAGGTATTTATGCCCCAAAATCACTAAAGAAGTGGGCAAGGTGCATCAGAGGTTGGCAAACCTGGCAGATACATACGGCATAGACATTGAAAATACTAAACATTTGAAGAGAAGCTACAGATTAGATTTTGAGTCTAAAGACTTCGAGCACATGAGATCTACTGGGATGAAAGCGCATCTTAAAGAAATGCTGCAGAGTGCTCAAATTTGGGGAGCCTTAAAGAAATGGGAAGGCAGATGGGCGAAGAAGAGAGATAAAGAGAAAGGTGAAAGTCCGGAACCAAAGCAAGCTAAAGCCGCACGGACACGGAGAAAATAAAAATGTTACCAATGAGAGAAACCACCGGAGGGGTGATAGTCCATGTACCATGGTCTAGAGGTAACATTCTGTCATTCACAAATGACTACCCCAGGTTAAGGGAGAAGCCGATAGAGTGGTATCAGCAGACAGATAGGTTTGTGAAGCTTGCGAAATGTCTCTGGGAAGACTTGAATACCCTGTTTGAAATAATAGTTCCTCCTGACTTATGGCTTGAGTGCAAGAGAGGTGTGGACTGGCCGACAGAGGAGCCGGCAAGGGATAAGGTTACTGGAGCACCATCAGCAGAGGTGATGAGGTATTATCATAAAGTAATTGAGTTTTTGAAGCAGAAAGTGTCGCCCAAAGTGATTGATTGGCAGAAAATTGATCGAACATCACAGGAAGCCAAGGAGTCGATTCATGCTTACTATGAGAGATTGTTGAAAGCATTCAAACATTACAGTGGAACTGAGGTCATTGAGCCGAAAGACATGAATCACCTTGTGTTCAGGTTTGTTGAAGGGCTGAGACCAGAGATTAGCCAGATGATTAAGAATCATTTCATCGGTTGGCAAGCGAAGCCAATTGATGAGGTGTTGCAGTATGTGAAATACTGTAGTGACGAGATTGAGTTGAAACAGAGAAAGTTAAAAGAGAAGGTGATGGTAATGCAGATTAAGGCAGCGTAAGCAGGGATACAGGGAAATGGAGTACAGCAGGTGATACAACAACAACCGCAGGGGAATGGAGTGTTTCAGGCACAGCCAAGGGGTCGAGGACGAGGAGGTTTTGTGAACCGTGGTCCAGACTTGAATACTGTTGTGGTTCAAAACGATGTGCAGGGGATTAAAAAGGTGTCACCATGTCACGCGTGCTGGGGGGGTAGGGCATTAGAAGTGGGAATGCCCAATGGTGGTGCAGGATGGTGTTGTTGAACAAAGCAATGATGTCGGTACATTTCAAAATGTGAGGGGTCCAAAGATGAGGGGCCAAAATCAGAACTTCCAGAATAACATGGTACAGATGCATGGGTTACAGCCCATGCAGCAAATGTAAATGCTGCGTATTCAACCGGCACAAATGCAGCAGGCACAGCAGCAGATTCCCATGGTACCTACACAGCAAATGCAGATACCATTAGCTCCAATGGGACAGCAACAGGTAATGCTTCCTCAACAGGTCACAGGCCAACCGATGAGTCAAAATAACACAGTACAACAGTTCCCATTGCGTGGTGAGGATGGAATAAATGATGAATGGTCGGATGATTGTTCAGACAGTGAGGAGTGCAGGCTTGCAGCATCCCTAGAGGTAGATCAGAGGGGTCCCTATGTAGACGGAAAGGTGATGGGTCATAAGGTTTCATTCCTAGTTGACACAGGAGCTACACCCTCTGCAGTCAGAAGTGCAGAAGTTCCGAAATTGCCACTTTCAGGGCGAACCATAAGAGTGGTAGGAGTAGCAAATCAGTTCTTGAAATATCCAATTACAGACCCGGTCCAAGTTGAAATTGGCAACTTCCAGGGATTACATAAATTTGTAGTCTGTGATTCGAGTCCCGTATCCCTACTGGGAAGAGATTTGCTGAGTTAGAGACGGAGATTGCAAATGAGGAATACCCTTTAATAACATTATTCCCAATGCTTACAGTGAATGACTTACCACCCGAGTTGCAGAGAACAGTGACAGAGAAAGTGTGAGACCTGACAGGGAAGGAAGTGGGAATAATAAAAGGAGTAGAACCGGTCAAAGTACAGGTAAAGCCGAATGCAGTGTTTCCCCAGGTACCGCAATACCACATGGCACAAAATGTCCTTATTCAAGTAGCACAAATAATTGCGGACTTTGTGAAGCAAGGGGTTCTGAAGGAAGTGCTGAGTAGCCTGTGTAATTCACCAATAATGGGTTTGAAAAAGCCTTGTGGGAAGGTTCGAATTGTGCAAGATTTGAGGAAAAAAAACGAGATTGTGGTAAAATGTTGCCCCATAGTGCCAAATCCAGCTGTGATCATGTTTCAGGTTCCGTGTGAAACAGAGTGGTTCACAGTTGTGGACCTGTCTCAAGCATTCTTTTCGGTGCCTCTTCATGAGGATAGCCAATTTCTCTTCAGTTTCAAATTCCTGGATAAGGTGTACAGTTGGTGCAGAATTCCTCAAGGGTTTTCTGAGTCACCTTCCATATTCAATCAGATACTGAAGAAGGACTTGGAGTCATTGGAACTGCCTTTCAGTTCGACTCTAGTACAGTACATTGATGATTTGCTAATTGCGTCCAGAACAAAAGATGACTGCAGGTGTGACACAATTGCCTTATTGAACCATTTGGGAAAGAATGGACATAAAGAGTCCCCAAACAAGCTGCAATACTGTCAGAAAGAGGTGAAGTACTTAGGTCAGTTGATTGAGAAAGGGTCAAGAAAAATATCCAGAGAACGAGTGACAGCCATACTGCAGATGAATCCCCTGACAACCAAGAGAGATGTCAGAATGTTTTTGGGAATGGTGGGCTACTGTCGTCAGTGGATTCCCAACTTCTCGATTATCTCTAAACCATTGGTGAAATTGACAGTTAAGGAAGTTCAGGATGACCCGGGTACCATAATCATGTCTGAGAAAGAGATGGAGGCATTCATGGAATTGAGGGAAGCATGTGCAGGGCACCAGCTTTAGGTATGCCTGATGAACGAAGCCTTTTATACTGTTTTGTCATGAACGTGATGCTTGTTCTTTGTCTGTCCTGACACAGGTCCATGGAGGTGCAAACTGCCCAGTAGCATATTTTTCAGCTACTTTGGACCCAGTCGCAGCAGCCTTATGGGGTTGCTTGCGTGCAGTTGCTGCAGTTGGTCAAAGCCTCACCCAATGTGAAGGCATAGTGATGGGGCATCCTTTAACAGTAATGGTCCCCCAGTCAGTTGCAATCCTGTTAACTCGAACTAAGGCGCAGCACATGACAAATGCCCGCCTTACAAAGTACGAGACCATTATAGTGGGGTCTCCGAATGTGTCCCTCAAGAGATATACTGTATTGAACCCGGCAACTTTACTTCCTATTGATAATGCAGTCATTGATGATGCTGAGGAAGTAGAACATGATTGTCTTGAGGTAACAGAACTATGCACCAAACAAAGACCTGACATTAAAGATACTCAATTGGAAGAAAATGACTGCATTATGTTTGTTGATGGTTCATGCTTGAGAGACTCAGTAGGAGTACTGAGAGCTGGATATGCTGTGTGTACAATCACCGGTATTTTAGAAGCTTCCTGGCTCGAAAGAGTGTACTCTGCTCAAGTGGGTGAATTAATTGCCCTTACTAAGGCCTGTCACGCAGCTGAAAATCTGAAAGTCACTATCTATACTGACAGCAGATACGGATTCGTAATTGTACATGACTTTGGCCAGCTATGGCCACAAAGGGGTTTCATGACCTCTTCCGGTTCACCCGTGAAAAATGGTGAAAAGATTAAGGATTTGTTGCATGCGATTCAGTTACCTCTTGAAATTGCTGTGGTGAAATGCAATGCTCATGTTAAGTCACAAGACATTGTGTCAATGGGAAATGGATATGCAGACCAAGTTGCAAGATTTTGTGCATTGAACTGTATATTGTTTCGAGATCAGTGGGAGTTGTTACCTGAAACTGAAAATGAGACATGTTTAAACTTTGCATTGAGAGTGGTTGACACATTAGATGAGCTAAAATCACTGCAGGGACGTGCCAGCAAAGAGGAGAAACGCTCCTGGCAGAGAATGGAATGTGTACAGAGAGCTGATGACTTATGGGTCTCAGAGGAGGGGGAAATAGTTTTGACAAACAGTCTTCTGTCACAGTTTGTGAGGTTTTATCATGGCCAAGCCCATGTAGGGAGAGACGCAATGATCAGGTTGTTCAAAATCGATTGGTTCAATCCAAAATTTAGACAAGCTGCTGAGGTTATCTGTCACAGGTGCATCATCTGTCAACAGATGAATGCAGGGTGATCAGTATAGGGAAAGGTGCGGAAGACATTGTGACGCGAAGGGTTAATTAGCTTGAGCACTGTAGATGAGCGTGATGCCTGCTGAAACCCCTCAACAACGTGGAAAAGTTCATGATGTTATTTTCAAGCTTGTTTGTGTAGGAAACTCCGTCTCAACCTTGAGAACGAGAGTGTAGGGAGAAGATGGAATGAAAACAAAGGCTGGGTAAGGGCTGAGCAGCCAAGAGACAAGTGCTGATAACATAGCTAGAAAATGCCAGAAAGAGATAGAATCCAAACTTCAAGTTATTTCAGCACTGAAGTGCAGGTGAGGGATTTGAAGCTCGCAGATGGGGTTGTGAAAGCTGCCATGGCCCAGCGCTGCCTCCCTGTTTTGCTGTTCAGAGACCGTGACGCTTGAGGGGGAGAGAGGTCCAAGCAGGTGGTAGAGGGCTTCCCAGCATTTTGTGGACTAAGTTAAGTTCCACACAGGGATGAAAGGCCATTGTTTCTCTGCTCTACTATTAAGATTGATTATTATGCTTGGCCTGTGTTTATAAACTTAAGTATTCAGCATGTTTATATTTTGCTTTCTGAACATCGTAGTGTGAGCTTGCTGCAGTAATTGAAACATGCATTTTGGTATGCAGTTAATCAAAGCTAATATGAAGTATTCAGCTCGTTTATATTTTGCTTTCTGAACACCGTAATGTGAGCCTGCTGCAGTAATTGAAACATGCATTTTAGTGTGCAGTAAATCAAAGCTTATCTGAAGTATTCAACTCATTTATATTTTGTTTTCTGAACATCGTAGTGTGATGCATTTTGGTATACAGTTAATCAGGGCTGATATCTGTCAATGAACTCTTTGCTTATATATATATGCATAGATGCTCTTTGTAGTGTACTCATATATAAAAAGATGCTTTTCATTGCTATTCTTATTCTACCATTGTTGACGTGCTAAATGCATACATTTACCTGAAATTCTAGTAAAGCTAAATTGTATTCATAATTGGCATGTGGTCCTTCATTGAGCGTCCTTATTGACTTATACCGAACAGGTGTCAACCAGTCACCTGGATAAGACACAGGGAAAGGGACTGTGGTGAATATGAGCCATGTTGGGAGAGCTGGTGGTCCATTTAGCAGGATGCAGATGGACTTCATTGAAATGCCCGTGTGTGGGGACTGAGGTATGTATTGGTGATTGTGTGCGTTTTCAGTCACTGGATTGAATCTTACCCTACACGTAGAAATGACAGCCTCACAGTAGCAAAGCTGCTGCTTAGGGAGTTAATACCACGCTTCGGATTCCCGATCTCTTTAGAATCAGATAGGGGCAGACACTTCGACAATGAGGTGATTAAGCTCTTGTGTGCCGCATTAAACATTGAGCAGAAGCTGCATTGTAGTTATCGCCCTGAAGCATCAGGCCTTGTGGAGCAGATGAATGGTACCTTGAAGTCGAGAATGGCAAAAATGTGTGCAGCTACCAATTTGAAGTGGCCAGATGCATTACCCCTAGTACTGATGTCAATGAGAAACACACCCGATAAGAAGACAGGACTATCTCCACACGAAATTCTAATGGGTTGAGCTATGCGATTGCCCGCAGTGCCTGCAAATGCTCTTGTAAATATCACGGATTATATGGTGTTGGACTACTGCAAGGGTCTGGCTAATGTGGTCCGCTCTTTCTCTCACCAGGTGGAGGCTACCACATTGCCACTGATAAGTGATCCAGGTCACACCCTGAAAGCCGGTGACTGGGTGGTTGTCAAGAAACACGTGAGGAAATCGTGTTTGGAGCCGCGTTGGAAGGTGCCATATCAAGTAATACTGACAACAACTACTGCTGTGAAATGTGCAGGCCTTACGAATTGGATACATGCCAGTCACACAAAGAAGGTGACGTGTCCAACTGATGAGGAACTTGAAGTGTCTAAAACAACAGCTGCAGAGAAGGAAGTCTCAGGGCCGGAGAGTATTCAAAGGGGAACTGAGACTGAAGGAGAGCCCACTGAGGACGGCTTAATCACTCAAAGTGAGTTCCAGAGGAGTGACAGTAAGCCCATCTCAGTTGAGGTAACAGGGGAACTGACGCAAAGAGAGGTTTCCCCAGAAGCAGACGGATACAGGTTTGAAGTTGAGCCCATAACAGACTCTGAAGGCGAGGGAGAAGAGGCAGAAGGAAGTCAAAGTGTTTCGACTCCTCCTGAGCCGCTTGCAGGGCCATCAAGAGAAAACACCATAGCACAAGAGGAGGGTGCTGTTCAACGTTCTGAAAGGCCAAGCAGGAAGAAAACACATAAAGGAGATAACTGGCCGAAGTCACAAGCTGCAAGAGAGAACGTGGTCTCTGGTGAAACAATAGAGGAAGAAGTTGACAAAACCAGAATGGATGATCTCAGTGAAGGAAAGTTGCAAAGTGAACGTAAACTGAAAAGAAAGAGAGTTGCAAACAGAAGGTACGCAGGTCCTTAATGGGTGTATGCAACATCAGCTGAATGGCAACAATAATTCTTAGCATTCTGTTTTGATCGGGAGGTTCCAGGTCAATACAACGGCACCTGAATTCAACTCTAGAAGGAGACTGTGTTAAGTTGAAATTAAAATTGAAAGCTGAGAAGCTGATAAAAGAGACTGATAAATTACCGGATGTGACACTGATAACCTGAATTGACTCTGAAAAACCGATTATGACAACCTGTTAACCTAATTTCACAAAGGGGTCTTGGAGTGAGTGGAACGCTGTAAATATTTGCAGAGAGAGACTTTTGCACAGAAAAAAAAAGAAGAGCTTTTTATAGTCCTCAAGTTGAATGTTTGTTTTGTATTATTCTGCTATCTGATTCTTTACAGATCATGAGTTACTCTAGAGGTAATAGTAATAAGGGTAGGATGTGTGGTTGGTTGAGCACAGTTTTAGCTATTGTGTGTGCAATAATAATTATAGGTGTGATTGTGGGAATGACATTGGTGGATATGAAAGTGACTAACAATGCTTCAAATCCTGAGACTGCTACCTTAACACCATGGGAGAAGTTTGAGCAAGATACAAAATACTTGCATGAGGGAACTAATCTAAAAGGGGAACTATCTACTAATGTCTTCTATTGCTTGCTGAATGAGTATGTTCACACAATGGATGCAAAGAATTGTTATTTGTGCACGAAGATTCCTTCATCAGTACAAGAAGGGGTTACTTATCATAGTCTGCCATTAACATATGGGATAAGTTGTAGTTTGCTGTTAACAAGATTCTATGATCAGGAACATGTGCAATACTTCTACTCTAACTTAGATGTAGTGTTCTCCTTCGTGCCTGTGATTGAGTATCTAAACAAATTAGCTAAAGAACATAGCATAAAATTAGTTAGGGGTTTCTTTGAGCCAACACTGACATTTGGGACAGCTTATGCGCACCACAATAATCTAACCTGCTTATTAACACCTGTAAAAAATATCTTCTTAGATCACACTGATGATAGACGAAAGGCATTAAAGGAAAGGCTAGAAAAGGGATTAGAAAAACGCAAGCTTGCAAATGACCATGCTTATACCGCAATAAAGACACAGGGTAAATTAGCTATAGATGCATTACATGTAGGTAGGCTTTTTATATATAGGCCAAAATCTGGGCATGACACTTTATTTGTGGGAACGAGTGAATGCAGGCATGTGTTTTTGTTTCAGAGTAAATGGACGTTCATGTTAAATGGACAGGATCCAGCGATCCCTGGGATCTATTATATATGTGGGCTTAATGCTTATTACCGTCTTCCAAAGGGATGGTATGGGACATGTTACTTGGGAATAATCTTCCCAAAGATCTACCAGATTGATGACTTAAAGCAAATTCCAAAAATGTCTGAATTACAACATGCTAGACAAAAGAGAGAGACAGAGGCTGCTGTCGTTGGTGACATATTTGGAGCCATAATTCCTTCAATAGGGGTTATCTTAAATTCCATCAAGATTCGAAAGTTGTCTACTAGTGTGGATAACATGCTGACAAACTTCACAGGGGCAATACTCCTGATGGATACTGAACTTGCTGCGGAAAGAGCTATGACTCTTCAAAACAGGCTTGCTTTAGACATTCTTTTAGCAAAGAGTGGCGGAGTATGTAAGATGCTTAATGAGCACCATTGCTGTGCGTTCATTCCTGATAATAGCAAAAAGATTAGAAGTATGCTTACTAACCTAACAAGAGATTTGAAGGAATTGAAGGAACCTGGAGTTTGGGAAAGATTTGGGAAAGGAATTACAAAAGTAGGGAATTGGTTTAGTAGTATTTGGAACGGGGGAAAAATCACACAGGGCGGATGATGTTGAAATGCGTATAGTGAGAAAACTGAAAGGTTGAGAAGGGAAAGGTTTTGTGTGATGACAAGTGCCATCAGAGGAGGGACTGAGAGAGCGTAGCTTATATAATCAATATTAACATGAAATGTTTATGAACTAATGTGTAATAATATCACATACAAAATGTATTAATATGTTTTGCTAAAACGTGCGCTTGAAATGTGCCCACGGGGAGTGGCCGTCAATATATACTGGGACTAATGAAACTGATTAATAATTATAAAATGTTATATTAAGAGATGATTTTGAACTAATAATAATAGGTTATACGTTAAGGTTTTGCTAATAAATCATTAGCCCTTAGTTAGCATGAGTTGAGGCCTAACTGCCCGGTTTCATATTAAATGTGTTTTTCTAACGTGCAGTGTGCTGACTTGCTGAAGGACATGAACTCTGTTTTCTTCCAACTAGGAGATGAATGTAACTGTAGTAGATCCGTTCTCATGAAAATCGACTTGCTTGTAGAAACATTTTAGCTGAATGCAACAGTGTAGACCACTGGCAGGTACAAGGTCACCTTAACCGGTACAGATAATGGAGCCACTGACCGAAGATGTGCAAAGGACCACGAGAGTATGAAATCATACCGGACATTCCACCCGCTAAAGACGTCAATTATAAGGACCAATAGAATACGTGAGAACTGTTATGGGGTGACAAATTTGATGAAGTAATCGCAACTCTATTGGAGGGAGATAGTGGGGTGCAACCCCTCATCCAACCAAATTTTAGGGGAATGTACAACAAAAATGGGATAAAAACCATTGTCACCAGGATGTAAATCAGAATAGGAGACTAGGAGATAGATGAGAGGGAGATGCTGTCACGTTTTGCTATGACCCAGACACGTTGTCACTCTGCATAGAGACTTTGCTGTTTGGTTCTTAAAACCATTCTTGCCTTATATTGCCAATTTACACTTTACCTCCTTATGAGGGAAGTGCTCCTTTTACCCGATTGCTGAATTCCTGATGGCGAACCAACCGATGTCCTGAGGATGAAGACTGAACTTGAGTGCTGACCCAATACGGAGGGTAACTATATGACAATGATATTGTAATTGTCTGTTTGCTTTTCCTTTCTAGGTACCAACTGCTTCTTTTTGACAGAGACCATAGCTAGATGTTTTCTAAATTGGTGTTACTAAATTGTTTTGCATGAAGCACAACATGCCAATGCTAATTCGAGTTAGGAGAAGGATTCACTAAACTGACACAAATAGACAAATGACTGAATCTATGCTTTGTTGAATGATTTGCTAACATTACTCTGCTAAGGATAACCTATGTTGAAGCCTTGTTATGTTCTAATATTTGTGATTCTTGCCTTGATGAAATCTTATCAGAGTTGCCATATTGTTACTATGCTAATGTGTTTCTTGATTTTGAGACTAATAAACTTACTAGTAGAATTGTAATCAATAGGGAATAAATGTCACAAAATTCTATTAAACTGGTGTGGTTATTCATGGCTGAAAGGTCATGGTTGTTTTAGAGTTTATTAAATGTCTTTGGTTAATTTGAATTGTCATATTACTGTGAACTTTGATGACATTATTGACATATTGATTTACATGATGATTAGCTACCTTGTCCTAAGGTGTCTTCAATCAGGGTCAAAAGACTCATTGGCCTAAAACAAGTCCCAAAGTCAGTAAATTAGTCACAAAGGGACGCGTTAACAATTCTGGTAGCAGAGCGACGGTTTAGGCCCTATGGGGCCCTAGGACGGAGGACTATTGTTTAAATTATTTTTTGAGATAATCCAAATTGGAGGTATGATGTGTTTCTAAATTCCCCATGACTTTCCCAGAATCGCGGAGCTAGCCTGAGTGAGTTGGGTATGTTCTCGGTGTTTTAGCATGTGTGGTGTAGAATTTGCGCTTGCTCATGTTATGCATATTGCAGGTGATTTATGACGTTTGTGTGGATTTAGGCCAGGTAATGTTGTTTTAGTAGGAGTGGGCGTACTCCGCAGTCTGAGAGTAGGGAAGTCGGCAAACTTCATGTGAGTGTGGCGCTTTGTGCTCAAAAAATTATACATGTGGTTTTTGGTGATGTACGGACCCGTCGTGGTCTAAGACTCTGGAGTATATTGACAAGATGTAGGAGACACTTGGGTTTGTGTTGTAATTTGTGCGGTTCAATAGGTTAGTCGGGCGTGGTTGACAAGTCAAGTTTGAGTCAAATTGTGTGAATGAAACCTTCGATGGAGATTTGGCAAGTTCTAAAGTGCACTAGAACAAAACCATTGACAAGTCAAGAGTAGTATTTGCGGGTCGAATTCTGCTTGCGAGTGCTGGAGCTGAGAAAGAGAGAGTAGCGGCTGAGGCTTCAAGTGAAATATCTGTAAGGTTCTGAAGCGATTGTGTTACCCTTCCTGTAGTAAACCGGCAAATTTTGTGTTTTGTTGCTAATGGTGCTCGCAATATATTGCATTAGTTTTGTGTGAGTAGGACAAGCCGCAAGACTTTGTCAGCTGCAGTGCATGTGAGTGTGATATCAGTGGTGCCGCGCTGGGATAGGTCAGTTGCTGAGAGGGGTCGTGCACGGATTGGCACCCGTCCATGCGAGGATATTGGTTGAGAAAGGTGGGTGAAGAGTGTTCTGGGAATTAAAGTCACTTTCGGATCAGACTCTAACAAAATAAAAGACGCAAAAATTAAGTTTTTCAAGGCTCAAGTACTTTGAAGGGAGACGCATATATTACAGCAAGTGTGGGAGAGCCTACACCGCCTGAGGGTACTCCAGCCTATATTGTAATGGAGGAAAAGGGAGTCACGCCATGTCTTTGGATGAAACAGTGGCACAAATTAACAGAGAAGGAGGGATTTTTAGCGTTTCCAGAGTACAGAACATTTAATACAAGAATTTTAGAGAACTTGAGGTGGATGTTAAGTGTGCAAAAACCGCCTCCGAGACCAGCTCAGTATGAGGCATTAGCAATCTGGGAATTGGTGGCCATACGACAGAGACAGCAGAAATTTGAAAGGAGAATGAAAAGAGCAGAAAAGACTTTAGCTGAGGCTAGATGGGATAATGAGACCAAGATGTGGAGAAGGGGAATAGTTGACGGACTTAAATTGTTCCCGGCAATAACACAAGAAGATGAGACTCAGGGAAAGAAAGCCACCTGTAAGACAGACAAGGGCTCTAGAAAGCCAAAGGAGACTCAGAGGTCTTGGGTAGATGAAGATGACTCAGACGATGAAGAGTTTCTTAATAAGTTGTTACATGATCGCCCGCCACCACATGACATAAATGATAACGCACAGAGCACTAGTGCGAGTTCTGAAGAACCAGCACAGAGTAAGGGCGTCTCAAGTACAGCGCAGACAAGTGATACAGTTTTGATACAGAATGGTGTCAGTGTACCCACTGCGCCAGAGCCACAGATACAGTTGCAGCCACCACAGATTCAAAGGATTTATCCAGATGTCCCAGTATTAGAGAGAAATACGAGTCTGATGGTGCCGCCTGATCCGATATATGCGAGATCAAAATTAGTGCAGATTGAGCCAACTCTGCAATTGTTGCCCCAGCCGCAGCATCAGCTGGTTCTGAGTTACAATGCAGTCGCAGGACCGCAGTCAGTAGCTACAGCACCTATGATGAATCAAGCTACGGGAGTTAATACTCCACAGGGTTCGGGACTTGGACAGTCACCAGCTGCCATATCATTGCCAAGTACTGTTGGTCCACCAGTACCGCTGTATGTTCAAAGTAAGCCTGGCATACGCGATCAAGGAGTAATGACTCAAGAGGCGATAAGAGTAGGGTTCACAGGAACTTCCCAAGGAATGACACAAGCAGCAGAAGGATCTAGGTCTGTGTTAGACTTTAGTCTAATTGGGTTTCCTTTGGAGACGATGAGGCAAGCAGGGTTGGGAACACTAACCCCACAGGTAATGAGTACAAATACAACACAGACACCAATGGTGCCATCTGGAAATATCTCTTTGCAAGGCTTAACAGCGCAACAGTTGAACGAGTGGTTGGATAAACTCAACACTCCGCAGACTACTGCAGTAAACGCAGAGAGGTCAGAGAGGGATGAATACCTGAATTTTGTAAGACTGGGTGTGGAAGCCATGGAACTAGTGGAAGGAACAATGGGGGTGAACAGACTAGAGTCATACAGAGAAGCAGAATTAAGGTATTTATGCCCCAAAATCACTAAAGAAGTGGGCAAGGTGCATCAGAGGTTGGCAACCTGGCAGATACATACGGCATAGACATTGAAAATACTAAACATTTGAAGAGAAGCTACAGATTAGATTTTGAGTCTAAAGACTTCGAGCACATGAGATCTACTGGGATGAAAGCGCATCTTAAAGAAATACTGCAGAGTGCTCAAATTTGGGGAGCCTTAGAGAAATGGGAACGCAGATGGGTGAAGAAGAGAGATAAAGAGAAAGGTGAAAGTCCGGAACCAAAGCAAGCTAAAGCCGCACGGACACAGAGAAAATAAAAATGTTACCAATGAGAGAAACCACCGGAGGGGTGATAGTCCATGTACCATGGTCTAGAGGTGACATTCTGTCATTCACAAATGACTACCCCAGGTTAAGGGAGAAGCCGATATAGTGGTATCAGCAGACAGATAGGTTTGTGAAGCTTGCGAAATGTCTCTGGGAAGACTTGAATACCCTGTTTGAAATAATAGTTCCTCCTGACTTATGGCTTGAGTGCAAGAGAGGTGTGGACTGGCCGACAGAGGAGCCGGCAAGGGATAAGGTTACTGGAGCACCATCAGCAGAGGTGATGAGGTATTATCATAAAGTAATTGAGTTTTTGAAGCAGAAAGTGTTGCCCAAAGTGATTGATTGGCAGAAAATTGATCGAACATCACAGGAAGCCAAGGAGTCGATTCATGCTTACTATGAGAGATTGTTGAAAGCATTCAAACATTACAGTGGCACTGAGGTCATTGAGCCGAAAGACATGAATCACCTTGTGTTCAGGTTTGTTGAAGGCCTGAGACCAGAGATTAGCCAGATGATTAAGAATCATTTGATCGGTTGGCAAGCGAAGCCAATTGATGAGGTGCTGCAGTATGTGAAATACTGTAGTGACGAGATTGAGTTGAAGCAGAGAAAGTTAAAAGAGAAGGTGATGGTAATGCAGATTAAGGCAGCGTAAGCAGGGATACAGGGAAATGGAGTACAGCAGGTGATACAACAACAACCGCAGGGGAATGGAGTGTTTCAGGCACAGCCAAGGGGTCGAGGACGAGGAGGTTTTGTGAACCGTGGTCCAGACTTGAATACTGTTGTGGTTCAAAATGATGTGCAGGGGATTAAAAAGGCGTCACCATGTCACGCGTGCGGGGGGGTAGGGCATTAGAAGTGGGAATGCCGAATGGTGGTACAGGATGGTGTTGTTGAACAAAGCAATGATGTCGGTACATTTCAAAATGTGAGGGGTCCAAAGATGAGGGGCCAAAATCAGAACTTCCAGAATAACATGGTACAGATGCATGGGTTACAGCCCATGCAGCAAATGTAAATGCTGCGTATTCAACCGGCACAAATGCAGCAGGCACAGCAGCAGATTCCCATGGTACCTAGACAGCAAATGCAGATACCATTAGCTCCAATGGGACAGCAACAGGTAATGCTTCCTCAACAGGTCACAGGCCAAACGATGAGTCAAAATAACAGTACAACAGTTCCCATTGCGTGGTGAGGATGGAATAAATGATGAATGGTCGGATGATTGTTCAGACAGTGAGGAGTGCAGGCTTTGAGCATCCCTAGAGGTAGATCAGAGGGGTCCTTATGTAGAGGGAAAGGTGATGGGTCATAAGGTTTCATTCCTAGTTGACACAGGAGCTACACGCTCTGCAGTCAGAAGTGCAGAAGTTCCGAAATTGCCACTTTCAGGGCGAACCATAAGAGTGGTAGGAGTAGCAAATCAGTTTTTGAAAAATCCAATTACAGACCCGGTCCAAGTTGAAATTTGCAACTTCCAGGGATTACATAAATTTGTAGTCTGTGATTCGAGTCCCGTATCCCTACTGGGAAGAGATTTGCTGAGTTAGAGACGGAGATTGCAAATGAGGAATACCCTTTAATAACATTATTCCCAATGCTTACAGTGAATGACTTACCACCCGAGTTACAGAGAACAGTGACAGAGAAAGTGTGAGACCTGACAGGGAAGGAAGTGGGACTAATAAAAGGAGTAGAACCGGTCAAAGTACAGGTAAAGCCGAATGCAGTGTTTCCCCAGGTACCGCAATACCACATGGCACAAAATGTCCTTATTCAAGTAGCACAAATAATTGCGGACCTTGTGAAGCAAGGGGTTCTGAAGGAAGTGCTGAGTAGCCCGTGTAATTCACCAATAATGGGTTTGAAAAAGCCTTGTGGGAAGGTTCGAATTATGCAAGATTTGAGGAAAAAAAACGAGATTGTGGTAAAATGTTGCCCCATAGTGCCAAATCCAGCTGTGATCATGTTTCAGGTTCCGTGTGATACAGAGTGGTTCACAGTTGTGGACCTCTCTCAAGCATTCTTTTCGGTGCCTCTTCATGAGGATAGCCAATTTCTCTTCAGTTTCAAATTCCTGGATAAGGTGTACAGTTGGTGCAGAATTCCTCAAGGGTTTTCTGAGTCACCTTCCATATTCAATCAGATACTGAAGAAGGACTTGGAGTCATTGGAACTGCCTTTCAGTTCGACTCTAGTACAGTACATTGATGATTTGCTAATTGCGTCCAGAACAAAAGATGACTGCAGGTGTGACTAGGATATGAATGTAACTGTAGTAGATCCGTTCTCATGAAATTCGACTTGCTTGTAGAAACATTTTAGCTGAATGCAACAGTGTAGACCACAGGCAGGTACAAGGTCGCCTTAACCGGTACAGATAATGGAGCCACTGACCGAAGATGTGCAAAGGACCACGAGAGTATGAAATCATACCGGACATTCCACCCGCTAAAGACGTCAATTATAAGGACCAATAGAATACGTGAGAACTGTTATGGGGTGACAAATTTGATGAAGTAATCGCAACTCTATTGGAGGGAGATAGTGGGGTGCAACCCCTTCCAACCAAATTTTAGGGGAATGTACAACAAAAATGGGATAAAAACCCTTGACACCAGGATGTAAATCAGAATAGGAGACTAGGAGATAGATGAGAGGGAGATGCTGTCACGTTTTGCTATGACCCAGACACGTTGTCACTCTGCATAGAGACTTTGCTGTTTGGTTCTTAAAACCATTCTTGCCTTATATTGCCAATTTACACTTTACCTCCTTATGAGGGAAGTGCTCCTTTTACCCGATTGCTGAATTCCTGATGGCGAACCAACCGATGTCCTGAGGATGAAGACTGAACTTGAGTGCTGACCCAATACGGAGGGTAACTATATGACAATGATATTGTAATTGTCTGTTTGCTTTTCCTTTCTAGGTACCAACTGCTTCTTTTTGACAGAGACCATAGCTAGATGTTTTCTAAATTGGTGTTACTAAATTGTTTTGCATGAAGCACAACATGCCAATGCCAATTCGAGGTTAGGAGAGGGATTCACTAAACTGACACAAATAGACAAATGACTGAATCTATGCTTTGTTGAATGATTTGCTAACGTTACTCTGCTAAGAATAACCTATGTTGAAGCCTTGTTATGTTCTAATATTTGTGATTCTTGCCTTGATGAAATCTTATCAGAGTTGCCATATTGTTACTATGCTAATGTGTTTCTTGATTTTGAGACTAATAAACTTACTAGTAGAATTGTAATCAATAGGGAATAAATGTCACAAAATTCTATTAAACTGGTGTGGTTATTCATGGCTGAAAGGTCATGGTTGTTTTAGAGTTTATTAAATGTCTTTGGTTAATTTGAATTGTCATATTACTGTGAACTTTGATGACATTATTGACATATTGATTTACATGATGATTAGCTACCTTGTCCTAAGGTGTCTTCAATCAGGGTCAAAAGACTCATTGGCCTAAAACAAGTCCCAAAGTCAGTAAATTAGTCACAAAGGGACGCGTTAACAATTCTGGTAGCAGAGCGACGGTTTAGGCCCTATGGGGCCCTAGGACGGAGGACTATTGTTTAAATTATTTTTTGAGATAATCCAAATTGGAGGTATGATGTGTTTCTAAATTCCCCATGACTTTCCCAGAATCGCGGAGCTCGCCTGAGTGAGTTGGGTATGTTCTCGGTGTTTTAGCATGTGTGGTGTAGAATTTGCGCTTGCTCATGTTATGCATATTGCAGGTGATTTATGACGTTTGTGTGGATTTAGGCCAGGTAATGTTGTTTTAGTAGGAGTGGGCGTACTCCGCAGTCTGAGAGTAGGGAAGTCGGCAAACTTCATGTGAGTGTGGCGCTTTGTGCTCAAAAAATTATACATGTGGTTGTTGGTGATGTACGGACCCGTCGTGGTCTAAGACTCTGGAGTATATTGACAAGATGTAGGAGACACTTGGGTTTGTGTTGTAATTTGTGCGGTTCAATAGGTTAGTCGGGCGTGGTTGACAAGTCGAGTTTGAGTCAAATTGTGTGAATGAAACCTTCGATGGAGATTTGGCAAGTTCTAAAGTACACTAGAACAAAACCATTGACAAGTCAAGAGTAGTATTTGCGGGTCGAATTCTGCTTGCAAGTGCTGGAGCTGAAAAAGAGAGAGTAGCGGCTGAGGCTTCAAGTGAAATATCTGTAAGGTTCTGAAGCGATTGTGTTACCCTTCCTGTAGTAAACCGGCAAATTTTGGGTTTTGTTGCTAATGGTGCTCGCAATATATTGCATTAGTTTTGTGTGAGGAGGACAAGCCGCAAGACTTTGTCAGCTGCAGTGCATGTGAGTGTGATGTCAGTGGTGCCGCGCTGGGATAGGTCAGTTGCTGAGAGGGGTCGTGCACGGATTGGCACCCGTCCATGCGAGGAAATTGGTTGAGAAAGGTGGGTGAAGAGTGTTCTGGGAATTAAAGTCACTTTCGGATCAGATTCTAAACAAAATAAAAGACGCAAAAATGAAGTTTTTCAAGGCTCGAGTACTTTGAAGGGAGACGCATATATTACAGCAAGTGTGGGAGAGCTTACACCGCCTGAGGGTACTCGAGCCTATATTGTAATGGAGGAAAAGGGAGTCGCGCCATGTCTTTGGATGAAACAGTGGCACAAATTAACAGAGAAGGAGGGATTTTTAGCGTTTCCAGAGTACAGAACATTTAATACAAGAATTTTAGAGAACTTGAGGTGGATGTTAAGTGTGCAAAAACCGCCTCAGAGACCAGCTCAGTATGAGGCATTAGCAATCTGGGAATTGATGGCCATACGACAGAGACAGCAGAAATTTGAAAAGAGAATGAAAAGAGCAGAAAAGACTTTAGCTGAGGCTAGATGGGATAATGAGACCAAGATGTGGAGAAGGGGAATAGTTGACGGACTTAAATTGTTCCCGGCAATAACACAAGAAGATGAGACTCAGGAAAAGAAAGCCACCTGTAAGACAGACAAGGTTCTAGAAAGCCAAAGGAGACTCATAGGTCTTGGGTAGATGAAGATGACTCAGACGATGAAGAGTTTCTTAATAAGTTGTTAGATAATCGCCCGCCACCATATGACATAAATGATAACGCACAGAGCACTAGTGTGAGTTCTGAAGAACCAGCACAGAGTAAGGGCGTCTCAAGTACAGCGCAGACAAGTGATACAGTTTTGATACAGAATGGTGTCAGTGTACCCACTGCACCAGAGACACAGATACAGTTGCAACCACCACAGATTCAAAGAATTTATCCAGATGTCCCAGTATTAGAGACAAATACGAGTCTGATGGTGCCGCCTGATCCGATATATGCGAGATCAAAATTAGTGCAGATTGAGCCAACTCTGCAATTGTTGCCCCAGCCGCAGCATCAGCTGGTTCTGAGTTACAATGCAGTCGCAGGACCGCAGTCAGTAGCTACAGCACCTATGATGAATCAAGCTACGGGAGTTAATGCTCCACAGGGTTCGGGACTTGGACAGTCACCAGCTGCCATATCATTGCCAATTTCTGTTGGTCCACCAGTACCGCTGTATGTGCAAAGTAAGCCTGGCATTTGCGATCAAGGAGTAATGACTCAAGAGGCGATAAGAGGAGGGTTCACAGGAACTTCCCAAGGAATGACACAAGCAGCAGAAGGATCTAGGTCTGTGTTAGACTTTAGTCTAATTGGGTTTCCTTTGGAGACGATGAGGCAAGCAGGGTTGGGAACACTAACCCCACAGGTAATGAGTACAAATACAACACAGACACCAATGGTGCCATCTGGAAATATCTCTTTGCAAGGCTTAACAGCGCAACAGTTGAACGAGTGGTTGGATAATCTCAACACTCCGCAGACTACTGCAGTAAACGCAGAGAGGTCAGAGAGGGATGAATACCTGAATTTTGTGAGACTGGGTGTGGAAGCCATGGAACTAGTGGAAGGAACAATGGGGGTGAACAGACTAGAGTCATACAGAGAAGCAGAATTAAGGTATTTATGCCCCAAAATCACTAAAGAAGTGGGCAAGGTGCATCAGAGGTTGGCAAACCTGGCAGATACATGCAGCATAGACATTGAAAATACTAAACATTTGAAGAGAAGCTACAGATTAGATTTTGAGTCTAAAGACTTCGAGCACATGAGATCTACTGGGATGAAAGCGCATCTTAAAGAAATACTGCAGAGTGCTCAAATTTGGGGAGCCTTAGAGAAATGGGAAGGCAGATGGGCGAAGAAGAGAGATAAAGAGAAAGGTGAAAGTCCGGAACCAAAGCAAGCTAAAGCCGCACGGACACGGAGAAAATAAAAATGTTACCAATGAGAGAAACCACCGGAGGGGTGATAGTCCATGTACCATGGTCTAGAGGTGACATTCTGTCATTCACAAATGACTACCCCAGGTTAAGGGAGAAGCCGATAGAGTGGTATCAGCAGACAGATAGGTTTGTGAAGCTTGCGAAATGTCTCTGGGAAGACTTGAATACCCTGTTTGAAATAATAGTTCCTCCTGACTTATGGCTTGAGTGCAAGAGAGGTGTGGACTGGCCGACAGAGGAGCCGGCAAGGGATAAGGTTACTGGAGCACCATCAGCAGAGGTGATGAGGTATTATCATAAAGTAATTGAGTTTTTGAAGCAGAAAGTGTCGCCCAAAGTGATTGATTGGCAGAAAATTGATCGAACATCACAGGAAGCCAAGGAGTCGATTCATGCTTACTATGAGAGATTGTTGAAAGCATTCAAACATTACAGTGGCACTGAGGTCATTGAGCCGAAAGACATGAATCACCTTGTGTTCAGGTTTGTTGAAGGCCTGAGACCAGAGATTAGCCAGATGATTAAGAATCATTTGATCGGTTGGCAAGCGAAGCCAATTGATGAGGTGTTGCAGTATGTGAAATACTGTAGTGACGAGATTGAGTTGAAACAGAGAAAGTTAAAAGAGAAGGTGATGGTAATGCAGATTAAGGCAGCGTAAGCAGGGATACAGGGAAATGGAGTACAGCAGGTGATACAACAACAACCGCAGGGGAATGGAGTGTTTCAGGCACAGCCAAGGGGTCGAGGACGAGGAGGTTTTGTGAACCGTGGTCCAGACTTGAATACTGTTGTGGTTCAAAACGATGTGCAGGGGATTAAAAAGGTGTCACCATGTCACGCGTGCGGGGGTGTAGGGCATTAGAAGTGGGAATGCCCAATGGTGGTGCAGGATGGTGTTGTTGAACAAAGCAATGATGTCGGTACATTTCAATATGTGAGGGGTCCAAAGATGAGGGGCCAAAATCAGAACTTCCAGAATAACATGGTACAGATGCATGGGTTACAGCCCATGCAGCAAATGTAAATGCTGCGTATTCAACCGGCACAAATGCAGCAGGCACAGCAGCAGATTCCCATGGTACCTAGACAGCAAATGCAGATACCATTAGCTCCAATGGGACAGCAACAGGTAATGCTTCCTCAACAGGTCACAGGCCAAACAATGAGTCAAATTAACACAGTACAACAGTTCCCCTTGCGTGGTGAGGATGGAATAAATGATGAATGGTCGGATGATTGTTCAGACAGTGAGGAGTGCAGGCTTGCAGCATCCCTAGAGGTAGATCAGAGGGGTCCCTATGTAGAGGGAAAGGTGATGGGTCATAAGGTTTCATTCCTAGTTGACACAGGAGCTACACGCTCTGCAGTCAGAAGTGCAGAAGTTCCGAAATTGCCACTTTCAGGGCAAACCATAAGAGTGGTAGGAGTAGCAAATCAGTTCTTGAAAAATCCAATTACATACCCGGTCCAAGTTGAAATTGGCAACTTCCAGGGATTACATAAATTTGTAGTCTGTGATTCGAGTCCCGTATCCCTACTGGGAAGAGATTTGCTGAGTTAGAGACGGAGATTGCAAATGAGGAATACCCTTTAATAACATTATTCCCAATGCTTACAGTGAATGACTTACCACCCGAGTTGCAGAGAACAGTGACAGAGAAAGTGTGGGACCTGACAGGGAAGGAAGTGGGACTAATAAAAGGAGTAGAACCGGTCGAAGTACAGGTAAAGCCGAATGCAGTGTTTCCCCAGGTACCGCAATACCACATGGCACAAAATGTCCTTATTCAAGTAGCACAACTAATTGCGGACTTTGTGAAGCAAGGGGTTCTGAAGGAAGTGCTGAGTAGCCCGTGTAATTCACCAATAATGGGTTTGAAAAAGCCTTGTGGGAAGGTTCGAATTGTGCAAGATTTGAGGAAAAAAAACGAGATTGTGGTAAAATGTTGCCCCATAGTGCCAAATCCAGCTGTGATCATGTTTCAGGTTCCGTGTGATACAGAGTGGTTCACAGTTGTGGACCTGTCTCAAGCATTCTTTTCAGTGCCTCTTCATGAGGATAGCCAATTTATCTTCAGTTTCAAATTCCTGGATAAGGTGTACAGTTGGTGCAGAATTCCTCAAGGGTTTTCTGAGTCAGCTTCCATATTCAATCAGATACTGAAGAAGGACTTGGAGTCATTGGAACTGCCTTTCAGTTCGACTCTAGTACAGTACATTGATGATTTGCTAATTGCGTCCAGAACAAAAGATGACTGCAGGTGTGACACAATTGCCTTATTGAACCATTTGGGAAAGAATGGACATAAAGAGTCCCCAAACAAGCTGCAATACTGTCAGAAAGAGGTGAAGTACTTAGGTCAGTTGATTGAGAAAGGGTCAAGAAAAATATCCAGAGAACGAGTGACAGCCATACTGCAGATGATTCCCCTGACAACCAAGAGAGATGTCAGAATGTTTTTGGGAATGGTGGGCTACTGTCGTCAGTGGATTCCCAACTTCTCGATTATCTCTAAACCATTGGTGAAATTGACAGTTAAGGAAGTTCAGGATGACCCGGGTACCATAATCATGTCTGAGAAAGAGATGGAGGCATTCATGGAATTTAGGGAAAGCATGTGCAGGGCACCAGCTTTAGGTATGCCTGATGAACGAAGCCTTTTATACTGTTTTGCCATGAACTTGATGCTTGTTCTTTGTCTGTCCTGACACAGGTCCATGGAGGTGCAAACTGCCCAGTAGCATATTTTTCAGCTACTTTGGACCCAGTCGCAGCAGCCTTACGGGGTTGCTTGCGTGCAGTTGCTGCAGTTGGTCAAAGCCTCACCCAATGTGAAGGCATAGTGATGGGGCATCCTTTAACAGTAATGGTCCCCCAGTCAGTTGAAATCCTGTTAACTCGAACTAAGGCGCAGCACATGACAAATGCCCGCCTTACAAAGTACGAGACCATTATATTGGGGTCTCCGAATGTGTCCCTCAAGAGATATACCGTATTGAACCCGGCAACTTTACTTCCTATTGATAATGCAGACATTGATGATGCTGAGGAAGTAGAACATGATTGTCTTGAGGTAACAGAACTATGCACCAAACAAAGACCTGACATTAAAGATACTCAATTGGAAGAAAATTACTGCATTATGTTTGTTGATGGTTCATGCTTGAGAGACTCAGTAGGAGTACTGAGAGCTGGATATGCTGTGTGTACAATCACCAGTATTTTAGAAGCTTCCTGGCTCAAAAGAGTGTACTCTGCTCAAGTTGGTGAATTAATTGCCCTTACTAAGGCCTGTCACGCAGCTGAAAATCTGAAAGTCACTATCTATACTGACAGCAGATACGGATTCGGAATTGTACATGACTTTGTCCAGCTATGGTCACAAAGGGGTTTCATGACCTCTTCCGGTTCACCCGTGAAAAATGGTGAAACGATTAAGGATTTGTTGCATGCGATTCAGTTACCTCTTGAAATTGCTGTGGTGAAATGCAATGCTCATGTTAAGTCACAAGACATTGTGTCAATGGGAAATGGATATGCAGACCAAGTTGCAAGATTTTGTGAATTGAACTGTATATTGTTTCGAGATCAGTGGGAGTTGTTACCTGAAACTGAAAATGAGACATGTTTAAACTTTGCATTGAGAGTGGTTGACACATTAGATGAGCTAAAATCACTGCAGGGACGTGCCAGCAAAGAGGAGAAACGCTCCTGGCAGAGAATGGAATGTGTACAGAGAGCTGATGACTTATGGGTCTCAGAGGAGGGGGAAATAGTTTTGACAAACAGTCTTCTGTCACAGTTTGTGAGGTTTTATCATGGCCAAGCCCATGTAGGGAGAGACGCAATGATCAGGTTGTTCAAAATCGATTGGCTCAATCCAAAATTTAGACAAGCTGCTGAGGTTATCTGTCACAGGTGCATCATCTGTCAACAGATGAATGCAGGGTGATCAGTATAGGGAAAGGTGCGGAAGACATTGTGACGCGAAGGGTTAATTAGCTTGAGCACTGTAGATGAGCGTGATGCCTGCTGAAACCCCTCAACAACGTGGAAAAGTTCATGATGTTATTTTCAAGCTTGTTTGTGTAGGAAACTCCGTCTCAACCTTGAGAACGAGAGTGTAGGGAGAAGATGGAATGAAAACAAAGGCTGGGTAAGGGCTGAGCAGCCAAGAGACAAGTGCTGATAACATAGCTAGAAAATGCCAGAAAGAGATAGAATCCAAGCTTCAAGTTATTTCAGCACTGAAGTGCAGGTGAGGGATTTGAAGCTCGCAGATGGGGTTGTGAAAGCTGCCATGGCCCAGCGCTGCCTCCCTGTTTTGCTGTTCAGAGACCGTGACGCTTGAGGGGGAGAGAGGTCCAAGCAGGTGGTAGAGGGCTTCCCAGCATTTTGTGGACTAAGTTAAGTTCCACACAGGGATGAAAGGCCATTGTTTCTCTGCTCTATTATTAAGATTGATTATTATGCTTGGCCTGTGTTTATAATCTTAAGTATTCAGCTTGTTTATATTTTGCTTTCTGAACATCGTAGTGTGAGCTTGCTGCAGTAATTGAAACATGCATTTTGGTATGCAGTTAATCAAAGCTAATATGAAGTATTCAGCTCGTTTATATTTTGCTTTCTGAACACCGTAATGTGAGCCTGCTGCAGTAATTGAAACATGCATTTTAGTGTGCAGTAAATCAAAGCTTATCTGAAGTATTCAACTCATTTATATTTTGTTTCCTGAACATCGTAGTGTGATGCATTTTGGCATACAGTTAATCAGGGCTGATATCTGTCAATGAACTCTTTGCTTATATATATATGCATAGATGCTCTTTGTAGTGTACTCATATATAAAAAGATGCTTTTCATTGCTATTCTTATTCTACCATTGTTGACGTGCTAAATGCATACATTTACCTGAAATTCTAGTAAAGCTAAATTGTATTCATAATTGGCGTGTGGTCCTTCATTGAGCGTCCTTATTGACTTATACTAAACAGGTGTCAACCAGTCACCTGGATAAGACACAGGGAAAGGGACTGTGGTGAATATGAGCCATGTTGGGAGAGCTGGTGGTCCATTTAGCAGGATGCAGATGGACTTCATTGAAATGCCCGTGTGTGGGGACTGAGGTATGTATTGGTGATTGTGTGCGTTTTCAGTCACTGGATTGAATCTTACCCTACACGTAGAAATGACAGCCTCACAGTAGCAAAGCTGCTGCTTAGGGAGTTAATACCACGCTTTGGATTCCCGATCTCTTTAGAATCAGATAGGGGCAGACACTTCGACAATGAGGTGATTAAGCTCTTGTGTGCCGCATTAAACATTGAGCAGAAGCTGCATTGTAGTTATCGCCCTGAAGCATCAGGCCTTGTGGAGCAGATGAATGGTACCTTGAAGTCGAGAATGGCAAAAATGTGTGCAGCTACCAATTTGAAGTGGCCAGATGCATTACCCCTAGTACTGATGTCAATGAGAAACACACCCGATAAGAAGACAGGACTATCTCCACACGAAATTCTAATGGGTTGAGCTATGCGATTGCCCGCAGTGCCTGCAAATGCTCTTGTAAATATCACGGATGATATGGTGTTGGACTACTGCAAGGGTCTGGCTAATGTGGTCCGCTCTTTCTCTCACCAGGTGGAGGCTACCACATTGCCACCGATAAGTGATCCAGGTCACACCCTGAAAGCCGGTGACTGGGTGGTTGTCAAGAAACACGTGAGGAAATCGTGTTTGGAGCCGCGTTGGAAGGTGCCATATCAAGTAATACTGACAACAACTACTGCTGTGAAATGTGCAGGCCTTACGAATTGGATACATGCCAGTCACACAAAGAAGGTGACGTGTCCAACTGATGAGGAACTTGAAGTGTCTAAAACAACAGCTGCAGAGAAGGAAGTCTCAGGGCCGGAGAGTATTCAAAGGGGAACTGAGACTGAAGGAGAGCCCACTGAGGACGGCTTAATCACTCAAAGTGAGTTCCAGAGGAGTGACAGTAGGCCCATCTCAGTTGAGGTAACAGGGAACTGACGCAAAGAGAGGTTTCCCCAGAAGCAGACGGATACAGGTTTGAAGTTGAGCCCATAACAGACTCTGAAGGCGAGGGAGAAGAGGCAGAAGGAAGTCAAAGTGTTTTGACTCCTCCTGAGCCGCTTGCAGGGCCATCAAGAGAAAACACCATAGCACAAGAGGAGGGTGCTGTTCAACGTTCTGAAAGGCCAAGCAGGAAGAAAACACATAAAGGAGATAACTGGCCGAAGTCACAAGCTGCAAGAGAGAACGTGGTCTCTGGTGAAACAATAGAGGAAGAAGATGACACAACCAGAATGGATGATCTCAGTGAAGGAAAGTTGCAAAGTGAACGTAAACTGAAAAGAAAGAGAGTTGCAAACAGAAGGTACGCAGGTCCTTAATGGGTGTATGCAACATCAGCTGAATGGCAACAATAATTCTTGGCATTCTGTTTTGATCGGGAGGTTCCAGGTCAATACAACGGCACCTGAATTCAACTCTAGAAGGAGACTGTGTTAAGTTGAAATTAAAATTGAAAGCTGAGAAGCTGAGAAAAGAGACTGATAAATTACCGGATGTGACACTGATAACCTGAATTGACTCTGAAAAACCGATTATGACAACCTGTTAACCTAATTTCACAAAGGGGTCTTGGAGTGAGTGGAACGCTGTAAATATTTGCAGAGAGAGACTTTTGCACAGAAAAAAAAAAGAAGAGCTTTTTATAGTCCTCAAGTTGAATGTTTGTTTTGTATTATTCTGCTATCTGATTCTTTACAGATCATGAGTTACTCTAGAGGTAATAGTAATAAGGGTAGGATGTGTGGTTGGTTGAGCACAGTTTTAGCTATTGTGTGTGAAATAATAATTATAGGTGTGATTGTGGGCATGACATTGGTGGATATGAAAGTGACTAACAATGCTTCAAATTCTGAGACTGCTACATTAACACCATGGGAGAAGTTTGAGCAAGATACAAAATACTTGCATGAGGGAACTAATCTAAAAGGGGAATTATCTACTAATGTCTTCTATTGCTTGCTGAATGAGTATGTTCACACAATGGATGCGAAGAATTGTTATTTGTGCACGAAGATTCCTTCATCAGTACAAGAAGGGGTTACTTATCATAGTCTGCCATTAACATATGGGACAAGTTGTAGTTTGCTGTTAACAAGATTCTATGATCAGGAACATGTGCAATACTTCTACTCTAACTTAGATGTAGTGTTCTCCTTCGTCCCTGTGATTGAGTTTCTAAACAAATTAGCTAAAGAACATAGCATAAAATTAGTTAGGGGTTTCTTTGAGCCAACACTGACATTTGGGACATCTTATGCGCACCACAATAATCTAACCTGCTTACTAACACCTGTAGAAAATATCTTCTTAGATCAAACTGATGATAGACGAAAGGCATTAAAGGAAAGGCTAGAAAAGGGATTAGAAAAACGCAAGCTTGCAAATGACCATGCTTATACCGCAATAAAGACACAGGGTAAATTAGCTATAGATGCATTACATGTAGGTAGGCTTTTTATATATAGGCCAAAATCTGAGCATGACACTTTATTTGTGGGAACGAGTGAATGCAGGCATGTGTTTTTGTTTCAGAGTAAATGGACGTTCATGTTAAATGGACAGGATCCAGCGATCCCTGGGATCTATTATATATGTGGGCTTAATGCTTATTACCGTCTTCCAAAGGGATGGTATGGGACATGTTACTTGGGAATAATCTTCCCAAAGATCTACCAGATTGATGACTTAAAGCAAATTCCAAAAATGTCTGAATTACAACATGCTAGACAAAAGAGAGAGACAGAGGCTGCTGTCGTTGGTGACATATTTGGAGCCATAATTCCTTCAATAGGGGTTATCTTAAATTCCATAAAGATTTGAAAGTTGTCTCCTAGTGTGGATAACATGCTGACAAACTTCACAGGGGCAATACTCCTGATGGATACTGAACTTGCTGCGGAAAGAGCTATGACTCTTCAAAACCGGCTTCCTTTAGACATTCTTTTAGCAAAGAGTGGCGGAGTCTGTAAGATGCTTAATGAGCACCATTGCTGTGCGTTCATTCCTGATAATAGCAAAAAGATTAGAAGTATGCTTACTAACCTAACAAGAGATAGTGCAGATTTGAAGGAATTGAAGGAACCTGGAGTTTGGGAAAGATTTGGGAAAGGAATTACAAAAGTAGGGAATTGGTTTAGTAGTATTTGGAACGGGGGAAAAATCACACAGGAGGGATGATGTTGAAATGCGTATATTGAGAAAACTGAAAGGTTGAGAAGGGAAAGGTTTTGTGTGATGACAAGTGCCATCAGAGGAGGGACTGAGAGAGCGTAGCTTACATAATCAATATTAACATAAAATGTTTATGAACTAATGTGTAATAATATCACAATCAAAATGTATTAATATGTTTTGCTAAAACGTGCGCTTGAAATGTGCCCACGGGGAGTGGCCGTCAATATATACGGGGACTAATGAAACTGATTAATAATTATAAAATGTTATATTAAGAGATGATTTTGAACTAATAATAATAGGTTATACGTTAAGGTTTTGCTAATAAATCATTGGGCCTTAGTTAGCATGAGTCGAGGCCTAGCTGCCTGGTTTCATATTAAATGAGTTTTTCTAACGTGCAGTGTGCTGACTTGCTGAAGGACATGAACTCTGTTTTCTTCCAACTAGGAGATGAAATGTAACTGTAGTAGATCCGTTCTCATGAAATTCGACTTGCTTGTAGAAACATTTTAGCTGAATGCAACAGTGTAGACCACTGGCAGGTACCAGATCGCTTGAACCGGTACAGACAATGGAGCCACTGACCGAAGATGTGCAAAGGACCACGAGAGTATGAAATCATACCGGACATTCCACCCGCTAAAGACGTCAATTATAAGGACCAATAAAATATGTGAGAACTCTTATGGGTTGACGAATTTGATGAAGTAATCGGAACTCTATTGGAGAGAGATAGTGGGGTGCAACCCCTCATCCAACCAAATTTTAGGGGAATCTACAACAAAAATGAGATAAAAACCCTTGACACCAGGAAGTAAATCAGAATAGGAGACTAGGAGATAGATGAGAGGGAGATGCTGTCACGTTTTGCTATGACCCAGACACTTTGTCACACTGCATAGAGACTTTGCTGTTTGGTTCTTAAAAACATTCTTGCCTTATATTGTCCATTTACACTTTACCTCCTTATAAGGGAAGTGCCCCTTTTACCCGATTGCTGAATACCTGATGGCGAACCAACCGATGTCCTGAAGATGAAGACTGAACTTGAGTGCTGACCCAATACGGAGGGTGGCTAAATGACAATGATATTGTAATTGTCTGTTTGCTTTTCCTTTCTAGGTATCAACTGCTTCTTTTTGACAGAGACCATAGCTAGATGTTTTCTAAATTGGTGTTACTAAATTTTTTTGCATGAGCCCAACATGCCAATGCTAATTCGAGGTTAGGAGAGGGATTCACTAAACTGACGCAAATAGACAAATGACTGAATCTATGCTTTGTTGAATGATGTGCTAACGTTACTCAGCTAAGGATAACCTATGTTGATGCCGTGTTATGTTCTAATATTCGTGATTCTTGCTTTGATGAAATCTTATCATAGTTGCCATATTGTTACTATGCTAATGTGTTTCTTGATTTTGAGACTAATAAACTTACTAGTAGAATTGTAATCAATAGGGAATACATTTCACAAAATTCTATTAAACTGGTGTGGTTATTCATGGCTGAAAGGTCATGGTTGTTTTAGAGTTTATTAAATGTCTTTGGTTAATATGAATTGTCATATTACTGTGAACTTTGATGACATTATTGACATATTGATTGACATGATGATTAGCTACCTCGTCCTAAGGTGTCTTCAATCAGGGTCAAAAGATTAATTGGCCTAAAACGAGTCCCAAAGTGAGTAAATTAGTCATAAAGGGACGTGTTAACAGTTCCAATGTATGTGTGGGCATGCTTACCTATTCCCAACACCCACTATTCCATAGCAGCACATGTTGGCACGTGTGCAAAAATCAACTCATACCCCATCCTCAATATAGCATCAGGTATGATGTCCGTATCCTATCTCAGGACGTCATCTCATTGGTCACACATTACATTTCATCATTGCATTGCACACATCAGACCCTTTCACACAAAATCCAGGAAAGACACATGTGACACACAAGGTGACACTTACTGGCTGCATTGTGGTCTTCGAATTGGGGCACTTCTCCAGTGGTGTAATGTGGAGGCCCACCTGCAATACATGACAGGAAAACATAGCTTAGTGATTTTTTTACATTTCTTTGCATGGACAACAGTTTCACATTCAACTTGTTAAGCTAAGATAATTTTGTGGTAGGTCATAACAACTGCCAAACATTTGTAATCTGTCTGTGAACTGAAGGGCCTGATAATAGAGACCATGGCACCACCAAAGCATCAGTTTCGCTGACATTCATGTGGTGCATTTCACTGCACCAAATGTACATATATATGTCATGCAGCTTGTTATTAGCGTTACACCTCCGTGTCCATATAGGACAGCATGACACAGTATTCGCCATCAGAGGGTCACGCAATGGTTGTTGCAGTGGCCGTCCCATTGTACAACCCATTGCTTTTAATGCTGCCCCAGTTGAAGACATCTTACTCATTATCAGCGCTATAAAAGCTAGCAACTGCCATGGGGTGGTGTTAGCAAAGCAAAGTGTTGCGGAATGCATTAATACATCCTTGTTTCTTGTCACTGATATGTGTGTGCCAGGTCAAGGCACACACTCTAGAGCTAAAATGCCATAGCAGTTCCATCATGTTCACATAGTTGTCCCTTCCTGCACATTAACTGAATAGCATTATAGATGTCTTGCCAATACTGTGTGTGCAGCCATTGTCACCGTAGTAGACCATTTATGTCCAGGAAGGTATACCAAACTGCGCATATTAACTCTCCTCAACACAGACACACTTGCACTATAGTCAAAGAATGCCTGTGTTGGTGCTGGCTACTGAGTAACGTGCTAGTGCTACCGCAGATGCATACCTGCCCCATACTGACTGTAAAATGGGGCGGGCCTGTAGTACAAAATCTGCACTTGTGTCAGATTTTAAAATATTATGGGGTGTATGTGATACACAATGTACACAAAGAGGAATGTGCAAGTAGACTGGACTTGGTACCTAGCTAAGCTGCCTTAAATCCCGTTGGCCAAAGACACAAAGGAGCTGATTTAGGGAAAGTGGTGCTGCACTTAGTGCCTCCCAACTGTCCTTGCTCCCCTCAGCGCCCCGCTTTCCCCCACCATGTGTGGGCTGTATGTTATATACAGCACACCAATGCCGCAGGGTAGAGGGTAATTGTGTCATTACATATAGAGGCAAATTATGTACTCAGCAGAAGTGGCACCAAGAATTAGCACTACTCCTGCAGAGTACATAGGGGACCATCATATATGAAGGTATGCCCCCTTTCAAAGTGGTAGAAAAATTGCCCTAGGATATATAATGTTATTCCCTGCCCCATTTATCTTGCTCCCCTTACAGGGGAAGGCCCCCCTTCCATACATGATACCTGGTGCAGCCATCATGTTGTGCAAGGCTTAGCAAAGTGCTGCGATGCATGCATCGCACCACTTTGTTAATACATCACTGGGAAAATGGCACTTCAGCACTGGCTTGGTATCATTTGTGAATTTTAGTGGCAGTGCTAAGGTGGCGCTAATGTCTCTTAAATGTGGCCCGTAACAACCTGTCCTGACCCTTGACTAAACATGCTGCACTCAATCTTATGTCCACCTGTCATGCACATACAAATAAGGATGTGGCAATTCAAATGGGGTACTTACCAACTGGTCCACCAATCTGCATCTCCAGGTGATCCAGTAGATACTGCTCCCAAGCTATCAGATCAGCCGAACAATGCTCCTCCTGGTGGTCGTTGCGCACTACTCCAATATTCTATGCAGGTGGTTGAACACCTTGTCCCACTGCAATTTCTGTGCTTCTGCGGGGTAGACCATGCATTATGCTGCCACCCACAACTAGCATCATTGGAAGGTAATGCTGCACCAACCAAATGACCCCTCCCAGTTCATCAGCTACCATCTTGGTTGCCCTCCCTTTCCCTGACATTATGCAGTATGTACAAACTGCAAATACACCCACCCTGAAAAACAAAATGAACCAACTTCCCCACCTAACCACAATTACCCCAACAAACTATTCTACCCCTGGACAAACACCCCACAATACAATTAAAAATACAGGACAAAAACATTACAAACGCCTGAAGAAAAAGGCAAAAAGCCCACAACAGCAACAGGACACAGCAAAAAACTCTCCAACAACACCAATCCCCCACCAGCACCAGCTTCAAACATCCTCACTCAGTCACAGACAAAAAGACTGTGAAGTGAAAGTGAATGCACTCAACCATGTATGCAGCCAGGAAGTCCTGTTTCATCTCTTCCTGGGCCTGTGTGCCACATTTTCTGATATGCGTCACTTTTTTACGCATGACGGTCATGCATCGATTTCCCCCGTTGAGGCTGACAAGACCTCAAGACTTGCGATTGACGTGCAGGGGCCAGGCATAATTTTTTCCATAAGAAAGTTAGTAGTATTTGTGTTTGAGTCAAAATATTTGACCCATGATGTTCATGTGCGGTATTCTTTACCATGATGCCAGACAAGGCTGTGGACTTGAGATTGACGAACAGAGGCAAGGCATCATATTTGTGAGTATTGAATATTGGTGTTTGGGTAAATTTTTTGACTTATAACTGGAATGTGTGGATTTTGTTGGAAAGACTGACAGTGCACCCAGATTCACATACCATGGCAAAGGGGCTATGCATGTATGTAAGAAGTATGGTATGGCTATCTGTGTGTGTATGATCTTAACGGTAAAATCTGTATGTGTTATCATTGTGTTTGTATATGTGTGTGAATCATGCAATGACTGATATTGTTTGCATATGTGCATGTGTTTCTAGACTTTGTATGCCTACATGTTACCACATGTGTACTAGAAGTGTACATATGTGATCTAGCACATATATGTGGGTCTACCACATTGTAATGTCTGATTTCCAAATGCACATATGACTACAACACAGTAGATATGATGGGCTATGTCCAGTACATGGTAATGCATGTGATACCCACGGCAAATCGAACTCTGAGGGGGCAGTGGACAATGGCTAGGTTAATTTCAAATTACACCGGCAATGTGAGTGCATGTGTCTCCACACTGAGGTGTGTGGTTCAGTCATCATACAGCCCTGCTACATGTGTGACATATAGTTCCCCATGCATCTATGAGGCAGGAAATGGTGTACTCACATGAGTCAATGAAGGTTGGTATCTGCTGTGTGGTCTGGAAGACATGAGTAGTGTCATGTGTGCAAAAGTTAACACAGCAGTGTGTTCATGGGATAGGAAACCTCACATATCTACCTTCCTGCATGGACACATGTTGGACTTTGTTAAATGGCTGTGTTGTCATATCAGTCCCACCTATGTTTCTGTATGTTGGAACATATCTGATGGTCATTTAAGTATGTCAATGATCATGTGATGCAAATGCATTTTCATTAGTGGAAAGTTTACTTTTTTGCAGACTCCAGCTCACAATACCAGACCCGTGCCATTTAAGTGGTACATGTGTGCTGAGATATCAGACATATGTGTGCATGCCACAAACTGGGTACTTACAATGGACCACAGCATGTTTTTTCTGACTGTCGCATGAAATGGCATACAACTGTGTAGCAGTGTTGCAGTCAGGCAATGATGGCAGCCTAGAGATCCTTTGTACTGGTTGACTATTTATGCCCACACAGACACATGGGCCCGTATTTATACTTTTTTTAGCGCCGCATTTGCGCCGCTTTTTTGCGCAAAACGGCGCAAACCTACAAAATACAATGGCATTTTGCAAGTTTGCGCCGTTTTTGCGTCAAAAAACGACGCAAATGCGGCGCAAAAAAAGTATAAATACGGGCCATGGTTGCATGTTTTGGTGCAGCTTTACAGTGCTACACATGCATCAGGCCTCTGACTGTGTCAAGTGTCAATATAGCCTTAACATTGGGGTTAGAGGGTGTTGTGTAGGGATCTACCCTCCTCTTGATAGCTCTTCAGCAGAGCAATTCGAAGTCCCCTGCAGACTGATACATGTACATTTGTGTTCAAATGGCCTGCAATTTTCTTTTTCCTTTGAGGTACTTGATGTCAGACTTGCCATATCCGGTACAGAGGACTGGCTACTTGTACATGTAGGACATGTCTCTCCCTTTGGTATGGTCTGACAGACATGGTAATACATTTTGAGTAATTTCCATTTGTAGGTTGGTTAGGGCCTAAATCCCAAGGTGCCCTCCATCAAAACAAAACCGTTCCCTGCCGTCCTGGTACATTCTTATCAGCCTAAGACCTTGGTGAGAAAGAACACACAGACAAGCTGATAAAAACATGAAAAAGGAGAACATTATCATGGAAAAAGACTTGCAGCTTTTAACGTGGCAGTGGCTAATGCTAAAATAAAGTCCATAGGAAAAATGAAGTTGGTTGTCACTAATGTGACAGTGTGCTACTAGGCTCAGTGCATTGATTGATACCATAAGTACGCTTATGGGTAGGATCCTTCATGAACGGTTAGAGGCTTAGGTGATGAAAAGGGGTGTTCTTCTGATGTGCAGTACGGGTTCGGACAAGATATTGGGACTGTGGTAGAATGCCTCATTGTCCTCTTGATGATATCTAAATACATACTGACATAGGGAGGTAATCTCCATCTAGGCTTTTTGGACCTATCCTTAGCATTTGATTGGGCGGATAGAGAAAAACTTTGGGAAATAATGCTCAATATGGGCATTGAACCCCCAATGGTACACCTCCTAGCCAAGATGCATGAGAGTATGACTGAGCGTTATGGTATCGAACAAATGAAAAATTTACTGACCTAATATCTATGAAAAGTGGAGTAAGGAATGGCTGTGTGCTGGCACCATACTTATTGTGCCTTTATATAAATGACCTTGAGGGACATTTAAATGTAGGGGAGGCAGATACACCAACATTTGGGACTAGGAGACTTCCGACCTTAGTCTATGCAGATGACTGTGTTTTGTTATCCAGAACGGGAGTTGACCTACAAAAACCACTACATAGATTTAATCTATTCATAACAGGACTAGGATTTAAAACAAACACTTCCAAATCACATGTAATGGTAGTTGGGAAGCTCCACTCTATTTTAAAAACACATCACATTAATGGAGATAAGGTACAATAAGTCCCATTCTCTTACCCCAGAATACCTTCGAACAGCAGTGCACATGGTTGCACCTGATTAAGACCAGAAAGTAAAGATTCACCCAAACCACTAAGGCTCTTTTTACATTCACTAAGAAGTTAAGGTCGAAACCCTTGGATGCTGTAGTAAATGTCTATACAGCAATCTATGGGTCAATGGTTACATATAGAGCTTGAGTATGGGGATACTGTGATTAATCTAATCTCCAGGTCTCTGAAAATACATTCCTGAGAACACTTTTTTCAGTCGCAAAGACTCTGCCTATAACTCTGTCACCAGGAGTTAGGTATGGTAGCTCTAGATGATCGAATTAAACTTGCACCACTAATGTTGAGGAGAGCAATTTTGACCAGAAAAGAAGTCCTTCTTAATCTTACCATAATAAAAGATTGTATGCTTTTAGACAATGTATGGAATATTACCTGGCTAAGGTACATAATGGAGCAGCATGCCTTGCTAGAGAGAAAGGAACACTACCAGAGTCCTCTCCTTAAGGCCACTATCTCTAAAGTACAATTATAATTTTTTTTATAATTGAACGTGAGCAACAATGCCATCATATGGAACTGGGCAAAAAGAATGTAAGGGAATATCTCCCCTTCGTTACTACCGAGCTTATGGAACCATGGCCTTCATTACAACCTTGGCGATAAATCCCGCTTTCCGCCATGCAGAAGACCTTCAACATACTGCTGCGGCCGCGGATTTCCGCTACAGGTATTACGAACCACAGCTCGGATTTCGCACAATACAGACACCCACACAAGTCCACCACACCAAAGGTCAGTGATAAACTGGCAATACCAAAACCGACACCATCACGCCAACAGGATACGCCCACACTATCATGACCCACGAATCAACGGGGCGGACATTCAACAGCGGTAATCCATTGGCGATTACACACCGCCGCACTCGAAATACACACACATTTACAAAACACAACCACATTGGACAAATACACACCTGATACACATACACTCACCACACCCACACACCCAATCCAATTTAAAGCACGCACCAACATCACCCACAAACCCTTACTACCAAAATTTTTAAAGAAGGCCAGAGAGAGAGACTACCTAAAACAACACCAGCATACACAGACACACTACACCATCACTTACACAACATCTACGCACCTCAAACAACACACACCAACACATCCCCTCACACATCACAATGGACAGCACCTCACACATCACCCACACCACATCATGGCATCTCAAAGACACCCCATGTTCTCTGAGGAGGAGCTCAGGGTCATGGTGGAGGAAATCGTCCGGGTAGAGCCCCAGTTATTCGGATCACAGGTGCAGCAGACATCCTTTTCAAGGAAGATAGAGTCATGGCGCAGAATTGTCAACAGGGTTAACGCAGTGGGACAGCATCCAAGAACACAGGATGACATCAGGATAAGGTGTAACGACCTACGGGGCAAAGTGTGTTTCGTGGTATCCAGACAGCAGATTGCTGTACAGAGGACTGGCGGTGGACCCCCACCTCCTCTCCCACAACTAACAACATGGGAGGAGCAAGTATTGGCAATTATGCATCCTGAAGGCCTCGCAGGAGTAGCAGGAGGACTGGACTCTGGTAAGACATATCTTTACTACTTTATCCCCCACACCCTACCTGCATGCCGTCACATACTGCCACCCTTACCCTCACACCCATCACCCCAACAACCCACAGATACCCCACTAACACAACCCACACGTCCCAAAACCAAGCCCTGCATGTAACACCAATGCATGGACACCCATCACCAAAGCATGTCCAGTACAGAGACTCACTCATGCCCCACAATCACCAATCACACAAGGACCAAGCCAATAATGCAAGCACAGGAGCAGAGGGTCACTCACCAATGGCACAAGATGGCACACACAGATACAATAACTATGCATTTACACCCCAACAGGACCCATACCCAACGTCACCGGACAGGAGGTGCCAGACATATCCAGTCCCCCCGCAGAGGAGACCCACAGTGATGACAGCAGCTCTGCACGCCTGGACCAGGATGACCAGTCTGGCCCATCAGGGACCTCGGGACAGTCGATTCCCCTGACACAGTCACAAACCACCACAGAGCCTCCCCCCTCAGGAAACACCAGCACAGCACCCACCCAGCGGGCCCATCCCTCTGTCACCAGGACACGTCAATCAGCAGTGTGTCCACCACTACAGGGAACCCAGGCAAACCCACTAACATAGGAGGATCAGGGACCTGGGGGCAGTGGGCACACGGTTCAGGGGACAGAGGCACAGGAAAACAGGGAAGCTAGCAGGACTGCTGTGTGACAGGGGGAGGACAGGCCCAGGGAACCCACTCTCCACGAGGCACTCTCCAGCATCATGGGAGCTTACCACCATTCCCAGGAGACCATGGGCACAGTACTGGCCAAGTTTCAGGAGACCCAGCAGCTGCAGGAGGAACACTACATGGGGATCAGGGAGGTCTTGAAGTCCATCAACACCACCCTGATCACCATTGCAGGTGTGCTGGCAGACCTTCTCAACATCAGGGGGGACACAGTGGCACACCAACGGGCCCCTGACACTAGCCTGGACGATGAACAGCCCTCCACCTCCGCCGGCGCCAGTGGACAGGAGGCATCACCACAGGAACAACAGGCCACCAGCACCCCACCCCCTGCAGATGGAGAACCACCCCGCAAATGGTCCCTGAGATCCAGGAACAAGACAGAGAACATTGCCAAGACCCCTGCCAGGAAATAAGACCCCCCTGAATGTCACCCTTCTATCCCACTATGTCACCCTGTCCATCCTTAAACTGCCATTGCTTCACTCCCTATGCCCCTTTGGACAATGCACCTGTGAAACAAATAGACTGGACTCTGCCATGGACATACCTACACCATCACCCCAGCCCATTTTACAACCCCCTCCACTTATCTGCACAGGAATAAGCACACTTCAATCACAAAATAATCTGGAGTCAGTCTGTGCTTTCACAAATGTGTAATTGCAATATCTATTGAATATAGCAATGTCAATTTACTTGTTCACATACCAATGTAGGCCAGGAGTAAACATAGCAGAGGGCACAAAGTAGGACCCAGATCTGTGAAATGGAAAGTAGAGGTGACAAGTCAGGGTCCATCCACTGAGTTAAAATGACGGACTTATGCTAGCTCTAACAACAGTATGAGATGTGGGAAGCAGTGAGATCTTCTTACCTGTGTCTCACTGGAAGTATTGCATGATGATGTTGTTTCGGTTGTTTCGGTTGTCGATATCCTCTTCTTCTGACTCCTCTTCTTCACTGTCCACAGGCTCCACAGCTGCCACAAGACCACTATCTGGCCCATCCTCCTGCAGAAAAGGCACCTGGCATCGCAAAGCCAGGTTGTACAGCATACAACAGGCCACGATTATCTGGCACACCTTCTTCGGTGAGAAGTATAGGGAAGCACCTGTCAGATGGAGGCACCGCAATCTGGCCTTCAGGAGGCCGAAGGTGTGTTCTATTATCCTCCTAGTTTGCCCATGTGCCTCATTGTAGTGTTCCTCTGCCCTTGTCCTGGGATTCCTCACTGGGATCAGTAGCCATGACAGGTTGGGGTAACCAGAGTCACCTGCAAATGTTGAGGGACAACTGTTAGACACACACTAACCCTTAGGGACAACCCCATACCCAGACACCTATGTCAACTGTATTGGGACCTTGGCCTCACCTATTAGCCACACACAGTGCCTCAGGTGTTGCCCCATCACATAAGGGATGCTGCTATTCCTCAAAATGTAAGCGTCATGCACAGAGCCAGGATACTTTGCATTCACATGGGAGATGTACTGGTCTGCCAAACACACCATCTGCACATTCATCGAATGGATAGCTTTTCCGGTTTCTGTAGACCTGTTCATTCCTCGGGGGGGGACAAATGCCACATGTGTACCATCAATGGCACCAATGATGTTGGGAATATGTCCCAGGGCATAGAAGTCACCATTCAGTGTGGGCAAATCCTCCACCTGAGGGAAAACGTGGTAGCTGCTCATGTGTTTCATCGGGGCAGACAACACTCTGGACAGCACGTTAGAGAACATTGTCTGGGAAATCCATGATGCCATGGCCACTGTTGTTTGAAAAGACCCACTGGCCAGGAAATAGAGAACAGACAGGACCTGCACTAGAGGGGTTATCCCTGTGGGATGGTGAATAGCTGACATCAGGTCGGGCTCCAACTGGGCACACAGTTCCAGGATTGTTGCACGATCAAGTCTGTATGTGATTATGATGTGTCTCTCTTCCATTGTCCACAGGTCCACCTTTGGTCTGTACACCGGATCATGCCGCCATCTCATCACCTGCCCCAGCAGACGTGACCTATGGAGGAGAACAGCGAGCAGAGAGTCATCCAACACTGATGTATCACAATGTGTTTTTTGCAGAAACGTAATTAATCCGCAAGTTGCCAGTATCTGTCTGTATTCCCAGCCTTGATAGGTGTGACGCAGTTTTTATCCATCCCATGTGGCCCTCTGAAATGGAGGCTGCCTGACCTGTAAGGTGGGACAACGGGATATGAGGTAACTGCGCTAGCGTTGTACACAGTCTCTGTGGGTGGTCAAAGACCGTGGCACAATTCTGCATTGGTTAACAGTGGGCCCTATGGGTCCCAGGAGCCAAGTACGATGTACGACGGCGGTGACGGTATGCACCGCCGTGGACGTGAACGCCATTTTCTGTCTGTTCACTCACTTGATACCTGACCTTCAACAGGAGAGGTCCTACACTGCAAGTGCTGCTGTGACCTGTGTCTGGAAGCGACAATGGCTACAGTGTCTGGGGAAAGGTCCCCTGCCTTCACTTCGGAGGAGTTGGAGAAACTAGTGGATGGGGTCCTCCCCAGTACACGCAACTGTACGGTCCTCCAGACAAACAGGTGACTACACTGTGAGCATGCTGCATGGGCAATGCCTGCTTTGAGTGGTGTGGATGGAAGATACCTGGGGGGCTGAGGCCTGCATGTGCGGATGGTGAGTGTATGTGCGTCAGGGCATGGGTGGGAACTGGTGGGCAATGTGTATGATGGTCCGGACGGGTGAGTAATTTCCTTTCCCTCTGTACCATTCCTCTAGGTCAGCACCCACCATAAGAAGGGTATTTGGCGTGCCATTGCCAAGGACGTCCGGACCCTAGGGGTCTACCACAAACAGAGCACCCACTGCAGTAAAAGATGGGAGGACCTGCGCCGCTGGAGCAAGAAGTCGGCGGAGACCCAGCTGGGGACGGCCTCCCAACATGGAAGGGGTGCCCGTCGCATCATGACCCCCCTGATGTCCCGGATCCTGGCGGTGGCCTATCCGGGGTTGGATGGGCGCTTGAGGGCATCACAGTTGCCACAAGGGGGTGAGTACACTCTCATTCAGCTGACTCTGCGCGTATTACTAGGTGTCTGGGTGGGGGAGGTGGGCAGTGTGTTCCCCTAGGCCAGGGCAAACATGGTAGGCAAGGTCCCTGGTGAGGCAGACTATGTAGCACCCCGCTAGTGGTAAGAGCCATCTACACCTAGTCAGACTCCTGTGACATCCAGGTGTGCAGCAATTAGGCTTAGGCCTCGTACCCCATGGTCAGGTGAATTTTCTAGGAACTGTTAGTGCATGGCGTAGTGCTGAGGGCTGCTCCCTGTGTGTTGGATCCGCCAACGGTAGTGGTGTTGCATGCACTGAACATGTTTTTCTTCTGTCTTTCCCCCCGCTTATTGTGGTCTCCCTGTTCTTGTGTGCAATAACATCATCAGGCGGAGGAGCATTGGCACCGGAGCAGGAAGGAGCTGCAACCCACTTGGCCCTGGAGGGTGAAGCAACGGAGTCTGAAGCCACCAGTGGGACTGAGGGCGAGAGGAGCTCCACAGCGAGGACAGGAGCAGACACCACTGACAGCGACTCCTCCTCTGATGGTAGCTCCCTTGCGGTGCCGGGCACCTTTGTGCCCACGGCATCAACAGGTATAGCCCCCACCCCCCCACCAGCAACGCCCTCCCAGCAGCCATTCAGTGTGTGTCCTGTGCCCTCTCACCCATGAGGGTGGGCATCTCCTTCGCCCCAGGCACCTCAGGCCCTACCCCGGTCAGCCCTGCTGCCCTCAGTGAGGAGGCTATTGACCTCCTGAGATCCCTCACTGTTGGGCAATCTGCCATTTTGAATGCCATCCAGGGTGTTGAGAGGCATTTGCAGCAAACAAATGCATACCTTGAGGGTATTCATTCTGGGCAGGCGGCCCAACAGAGAGCATTTCAGGCTCTGGCCTCAGCACTGATGGCAGCCATTGTCCCTGTGTCCAGCCTCCCCCCTCCAACTACCTCCACCCTGACCCAATCCCCTGTACCTCAGCCTATCCCAAGCACACCATCAGAACAGCATGTACACACATCAACACACAAGAGTGGACATGGCAAACATAAGCACCACACATACCACAGGCACTCACACAAGCACCATCCCCATGCAGACACAGCAACATCCACTGCCTCCACTGTGTGTCCCTCCTCCACGTCCTCCTCCTCCTCCCTCCCTGTCTCGTCTCCACTCGTCTCCACTCACACCTGCATGCACTACATCCTCAGCCACTAACTCCATCATCAGCATGCCCATCACCACATACCACTCACGTGCAATCACCACCCCCACTACCATTCACACATCCCCTGTGTCCTCTCCCAGTGTGTCTGTGAGCCCTCCTCCCAAAGTACACAAACGTAGGCACCCACCCACCCAACAGCCATCCACCTCACCACAGCCTCCGGCCCATGCACCTTCACCCAAATTCAGCAGACGTACACTTCCTACAACCACTACCTCTTCCTCCACTCCCAAACCCCCTCCATCTTCCCGTCCCAGTGTGTCTAAAAAACATTTCCTGGCAACCCTTGACCTCTTCCCTTCACCTCCCCCGTCCTTCCCCTAGGACCAGGCTTTCCAGGTCCCAGCCCAGCACCTCAGCCACCAAAATCCCAGGCACAGTGGTGCCAGCAACTGCGGGGTCATCGAGTGCACCACCCATCAGGGCTGCCAGTGTGCCACGTAGCGAGGGCAAGGACATTCTGCCACCTGCCAAGGTGAAAAAGGTGCTCACATCCCAGAGGGAGAAGCCGAAAAACAAAAGGGGATAGTGGCAAGACAACTGCGGCATACTAAGGAGTGTTGGATCATCTCCGTCCTCCTTAATTTTGATTGTTTCGGTGTGAGTGTCCGAGCATTGTCTCTAGTTTCACTCCCTCTATTTCTTTTTAATCTTGACCATTTCCCAACAGCAAGTAATAACCTATTGAGTGAGGGATCTGAGCCAATTTTACTTTTTTCTGTGTATTTTTTCCTCTCTCTGACCCATATTTGGCTCCGCGGCATCATCGAGTATATTAAAAAAGATCTCCGGCAAAGAGCCCCCCCTCGGGGGGTGCCCGTCAGACATTGCAGCGCCGGTCTGACGAGGAGGTGTCCGATGATGAAGCATGACACCAAATACGGTGTGTGAGGACTATTGCTCCTGATTATCAGGACTCTTTCTCTTTCCTCTTTTCTTCATTTCGGAACAGTGTACCATATTTTATTAGCACATTGTTGGGAGGGTGTACACTGGACCGCCTAATCCTCCTTTTTTCCCCCCCCTCTTTTTTGAAGACAACTGCGGCACCATCAAAGGTGGGGAAGGGACAAAAGCAGAAGAGCAGGTCAGGAGAGGGCACGGTGGCACCGACTGAAGGACCAGTGTCACACCTTCTGTCCACGACCACACCAACCTGTACAGCGGCGAACACCGCTAGTTGCCCCGCCACCACAACCACCACCTGCACCGCCACCTGCACAGCCACTGACACATCTACAGCCTCAGCAATAGTCCCCAGCCTCTTCCCCAGTGGGCAGCCGTCCGAGGCTGCAGAAGACGTCCTGCTGTGTCCCTCAGCAGGTGCTGAGCCATGCACCACCGCCAGCACCGCCACCACAGACACCGCTACAAGCACTGCCACCAGCCCACAACGTGCTCGGACAGTTGCACCACTGCTGACATGGCTACCATCCCCAGTGGTCAGTCGTCCAAGGCTGGAGGAGAGTTCCTGGACCCTGGGTAGCTTCCATGAAGCATGACTTCCATCACTGCTTGCATCTGCAGGTGGAAGGCGAAGACGCAGCAGTGTGGGGTATGTTGCTGCCTCCATGGCGTATCATGCTAACTGTACCTCAGTAATCTCGTGGCACACACACCCAGGTGAGGGAATTGTACCGGCCACACTGCACGTGGAGCACTTTGGGTACCAGGCCCCCTCCAGAACCAGTGGAGAAAAGCACCCACTTCCCCAGTTCATGGCAGGATGAAGCACTCTGGGCACCAGGCCCCCTCCAGAACCAGTGGAGAAAAGCATCCACTTCCCCAGTTTTTGGCAGGATGAAGCACTCTGGGCACCAGGCCCGCTCCAGAACCAGTGGAAGAAGGCATCCATTCACCCTGTCCTTGGCAGGATGAAGCACTCTGGGCACCAGGCCCCCTCCAGAACCAGTGGAGAAAAGCTTCCACTTCTCCAGTCCTTGGCAGGATGAAGCACTCTGGGCACCACGCCCCCTCCAGAACCAGGGGAAGAAGGATTCCACACACCCTATCCTTGGCAGGATGAAGCACTCTGGGCACTGGGCCCCCTCCAGAACCAGTCGAGAAAAGCATCAACTTCCCCAGTACTTGGCAGGATGAAGCACTCTGGGCAGCAGGCCCCCTCCAGAACCAGTGGAAGAAGGCATCCACTCACCCAATCCTTGGCAGGATGAAGCACTCTGGGCACCAGGCCCCCTCCAGAACCAGTGGAGAATGACATCCACTTGAGAGACTGTGGCTTTGCACTCCCCAGGATAAAGCAGTGGGAAACCACCCACTGGAGGGACTTAAGAGACTGTGGCTTTGCACTCCCCAGGATAAAGCAGTGGGCAAACCAGCCACTGGAGAGACTTGATAGACTGTGGCTTTGCACTCCCCAGGATACAGCAATGGGCATGGAGCCCCCTCGTGCAGCAGTGGCGTGGTGAGTTCATCTGGCTGAGGTTCCCCCCCCACCCCCTGAGGTGCCTGTATATTTTCACTCTGATGTCCCAGCAGTGTTCTCTCCGTTTCCAGTCAGGTATCTAGTGTGGGCTTCGGACAATGATTGGTACACTATCCGGACTTGTGTAGTTGGTGTACATATTTGTATATACTGAATTTTGATTTTTGACTATCAGATTTTTCATGATTAGACTGGTTACAATCATTTCCTTTTGTCCTTGCGTTCTTCCAGGGGGTGATGGGGTGTATATGTAATGTTGCTGCATGTATTTGTGTGTATGGTGTTGTGGGTGGGGGGTGGGGGTATTGCGTGTGTGTGTCCCTCTCTCCCCCCTTGTGTTGTAGGTGAAGTACTCACCGTGGTCATCGACAGCGTCTGTCCTGCTCCTGATAGAGCAGGAGGAAGAGCAGCATTGGTAACACCTGTAGTTCGGGTCCCATGGTGCCCTGGTTCCTCTTTGGGTGTCAAGAGGTGACTGCTTTCCCTTCTGTGTACTGTTTCTGCCGTGTTTTTGATAGCGTGGTTCCACCCCGGAAAAGTTGGCGGATAGGCGTGTTGAAATACAGTGGGCGGTACTTTGTCTTCCGTCTGTCTGTTGCCGGTTACCACTGCGGTGTTTGTTTCTACCGCCGTGGCGGTCTGAGTGTTAAAGTAGCTGTCTATGTTGGCGGTTTCCGCTATGGTCATGATTCCATTTTTGTTCCTCCGGCCTGTTGCCAGTATTACCGCCGCTTTAACACCGACCGCCAGGGTTGTAATGAGGGGCCATATCTTGCCTTTCGACTTACCCGTACTCAAAATTCTTTCTGACTAGATTTAGGTTTGGCTTGGTCCATCTTTTATTTTCATATCATTGTAACACATACAGTGATGCTAGATTAGAACCTTTCCCCTGTGATTCATTCTCCTATCAGACATCACTTAATTTATTTTTCTTTCGTACATTATACACTGTGCCCAGAAAAAGATTATTAGTATTAGAAGGTGCCAGACAACTTTGTTCTACTTGCAGCTTCTACAGACAGAACACATTTGTATGATGGCCTACAACTTTATTTCCGCTGCTGTTCACCTGAGAAATCTAGCTGAAAAATAAGCAAATAATCTTCATATATGTGTTGAGACTGCAATTATCCCTGAATGGGGTGCATGTTAGCACAATCCATAGGACATTTTCTGCTATCTTGTTTACTTCAATACAGTATGGGGTGAGAATCTACAAGTCCATGTTCCATGATAACATTGGCACTTTGTGATACCTATTTACACATGCACATGGCATTTTATAAAGAGAGGTGTATACTCTGCGTCCATATTCTTTTATTGAATGACTGGCCTGTACTGGTTTGCAGTTTTTGTCTCATATCGACTCCTATTAAAAAAAAAAAAAAGCTTGCCTATGAAATTTGCATGTTAGAGTTCTGTTGGTCTGTTTTGGGCTATGGCAACTGTTAATCTGTTTCATGCAGACTTTTTTTTATATGGGAAAGCATTGGGTTTTGGAGGGGAAAAATTGACTTTTCTCTCTTTAAACAGCACAACCGTAGAGAAAGTGTTGGACTTTGGAGGGGTACAATTTACTATTCCAGTCTGTAAAAAAAAAAGGGAAAGTGTTGGATTTTGGAGAGGTGAGATTTACCATTCCCACTCCAAACAGCGCAACAAACTACAAAGAGGTTAATTTTACTATCCCTACTGCAGCCTAAACAAGAGTAGAGAATGTATGTTAACATTATATATTATACATTATATATTTATACATTATATATTTATACATATATGTATACATATATATATATAATACATATATTTATGTATATATATATATATATATATATATATATATATATATATACATATATACATATATACTACTTTACTAACATTGCGCATTTCAGCAAATGATGATACAATTAAAGGTGCATTATAGGATTTGTATTTCAAATTAACATGTCACATTGGAAATAATTAAAAGCATTGGCTTTGAGAACATTTGTTTCCGCTTATCTGTGATCAAAGAAACTTGTGCTGAAACGCATCAGGATACGATTGAATGCGACATGTTGCCCAGTATGTGAATAAACGCCTGGATGACATCTTGCACTGGTGCCTCGTCTCTTTTTGCATATGTATATATATATATATATATATATATATATATATATATGTATATATACATATATGACACTCGTATAAAGTACACTCTTCCAGCAATAGAAACACACACATGGACAACACAGGGGAACTCAATAGCCAGGAGTAAGAAAGCCCTCACACACTCAATAGGATGTCACGCTTCATCACTGGGCAAGCTCCTCGTCAGGGTGGGTGAACACTCTTGACACGTTCTTGAAATTTACTGCCCATGTTTCCTCGACACATGTTTCTTTTTTGGACCTCTTGATCAGGATTGACAATGGCAAACTGACTTCTTGCACATACCATAAGAGTACAGACCGTAACAGTCTGTTACTTTATGAGAGTCACCATCCAAGGGCCTTACGCGACAATTTACCTTTTGGTCAATTTCCAAGATTACGTCGCAATTGTAGCACCATACAGTCATTTGAGACTCAAGCAAGTGACCTCAATGCTAAATTACATGAGAGACACTATCCACTTCACGTTCTAAATTCTGCCTATAAAAGGGCATTAAACAACCACAGAGAAGCATTACTGATGCCTACTGTGAAGGAATCAAACGCTCGTTTAACATGTGTCTCAACATACACTCCTTTGTCAAACACTGTTAAAAAGTTGATTAATAAAAGATGGTCGATCCTATTGAGTGGTGGGACATGTATTCAGAAACCTGTGTTCGCATTCAAGAGGACTACGAATATCAGAGATATGGTGGTACATACCTGCCCACGTGAAACCTGCGAAATGCCCAACCAAACCACAGTATGGAATCTCCTGTCTGTCATTGGCCACTTTCCTTGTGGCACATGTAACATTTGTCCTCCAACCAGACGTCTGGAGAAACTAGACTTGGATCCAATAGGTACATGGCATCTTAATAAGCACACCAATTGCAATACACTCAATTGTGTCTATATGATCAATGCCCGTGTGACCTGCGGCATGTTGGTATGACCACTAGACCAGTTAAGAAGAGGATTCACAAACACCGAAGTAATATAAGATGTGCATGTGCCACTACTAAACTTAGTGTATATTTTCCGGAAGCACGACATGGCCCTGATGAACTGTGGTGGGTGGTGCTTGAAGCCCCGAGATGTTTAAGCAATGACTCCAGGTCACTTTTTAGAATTTAACAAAGTTGGGTTTTCAGATTGAAAACACACATCTGGGAACTTAATGATGACATTCCATGGACACTCTTAACCCATTGATTTGATTTGGGCACTCCCAATGATGCTGGTATGTGTATCAATTATTTGTTGGGGAGGGTGGTCCCACTGTTGTCCACCCTTTTGCTATTTTTCCACCCTTTTTCCTGCAGCTCTCAGTGTATTGACTTATGTCTGCAGTTACTTGCACATATTCCTTCATTTTGCTCTTTTAAAAAAACCTGGCCAGCCGGCATAAATATTTTGTTGCTATTGCTAAATCCTCTCTACTGTTGTCAGTGCATTGACTTGTGCCTGCATTTTCATATATTTTTTTATTTTGCCTTTTTAATCTTTGCTAGTTGGCACAAGTAGGTCAACTCCAGGTCAGTCCAACCTTTTTTTATATGAATGTCCTTTTTTAGTGTTTACCATCACCTCGCAATGTGCAAGTATCTTTTCTTTGTGTCTGTAACTCTCTGGTCACATGACGACACTTGACCAATTACAAATGCTGCAATCTCTACCAATCAGAACACCGGAACTCTTCCTGTTTCCGAGTTCACTTTCTTTTCCTCGTTAAAAACGCTTCACTTGCGTTCCACTGCTTGTTGCAGGAACATGGTCCCCGGATAGGTTCCTGGCTATCAACAGGAAAAACGTGAGTAAGTAGTTTCTCACGATTGGCTCTTTTCAAAGGATTTTCATAATGCTCAGTTCTACTTTGTTACCTCAATGATGCTGTTTACATTTGATTTTGAGGAAGGTTTTTTTTTTTTTTTTTTCCACTATTTGGTGGTTTCTTGTCCTGCCTCATTTTGGTATTTTCTTAACGACCAGTTTGGCACCCTCTCTGTGTTCTTTCTAAAAAGTGATGGATTTCAGAGATTACTGCCAGTCTTTGACAATGTTTTATCTACATGATTCCTGCAGAATGTTAGAATCATGGTGATTACGATTGAATGACTGGATGTTTGAGAATCATGACTATTACAGCTGTATGGCTGGATTTTTAAGACCCTAATGCTGAAAATGTGTTCTTTGTATTTTATAAAAATTTTATTCAGTACTGGGTACCTGTTTGTGGGCTCCTGCACTCCTATGGAGCCGTAACCATAATTTGGGAGGGTAAGCTAATGCCGTTTTATTACCTGTCTGTCCTTTCACAGACTATTTTTGAGCACACTATTTAAATAGTGCCTTTCACTGCTATTAAATAACTTTGGATGCATTATATTTGATAGTATATGTGTCTCTATTTTTTGTCTATACTTCACAGGGCGACTATGCAACAAGACTGACCAGACATGAGGTTGGTGTGAGTAAGTGACCGGAGCATATTTATTAACTTGAGTCCTATTAGGGTCTATGTACTATCCTTAGGTGAAGGTGGGTTTATGTTTTTGGTCATGATGAAGGGTCACTGGATCCTTTGTGACCCCTGAGACGTGAAACATGTCGACCTGATATCAGAGGAAATAGGATAACATCCATTCCCCTCGATTCACAGAAAGTGAGAGTGCACATGAGCATTACCTCCATTAGCACTCTCTCTATACTGTTTTTAACCTTGGCCCAAGCCTCTTTCCGACTTATTAAATATGATGGTTTTGGTTTGGAGCCAATTGTGTTCTCTATTATTATTATTCTCTCCTGACTATGCCTATAGTTTGTATTCATCCTCGGCATAACAACATTTAGTAAAAAATCTCTGGTTAGGAGCCCCCCTTTTTCAAGGGGGGCCCGTCAGGCATTGCAGTGCCGGTCTGACGAGGAACTTGCCCAGTGATGAAGCTTGATATCCTACTGGGTGTGTGAGGGCTTTCTTGCTCCTGGCTACTGAGTTCCCCTATGTTGTCCTTGTGTTTCTATTGCTGGAACAGTGTACTTTATACGAGTGATATATATATATATATGTGTATATATATATATATTTATTTATTTATACATACCCATATATTTATTTATACATGCACCTATATATATATATATATATATATATATATATATATATATATATATATATATATTTATATATATATATATATATATATAGATTAATATCTACACACATATATGTTAAAAACTGAACAAAATACCCGGTTTACTCATAATTACTATTCATTAAAACAATGAGTTATCAATTAATTAATAATTGTTATTCAATTATTAATTAGTTAGCTTCATATTCTATATCCCTACAAACCTATAATTAGATGAGTAATTAATTATTAACACTAAATAGTTAACTTAATTAACTTCCCAGACGATAATTCTACAAACCTAGCAGCATACAACTAGAATATAATTAAAAAATTCAAATATTCCATAATTTCAATTTAAATGTGTCAAATGCAATTAAATAATTAATTTACAAATAAAAAATAAAAAATTATTATAAATAATACATTATTAATTACATAACTTTCTACCTTATATCCCTACAAACCTGGCATCCCGCAAATAAAATGTTAGTACAATAAATCAGTATTCCCCATTTTTCATAATTAAAACGTAATCAAATAATGAACTAAAAATCATTATTAAATTATTAATTAATTTTTACCTAACTTTCTACCCTAGACCCCGACAAACTGAGCAGCCTGCAACTAAAATATAAGTAAAAATATAGGTAAGTCTGTACATAATTACAATCAATTAAATATTTAATTGTTATTTAACTACCACTTAATTAACTTCCCACCAAATACCCTAACAAATTAACAGCCCTCAAATAACATATAACAAAAATAAATAAATATTCCATAATTTGCATATTAAATATCAATCATATAATTAAATAAAGTGTATTAAATAATTCATTGAAGTCTATGGAGTTCTTGATGTAAAGTGTGGAACTGGACTTGAGTTTGTTTTGATGACAAGGTAACTCTCCACTTACTCCCTAGTGGCCTCTCTGACAGAGTTGGTCATCCGACACAAACCACAGTAGCCGAACACAACACTTTAAAACTTTACAAACATTCCTAAATGTACGGTTACCAATGCATGGTTATGCTTTAGTCTGAAAAGCCAAGACTTAACGTTTTACTTAAAAATTAATACCTCTGTTACACCATGGTAGATTTTGCTCATCGTAGTGTCTAAAATTCATAAAAAATAATATAATTTTAATACATTTATTTCAGATATCTTTCATGACTTCATTATTTCATGTTTATTGGTGCTTATAAATGCTTTACAGTAGTTCCTTTGTTTAAGCGTTTCTGCTCCAAGACACAGGGTTGAGCTAAAGGTTTTACAAACAAGTCTGAGGACTTAAGAGATTTGTGAGTATCTTACGTAGTAAGGTTTCACAGGCATACCAGATAATACACCACGATCCTCACACAGGTTAAGTGAGGAACGTTCTCCTGGTCATATACATACTCCTGGATCTATTGTTAGTTTTCTCTGCTTGTAGTCCAGATTGACCCTTTACACTTTCAGGTAATTTCACTGCCTCTCAACATCTGACCTCTCCTAATGGGTGAGATTCCAGATACTTCTTGACTCATATCCAAAACACGTCTCTTTCCATTGTCCAAGACATGCAAGTAAGCTGTGCCTCCCACTTAATTCCTTTGGGTAAATCTCCCCTTGACATCTGCAAACATATTTCACAGCCAACCCAATAATATTTTGCCCTCACCGGAAAAGGAAGAAAAAAGACTAGCTTGTTATCAGTGTGAAACCCAGAAACATGCTTTCCCGTTCAGCCTCGAAGTGCCTCCATAAGGTAGGGCGTGGAAAACCCAGGACCGAGAAGGTCTGTGGGGTATGAAGTCTAGCATATTAGAATCCCGTTGCTGCTTTCTTAAAATAATATTTAAACCAGTCCTAGAGATGTCCAAAAAAGTCCTTTGTTAGTAAATCTGTTTTAACTCACCAATACCCACTGAGGATGATGAAAAGCTTGATCATCTGTCACACATGCTTTGAGCCACGGCTGCTGGGGGCCTTTTATGATAACCATGCCTACGTGAATGTGTATTAGAAACATGAATATCCAAGCTTGATGCTCCCTTGGCAGATGGCGAATCCTGGTTGTCTTTGTTTTCCACCAGAGAACTTTCCAAAGGTAAAATTACCTGTACATGTGGCTCCATCTATTCGACTGCTTGCACCCTTACTAGGCCCCAGAACTGTATCTATTTCTCTGTGGTTAATAGTGAATGGTTCGTATACTTCCTCATGAGAATTAGGCCTATTCACTTATATTTGGTATATCCCCCGCTTCAGGGCCAACAATTAAGACACAGAGGACTGAAACAATTGATTCAACACTTTCAACCACTTGAATATTCTTATGCATAATAATAATAATGATAATAATAATTATTATAACAACAACAACAGAGTTATTGCTTGGCGTTCAAAAATAGGTATTATGATTGTGTAGCCAATACGTTGACTATTTGATTGGCCTCGATATACCTTTCAGACTCCCATTTGTGCAATGTATAGAAGTAGAAAGTGCATTTTTCAGATAACATTTTCAAAAGTAAGACAGTAAACGCATAGCACACGTCAAACAATTGTTCATAATTTATTTCCAAAATCAAAATTCTTTTCTTCTGTTTTGCTTAATCATACAACTGAGAATTATTCGCTACTGACTCGTATGAAGTCTTTGAAGATAATCTAGCTAGGATTGAGGAAGAACACATTTGTCTTCCCCGAATGCACATTAGACGCTGCTATAATGAAGTTAAAACGAAAAAACACTCAGCCTCTATAAGCAGAAAAAACATCACAGACTATTTCGCCTGGAGATGAAAACACACACAGCATCAATAAAAGACATATTTGTTTTGTTCAGTTTGAAGCAATACACAGCGCTACTGACTAGAAATAAGCAGAGATGAGGGGCTCAGTGCTTGAGAGAATATAGGGAGGCATATAAGGAAAAATAAAATGAAATGCCGGCATTGGGAAGCCGATGCTATTGCTTTCAACAAATGCAAATACATAGTGGAGAAAAATCAAATACTATTGGGCATGTTGAAAAATATGACATCTGGTAAAACATATGGTACTGCTGCACCGTGTAAAATTGTATAATTGTTACACTACTAACATATTGAAATATATTTGCTGACTCCAGTGCTTAATTCGAGCAGGACGTTGCAGATGAGGCCCGACCTGCACTGAAGAATCGCAAACCATGGGCCGTGCTGTTAGGCAAACAGGTGTCTCCCAGGGGGATCGGACCATCACACAGCATCCATTTGAACCCAGTGGCATTCTGTTTCAGATAGAAACCATTCATAGAAAACCCTAATTTCTTCGGCTTGATGATTTTCCTAATGTCCGGAAGGCTTAAGTCATCTCAATTCCTATGCACTTTTAATATTTTCCTAGAGTGCGTTTGCTTCCAACCCAAATAAATGTATAGATCGCAGTCTGAAGTATGTGCAAGAGCTTTTCTGGAATGTTTTACTGGAAGTGCTTGAAATATATAGAGGAGAAGCGACAACACATTTAGTTTAATCACAGACATCCTCCCCCGCCATAATATAGCTACTGTCACGGGGCGTGGCCAACAAGATGGGTAACCGGATGCACTAGACGAGTGCTGCCGGCCCCGCAACAGAATCCGCCAACATTCTGCCGCCCTGAGGTCCTGCGGACCCAGCAAATCTGTTGACGGGGGTCAGGGGGCCAGGATGGAGTGACAGCAGAGGGTACAAACGCCCAAAACTGAGCTGCAGCACTGCACTCGTGGAGAGGCCCTGACCACAATATAGCGGCTGCGATTTTTGATGTGCACTGGGCCGGGTGGCGTTTAACATGGCGGACCCAGTCTCAGGCCCCTGGTCCTGCATAGCCTGGCGGAGGGTGCCCTGTGGATTGTGGATGGCCTACTTTGGTCCCTCACCTCCCCCCCAGTGCATGATTGAAGCCTGGCCGCTAGACGATACCCTGGTCTGGGAGGCCCCTTTGAGAGACCTGGCTGGTGATGAGGAGCCGTGCTGGGGGGGCAGGGGAGCCCCAGCAGAGTGTCAGAGACACCGAGAGAGACGCTGGTGTGTGAGCAGAGAACACTTGACCTGACGATTGGCACTCACTGAATGTGTCCTACCTGGACTTCATCGACTGGTGAGGAACTGAGCTGAGCTAGGGGGGGTGCCGGAGGCTCTAGGAGGAGCCATGATGGCTGCCGCCCCTACCTGGTGGGTAGGACAACGCACCACCTGGGAGTGAGATGAAGCACGGGGGCTACGGGGACCGGGCAGTTGGCCTGTTGTTCGCGATGCAATCACCGAACCCAGAGGGATCGGCAGAGGCCAGTGCTGTGGGCCTTGTACAATATGGATAAAGACAGATCGAATAAAGGTGCGCAGCAGATGAGAATGGACCAGTACACGGCCTAGTGTAGAGGAGGGGGCCCACAGAAAGAACCCTCTGGATCCATGGAAAAGGTGTGCAAGCCCACCAGGGCCCAGATCCTGGTGTCCATTGAGGTCTCTGGACAGGCGGTACAGGAGCAAATCGCCGCTATGGGGGTAGACATTAACTTACTGAGAGCTGATCTGAGGCAGAGCGTTCAGTGGCCACTGAGCAACAGGTGAATGGCATGCAGACAGACATAGACCCTCTGAAGGCCACTGTGGCCACCCTTGAGGCTAAGATGCGCAGACTGGAGGCGAGGGCTGATGATGCGGAGGGGAGGGCAAGGAGATGTAATCTACGAGTTGTGGGCTTCCCGGAGGGAGCAAAGGGGATGGCCCCGGAGACCTTCCAAGAGGATTTGATCAGAAAGACAATGCCCACCGCTCCCCGTCTGTGTTTATGGTGGAGTGAGTACATAGAGCCTTAGCTCCCCGTCACCACCGGGAGCTCCCTCCAGGAACGATCATTGTCAAGGTTCTCAACTATAGAAACCACAATATTATCTTACAGGAAGCACACAAACATGCAACCCTACATACTAGAATCACACTATATGCTTCTTTCCTGACTATACTAGGGCAGTCCAACTCCAAAGGCAATCATACGTAGGTGTTAAGCAAAAGTTAAAAGAAATGTGGTACACCTATATGCTACTGTACCCAGCCAAGCTGAAAGTCCTCCACGCGGGCCGCTACCATTTTTTCCAAACAACTGAAGCAGTCTGGGACTGGCTAGAACTTAGAGGAGGTGAGGGACCCCTGGAAACCCCCCACAGTAGAGGCAGCAGAAAGGACCAGGGACCAGGAGATACACAGGCCACCGCACGCAGGAATAACAGGCGCCATCGCACCAGCTGCAGCAACAGGGTGATAGTGCGTCCGGATGGAAACCTGAGTCTGGAATGAAAGAGACAGGAGCTATTGGTGGAATCCGTCACCTGAGCAACATCCTCTCGTACTGGGGCGCCACAGGGTGAGGAGGGGTCAGCCTCAGACTTAGACAATACCAACACCGAGGGCCATCAAAGTGGCACTGGGCTGAAATGCTGTGACTGGACCTATACCAGGCTTGGAAAAGTTGACTCCTTCCCTCCCTCTCGCTTCCATCTCCCTCCCCCCACCTATTTTCTGTTTAGCTCTCTGCCTGCGCTGGGGGCGGCGGGGACTCGGACAAAGTACAAGGATCTAACAAGCACACTCCCTTGAATTGGCCATGACTAACCCTTACCTTACTCTCTCTTCTACTATCTATGTGGCTCGTATCTTGTTTTTCTATGATCTCTTTGTAGTGATAAGTTAAGATACTTGGGAATAGTGTGTGCGTGGTCTGGATGGTTGTGGGAGGGGTGCTGGAGAAATGCTAGTGCGCTGACCGCACCATCTTGAGCAGCTCCTTGCTATTTAGTGGGGACAGCTAGACACTCTCCCCTGCCTCTGGATTCTGGAGTGGATAGTGGGGTGCACACCAAGATTGGGTAGACATTAGTTGTTGGAGGTGTTTACCCGGAAAGGGATGTGGGTGTTTGAATGGGGTTCATGGTTGGAGTTGGAGTTATGTTTTATACACGTGGTGTACTGCATGCATTTTGACAGGGAGAGGAGATGGAGTTGCACTGTTGTGTACATGCTTGACTGGAGTGTGGGATATGGGGGGCCTAGCCGGGGTGGGGAAGGGTAGGTTGACAGGGGGTGGCATTGTGACTGTTGATCGGAATACATGCATGAACTCTGCACCTAGAACACATACACCCCCAACTCGAATTATGCTGAGTTCTTCAAAAAACTGGAGCAAGAACTATTATTCTACATTGGGATGCCCATTATCTGGGCAGAAGATTTTAACTGTGTCCTAGACAGTGCCTTGGACCGCAGCCCACCGAATCTGGGCGCTAAGTCCCACGTGACCGCCAAACTCAGCAAGGTCATGATTAGCCTGCACTTTATAGATATATGGAGGGAACTTCACCCCCATGTTCAAAATATACGCCTGCTAAACGCCCGCACATGAGGCATATAGCATATTGGATAGATTTCTGCTAGCAAATGACGGCACGCTTGATGTTCGACAAGTGGACTACCAGGTTTAGATTCCTATCAGACCATGCCCCTCTGTTACTGGAATGTGAGGCACACGCACCAAAGCCAGCGATCCCCCTGTGGCGAATGCAGCCTGAGCTGCTCAGAGATCCTGAATATAAGGGAGACATGCAGGCAGCAACCACATAGAAGAATAGGAGCCATTTGGAATAGGCTGGATAGCTTTGTCGGCAAGGACTTTAGACAGTGACTGCACCCCAAGGTGGACCGTTCGGGGCGCAAGCTAGCTTGGCTACTCAAGTGCAAACCCCGACCAATTATCCTGTCACTCTGTGGACCGACTGGGGAAAGGTTTTTAGGACAGGCACATGTCAATTTACTCCAGCGGGATCACCTGAAAAAACATATACACCTCACCTAAGCTTGAGGATAGGTGCCAAATGCACAGGAACCTGGGCAGGCTCCAACTTCCCCAGCTAGCCAAGGCTCAGACTGAGGAGCTGGAAGGAGATGTAATGTTGGAGGAGCTGCAGGAAGCTTTAGAGTCCATGCCGCACAGTAAAACACCTGGTCCAGATGGCCTACCAGTTGAGTTTTACCATACATACTCTGCATTGGTCCTTCCCAGACTGTTGGAAACACTGCGAAGCCTATAGAGAGGGCACTTTGCCAAAACATATGAGGGAAGTATTGATAGTCATGATACCGAAACCAAGGAAAGACCCAGTTGACCCCGGCTCCTATAGGCCATTGTCCATGTTCAATGTAGATGTAAAACTACCTGCAAAAGTTCTGGCAATGCGCTTAAGATGTGTTGTTACCCATCTGGTGCTAGATGATCAATGCAGATTCATACTGGGGAGGGGAACTCATATGAATTTGCAGACGCTATCTCATATAATGCACAAGACCAGAGGCTCTGCAGCTCGCACTGCGTTGGTTGCCCTGGACATAGAAAAGGCACTTGATACTCTGTCTTGGGACTACCTGTGGGAGGTACTTAGCAGAATGGGCAATGGACCAATATTCCTGATATGGGTGCGTCTCCTGTATATGGCACCGCAGTCATGGGTGTGCACTGAGTCGATAGTGTCTGACTCATTCGATATTGAACAAGATATACAACAGGGCTGCCCACTATCGCCACTTGTCTTCCCATTGTCTATGGAGCCCCTGGCAGTACAGCTGAGGGCAGGACTACAGGAGTGGGGTATACGATTGGGGAACAGAATGCACATTGTCTCACTGTATGCAGGTGATGCTCTGGTGTATGTTACAGACCCGGAACGGTCAATCCCACTCCTTTTAAGAATGATGGATGACTTTGGACCGATATCTGGCCTCCAAATGAACCGACAGAAGCCAACAATGTACCCCATGGTGTTTCAGGTGACTGTTGCGGTGCCAGTGCTCCTGCCGGTGGGCCTGGCTTGGGACACCAAGACCTTTAAGTACTTGGGTATCCACGTAACTCACTCCTCACAACTACAGTATGAGCTGAACATGGGTAGAGTGTTGGACAGACTCCGGGCATCTGTCCAATTTTGAAGCACATTCCCACTATCAGTTATGGGCAGAGTCATGCTCAGTAAAACGGTCTTACTCCTGAGCTGCCTGTATGTCATGCAAAACCTGTTCTGCAAGCTACCCCCTACTCTGTTTCAACAGATAGATAAGATGCTGCTGTCCCTAGTCTGGGCAGGTAAGAGTTGTAGAGTCTGCCTCGAAGTACTGAAGTTAGACCTGGCCAATGGGGGATTGGGGCTACCAGACCTCCATCTATACTACATTGCAGGCTTGCTGCAGTACGTGGCTATATGGTGCAACGATGCCTCCAACTGGGAAAAAAATTGCTAGTAGGCTCTATATGTAGATCCGGACTTCCAGGCCTACTTATGGGTGGTTCTAAGCTACCACAGGGCACCCCCTTTCTAATATCACAGGTGTCACAGGTATGGGAATGAGCGGTCATGCAGGTACTGCGGAGAGCGCCGCATGCGCACCTGCTCCTGATCTGGATCCGCCCCTTGGCTAAAGTTGCTAATACGTTGGACTTCTCGAAATGGCGACCAGGCGGATGTAATAATGTGGGTGATTTATACCAAAATGGCACATTTGTCTCTCGGGAGGAGGCAGAGTCCCTATTTGGAACTGACCAGGGACAATTCCTGCAATATGCAAGCCTATCACAGATGGCTCAGGAGATCTGGAACTCCTTCCCTGAGGAGCCTACTGGATCCCCCTTCGTGAAGGCTCTTATAGACCCGGGCTCCGACGGTTGTCTACTCTCCCGTATATACATGGCCCTAAAAAAGGATAGGCAGATAAACATACATGTGATGAGAGCTATGTGAGATACGGACCTGGGAACTCCATTTACAGACGTGGAATGGAATAGGGCCTGCACACTAGTGCAGGAAGGGTCTAGCAATACTCAGTTGAAGCTGACGCAATGTTACTATCTGCAAAGAGCATATTTTATGCCACAACGCCTTCACAGACTATTCCTAACATGACCAGACAGGTGTGCTCCCTGCGGCACATTCCCAGCCACCTTTGGACACGTCACATGGACATGTAGCTCCATACTACCCTTCTGGTGCCAGATAGTAAAGACAATAAAGACTGCGATGTCTGTGAGAGTAAAGGTAACAATGAGACACTGCTTGCTGGGACTGATCCTCATCCCCAAAAAAGGGATTAAAATGGCATACAGATTAGCACAGCTGAGGCTTGTATTGGCCGAGAGGCGCATTACGATCCAGTGGGCCAACCCGACCCCCCAACGCATGATAGATGGCTGTCTGATCTCCTTAAATGGGTGACTGCTGAGGAATATCGTCTCCATAAGATACGTACAGATGAGCATGATGAGCAGGATTTGGAGGACTGGTGTGGTATGATTGAGGGGCTGCACGGAGAAGTCGAGGTGGAAGATGGGGGCACCTCAGTGGATGAATCCCAATAGCTGAGTGCTGAGGAAGACTAGCCCATGGGGCGGTAAATCTGCGGCTTCGGACACGAGGTTGAATGCGGCTGGCTGGTGACATGCCCTCTCCCTCTCACTCTCTCCCCCCTCTGGGAATTCCCTCTCCTCCTCACTGGATTTAGCTGTGTAACTGCCTGCTGGGTGTCTGCTATCGTCTCTAAGGGCCTGCACCACCCAGAAACTGTTGTCTAGTCTGCTAGAGAGCAATAGCAGTTCTCTCTCTATGCTTGAACCAGTTAACATGCGCTGCAGTATCACCTTCCAGTTGTTAATGTTTAATGTTCCATACAATGCGATTGATATTGACCGGCCTACTTACCTCTGCTAGATTTGAATACTTCACACTTAGTGATGGACTATCATGCAGTTACTTCTGTCCAGTTAGGACATATGCACTGAACTATAGCACATCTGTAAGAAAGAACATGTCGAAGCACTGACATGGAATACATGCTATACTTGGAAGAGAGAGGCGAGTTATCTTGGTAATGATACGCTTATGGTGTATGGTGCGATTATGTATATGTTATTTTTCTTTTGCATAAGTCAAATTGGAAAACAAAAAAACAAAAACAAATATCTACTGTCATAGACTTAAACAGATGGTAGGCCATAAATAAATATATATATATTCACTTAAAAAAAAAAAAAAAAGGTTACAGGGACATTATAGTTAGGTTGATGTTTTACCCTTACGAAACCATAGAAATTCAGTTGTTATAATTGCAGTTGCAGTTACTTATAGTTATACTTATGTTAAGAAACTATAACTTGTGGCCTAAAGTTACTTTCCAGCATGAGTTATAGTTTCTTCAGTAACTTCAGAATTTCTATGGTTTTGTATGGGTAAAACGTAAACCTAACCATAACATCCCTGTAATCTTTGTCTTTTTCAGTGAATTTCAATGTTTTTTTCAACACACCTTTTAATATTTGTGTCAGGTTGTGGCAAGCCAATCAGGGCCTTGCTTTTCCTTTTGATGTGAGGAGCAACTAAGGAGGATCCTCGAATCCGTGGATTGGCTAGAAAAAAGGCCTATTTGTTGCCCATATAAAGTCCCTAAGGGACCCCTCGTGTATCCTGTGGGGTCAGGATATCTGTATCCAGACTCCTTAAATGTTTTTACACTGTTTGTTTACCACCCACCCAAGAAATGCGAGAAACAAAATGGTGACCAAATCTTTTCTGTCAGGTTGCTGCCAGACCATCAGGGCCTTGCTTTTCATCTGAATCCGTGGAGGATCCGCGTCGCTATATATACAAATGTGGTTTTCATTTGATAACTAGAAAACTACTGAACAGATTTACACCAAATAGCAGAAAGGCCTTTTTGTGGCTCAAGAGCTACCTTACTCCCAAATGTGGTGTAATTCAGTCCAGTGGTTTTGGCGCTATCGCTGTTCAAAGTCCCTACAGAAAAATGAATGGAGAAAACACATTTTGCACCCCCTCTTTTTCTCAGCCCTAACTTGACGGATCACCCACTAACTTTCCAGACAACAACTGATGTTAAAGTTATTAGCAAAACAAAAACACTTTTTCTATAGAAACGAGGTCCTAACTATAACTTCCTAGTGGTGATAGATACTGGGTTGTGTATATACATATATATATATATATATATATATATATATATATATATATATATATATATATATATATATATATATATATATTTAAATATATATATATATTTATATATATCTATGTATATCCATATATATATATATCTATATATATATATATATTTATATCTATCTATCTATCTATCTATCTATATATATATATATATATATATATATATATATATATAGAGAGAGAGAGAGAGCGAGAGAGAGAGAGAGAGAGATAGAGATAGATATATACAGAAACAGAGATTACAGGGACATTATAATTAGGAAACAGAATTAAAAAAACAAAAGTCACAGGGACGTTATAGTTAGGCTCACATATTAAACGTACAAGACCATAGAAATTCACCTGTTATTGTTATCTCAAGTAAGTATAACGCATGCCCTAAGGTAACTATAACTCGCACCCTTGCCATGCATTGCTAATTACCCCACAAATCACTGCACTCATGACATCTTTGATAACATCATTGATAATATAACAGTAATATCTGCAGTAAATATTTTGACAAAAAACTCTGCATAGCCGGGGCATGAGTTATAGTTACCTTAGGGCATGAACAGACATGTGGTGAGGGAAAAAGATGAAACGATTGCTTTTGCACACAAGAAGCTACATTTCCAGCAGCTCCCTGTGTGCAATAGTAATGCCTGCTCCTGCAGGAGGTGAGGAGCCAGCTGTGGCTGCAGAGGCCTTGAGGCTTCCCACATGGTCCCAATCCTGCACACTGGATGCCAAAGGGCATCAAGGAGACAAGGCCAGGCCCTGGGGGATGGGGTCCTTGGGGTCACTGGGGCCGAAATTGGCCTGCGAAGGGGCCCTCATGGCCCCCTCCCCCATTAAGTGTGTTTTCTTTGCAATTCCATTTCGAAAAATGATCTGAAATTCTTCATGGAGGTGAATGCATCATTGATCTATTGAAAGTGTGATATCTGTGGCTCTGATGAGTGGGTTCTTTCTTGTCCTATCTTGGTGAGAGCAGAGTTCATGGTTCTTCCTTTAAATTGCTGCAAGTATGCAAATGTGCAATCACCTGGAAGCTCTGCCCGCTTGTCCCTGCACTGTCTACCTTAGTAGTATGCAAAGGACTTTCAGACTTTTGGCAGGATGATCAACAGCTCACTAAAGGGCTCCCTGGTGCATTTTCCATTGGTTTTGGTGGTGCATTCTTAAATCGGAAGATTATGAGGGCATCTCCACAAAGCAAAGAAGCACTTGCCCCATATAGATAGCAGGAAGGGCCCTGGTTTGGAAGAGATTTACGTCTTTGTGTGCCTCTCTATAGGAGGATTCATGTTATCACATATTTCTGGATAAAGACACACGAGGAACAATCATATTGCCAAAACACACAAGGTCACTGGTGACATTTCCTTGTGATTCATTACCCAGCTGTAATGTAAAATAAGTACTGGATAGCTACCCAAGGAGCCAGAAAAAACAAGTGCAAAAAAGTGCAAAACTATTGTCTGTTGTTGGATGAAAGGGCAGGTGAGGTTTCTTTGTGGCTGAGTCACTCATTCAGATACTGACACATCCATACAGACACTTACACAACAAATCACAGAAACTCATGCACCCACTTACAGACCCAGTCAGACATTTATTTACCCACTCACAGACCCACTCACAGACTCCCACATATACTTAAATGCCCACTCAGACTCTCACACACCCACTCACAGACCAACTCAGACTCCCACGCACTCACTCACAGACCCACACAGTCACTCACACACTCAATCAGAGACACTCTCATACCCACTCTCACACCCTGAAACACCCTCTCACACCTACTCTTACACCCAGACACTCTCACACCATTCTCACACCCACATAGACACTCTCACACCCAGAGAGACACTCTCACACCCACTCTCATATCCAGAGACACCCTCTCATAACTAGGCAGACAGGACCTGTGGTCAATCTCACAGGGTACAGGATTGGCTGGTTATAGGGTGGTTGGCTGCAGGGCCTGACCAAAGGCCATGTGCAGCAGTGGTTGGATCAACGTATATAATTAAAATTACTTTACATTTTAAAAAAATACAAATACATTTACTGAAAATACCCAAGGTTAAAGGAACTTTATAGTTAGGAAATATAATTATAAAAACCTTAGCAATTCACTTAAAAAAACAAAAGTTACAGGGACGTTATAGTTAGGTTCATAATTTACACGCACAAAAACAGAGAAATTCAGCAGTTATAGTTGGAGTTATTCCAAGTATAACTTGCAGTCTAAGGTAACTATAACTCACGCCCTCACCATGCTCTGATAATCACCCCAGATAGAACAGCACGCATGGCAACTTTTATAACGTAAATATAACTAGCCATGAAACATTAGAAGGTATATTATTGAAGAAAAAACTGTGCATGGTGGGTGCGCTGTGAGAAACTGCCTCTTTTGACATGGTTAACCCTCCACTTTTTGCCTGGCGTTTGATGTGGTTTCAAAGTTGTAGTTCCCAGGGCCTCTGCTAAACAGGATCCCTGGGCCAGATCTCTTTCCCAAAACTGTTGAGATGCATTGGCATAATTGGCAACACCTTTAGCTGCCACTATAAGTCCCTAGTAAATGGTACTTAGGTACCAAGGGCAAGGGTACTAAGGGTAGGCCCCTGAGGGCAGCAGCACAAATTGTGCCACCCTCAGGGAGCATGCATCCAAGTGGACCCCTTACTGCTACTGCAGGTTGAGTGTCCTGATGCAATCCTAAAATGCAAACATGGCATGGCAGACAAACTGTGTGACCTGTCCACTACACGCTACAAGCAATATAGGTAAGCCACCTCTCTGGCAGGCCTTCCAGCCCTAAGGGAGGGCGCACTATAATGCAGGTGTGGGCATAGGTGCTGTGTCCTTGCCAAACCTGGACCATAGGAAATGTACAGAGCAGCCATTTTAAATGCATGTGCTGGACACTGGCCAGGGGGAGTTTTTCCCAGCTATGCAATGGCCACTGTGAACCCTGGGTTGTTTGGTATCAAACAACGCAGGACAATAAATCCAAACTGGTCCTATTAATGGATGTATTGCAAAATGTACCCAGGGGCCACCTTAGAGGTGACCCCTGTAAAAACTAACACTGGCATGGTTGCTGGCCAGTCGTAACCAGCCTGTCTCCACCAGACAAGATTCTGGGTCCCTGGGGTGAGGGCCTTTTCTCTCTGGGATCAGAAAACAAAGCCCTTCCTGGGCAGAAGTGTTACACCTCCTCCCCCAGGAATGTGCACAGGCCTGGCTGCGAGCTTCAAAGAGCTTGCCATCCCGGAAACTCGATCCCCAGCCCTGTTGCTAGCAGCAGATGGTCACCCTCATTACAAACCCCCAGCAAGAAAATGCACAAAGACCAAGCGGAGTGGCCACCCCAAACCTGCACCACCCCGAGGTGTTGCAGGTGAGGTGACATCTCTATTCCATTTTCCTCCATCTTGCACGGTAGGGAAATAGCCAATCAGGTATAGGGATGTGACCTCTGCCCACAGGAAGTGGTCACATAGTGGGTGTATCCACGATATGGTAGATGGCCCATTCACCACTGCAAGGTACTTCTCTAAACGCCCCTAAATGTAGTATTTAGTGGGCATCTCTATACCTACAGATCAGATTTGATTGACACAAAAAGACCAGCAAAACAGAAAACCCAAGGCTCGAGAACTGAAGCCCTGCTGCACCAAGAAAAAGGTGCTAAACCCTCCCTGCTGCACCCAGAACTTGGCAATTGCCGCTGAGGGATTGACTGAACATTGGATGGACTCTACAAAATCCCAGAGGACCTCCAACCTTCTGAAAATTGCCACAGAGCTTCCTCAAGAGTGAAGGCATCACCTCCTGAAACCAAGAAGCAGAAACTAGTGACGTCCAGTTCACTGACCGGCAGCTGACCAAGGAATTGGACATAGCAGCTAGATCACATTTCACCCAACGACCCAGATGACAAACCCTGCAAGTGTGCCAAATTTGATGCCACTGCAACCTCCTGTGGCTGAACCTTGCAAAAGCCAGGTTACTGGACCCCAATGTCGACACCCTGAAGAATAGTCCACTTTGGACTTTCCGAGGACCAGAAGCAAGCCCCAATCAAGGGACTTCTGGACATCCAAGAACCACTCCTACAGTGGCCAGCTGCTCTGCAAACCACCCTCCTTGTGAGCTGCCTCCTGGTTCCAAGGGTACCTTTCTTGGCTGACCTATCTGCTCTGCACCAGGCCTCCCTGGCGCCTGCATCAGAGAACCAGCTGTGCTCTAAGGGCCCTCCACCCCTTACAACGTCTTAACTCCAAGGGAACCCACCGGTCTCAACTTGTAGTCCGCTTGTGCAGTGCATTTTCAAATGGTTCCTCTCACGTGTGATGCACACGGTCCAAGACTTTTAGCAGCTGCTCTCGCTCGAACCAGGAAATGCCTAAACTTCTCCAGCTGCCCTACAGGATCCCTTGATGACCTTGATCTAAAAACAGAAGGAGAAATTTGTAAATGTATTGCTTGATTTTGTAAGCCTTTTTAAAGTTTTCTCCCATTGAGTCCTATGGTGCGTAAATACACACAAAAAGCCTATTTTTGCTAAACTTTGAAAAATCATAGCTTAAAAAGTACTTACCTGATTTTGATGATCTTGGTCTTAAAAAGTTTTTAAAATCTGAAGTATATTTGTAAATTGGTTATTCTTTTGGGTGTGTGTCCCTGTTTATTGATACTTTGAGTACAACAAATGCATAACACTTCTCCAAGACTGGCCTAACTGCTCGCTTAAATTACCACAAAAATTAGAGCATTAGGTGGTCTTGTTTTTACCTGTGTAAACCAAGTTGGGGTTGCTTGGAGTCTCAGCACAGTGCACATCATTTTTTACACTATATACAGAGCCAGCCTCCTACAGTTAGGGGCAAATTTAAGAGAAGTTTTCCCCGCCTTTGCATCATTTTTTTTCTGCAAAAGTGCCACTAAACTACCGCCACTCCACCGCAGCAATCTCAAACACCACCACTGCAGCCACAAAGGCAGTACAGAAGGGAGAGGATCTTTCAACCACGTACAACCATCCTTGGGCTCAGGGAACAAGATATAGGTGGTCATTACAACCCTGGCAGAGGGTGTTAAAGCGGCGGTAAGACCGCCAACAGGCTGGCGGTAAAAAAATTGCAATTACGACCGTGGCGGAAACCGCCAACAAAGACAGCCACTTTAACACTCCGACCGCCACGACGGTACAAACAAACAGCTTGGCGGTCACCGCCAACAGACAGGCGGGAGACAATGTACCGCCCACACTATTATGACAGGCCAATGCCACCTTTTCCGGGGCGGATTCACCGCGGATAAAAACACGGCGGAAACAGGAATTCAGAAGGGAAAACGCTCACCTTTACACACCCCACGAGGAACGTGGACACCATGGAACCGGAACTCCAAATTCTACCTGCGATAGTCTTCCTGCTCCTCTACCAGGAGCACGAACGCCGGCGGCGAAGACCACAGTGAGTACTGCACCTACAACACAGGGGAGGGGGGAGGCAAAAAACAGGGGTACACAGACGCAACACCCCCACCCTCACCCACTACAACACATGCACTAATACATGTTGATACATTACAGTTACGCCCCCCGGAAGAATGCAAAGACAAAAGGAAATGAGTGTAACCATTGTAATATATTAAAATCCAGTACTCAAAAATATTTATACACTATAAACAAATATATACACCAATAATACAAGTCCAGGTATTGCACCATTTATAGTCCGTGGACCACTGGGCCCAAAATGCATGGGCAAGGCCCACACTCGATACCCGATCAAAACAGAGAGAACACTGCAGGGGCATCAGATAGAAATACAACAGGCACCTCAGGGGGAGGGGAAGGGGGGACACCTCAGCCGGATGAGTGCACGACGCCAGATCCGCAAGGGGGCTCAATGCCCACTGTTCAATCCTGGGGAGTGCAAAGCCACAGTCTCTCAAGTCTCTCCAGTGGGTGGTTCCCACTGCATTATCCTGGGGAGTGCAAAGCCACAGTCTCTCAAGTCTCTCCAGTGCGTGGTTTGCCCACTGCCATATCCTGGGGAGTGCAAAGCCACAGTCTCTCAAGTGGATAACAGTCTCTACTGGTTCTGGAGGGGGACTGGTGCTCAGAGTGCTTCATCCTGTGAAGGACAGAGGTAGTGGATGCATGTCTCCACTGGTTCTGGAGGGGGACTGGTGCCCAGAGTGCTTCATCCTGTGAAGGACAGAGGTAGTGAATGACAGTCTCCACTGGTTCTTGAGGGGAACTGGTGCCCAGAGTGCATCACTCACCCCGTGACGGACCTAGTTGCGTCAGTGCCCCTGCCGCTCATGGGTTAGCGGTGCTTGATTTGGCAGTGCCCTGTTCAGCGGTGCTTGATTTGGCGGTGCCCTGTTCAGTGGTGCTTGATTTGGCGGTTCCCTGTTCAGCGGTGCTTGAGTTGGCGGTGCCCTGTTCAGCGGTGCTTGATTTGGTGGTGCCTGGCCCAGAGGTGCTTGATTTGGCGGTGCCCTGTTCAGCGGTGCTTGATTTGGCGGTGCCCTGTTCAGCGGTGCCTGAGTTAGCGGTGTCCGGCCCAGCGGTGCTTGATTTGGCAGTGCCCTGTTCAGCGGTGCTTGATTTGGCAGTGCCCTGTTCAGCAGTGCTTGAGTTGGTGGTGCCTGGCCCAGCGGTGCTTGATTTGGCAGTGCCCTGTTCAGCGGTGCTTGATTTGGCGGTGCCCTGTTCAGCGGTGCTTGATTTGGCGGTGCCCGGCCCAGCGGTGCTTGAGTTGGCGGTCCTTCATGGCCTAGCGGGGCTTGTGCTGGCGGTCGTTCATGGCTCAGCGGGGCTTGTGCTTGCGGTCCTTCATGGCTGGCGGTGGCCTCCTGTACAGCTGCGATGGGGCTGGCGGGGTCCCCTGGGCAGCTGGATGGGGCTGGTGGTGGCCTCCTGGGCAGCTGGGATGGGGCTGGCGGTGGCCTCCTGGGCAGCTGGGCTGGGTCTGGAGGGGCCCTCCTGGGCAGCTGGGATGGGGCTGGCGGGGCCCTCCTGGACAGCTGGGATGGGGCTTGGGGGGCCCTCCTGGGCAGCTGGGATGGGGCTGGCGGTGGCCTCCTGGGCAGCTGGGATGGGGCTGGCGGTGGCCTCCTGGGCAGCTGGGCTGGGGCTGGCGGGGCCCTCCTGGGCAGCTGGGATGGGGCTGGCGGGCCCCTCCTGGGCAGCTGGGATGGGGCTGACGGGGCCATCCTGAACAGCTGGGCTGGGGCTGGCGGGGCCCTTCTGGGCAACTGGGATGGGGCTGGCGGGGGCCCTCCTGGGCAGCGGGGATGATGGCAGTCTTCTCCGCCGTGCAGCTCTTCCCAGACTTGCCGGGTTTCTTGTGGCCCTTCCCCACCTTGGGAGGTGTAACAGCTGACTCCACACTCCCACCGGGACCCCTGGGAGCGGCGTTGGTGTCTGAAGTCTTCCCCCTCTCCCGCCGCGCACTGGCCACCTTCTGATGCTTCACAGAGGGGGAACTGGCTGTGCTGTGGCTCCGTGCCACACTGGCTGTCCTGGTGGCTGGTGCACTCCACATACCTGTGACAACAAGCACCACTGGTCCCGTAGATGTTGTGGCTGAGGTGCTACTTCGGTACCTATGAGATGGACGGGGTGGGGGAGGTGTGGGTAAAAGGTCAAGGCTGGACAGGAACATTCTTTTGGACACACTGGGACGGGTAGCTGGAGGGGGTTTGGGAGTGGAGGAAGAGGTGGTGGTAGTAGGAGGTGTACGTTTGGTGACTTTGGGTGCAGGTTTATGCGCTGGAGGCGGATGGCTGTTGGGTGGGTGTGTGCCTGCGTTTGTGTATCTTGGGAGGGGGCGTCACAGACACACTGGGAGAGGACACAGGGGACATGTGAATGGTAGTGGGGGTGGTGACTGCACGTGAGCGGGGTGTGCTGGTGGGTGTGCTGGTGAGGGATGTAGTGGCTGTAGAGGTAGTGCATGCAGGTGTGAGTGTAGATGAGACTGGGAGGGAGGAGGGAGACGACGAGGAGGGGGACACAGTGGAGGCAGTGGATGTTGGTGTGTCTGCATGTGTGTGTTGCTTGCGTGAGTGCCTGTGGGATGTGTGGTGCTTATGTTTGCCTGAGCTTCCCTTGTGTGTTGAGGTGTGTGCAGGCTGGTCTGATGGTGTGCTTGGGATAGGCAGAGGTACAGGGGATTGGGTCTGGGTGGAGGAAGTTGGAGGGGGGAGGCTAGAGACGGGGACAATGGCTGCCATCAGTGCTGAGGCCAGAGTTTGAAAAGCTCGATGAAGGGCCGCCTGACCAGAATGAATGCCCTCCAGGAATGCATTAGTTTGTTGCAACTGCCTTTCTACACCCTGGATGGCATTCAAAATGGTAGATTGCCCAACAGTGAGGGACCTGAGGAGGTCAATGGCCTCCTCACTGAGGGCAGCAGGGGTGACTGGGGCAGGGCCTGAGGTGCCTGGGGCGAAGGTGATGCCCAAGAGAAGTGTGGCTCAATGGTTAGAGCGGCAGACCCTGAAGCAGAGATCTGGCTCAAGACCAGGGTTCAAGTCCCGCTTCGCAGGTCTTGGGCTCAATTCCCCTTGACCAGATAATTCTCGCCTCGGTGCCTAATCTAATTCATGGGTCCCACTCTGCAACTCTGGGCAATAGCTTGCTTAATCTCCACAACGGCCCCAACAGCGCTTGGATGCCTGGCTTCACCCTGGGGGTGCTCAGGAGTGGGTGCCTCACAGGGAAAAACCAGGAGGGGTTCCATAGCGGTATGAGTACAGCGCCTTGAGACCCTAACGGGTGAGTAGTGCGCTATACAAGTGCTAATTTACATTTACCCTCCTGGGTGAGAGGGCACGGGGCGAAGGCTGAGGGGCTGCTGGGAGGGCGGTGCTGGTAGGGGGGTGGCAGCTGTACATGTAGATGCGGGGGGCACAGATGTTGCCGCCACCACAAGGGAGCTCCCCTCAGAGGACGAGTCTGTGTCGCTGGTGTCAGCTCCTGTCCCCGCCGTGGAGCTCCCCTCGCCCTCCGTCCCACTGGTGAATTCTGACTCCGTAGTCTCGCCCTCCAGAGCCATGTGGGATGCAGCTCCCTCGTGCTCCGGTGCCACTGCTCCTCTGCCTTATGATGCAAATGCACACAAGAACAGGAAGACCAAAAAAAGGGGGGTAGACAGAAGAAAGACATGTTGAGTGCATGGATTACCGCTACCGTTGGCGGACAACACAGACACAGAGGCCCCCTGCACTACACCGCACTCTTGGGCTCCACAGTGCAATTCCTGGGAAATGGCCTACAAGGCTATGGACGACATCTGCACACATAGATGACACAGGGGCATGAATAGCTGTAATTGGCACTCTACGGAGTTGGGGAGGGGGGCCACAGGGCCATGCCTTACGGAGGGGCCTAGCCTACGGAACTCGCCCTGTCCTAGGGAAACCCACAGCCCTCCTCCCCCACTCAGACAACTCCACTGCGTGCAAAGTCAGCTGAATGAGAGTGTACTCACACCCTTGTGTCTGCTGTGATGCCCTCAAGCGCCCATCCAACTCTAGGTAGGCCACCGCCGGGATCCTAAACATCAGGGGGGTCATGGTTCGACGGGCACCCCTCCCACGTTGGGAGGCCATCCCCAGCTGAGCCTCCGCCGTCTTCTTGCTCCAGCGGTGAATGTCCTCCCATCTTTTCCGGCAGTGGGTGCTCCTTCTGTGGTAGACCCCAGGGTCCGGACGTCCTTGGCGATGGCACGCCAAATGTCTTTCTTCTGGTGGGCGCTGACCTACATGAAATGTACAGGGGAAGAAGAGAAGTCATTACCCAATGCACCGTCAAAGTGAGTGGCCCCCATCCCTACCCTTGCCATGTGGCACATGCACTCACCGTCTTGCATGCACGCAGCACTCTGCCCACTTCCTTCTTACATCCAGCCCTCTCCACACAGGCATAGCCCATACAACATGCTCCCTGTGTACTCACCTGTTTGTCTGGAGGACCGTAGAGTAGCGTGTACTGGGGGAGGACCCCATCAACAAGTTTCTCCAACTCCTCCAATGTGAAGGCAGGGGCCCTTTCCCCAGACGCACGAGCCATTGTCTCTTCCAGACTGAGGTCACAGCAGCACTTGCAGTGTAGGTCCTCTCCTGTCGAAGATCAGGTATCGAGTGATTGAAGTGATAGAAAATGGCGGTCACGTCTGCGGCGGTGCGTACCATCACCGCCGGCGTACATCGTCATTGGCTCCTGGTACCCATAGGGTCCAATGTTAACCAATGCAGCATTGCGCCGCGGTCTCCGACGCCTACCGCGACGGTGTACAACGCCAGCGCAGTTAGCGCACATTCCATTGTCCCACTTTAGAGGTCAGACAGCCGCCATTTCAGGGGCCCACATGGCCTCATTTTCAACTGCGTCACACATACCTAGGCCTAATCTCAACACACATACAGGCCACCTTTTGTGTATGATTGGTGTTCTGTGTAAATTGTGGGTACGTACCTCTGAGTTGTTTGACTCTGTGCTCGCTGTTGTCCTTCATAGGCACCGTCCGCTGGGACATGTGAGGAGATGGCGGCATCCTCCGGTGTACCGACCGTTGGTGGACTTGTCGACAATGGAGGAGTGACATTTGATAATCAACTACAGGTTTGACCGTGCCACAATACAGGAACTGTGTAACTAGTTGGAGCCAGACCTGATGTCAGCAATCCGCCATCCCACAGGAATCCCCCCTCAAGTGCAGGTGCTGTCAGTACTCAATTTCCTTGCAAGTGGGTCATTTCAAACAACTGTGGCCATTGCATCAGGGATTTCCCAGCCTATGTTTTCCAACGTATTGTCCAGAGTGTTGTCTGCCCTTCTGAAACAAATGCGGAGCTACATCGTTTTCCCTCAGGTGGAGGATTTGCCTACAGTGAAAGGTGATTTCTATGCCCTGGGACATATTCCCAACATCATAGGTGCCATTGATGGGACCCATGTGGCTTTGCCCCCCCCCCACAGGAGTGAACAGGTGTACAGAAACCAGAAGAGTTATCATTCTATGAATGTACAGATGGTATTTTTGGCAGACCAGTACATCTCCCATGTGAATGCCATGTTCCCTGGCTCAGTGCATGACGCCTATATCCTGCAGAATAGCAGCATCCCTTATGTGATGGGTCAACTCCAGAGGCACCGTGTGTGGCTATTAGGTGAGCTCCTGGAAGCAAGACAGTGGAAATGGTTGTCTGGGGTTATCCCTACAGGTTAGTGTGTGTCTAACAGTTGTCTCTCGCCATTTGCAGGTGACTCTGGGTACCCCAACCTGTCATGGCTACTGACCCCAGTGAGGAACCCCAGGACCAGGGCAAAGGACCGCTACAATGAGGCCCATGGGCAAACTAGGAGGGTGATCGAGCGGACCTTCGGCCTCCTGAAGGCCAGGTTCAGGTGCCTCCACATGACAGGTGGATCCCTATTCTACTCACCAAAGAAGGTGTGCCAGATCATCGTGGCCTGCTGTATGCTTCACAACTTGGCTTTGCGACAACAGGTGCCTTTTCTGCAGGAGGATAGTCCAGATGGCGGTGTTGTGGCAGCTGTGGAGCCTGTGGACAGTGATGAGGATGAAGCAGAGGAAGAAGACATGCAGAACAGGGACTCAGTGATCCAGCAATATTTCCAGTGAAACACAGGTGAGAATACAATCATGCCTACTACATGTACTTTTACACTACTACCTCTATCCTGTCTGTTGTTTTCTCCCAGTGTATTGTCACTGAGTTGTCATTTTCCCTTACGGTTTCACAGATGTGGGTCCCACTGTGTGTCATCTGCTTAAATTCCTCATGGACTAGAGCTGTGTGACATAGGTATGTTGACATCAATATTTCAAAAACATTTTGTCAGTATAATTGCAAATACACTATTTTGAAATCACAGACAGACTCTAGATCATTTTGTGCTTTAGGTGTGTTTATTTAAATGCAAAATATTGGAGGGGGAAGTTAAATGGTGAGGGGTGATGGAGGAGGAGTGTCCATGGCAGAATCCAGTCTATTAGTCTCACAGGTGCATTGCCCATATGGGCATAGGAAGTGGAGCTGGGGCAGTTTAATTATGGACAGGGTGACAAAGTGGGACAGTAGGATGACAATCAGGGTGGTCTCATTTCTTGGCGGGGTCTTGGCATCCAGCTCTGTCTTGTTCCTGGATCTCAGGGACCGTTTGCGGGGTGGTTCTCCGTCTGCAGGGGTTGGGGTGCTGGTGTGGTGGTCCTGTGGTGGGGCGTCCGGTCCACTAGCGCCGGCGGAGGTGGTGAGCAGTTCATCATCCATGCTAGTGTCAGGGGCCCCTTGTAGTGCCACAGTGTCCCTCATGGTGTTGAGAACTTTCTTCAGCACCCCTACGATGGTGCCCAGGGTGGAGCTGATGGTTCTGAGTTCCTCCCGGAAGCCCAAATACTGTTCCTCCTGCATGCGCTGGGTCTCCTGAAACTTGGCCAGTACCGTTGCCATTGTCTCCTGGGAGTGGTGGTATGCTCCCATGATGGAGGAGAGGGCCTCGTGGAGAGTGGGTTCCCTTGGCCTGTCCTCCCCCTGTCGCACAGCAGCCCTCCCAGTTCCCCTGTGTCCCTGGGCCTCCGTCCCCTGGACCGTGTGCCCACTGCCACTGCCCCCAGGTCCCTGTTGTTGTTGGGGTGGTGGGTTACCCTGGGTTCCCTGTAGTGGTGGACACACAGCTGATTGACGTGTCCTGGGGATGGAGGTATGGGCCCGCTGGGTGGGTGCTATGCTGGTGTTACCAGAGGGGGGAAGGTCTGTGGTGGCCTGTGCCTGTGTGAGGGGAACCGACTGTCCAGAGGTCCCCGGTGGTCCAGGCTGGTCATCTAGATCCAGTTGGACAGAGCTGCTGTCATCACTGTGGGCCTCTTCTGTGGGTGGAGTGGACATGTCTGGACCCTCCTGTCTGGTGACGTTGGGTAGGGATCCTGCAGGAGTGGAAAGGCATGATTATTGCATCTCTGGGTGCCATGGTGTGCAATGGGTGGGTGACCGTGTACCCCAGTGCTGGCATTCCTGTGTGGGAGCTTGTGTGATGATGGTTTAGGGGGTTGTATGGCTATGTGCAGTGTGCATGCTTTAGTGATGGGTATCCATGCTTTGTTGTTGCATGCAGGGCTTGGTGTTGGGATGGGTGGTTTGTGATATTGGTACATTTATGAGGAGTTGGTGTGATGGGGGTGAGGCCGAGGGTGGGGGTATGTGATAGCATGCAGGTAGGGTGGGGGATGTAAAAGTAAAGCTTTGACTTACCAGAGTCCATTCCTCCAGCTACTCCTGCGAGGCCCTCAGGATGCAGAATCGCCAAGACCTGCTCCTCCCATGTTGTTAGTTGTGGGGGAGGAGGTGGGGGTCCGCCGTCAGTCCGCTGAACCGCCAAGTGGTGTCTTGAGACCACGGAACGCACCTTCCCCGTAGGTCGTTCCACCTTTTCCTGATGTCCTCCCGATTTCATGGGTGTTGTCCCACTGCGTTGACCCTGTCCACTATTCTTCGCCATAGCTCCGTCTTCCTTGCAATTGAGGTGTGCTGCACCTGTAAATCCGAATAGCTGTGGCTCTACCTGGATGATTTCCTCCACCATGACCCTGAGCTCCTCCTCCGAGAGCCTGGGGTGTCTTTGCCGTGCCATGGGGTGGTGTAGGTGATGTGTGGGGTGGAGTGTATGGTGATAAGTGTGGTGATATGTAGTGGTGTGTTGTGTGAGGTACGTGGAAGTTGTGTGGGTGATGGTGTTATGTGCCTGTGGATGCTGTTGTACTTGCTGGTGGTGTCTCTCTCTCTGGCCTTCTTTCTGTATTTTTTGTCGTGGGGGTTTGTGGGTGATGTGGGTGTGTGTTTTATATTGTAATGGCTGTGTGGGAGTGGTGTGTGTATGTGTCTCATGTGTGTGTATTTTGAATCGTCCAATGTGGCTGTGTTTTGTAAATGTGTGTGTATTTTGAGCGCGGCGGTGTGTACCGCCAATGCGATACCGCGTTTGAAAGACCGCTGCGTGGATTTGTGGGGCATGATAGTGTGGGCGGATTTCTGTTGCCGTGATGGTGGAGGTTCTGTTATCACCATTTTATCACTGACCTTTGGTGTGGCGGACTTGTGTGGGTGTCTGAATTTTGTCGGATTCCGAGATGTGGGTCATAATAGCTGTGGCGGAATTCCGCGGTGGTGTGTTGGCGGTCTTCTGCACGACGGTATGCGGCTTTTACCGCCAATGTTGTAATGAGGGCCATAATCAGGAATTACCGTCTGAACCGGGAATCAATTGTGCGGCTGCTGCACCACATAGCTCTAGACATGACTGCAAGGGTGAAAACTCCAACAAATATACCGCCCATAGCCAAACTCCTTGCTGCCCTCCATATGCTGGCACCAAGATCTTTGCAGACAACGGGTGCACCAGTGCTGGTATCTCCCCTATTGGCTCTCCTACAAAAGGTCCTGGATGCAATCATCCGCTTCACACACCCCCACATCTGCTTCCCCAACACCCAGCAACTGCAGCAGGAGACCAAGCAAGGCTTCTATCTAATTGCAGGGGTCCTGCATGTGATGGGTGCAATGGATTGCACCAGTATCCAACTGGTGCTACCTGCAGCAACTGAACACCTATACAGGATCTGCAAGCACATCCATTTGATAAATATTCAGACCATTGTTGACACCATGCCTCTTCTCAAACATCTTTGCCAAATACCCCGGCTCCGTCCATGATGCGTAGATATTCTGGCATTCCACCATCAATGAACAGTTCCAGGATGGGGCAATATGGAGATGGTCTATTCTTAGGTAAGCCACCATACCAATCAGTACACTGACCACACACCAACCTTAAACGACAAACAAGACAGACACCACACTAAACACACATGGGCAGGGGAACACAGATGTACAGACAACAATGTATATGCCACATGCCACACTACACCACAATCATTGCCCATCACAGCCTAAACCTCACAGGCACACCACGTGATGACAGGTGGAACTATGTCCCCTTTGCATATAGATGCCAGGCCTAAACTACTACTAGTGTCCACTGGTTGACACCTAAAGACAGATCCCACACACATTACACCAAAAAATGAATAGCTCAGCTCTGTGAATGGCATAGGCCATGTTAATGTAAAGAAAGTCACGCATAGGCACAGCCCCAAATTAGTCATGGTGTTCAAGCCTTTGGCAACACCAATATCAAATGCCACCCAAGTGTTGCCATTACCAATGACTTATCACCTCCACATATCTGACATACCTGTAGTGTGCACATTCACCTGTCTGCTGCATTTTGTCACACACATAGGAACACAGCATTACCTGCCATTAAAGGCCATGGGGCAGAATAATGAGAAGTGGTGCAGCACCTAGTCCAGGGCCACCTCACATGTGCCCCTTAGCTCCCCCTAACGCCACCATGTGCGTGCCGTATACAAGTAACGGCCGGCCTACCATGGCACAGAGTTTGTGCAATACTGGAAAGATGATGGATGCCATAGTAGGTCTCTGTAGGAGTATAAAGGACACACATGACCTTTCCTGCACCGTACATAGAGACCCATGTAACAAAATGGTATGCCCCCTCCCAACTCCTGCACAGTGCATGTGTTGCAAGTGTCTGTTATAAATCATCTATAGGAACCTAGGAGATTTCACTGCACCAATTTTGCTCATCCTCTAATTGTGTGATTTACACCCTAGTATACTGTCGCGTAGGCTCTCATTATCCTAATGAGACTACTGGATTTTTGGGCGGCAAGATCGTTCACAGTGTGGGGGACTAAGTCTAACCCACGGCGAAGGACCCTTGTCACCCCAATCCGGGTTGAGCTCCGGCTAACTAGCAGTGCCTTATCTCTCTCAAAGGGAAGAGACAATTGGGCAGCTGAGCGCATGACATCTTAGTGGTTCCCAGGGAAGTCGTGGTCACTCCGGTCCCAACCAGTTCTCTCATACAGAGTGTGGTCTCACATATAAATGACAAAGGAAGTTTAAGTTTTAAAGATTGGTTTAATAAAATGACTGCACTTTAGATAACAAGGCGTGAGCCGCAATAACCAGAATCATACAACACAGTAAGATTGAAATAGTAACGAGGACAGTGAAACATAAGAATAATGCTATCATAGTGCAACTAGATTACGTTCTCTCTTCTAAGTTCTATTTTGAGCACAGCATGTTAAGCTCTAAGCCTGCTTTTCAGGTTCCCCCGGGAGGACATCGACCCTCATACCTGAGCAAAGGCCTGTGATCGAGATCAGCATCTGCAACAGGGCAGTCAGCATCTAGTTGTGGGTTCCTGGTCGGAATTTCCCTCTCACGTGTACCAGGACTAGGAAGCGTTTTTATAACTAATACGCCAGTGTTCTAAGAAACGTCCCTATGTAAGAATGTGTACTTTCTACGAACCCTAAAGACTAAACTTCTACCACGTCTATCGGCAATGTACCAGACTGTATCCTTGACTGAAGCACAGAGCGAGCAAGAATGTATTGTTTGAGAACTTCAGTGCTGAAGTAAGCTAAACAGTGTGATAGAAGAAAATAAAACAAGACCGTGAAACTGGTTATTGTAAAATAACAGTGCGAGGCTAAATAAAATGCATCTAGGGCAAAGTGAACAGAGGCCTAAGACTTTAGGCAAACGTACAGAAAGCTACATTAAAAATGGCTACACTACACCCTCCCCTTGTTGGTAGAAAGTGGTTTAAGCCGAAGCTAAAAATGCCCTAAGCTAAAAGATAATTAAAGCCCTACAGAATTTCAACAAGTCAAGAGGACACCAAAGCACATTAATCCTCAATTTAAAAATAAGCATGCGGCTAAGAGACAAATACATGTAACAGTGTTAATTGAGACCAGATCCAATTTAAGCAGTGGTCATGGAAAGCAGGAAGTTCTCCATTTCGGCAGATGACAAAACCCGAAAATCCACGCCAAAGCCCCAGTGTCAACCAAGGCGGCATCCCATACAGAGTCTGTGAACAAGTTAATATCAACTTCCTCCAGGAAGGGTATCTCGTAATCAGCCTCACGAAGCAAACGCAGCCGCAGCGCGCATGTCTGGGAATGAGCCCTCATCGGGAACATCAACAGATCAGCATCAACCACTGGGGGGCGTTGCTGTGAGAGACAGACGTCTAGTGTATGTTCAAAAGAGCACCAAAGGCACCGAAACACGGGCTGCACACAATCCAAAACCGGTCTGAATGACAGAGACCAGTCACACCCCAAATATTCCAGAAGTGTTCCTCCAAAGTGCTGCATCATGCGTTCATGACACAGCTGCGCTGATGGGAGCGCCCACATTCGTCCTTGTTGCGGCGGGACAGCCATTGCGGAAAAACAACAGCAACATCAAAATGCCAGCTAATAAAGCCAAAGTTATCGGAAACCCCCCAAAAACGCTTCCGAAAATTGAATGAATAGCCGAAGGTATTAAACCAAATATGGAAGAGAAGGTGTGAACGAAACCAACACCAACGGCTTTGAAAAAATTTGCTAATCCAGCCGTGCTGGACGCATTAAATATAGGTCCCATGAGTTCACCAAAATGACTCGTAAAGTTGATATTTAACAGGGACTGTATTTCTGCTGATGACCTTGCCAACTGAAGTGCGTAGGTCTTGCGTGCAGAAGTAAGGGCCACATACTTCTGAAACAATAAAGCCTTTAGTCTACTTAGCTTGTCGAAATTCACCTTGGAAGTAGCAATGTGAGGCCAGATATCCGCTACCTCCCTTAATTTAGTGGGGGGAAACAACACATTCCAGCAGCAAGTAACGACCTTAGTGACCGAAACAATGTAAACTATTCCGGCCCGCATGCCACAACAGTCTTCACTATTAAGGAGGACGTAGCTGCCGTTTGAAAGCACCTGGAATATGCGTTTAATCAAGGGGACCGGAACTCCCTTCAGATAGCAAGCCAAGTTCGCAACCGAGGCATTACATGCCCAAGGCAAGGACAGCTGCTTACAAATCATCGAATGGCTGCCTGAAGTCTTGCATTCACTACCGCTAAGAAAGACCTCTTCCATGCCACTGAGACACTTGTACAAGAAGGGAAGCTCCCACACCTCATGGATATAACTATCCCCCAACTTCTCATATCTACCTACCGGAACATGTTTCAAACAAGAAGTGAATTGCAGATTAATAACCCCGTGTATCAACCACTCTGCAGACGGGATTTCGGCTACAGTAAAAGGCAATCTTTCAAATTTTTCAATGTTGAGCATGACATAAGTCACCTCCTTCTTAGCCATTAGTTGTTGTTGTCGCGTTAAATTAAAGGAAAAAAACATCTCCCTGGCACTGATGTGCTGCTACGGAACGCGACCCGCCTTCAATGTCTGAAGCGTCCAACTCAACTGCATAATGGACCGGGTCTGACTTTGTCCATGATATAAAGAAGACATATTAGATCGTATAATGTCTATAGCAGAGGAAACAATGTTGTTAATCGTATATATATTCGGTCGGACAAGGTGTGAATTCCATTATCCACAGCAGCTAATGCCTTTTTCAAATTTTCCTGATCTATCTGCCTTAACCGGGCGGCAGCCTCCTGTTGGGAAAGTTTCCATATTTCATTGTACACTTCGTACAAGAAACGCTTCCTACGTGGTGTCTTCGGGCCTGACATAAAGTCTTACAAGTCAGTGTTATTAGACAGGAGATTGAGATGTGTCTTGACTGCATCTAGTGAGGATGATTTTAACCATTCTTGGCACAATTTTCCCACACTATATGTAGTAATAATTTCAGCATGTTCTGGTGATATATAGCGAGGGTCTGCCCGACTATTCTTGAAACCCCCCGAGGAGGTGACAAAACATTGATGACACCCACTGGTGTCTATAGGCCACAATAACAACCCGCCCGGACGTGTCAATGAAGTGTTAAATATACCATTCTGGACCCAGTCTGTAAGCTCACTAAAAGTGGCATTTATGTATTCCTGTCAGTTATTAATTTTTGTAGGGACAGGTATACTAGGCATGTTCAATTCTCTAATCGTTGCTAAGCCCAAACAGCTAGTCTGTTGTACTGTTTCATTTAAAAAAATCATTTGGACAGGAATGAGACATGATCTAAACAATGTTTCTCTACCCTTTGTCTGCCAATGTTTTGTTCCCCAAACACTTTTCAAATCAACATTATTTGACCAATATTCATAACCTTCAATCGACAGTCAAGAAACAAAAGAATCTGAGTATATGAATTTCGTATTAGTCAACAACATTTGCTTATCTTTAGACGGAGTTAACTTAAAATAATATGACTTAGCATTCATTTGATGATGCCCAGGAAAATACGTAAATTTCTCAGAATAAGTTTTGGAACTCCGCAGGGGAGCTGGGCAATGCTCCCATAGCGTATAGTCAAATATTATTTTCGGACTACTTACTTTATGTATAAAATGGTGCCCATAATAATTATAGCAAAACATGTCACCATAATTGTCTTTAAACTGGTAAACATCTTCATTTTCATTGACAGTATAATATTGTAATTCAGTCATCATGAAATCAACTGTATTTACATCCCAAGCATCATATACAATGCCTGGTATTACTATATCATTCATAGATAACTTTAGGACAAACGGTATTTGAATTATCTCAGTGGCACCGTATATATCAAACATTACTTTATCCCACACAATCCCATCCTGAATTGGCACTGCAGAAATATATTCACAAAGGACAAGTCTCTTCGACCCTTAAGTGATGAAAAATGTGGCTTCAACACCCCCTCCACCTGTTCAACTGCTGATCTCTCAGGAAGAAAATGACCATGTATCAACAGAAAAAAGGTAATGACAAACCCTATCCAGAGAAAAAATGCTGACTTAGTCAATAAGAGCCACAGATAGTTCCAAGGAAAAACAAAATACGCATCTTTAAGCCAACACATCAGCTTACGTGGACCTGGGTGAGTAGTAGAAGAGGCAAACGAGTCCGATAGACCATCGTTGTTGTTGGCAAAGTACCCAGAGGCAGTTTGTGCAAAAGGTGTAGCCGTATTTAATGGAGGAGTTGGTGTTTCTCGCGGTGGTACACTGTAGATAGCACCATCCGCAACGTCAGTAGTCATGGTGACTCGATCAAATGTTTCTAAGTTATTTTTTGTCAGTGGAACTAAAGCGAGATCATCATCCACCCTCCCCAAGCTCGGAGAGGCAACAGTGTTGGTATAAATAACTTGGAGCGGAACATCTTCCCCAGTAGTGAGAGGGATTCGGGAACTACTGGACGTTCCTCTTGGCCTGCTGTGCAGAATCGGCCACATGTTGGAACTTGACATTGTCAATAGAAACAAAGCGATTTTCTTTGGCACCTGGCAACTGTGGTAAAATAACAGTTCTCGTTTCGTGAATCCCTAACACAGGGGCTGGTGCTCGATAAGAAGGGCCAAATTCTTTTTTCACCGCGACCTTTTCACGCACAAGATCCCCAACTCTGGGAATCCAACCAGTAGGTGTTACTGACACATCCTTAATTTCTGTGGAGGCAGCACTTTTAGAAGAGTTATCTTCACAGAACTGTTGTAATTTCTGCAAAACAGTGACACAGTCATTTATGTCAAAAGGCGTTTCCACTGCCTCCACACCAGAACCATCAAGATCCGAAACAAACATTTGTGTTCCGAACAGGCACTCATATGAAGTACGAACCCCCAGGGACCTTGCTTTAAATCGCGGTTTAATCGCTCCACGACAGAATTTCCCTCTGGATGAAATGGAGACAAGAACTGGAGCTGGACCCCCAACGAAGCCATGGTGTCACTGAATGCCCTTGAGGCAAAAGCAGGGCCCTGGTCCGAATGGAATGCCACAACTGCATATGTACCGACAAAGACACGCAAATCTTTAATAACAGTTCGAGCGTCAGCCGAGCGCTGTGGCCACACCCACACAAATCTGGAGCAAGAATCAACAGCGACTAGTATATATTTGTATGCACTATCCGGTGTGAGTGGACCGCAATGATCCAAGTACACACATTGTAATGGCCCATTCGATATTAAGAGGGGTGTCTGCGGCGGGCGCTTAGCTGTTGAAACTTTAATTTGTTGACAGATGTCACAACAAAGGACATACTGATTAGTCTCTTTATAGAGACCAGGCCACCAGTAACGGGCCTGTAATAGCGAAATTGTGGCGGCCACGCCAGCATGTGCAGATGCCACTCCCTCATGCGCTGCATTTATCAATTGTGGTCTAACAACTTTATTGGGGATCTCACGTATGCCTACACTAGGTATTTTAACCTCAGCGTTGAGCATACTTCCCATGAAGTATTGATATTTATTAGGAAATCCTTTAGGATAGGGCGTGCCATCAACCGTAGCTTTTATGGCAGCCAGAATCTCTGTGTCTGGTTTGGAACTCGAACGAGTCACTGCGGCCACAGTGGCAACTGCCACTGCCGACTTTGCGGCTTCATCAGCCAAAGTATTCCCAGCAACGTGTATTCCAACGCACTGGTGTCCAAGAGTATGTACAACATGGAATTTGGGTAGCGTCTCCTTCAGGTCTCCTAACTTCTCCCACAGCAGTCTGTGTTTTATGGTGTTGCCTTTTGAATCTCTGAACCCATTCAAGCACCAGTAATGTAGGTATTCATTAAAAGACTGGACAAAAAAATACGAATCACAAACAATCAGTGTGAACTGTGTTGGATCTGTATGTTCTAATGCATCAATAGAGCTTTCAGCTCGGCCAATTGTGCCGTACAATCCCCTAAGGTTTGTGTATAAGTATGCTGGGGGCAGAATTTCTCCCCCTCCATATGGCCGCTCACTACTGCACATGCAGCAGAATATTGGTGTTTTGTCCCCACCGCCGGTTGCGCAGAGCCATCGGTGTACATTACTACTTGATATTGATCAATAGGGAACGTGTCAGAGGGAACAGGATATTCAACTTCATGGGCCGGAATAGGGGAAACAACAATAATGCATTTACCCTGGGCAAGAGGTTGTTCTTTAATAACAGCCATCTGTACAGCAGTGAGAATTTTCTCTGTTGGTGCAAATCGTTGTTCAGCAGCCGAATACAAGTGGGACTTGTATCCAATCAGGACTGTCTCACCTTCATTAAATGTGATATACGGAAACCCAATGGCCCCAGCTATCACCCTGATGACCAAATGCGTCTTATTGTCCCGTGTATGTAAATGTTTTGCAGCTAGAAGATCTGCTTGTAACTCCCGAAGAGTATGTGTATGTTCAATTGTCCAGAATTTGCTTGAAAAATCAGGGCGGATTAATTCGTATAAAGGTTTTATGGGTGTAGCATAATCAGGAATGTATGTTCTGCCACAATTTAGAAAGCCCAACAATGATTGGAGTTTCTTAATTGTATTAGGTGGTTGCAATTGTGCACACTTTTCTAAAAATGGTGGCGCTAGGCTCTTACCTTCATTCGACAGCTCATATCCCAGGAATATGACGCTGAGGAAGGCAATTTTAGATTTTTTTAAGTTAAATTTGTAGCCAATTTCGGCAAAACCTACAACAATGCGGGCTACCCGTCTTAAATGTTGTAGTAACTCGTCATCCGTGACATATATATCATCTACATATGACAATGCTTCAGGGTCCAACTGGTGTAAAATTGCAGTCACACGAGCTGCAAACAGTCCTGGGATATTCTTATACCCCTGAGGCAAACAACAGAATTTTTCTGGGAGCCTAACGCACTAAAGCGTATGAGATCCCTGCTTTCGGGTGCTATATTCTGGCAGAAGAATCCATTTGAGATATCTAAAGTCGTTTTATATTTTTTCCGCACAATGTTATTCATCAGCGCAGCGCTATGTGAATTTTGTATATCGTATGTACGTGTACGTCCGTTCAAATGTCTGTAGTCTAACACTATTCTATATGAATGGTCCGGTTTAGCTACGGGGAATAAGGGATTATTCATCGGCGAGACACAGGGTTCAATCACCCCCTGGTATTCTAATTGCGTAAGTATTTCTCTCACTGGTGCCCTTGCTTCATGTTTTATGGGATACTGCGGATGTGGCTGAGGTTCACCTTTACTCGGAATTACATGATATGGAGAATCCCTATCCCACCCTACGTGATTTCTATATGAGGCAGGTGCTTGTGCTAGAGCCCATGTGATGCAATAGGACTCTGCGAGTTCCCCTGGAACAAGTGGTGAGAATGAAGGTTTAATAACCTCCTCCCCAACTGGGCAGGTGCGGACAAAGTCAGGCAGCCAATCCTGTTCAGCCAGCAAAATGTCATATATCTTGACTGCACGATCCCAAAAGATTGCATGTATAGTGCGTTCAATGTCTCCTTCCAATTGTAAAGTCACTGTATACACCCTATCAGGTTCAGAGACACGCATATCTGCTGTTTCAACTTGTATGAAGTCATCAGTTGCTTTCACCTCCAGATGCTATAGAAGATTCCGGCGAACTATTGCCGCGCTGTCTAGCAGTGCTAGTGCCCATGTCTTGTTCTTCAAGAGAACTCTCTTCCTGTGTGGCATGTCTAACTGAGACTGCCGCCACCTTTTTCTTTTTAAACTGTTGTTTTTGTTGTATCGGTTTCTCTTCCTTCTTGACAGAAACCTCCGAAGAGCGTAGTGATTCCTGTCTTGGTTTCACGTACTCTGTTCTCCGCTCTGACTGCCCACCTCTCTCATTTCTCTTTTCCGATGAGTCCTGAAAGGAACGAGATTGACGTGTATCAGTGTATTGATATCTATCAAGCGTTTTCAGATTATCCCTATTTCTGAGATTATACCTATTCTGCGGGGTCTCCGTACGCGGAGATTCTCCCCTTTCTTTTTTAGGTGTCTGTTGTTTTTTTCTCCCAGCGCTTGTTATTACCCTCAGGTTGCTGTTTAGAATTGTCTTTACCAATTTTTCCTTGAAACTGTGGTTTTTGCAGTCTAGCCCCTAGGCTATGTCGACATATACTGGAATATGTTTCCGCTATTATTTTAGGCAGTTCCTGCTCCTGATCTAGTTGCGGGACGTCACGAAGACGCATACGCACCGCAAGTGCAACTGCCTCCCCTTTAAGATTACTTAGTATTATTGAAGAAACCGTGGCAAAATTGCCCATCAGTTGCATTCCTAAATCTAAGGCTGGGGCAGCCCCGTATTCATCCTGAATCTGTTTAAGCTCTTCCGGTAGGTTGGTCAAGGTCGGTGTACTGTGTGCCGTTGTATAGAGCGTGGCAAACACAGTGCCCCATGTATTACAATGTTCCACTGTGGGAACCATGCCAAATGGTAAACACATAGTTAATATTCTATGTTTGTCCTGAGGTCCCATATGGGGAAATACCGCCTCCAGCGTATTAATTTTCTGTGCCAGCCAAAATGGAGTCTCCTCCCGTTTTGCTGGAACTTTACCCATGATAGAGTGTACAGTCACCGGGTTTATACCTGGTGTTACCGCATGTGGATGTGCTGGAGCAGCACGCGCTGGGTTTGTATTTAGTGTCTGCATCACAAATTGTACTAAGCGTCTGTATGTAGCCGTTAAGTCTGTATATAAACGCCGAACTTCAGCCACTGGCATATTTGCAACCGCAGGATGTGGTGCATATGTGGCAAATAAAGGCCAGGTCGGACCATCATTACTCAGTGGACCTAACCTTACTGGCAATATTGTATGGGGTAGAGCGCCATCAAGCCAAATATTATGTTCTTGATAATATAGAGGTATCTCTAGGTATGCATACGCCATGTACTGGCCAGGCGCGTTCGCAACCGTACATGTGTGAAATGTATTTGTATTCCCATCAACTGCTGGAAATGTGACCCAGGAGTAGAAAAGTTCTGTTCTATAGGCTGCATGGGCGGCCACCACAAACGTGACTGGACCACCCTGGATCGTAAGACCATGTGCAAGCAAATGTGCTGTGAGCGGCTGTCTCATATTAAGAGCTATTTGTATTACCTGGGGATTCGCCATTAGAAAAACAGCGATGGTTCAGAGAAGGCACACCAAAACGGGGTCTTTCCTTTTAAGGTTCAAGCTTGAACAACCATCCGCTATAATTAGGGTTACCTATATCGCGGTGGTGGAAGTCCTCAGTGCCACGGACGTCTCCGTTAAAGGAACTGAGGGATCATTATAATATATGAGACCGAGAGAGACTGGTGGACCCAAAAATTAGAGCCAAACCAATCGTTGGCGGTGCCATGCCGCGTAGGTTCTCATTATCCTAATGAGACTACTGGATTTTGGGGCGGCAAGATCGTTCACAGTGTGGGGGACTAAGTCTAACCCACGGCGAAGGAATCCTGTCACCCCAAATCCAGGTTGAGCTCCGGCTAACTAGCAGTGCCTTATCTCTCCCAAAGGGAAGAGACAATTGGGCAGCCGAGCGCATGACATCTTAGTGCTTCCTAGGGAAGTCGTGGTCACTCAGGTCCCAACCAGTTCTCTCATACACAGTGTGGTCTCACATATAAATGACAAAGGCAGTTTAAGTTTTAAAGATTGGTTTAATAAAACAACTGCATTTTAGATAACAAGGCGTGAACCGCAATAACCAGAATCATACAACACAGTAGGATTGAAATAGTAACGAGGAGAGTGAAACATAAGAATAATGCTATCATAGTGCAACTATATTACTTTCTCTCTTCTAAGTTCTATTTTGAGCACAGCATGTTAAGCTCTAAGCCTGCCTTTCAGGGTTCCCCCGGGAGGACATCGACCCTCATACCTGAGCAAAGGCCTGTGATCGAGATCAGCATCTGCAACAGGGCAGTCAGCATCTAGTTGTGGGTTCCTGGTCGGAATCTCCCTCTCACGTGTACCAGGACTAGGAAGTGTTTTTATAACTAGCACGCCAGTGTTCTAAGAAACGTCCCTACGTAAGAATGTGTACTTTCTACGAACCCTAAAGACTAAACTTCTACCACGTCTATCGGCAATGTACCAGACTGTATCCTTGACTGAACCACAGAGCGAGCAAGAATGTATTGTTTGAGAACTTCAGTGCTGAAGTAAGCTAAACAGTGTGATAGATAAAAATAAAACAAGACCATGAAACTGGTTATTGTAAAATAACAGTGCGAGGCTAAATAAAATGCATCTAGGGCAAAGTGCACAGAGGCCTAATACTTTAAGCAAACGCGCAGAAAGCTACATTAAAAATGGCTACACTACAATACTTGATGGCTGGCACAGCCATCATCTGCCACAAAGGGTTACTAAGTGTTGCACTGCATGCGTAGTGCCACATGGTATCATGGAGGTCAGAGTTTGACATTGTAGGGCTGCCATGGTGTCTCTACATCTGACACCACTATGGTGTAAGGAGGTGGTAGGTTCCACCAACAATAGGACACTGACTCAAATATGGACAACACAACACATATTTGCAATGTGAATCATCAGTTCAGATTTAATTTGACAATCCCCAGGTCCCTGAGCCACAACCCAAGATTGTAATGTCCATCAACACAGACCAATGAAACCATTTCACAAAACAGGAACATACACAATACGAGAAGCAAGTCTGAGATCACCACTCTGCCTAAAACTAACATCTGCCGAGGTACATACAAAACCACTATTAAGCATTACGAACACATGTTCTATTATTCCTTTGTAGCCGACCAAGGTTACGGCATACAGCCATGGGTGATGACTCCATTTATCAACCCCACAATGGTGGAAGAGTGTGCATATAATGAAAGGCACAGAAGGATACGAAATGTGATGGAGATGAGATTTGCGCTTCTGAAGTCAAGGTTCAGGTGCCTGGTCCTTACAGGAGGAACCTGTTATATGCAACACCACTGGTATGCAGAATGATATTGCTGTGTGCAATCTTGTATAATATATATGTATACAAACCAACGTTCCCTGGGGTGAGCAGGTCGATGTCCCTAATGAGGAGGAGGATGACAATGGTTCAGCACATTTGGAGGGGGACCTACAAAACACTGTTGCATGAGTTCTCAGGAGACCACAAATTGTACAGAACTTCTACACATAGTCACTGTACAATTATAATCACTTTGTAATTATCACCAACTTTGCACCAGAATGCTCATGGTCTACTCATTCTTCACTACATATACCAATGGAATGTTGCTCATACCTCAGAGAGCAGGAAAGAAACTCAACAGTACAAGTATGGTTGCAATGATGTAAGAGGGTCTAGAGCCTCCATGCCACACATCAGTGTCACATAATTCACGGCCATGTGGCTCTCGAAGACCTAGATCCATGCACCGCAAAATATAACGTGGCGTTAAGTGGGCAATGTGCAAAATCCTAATGCTTTACCCACATCATCTCAACACCTGGCAGGATGTATGCAAGGGGGAATACATAAGGTAGGGGCTGTTATCAAATGGTACATTAGTAATGTAGGAACTGAGCTGTGTCACATCTTACGCAGATTGCTGCTACGCCAGCACTGTTCACATGTGAAAAAAGGGGAACCCTTGGTAACAATGGACCTTCATATACTGTTCATGATTAGTAAGCAACGTTAGAGCTAAAGCCTGTACTGTAGATTATTGGGTTTACGTCCAGGCACTGCCATTAGGCCCAATCCTTCCTGTGCTGCACCAGAAATATGGCACACACACGTTGGCTGTGGAGTGCGCTATGGGTTGCTAGACAAATGAAGTAGTGATGGGTGCTGAACCACTCTCCATACATATGGCCCATTGTCAGGATTTAAGAATAAAATGGGACAATGCATCACCAAATTAATGTCTGGGTGGAATGTAGGCAGAGTGTGTTCCACTCCTTATGTACATTCTATTCACACTTGTCACACAATCTGCTATCTTGACCCATTCCTTCAGCTAATCCGGATATTCATGGGAAGACTGATGTACAGGTGTATGGCCTAGGTAGGAAAGGGTTTGCTATTACCTACAATGGTTGACATGTGTCAGCAAAGTAAGCAAGTATAGTCTGTATTATACCATCACACACCACATATAATATAAATACACACCTCCCATTGACATTCAAATGCCAGAACAAGAGAAAGTTACCAACAGTGACACAATTCCCTAATATGTCTAGGTCTCCAACATGCCACTGAGGTGTAGGATGTGTAAGTATGCCCAGCAATGTCCAAACATGTCACAGACCCATCCAAAATGTATGGGAGAAGAAGGATCCAGATATGTTGCATGTGGCTAATAAAAAAAACAGGATGATTTTACACACTAACATCATACACTCATGGTGAAAGTGACATAGGTTGTGGAATGTAAGATTTAGTGTATACCCATGTACAACAAAGGATTTGGATGGACAGCTGAGAGATACTCACAGACACTTAGAGATACAACATGGGGCGGTCACTTAGAGATGATACAAGTACTGTGGCAGGTGTAATGTCATGAGTTTGTGGAAGTCATGTAATCTCACAAAGCCAGGCAATGGGAAGGTAACTATCATGTAGCCAGTAGTAGAAGAAGATGTCACACGTTGCTTCCTGTCCATGCATGACCAGACCATGTTGCTGTAGAAGATGCGTGCAAACTGTAAGCAGTCTAAAGACTGGCAGGAATTTAGGACACAATCTATTCCTAAAAAGGTATGCCGTAAAAGATGGAGAAGGTACACACATAGACCAATACTGACTGTGCAACACATCAGAGTCACCATGTGATCACCCAACTTATGCACAAAGAGGATGCCTAGGTCAGTACATGACCCACTCATGTTTGATACTACAATAAACTGTTAGTTGCCCATCTAATACTATTCTGACAGGAGGCAGTGACAGATGGCATCATCTGTCCCCTGGCTTGTTCCAAAATTACAAGTTATAACAGAGATACAAGCCCTAACCAAGCTGCTTATGGAAAGTACTAAGGACATAAAATCATATTTGTCAGACCATGCCAAATGATGAGACACGTCCTACACGTACAAGTATCCAGTCCTCAGTAATTGATAGGGAAAGGCAGACATCAAGTACCCCAAAGGAAAAAGAAAATCCCAGTTCTTTTGATCACAATTGTGCATGTGTCTGTTTGCAGGCGACTGTGCATTGCTCTGATGAAGAGCTATCATGAAGACACTAGACGCGCCTTCTTGCCGCTAGATTTCCCTCACCTGGGGGGGCAGGGAGGAGCTGCATTTTGGAAAGGGCAGGAGCCCTTTAAAAACTCAACAGCGCTCCCGCTCGCGGGACGCGTGCGGGCACGCCCGGGAGAAACCCGGGCCAAGGGCGGGCCCGTCCTGTGCCCGTTTGAGACCGGATGAGGCTGGGCTGGGCCACAACTCTTAATTTTAGTTTTTTGTGTTGCCAGTGGTATTGAGTGAGCTTTTCCTTTTTTTTCAACATGGGAAAGCGTAAGGTACGCTCTAGCCCCGATCCTGCCTCAATTAAGTCCAAATATTCTAAATCCAATAGAGAAACGCAAATCCACTCTAATTGTGTTTCTAGAGAAATCGACAACTTAATTGAGGAAGTGGAATCTATTCTTAAGGAAAAAGAGAGCAACGCCGGTAAGAGATTGAAATCTGGATCTTTGCTTCCGTTTTTCACAACCGGTCCAAACAAGTCCTCCGATGTTCAGCCTCTGATAACTTTGGCTTCCGGCCCGCTTCCTCCTCCTTGCCTTGTTTGGACAGCCCCTCTATTCATCCTCGATCCCGTTCAAATTTGGAGTCTGCTCCTCCCGACTCCTTCCTCAATGGGATTTCTTGCGCAAATCGATTCTCTGTTTTGGCTTTCCCAGAATTGGAGGATGTCAACCAGCCCTTGCCTTCTTTAGTCTCTAACTTCAACTGTGATCCTCCTAGTGATGATGTTTTAACATTGGTGTCCAGTCTGAAACGTGAAGTTGGGGAACTGAAGAGCTTACTGTTTGAAGTTTTAAAACTTCTAAAAAAACCTGAACCAACTCCCCAGTGCACTTTGCCTCCAGTCTCAGAACAAGCTGTCCCTTCTTCGGCTCCCGCCCCTCTGCCAGTAGTTCTGCCACTGCCACGAGAAGTCGATAAGGGTCTTAGTTGTAGACCTTATCACAGAATCCATTAAATTTTAGCTCCAGCCCCTCTTAGCTCTGATTATCCTAGGGCCCGCTCTATATTTATGGTTGACCAAAATTGTATTGATATGCGCAATGTACCCCAACTTACACCCCACAAGAGGGAAGATACTTCCTCTCTTATTAACAAAGTGTCTTATTGGATTCGCCACAACAGGGGCTGTGGCTCTATTATTCATGCCGACATTGTCTTTGCTTCACGTGTTCTAGGTTGCCCTGGGGGGCGGGATACCATCAAACTCAATCTTGCCAATCCTGCTTTAGTGAAAGGGCTTTTGCAGATCGAAGCTCGTAACCCACCTAGAACGGATCTAGATATTTTTTTTAGAGAAAGCTTGCCCGTTATGGATGACAAGACCTTGTTCTCTTGCCCTTCAAGGGCCACGACCACCCCTTGTAATGTTCCTGCCTCTGCTGCCCCCCCTGGTCTGTTGCCTTTTTTTAGTGATGGGGCTGCTACGGATCGTAACATTAAAGCTCTCAATACCCGAGATCCTATTTGTCCAGGGGATACATCTGATGTGGACTGACTACGCCATTATTCTTCTGGCAAATCCTGTGCCCCACATTATCAAGAAGGACCTTCCCTAGGATCTCCACTGGACACGGGGGTCAATATCTTAGTGGCCCCACTTTGTACTATTAATTCGATTCCCAATCCATCTTTTAATGTTGACTTATGTAAGCTGGGTTGCAGTACTGCACCTGGGAAACTACTGTCTTGGAACGTAGTGGGTATTAAGAGCAAATTATCTGACCCAGAGTGGGGGTCCTATGTTGATTCTTTTTCCATATGCATGTTCCTGGAAACCTGGTCCAAGGACTGTGTGTATAGGCAAGGTTATTGCTGTTTTACTAAAAACGCAACTCAATCTACTAGGGGAAGGGCGATTGGGGGTCTATGTACCTGGGTTAAGCTAACTGAGGTGGGCAGGGTTAAGGAAATTGCTGTTGATTCCTGTGATATTCTAGCAACAGTAATATGGCCAATTTCAGGTGTTCCCGTAATATATATCAACATTTACAATAGACCAGGTCCTTCTAATCTTCAGTCTGATACCATCCACCTTTTGCACAACCTCCTATCTGAATTCGATTCGAGATATCATGTTATTATTGCAGGTGATTTCAACGCTCAAATTGATTTTGACTCAGCCTTTTCTGAGTCCATCCAGGCCGAAGATGAAGTGTGGAACATCCCCCCACTTTCATCCCATTCAGTATCTTGTATCCCCCCCCCAGGGTGCTGCAGATAACAGGCCCTGCAGTCACATATGGCCTCCGTTTTGGAAATGGTCGATTCCCAAATGATAACCCTGCCAAACCTACCTTCTTCAGAGGCTCTTATACTAGCACTCTGGATTACGTCATTCTTGATCTACGAGTCTGGCATTCCATAATTGAAGTGGAGGTTGGCTCGAGGTGTACCAGTGATCACGCCCCCTTACAAATTGTATACAACGTAACGCTTTTTAAAGGGCACGCTCCCCTTCCTGCTTTGGACGCTTCCAAAGTTACACTGGAATTATCCAGCAACAGGCGTGTCGTGAGATGGTCTTCGTTTTTGAAATCCAACCAACTTAGCCACAAGCTTCGCGCCCTAGTTTCTTGCCACCAGCTTTTCGATGATTCTACTGTATTCTCTCCCACAGAAGTCATGTCTTCCCATGAGGCTCTTTTTGCGGACCTTATGGAGCTTTTTACCAAAACTCCTTTAATATATAAGAAACCTCTTGTACCAAATTGCAAATGGTTTGATAAGGAGTGTCGGGAGGCCAAGAGCCTTCTGTCTAAAGCCTTAAAGCTAAAGATCAGGGATGCCATTGTGCATGCGAGACGAAACTATGTTTCTAATTGTAAGTTATCCAAACTTAAATATGAGGCAAACCTATGGAAATGCTTGGCGGAGGTGGCCAGTGCTCGCGATATCAAACTTTTTTGGTCTCTGGTTTCTCGCAGAGATCCTGCCCTTTTACCCACTCCTGAGTGTCACATTGATGCAGAAACCTGGCTTTCTCATTTTGGGGATCTGTACGGGTCCTGCCGGATCCAGACAACACTCCTCCTAATCTTTTATCGCCCCTTTCTGCTGTTCTGCCTTTTACATTAAAAGAAACAGAGCTGGCTATTTGTGCCCAAAAAATAGGGAAGGCTCCTGGTCTAGACGGCATCCCTTCGGATTTGTATAAATCAGACTTATCCGTATGGACCCGGTACATCAACAGGGTTTCGAATAGTGTCCTGACAACTAGTTCTTATCCGAACTCGTGGAAGGTGGCAATTATTGTTCCCATCCACAAAAAAGGTGACAAGGGCTCCCCAGGGAATTACAGACCCATTAGTTTACTAGATAACCTGCAAAAAATGTTCTCTTTCCAGCTCCTAGCCAGACTAAAGTACTGGATAACGAAAAAACATGTTTTAAGCCATCTACAGGCTGGATTTAGGGACAACGTCAGCGCTATCGACCAGGTCTTCCGATTTACTACCATCAAGTGGAAGATCGTAGACGCAGACTGTGGCCACTTATTCGTGGCCTTTGTTGATCTGAAATCTGCGTTCGACCTTGTCCTGCATGCTAAGCTTTGGGAGGTCCTGAGCTCTACTGGAATTCCGTGCTCTATGATCAGCATTATTAAAGATCTCTACTCTGATAATTATGCCAGAGTTCGTTGGGGTTCGGCTGGCGATTTGTCCTCGGCTTTTCCTACAACTCGCAGCGTGAGGCAGGGGTGCGTTTTGGCGCCTACCTTATTCTTCTCTTCATCAATGCATGTATTCCATATCTTTTAGATCCTTATGGCGACGCTCCAAATCTGGGAGGGCAAAAGTTTCCTTGCCTTTTGTTCGCGGATGACTCCCTGTTACTTTCACGAACTGCAATGGGCCTCTCAAGACTGCTTTCCCATTTTATGGACTTCTGCAAGGACCACGGGTTGGAAGTTAACTCAGCAAAAACTAAATATATGGTCTTTGGGGACAATAGGTGTAGAATGAAGAGGCCGGTGTACTTAGAAGGTGTTCCGCTAGAAAGAGTGGGCACCTTTGATTACCTGGGCACTAAATTGGAAGACTCGCACCACTGGCATGCTCAGCGCCAGAAATCCTTACTGTGCTTGAAGCAAAGGGCGGGCGGCATTGTTAGATTTGCTTCTAGATCTCCCAAATTTGCAATGTCTCCTGCCCTTGAAATATACAAATCTCAAGCCGGGGGGGCCTCTTTATGGTGCCGAACTCTGGGGCCACTGTAGTCTGGTGAACTTGGCAAGGGCAGAAAACCAATTTTTGAAAATGTTGCTTAAAGTTCCCTCTAGTACTCCATCTTTGCCCATTCGGATGGATTTAAATCTTTTTTCTATTTCGCAGATTGCTACTTTAAGGCCCTTGCTATTTTGGATTCGGCTTTGGTCAACAGATGCCCTATCTCCATTTCGCTGCGAGCTTCTATCCTTGGTGGGTCATAACACCATCATCAAAATCAAATGGTGTGCTTATGTTAAGCAGTCTTTAACTCTCCTAGGTCTAGGGTCCTACTGGACGGACCCACCCTCCATTCCCAAAAATGCTGCACAGGTGCTGAAGGATGCTTTTTGGCACAACGTTCAGACTATGCAATTTGCTAAGACTGTCCCGCTCTCTATGTCGGACAAGTTCTTATCAATCAAATGCCATTATGAATTCGAGCCCTTCATGGACATTGCACTATCTCTATTCGCACAAGCTCTTTTTGTCAGATTAGTAGGGTCTCTCCCTTTATGTTCTTTGACGCATAATTGGCCTAACTCCACTAACAGATCTAAGTTTTGTCCGATGGGTTGTAAAAGTGAAGAGTCTGTTTCACATGTTTTTTTTTTCTGTCATGCATACCTCAAACAAAGAGCCCTTTGGATTATCCCGCTTTGTAAATCTATTGGTGTCAGGTCTCATCTTCATGCTGAGAGAATTCTAAAATCTGATCCATCTGTCCAAGTAGCTTTTCCAGTGGCAAAATATTTCAAAGCAATCTGGCGCTTTAGATTAGTTATTTTAAAGAATAATTCAGGGTAGTTAATTTTAATACTTATTCATGCATATTTATTCACTCGTGATGATCGATTTTATATCTTCCCTTTTAGCACAGAGTTATTATTTTACTATATTATTGAGTATTTATGGATCCTGGGAAGTGGCCCCTTGTTGAGGGGACCCCCTTATTGTTAAGAGACTCACTTCTGATACCTTGGTTGGATTTTAACTCTTTTGTACTTTTTAATTCTTTACTGTGCATGTACTTTAGTGTCTTTTACTATTCAACTGTTATTGTCTGCACTGTACTTTTATGGTATGTTTTTTTACTTACCGAAATAAAGTTAAAGTTAAAGACACTAGATCCCTGCCCAAACCCCCTAACACTACTGTTGAGGCTACATTGACTATTGACATAGTCAGGGGCCTAATGCATGTGCACAGTGAACTGAGTAGAGAGGAGACGTGTAAACCTGTACCTAAACCCACAACCATGGGTCTGTGTGGGTGTAAAATGTCTCACAGTAGTGATGATGACTAGGCTGCCATCGCTGCCTGACTGCAACACTGCTACACAGTGGTTTGCCATTGTATGTGAGAGTCATGACAAACATCATGTGGTCAATTTTAAGTACCTAGTTGATGTCACGCACACATATGCCAGACATCTCAGCATACATGTACCACTTAAATGGCACAGGCCTGGTAATGTGTATTGGAGTCTGCACAAAAGACAACTTTTCACAAATGAAAATACATATGTATCACAAGATCATTCACAGAATAAGATGAACTTCAGATGTGTTACAACATACCGAAACATAGGTGGCACTGATATGACTACACAGGCATTTCACAAAGTCTAACACGTGTTTGTGTAGATATGTGAGGTTTCATGTCCAATTAACACACCGCCTGGGTCATATTTTACAGATAAGGCACGACACATGTCTTTCCACACACAGCACATACCAACCTACATTGACACGTGTGCACACCATCTCCTGCATCTAAGATGCATGGGGAACAATGTGTCACACATGTAGAAGAGCATTGTAGGAAAGTACCATCTTGCCTGGCATGTTACACCTATATTTCACTGTATATATGTTGTTTTAGTTGTATGTGTCACTGGGACCCTGCCAACCAGGGCCCCAGTGCTCATAAGTGTGCCCTGTATGTGTTACCTGTGTTATGACTAACTGTCTCACTGAGGCTCTGCTAATCAGAACCTCAGTGGTTATGCTCTCTCATTTCTTTCCAAATTGTCACTAACAGGCTAGTGACCAATTTTAACAATTTACATTGGCATACTGGAACACCCTTATAATTCCCTAGTATATGGTACTGAGGTACCCAGGGTATTGGGGTTCCAGGAGATCCCTATGGGCTGCAGCATTTCTTTTGCCACCCATAGGGAGCTCTGACAATTCTTACACAGGTCTGCCACTGCAGCCTGAGTGAAATAACGTCCACGTTATTTCACAGCCATTTTACACTGCACTTAAGTAACTTATAAGTCACCTATATGTCTAACCTTTACCTGGTAAAGGTTGGGTGCTAAGTTACTTAGTGTGTGGGCATCCTGGCACTAGCCAAGGTGCCCCCACATTGTTCAGGGCCAATTCCCCGGACTTTGTGAGTGCGGGGACACCATTACACTCGTGCACTATACATAGGTCACTACCTATGTATAGCTTCACAATGGTAACTCCGAATATGGCCATGTAACATTTCTAAGATCATGGAATTGCCCCACCAATGCCATCTTGGTATTGGGGAGACAATCCCATGATTCTCCGGGTCTCTAGCACAGACCCGGGTACTGCCAAACTACCTTTCCCGGGGTTTCACTGCAGCTGCTGCTGCTGTCAACCCCTCAGACAGGTTTCTGCCCCCCTGGGGTCCAGCCAGGCTTGGCCCAGGAAGGCAGAACAAAGGACTTCCTCAGAGAGAGGGTGTTTCACCCTCTCCCTTTGGAATAAGATGTCAGGGCTGGGGAGGAGTAGCCTCCCCCAGCCTCTGGAAATGCTTTGATGGGCACAGATGGTGCCCATCTCTGCATAAGCCAGTCTACACCGGTTCAGGGATCACTCAGCCCTGCTCTGGCGCGAAACTGGACAAAGGAAAGGGGAGTGACCACTCCCCTGACCTGCACCTCCCCTGGGAGGTGCCCAGAGCTCCTCCAGTGTGCTCCAGACCTCTGCCATCTTGGAAACAGAGGTGCTGCTGGCACACTGGACTGCTCTGAGTGGCCAGGGCCAGCAGGTGACGTCAGAGACTCCTTCTGATAGGCTCCTTCAGGTGTTGCTAGCCTATCCTCCCTCCTAAGTAGCCAAACCTCCTTTTCTGGCTATTTAGGGTCTCTGCTTTGGGGAATTCCTTAGATAACGAATGCAAGAGCTCATCAGAGTTCCTCTGCATCTCTCTCTTCACCTTCTGCCAAGGAATCGACTGCTGACTGCGCTGGAAGCCTGCAAAACTGCAACAAAGTAGCAACGACGACTACTGCGACACTGTAACGCTGATCCATCCGCCTTCTCGACTGTTTTCCTGGTGGTGCATGCTGTGGGGGTAGTCTGCCTCCTCTCTGCACTAGAAGCTCTGAAGAAATCTCCCGTGGGTCGACTGAATCTTCCCCCTGCAACCGCAGGCACCAAAAAACTGCATCACCGGTCCTCTGGGTCTCCTCTCAGCACGACGAGCGAGGTCCCTTGAATTCAGCAACTCTGTCCAAGTGACTCCCACAGTCCAGTGACTCTTCAGTCCAAGTTTGGTGGAGGTAAGTCCTTGCCTCCCCACGCCAGACTGCATTGCTGGGAACCGCGTGTTTTGCAGCTACTCTGGCTCCTGTGCACTCACCGAGGATTTCCTTCGGGTGAGCACTGATTCACTCCACTTTGTAGTGCCTGTTCCAGCACTTCTGCAGGTGCTGCTTGCTTCTGAGTGGGCTCCTTCTCTTTCTGGACGCCCCCTCTGTCCCCTGACGCAATTGGTGACATCCTGGTCCCTCCTGGGCCCCAGCAACATCCAAAAACCCTAACCGCAACCCTTGCAGCTAGCAAGGCTTGTTTGCAGTCTTTCTGCGAGAAAACACTTCTGCACGACTCTTCACGACGTGGGACATCCATCCTCTAAAGGGGAAGTTTCTAGCCCTTGTCGTTCGTGCAGAATCCTCAGCTTCTACCATCAGGTGGCAGCTTCTTTGCATCCACAGCTGGCATTTCCTGGGCATCTGCTCACTCCCGACTTGACTTTTGGACTTGGTCCCCTTGTTCCACAGGTACTCTCGTCTGGAAATCCATCATTGTTGCATTGCTGGTATTGGTCTTTCCTGCAGAATTCCCCTATCACGACTTCTGTGCTCTTTGGGGAACTTGGGTGCACTTGGCACCCACTTTTCAGGGTCTTGGGGTGGGCTATGTTTCTAACCCTCACTGTTTTCTTACAGTCCCAGCGACCCTCTACGAGGTCACATAGGTTTGGGGTCCATTAATGGTTTGCATTCCACTTCTAGAGTATATGGTTTGTGTTGCCCCTATCCCTATGTTCCCCCATTGCATTCTATTGTGACTATACATTGTTTGCACTGTTTTCTATTGCTATTACTGCATATTTTGGTATTGTGTACATATATCTTGTGTATATTTGCTACCCTCATACTGAGGGTACTCACTGAGATACTTTGGCATATTGTCATAAAAATAAAGTACCTTTATTTTTAGTATATCTGTGTATTGTGTTTTCTTATGATATTGTGCATATGACACTAGTGGTACTGTAGGAGCTTCACTCGTCTCCTAGTTCAGCCTAAGCTGCTCTGCTAAACTACCTTTTCTATCAGCCTAAGCTGCTAGACACCCCTATACACTAATAAGGGATACCTGGGCCTGGTGCAAGGTGTAAGTACCCCTTGGTACTCACTACAAGCCAGTCCAGCCTCCTACAAACATCATGAAGCCTGAACCTAACTACACACCACAGTGTGGACACACATGCACTCACACTGCCAAAGGTATTGTGTTGTTGTAAAAGTACATTTTTATATCAGACATTACAATGTGGTAGACCCACAAATAAGTATTAGATCCAAGTGCACACGTGGTAACAGGTATGTAGATATAGTCCAGCAACACATGCACATATGTAGTGGAGAAGTGTGGCTCAATGGTTAGAGCGGCAGACCCTGAGGCAGAGCTCTGGCTCAAGACCAGGGTTCAAGTCCCGCTTCGGCAGGTCTTGGGCTCAATTCCCCTTGACCAGATAATTCTCGCCTCAGTGCCTAATCTAATTCATGGGTCCCACTCTGCAACTCTGGGCAATAGCTTGCTTAATCTCCACAACGGCCCCAACAGCGCTTGGATGCCTGGTTTCACCCTTGGGGTTCTCAGGAGTGGGCGCCTCACAGGGAAAAGCCAGGAGGGGTTCCATAGCGGTATGAGTACAGCGCCTTGAGACCCTAACGGGTGAGTAGTGCGCTATACAAGTGCTAATTTACATATATGTACACGGCATTAGTCATTGCATGCATCACACACATATACAAATATATTGGTAACACATACCGATGTTACTGTAAATATATGAACAGACATGCATACACAGGTAGACATACCATACTGACTACATACATGCATAGCTTCTATGACATGGTATGTGAATCTGGGTGCACTGTAACCCTTTCCAAAAAAATCCACGCATTCCCGTCATGCGTCAAAAAAATGTGATGAAAACGGCAATATTCCTTACTTTGCAAGGCCAAAACACTTACGCCTGGCCCCTGCGCATCAGTACACAGTCCTTGTCAGACTTCATGGGAAGGAACACTACACATGACCGTCATGCAGCAAAATTTTAGATGCAAACGCCAAAACTTCATGCTTTACTATTCAGAATAATGACGCCTGGTAACTGCACATCAATCACAAGTCTTGAGGCCTTGTGAGCCTCAATGGGAAAAAATCAGCGCATGACCATCATGGGTCAAAAAAACTACATACATCTAAAAACGTGATGCACAAGCCCAGGAAATGATGAAACAGGGCATCCTGCCTGCATACATGATACAGTGAGTTCACTTTCACTTTACAGTCTTATTGTCTGTGACTGTGTGAGGGTGTGTGGCGCGAGTGCTGTTGGAGGATTGGAGTTAGAGGATAGTTTTGTGCTGTGTCCTGTTGCTATTGTGTTACATTTCTCATTTCCTCAGTCTTTTGCTGTGTTTTTTTTAACTGTATTTGTCACTGTATTGTGGGGTGTTTGTCTAGGGGTAGTATAGTTTGTTGGTGTATTTGGGGTTAGGCAGGGTAGTTTTTTAGCAAATTTTTTTTTGGGTACTTACCTTTGCAGTCTCCTAAAATGGCATTATGGGCCTCATTCTGACCCTGGCAGTCCTAAACCGCCAGGGCCACGGGCAACGGAAGCACCGCCAACAGGCTGGCGGTGCTTCAGTGCCCATTCTGACTGCGGCGGTAAAGCCGTGGTCAGAAAAGGGGATTTGGCGGTTTCCCGCCGGAATACCCCTGGCAGGGCTGAACCTCCATGGCGGCGCTGCTTGGGATTCCGACCCCCTTCCCACCATCCTGTTTCTGGTGGTTTTTACCGCCAGGAACAGGATGGCGGGAACGGGTGTCGTGGGGCCCCCTAACAAGGCCCCAGCATGATTTTCACTGTCTGATAGCAGACAGTGAAAATCGCGACGGGTGCAACTGCACCCGTCGCACCCCTGCAACACCGCGGGCTCCATTCGGAGCCGGCCTCTGTGTTGCAGGGCCTTTCCCGCTGGGCCGGCGGGCGCTCCTTTGGCGGGCGCCCGCCAGCCCAGCGGGAAAGCCAGAATGGCCTCCGCGGTCTTTTGACCGCGGAGCGGCCAAATGGCGGTGACCGCATGGCGGGCGCTACCGCCGCCCGCCGCGGTCAAAATGACCGCCTATGTCTGGGAAAGGAAGGACGACAAAGATGACAGCAGATGAACTGGGAGGGTTCATATGGCTCATGCAGCATTACCTTCCAATGAGACTGATTCTGGGTGGCCGTGTGATCCAGTGCTACCCCACAGAGGCCCGAAAGCTGTGGTGGGCAAGGTGCTGCTCCAATTAACCTGAATATTTGGAGAACACAATGACCACCAGCTGAAACTCTGTTGGGCTGACCTGATATAAAGGAAGCAAGATCTTCTGGATCACATGGGAATTCAAATTGGCGGACCAGTTGGTAAGTATCCCATTTGAATAGCAACACCATTATTTGCATGTGCATGACAGGCAAACATAAGGTTGATTGCAACATGTTTTGTCAAGGGATCTGGACAGGTTGTTTTGGGCCTGATTAAAGAGCCCCAGCCCACTTTAGGGCTGCCATTGTGATTTTCCTTAATGAAGCTGAGGCAGGACAGAACGGCCATCTTCCCTGCGCCATTTTAACAAAGTGGTGCGATGCATGCATAGCGCCACTCAGTTAAGCCTTGCACAACATGATGGCTGCACTAGGCATCATGTATGGGAGGGGGGCCTACCCCTGTAGAGGGGGCTAAAGTAAATGGGTCTGGGAAATATGATAAATTTCTTTCCCACACTTTGAATGCCTGCTCAGAGCAGGTCTTAAAAGGGAGCATACCATTGTATATGATGGGCCTCTATGTACTCAGCAGAAGTTGTGCAAATTGTTTGGAGCTACTCCTGCTGAGTACATCATTTGTGCTCATATAAATTGACACAATTGCCCCCTACCTGCACCATTGTGAGCCATATGTTTTATACGGCGCACACATGGCAGGGGACAGGAGCATTAAGGGGCATAAGGACAATAGTGATGCACTAGGTACAGCACCACTTTCCTAAAATCTGCCCCTTTGTTTCATCGGCCAACAGCATTTAAGGGAGCATGTGTATACACCGGCTCCAGACTACTAGCACATTCCTCTTCCTCTATATTGTGTATCACATACACCCCATAAGGTGTCTATTACCCTACAGACGTGCTGAATTTGTAGCATAGGCCTGCCGTGTCTTACATATAGTATGGGGTAGGCCTGCATCAGCACTAGCACTGGCACTAGCACATTACTCAGAACCCTGCTCCAACACAGGCATCCTTGGACCGCAGAGCAAGTGTGTCTGTGTTGAGGGGAATGTATATGAGCATGTTGGTATCCCTTGTTGGACAAAAAATTGTATACCATGCCAACAATGGCTGACCACACAGTATTGACAAGACATCCATAATATTATTCAGTTAATGTGCAGGTAGGGACAACTAAAAGAACATAAGTAAACTGCCATGGCATAATAGCTGAAGTGTGTGTACCTTGTAATGGCACACACACATATTAGAAACAAGAAACAAGGATGTATCAATGCATTCCTCAACACATTGCAATACTCACACAACCCCTAGGCAGTTGTCAGTCTTTAAGCACTGATAATGAGCTAGATGTTTTCAATATCTGGGGAAGGATCAAAACCAATGGGTGTTACAATGGGATGGCCACTGCAACAACCATCACATGCCCTTCAGATGCAGAATACTGTGTCATGCAGCCCCAAATTGTCATGGAGGCGTAAAGCAACAAAACAGCTGCATGACAATTCTATGTACACATAGTGCAGTTAAATGCACCACACGAGTGTCAAGGAAAGTGATGCTTTGTTGGCGCCAGGATCTCCATTATCTGGCCCTATCTCTCACAGACAGATTACATATGTTTGACAGTTGTTCAGATCAACCTCTAGGTTGACTTGCTCACTCAGCTTAACAAGTTTATTTTGAAACTGTCATCCATGCACAGAAATATCCAAATATCACTAAGCTATGTTTTCCTCTCATGTATTGCAGGTGGGCCTCCACCCTACATCAGTGGAGAAGTGTCCAGATTCAAAGACCCCAAAGTTGCAAGTAAGTGTCACCTTGTGCATCATGTGTGACATTCCAGGGTTTTGTGTGAAACAGTCTGATGTGTGCAATACGACTATAATACTGATTGTTATGTCTATTTGTTTTTGTTCTTAGGTACCAACCGCTACTTTTGATAGAGCCATAGTTAGATGTTTTCCAAATTTGTGTTGACTAAATTGTTTTGCATGGAACTCAAACATGCTATTCTATTCAGAAGGTTAGTTAGGATACTCCCTGATGAGGCTTGCTAAATATTAACAACAGTTGATGTTTTTTCTTTGCTGAATCTAAATGTATGCCATTTTGTTTGCACAGTTATTCTTGCTAGTGATTTGTTCTGTAACTTTAAAAAGTGCAGTGGTCCAATCTTTGATTAAATTGCGGTTCTTTAGGATATTTTGTCAACCTGTATTGTTTCTGTATGTTTATCATTTGATTTTGAGACTAAGTTGCATCATATTAACATTGTTAATATAGGGAAATAAACTTTCTAACTTTTACATAAAGGTGTGATCCTTCATGGACAAAAAGTCACGGTGCGAGGAAATGACTGACTTTCACGACTATTGATGTCATTGATTGGTATTGCTATTGATTTGTTTGAGGATTGGGTCTTATGGTGGGAACTACTCTAAGCGCAGTCAAAAGATCTTTCGAACCACTAATAACTCCCCTTATAATCTAACTGTGAGAAATGGGGTCTTTGGTTGGCCGTCAGGTTAGCCCCCTGTCCATGCAAGGACTCTCACTCTAATCAGGGTAAGTGACACACATCCAAAATAGCCTGTGCCCACTGTCTGGTAGCTTGACACTGAGCAGTCAGGCTTAACTTAGAAGGCAATGTGTAAAGAGTTTGTGCAATAAATCATGCAATAACACATTGAAAACACCACAGAAAGACACCACATAGGTTTAGAAAAATATAAGATATTTATCTGAATAAATTAAGGTCAAAACTTTGATAATGTCAAGTTGAAAATATCACTTTGACATCAATAAGAGTAGTCTTAAGTTCTTAAAAGCAGCAATTGTATCTTGCAAGCACAAAATGCCTGGTTTGTGTCAAAACTGCAAGCACTGAGACCACAGAGGAGGTGATGCATGGAAAACGAAGGGTGTGCTTCAGATTTCCGGGCGCACACAGACGATGCGTTGATTATTTTCCACGCGGCAAGAGCTTTGCGTCGAATTCCAGACTTGAATCCTCTTTGCGATGTGGGGTCTTTTGACACCCAAGGACAATGCAGAGAAATCCTGGGCGTGCAGGACGAAGTTGATCCAGTGGGCGATGCATCAGAGTTTCTGTAGCACGGCAGGTGCTGCGTCAGTTCCTCTCACAGGAAGTTGAGCTGCGTTGTTCCGGTTTGGCGTTACATCAATCCAGTGGGCTGTGTGTCGAAGTTCCGGTCACAAAGTTGGTGCTGTGTCGATCTCCACTCAGGGACCTGGGCTGCATCGTTCCGGGTCAGTGAGACAGTGATTCTTTCACCGCAAAGCAGGCTGTGCATCGATTCCAGCAGGCTGTGGATCAATTTTTGCCGCATAAGGAGTTTCTTTGCAGAGATTAAGTCTTTTTGGCCCTGAGACTTCAGGAACAGGAGGCAAGCTCAATCCAAACCCTTGGAGAGTACTCAGCAGAGCCAGAGGCCAACAAGGCAGCAGGGCAACAGCAAGGCAGCAGTCCTTCTCAGAAAACCAGTCAGGTGAGTCCTTTGGGCAGCCAGACAGTTCCTTTTGGCGGGTTGCAGGTTCTGGGGCAGAGAGTCTATCCCAAGGAGTATCTTGAAGTGTCCAGAAGTGTCTGAATTGGTAGGGTCAAGGACCCAGTTTATATACCCAAAGTGCCTTTGAAGTGGGGAGACTTCAAAGAGTGGTTTTGAAGCACATAAGGTCCCCTTTCAGTACAACCCTGTCTGGCAGGGTCCCAGTAGGGGGTTTGGCAGTCCATTGTGTGAGAGCAGGCCACTGTCCTTTGAAAATAAGTGTCAGGCCCTCCACCCTTCCAGCCCAGGAAGACCCATTCAGTGTGCAGATGTGTGCAGGTGTGACTGACCATCCTGTGTTTGTGGTTGGCTGGGTGAAATGCACAAGAGAGCTGTCAACCAGCTTAGCCCTGACGTGGATTGTAAGGCACAGAAAGATTTAAGTGCAGAGAAATGCTCACTTTCTAAAAGTGGCATTTCTAAAATAGTAATATAAAATCCAACTTCACCAGTCAGCAGGATTTTGTATTACCATTCTGGCCATACTAAATATGACCTGTTTACCCCTTTCTAATCAGAATCTACCACTCAAACAGTTTATGGAGGTAGCCTTAATGTTAGCCTGTGAAAGGAGCAGGTCTCACAGCAGTGGAAAATGAATTTAGGAGTTTTCCACTACCAGAACATATAAAACACAACAGATATATGTCCTGCCTTTTACCCAGACAGTAACCTGTCCTCTGGGTTACCTAGGGCCTACCTTAGGGGAGACTAATATGTTTAAAAAGGGGAGTTTAATGCTTGGAAAAGTACTTTTAAATGCCAAGTCGAAGTGGCTGTAAAACTACACACACAGGCCTTGAAATGGCAGGCCTGAGACATGGTTAAGGGGCTACTTATGTGGGTGGCACAATCAGTGCTGCAGGGCCACTAGTAGCATTTAATTTAAAGGCCCTGAGCACATTCAGTGCACTTTCCAAGGAACTTTCAAATAAATTAAATATGCTGATTGTGTATGAGCCAATGTCACCATGTTTTAAGGGAGAGAGCATATGCACTTTAGCACTGGTTAGCAGTGGCAAAGTACGCAGAGTCCTAAAACCAGCAAAAACAGTGTCAAAAAGTGGAGGGAGACAGGCAAAAAGTTGTGGGTGACCACCCTAAGGCTGTCAGGTCTAATACTAACAATAAGAAACCAAATATGGTCAGACTCGCTAACACAATCACCTCAGGAGGGGAGATGCTCTAGGGGAGCTCAAGGCCATCATGACTGACTTTTTGGCCATAGGCACAGCCAGGTCTATAGATCTAGTGCCAACCTTTTTTGCATTCAGGCATGACAAAAGGTCAAATAGATAACCTACAGCTGTGGCCAGCCCTGCCCTGCCTTTAAATGTCATCAGGCAGTTAATGATCTACTTCTAGGAATTAGTCGGCCCTGGACATTCTCTTCTGGCAGTAGCCTTCTGCATAACCAATTGACATGTTTTGTGATTTAGCTGACCGCCATATCATAGAAGAAAAGTGAAATTGACACATCTTACAAACCTGATAGCTACAGCACAATACTAGTATTGAAGTCTCATTAAGGATCCTCTAGCATTTAGCCTTACTAAATATCTTTGTTTCAACTAGTCAACCAGCCAAGTGAGAGAGCGAGAGAGATAGAATGAGAGAGCTAGAGGGAGACAGAGAGAGAGATATAGATTAAGAGAGAGAAAGAGAGCGTACGCATCACAGAAACATATTGCTTGGGGCATTGAGGTCATTGATGTTCATTGATATTTATTGCTCTCTGTGGCCATTGATACTTAATAGCAAACAGTTGGTAAGGCCCATCACTGTCTGCAGCCTTTGCTGCTCATTAATGTCTGTGGCTTTCGAAGTTCATGTGGGCTGTTGATGCCTTATTATCAGTTAATGCAACACTTTATGCTTCAGTGCTGCAACACTAATGTACAATGTTTAGAGCACATCTCAAATCCTCAAGATCCCCACCTGACACCTCTAAGGTTAATCAAACTACAACCAATAACTAATAGAAGGTGCAAGCTGCAATAGCCTCCCGATGAGGGCCCTGGGACTTATTATTTTGCAAATGACTGTGCAAATAAAGCACTGGATTGCACCATTGCTTGTAAAGATTTGCACAAACATTGGCAGTATACTTAAGACTGACTAGTCAATGCTTCACAACTCCGACAGTGAAGCTGTTTTTTTCTAAGTGCAGTCCAGTGTAAAAGATGGAATAACATTACGCCAATGCAATCTCAGTAATCTGACCCTCAGCTCTGAAAAATCTAGAATAGTTTACCTCTATGGTTCATAAAAGGAACCTAATAGCCTCTCGCTTTGACAGCGCACAATCAACCTTTCATGATGCTAATTTGCAATTTATACTGGTGGAGATTTGAATATCTGCTGCAATCATCCATTGAGCACATAAGGTCAGATGGACTTAACTTTCTAGTAGTCATAAATCCTTCGATTCGCTAAAACAGAGGGTTTGCAACCACTAAAAAGTTATTTTTTGTGTATTAAGTCAATTTTTAACAATCAGTAAATGTTTACAGACACCTAAAATGTGTATAGGAATGGGGCATTTTTCTGGAGCGTCATTCCAAATTGCAATTTGATACCATATGTAGCAAAGATTTGCAGCACTGAAAACCCCTGAGTGAAACCACTTATTGGTAACCAACTCTCATGCTGGGGCAGTAACTGATTCAACTTGGGGAAAGTGTCCCTTGAGAACCACATCCCCTTTGAGAATCAGGACGAGTAATAGGACCACTGCCAACTCTCAATGACGTTTTTCAGAATTGAAAACATATATATATTTTTTTTTGAAGCAGTCCTGTGCACTTTAAAAAAATCATGCTGTTTTGAGATAATGTTTTCAGTTTTGAAATGCGTTCAAAGGAATGGTGGACTGCTGATTCTTGCAGGGCACTAGCTCTGTGAGTGTAGATAATCAAAGGGAGTTGCAGATTGTGACTTTAATTAGTCATTTCATTCTGCGATGTGACCCCCCTCCGATTCCAGATTAACCCCTTCACTGTTAGGCCTTTTCCTCCTGTGCAAACCCATTTCTTGGCTATTTGGAGTAGTTTGCTCTTAGCGCCCCTCTAACTTATTGTCCATATGAGGTATCCATGGCTAACTTTTCGTCCATATACGGTATCCATGTTAAATTTGCGTCCTTTTCCCCCCAACATTCTGGGGATTCTAAAGGTGCCCAGGAATTGTCGATTCCCCAGGAGGGGATCAAAAAAATTGCCAAAATGCAGCTACATTTTGTTTTTTTTGGGAAAAATAGGAAAAAAGTGCTGCGGAGGAAAGCCTCTGTTTTTTTTCCCTGCCAATGGGGCGAAAAAGGCTTGCTGTGCTAAAATCAACATCTTCCCAGCTTTTAGGAACAGGCAGACTAGAATCAGAAAACCACATTTTTCTGCACAGTTTTGCCATTTTACTGGGGAATGTAGGAGGCTGGCTTGGTTTGTAGTGGGTACCTAAGGTACTTACAGCTTATACCACATCCAGTTATCGCTTATGAGTGAAATGTAGGCAGTGTCTAGCAGCTTAGGCTGTCTAGAGGTAGTTGTAGCAGAGCAGCCAAGGCTGAACTAGGAGACGTGCAAAGCTCTTGCAATGCCACTATAATCACACAGTACTTATACACAATAAAAGACAATACCCAGTGTTACCAAAAACAAAGGTACTTTATTTTTGTCACACAATGCCAAAAATACTTTGTAGGCTATACTCCCTTCGGAGGTAAGTAAATCACACAATATATACACAAGTAACCAGAAACAGGTAAGCACACAGTAGGAAAATAGTGCAAATAGTGAATAACACAATAGGTTGCAATGGGCCTAGGTGGAACACAAACTATATATTAGGCAGTGGAATGCCTAAGTCGGTTTCCCACCTAGGCAAGTGTAATGTGTAGAGGGGCGCTGGGAGTGTAAGAAAACACCAAAGGAGTAAAATACAGCAAGTTTCCTAAAACACACTAGAAGTTGTGATAGAAAATAATGCAAGAACCTTAAGAGACCGCAAGCAACCAATGATGGATTCCTGGACCTGAAGACCTGTGGAAGAAGGGGACCAAGTCCAAGAGGCACTGAAGAGTCAAGGAAGAACAGGAGCCCCTGCTAACCCGGTTGAAGGTGCAAAAATGGAACCTTCGATGAGAAGACAAAGACAGTATTGCACCAAAGAAGACGGATGTGGGTTCCTGGTTGGTGTAGAAGATGTCCTACACCGGATGGATGAATGCAGCCTGGATTGCGTCACTGGATTCTGCCAATAAGCCTTGGCTGCCGCAAAGCTTATGGTTAGCCGAAAATGGCACTGCTTGGGATCAGGAGGGACCTGGTGGACTCTACACAGGAGGGGGAGATAGAGGAGGCTCTCAGCAACCCAGAGAGCCCTCAAAAGACCAGGCAGCATGCACAGGAGTCCCATAACACGGAGACAAAGGAGGTGCAAATGGAGGCCCACACAGCACAACACAAGGGTTCCCACGCCGCCGTAGAACCACTCAGGAAGCTGTGCGTCACAGGATGGAGTGCTGGGGGCCTCAGCTACGCTGTGCATGAAGAACTTCATGGAAGGTCGTACACAAGCCTTAGCAACTGCAAGCCATGTAGTGCATGGGGGTAATGTCTTGCATGGGAAGGCAAGCTCTTATCGCCACCAAAGTTGGACAACTGGACAGTGGGACTGCCGGAGTCACTTTAGTCAACCGTCCGTGTTGCTGGATCCATGCCTGTCATCAGGAGAGGGGTCCAAGCCACCAGTCGTCGCTGCAGAGAGGTGCCTCCTGCAGCAGGGAAGTAACTCCATAACTCCACAGGAGATTCCCTTGGTTCTTCTGGTGCAGGTTGAAGACAGGCAGTCCTCGGAGGATGCATGACCTGGAAACTGTTGCAGTCGCTGCCAGGAGCTGAAGTTACAAGGTTGCAGAAGTTGTCTTTGCTTCTTTGATGCAGTTTTGTGGAGTTCCTGGAGTAGTCAGCAATTGATCCATCGGTAGAAGATGAAGTAAAGGATGCAGATGATTCCTGCTGGTGTATTGCAATCCGAATCTGAAGAAACACCCAGAGGAGAGACCCTAAATAGCCCTGAGAGAGGGATTGGTCACCTAACCAGGTAAGCACCTATCAGGAGGGTTCTCTGATGTCACCTGCTCACACTGGCCACTCAGATGATCCCAGAGTGCCCCACCACCTTGGAATACAAAATGGCAAAAACCCAGGGACACTCTGGAGGAGATCTGGGCACCAGCCCTTTGGTGGTGATGGACAGAGGAGTGGTCACTCCCATTTCCTTTGTCCAGTTTCACAACAGAGCAGGGACTGGGGTCTCTGAACCGGTGTAAACTGGATTATGCAAGGAGGGCACCATCTTTGCCCTTCAAAACATTTCCAAAGGCTCTGGGAGGATACCCCTCCCATGCCTGTAACACCTATTTCCAAAGAGAGAGGGTGTAACACCCCTCTCCTAAAAGAAATGCTTTGTTCTGCCTTCCTGGGAAGCCTGTCTGTGAGGCGGCAGTAACTGGGGCTGCAGTGAAAACCTCGGAAGACTGGTTTGGCAGCACAGGTGGTCCATGGTGGAGCCCCCAGAGTGCATGGGATTGTAAAACCAATACTGGAATCAGTATTACAATACAATGCCCAGTTGTTGGACCCCTTACATGGCCATATTTGGAGTTACCATTGTGAAGCTACATATAGGTATTGATCTATATGTAGTGCACACATAAAATCGCATCCCCGTACTCACGAAGTCCGGGAAAAGGGGCCTACATGATGAGAGGACACCTTTGCTAGTGCAGGAGTGCCCTCAAACATAGGTACTTAGCACCCACCCTTCAGGTTCGGAAGACCTGATATATAGGTGACTTATAAGTCACCTCGTGCAGTGTCTAAGGCTGGGAAATAGTGCATGCACTATTTCACACAGGCTGCAATGACAGTCCTGAAGAAGCCTTTATATGGGTTCCTTATCGGTGGCAAAAGAATTTCTGCAGCCCATAAGGATCCCTTGGAACCCCAGTGCCCTGGGTACCTATGTACCATACACTAGGGACTTATAAGATAGGACCAGTGTGCCAATTTGAAGTGAAAGACTGGGTTACCAATATGTAAGTCCAAATTTGGAACCAGCGAGAGTATAAGCACTGGAGTTCTGATTAGCAGGATTCCAGTGATAATTTAGAAAACAGTGAAACATACTGACAAGTAGGCCACAAACTATGAGCACTGGGGTCCTGACTAGCAGGATAGCAGTGACACTGAAAAAAACACACTGACAAACACTGCCAAACAGGCAAAAATTGGGGGTAACCATTCTAGAAAGAGATTACTTTCTCACATAACCCCCCACCAAACCAGAGACAATAAGGTTTACCTTTGCCATTTGAGACTTTATTGTCTACTGGGTGATAAGTGGGGAGCAGGTCTGCAATAGAGTGGTTACTCCCTTTATCATCTGCTGTATAGTTACTTCCCTGTGAGGTGGTAAACTGCCCTGTTTGGAGATTTCTGCCTAGAAAACAGTGCAAGTGCTTACTCTGAGATTCTCTATTTGTAAGGTTTGAAGTGGGGAAGTGTGACTGTTCCACTGAACCTTTGTTAAGACAGGGCTGCTGTCCTATGGATGGGAATGCTAGACATGGATGCTGTCTCAACAAGGCCATAGCTGGGCAGACGTTTGTCCATATGGCTGTTAGAGAGAACTGGGTTGCTGTTTCTCTTGGGTTTGAGCAGGGCAGGGCTGCAGTCCTATAGGCTCCACACAATGACAAGGCTGCTGTTCTATGTGTTGAGAGGTAGTGCAGGGCTGCTGCACTAAAGTTTCTCTGGGAGGGCTGGAGGGTTGCTATAAATGTACTAAAAAAGTGCTTTTTTGCTTATCTGTTTTAGAGTTGTCACAGAGAGGGACTTTGGGAGTTTAGCTGTGGTAGCTGAGGACTCCCTTGGTACTGGTTTCTGTGAGAAAGTAGCCTCTTTCGAGCATGGTTACCCCCCACGTTTGGCCTGTTTGTGAGTGTGTGTCAGTGTTTTTTTACTGTCTGACTTGTATCCTGCTACCCAGGACCCCAGTGCTCATAGTTAAAACGCTATTTGTCGGTGCTTTGCCTGTCTCACTGGGACCCTGCTAGCCAGGACCCCAGTGCTCATAGTTTGTGGCCTAATGTGTGTGTTGTCAGTAGTGCTTAAATGTGTCACTAAAGTTCTGCTAACCATTGCTTATGCTGTCCCTGCTTCCAAATTAGTCACTATGGTTTAGTGACTTCATATTCTAATTCCAATTGGCACACTGGACCCACCTCATATGTCCCTAGTATATAATACCAACATACCCAGGGCATTTGGTTTCCAGGAGATCCTTATGGGCTGCAGCATTTCTTTTGTCACCCATGAGGGGCTTAAACAAACCTTCCTTCAGGACTGCCATAGCAGCCTAGTGCACACACTATTTCACAGCCATTTTCACTGCACTTGAGTAACTTAGAAGTCACCTATATGTCTAACCTTCATTTACTGAAGGCTAGGTGCAAAGTCACTAAGTGTGAGGGCACTCTTGCACCAGCAAAGGTGCCCCCACGCTTTTCAGGGCCAGTTCCCCAGACTTTGTGAGTGCAGGGATAGCATTACATGTGTGCACTACGTATAGATCAATGCCTATATGCAGCTTCCCAATTGTAACTCCGAATATGACCATGTGAGGTGCCTAAGATCATGGAACTAGTCCCCCATTCCACATCTGGTATTGGGGGGCCAAACCTATGCATCCTGGGGGCTCTGCCATGGACCCCCAGTACTGCCAAACCTGATCCCTGAGGCTTGAACTGCAGCTACAGCTGCTGCAACCTCACAGACAGGGTTCTGTCCTCCGGGGTCTTAGCAGCTCTGTCCCAGGAAGGCAGAACAATGCATTTTGTTTGGGAGGAGGGTGTTACACCCTCTCCCTTTGATGTTACAGGCTTGGGAGGGATAGCCTCCCAGAGCCTCTGCACTTGCTTTGAAGGGCACAGATGGTGCCATCCTTGCATAAGCCAGTCAACACCGGTTTAGTGACCCCCAGTATCTGCTCTGGTGTGAAACTGGACAAAGGAAAGGGGAGTGACCACTTTCCTGTCCATCACCATCCCAGGGGTAGTGCCCAGAGCTGCTTCAGTGTGTCCCTGGCATTAGTCATCTTGTTTTCCAAGGTATGGGGACACTCTAGAGATCTCTGAGTGGCCAGTGCCAGCAGGTGATGTCGGAGACCCCTCCTTATAGGTGCTTACTTGAGTAGGTAGCCATTCCCCCTCTCAGGGCTATTTAGGGTCTCTCCTGTGGGTTCCTCTTCAGATTCAGCTTGCAAGACTCCTCCAGGAATCCTCTGCATCCTCTGCTTCAGCTCCTGATGGTCGGATGAACCGCAGACTGCTCCACGAACCGTTGTAACTGCAACAAAGTATCTAGAACGACTCCTGTGACCTGCAACTTCAGCTCCAGATAGCATTTGCAACATTTTCCAAGGTTTGCATGCTCTGAGGACTCCCTGTCTTCACCCTGCACCAGAAAAACCAAAGGAATCTCCAGTGGAGTGATGGAGTCACTTCCCTGCTCCTGCAGGCACCTTCCAAGATGACGACCGGTTCTCTGGGACTCCTTTCCTGATGATGAGCGTGCTCCCTGGAATGCAGGTCATAGACCAACATGACCCAGACTGTCTTATGGTCCAGCTGTCCAAATTTGGAGGAGGTAAGAGCTTGCCTTCCCGGTTTGCGCCAGTACCCCTGTGCACCATGTCATCTCTAGCACCTTGGGCTTCTGTGCTCTTCTTCCAAGAATCCTTTGTGTAAAGTGTAGCCCAGGCCCCCAGCACTCCATCTGCAACGCACAACTTGCTGAGTTGTTCTCTGGTGGCGTGGGATCTTCTTTTGTTGTGCTGCACCAACTGCAATTTGCACCTTCTTTGTCCCCGTGTCCTGGGACTCCCGTGGGTGATGCCTGGTCATCTGTGGGCTCTGTCCAGTGTTGGGAGTCCCCTCTGCCTCCTCAGTCTGCTTTGAGGCCCCCAGGTCCCTCCTGGGTCCAGGCAGCGCCATGTTGATACAAACCACAACCTTGCTTGAACCAAGGTTTATTGGACGAATCCAGCGACGCAAATAGCCTGCATCCAACTTCTGGATGTGGGACATCTCCTGCACTACGCAGTAACCTGCAGCCATCTTCTTTGATGCTCTTCTGCAGACTTCTTCTAACTGGAGAATCCTCTTTTGCACCATCTTCTAGGTTAGCAGGGGCTCCTGTCCTTCCTGGAATCTTCTGCGACTTCTGGACTTGGTCTCCTCTCTTCACAGGTCTTCAGGTCCAGGAATCCAGGTCCATTTGTTGCTTGCAGTCTTGCTTGGTTCTTGCAATAACTCTCATCACGACTAGTAGTGTGTCCTGAGGTAACTTGCAGTACTTTAATCCTACTTTCCTGGGCTCTGGGGTGGGGTATTGTACTCACCTTTGGTTTTTCCCTACACTCCCAGCGCCCCTCTACACACTACACTTGCCAAGGGGGGAATTTGTGATTTGCATTCCACTTTCTTAGTATATGGTTTGTATTGCCCCTAGGCCTATTGCATTCTATTTTATCTGCCACTGTTTGCACTATTCTATGACTATTTACTTACCTGATTTTGGTCTCTAGTTTATATATTGTGTATAATACTTACCTCCAAAAGGAGAACTTCCTCTAAGATGTTTTTGGCCCTGTGTAACTAAAATAAAGTACCTTTATTTTTTGGTAACACTGAGTATTATCTTTTATTGTATAACTGTAGTGGTTTTGCAGGAGCTTTGCTTGTCTCCTAGTTCAGCCTAAGCTGCTCTGCTACAGCTCCCTCTAGACAACCTAAGCTGCTAGAACACTGCCTACATTTCACTAATAACAGATAACTGGACCTGGTATAAGGTGTAAGTACCTTAGGTCTGCACTACAATCCAAGCCAGCCTCATCAGTTCAACCCGAGGCGAGGTGTCTCCCACCACAGGAATGGTATCCTTGGCGGTATGGTGGGAAGGGATACTTTTATACCCTTTTTACCTGGGTTGAGGAGGATCCTGAGGCTTCAGGGCTCCTTCTCCTCTTTGCTTTTTCATTTAACTTCAAATGAGAGGAAGCAATTCCACAGGGATACTGAGCATGAATGCATGGGTCCTAAACTCAACCTCAGCCCAACCTGAGGCCTCTAGGTCATTACCTAAGAGACAGTCTACAGGTAAAAGGTGATACCACCACCTGATTTGGGACAGTAACCACCCAACTAAGCTGTACTACAGCTAAGGGGATAGACTGACTGGAGTTGTTGACATCAGTAGCATGGTACTTCTGTCAAAGGAGGTGTTGTGCAGGTGACACCAGGTTTTCAGTCATCAAAGTGATATTGGCCTCTGTGTCCCTGTAGGCCTGGGCCTCAACACCATTTATTAGAATTGACTGCTTGTATTTGTCCATGTTAAGGGGACAAGCAGCCAAGGTGTCAAGGCCAATGCCACCAGGTGTGACAGCAACTGTCTTGGGAGTTTCTATACCTACCCTAGTTTCCATAATGGACCCAAAAGTGAACCCAACAACACCTTTTGTTTGACTATTGCCAGTAGTCGCACCACTATTACTGCTACTGCTAGGGGCACTAGAGTTTGAAGTGGATACGTTAGTGGTGGTAGGCTCAGGGGCTTTACCTGGGCAGGTCTTATCCCCTGGTCCTATGGCCTTCAGCTCTGCACATATAGCACCAGGGCTTTTTATTGTGTGTAGAGTGTGAAGAAGAGGAAGATGATTTATCCCCACCCCAGAGGAGTGTTGTGGACCTGAAGAAGGATCTTTATGCTTATTTTTATCCCAATGCTTATCCTGAGATTTTTTACCATCTTTCTTCTATTATTTGTCACTCCTGTATGAGATCTTCTGCTCACCCTTCTTCTGGCCCATCTGCCTTCTTAACCAATTATTGGGGAGAGGTCAGATCTGAGTCCAGTAGGTACTAGAGTAACAAATCAGACACAGAACTATTCAGTATATGCTCTCTCAAAATCAGATTATAAAGACACCGGTAATCAGACACTTTTCTGCCATGTAACCAACCTTCTAAAGCCTTGACAGAACAGTCCACAAAGTCAACCCAATCTTGTGAAGATTATTTCTTGCTTTCCCTGAACTTCATTCTGCATTGCTATGTGGTGAGCCCAAAACCATTGATGAGTGCATTTTTGAGAATGTTGTAATTGTCTGAGTCCTCCTCCTTAACAGTGAGGAGTCTGTCCCCCAAAGTATAGCAGCCTACTGCTTCTGAGGGACCCTTTGATCCTTACAGGCCCTCTCAAGTGCAGCAAACCACTTTGGGATATCATCTCCCACGTTGTATGGGGGAACAATCTAATGTATGTTTTGGGAGGTAATGTTGTCCTCCCTGACCTAACAACTTCTGAAACTGTCAATGCTGCTGCTACCTTGGGGAACTAACCCCTACCCCTGCCTTCCACTTTCCACAGCTAGGGCTTCCCTAACTAAGGCCAACTGTTGCTGTTGCAGCGCCTCAGTCTGGCCTCCTCCAACCCCAGCTTTCTGAGTTCCCTGTCTAGGCAGTTGTCCTCAGGGTTTGATGTGTGGACACTTGACACTGAGACTAAAGTGACATGTGAATGAGCAGAGGTAGATCTTTCCTAACTGGTGTAACCCTAGTGACTTGGCCTCTGGTGTGAAGGGAGCCCTACTTGTGTGTGACCCCTTCCCACTACCAGCTACACTAGGTGGTTTGTTAGTAGAAAGATTGTGGGAAAGGCCCTCCCTGCATCTTCAGAACCCTCTCCTGAATCTACCTGGTCAGAATCCCCCTCTATCTTCTCTACCTGGTTACAGATTGACCTTTGTCATCCTGCAGGAGGAGATTTAAAAGGAATTCTTTGATCCCAGTGACACAGAAAAAACACACTGACAAACAGGCAAAAATTGTGGGTAATCATGCTAGAAAGAGGCTACTTTATCACAATACGTGACACACACAATACCGTTCACACTGCCAGCCACAGGCCCAGCACATTGCAACATTGACAACAAGAGACAATTTACATAGAGAAAGACAGAAATAACAATTATTACTGCACAATCATATATTCATCAAGTGCGTACACATACTGGTTGGATTTGGGACGAGGGTGAGTGTTGGTTCAATATAGAAAATTTTATTAACAAGAGATTTCACAAAAATGAAATACACTGTTGATAATTGAAAGGTCAAAAAATGAACCAATGACTCACTGCTCTTGAGCTGTAAAGCTGTGCCAAGGCACCAAAGACTTTGTAATCCATTCACACACCTTTCATATGTGACACACACAAGACCATTCACGCCGACAGGCATGGGCCCAGCACAATACAACACTCACATCAAAAGGCAGCGCTATTCTAGGGCCCATCTTTTTCATACGCCCACATGCCTGACACAGCAATCATACTGGCTGACGGAGGTTGTGGACTTGGTTTTGGCTAGCAGTGTGTAGTGACCAACAGCAAGTCACCACTCACACATTGCCAGCCAAGTGCCCGCTTATACACAGTGCCAGCCAAGCACCACTCCACACACAGCTAACCAAGTGCCATTCCACACACACCAAAGGCCAAGCGCAACTGCATGTCCACGATGAACCAAGCGCCAGTCCATGCACACTGCCATCACATTGTTTTAAATAAAAAAACACAAACTAATTGTAAGTAAATACAAAACTACAAACACAAATGCTCTGAATCATAGATACTAATGCCAACCCTGAAACTGAACCAAAAATATAAAACAATATAGAACAAGCAGTTCACTTTTATACTCATTGTAGCTCCCAAAAATTATTTTGGGTTTGGTACATTCTGAAACAGGTGGACATATGCAGCCCAAGTTTAGAAGGACAGTCGGGCAGTACATATGACTCTCCTTCCATGCACCTCATCACATACTGATTATATATCTCCTAATGGGAATGTCTATTTTTGGTTGTGGGAGGAATGTGATCAGCAAAGTTGCAATCTTTCAATCTAGCCACACCATTCACCGCTCCAACTCTGAATATTTGCTTGTTCCACTACAACAAAGCTGCCTGTCAGATACTGCTAAAACTGAACAAATGTCTTCTTTGACTCTGGAGAAGAATCCTAGGAAACAATGAAAGCATTAAAGGTTGCTAAGTTGAAGTAATGGATTGCCAACTTCCTATACCAAATGTAAGCCTTACGAACAGCAGTGTACAGTTCCAACCTCTGATCTACTCTACCAACACCACCCATGTGCCTATTTTACTTCAGAATGCACACAGGTATGCATACTTCAGCAACCTGACTCCAAACAGTCACAGGCAAAGAACATTCATCATGGATGGCCGTCAGCATGTATACATCTCTCCTATCTGCAAATTTCACAGCTAGAAGTTCATAACTTCGCAAAGCATTGCACTGTCCCCTCTCAAAATGTTTTTGCAAACAAGCTGTCTTGGGTAACTTTTACGTTAAGAGCATATTGTGCCACAAGCAACAATGTCCACTTTGACCGATTCACACTAGTGTAGAAGCTATCTACATATAAATTGGGACATTTCTTAAAAAGTCCTCTACCAAGTTCCCACACAATCTTCTCATAAACTCCAAAAGTAGAAGGACAGCCAGGGGGGCAAATACTGGAATACTTACCAGTGTACACCCTGAAATTACAGACATATCCAGTCCTACTCTCAGACAGCATATACATCTTAATTCCATCACGTGCCCTCTTGCTAGGAAGGTACTGCCTAAAAACAAACCGCCCTTGAACAAGACCAAAGACCTGTCTACAACTATTTCTTTCCCTGGAATATAGATCTCTGAAAATGGATCTACAAAGTGATCAAGGGCAGGCTGAATCTTAAAGAGACAGTCACAATCACAGTGATCTCATGGCAATGCTAAAGCATTATCAACAAAATGCAGCATCTGAAGCAGAAGCATATACCAATCAAGACTCATGGTTGCAGGAAATATAGCCATTGCCATCAAGGGACTAGTAGACAAATATGAAGACAGTGACAGTTTCCTTGTCAATTCCATAAAAAAAGTTAAACCCCAAAACTTCTTCATCTTATCCAAATTTGTGAGACTCCACTGGGTAGATATAGAGCAGGGCCTATGACTGGCACTGATGTCCCTCAAATACTGTTCAGCATACAAATTAGTTTGTCCAACAATCTCATGCAAAAATACATCGTCCATAAACAACTGAAAGAAATTTATAGGCAACATGTTTTCAGTATTCACTTTACACCCTGCAACACCAGTACAGGCAGGCAACACCGGCTGCACCATGTTTGGGGTAACCCAGAGTTCAGCTCATCCAATGGAAAGCCTTGCAGCCCCAGGCTGCAATCCAGATGCCTCTTGCAGCACAGTCCACACTGAGGGTGGCTTCATCATCAAATGATTCCTCTCAGACAGAAAATTCACTGCCAGAATCTTGAACTCCTTCCTCTGCCTTAGATGCAGACTCAGGCCTTCATTATGACATTGGCGGTAAGTACTGAATACCGCCGCAGTGACTACCACCAACATACCGCCGCGGACGCGATCATCGGTCTGCCAGATTATGACACATACACACAAAACCAAAGGAAACCAGCCACAACCACAAATCCGCCAGACTCACTGAACACAAAAAACTGTCGGGACTACCACCCATACAGTTGCCACCAAAACAACACCCTCCAAATAATGACCTACAAATCACCACAGTGAACAGTCAACAGCGGTAAAGCTTTGGCGGTGCACACCTCAGTGGCGGATATGGCCACCCAAAACCAAAACAGGCTAACATTGGCCAGAACCAAAAACCCACACCTGACACGAATACACCCACCCAATACACCCACCAACAGCACTATAAAACACCCCCCACATCACCCACAAATCTTTGCAAACACGAGAAGACCGCTATACCGTGCCACGCCAATCCCAGAGAGAACTGCACATATATACCACAACTACCCATCCATCCATCGTGCACTACACATCACACACCCCACCACATCACAAATCACCCTTTACACAACACACAAACCACACAACACCCATGTCCCTACAAAGGCACCCCCGTTTCACTGATGAGGAGTTGCGGGTCATGGTGGAGGAAATAGTCAGGGTAGAGCCACAGCTGTTTGGAGCACAGGTACAGCAGATCTCCATTGCCAGAAAGATAGAGCTATGGCAGAGAATCATGGACAGGGTGAACGCCGTGGGACAACATCCATGCAGAAGGGGTGACATCAGGAAGAGGTAGAACGACCTACGGGCGAAGGTGCGTTTCATTGCAGCAAGACACCAGCTACCCATCATGAGGACAGGCGTGGACCCCTACCTCCTCCCCCACAGCTGACTGCATGGGAGGAACAAGCCTTGGCAATACTACATCCTGAAGGACTCACAGGAGTAGCCAGCGGACTGGACACTGGTGAGTCACCATTTATATACTGTCACCCCCCATAGCTGCATGACCTCTCAACCCCTCACCCTGACTCCCTTCACCCCACTCCATCACACACAGTGCACCTCCCCAATTACAACACCTAAATACCAAGCCCTTCATGCCAAACACACTGCAAGCACATCCCTTCCAGCTCTGCATACACACCCACCACCAATGCATGCTAAGCATGTAGAACTAACAATCCCACAATCCATCACCACACACTACCAAAGGGGGGAGGACAACACCATTGTCATTGGGAAAGCTAGGAATGCGGAATATGACACAGACAGGAACCATAGCACATCTCTTACATTCCCACAGGTGCCCCAGCCAATGTCAGGGGACAAGGAGGTGCCACAGCTACCCAGTCCCCCACCAGAAGATGTCCCCAGTGATGACAGCAACTCAGGAGGTCTGGATCTGGATGAACTCCCTGCCCATTAGAAACTATTGGTCAGTCGGCTACCCCATCCCACAGCCAGTCTACCACAGAGCCCCCGCTTAGAATCCAACACCACAGCAGCTAGCCAGCACCCTCAGACCTCTATCCCAGGACTCGTCAATCAGTAGTGTGCCCACCTGTACAGGGACCTGAGTCCACACCACACAGGAAAGACAATGAGGGTCCTGGTGTCAGTGGGAGTGGGTACACCATTCAGGAGACACAGGCACAGGGTGCCAGGGACATTCAGAGGACAGCTGTGCAGCAGGGGGAGGACAAGCCAAGGGAACCAACTGACCAGGAGGTACTCACAAATGTCCTGGGGAAATACCAACAATCATAGAACAGGAAGGGTCAGGTGCTCAAAATCATGCAGGAGAACCAGCGGCTGCAGGGGTAACTCCACCAGGAGGTCACGCAACAAATGCAGGCCTTGAATACCACCATGGACTCCATTGCAGAGGTGCTGGGTGACATGGCCAACATCCTGCAGGAGTACACAGTACACCAGCGGGCCCTACCCCTAGCTAGTGTACTGACCAGCCCTCCACATCTCCTGCAGCTAGTGGATAGGAGGCCCTGCCACAAGAAGCACAGGCCACCAGCACCCCTCTCCCTGCCGAATGTGAACCACCCCGCAAACGTTCCCAGCGACCAAGACAGACACCAGAGGCAGTTGCCAAGACCAAGACCACCACCAGGAAATGAACCCCTCCAGAATGTCTCCCTTGTGTTCCACTGTGTCACCATTTCCACTTTGAACTGGCATTGCTCCTCTTCCCATGGCCCCATGGACACTGGACCTGTGCTACACGCAGACTGGCCACCTACACTCGACTATTCCCAACCATCACTCTATTCTATTGCAAATTGCATTGTATACCTAAATTATTAATAAAAACCCTTAGACACAACTTGAGTAATAGTGCTTTATCTGAAGGAAATGTTCAGTGTATTGAACTGTATTGAACTGCATGATCCTGTGCAAATGTCCTGCATTGTGTTGATCCATCCTACATATGTGTCTCAGCAGTCTGTACACATCACAGCATTACACTGACCACACCAACATCTGAAATAAGGGAAGGCGTAGGTGACAGTTGGTTGGGATGCAAAGGTAGTGACTGGCATTATACTAGAGCCACACAGCAAAACAATTAAATGGAGAAATGTATAGTTCAACAGTCTTATCTGAGTGTCATTGTAAGTATTTATAGGAAAGTACCATCTTGCCTGGCATGTTACCCCCATTTGTACTGTATGTATGTTTGTTTTTGCCTATGTGTCACTGGGATCCTGCTAGCCAGGACCCAGCGTAGGAAGGTAGCCTTTTTCTAGCCTTGCTACCGCCACTTTTGGCCTGTTTGTGAGTATATGTCAGGGTGTTTTTACTGTCTCACTGGGATCCTGCTAGCCAGGGCCCAGTGCTCATAGTGAAAACCCTATGTTGTCAGTATGTTTGATATGTGTCACTGGGATCCTGCTAGCCAGGACCCAGCGTAGGAAGGTAGCCTTTTTCTAGCCTTGCTACCGCCACTTTTGGCCTGTTTGTGAGTATATGTCAGGGTGTTTTTACTGTCTCACTGGGATCCTGCTAGCCAGGGCCCAGAGCTCATAGTGAAAACCCTATGTTGTCAGTATGTTTGATATGTGTCACTGGGATCCTGCTAGCCAGGACCCCAGTGCTCATAAGTTTGTGGCCTATTTGTGTTCCCTGTGTGGTGCCTAACTGAGGCTCTGCTAACCAGAACCTCAGTGTTTATGCTCTCTCTGCTTTTAAAAGTGTCACTGCAGGCTAGTGACTAACTTTATCAATTCTGATTGGCACACTGGAACACCCTTATAATTCCCTAGTATATGGTACCTAGGTACCCAGGGTATTGGGGTTCCAGGTGATCCCTATGGGCTGCAGCAATTATTTTACCACCCATAGGGAGCTGAGACAATTCTTACACAGGACTGCCACTGCAGCCAGAGTGAAATAACGTCCACGTTATTTCACAGCCAGTTTTCACTGCACATAAGCAACTTATAAGTCACCTATATGTCTAACCCTCACTTGGTGAAGGTTAGGTGCCAAGTTACTTAGTGTGTGGGCACCCTGGCACTAGCCAAGGTGCCCCCACATTATTCAGGTCAAATTCCCCGAACTTTGTGAGTGCGGGGACACCATTACACGCATGCACTACACATAGGTCACTACCTATGTATAGCATCACAATGGTAACTCCGAACATGGCCATGTAACATGTCTAAGATCATGGAATTGGCAACCCAATACCAGAATGGTATTGGGGGGACAATTCCATGATCCCCGGGTCCTAGCACAGGACCCCGGTACTGCCAAACTGCCTTTCTGGGGTTTCCACTGCAGCTGCTGCTGCTGCCAACCCCTCAGACAGGTTTCTGACCCCCTGGGGTCTGGGCAGCCCAGGCCCAGAAAGGCAGAACAAAGGATTTCCTCTGAGACAGGGTGTTACACCCTCTCCCTTTGGAAATAGCTGTGAAGGGCTGGGGAGGAGTAGCCTCCCCCAGCCTCTGGAAATTCTTTTATGGGCACAGATGGTGCCCATCTCTGCAAAAGCCAGTCTTCACCGGTTCAGGGATCCTCCAGCCCTGCTCTGGCGTGAAACTGGACAAAGGAAAGGGGAGTGACCACTCCCCTGACCAGTACCTCCCGGAGGGGGGTGCCCAGAGCTCCTCCAGTGTGTCCCACACCTCTGCCATCTTGGATCCAGAGGTGTTGGGGCACAATGGACTGCTCTGAGTGGCCATTGTCAGCAGGTGATGTCAGAGACCCCAGAAAAGAGTCCTCTCAAGACTGGACAGATTTTGTGGACTGTTCAGTGAAGGCCTTGGAAGGGTGGTTGCATGGCAGTAGTCTGACTATGAAAGCCTGTATAATCTGATCCTGAGAGAGCATATTCTTAACAATTGTGTGTCTAATTTGTTGCACTAGTACTTGATAGACTCAGATCTGACCTCTCCCCAAGAATTGGGAAAGAAGGCAGACAAATGGGTCGGAACATTAGTGAGCAGAAAAGTTCATACAGGAGGTGACAAGGATGGCAAGAAGAAAGATGGTGAGAAATCTCAGGATAAGCATGGGGATAAAGGTAAAACTAAAGATCCTTCTTCAAATCCTAAACACTCTTCAGGGGGTGGGGATAAATCATCTTCCTCTTCTTCACAACCCACACACATTAAAAAGCCTTGGTGCTATGTGTGTAAAAATAAAGGCCAGGGGATAAGTCCTGCCCAGGTACACTGTCTGAGCCTACCACCCCTAATACATCAAACTCTAGTGCCCCTAGAAGTAGTGGTAATAGTGGTGGGACTGCTGGCAACAGTCAAAATAAGGGTGTAGTTGGGTTCACTTATGGGTCCATCTTAGAAACTGGGGTAGTCAGTCCCAAGACAGTTTCTGTCACACCTGGTGGCATTGGCCTTGCCACACTGGCTGCTTGTCCCCTTAGAATGGATAAGTACAGGAAGACAGTTTTAATAAATGGTATTGAGGCTCAGGCCTACAGGGACACAGGTGCCAGTATCACTTTGGTGACTGAAAACCAAGTGTCTCCTGAACAACACATCATTGGACAACAATACAAAATTATTGATGTCCATAACTACATTAAGTTCCTTCCCTCAGCTATAATTCAGTTTAGTTGGGATGGAGTTACTGGCCCTAAGCAGGTGGTAGTATCACCTAGCTTACCTGTAGACTGTCTCTTAGGTAATCACCTAGAGGCCTCAGGTTGGTCTGAGGTAGAGTTTAATACCCATACAGCCATGCTGGGTATCCCTGAGGAATTTCTTCCTATCATTTCAGCTGAAATGAAAAAGCAAAGGAGAGAAAAAGGCCTGAACACTAAGGATCCTTCTCCAACAACAGGTAAAAAGGGCCTCAAAGTATCCCCTACCCACCCTGCCATTCAGGACACCATTCCTGTGGGGGGAGAAACCTCTCCTGGGGTGGCACCTGTTCCAAGGGATTCATCAGCTAACACAGCTGTACTCCCTGAGGTAGAAGTACCTCTCAGTGGGATAACTAATATTGGTGGGAACAAGTGCACCACTTTAGTTAACATGGAGCATCTCTCCAACCCTCCCAGAGAAACTTTAGTGTAGCAACCCTACACTACCTCACAACACTTAGGACAGCAGCCCTGCTCTAGTATGGAGCTCAAAGGACAGAATCCCTGCCCTGCTCCAACTCAAGAGAAACAGCAACCCTGTTCTCTCTTACAGCCATATGGAGAAAATGTTTGCCCAGCTATGGAATTACTGAGACAGCATTGCTGTCTGGCATTCTCATCATTTGATATAGGTCTAGTGGACAATTCCCACTGCTCTAAACTTAAGCATACTAATAGGAACTCTGAGAATATGACTTCACATTGTTGGCTAGCTAAAAAACTTCAAACAGGGTGGTTTACATCCCGACAGGGAAGTAACCATAAAGTGGATGATAAAGGGAGTAACCAATCTATTGCAGAGCTACTCTTCGCTTATCACCACTTAGACAATAAAGACTCAAATGGCCAAGGTTAGCCTTTTTGTCCTTCGTTTGGGGGGGGGGTTGTGTAGGAAGGTAGCCTCTTTCTAGCATTGTTACCCCCACTTTTGGCCTGTTTGTGAGTATATGTCAGGGTGTTTTTACTGTCTCACTGGGATCCTGCTAGCCAAGGGACAGTGCTCATAGTGAAAACCCTATGTTGTCCGTATGTTTGATATGTGTCATTGGGATCCTGCTAGCCAAGACCCCAGTGCTCATAAGTTTGTGGCCTATATGTGTTCTCTGTGTGGTGTCTAACTGTATCACTGAGGCTCTGCTAACCAGAACCTCAGTGTTTACGCTCTCTCTGCTTTTAAAATTGTCACTGCAGGCTAGTGACTAATTTTCCCAATTCTGATTGGCACACTGGAACACCCTTATAATTTCATAGTATATGGTACCTCGGTACCCAGGGTATTGGGGTTCCAAGAGATCTCTATGGGTTGCAGCAATTCTTCTGTCACCCATAGGGAGCTCAGATAATTCTTACTCAGGACTGACACTGCAGCCTGAGTGAAATAACGTCCACGTTATTTCACAGCCATTTTTCACTGCACATAAGTAACTTATAAGTCACCTATATGTCTAACCCTCACTTGGTGAAGGTTAGCTGCCAAGTTACTTAGTGTGTGGGCACCCTGGCACTAGCCAAGGTGCCCCCACGTTGTTCAGGGCAAATTCACCAAACTTTGTGAGTGCGGGGACACCATTACACGCGTGCACTACACATAGGTCACTACCTATGTATAGCGTCACAATGGTACCTCCGAACATGGCCATGTAACATGTCTAAGATCATGGAATTGGCACCCCAATACCATTCAGGTGTTGGGGAGACAATTCCATGATCTCACGGGTCTCTAGCACAGAACACGGGTACTGCCAAACTGCCTTTCCGGGGTTTCCACTGCAGCTGCTGCCAACCCCTCAGACAGGTTTCTGCCCCCCTGGGGTCTGGGCAGCCCAGGCCCAGGAAGGCAGAACAAAGGATGTCCTCTGAGAGAGGGTGTTAAACCCTCTCCCTTTGGAAATAGGTGTGAAGGGCTGGGGAGGAGTAGCCTCCCCCAGCCTCTGGAAATGCTTTGATGGGCACAGATGGTGCCCTCCTTGCATACGCCAGTCTACATCGATTCAGGGATCCTCCCAGCCCTGCTCTGGCACGAAACTGGACAAAGGAAAGGGGAGTGACCCCTCCCCTTACCAGCACCTCCCAGGGGAGATGCCCAGAGCTCCAGCAGTGTGTCCCAGACCTCTGCCATCTTGGATGCAGAGGTGTGAGGGCACAATGGACAGCTCTGAGTGGCCAGTGCCAGCAGGTGATGTCAGAGACCCCTCCTAATAGGTGCTTACATTTCTCTGTAGCCAATCTTCCTCAGAGCGCTATTTAGGGTCTCTCCTGTGGGTATCTCACCAGATAACGAATGCAAGAGCTCAACAGAGTTCCTCTGCACTTCCCTCTTCGACTTCTGCCAAGGATCGATCATTGACTGCTCCAGGACGCCTGCAAAACTGCAACAAAGTAGCAAGAAGACTACCAGCAACATTGTAGCGCCTCATCCTGCCAGCTTTCTCGACTGTTTCCTGGTGGTGCATGCTCTGAGGGCTGTCTGCCTTCACCCTGCACTGGAAGCCAAGAAGAAATCTCCTGTGGGTCGATGGAATCTTCCCCCTGCCAACGCAGGCACCAAACGTCTGCATCACCAGTCCTCTGTGTCCCTTCTCATCTTGATGAGCGTGGTCCCTGGAACACAGGAGCTGGGTCCAATTGTCTGCAACAGTTCAGTTGCCCTTCTGTCCAAATTTGGTGGAGGTAAGTCCTTGCCTCTCCACGCTGGACAGTAATCCTGTGTTCTGCGTGAACTGCAGCTGCTAGGGCTTCTGTGCACCTTTGCAAGACTTCCTTCATGCACAACCTAGCCCAGGTCCCCAACACTCTGTCCTGCATTGCCCAAATCGCTGAGTTGGACTACAACTTCGTGGGACTCCCTTTTGTTGTGCTGAGTTGACTGTCGTGCTCAGATCTTCTGAACACCTGTTCAGGTGCTTCTGTGAGTGCTGCCTGTTTTTGCATGGGCTCTCCATGTTGCTGAGTGCACCCTCTGTCTCCGCCTCCAATGCGCGACCTCCTAGTCCTTTCTGGGCCCTGGCAGCACCCAAAACCTTCAAACAAGACTCTTGCAGCTAGCAAGGCTTGTTTGCGGTCTTTCTGCATGGAAACAACTCTGCATCCTCCAGCACGCCGTGGGACATCTTCTGACGAAAGGAGAAGTTCCTGACACCGTCCATTGTTTCAGAATCTTTGGCTTCTTCCACCCAGAGGCAGCCCTTTTGCACCTTCTTCCAGGGTTTAGTGGGCTCCTGCCCCCCCGGACACTTGCATGACTCTTGGACATGGTCCCCTTCCTTTGCTGATCCTCAGGTCCAGGAATCCGTCTTCAGTGCTTTGCAGTCAGTTGTTGTCCTTGCAGAATCCCCTATCTCGACTTTACTATCTTTCTGGGGTAGTAGGGTAACTTTACTCCTACTTTTCAAGGTCTTGGTGTGGGGTATCTTGGACACCCTTAGTGTTTTCTTACACTCCCAGTGACTCTCTACACACTACACTAGGCCTGGGGTCCATTCGTGGTTCGCATTCCACTTTTGGAGTATATGGTTCGTGTTGCCCCTAGGCCTATTGTATCCAACTGCATTCTATTGTGTTCTACACTGTTTGCAATACTTTTCTAACTGTTTGCTTACCTGATTTTGGTTGTGTGTGTATATTTTGGGTATATTACTTACCTCCTAAGGGAGTATATTCTCTGAGATACTTTTGGCATATTGTCACAAAAATAAAGTACCTTTATTTGTAGTAACTCTGAGTTTTGTGTTTTCTTGTGATATAGTACTAAGTGATATAAGTGGTCTAGTAGGAGCTTTGCATGTCTCCTAGGTCAGCCTAAGCTGCTCTGCTATAGCTACCTCTATCAGCCTAAGCTGCTGGAACACCTCTAATCTACTAATAAGGGATAACTTGACCTGGCACAAGGTGTAAGTACCACAAGGTACCCACTATAAGCCAGGCCAGCCTCCTACATTACTGCTATATATTGTATATGTCCTGCTGTCCACATCCTCCTCCTCTTACTCCTCCTCACTGTCCTCAGTGTCCACTGCTGCCACAGGTACATTGTCACCCCCCTCCTCCAGCAGATAGGGCACATGGCATCTGAGGGCCAAATTATGCAGCATGCAGCACACAACAACAATTTTGCAGACCTTCTTAGGGGAGTAGCATAGGAATCCACCTCTCAGATGTAGGTACCTGAACCTGGCCTTCAGGAGACCGAAGGTCGGTTCAACAATCCTCCTGGTACGCCCATGAACATCATTGTACCTATTCTCAGCCCCTGTTCTCAGATTCCTAAGAGGGGTCAAGAGCCAGGACAGGTGTGGGTAGCTTGAGTCACCTGGGAGAAGTGAGGGACACACATTAGCCTTGCACATTGGTATGGGGTATGACTCCTGTAGGTATACACTGACATACATTGGGTGGGGACTCACACTCACCTATAAGCCCCACTCTGTGCCTCTGTAGCCGTGCCATCAGCTGCGGGATGCTGCTATTCCTCAGGACAAAGGCATCATGAACCAACCCAGGATACTTGCTTTTCCTGTATGGAGGGACAGGTAGAAGTGATCTCACTCCACCGGAGTGAGGCGTCATGGCGGAAGGCGGTCTGCACTGCCGTGCAATTCCTCATTGGCTAACATGGGGCTCTATGATAATCAACGCCGGTGGTGACGGTGTTCACTGCCACGACGTGACTGCCATTTTTTTACTACCACTTCACTTGATTCCTGACTTTCTACTGGACTACATCTCCACTGCATGTGCTGCTGTGACCTGTGCCTGGTACCTGCCATGGCCCGTGCTACAGGGGAAAGGGCCCCAGCATTCATGTCAGAGGAGTTGGAGAGGCTTGTGGATGGGGTCCTATTCCTGTATGGGCAGTTGTATGGGCCTCCAGACCAACAGGTGAGTACATCATGGGTACATTGCATGCGACATGGCTGCATGTAGATGTGTGTGTGTGTGTGCTGGCAGTGTGTCATTTTGGGGGTATGGCTGGAGGCAATGTGAATGAAGAGATACGGGTCATGTGTGTGCTTGATGAGGGGCAAATGCATTATGTAGGCCATATGTGTGACAGGCTGGACTGTATGGTTCATGGTGTCCCTCTGTCTGTATTTCCTCTGCAGGTCAGCACCCATCAGAAGAAGGGGTTGTGGCATGCCATCACCAAGGACGTGTGGACCGTGGGGGTCCATAGCCGGCAGAGCACCCACTGCAGGAAATGGTGGGAGGACCTGAGACGCTGAGCCCGGAAGACCACGGATGCCCAGCTGTGGACAGCCTCCCAATAAGAGAGGGGTGCCCGTCGAAGCCTGATCACCCCTAATGACCCGCATAATGACAGTGGCCTACCCAGAGCTGGATGGGCACTTGAGAGCAGCACAGCATCCACAAGTGGGTGAGTACAGTGTTTGTGACATTCATCAATTGTTTCCTGGCATGGGAATTGGGTGCAGGGTTCTAGTCAGTGGATGCCCCAATATGCCAGTATAGACATCGCTGCGTGGTCCAGCTTAGGTATGTTGGGTGTTATGCATATTTTTAATTGCTAGGTATGTGGCTATCCATTGCAGACAGGGCTCAGTTGGTCCCAGTAGGTGTACAGATGGCAGTGTTTGGGTCCTACCTGCTGTAGTACCTAGCCAATGGTATGCCAATGTGGTCCATACTGCCCATTCTTAGTCCCAGTGAGTGATAGCGATGTGTATGCCATCTATGCTGTTGGTGCTGTGATTGACCCTGTGTTCTCTTTCTTTCTTCCCCCTCTCTCCTTTTGTCATCCTGTCCATGTGTTAGCATCATCTGGCAAAGGAGCAGGGGCACCGGCGAGTGAGGGAGCTGCAGCCCATGGGACACAGGACGCAGAGTCCACCGACGCCGAGGGGACCAGTGGGACGGACGGCGAGAGGAGCACCATGGGGGGAGACAGGAGCTGATACAACTGACTCTGATTCCTCCTCCGATGGGAGCTCCCTGGTGGTGGCAGACCCCTCTGGGACCACCTCAGCTATAGGATCTTCCACCACTCCTAGTGCCAGCACTGCCCTCCCAGTAGCCCCCCACCCAGTTGCCTGTGCCCGCTCACCAAGGAAGGTGGGTGTCTCCTCCGCCTCACGCACCTCAGGCCCTGCCACAGTCAGCCCTGCTACCCTCAGTGAGGAGGCTATTGAACACCTGAGATCCATCTCTATAGGGCAGTCAACCATAGTGAATGCCATCCAGGGACTGGCATCCAAGATGCAGCAATGCAATGCAATGCCTTCCTGGAGGGTATTCACGGTGTCTTGGCGGCTTTACAGAGATAGTTTCAGGCTCTGGCCTCCTCTCTGACGGCAGCCAGTGTCCCTGTTTCTTCTGTTCCCCCCTACAACTGCCTCTTCCCAGTCTCGGTCTCCACTCCCCAAATCCATCCCACACACACATTCTGACAGGCATGCACCCAAAACAACAGACAAGCCTTGCAGAGACAAACACAGGCAGCACACTTCAGTCCACAAGCACACACACAGCCAAAACACAGATGCACACACAACATCAGCCACTGCCTCCACTGTCTCCCCCGTCTCCTCCCTCACAGTCAAATCAGCACTCACACCTGCATGAACAGCATCAACAGTCCCAGACCCTGCCACCTGCACAGCCTTGCCCACAGTCACCACAACAGCAGGCCCACAGACATGCACCTCACACACCACATTCGCAGTCACCACCACCACTATCACCACCTCATGCAGCACACCCACCTCACTTGCAGACACCACCACATCATCCATCCACACATCCTGTTTGACCTCCCCCACCCTGTCTGCCCCCCCAAAGACACACAAATGCTCCCACTCAGACCACCAACAGCCGTCCACCTCACACACTCACACTGTCCATGCACCTGCACCCAAGTCCAGCACACCTCCTCCTCCTACAACCGCTCCCTCTTCCTCCACTCCCATACCTCCTCCCACACCCACCTCCCTTGATCCTAGGAAGCTTTTTCTTTCCTGTCTTCACCTCTTCCCTCCCTCTCCCTCCCTCTGTCCTTCCCATAAGAAAAAAGTCCCATCCCACCATCCAGTACCTCCAGCACTAAATCAAGCCCTGTTCCTCCCCCTAAGACTTCAGCTGCCACTAAGGGGCACAAGAGTGGCACTCCTTGCCCCGTCCAGATCCCACTCCTCTGCCCCCAAAACAGAAGGGTAAAGGCCCAACTCCTCCCAAACCCAAACCCAAGGACACCACTCCCAAACAGAAGCCCCCCCTATCACCTGCACCTTCCTTCCGCCACCTGAGGTGCCTGCCTATGTCTGACATGATGTCCTTCCCCATTGGAGTCTGGATGTTGTTAGGAGTCAAGTTGGGCCTTGGACGTTGCCCTGTGGCCATTTTCAAACTTTGGACTGGCCAATGGCCCTGCCTGTAAATATGTATATTTGCATTATTTGGATTTGAGCTCTTCATCCAACAGGATTACAGTGTTTGGACCAGAGGTACGTGTCCTAGCTTTCTTTGTTCCTGGGTTCTGTTGCTGTCGATTTAACCTACAGATAGTTCTGGGTGTGTAGTGTGTGAGTATGGTGTGTGTTGTGTGTGCATGTGTGTGTGTTACTCTCCCCTCCCTCCCTTGTGTGCTAGGTGGCTGTACTAACAGTCGTAGTCTTTGTTAGCGTTGGTGCTCCTGGATGGCCATGGCGTGGTACAACATCTGGAAGATTTCCAGTTCTGGTTCCATGTCGGCCGCGGACTCCTCTCTGTCCTTGGAGGTGAGTGTCTCCTTCTATATGATGTGTTTCCGCAAGGCTTTTGGTGGCATTGCTAACGCCCCAGAAATCCTGGTGGTATGCTGTGTCATAATATGGTGGGCAGATCCTTGTCTTCCACCTGCCTGGAGATTGCTACCTCCGTGTTTCGTGGTCGTACTGCACTGGCGGTTGGGGTGGCACGTTGCCTGTCTACGGGAGGGATCACCGCCATGGTCATAATTTTGCGGTCATTACGGCCGGCCTGGTCACTACCGCTATCACCGGCGTGGCAGTCACCTGACCACCAATGTCAAAATGACCACCTCAGTCTCATAATCGTGGTCAGAGGAAGACTTAAAAAATCAAAAAGCATACCAACAACCTGCTGAGCAGTCATCTTGTAGCTAGCCATAATCCTTACTAATAAAAGTAACTTAACAAATAAGTGAACAACAATCAACACTGTGTAAAATAAGTAGTAAGCAAAGTGTGGCCTTATCACAATGATCTGTATACTCAAAAACAAAACCACTCACGTGCCAGAGACAACTAAACACAACAGCACCTACTCTGCACAGACAATGCAAGCACCAATGATATCCCATTAGGAAGGAAAAACTAAAAAAATGACTCAGAAAACAACTCAATACAAATTGTGCACAAATGCAAGGAGAATTTTACACACAATGAAACAGAAGCTAAACATGCAGCTATTATTACACCATTTACAAAAAGCACATTCATATAGGGAAATTATACCAATTCAGAGTATATAGTACAAAAAACATTTTCTTACAAAACGCATGCAATTACCCAAACTACAGATCTATCAGTGATGAAACCGCAAGCAGGAATCACAGCTTTGCAGTAGAATACAAAGGAGAAATAAAACATTAAAATCACAAATGCAAATGACAATAAATAAAATAGTTAACATTATTTAACGCTATGTCACAACTCAAATGCCAGTCCACACACACATCGCTAGCCAAGAACTAGTCTACACACACACTGCCATCCGAACACTAGAAACACACTAAAACTTTACCTGGTGTCTAGTGGTTTTCTACTTTCTACACCCCACCCCCCACCCCTTGGGGCAGGTAGGCCTAAATATATGGACTATCTGCCACCAAAGGGGACGGAAAAACAGCTAAAAATAAATTGAAAAATATTTATACCCAATACGGGCGCTACCAATCATAATCTAAAACACAAACCTTGGTTCTAGTGGTATTGGACCTCCAAATAAGGCAGATCTGTCCCTAGAGGGGGCAGAAAATGGGCAAAAGCTATTTTAAAAATATCCCCCTTGCCTAAGGGCCAACTCCTAAACATAATCCAAAAAAATCCTTGGCTCTAGTGTGTTTTCTGCCCCCCTCGGGCAGATGAGCTTCCAAATAGGGCAGATCTGCCCCAGGGGGAGGAAGGGGGAGGGGGGCAGAAAATGGCCACAAATAATTTTAGACTTATTCATCCGCAGTACGGGTGACCCTTGCCCAAGGGGCCACCACCAAATAAAATCTAAAAAAAATACTTGGCTCTAGTGGGTTTTCTTCCCTCCCTGGGGGCAGCTGGTCATCTAAGTAGGGTTAATCCACCCCCAAGGGGCAGAAAACGGGCAAAAGTAATTTTCAAAATATTTATCTGCCATAGGGGTGACCCTTGCCCAAGGGGCTGCCCCCAAACGAAATCTTTAAAAATCCCTGGCTCTAGTGGGGTTGCACCTCAGAGAATTATCACTGCTACTTATGAACGTCACAGAAAAATGTGTGCATTGCATTGTCTGCAATATATGCGATTTGTAATTGTAAACGTATAGTAGTTACATTTAGACGTAGGCCTATTACTATCTTTGCACGTGTAGCACTTCTGCATTCAGTTAATCTACATCCATTACGTCGAACAGAAACGTATTTCCATGTGAAATGTGTACTTCTCCGACTCCCAATGTGGAAGTTGGGAATCTACCTGCGGGTTGCCTCGCTTTCTCTGCCACTTATAGAAAGGCTACTTAACTGTAATACAGAAATGCAGGTTTGTGTGGGAAAAGAGAACCAAACATTAGATAATGGTCACAAAATTACAACTCTGGGTTTTCACCTCACTTTTATGGCCCACGTCACTGACACTGGCCTTGAAACACTCACTAGGTGTCACGTAACGGTGGCATGTCCAGAGTACATGGCTGAAAATGCATATGCAAGTCGTGTCCTCACGCTAACACTAACTCACTTTTTAAATGGACTTTGAGGAGCCAAAATTAAAACTCCGAACATCAGCTGCAGGGTCCCACCTAACCTGACTGCATAATGTTTCTCTCTAAATCACTTGATCTTTAAAATGGACTTTGCTCCTACCCACATTCTAAAGTAACCAAACGTTTTCACACAATGAAATACAACTCCTAAAACTCCTTAGTGAATAGATAAATAAGCTTGAGGTATGTTCAATTTTTATTTGGACTGTTTCCTCCCCTTCCTCAGATTTGTGTAACGTAAAATAACCACATTCTGTGCTTTCTCGATCGAGCCCCCTTGAATGCTTTAACTCCCCCATTCACATCTTTGGTTCAGTAATCCACTCCTACTTCATAATCGTGTTTCAAGCACCTCAGTATACGTTTTTTAAATGCAAAAAAGGCCTCTGCAAATCTACTCGTCCTCTATGGAGCTAGATTGGTGATGCATTATATTTTTAACAAAAGTAGAGAAGTTTGTCTTGACCTTAGACAGAAAATGAGACTGGGATTTCTGCATGGGTTGCTTCGAATTTTCTTAGTGTCCCCTGAATATCATCATCCTCTTTTTAAAAAAAAACATTGCTTGTGTTTTTACAGTCTTGTAAAACTTTAGGTATGGGAGCAGATACCATTTAACCTAGGCCTGTTTTATATTAAAAAGGAATTGGTATTTCCATTTTAACCCCTTCACTGCGAAGCCTTTTACCCTTCAGGTGCCAGGACTTTTTTAGGCTATTTGGAGTAGTTTGTGCTTAGGCCTTCATAACGTTTTGTCCACATAAGCTACCCGTGCCAAATTTGCGTCTTTTTTATCAACATCCTAGGGACTCTAGAGGTACCCAGAGTTTGTGGGTTTCCATGAAGGAGACCAAGAAATTAGCCAAAATGCAGCAAACATTTCGTTGTATTAAAAATAATGGGGAAAGAAGGCTGGTAGTTTTTTCCCTGAAAATGAAATCAACAAAGGGTTTGCGGTACTAAAATCATCAGCTTCCTAGCTTTCAGGAATAGGCAGACTTGAATCAGAAAAACCCGATTTTTCAACACAATTTTGGCATTTTACAGGGACATAATCCATTTTTACTATTTGTTTTGCTTTCAGCCTCCTTCCACTTAGTGACAGAAATGGGTGTGAAAGCAATGCTGGGTCCCAGGAAGCTAAACATTTCTGAAAAGTAGACAAAATCTTAAATTCAACAAGGGGTCACTTGTGTAGATCCTACAAGGTTTTTCTAGAGAAAATAACAGCTGAAATAAAAATATATAGAAATTGAGGTGAAAAAAACAGCCATTTTTCTTAATGTTTTACTCTGTAACTTTTTCCTGCAATGTCAGATTTTTCAAAACAATATACCATTACGTCTGCTTGACTCTTCTGGTTGTGGGGATATATAAGGCTTGTGTGTTCATCAAGAACCCTAGGTACCCAGAGCCAATAAATGATCTGCACCTAGCAATGGGTTTTCATTCTATACAGGGTATATAGCAATTCATTTGGTAAAATATAAAGACTGAAAATAGGTATCAAAGAAACCTTTGTATTTCCAAAATGGGCACAAGATACGGTGTTGAGAAGCAGTGGTTATTTGCACATCTCTGAATTCCGGGGTCCCCATACCAGCATGTGAATTACAGGGCACTTCTCAAATAGACTCATTTTTTACACATTGTCTTACATTTGGAAGGAAAAAATGCAGAGAAGGACAAGGGGCAATAACACTTGTTCTGCTATTCTGTGTTCCCCCAAGTCACCCGATAAAAATGGTACCTCACTTGCGTGGGTAAGCCTAATGCCTGCGAGAGGAAACGCAACATGGACACATCACATTTTTACATTGAAATATGATGTGTTTTTTGGAAAGTGCCTAGCTGTGTATTTTGGTTTCTAGCTCAGCTGGCACCTAGGGAAACCTACCAAGACTGTGCATTTTTTTAAAGTAGACGCCTAGGGGAATCCAAGATGGGGTGACTTGTGGAGATCTCACCAGGTTCTGTTACCCAGAATCATTTGCAAACCTCAAAATGTGGTTAAAAAAACACATTTTCCTTACATTTCGGTGACAGAAAGTTCTGGAATCTGACAGGAGCCACAAATTTCCTTCCACCCAGCGTTCCCCCAAGTCTCCCGATAAAAATGGTACCTCACTTCTGTGGGTAGGCCTAGTGGTCGCATTGTGCACAAATCTAAGGACAATTTCACACACAATCCTGTATTTAGTACACCACCTACAAACATGTCATTCATGATTGTCAACAATACTCCTTTGGAGTAAATTATTTTTACTTACCTAAAACATTACACTATGCAAACCGCAAGTTAACTACTGCCAAAATTGCAAGGATCCACAGCAATGGAAGCAAAAGCTTTGAACTAGAACAAAAAGAAAAATAAACTGTTATAATCACAAATACAAATACTTCGCCAGTTGACAAACACCCCGCAACCAAGAACTTACACATTTTCCCTTGTGCCTAAGTGGCTTCTGCCCCCTAAATAAAATAGGCCGATCTGCCTCCAAGAGGGGCAGAAATGGCCATCAGTAATGTGCCCCTTTGGGGGTGACCCTTGCCGAAGGGGCCGCCCCCCATACAAAACACACACACACAAGAACCCTGGTCCCTAGGTGGATTATGCCCCTATGGGGGCAGATGGGCCTAAAAAAATAAGTTGATATGCCAAAGGGGGTGCCCCCAGCACAAAAAACCCAATGGGGAACAAAAAAAATAAATATTCCCTGACGTCTTGGTGTCTTCTGCCGCCCTTGGCGGCAGATGGGACTAAAAAACATATTGTCCAATCTGCCCCCAAGGGGGGCAGAAATGGCCATCAGTAATGTGCCCCCTTTGGGGGTGACCCTTGCCAAAGGGGCCGCCCCCACACAAAACACACACAAGACCCCTGGTGTCTAAGGTGATACTGCCCCCCTTGGGGGCAGATGGGCCTAAAAAACTAGGCTGATCTGCCCCCAAGGGGGACAAAAATGGCCAACAGCTCTGTGCCCCCTTTCGGGGGTGCCCCTTGCCAAAGGAGGGCATCCCAGCACAAAAAAACTAAGGAAAACAAAACAAAAAAAAATTCCCCGGCGTCTTGGTGCCTTCTGTCTTCCTTGGGGGAGATGGGCCAAAAAAAGGGGCCAACACTAATTTCGCCCCTTTGGCGGGGCAACCCTTGCCCAGGTGGTGCCCCCAAGACCCAAAACATACAGACACAACACACAATCTCCGGGGCCTAGTGGGTTTCGTGCCCCCCAGGGGTGAGATCAGCCAAAAACATGGCCGATCTTGCCCAGCGGGGCTGAAACATAACAAATATTGGACCCAGGGCAGCGACCTTTGCCTGAGGGATTGCTGCCCAAAAACATTATAGTAAACATAATCCCTGGTTCCTAGTGGGTTTCGACCCCGGTTGGGGGGAGATCGGCTGAAAAAATAGCCGATCTGCCCCAAGCTGGGAGAAACAGAGATCTGATATTGCCCCCAAAGGAGGGACCCTTGCCAAAGGGGTCGCTCCCCAAAATAAACAAAGAGAACATTCCTGATGCCTAGTAGTGGATTCCTGCTGGAGCACGAATCCATTGAAAACAGGCATGGGGGAAAGGAAAAACTCTTTCCTTTCCCCCTGTGTTTGTTTTCCACTCCCAACCACCACCCAGGAGAAGGACTCACCTTGCAGACGTCCTCTCTCCACTTGCGCTAGAAGCAAATGGCTTCCAGCACGTCCTCTGCAGCATTTGATGATGTTGGCATGCTGTGAGAGTTCTGACGTCATCAGATCGTCAAGGGTTGGTCGGGGGTGTAAGGGGAAGCGATTCCCCTTCGATCCCCGACTGGGGGGTGCAGGAGGGAGGCCCACGGGGAGCGCTAGTGCTCCCCCTTGGGCCGGTGCAGGACGAGCTGGTCTCGTCCCTAGCACACGGAACCGTGTGCAAGGACAAGACCATCGCCCCAGGGACCCTGGGGGTTAAGTTCACAGAAAAGATGCATCATAACAAAGTATAGGTCAAATACCCTTTCAGCAAAGTTATTTTTTTTAAATTAGGTTTTTTGTTAGGTGCACATATATATTGTAAATAGTGATCTTACTGTATGCATGTTTATCTTTTAACTGATTTGGTAACAAAATACACTTTCTTCATTTCCCTTTGCCAAAGTTGAAATTGGATAGTTCTTTGGTTTTCCATAGGCCTATGATTACTGATCTACCACCTGAGGGCACATGGGTGTGCCAGTCCATGGTGGTCAGAACTTCTTAATGACACCGATAAGGTATTTGGTTGACATCCACTCCTAAGCGTATGATCAGATGGAAAACAATTTAATCCCTATTATTATTTTTCTGAGACAGTTAACACCAGATCATGTTTTCAGTCCCCAAACATCAGACACCTAGCATACTCATCCAAGATCTGCTATTTGCATTGGTGGCGAAACCTGGAATATACTACAACATCTACTGAGTTAAAAATGAAATTCTCCTGAAATGAGCACCTTGCAATGCACCCAAGTTATGATTTCACACTTCTTTTTAATTAGCAAGTTTCAAAATCCAGATCTGGCTCTCTTGACCACTTGCCTAACATAGTACTTAGAGGTATGTTGTTTTTATTTGTGATCCTATTCGGGTATGTTTCTATTGACCTATCCTTTTGTAGCAAGGGTTTTCTGCAAGCAACACTTGCCAATAGGCATAGAACTTTCAAAGTCGCAAAGGTCCAAATCTCAAAACAAATGTATAATCTGACAGTAGGAAAATTGGAACCAGCCCCTGTGTTAATGTAATTTTAGATTGACAAATCCCCATGTTATATATTTGTCATGAACTAACAAATCCCCAATTTTACCTAATTTAAGCTTCTCTCATCTGCATATCTTTGTAGGGCTCACGTTTCTGCATCCAGCCCCCATTATAGTTTTGCATGAATACTAAGAATATGAAGCTATCTAAGCAATTGTTGATAGGCATCAACAAGCCTTATTTTTTTTACAACAAGCCAGTTTGGGATTATTAATTATTTTGCTTTAATATGGCGGATGGGTATATCTGTTTCATCTCATATAATTAAAGAGCAAATAGATAAAGATTGAATTTGATGACCTAGGATTGAATCATCATAATCATCAAGTTAACTTTATTTAGGTAATGACAATACCATGATAGCACATTTTACAAAATACTTTAAGAAACATAAAAAGAAAAACAGATATGCAATCCTCTGGCTAAAGATTTCAAATACCGAATTAACACTATATACCATAAGCAGCATCTAAAACAGAATAAAATACAAGCATAAAATGTAGTATAATGTAAATGAGTATGAATTTGTAACCAGATATTAAAACATAACCTCACGAAGAGACAAAAGTCTTATTCTCTGTTTGAAACTAAAACAATCATAAATTATCTATAAAACACTAAACAATTGGGCTGCGGCTCTAGGCTGAATTTGACTTTAATACAATACATTTATAAATTACCCCCCAAAGATTTTGCTCTAATATGCCAGATTACATCTAATAATTTTGCCAATGCACATGACACAGTCCCATGGGGGTTTGTTTTACAAATCCTAAGGGCGAAAGGCCGGTTACTAAAACCCATGGATCTGCAAAGTGGTATAATTCAATGAGGCCTCTGCTTGGAATAGGTGGGACAGTGAAATAAAGCATGGGCAGTGCATTCAGAAATTCCACAACCCATTGGACATAAATCTGAGTGGCTTTCATATTGGGACCATCTGCAAGTAAAAGTGCTAGTGAAAGAGATCCAAATTTAAATCTCATGCAAAGTGCCCATGCTCGAGGAGATAAAATCAAATCCATATAGTTCTCAAATTCATAGTGGCATTTGACTGATATAAAACTATCTATCATACTAAAAGAAGGCACCGCAGCTAAATTTCTTACTTGTAGGTTTAGCCAATATGCGTCCTTAACAAACCGTGTGGCATTTTTTTGCTGATGAAAGGGATCTAACCAGAACACACCCAACCCACGTTAAGTGAAAGTATTTTCAACATCATTGTACCACATGATTTTTTTGGTTGCATACATACTCAACAAGGCACTCAGCCATGTTCTATACAAGCTAAAAATATCCATAGTCCAGATCCTTATCCAGTACAATAGATGCCTTAGAGCAGCTGTGTGTGAGATGGAATCTAGATTTAGATCCATCTGAATAGGCAGTGTGGGGGAACTTGCTGGTATTTTTAATAAGGCTTGTATGAAAAAAATGTAATCTGTCTCTAAATGCTTCAGGTTGCCATGCCCCCAGAGCTCTGCTCCATATAACCCCCCCCCCCCCTTAGCATGGGCCTTATATATTTCTATCACAGGGGTAATGGCAAATCTGGAAGATCTATCAGCAAATCTCAAAATACCCCCCAACTTTTGTTTCAGGCTCATGCAGGACTTCAATAAATGAGCCTGCCATTTCTGTGATTCCTCCAATCTGACTCCCAAATAGTCAATGTGAGACACTCTTTCTAGTGCTTCCCCATCCAGAGATATCTGTTTCTTCGCTTTATGTTTTATGTCACCAAAAACCATGTATTTGGTTTTAGAAGTATTGATTTTCAAACTATAGTCCTTACAAAAGCCCATAAACCTCTCAAGTAAATTAACAAGTCCAAGAGCAGTTTGCGTTAGCAACAAAATATCATCGGCAAACAACAAACACAGGGTCTTTACCCCACCTAATTTGGGCGCATTATTAACGCAATCCAATAAATAAGGAATGCAAGCATTAATAAACAACAAAAAGAGTGTGGGGGCCAACACACAACCCTGCCTCCACCCTTCACAAATTGGGATCTCTCTCGTTAATTCCCCTTTTGTTCCCCATCGAATTTTGGCATAACTCTTGGAGAACAGGTCTTCAATCAAATTTAGTAGGGGTTCCGGAACTCCAGCTCTGTCCAGGACCTCCCACAGTTTACAGCGCGGAACAAAACCAAAAGCAGACTTGAGATCTACAAAAGCAACAAAAAGTTTCCCCGTGTCTAGGTCCACCGTTTTCCATTTAATCGTAAGGAAGCGAAAGACTGGAAAGTGGATAAGGGCTTGACTTTCTTCTACCCATTCCTTGAGCCTAATCAGGACCTGGTAACAAAATATTTTTGGGAGGTTATCCAAAAGACTAATTGGTCTGTAATTCCGCGGGACAGCCCTATCCCCTTTTTATAAATGGGAACAATAATTGCTTTCTTCCAGGACCGGGGGTAATTGCCACTTTCCAAAATGACATTTGACACCCTATTAACATAGGGACCCTAATAATCCAGATCAGATTTAAACAAGCCAGCGGGTATGCCATCTAACCCAGGTGCCTTTCCTGATTTTTGGCTCTTGATGGCTATCTTGGTTTCCTTAAGAGTAAAGGGTATAAGACTGTCTGCAGTGGAAGAAACGTGTATTGGTGCACTGTCATTAGTAATGGAAACATCGGGCTCATGACTGTACAATTCAGAAAAGTGGCTGATCCAGTTTTCGGGGGGATTATGGCAGTCAGGTCTAAAATTCTAATTTCGCCCATTTAATGCCACCAAGGACCAAAAACGTTTTGGATTTCAAACCTTGGCTGCTAATAAGAGTTCCTGCCACAATGCCTCTTCCCATTGATTTTTGCTGGTCTTCAGTGCTGATCCGTACTCATGCCTTGCAAAGATTATCATAGATCTGTATTTGGATTTTATTGTTTTTAAAAGACTACTCTTGGCCTCTCTCCATGCCTTCACAAACCACCTGTGATGCAATCCTACTTTCAAATGTTTATTCTCCCTGGAAGTTCTAAAAAATAACTCCTTCAAGGAAGAGAAAAGGCCGACATGCAAGGCCATAACCTCATTCAAGGTATATGAACAAAAACTGTCAGGAAGTTGATGGGTTGATACTAGGACACACATTTTTGCCCACAGTTTATTAGAGTTTCTAAAGAAATCCCAATTGCAGGGCACGCTTGTTGGAAGACACCTCTAAAAAGGCGGTGGCTTTGTGGTTTTGTTGTACATCTATTTTACCAAAAAGCTGCCTAACATATGTTACCAAGATTGAGGTGTGATCACTAATATATTGGTTACCCACCCTAACATCTTTAATGGTATGCCATATCCTCACATCAATAAGTACAAGATCAAGTATACTACTGTAAGACCCTCTAAAAAACGAGGGTTTTGCAGAAGTGTCCGAGGAAAATGCCCATGTCCTGGATGGAGACCATGTGTTATCCTGAAGCCTATAACCTGAAGAGCCCTGGTAGTGAATTTAGGCTATTTTTTCTGGGATGAAAAGGGGAGAATATTCCATGTTGAATCTTCTATCTGCATGACCTCAGAGAAAGCAGGATTTGGCTCAAGGGATACGTTAAAATCGCCACCTATGATGATGAAGTGTGAAGAAAGAAAATCCAACACAAGGGCGTTCAACATCTGAATGGTTTTGGACATTTGGATTAGCGGGCCTGGTCTGTTGTAAACATTGACACACAATAACAAAAAACATTGTTTTGACTGTATTGATGAGGCCAGTATATCTGTCGAATCCACATAGATTTCCTTAATTTTGCCCACCTCAGAATTTACTATCCACGTGAAAAAGGCCCCCTACAGCTCTCCCCACATGAAACAAGCTGACTTCCTTGAAAGAGGAGTTATACCCTTGTCTAAATGTGTTTGAGGTAGCCCAAGTTTCCTGGAACAAACAGATGTTGAATTTGTCAATGTACTCCCCCCACTCAACATCATCTAATTTATTATGAATTCTGGCCACATTCCATGACATAAACTCTGAAGTTAATGTCTCGGGGCCTATAGAGACCTTCTGGGGAAGCTCCAGGGTACACGTTTTTGCAGGACTATCCATAGGTTTTGCTTTTACCATATTTACATTATGCACTGAAGATGAACTCCTAGGTGGAGAAGAATCCAAATCTAAATCACCAGCTGACTGCAAATTAACAATGTTGTCCCACAAGGCTGGGGAAAAAAACAGTCAGTCAATGTCTGAGGCAGCGACTGTTTGAACTATCTCCCTTGAATTAATTCTCTCAGTCAGGCGGTTATGCTCCTTCTTATGAGCCTAGGGGGAGACACTCCAAATACAACTGAAACCCCAGGTCCCTCATTTTGAGATCTATCATTCGGGGTAGTGTAAATTCTCTTCAGTAAGGAGCTATTCACAGGCCAGCAGCTTTTAAGAAAAATGATTGAGCCATTTTGCAAGGAATTTCGAGCCTCCATGGCTAACAAGCCCTTTACCAACCCAAGACTAGATAGCGTTAGCTTTATAATATTCCAATGGCCCGCCTTCTCTGTGAAACGTTCAGCTGATATTATATCTGAATAGATACTGGAGCTACATCGTGTGGTGTGATTCATCCAATGGATGGCCTTATTTATTAGTGAAGCCCTATCTTCGTGTATATTGGATGGTAATAAGGGTACCTTGCACATGTAGATTGGACAACCACTACTGGAAGGTTTAAAAGACGTTTGCGCAGTAGTAGAGTGCCACACCAATTTTGCACGAGAACGAGGAACAGGTAAAACACAAGAGTGGGCTGTGGTGCCAGATGGACCGGTGGCAATAACCTGCGACCCTCTGTCACCATGAGCCAACCTAGCAAGAGGACTAGAGCAGCTCTCATTCCTCGCAGTGGCTTGATTTGAGGAAGTGAGGGTGGTAGTAATGGGCTCTGCCTTGTGAATAGATCCAATATCCCTTGCCGAGCTGATGGATCGGAAAATGGTTAATACTTCCACCATTATTGACTTCAGCTCCCTCACTTCTTCTTTTAGGCCTGTAATAAGAGAAACCACTTCCTTCTGGGAAAGGGCTGCAATAAGATGTTGATTTGAGGATCGTAATCTCCCGAAAGGACTTCCTTGTTCGTGAACTTGGTCCTGTATTTCCAGCGGCAAAAAGAGAATTGTGCAGGAAATATCATGGACAATCACACTGCCTAACGAGCATTCTCTGTAATTAAATGAGGTACACTAGTTCCCATGGGTTTTGCGTTTGAGCCTTCGGCCTGGACTGCCGGTATCATCAAAGTATCTTCACTTGGGGAAGTATTTTCTTTACTCGAAAATCTAGCCGTCAGAAAGGGGGCAAAGGAACAATTTTTCAATCTTTTCGTGGATTGTACTCCTTTTTGTTCAACAAGGATTCTTGATTAGTTACACAGTTGGAAAGATCATGTGGCATTTGGTGGAGCTTGGGGATTTTAGTTTGCACTGAGCCCACATTTTTGGGCTTCCCTTTGCCTTGTGTTTCCCCATCCTTATGTTTTTACACTACAAATATATCTGCAACACAGGACCAAGAGTACCAAGCAACAACGTGTTTCAACAATAATTCCTACCTCAAAACCAAGAGGGATTGCCCAGCCCACCCTCAGTTGGTGTCAGACAGGCGCAGATGGTCCCGCCCTTGGCCCAAGCTTTACATGCGCGTTGCGTTGCAGGGCGGCACAACACACTTTGAAGCACTCACGATCCTGGCTCCGCCCCCCCCTAGCGCCAACAGGATCCTGGGACAGGGAGTCCCCATCAGCAGGCAGGCAAGGTAGAAGTTTTCCGCGTTGCTGGGGGGCGCAACACGCTTTGAAGCGCTCGCGATCTTGGCTCCACCCCCCTCGCGGCAACAGGATCCTGAGACAGGGAGTCCCCAACAGTAGCAGGCAAGGCAGAAGTAGTATTAAATCAAGATACAATAGTTTGTGGGATGCTTTGCAGTAAGTATGCGGACCTGGAAATGCTAGGATGCACTTTTCTCATGGGAGGCTTATTTTTTAGACTAATTCTTGGGTCTCTTTTCCCAAAGAAAGCCACTAAATAAAGTTAGAGAACCAAAGGTTCTATTTTTGCTGCATTAATTATGTTTCCTCATAATGCTGCATATTCCTTAACATTGTTTAATATAGGGAATTTAGGTATGATATTTAAATCTTCTGCATGGAGTAACAATGCAAAGTCATCAGCACAGAGTTTGAGTCTTGAAGCATCTGGTAATAATGTAAATGCTAGACCTTAAATCTATAACCAGTGGTACAGTAAACAAAGTGAAGATAATTAAAGATGTGACTGTTGTTTAGTGTGTCCATATCTGCATGTTGCTAATATTTTTCTGTATTACCTGTTTTGATTTATTTCTAAAGACATTTTCTCCTTTTTGTTTGTGTTTTGTAGGCAATCTAAAGGATTTGTCCGGATAGCTAAGGACACCCTTAGAGCTAAATATTGAGAATCATTCTCATTACATGTACAAACTCTTAACAGTCACAATCAGTAAGTTCATCCATAGTCCACTTCTTTTTTCCTTATTCAAACACGTTTTCTTACAAACTAAAGTCAGTGTATGTACTTTCAGTTATACCATGACTCGTCGACAATATTTCCTCCCATTTCCATACTTATATATTATTACAAACATACTATGAACATATCCAATCAATCTTTATTTCCAACAGGTAAGTGCTATCTCAACGTAAACTTTCCTGATCCTTCTCTAAATAAGTCATAATCACTCTGGCCAGTTTTTAGTAACTTTATGGGATTATATCCTGGTATTTCCTATAGAGAGCAGTCATGTTCCTAGATTATCTCTATATTACTTGCACAAATACTGTTAGTGCCAATATTACCACTGCTTCTTTTCTAGCAGCAGGACTTATCCTTGCTATATCATGAAATTTGTCTTGTCTCTGGACTTGGACATTTGAGATAATTGCTTTAATAATAGTGTTATAACCATAACCATGATCACATACACATTGCACACTTTACAAATTGGCCACATAATTAATCGATATTACATCGTCATGGCCAATATGGCCGACGTTCTTTCTATTTTTTGATCTGCATCTTCTTTTACAGAATTATTAACATAGAAGTAGGACCTCGTCTGATCTCCATTTCGTGATGAAAAGAGCGAAGGGACTCATGTGAGCATTCCCCTTTTTCTTCTCATAATATAAAGATCGAAGTAGGACTTGGTTTATATCGCCACACGTTGTATATAAATAGTGCTATATTCTTACACGGCTTTTCTGCATTCAATATGGCGCCCTTTTAGAACACCGCAACTCTGACTCCAGGATTATCCCTAGGATTCCCGCACCTTGAATTCAGGTAAGGGATAACAGGTTCATCTAAACCAATACACACTCACTCTAATCAAATTAGAAGCGTGTTTCATGACCCCTAATAACATCGTACTCTTTTGTTACTGAAGACTGATGTCTCCGGGTACAAATATTACATGAATGACAATTCTCACTTTGTTCCTTTATATAACACATTTTTCCTGATAATAGCAAAGAAAAACCTTGTTTGTAATACCCATTTGGGAAACCAAATTACCTGTAACACATTTATGTATATTTTTAGGCTGTTACCTTTTTTGACAAACAACTGTGTTTTTGCATAAAATTGTTCTAGGATATATACTGTTAATTAGATTATCATTATGTTTTGCTCCATTCCACTAATAATTTGTATGTACAGTTAATTCAGCAGTTAGTAAATGTATATTTATTTCATTTCTTATACCTAGTTCATCTGCATTTGGAAATTAACTTAGTCTGATGAGTAATCTAGTAGTATGATGCTTTTCGATCACAACTATTACGATAGTTTTGTTTGACTAACTCACCATGATCACTACTAAGCACCTATGCGGTTCTTTTATTCAATCGCGCAGTGCCAGCACCAATCTGACTTCATTTTTGGATCTTTCAATTTCATTCTTGAATGAAGCTTTTCCACTTTCAACACTTCTTCTATTTGATTAACTTTAAATGTATTTTTGCAACTTATTGCTACATCTTCTTATTTTTTTCAAACTTATGGATCAGGCTATGGGACTATCACTTATTCAAGCTCACTACCCATCCCTTCTTTCTCTTTCTTTTCTCCCTTTGCATACCAATAATCTTGCACCAATGGGTGGTACCCCTGCATGGTTCTTACAACTATTGTAGTTTATGAATCACAACAACTCCTTTTTTTCTGATCTACATTCTTTCATCACTTGCAGCCTTGAAAAAGCCCTAGGAGAACACACCACAAGGGGCGAAACACGTGTCGGCTGTCTCCTCTTGTTATCTTCAGAATAATTCCTATGCTTGGAATCAATGAATGTACTTGAATCAAATACAAGGATCTGATTTATTATTGCCTGCTTGCAACTTGTAATTCCATTACAACTCTAAAAATGATCTAAGTGGGTTCTCAACTCTTGTGTTTGCCTGGTAACATTGGGCGACCACCAGCACACGTGCTGATGCAGGGCCCGGAACCTTAGGCTCACTGTAAAGGAGATCATTCTCCCAGTAAAAATGGTGATCACCAGATGCTTGGGTTGCAGCCTTTCACCTCAGACCCTCAAGGGTGTGGTATTCATTCTGCGCCTTGCAGAATTCTACCCTGGTTGGCCCACCTTCTACTTGCCAGCCCGCAAGTTCAGGTGGGTTGCCCAGGTCAGCTATGTCCTCCCCAGTTGGCTCAGGGGCCTCCTCGTCTTCAGAGGCCCCGTCCACTGCCGTGGAAACATCTGAGGCAGGTTTCCCACGCCTCTTCACTTTCCACTTTGCAGCTGTCTGGGCTATTGTTCCAGGCTTCAGATGCCCTTGACTTCCTTCCTGGATAGCCATGGACCTTGTGGTCATGCAGACCCACTCAGGCAAACCTTACATCTCCAGGTGGGATCTGAGCTCTACATCCTTCCAGGCAGTATGCTCAAGATCACTGCCTAACAGACAATCAACAGGCATGGCAGGACTCACAGCTACTTTCAGAGTACCAGAGACCCCCCCACACTCAAAGGGAACCAGAGCCACCAGTAGGTGACTCTCACGATTGTCAGCGACTATGACCTGGTGGAATGTATTTGGGACTATCTGCTCTGCTGAGACCAGCTGACTCTTGACAGTAGTCATACTGGCTCCTGTGTCAAGCAGAGCCTCCACCCTTTGCCCATCAATGTTGACCCACTGCCTATACTTGGAATTATTTTCTGGCATGTGGGCTTTAGGCACCATCTCTCTTTCTCCCGGGGACACTAGGGATACCTCTGTCTGCCTTCAAAGCTAACTGGGACTGTCTCCCCCCGAGCGCTACACTAGCCAACCCAGGTTTCTGTCCAGTGGTGGACTGTGCTATCTTGGAACAGTGGGAGTCGCTCTTATAGTGCCCATGCTGGTAGCACTCTAAGCATTTGGGGATGAACTTCCCTAATGTTTTATCAAAATACTCTAGCTTCTTCCCAAATCTAGAAGAGGAATGGTTACCACTCCCCCCAACCCCGGAATTATTTTAGGGGCCTTTTAAGAACTCATTCTCTTTAAGTTTATCTTCCCCCTCTTGCTTCTGGTGGGAACCGTGACCACCTTTGTGGGTGTCCCCCCAGATGCCTTCTTGGACACTCTGGTGCTAATCCAGAGGTCCGCCTCCTCAGCAAGCTTCCTGGGATCAGTCAGCTTACTATCTACCAAGTGCTGGCGCAACCCTGTAAAAGAAATACTGAGCATATGCGCTCTCAGAATCAAGTCATATAACCCTTTGTAATCATCTACTTTGCTGCCCCACACCCATCCATCCAGTGCCTTGTTGTAGAAATCACAACAATCTACCCAAGCTTGTATTAAAGTTTGGTGCTGTCCCTAAACCTTGATGGTATTACTCAGGGGTTAGCCCAAACTTGACCAGTAAAGCGGCTTTCATGTGTGAGTAGTGTTTTCTATTCTGTGGAGCTAGTGTAAGAAGTGTGTCCCTCCCCACTGCTGGTACATAAAACCACAAGACCACCCCCCAGTGCTCCTCAGAGGTCCTATGGGCCCTTAGTGCAACTTCATAGGCAGCCATCCAGTTGTCAATGTCATTTCCCACCACAAAACTTGGCACCACATTCATGGGTATACGATTCTTTATGTCCCCAACAGGTCCTGCATGTATACTGCCACCATCACTGCTGGACTCAGACTGTCTCACCTTGATCTCCAGCTCCTTGAGACTCAGTTCATGAGCCAACAAAAGTTTATTTTCAGCCAAGGCTCTCTCAGCTGCAGCCTGATTGGCAGCTCTCTCAGCTTCAGCCTGTTTGCCTTCTCTCTCTCTGTTCTCCTTTCCTCCTGTTGAGCCTCAATTTTTAGCCTTGCCATCTGCAATTGAAACTCTCTCTCATCTCTCCTTTCCTCTGCGGTCAGGTTTTGATCAGAGACACTGCTCCCTTGTTTGGCAGGGGGCACAATTGCAGCTGTAATCTCATCCACTGATGGCAAAAAATCCTCTGAGGGGCTATCCTCTGGACCCTCTTCCTCAACATTCTCCTCTGTTTGGGCTTCTGCCCCGACCCTCAGCACCATTTGGAATTCCTCCTTCCTGGAGGCTCTTTGGGTAGGTACACCAATGTCCCTGCAGAACGTCCTCAGTTGTTTAACAGTGTACGTCTCCAGCATAGCCATATCAAAATCTTCACCTCCTGCTTGAGACCCAGCCAATGACATGTTAAATGACGATTTTATTGAAAAAATTGACAGGAAAAAATGAAATTGCAGAAAAAGATAAAATATCAAGTTGACTTTCAACTGTGTGTAGGTAGTGAAATACTTAGCTACTGTATGTCACTGCACAAATACAAGTCCTATCCTCACACTGATCACCAATGTTAGAAATGGGGTCTTTGGTTTGCAGTCAGGTTACCCCCTGTCCAAGCAAGGACCCTCACTCTAGTCAGGGTAAGTCACACACAATCCAAATTATCCTGTGCCCAACCTCTGGTAGCTCGGCACAGAGCTGTCAGGCTTAACTTAGAAGGCAATGTGCAAAGTATTTGTGCAATAAATCACTCAATAACACAATATAGCACCGCAAAAATACACCACACAGTGTTTAGAAAAATATATAATATTTATCTGGATAAAAGCAGGTCAAAACGATTAAAATGATATAAAGTGGCTTAAGTCTTTTAGAAGCAAACACGGTCTCTTTCAAGCACAAAGTACCTGATTTGCGTGAAAATTCTCCGCAAAGAACCACAGAGGGGCAGATGCGTGGAAACAAAGGGGTGTGCATCAATTTGTCAGGCCTCACACAGTGATGCGTTGTTTAGTTTTCACGCAGGGACAGCTGTGCGTCAATTTCCAGCACTCGGTTGTGGATCCTCTTCGGGTTGTGGGGTTTTCAAATGCCCTGGGGACAGTGTGTAGATTTCCTGCGCTGGCAGGACAAATTCACAGGAGCTGTGTCAATCCCGTGGGCGTTGCATCGAATTTTCTCCCGCATGGCAGGCGCTGCGTTGATTCCTCTCTGGAAGTCGGGTTGCGTCGTTCCGGTTCGGCGTGTGGTGACATTTTCATGGCGGTGCAGTCTGTGCATCATTTCTGGCAGGCTGTGCGACGATTTTCAATGCACAAGGAGTCCTTCTGGAAGAGATGAAGTCTTTTTGGTCCTGAGACTTCAGGAAACCGAAGGCAAGCTCTATCCAAGCCCTTGGAGAGCACTTCTTCACCAAAGCCAGAGAGCAGCAAGGAAGCATGGCAACAACAAGGCAGCAGTCCTTCACAGATAGCAGTCAGATGAGTCCTTTGGGAAGCCAGGCAGTTCTTCTTGGCAGGATGCAGGTTCTGGTTACAGGTTTCTTCTTCAGGAAGTGTCTGAGTTGGTAGTGGCAGATGCCCTGATTATATAACCAAATGTGCCTTTGAAGTGGGGGGACTTCAAAGAGTGGCTTAGAAATGCACCAGGTCCCCTTTCAGTTAAATCCTTTCTGCCAGGGTCCCAGTAGGGGGTGTGGCAGTCCTTTGTGTGAATCAGGCCCTCCCCTCTCCCAGCCCAGGAAGACCCATTCAAAATGCAGATGTATGCAAGTGAGGCTGAGTATCCTGTGTTTGGGATGTGTCTGAGTGAATGCACAAGGAGCTGCCAACTAAACCCAGCCAGACGTGGATTGGAAGGCACAGGAAGATTTAAGTACACACAAATGCACACTTTCTAAAAGTGGCATTTCCAAAATAGCAATATTAAATCCAACTTCACCAGTTAGCAGGATTTTATATTACCATTCTGGCCACACTAAATATGACCTTCCTACTCCTTTCAGATCAGCAGCTACCACTCAAACAATGTATGAGGGCAGCCCCAATGTTAGCTTATGAAGGGAGCAGGCCTCACAGCAGTGTAAAAACTAATTTAGGAGTTTTACACTACCAGGACATGTAAACTACATAGCTACATGTCCTGCCTTTTGTCTACACAGTACCCTGCTCTATGGGTTACCTAGGGCATAACGTAGGGGAGTCTTATATGTAGACAAAGGCGAGTTTTCAGCTTGGCAAGCACTTATAAATTCCAAGTCTCATTGGCAGTGAAACTGCACACACAGGTCTTGCAATGGCAGGCCTGAGACAAGGATAAAGAGCTACTTACGGTGGTGGCACAACCAGTGCTGTATGCCCATTAGTAGCATTTAATCTACAGGCCCTGGGCACACATAGTGCACTCTACTACGAACTCATAAGTAAATTAAGTAGCCCAATTGGGTGAGATCCAATGTTACCATGTTTAAAGGGAGAGAACATATGCACTTTAGCAATGGTAAAGTGTGCAGAGTCTAAAAACCAGCAAAAATAGTATCTAAAACGTTAAAGGTGACCACCCTAGAGCTGTCAGGTCTAACAGATGCTGTGAGCCAGAGTATGGGGGATCCAAGGGACAATACTGTTAGAAATCGAGTTTCTGGTCGGCTAGGTTATGCACCTAAGCCAAGCAGAACCCACCCACTCCAGTCAGGGCAAGCGAGTTACACATCCAAGATAAGCCCTGCTCACTCCCTTGGTATTTTGGCCCGAGCAATCAGGCTTATCCCAGAGGCAATGTGTAAAGCGATTGCACAGCACACACAACACAGGTGACACACTATCCCCACCACAAAGGAAACACAACACCAAGTTATATGAAAATAAACTGTATTGTACACAACCTTATTAGACCCAACACAACATGTCAGTGATACCCTGCTGCTCAAGCAGTTGTCAGAACGTTACACAATACTGTTACCCTGCAGAAACCAGCCCTAGTCACATATAACACAGAGGATACTTATTATTCTACAACATAAGTCATAGTCAGGAAAACATTATTATAGAAATGCACTTGTCACACACAATGCCATAAATGCTCATACCAGGAACATTAGAAAACATATGGCAAGTCTCAAAAATATATTAGCATAACATACCCATTAAAGGAGCATTAGCAAATATATGGCACCTCATAAGAGAAAACCGGTTAACAGACCAGTCCATAAATGTCCATCAAAGGAATATTACAGAAGTATGTGTTGATTAAAAAGTACCTCTCTCCTTGTGCCAGGCACCTTCACTGCCGTGAAGAACTGGGAGCCCCCTGTGATCCTCTGCATTAAACGGTGACCGCTATGGTGATTAGGGGAAGGTGACCAGCACTCCCTCCCTCTGGTTTCTATATTGGTGCCCATCCTGGGGCCCGCAATCTCTTCCCCCCCCCAGGACTGTTGTATAGCTATTTTAGTTATAGCTTCATACACGTTATTTTAGCAAACCAGGCCTGCCGCTGTGCACTTTAACCTAGACATATTTTATTCAGCTTCATTTGATTATTTTAACAATAGCCACATTTGCTGTCTTGTTTTATTTTCCCTATCTAGCTGTTCTTTGCCTAGGCCAGCACTGTATTCTTAACAAGACATTTCTTTCACTCTGTGCTTTTCTCAAGGCTGCAGTAAGATAGGATGCCAGCAAAAGTGGTACACTTTGTCTCGAATGTTCACAGAAACATACACACTTTTACGTGGTGATCCTTTCCTGGAACATCAGCAGTTTTTTAAATAAAAACACTACTTTGACCAATGTACGTTAGCAGGAGATTCCTTCCAGATGACCACGTCTGTACACTGTGCGATTGCTGACTGCATCGCTGCAGCTGCTTATGTAGACTACAGGCCTCTTGCTCAGGTATTAGGGATGATGTCTTCCCAGGGGAAACTGAAGGGCATAATTAGAGCTTAACATGCTGTGCTATAACATAGCCTAGGTAAGAGCTATTCTTAACGATTTTTGTGACAATATGGTAGTCGTGTTATTTTTATGTTTAACTGTCCTTATTAAACTGTACTCTGTCTATGATGGTCCTTGCATACATGAGACTAATGTAACTGAGAGAAACGGATGAGATCTGAGTGACCATGATTTCCCTGAGGAGTCAATTGTGTCATGCGCTCAGTTGCCCAATCATCCCTGCTCTTGGGTGGAAATGAGGCACTGCTAGTTAGCCGGAGCAAAACCCGGATTAGGCTGACACCTGTAGTTGGTTCAGACTCAGTCCCCCAAAGTGCAAGTGATTCTGCCACCCAAATCCAGTAGTCTCCTTAGGATAATGAGAGCCTATGCGACATGGCGCTGCCAAAGTTTGCTCAGGCACTAATTTTCGGGTCCTCCTGAGTATCCCTGGCTCACCACATGCAAAGATACCTCAGTACTATATAATGAGACGTCCATGGTATTGAGGATTTTCCTCCTCAGCTGGTAGGGAGTACCCAACTAACACTGTGGGTTGCTTAAGCTTGGACCCTAAAAGGATAATACCCATTTGGTGTGCTTATCTCTGAACAAAAATTTACCATTCACCATGGCAAACCCTCAACAGGTAGCAATTGCAGTTAATATGCGACCATCCCTTACTGCACATTTATTGGCACATGGCCTAACGGCCCAGGGGGGTCCAGTTACATTTGTTGTTGAGTGTCCTCTAGCCTATAGAACAGAAATGTTCTATTCTTGTGTCACATTTCCAGCAGCTGATGGGAACACAAATACATTTCATCACTATACACCTGCAAACATACCTGCACAATACAGAGCATGTGAATATCTAGGAATACCTCTAACCTATCAAGAACATAATAATTGGCATGATGGCACCATACCCCATACATTTCTACATGTTAGGTTAAGTTCTCTAAGTGATGATGGTCCTACCTGGCCTTTATTGGCCAGATATACACTGCACCCTGCTGCAGCAACCTTGACGGTAGCTGAAGTTCGTTGCTTATATGCTGAGCTTACAGCAATATACAGATGATTAGTACAGTTTGTAATGCAAACATTAAACACAAACCTAGCACATGCTGCCCCGGCGCAACCACATGCAGTAACACCAGGCACTAATCCTGCGACTGTACATTCGATCATGGGTAAAGTATCTGCCAAACAAGAAGAGATTCAGTTTTGGTTAGCTCAAAAAACAAATGCACTGGAAGCAATATCTCCCCATACAGGACCTCAGGATAAGTATAGAATTTTAACTATGGGCTTGCCATTTAGGATGGTTCCCACAGTAGATAACTGCGATAATTTGCGACGCTGTATACTATCGCACATGGTACACCGACACTTGTCAATCTACCGGAAGTGTTAAAACAAATTCAAGATGAATACGGGGCTGCCCTGGCCCTGGACATAGGGATGCAACTTATGGGCAATTTTGCCACTGTATCTTCCATTATACTGAGTAATCTTAAAGGGAAAGCAGTTGCACTAGCAGTGCATATGTGGCTCCGGGACGTTCCTCCACAGGATCAAGAACATGAGCTGCCAAAGATTATCACGGAGACCTACTCTAGTATTGGTTGAGATAGTCTGGGGTCCAGACCCACAAAACCACATTTTCAAGGTAAATCTAATAAGGATTCTACCAAGCAAGCTCCTGAGGGAGCTAAAAAATGCTGGGATAAAAAACAACAAACGCCTAAAAAAGAAAGGGGAGAATCTCTGCGTACGGAGACCCCACAGAATAGATATAATCTCAGAAATAAAGATAATATGAAAATGCCTGACAGATATCAATATACTGATACACACCAATCTCGTTCCTTTCAGAACTCACTGGAAAAACACGGTGAGAGAGGTGGGCAGTCAGAGCTAAGAACTGGGTACATGAAACTGAGACAGGAATCACACCGCTCTACAGAAGTTTCTGTTAAAAAGGAAGAGAAACTTTCCCAACAAAAACCCCAATTTAAAATGAAGGTGGCAGCAGTTGTGATTCGTCATGCCACTCAAGAAGGGAGCTCCTGTGAAGAACAAGAAGTGGGCATTAGTGCTGATAAACAGTGTGGCAGAGGTCACAATAGTTTGCCGGAATCTTCAAGAGCATCTGGAGGTGAAAGCAACCAATGACGTCTTACAAGTTGAAACTGCAGACATGCGTGTCTCCACGCCCTGATCGGGTGTACAAAGTAACATTACAGTTAGAAGCAGACATTGAACGCGCAATCAATGCAATCTTTTGGGACCGCGTCATAAAAATATATGATATTCTACTGGCCAAAAGGGATTGGCCACCTGAATTTGTCCCTACTTGCCAATATGGGGAAGATTTTATCAAAGTTTCTTTCTTGCCTCTTGTTCCTGATGAGCTCGCAGAATTCTACGCCATCGATTGGGCACAGGCGCAGGCACCCGCGTTATATCGCAACCAAGTAGGGTGGGATAAGGATTACCCCTATCATGTAATCACTATTAAAAACCAACCCCAACCTCAACCACAGTACCCAATAAAACATGATGCTAAAGCACCTGTGAGGGAAATCCTCACACACCTGGAGTACCAGGGCGTAATAGAACGTTGTGGCTCACCAATGAATAATCCTTTATTCCCTGTAGCTAAACCGGACCATTCATACAGAATAGTCTTAGATTACAGACATTTAAACAGTCATACACGCACATATGCTATACAAAACTCTCACAGCACAACACTCATGAACAACATAGTGCGAAAAAGAAAAAAAACAACACTGGATCTTTCCAATTGTTTCTTCTACCAAAATGTAGGCCCTCATTACAACCCTGGCGGTTGGTGATAAAGTGGCGGTAATACCGCCAACAGGTTGGTGGTAAATACTGCTAAATTATGATCATGGCGGAAACAGCTGAGAAAGATAGCCACTTTAAAACACTGACTGCCAGGGCGGAATCAACAGGCACCATGGCAGTAACCACCTACAGCCTGGCAGAAGCCAATGTTCTGCCCACTGTATTAAGACACAGGAAACCAACACCTTTTCCTGGGCGGTAACAACAACATCAAAAGCTTGGTGGAAACAGATCTCAGAAGTCATAGGACTCACCTGTGGAGACTCAAGGAAGAACCATGATACCATGGAGCCTGAGCTGCACATATTCCCAATGTTGATTTACATCCTGCTCCACTATGCATGCCAATGACGGGGAAGACGACCATGGTGAGTACAGCCGCCTAGCACAAAGGGGAGGGGGAGGAAAAAGAGAGTGACACACAACACGCAACACCCCCACCTCCAACACCATACACACAAGCAGATGCAGTAACATAACATATACTCACCGTAAACTTCAGGAATAATGCAAGGACAACTCCAATGCATAAAAGTGATTGTAATAAGATAAAATAGTAGCAATACTTGCATCCAAATCAAAAAGTATATACATATTTACAAATGAAGGGACATTGCCCAGTCCTCAATGTTCGTGGGCCACATTACAAAGTCCAAGGCCCCACTTCACTCCTGCAACAACACGGAGAGAACAATGCAGAGGCATCATGTCGAAAATAGGCAGGCACCTCAGGGGGACGGGGAACAGGGGGGCACCTCAGCTGGCAGATGGTACAAAGCCATTGGTCCTGGAGGGGGCAACATCCCCTGTGCTTTGTCCTGTGGAATTGAAAGGCCACGGTTACTCAAGTGGGTGACTTGGTCACTGGCTCTGGAGGGGGCAACATGCCCTGTGCTTTCTCCTGGGAGTTCAAGGCCACAGTCTCTCAAGTGGGTGACTTGCCCACTGTTCCTGGAGGGGGCAACATGCCCTGTGCTTTGTCCTTGGGAATGCAAGGACACACTCTCTCTAGTGGGTGACTTGCCCACTAGCTCTGGATCAGGAAAAATGCCCTGTGCTTGGTCCTAGGGTGTGCAAGGCCACAGTCTCTCAAGTGGGTGACTTGTCCACTGGCTCTGGAGGGGGCAACATGCCCTGTGCTTGGTCCTGGGGAATGCAAGGCCACAGTCTCTCAAGTGGATGGCTTCTCCACTGGTTCTGGAGGGGGCATCATGCCCAGTGAGCTTCATCCTGGGGAGGATGGGGTGAGTGGATGTCACCGCCACTGGGGCATTGTGCGCAGTTAGCTTCATCCTGGGAAGGATGAGGTGAGTGGATGGCATCTCCAGTGAGTCTGGAGGGGGCATCATGCCCTGTGGTGCAGATCTTGGGGAGTACAAGGTCACAGTCTCTCAGCTGGGTGTCATACCCAGAGGATTTGCAAGGGGCAGGCTGTTCAGTGGTGGCAGAGGTGCTGCTGCTGCTGGTAGTGGTGGTGGGAGGCTCCAGCCCATCCCCTGCAACCTCTGATGGCTGCCCACTGGTGCTGCTGCTGGTGGTAGTGGTGGGGGGAGGCTCCAGCCCATCCCCTGCAGCCTTGGACGGCTGCCCACTGGTGCTGCTGGTGGTGGTGCTTGTGGCGGTGCTGCTGGTGGAGCGGGTGGTGGTGGTTGGGGAAGCCCCAGCCCATCCCCTGCAGCCTCGGACAGCTGCCAAATGGTGCTGGTGCTGCTGGTGGTGGTGCTGGTGGCAGTGCTGGTGGCGGAGCTGGTGGTGGTGGGGGGAGGCTCCAGCCCATCCCCTGCAGCCTCAGATGGCTGCACCACCATGGTTGGTGTTGTGGGCTCCAACAGAGTCCCAGCACCAGGCCCCTTGTCCTTACTGCCTGCTGGTGCAGGCCCCTTACCCTTCCTGCCAGCAGCTAGGGATGGCTCCTTCCCCCTTTTGGCAGCAGCTGGGGGTGGCTACTTGACCTTCCTTGCTGCAGCTGGCGGTGGCTCCTTGCCCTTCCTTCCTGGTGCTGGGAGTGGCTCCTTGTCCTTCCTTCCGGCAGCTGGAGCTGACTCCTTGCCCTTCCTTCCTGCAGCTGGGGCTGGCTCCTTGCCCTTCCTTGTAGCACTTGGGGCAGATATCTTTTCTATCTGGCTGTCTATTGGCCGGGATCCTTTCCCATCTGGAGTTGCTGGGGACACTACTGTGCCCCGGGACTGGGTGGCTGAGGTGCTTGCCTGGGTTTTGACCACCCTCGCCTGATGTGAAGGACAGGGAAAGGAGGGGTAGGGAAGAGGTCAACGGTGGAGAGGAAAAGCTTCTTAGGGACATTGGGGCGGGAAGAGGGAGAAGGTCTGGGAGTGAAGGAAGAGGGAGTAGTTGTAGGAGGTGTCAGTCTGCTGTGTTTGGGTTCAGGTGCATGGGCTAGATGCTGTTGTGAGGTGGATGGCTGTTGGGTGTCTGAGTGCTTGCGTTTGTGTACTTTGGGAGAAGGGGGTACAGACACAGTGGGAGAGGACACAGGGGATGTGTGCATGGATGTGGGGGTGGTGACTGCCAGTGAGGTGTGTGTTCTGATAGGTGTGCTGGTGATGATGGTAGTGGGTGAGGATGTAGTGCAAGCAGGTGTGAGTGGAGACGCAACTGGGAGGGAGGTGGAAGGCGAGGAGAAGGGGGCCACAGTGGAGTCAGTGGATGCTGGTATGTATGCATCTGGATAGTGTTTGTGTGAGTGCCTGTGGGATTAAGTGTGGTGCTTGTGTTTGCCATATCCACTCTTGTGTGTTGTCCTATGTGCATGCTCTTCTGACTGTGTGCTTGGGATAGTTTGGGGTTGAGGGGAATGGGAGTGGGAAGAGGAAGCTGGAGGGGTGAGGGTGTAACAGGGACAATGGCTGCCATCAGAGAGGAGGTCAGAGCCTGGATTGATCTCTGTTGGGCCGCCAAGCCAGAGTGAACGCTATCCAGAAATGCATTGGACTGTTGCATTTGGGCTGCCAGCCTCTGGCTGGCATTCACAATGGTTGACAATGGTTGACTGCCCTACAGAGATGGATCTCAGGAGGATCCATAGCCTCCTCACTCAGGGCAGCAAGGCTAACTGGGGTAGGGCCTGAGGTGCCTGGGGCGAAGGAGATGCCCACCCTCCTGGGTGAGCGGGCACGGGCAACTTGCTGAGGGGTTGCTGGGAGGGCGTGCTGGTACAGGGGTGGGGGCTGTACCTGTAGCTGGAGTGGGCACCGAGGTGACCGCCACCACCAGGGAGCTTCCTTCGGAGGAGGTATCAGTGTCTGAAATTTCCACTCCAGTCTCTGTCGTGGTGCTTCCCTTGCCCTCCGTCCCACTGGTGCCCTCACTGTCAGTGGACTCTGTCTCCTGGGTCCTGTGGGATGTAGCTCCCTCTGCCACTGATGCTCTGGTCCTCCGCCAGATAATGCTAATGCACATAGGAACAGGATGACAAAACAAAACCGGGGGGAGACAAAGGATAGACTCGGTCAATGGCAGCACCAACACCACAGTTGGTGTACACAACACACTCACACACAGGGAACAGCCCTACACACTAGGCAATGCACTACTAGTTACAATGCTAGTCACCAGGCCATGGGTAGGGACAGATACCACAAACTGTAGCATACCTATGACCCACACACCCCTGCCCAGTAGTTGATGCCTACTAGAAAGGTTGGAGGAATTTCACATCAGAACCCTGCCCAACATGGGACCTACTCTGCAATGTCGGGACTGGCCTAGGGGCACCCACAGACCCACATCCCCCACCCGGATATCACCCCACCACATGTAAGTAGTAATGAAGGGCACTCTACTCACCCCCTTGTTGCTGCTGTGATGCCCCCAAGTGCCTATCCACCTCCAGATAGGCCACAGCCAGTATGTGGGCCATCAGGGTGGTCAGGGTTCAATGGGCACCCCTTCCTCATTGGGAGGCCATACCCAGTTGGGCCTCTGCCATCTTCCGTGCCCAGTGTCTCAGGTCCTCCCACCATTTTCGACAGTGTGTGCTATGCCTGCCGTAGACCCCCAGGGTCTGCAAGTCCTTGGCGATGGCATGCTATATACCCTTCTTTTGATGGGCGCTGACCTACAGAGGAAATAGACACAGGGAAAGGTATTAGTCAGACCGTCCTTCCTGTTACACTCATGGCCCACCATGCCCCTTACCATGCTGCACGCTGCCCAGGGCCCATCCACCAACCTCCCCGACATGAGGCCTATGAGGATAGGACCCCATCCACCAGTATCCCCAAATCCGCCGAGGAGAAGGCAGGGGCGCTTTCCCCAGTCACACGAGCCATGGTAGGTTACAGACACAGGTCACAGCTGCACAAGCAGTGTAGGTCCTCTCCTGTTGATGGTCAGGTAGCAAGTGAATGAATAGATACAAAATGACGGTGATGTCCGCGGCGGTGCATACCGTCACCGCCGGCGTACATCACCATTGGCCACTGTACCCCATAGGGCCCAATGATAACCAATGAGGAGTTGCACGGCGGTTCACGACCGCCTTCCGCAATGGCACACAATGTCAGCGGAATTACCTAATTTCCACCTGTCCCTCCAAACAGGCCAGGCAGACGCCATTTCAGGGGGGGCAGGCCATGGATCCTAACTGCGTCACAGTTCACAATTTCACATTCTGGACAATTGCCACCAAAATACTGTAACAATCACAATATGCATTGCACTGTAGTGGTCACAATCTACAGATAATGACCAGCTGCTCACTCTTTTGACCCAAAGATTGCAACCGTTGCAGATGAATAGGAGATGGAGACATCCCCCCTTGTACAGACCCCTTGTGGCTGGGCAACAATGGAGTACAGGAGCATTATCCTCACCTACAGACTTGACAAGGTCACAATCACAGAGCTGTGTGCCCAATTGGAGCCTGGCCTGATATCTGCTATCCATCACCCCACTGGGATCCCCCCTCTTGTGCAAGTGCTATCAGTGCTACAGTTTTTGGCAACCGGTTCTTTCCAAGTGACAGTGGGCTTGGCAGTAGGAATGTCACAGCCAGTGTTCTCAATAGTGCTGACCAGAGTGTTGTCTGCCCTGATTAAACACATGCAGCTACATCGTTTTCCCCCAGGTGGAGGATTTGGCCACAGTGAAAGGCTGATTTCTACGCAATGGGACCTATCCCCAACATTATTGGTGCGATTGATGGGATACATATTGCATTTGTTCCCACCCCAGCTAAATGAACAGGTCTTCAGAAATTGAAAAAGTTATCACTCTATGAATGTGTCGATGGTGTGTTTGGTGGGCCAATACATCTCCCATGTCAATGCTAAGTACCCTGGGTCGGAGCATGATGCTTTTATCCTGAGGAATAGCAGCATCCCAAATGTGATGGCCCAAATCCAGAGGCACAGGGTGTGGTTAATAGGTGAGCCCTGGTTCCCACCCAGTGGATGTTGGTGTATGGGTACGGTGTGGGACATAAGGGTTAGTGTGTGGCTAACAGTTGTCTCTCGATATTTGCAGGTTAATTAAGTTACCCAAACCTATCATGGCTACAGACCCCTGTGAGGAATCCCAGGACAGGGGATGAGGAATGTTACAATGAGGCACATGGGCGAACAAGAAGGATTATTGAACGTACCTTTGGCCTCCTGAAAGCCAGGTTTCGGTGCCTCCATCTAACAGGTGGATCCCAGTGCTACTCACCCAAGAAGGTCTGCCAGACAATCGTTGCATGCTGCATGTTGCACAACCTTGCCTTGAGACGCCATGTGCCTTTTCTGCAGGAGGAGGAGGCTGGAGATGGCCGTGTGGCAGCCATGGACCCTGTGGACAGTGAAGATGAGGAGGCAGAGGATGAGGACAATACAAGAGCAGTCATTTGTCAATACTTCCAATGACACACAGGTAAGACAGTGTTATTTCACATTTCACTGACAGTTTGATGTGTGACATTGTCACTGGCAGGCTGTGAATTCCAACTTCTATGCCCACTCTCTGTACCCATTGGCATCTCTTTTTGCAGCTGTTTGTGCACCACTATTGCTCCTGGTGTGTTCACTGCAGCCAACTACAGGTATCTCCTATGTTAACATTACTGTACAGTTGAATTGCAATGTTTAAAGCTTGTCAAACGTATACACACTTAAATCATTTGACATACTCCATACAAAGGGGGAAAGTGCAATGGGCTGGGGTGATGATGGAGAAAAGTGCAGGTTAGAGTCCAGTCTATTTGTGGCACAGGTGCATTGTCCAAGAGGGCATAGGAGGGGGGCAATGGCAGTTCAAGGTAGACAGGGTAACAGAGTGGGACACAATGGTGACAATCAGAAGAGTCTTATTTCCTGGCGGGGGTCTGGGCAATAGTCTCTGGCTTCTGCCTGAATCGCAGAGAACATTTGCCGTGTGGTTCTCCTTCTGCAGGGGGAGGGGTGCTGGTGGCCAGGTGGTCCTATGGCGGGGCCTCCTGTCCACTAGCAGCAGCGGAGGTGGAGGGCTGTTCAGTAGTCTGGCTAGTGTTAGGGGCCGGCTGGTGTGCTACTGCCTCCCTCATATTGTTGGCCATGTCTGTCAGCACCCCTGCAATGGAGACCAGGGTGGTGTTAATGGACTTCAAATACTCCCTCATCCCCAGGTACTGTTCCTCCTGCAGCCGCATGTTCTCCTGCATCTTGTCCAGGATCTGGCCTAGCATATCCTGGGAATGTTGGTATGCTCCCAGGATCGTGAGGAGTGCCTCCTGGAGAGTCGGTTCCCTGGGCCTGCCCTCCCCTGGTGCACAGCAGTCCTCCCAGCTTCCCTGTTGTCCTGTGCCTCTGTCCCCTGAACCGTGTGCCCACTGCCACTTACCCCAGGTCCCTGATTGTCCTAGGTTTGTGGGGTGCCCTGGTGTCCCTGTAGTGGTATACACACGGCTGAATGACGTGTCCTGGGGACAGAGGTATGGGCCCGCTGGGTGGGTGCTGTGGTGGTGTTTCCTGAGGGGGGAGGCTCTGTGGTGGTGTGAGACTTTGCCTGGGTAACCGACTGTCCGGAGGAGCCTGATGGTCCAGGTTGGTCATCCTGACCCAGGAGAGCAGAGCTGCTGTCATCACTGTGGGCCTCTTCTGTGGGGGGACTGGATGTTACTGGCACCTCTTCTCCGGTGACATTGGCTGGGACACCTCTGGGAATGCAAATGCAGTGTTGTTGTTTCTGTATATGACATATTGTGCATTTGTGCATGGTAGGTTGCCCTCAATGGTTGTTATTGCCCTGGCAGCTTTGCCTTGTGTGAGTTGTTATTTGGTGGGCTAGCTGATTGTCTCTAGTGTGCATGCTGTAGTGATAGGTGTCCATGCAGGGCTGTGAGTGGTGTCCATGCAATGGTATGGCATACTGGGCTTGGCATTGGGATGAGTGGGTTGTGATGGTGGGGTGTGTGGGAAGTGGTGGAGTGATGGGAGTAAGGGTAAGGGTGGGGGTATGTGATGGCATGCAGGTTCGGTGGGGGTGATAGCAATAGAGCGTTGACTTACCAGAGTACAGTCCTCCTCCTACTCCTGCCAGGCCCTCAGTATGCAGTATTACTAAGACTTGCTCCTCCCATGTTGTTTGTTGTGGAGGAGGAGGTGGGGGTTCACCGCCAGTCCTCTGTACTGCAAGCTGGTGTCTTGCTGCTATGGAACGCACCTCCCCCGTAGGTCGTCCTACCTCTTCCAGATGTCATCCTTTGTTCTGGGGTGCTGTCCAACGGCATTCACCCTGTCCACGATTCTCTGCCATAGCTCCATCTTCCCAGCAATGGATATCTGCTGCACCTGTGATCCAAATAGCTGTGGCTCTACCCAGATGATTTCCTTCACCATGACCCTTAGCTCCTCCTCAGAGAATCCGGGGTGTCGTTGTGATGCCATGGGTGTAGTGTGAGTGGTGTGGGTGAAGATGTGTCGGGTGATGTGTTGGGGTTTGTGATGTGAGGCGCATAGGTGGTATAAAGGTGATGGTGGTATGTGGCTCTGGTTGTGTGGGTGCTCTTGCTGTCTCTCTCTGCTAGCAATTATTGGTATTCGTAAAGGGTTGTGGATAATCTGGGTGTGTGTTTTATAGTGGTGTGAGTGGGTGGGTGTGGTGTGTGTATGGGTGTCAGGTGTGTGTAGTTTGAATTATGCAATGTGGTGCTGTTTTGTTAGTGTGTGTGTATTTTGAGCGCAGCGGTATGTACCACCAATAGTTGACCGCCATTGAATGTCCGCCGTGGTGATTTGTGGGTCATAATGTTGTGGGCATTGTTCTGTTGACGTAACTGTGTGGGTTTTGATACCGCCAGTTTATCACTAACCTTTGGGCTGGCAGATTTGTGTGGGTGGCTGTATAGTGACGGATTGTTGTGTGTGTCATAATATGGTTAGCGGATATGTGCCACGGCGGCGGTATGTTGGCGGCAGTCAGCATGGCGGTAAGTGGGATTTACCACCAATATCATAATGAGGGCCACAGTGCCTGAGAGTAGAGACTTAACAAGTTTCAGCACACTAGGCTCCCAGGAACAATTCTGTTGTTTACCCCAGGGGTAAAAGAACAGTCCAGGACTGTTCGGGGCTCGTGTGACTTCAATATTGCACGACATTGACCCTGAAGCATTGTCCTATGTAGATGATATTTATCCCATGGATGATGAATTACTGCAACATCTAAGACTGGGAGCCCACATTGTTGTGGGATTTGCCGAATTCGGTTATAAATTCAATTGAAAAAAAACAAAAGTAGCCTTCCTTAGTGTCCAGTTTCTGGGATACAAGTTATCAAGTGAAGGAAAGAGCCTAGCGCCACAATTCTTAGAAAAATGCATGCATTTACAATCTCCAAATACCATTAAAAAAAACTCCAATCACTATTGGGTTTCCTAAATTTTGGCAGAACTTACATTCCAGATTACACATCACACATAAAACCCCTATATGACTCAATACGTCCTGACTTTTCCAGTAAATTTTGGACAGTCGAACACACACGCATTCTCAGAGCCTTGCAAACAGACATACTTGCAGCATTACACCTACCCACAAGGGACAATAAAAACATCTGGTCATCAGAGTAATTGCTGGTGCCATTGGTTTCGCCTATGTAACTTTCAATGAGCTTGAGATGGTCCTGATTTCATACAAATCACATTTATATTCAGAAGCAGAACAACGCTTTGCTCTCACTGAGAAAATTCTCACTGCTGTTCAGATGGCTGTCATTAAAGAAAGACCACTGGCCCAGGGGAAACGCATAATTGTTGTATCTCCAATTCCAACCCTTGAAGCTGTTACCAAAGCCAGTGTTCCAAACGCTAAAGCATTACATCCACGTTGGATTCAATGGGCAACGTCTTTGACAGCCACAGATGTTGACTATATCTTCGACCCAAAATTACAAACTCAAGAATTTTTGCAATATGAACTAGAATACCCAGTTCCAGCAAATATATTACCTATTGATCAATATCAAAGAGTCATGTACACTGATGGCTCAGCACAAACTGCAATAGGCACAAAACATCAATACTCCGCTGCTTGTGCAGTCGTAAGTGGCTATATGGAGGGTAATACATTTTATCCACAACATACAGTCATGTAAACCCAAGGTGATTGCACTGCACAACTAGCAGAGCTAAATACTCTGGTGATGGCACTAGAACATACGGATCCTGCACAGCTAACACTGATTGTTTGTGATTCGTACTATTGTGTCCAGTCCTTCAATGAATGCCTGCATTACTGGCGCCAGAATGGGTTCAGAGATTCCAAAGGCAACACCATCAAACACAGGCTTCTGGGGGGGAAGTAGCAGATCTGAAGAAAACGCTACCAAAGGTCCATGTTGTACATACACCTGAACACCAGTGCATTGGAATTCACGTTGCTGGAAATACACTGGCTGATAAAGCAGCCAAATCAGCAGTAGCTACGGCTCCTGTTGCTGCAGTAACCCATTCTAGAATGAAACTGGACAATGACATATGGCTTGCTGTGAAAGCCACGGCTGAAGGCACACCCTTTTCAAAGGCATTCCCGCTAAATATTCCTACGGAATGGGGTGCTTCCTTAATGCAGTAAAAATACCAGGCATGGGAGTTCGAGTAATTCCCAATACAGACCTATGACCAGAGTTGATTAAAGCAGCATACAAGGGGGTTAAATCTGCCTATGCTGGTGTGGCGGCTACAATATCATTATTACAAGCACGTTATTGGTGGCCAGGTATTTACAAACAGACCAACCAATATGTACTTTGTTGTGACATAGGCCAACAAATCAAGGGTTCCACCATCAAACACACACCGCAGACACCCCTCCTATTCACCTAATTTCAAACAAACCTTTACAATGTGTGTACTTGGACCACTGTGGTCCCCTAACACTAAACAGTGCATACAAATACATATTAACTGCTGTCGACTCTTGCTCCAGATTTCTCAGGGTGTGGCCACAATGCTCAGCTGATGCTCAGACTGTCATTAAAGATTTGCAAGTCTTTATCCGCACATATGCAGTTGCGGCTTTCTACTCGGACCTTGGCCCTGCTTTCGCCTAAAGGGCATTCAGGGACACCATGGCTTCGTTAGGGGTCCAACTCCATTACTCGTCTCCATTTTTTCCTGAGGGAAATAGTGTTGTGGAGTGACAAAACGATGATTTAAAGCAATCCTTAACAGCCAGAGCATTAGCCTCAGGACGTAGTTGGCTTAATCACCTGTATGGAGTCCAGAAAGCACTTAGTAATCTGCCTAAAAAGTCCCTGGTGGATCGCACTTCATACGAGTGCCTGTTTAGAACTCAATTGTATGTTCCAGATCTTGATTGTCCTGGCGTGGAGACGGCAGAAACGTCTTTTGACATTAATTAACGTGTCACTGGCAGAAATTACAACAGTTCCGTGACGACATTGCTACTGCCAGGGCTGCCTACGCAGGAATTGAGGATGGACCAATAACAGCTGGATTCCAAAGGTTGGGGATCTAGTACGTGATAAAGTAGCTGTGAAAAAGGAGTTTGGTCGTTCTTATCGTGCACCGGTCCCAGTCTTGGGAATACACGGTACCAGAATTGTATATTTTGTTTCTATTTGAAATACTTCATTTTGGCATTATGCCCTAATAGCATACTATACAAAACATTACAATAATACATATAAATAAATATAAGCCTATACAATTTGATCTTAAAATCTGTAAAAACAAAATTCTCATAATGAGAAATAAGGACCTATCAATCCACCTGATCATCTTTCACAATCCTTAAAACCTGTTCAAAAATAAAAACACCAATTAAAACTTTTGTACCCTCCTACCTCCTTAACCAGTAATCATTCGAGTTTAGATTCTGTGTAGGTTGTGGGAGCTGACCAACTCACGATCCTCATAAAGTGACAGGGTCAATGCTTTACTTGAGCCCTTGAACTTACTGTAGAATCTCCACCAGCCTTATCCAGAGCCAGAGCGCTATCTCTTCTAATCCACACACCCAGAAGAAAACGTCTCATAGTATACACTAAAGTCTTGTCTGTGCTTGTACTGAAAAAGCACAGCGCCTCTTGATAGTCCCTGATCCCCAGGGAAAGGCAGACAGGCCTGAGCCATCTCCACCTTGAGGCTCGGTGCCCAGGACAAATGATAACAATATGATTAAACATTTCGGGCATGGATTTACACAGTGGGCATAAGGCAGATATCTCAACACATCACCACGAACTGTAGAAAGAGTTTACAGGCAAGCAGCCATATCTGAATTGCAGATATAAACTTTTTGCCCTTGGTGGAATAACAAAGTTTAGGAGATCTTCAAATTTGGGCAGTACTTTAAATTCTAAAAATGTTTCTGTAAGATGACCCAGATCAGCCCTATGCAGTTTAAGCTCCGTAATGTACTTCCAGTTAGCTGCCTTAACTATCTGTTTGTCTTCTTTACGGATTTGATCTGGCTGTTCCCATAGTGCTTCAAACTTCAGCTTTTTAAACCAAGCAAAAACAAAGCACAACTATGGAACTTTCATCAAATAACTAAGACAAGCACTATTAGTGTCCAACTCAGGGGTAGACCAAACTCATACCCAGTTGAGAAGGGGTTTTAACTGTACTTGATCGATCACCAGTTCAATACCCATGTCGTATCTCAATTGGATAAGACGGGTACTAGTTGGTATGGCGGCTAACGCCCTAATAAAATTGTTTTCGGCCACCTCTATCCTAAATGTATTGGCATACCCCCAAATTTCTGCACCATATATTGCTGTGTTAAGGGCCTTAGCCCGGTAAGCCTCAATGGCAGGTGAGAGAGAGCGAGTACTTGTAGCTATGAAGAAGCAAAGGATGGGATTCAATCTATGTGCTAATGTTAGGGAACTTTTTACTCCTTGTGGGTCCCAACTTAGTTTTGAGGACAAGGTAATAAAATTCTGACACCCTATCAAGGTAGGAATCACCTACTTTTATGTTCCTTGTTCTCACAGTAGGATTTTCAAAAAGCATATACTTGGTCTTGCAGCAATTTATCTCCAGCCCCCTTTCTCTACAGAAAGACCCAAATTTTAATACCAAATTTTGCAGCCCCATTGGAGACTTGGAAATTAACAGTGAACGTCTGCAAACAGAAGGATAGGGATTTTCCCACCATTGATGGAAGGAGAATCATTAGTGCACTGGCTAAGATATTTGGTGATATCATTCATATATAAAAAAAAAAGTATAGCGGCCAACACGCACCCTTACCAGACCCCCCGGTTTATTGGAATTCTGGCTGTCACTTCTCCTTGCCGAACCCATCGGACCTGGGCATAGTTCCCGCTATGTAGTCTGATCAAGATGTCAACTAGAGTACTAGGGGGTCCCATCTTCCTTAGGACTTGCCTCAATTTGTCACGTGGAGTTAAGTCAAACCCAGCTTGAAAATCAACAAAGGCTATATATAACCTCTGACGGTGGAGGAAGACATGCTTCCAGTACAATACTGAAAACCTAAATACCTGGTCAATGGTACTTGGCTTGGGTAGAAACCCTGCCTGCAAGGTAGAAAATATCTCTTTGTTGGCCACCCAATCTAACAGTTTGTCAAGCACCTGTTTAGCAAATATTTTTTTGAGATTATCCAGCAGGCTAAAGGGGCGATAGTTGGCAGGGCATCTCGCATCGCCTTTTTTAAATAGAGGAATGTGGGCCCCTTTTCAGGTGTCCGGCATTCTACCACCACTAGCTACTGCATTAGAAAGAAGGTTTATGTACCTACCCCACACTCGAGGTTTGGACTTGTACAGGTCACCATGAATGCCATCCAAGCCGAGAGCTTTATGAGGTTTCAGACTATCTATAGCTTCCAGCGTGTCTTCCAATGAAAAGAAGTTTCGAAGACAAGCTGCCTCACTAACCTCACCCATAGTCAAACACGGGATCTCTGCCTCTCTGGTTACGGTAGAGACTTCTAGAGGGCTCACTGTGTGTTGCAGTGGGGAACCACCAGGATCCTCCCCCTTGCCAATTTCACTCACCGAATATAAGGCACCAAAGTATTCCTCCCACTTTTCTGGTGCAATATTACAGCATCTTGCAGTCCCTGTTTCAGCACTTCCATCTGATATTATAACCCAGAAGGCATGACTGTCGCTTAACTTCAAAGCCTTATGTAGTTTATGCCAGTTATCTTCATCTCTTTCTTTCCTTGCCACCCTTTGAGTCTTCTTATATTTTGCTTGTGCACACTTAGTGGCTGCTTGATTACATTCTTTTATGGCAGTTACCAGTGCCTGCTTAGCCCTTCTACAATCCTGATTAAACAAATGTGGATGTTTTACTCCTGAAGATGTTCACTCAAAAAGATAATTTTGAGTTTGTCAAACAGCAGACTATGGGTTTGTATGAAGAGATTATAATCAACTTGCAGATCTTCAATTTCATCTAAAAACAGTACAAACCACTGGTAGATCTCATCATGCGCTTTCCTTTCGGCTAAGTCTCTAGCCCCCGTTAATCGAAGCCGAGTATTAGAAATACTGGGCTCCAGCAGGGCTGAGTATTCTCAACTGGAAGACCTAACAAAGTTCCCTCCAATAAGCAATACAACCAGTGGGCAGTGATTACTCTCAGTGGTGCTAAGTACCTCTATATCCACCAAATCTGGCCATAATCGCACATCCATCAGGATATAGTCAATAGCACTCCTCTGTTGCCCCCTTCTAATTGTGAACGCTCATGCTTGATCCAATTTTGTTCTCCCATTATAGGCACGTAACCCATGGGCTGCCACTATTGCCACTATCTGTAGGGCCGTATGGGAAAGATGGCATGTTGGCCTGCCAACCAACTGTGGAATACCCCATTGCTCATCCTCTTCCCTGATTACCATATTAAGAGCAAGACACGGTTCAAATGAGGTGTTAAAATACCCTGCCACTATTAATCTAGATTTACTTTTGTATGTTTCCACTAACTTTTCAAGCGTGGCCAGAACGGAAGACTCCCTTTTAGCTGGAAATGAATGTGCATACACATTTAAAATCACTATGGTTAATCCCTTTGGGAATCGTAAGCTAATACCCATTAAATCGAGGGATTCTATCCTCAGAAGTTCATGCCTTCAGGCTATGTCATTTCTCGCCAAAATCATAAGTTCCCCCAATGGCCCAGCCCATTTTCCTTGGAGGTGAGACCTCCACACTGTAAGTGGTAAATCCTCTAACGAAGACCTTATTGACAGGCCATGTCTCTTGGAGCACACAAACATCATATTTCCCTATAAGAGAGCTCCACTCTTTGTCAGCCACCTTGGGGTACACTCCTGCCACACTCCAAGTGATTAGTGATAAATGTGTCCTATTTTCAGGCACCTTATCAGGCGAAAAGCCCCTTTGCCGGTCACCCACAGGTAAATAGGAGTCCTCCCCTAGGGGTACCTCTGAAGATGAGTTGGTAGCATCTGATTCAGGAGGTGTAGAAATTCTCCTGTCCAACTGTATCCCTGATGGACCTAGTCAGTCTACCTGATCTAACCTGGTTAATGGATAGTAACGATTCTGAGTGGGTACCCTGAAGGTGGTAGGGTGTGTACCCTGAATTAGTGATGATCGATGTAGGTCAGGCTGGGTATTCCCAATCCCCCTTGGTACTGGAGGATAGAAAAAACCCAGGGGTAACACTCTGATACCCCTGTTCACTTGGCTTTTTACACTAATCAAATTAAACAGGGATTGAACACATCTAGGTTACTTGAAATTCACAATTATGCAATCCCCCTGAGAAACATTTGGCGTTGGGCCCATCCAAGACACCATTCGGGTAGTGAATATTTCCTCACAGAGGACATGTGGCCAGCCAGACTGTATCCTAAACCAATGTGTGACTTTATTTAATAATGAACTATGCGATTCTGTAGATCCTCTGGTTAGCCTTGGGACATTCTCTTAGATGATAGTATAGGGGGTGCGCTCAGGGGGAATATTATTACGCATGTCAGAGATATCTAAATACGAACACTCAGTCCCTGTTTCCTCCGGTCCACTAACTGGGTCTCCTGCCCTTTCCACTTCGCCCTCACCTAGCCCACTACTTGGGCGTTGGGAAGATCCCAGAGTCAGTTCATTAATGAAAGATGGTCCTCTTTCTTTACTTATTACATGGTGAGTTGACAATTCCTCATCATTACCTCTCTGATTAACTCTCTGGGTCTCAGGGGTTCCACCAGACTCTTTGGTCCAGTCACTACGTCCCTTCCTAGGGTAGGTACGGGAATCTCTTTTGTCGAGGGTGGACTCAAAATGTTTGAACTTTGCCTCTATTGAGTTAAGTCTCTCGATTAGGGGCTGCTATTTTGAGTCAAGAATATTAAAAAATGTTTCTTCCATCTTTTCAAATATCACCCGCTGAGCCTGCCCGGGTCCCTGCCACATCCCGTTACCTGCCCCCTTTTTTGGGAGGATGAGTGTAGAATAGGGCTGCCAGGTGCTTACTACATCTTAAGTGTTTATGATTCCTTACGTGATCTGACCGTGTCCTCTTATCACTGATTGCCAACACTTCACCTGTACTATGGGTGGGTAGGAACTAACTCCAGGGCTCCCAGCTCTAAAGGATTGTGCTCTTCCCATAAGACCTGATCCAGCTCGTCCACACCCCCATGGTTTCCGACTGCCACTGAGTCTGCACAGGGAATCACCTCACCATTTCCTCCCCTCCCAGCCAGCTCTTTGTCATTAATAACGCCTGGTAATGAGAACCCAAGCACACCCAAGGAGGAGAATGTAAGGAGGATACAGAAAGCCGACACTCCGCCAACTCAATTTCCTTAGCAATTATCCCCACAGCCCTTACTATGAGTGTATCCATACTTGATTTGCAAGGACCTACTTGGCTTGTATGATTCATAGGCCCTGAGGCAACTTTGCTAGTAGTCTTACAACTCAATGTCTTAGCCCTAGGCATGCTGCAAGATGAAATGAGAGTCCCCTGCAAGCACTCTCCAGAGGTTCAAGCTCTTAGCTCCTCACGACTTCCCTTGGCTCGTAAGATTGCAATTGTAGGTCAAATACGTGGGCCCAGCCCAGCCTCTTCCGGGCGATGACGGGCAAAGAAAGGCCCTTTCTTGGAGGCACATGCCCTGGCGTGTCCCACACATGTACCACGCTGTGGGATGTGGAGTTTGCTATGTGCACCTCCGGATGCCGAAAATGGCAGTAAGCAGCTTCCCCTGCCACCTGGACTGCAGGGGGATGTAGTGTGGCCCCCGTTCACTTTGCCAAGTCCCCCGCGCTGTGGGATCCGGAGTTTGTTATGTGCATCTCTGGGCACCGAAAATGGGGGTAAGCAGCTTCCCCTTCTGCCTTGACTGCAGGGGCATGTAATGCGGCCCCCGTTCTCTTTCCTGGGAAGGACTTGAACTGGACTGGAAGCCAAGAGGGCAATCTGCTTTTCAAGTGCACCATCTGCACCTCCCCCAGCAGCAGCAGCAACAACAGGCTGCAGTCACCTACTCCAAGCTACCAGAACTGTCATTCTAACACTGTTGCCTGGTGCTAAAGAAAATCGCTTTGTATCTATCAACAATGTCATGTTACACCATGTGTCCTATCTTGCACAGCAGACCAAGAGGAGCAGCCATTAGTTACCAAATCCCTCTCACCACTGGCCAAGATGTCCAAGTTTTGAGCAGCAATGCTGACACCTCTCCGAGCTTGGGGAGGGTGGAAAATGATCTTGTATTAGTTCCACTAACATCTGTTAGAACAAGTAACACAGAGATTGCTGATCGATTTGATTCAACTTCTACACATACGTATGCCGTCATTTACAGTGAATCACCATGGGAGACCCCTCCCAGTTATCCTACAAATACGGCTCCAGCTTTTGCACAAAATGCTTCTGGATGTTTTGCCGACATCAATGACACCTTCTCCACCTTTGGATCGGCTTTGTTGTTACCTTTTTTCTATTAATACATGGTCATTACCTTCTTGAAAGATCAACAGTTCAACTCGTGGATGAGGTCCTAAAACCCCATTTTTCTTCTCACAAGGTCCGGAGAGACTTGTCTTTCATGATCATTTCTGCCATACCAATTCCTGATGGGATTGTTTGGGATAGAGTAACATTTGATATATACGGCCCCACAGAGGTCATTCAAATACCATATGTGTTTAAACTTGCCATGAATGATGTAATAATACCCAGAGTTGTTTCTGAAGACTGGGATGTAAAAACACTTGATTCTATGATGATTGAATTGCAGTATTTTACTGTATTTGAAAGTGAGGATGTTTATCAATCTAAAGAGAATTATGGTGCCATGTTTTGCTAAAATTATTATGGACACCATTTCATTCATAGAGTGAGTACCCCAAAGACTTTTTAATTACACACAATGGGGATATTGTCCGACTCCACCACAAGCGAGCTCTAAAGCATATTCTGAAAAATGTGCATATTTTTCTGGGCATAATGTTAAAAATGCTGCGTCATATTATTTCAAATTGCCATTAATGGAAACTGTACATATATTATTGACAGATACAAAATTAATTTATTCAGATTCCTTTGTTTCCCGGTTGGCTATGGAAGGGTATGAATATTGGTTGAAGTCGATTGACTTAAAAAGTGTGTGGGGAACAAAAAAATAGCAAATTAGGGGGAAGGAAGCTTTATTCAGAGCATGCCTGATACCTGTTTAAATGATATTTTTTTATGAAACTGTACAACAGACAAGTTGAATTAAGGAATTGAATGTGCCCAGTATTCCTGCACCTGCCAAATTTTACAAATGGCAAAAATATATAAATGCAACTGAAGATCAGCTCGATGAATGGGTCCAGAATGGCACGTTTAATGTCTAACTTTCACGTCTTGGCAGGTAGTTATTGTGGCCAGTAGATACCAACTGGTGGCATAAAATTTTTATAATCCAACTGGGGTTTTAGAACAAGTAGGCTGGACTCTAGCTACACGTCATCTGAACATGCATTTATAGTAACAACATACAGTGTAGGGAAACTATGCCAGCAATGGTTGACGATCTCCTCACTAGATGCTGGTAGAGAACACCTCGGTCTCTTGTCTAATAACATTGACTGACAAGATTTCCTGTTAGGCCTCAGAAAACAACGGAGAAAACACTTCTCATATGCAGTCTGTAATGATATTTGGAAGCTTTCTCAACAAGAAGCTGCTGCCTGGTTAAGGCAAATAGATCAGGAAAACTTACAGAAGGCATTAGCTGTTGTAGATAATGGGATTAATACCCTGTTCGACCAGATATACACCTTAAACAACATAGTTTCTTCTGCAATAGATATAATACAAAGTGGAATGTCTTCTGTACACCATGGACAGATCCAACTAAGGTCCATTAAGCAGTTAGGTTGGACACTACAAACACTGAAGGCAGGTCACTTTCCCTGGCAACACGTTAGCACAAGGGACATATTTTCCACACTTAATTTAATGCGACAACAACAACTAATGGCTAAGAAAGAAGCAACTTATGTCATGTTAAATATTGAGAAATTACAAAAGTTGCCTTTTATTGTGGTGAAAATACCATCTGCTGAGTGATTAAAACACGGGTTATTAATCTGCCTATTTCAACACTTCAATTCACGTCCTGCTTGAAACACAAGCCAGTAGGCAAGTAAGAAATGCTAGTAGGTAGTTACATCCATGAGGTGTGGGAGCTACCCTTCTCATACAAATGTCTCAGTGACATTAAAGAGGTATTTCTTAGCAGTAGTGAATGCAAGACTTCTGTCAGCCATTCAATGGTTTGCAAACAGCTGTCCTTGCACGGGGCGTGTAACGCTTCAGCAGCAAACTCGGCTTGTTATCTGAAGGGAGTCCCAGTCCCCTTGATTAGACCTGCGTTCCAGGTGCTCTCGAACGGCAGCTATGTCCTTCTCAATAGTGAAATCTGTTGTGGAATGTGATTCGGAATAGTTTATGTCGTTTTGGTCTCTAAGATTGTTACATGCTGCGGGAACATACTTTTTCCTCCTAGACGACAGAGGAAAGTAGCTGAGATTTGGGGTGACATGTAGCAAACTTTTGCGAGTCGCAAATGGCCGATTCGCAATTTGCGACCCTGCAAAATCGGAAATGGGATGCAAAAATCCCATTTCCGACTCGCACAATGCGACGCGAGCCATTACCGACTCGCAAAATTTGCGACCCCAGTTTGCGACCCGCAATTTGGAAGTCGCAATTTGCGAGTCGCAAACCATATGCAATAGCAACTCACAAATTGCGACTAGTCGCAAAAAGCCCATTTTGCACTTCCAATTTACCACTAACTCAGAGCAGGTGGTAACCATTACCAAAGTATAAAAGGAGACCCAGAAGGCATCTGGGTTACTCAAGATGGCAGAGATATACCTGATAGCAGTGAGGAGGAGACCCCACGCCGCACAGCAGAGGAGGAGGAGGAGCCAGAGACAGGAGAAGATATACAGAACAAGGCAGACACTTTTCCAACGAACTGAGGAGGAGATTTATGATAAATATAGACTCAGCAGCGCAGCTATACTAGATTTAATAGAATTACTCAAACCACAGCTACAACGCCAGACTGTGCGCGGCTGCGCCATCCTTACGCATGTGCAAGTGCTATGTTCACTGCACCTCTTGGCCTCGGGTAGCTATCAGGGGGTCATTGCTGTGGCAGGGGGTATCCCAAAGTGCACTATCACGGTTCTTTAGGGCATTCCTAGACTCCTTACTCACACACATGTCCAGTTACATATACCTACCCAGGAATGAGGCAGAAATCAACAGCACTAAGTTGGAATTCTACAGGATTGCCAACTTCCCCCATGTCATAGGGTGTGTAGACGGGACACATATACAAATATGCCCTCCTGCAAACCTGGAATATCTGTTCCGCAATAGGAAGTGTACCCACTCACTCAATATTCAGGTAGTATGTGACGCCCATTATGTTATCACTGACATGGTAGCCAAATTTTCAGGGAGTACACATGACTCTTACATTTTCAGGCACAGTGGGATACACGAACGCCTAGAACGTGGGGAGTTTGGAGGCGGATACGTCCTAGGTAGAGCTGAATACACCTTGCAGACATACACACAGGTCAATGTGGAAACCACCCATGCCCAGCTATCATTGTACTTTTTGTGCCAAACAGGTGACAGTGCATATGCACTACGACCATGGATCCTTACCCAGCAATGAGAATGAGAGGCGATACAACAGTGCACATAAAAGGACCAGGAATATCATTGAACGTACCTTTGGACTGCCGATAGCAAGGTTCAAATGCCTCCACAGAAGTGGAGGTGCCCTCCAGTATACTCTAATAACAGCTTTCAAAATCGTTGTCGCATGCGCTATACTGCACAACATTGCCACCAGACGTGGGCTACCTCTCACCCCTGAAGACCCTGATTCTGTGGATGAAGAGCAAGAGCCACCACATCGCCATCATGGGGATAGGAGCATCGCAAATCAAGGCAGACTGAGACGGGAACACATTGCAAACCAATACTTTGGAAGGTACGTGCTAACTTTTACCATACTCACCAATGTAACACACAAAGAGTCCAAGTGTTAAGTGGAAAGAACAAGTGATTTAATAAGGGCAAACAAAAAAACTATTTACAAATGGAACAGTTCAGGGGCTTCAATAGTCCACCTGGCAGGGGACAAATTGACGTCATGTGCCCCAACCCCAGGACTGTGTGGAGCTCAAACCCTACGGCGGGTTCGGCCAGCATGGCTGCTACTAGGGGGGTCAGCAGTGCCCTGCCTTGTGCTTCCACTGCGAAGCACCCTGGTGTCACCGGCAGAGACATTGCTGACAGTGGAGCCCTCCTCACTATCCTGTGGCGTGTCGCCTGTGCCCCTGGCCACATGCCGTGCCTCCATTAAGTCTACAGCGTGGCTGAGACGGCCCAGTCCACGTGCCACGTCACTGGCAAAGTGGCCCATGTCCACCTGGAGGCTGACCGTGCGCCTAGACAGACCTGTTGTGTTCACGGCCAGCCTTACAATTGAGGATGACATCCTGTCTAGGAGGTTCAGCAGCTGGGGGTCCCTACGCCGTGTACTCTCTGTCTGCGTTAGCAGTCCTGCCACTAGTTGACGCATGGAGAGTGCAAGGTCGCCCATGTGTGAACTGATCAGTTGCAACTCTGAATGTACTTGCTGCATGCTGTTTCCATGATTGCGCTCCATGCGCTGCAATGCCCCGGTAATCCTCCTGTTTTCCTGTGTCTGCAGGCGCTGACCCCGTAGGAGTGCGGCCTCAGTTTGTGAAATGGAGGCATCCCCTGACTCTGCCTGCCGCTGTGAGGATGGAGTTCCACGTCGCCTGCAACGCGGTGGAGGCCCTTGGACGTCTCCTGTGGCACTTTGGCTGGTACCTGGTGCAGGCTCACACACCACTACTGCAACAGGTGTTTCGTGAGGGGACATGGTGTCGGTGGTGCAGGTCGCAGTGGTGGCTGGTCCTGTTCCCTCGCATGTCTGCTGGCTGACCAGTGGCCCCTGGCTGCTTGGGCTGGTGGGGGTGTCTTGTGGGAGACCTGAGGGACATAGGGAACACACTGTCAGTATCTACTATCTGTTATCTACTTCCTAATAAACTGTTGCCTATGAACTGCCTACTTGACTACATTGCCCATAATGCACCATTCTGGTGTTTGCTACTCCGAAATGGAACTATTTTGGTTGTGCATGCTCCTATGTACTAGGTGGGTGGGGGTGTGGCATTAATGAGGGTACATGCATGTCACATGGTACTCACCGGTTGATGGTCCTGGCTCAGATGTGTCCAGATCTCCCATCCTGCATACAGCCTCAGGCTCAAGGGTCTCCTCTACCCTTTCCTCCAGGGGTGTGGGTGGTGGTACTGCTGATGGTCCCCCTCCTGTGCCTCTCATCTCCCGGAGCCGCTCTGCCACGCTCTCCTTGGTCCGGGAGTGAAGGTCGTACCACCTTTTCTTGAGTTCCTCAATACTCTGGTGGCTGACTCCCAGGGATCTACAGTCTTCTTTTCTCTGTCTCTGGCACGGTGAGGGCTGCCCTGCCAAACAACTGGTCATGGTGCTGACAACACTCCTCAGTCAACACCTCCAACTCTTTTTCAGCAAACTTCATTTTCCTCTTTCTTGGGGTCTCTGCCATGGTTGCTGGAGCTCTGTGTGTTTGCAGTGCTATAGTTGAAATGTGTGTGGTCCTCCCTCCTCCAGGGTGTATTTGTAAACTTCCTGGCTGTGATGTCATCAACATGTGCCAGGAAGTGTTTTCCAGGGTGTTCTGCAGCACCTGCATTCAATTTTCAGCACAGTCGCAATTAGCGACACCCACTCGCAAATTGCGTGTCCGTTTTTTGCGCGGTCGCAAAAAGCGACCTCGCAAACAGCGGACTCGCTATCTGCGGTGCGACTCCATTTGCGAGTCGCAAATTTTCCTCGCGTTTTCTTCCTGCATTGCAGTTAGCGAGTCGTAAATTGCGAGTTGCAAAGAGTCGCATTTTGCGAGTCGCTAATTTTTCCCCACCTACATCTGGCCCTTGGTCCCATATCGCTACTTCAAATGTGAATTTTGACAAGTTGAGCAGACTCAAGACTTTATTGTTTCAAAAACATGTGGCACTCACATCTACACATGAGACCTATGAGCCTCAGGTTTCAAGGTCATCAGCACAGATACAGTCCCTTTTAAGTACCAACTTTCCGAGACACTTTGGTGAGCTCATAGGACAAATAATGAATGCATCCAGTACTACTGGAATCCCAAATTTCTTTAAGGCTGTTGGTTCTGGTTTTGTTCACACTTTCTCCTCTATATTCGGCTTAATACCTTCAGCCACCCACTCAACATTCTCCAGTATTTTTGGGGTATTTCCAATAACTTTGGCTGTAATAGGTGGCATTTTGCTATTGCTACTTTTTCTGCGCAATGGCTGTCCCATCACAACAAGAAGAACTGAAAGCGCTTCCACCAGCGTAGCTGTGTCGTGAACACATGATGCAGTACTTTGCAGTAATACTCTTGGAGCAATTGGAGTGTGACTGGTCTCTGTCATTCAGACAGGTTTTGCATTGTGTGCAGCCCATGTTTCGGTGCCTCTGGTGCACGTTCAAACATACACTGAAAGTTTGTCTTTCTACGCAGTGCTTGCTTTCATTGGACGCTGATCTGTTGATATTCTTGTTGAGGGCTCATTACCAGACATGTGTGTTGAGGCTGTGTTTGCTATGGGAAGCTGCTTATGAGTTGCCCTTCGTGGAGGATGCAGCTCTAAACTTATTTATGGGCACAACATGGAATGCTGCTGCCTTGGTTGGAGCTCAGGCTTTGAAACACAAATGCTCCTTGGCTTTCCTTGGCGATGAACTTCCTACCTTACCACCTGCTGAAGTGGAAGATTTCCTGTCTTCAATTATCCCGGATTCAATTGGCAACTTCCAAAATGACTTTTACTTTTGAAATTCGGTCTTTTTAACGCAGAGTTAACATTTAAAATTTTCCTTTTTTACACAAGCTCAAGCGTCTTTCAACTTGTCATTATTGACATTTTTATATATACATCTAAGGTTGGATTTTAGTTGCTTTTATACATAATTAGTCTTTGAACCACCTTTGAACTGGCAAGGGGAGGGTGTTGTGTAAGCATTTTAGTTATAGCTTCATACATGTTCTTTTAGCAAACTAGGCATGCCGCTGTGCACTTTAACCTAGACGTATTTTATTCAGCTTCATTTTATTATTTTAACAATAGCTACATTTGTGGTCTTGTTTTATTTTCTCTATCTAGCTGTTCTTTGCATAGGCCAGCACTGCGTTTATAAACAAGACATTCTTTCACTCTATGCTTTTCTCAAGGCTGCAGTAAGATAGGTTGCCGGCAAAAGTGGTACGCTTTGTCTCTAATGTTCACAGAAACATACACACTCTTACGTGGGGATTCTTTCTTGGAACATCACCTGTTTTATTATAAAAACACTACTTTGATCCATGTACGTTAGAGGGAGATTCCAGCCAGATGACCGCAACTGTATACTGACTGCTGAGTGCTTTGCTACAGCTGCTTATGTAGACTACAGGCCTCTTGCTCAAGTATGAGGGATGATTTCTTCCCTGGGGAACCTGAAGGGCAGAATTAGAGCTTAAAATGCTGTGCTCTTACATAGCCTAGGTAGGAGATATTCTTAACGATTTTAGTGACAATATGATAGCGTAATTTTTATGTTTCACTCTCCTTGTCACAATTTTAATCCTGTCATGCTTCATCGTCCTAGTTATTGCAATACATGTTTTATTATTTAAGATGCAGTTACTTCAATAAAACCTGATTGAACTATACTCTGCCTCTGATGGTACTTTCATACGTGAGACTAATGTAACTGAGAGAAACGGATGAGATCTGAGTGACCACAATTTCCATGATGAGTCAATTGTGTCATGCGCTCGGTTGCCCAATCATCCCTGCTCTTGGGTGGAGATGAGGCACTGCTGGTTAGCCGGAGCAAAACCTGGATTAGGCTGACAGGTGTCACCTGTAGTGGGTTCAGACTCAGTCCCCCACAGTGCAAGTGATTCTGCCACCCAAATCCAGTAGTCTCAGTAGGATAATGAGAGCCTACATGACAGGACCACAACAGACCCTCCCAGGGGGTGGGGGGACAAAGCCAATCCCGCGATGAGGGCACAGGAAGGGACCTTGGGGTGCTGGGGGCCTCTGATGAGGCTTCCGCCTCACCCATGACCTCTCAATACAAGTAAGGGCCCCAGGGTGGCTGGGAGCCTCTGATGAGGCTTCCTTCTCCGCCTGTTCTCTGGAGCACACTGAGTCTGGCAGGACGGGGGCCTCTGATGAGGCTTCCTCCCTGCCTGGGCCCTGACAGGGACTCGCCTACACCAGATCTGGTGCACGAGTCAAGCAGCCTGGGCTGCAGCTTCAAACAGGCACCAAAGTGGATGCCTGCCTGTTCCCCAGGGGGCACTCCTCAGAGTGTGTTTCGCCCCGGGACATGCTAGGAGTGCGCTTGCTCCTGACCATACTCTATGGTGTCCCGGGGGCAGCGCATCTCCAACGTGCTCGGACTGTTAGATCCCTGGGTTGTGGTGGTGATTTCTTTGGCCCAGCAACGTGCTTCTGAAGTGCAGGGGGCAGAACAAGCACAGCAACTCGTTTCCAAGTGCAAAACAAATAAAGTCAAAACCGCTTCCGAGGCGCTTTAAGATAATTAAACAGAGCGCTCTCCAGGCGCTATGTAATTACGGTAAAGTGCTCCTCATGTGCTCTGGCAGATGATGTCGGGGGCAGGGGCCACAGCACCCAGCCGCTGAGGGATGCAACAAGATGGAGCAGATGGGGTAGGGCCCAGCAGCAGGCCAGCACAAGATGGATGCATGCAGTTGGCAGTTCCTCTTAGCGACCCATCTGGTCACAGCTCAGCAAAGCAGCAGCAGTCCAAGGCGGTTCCTGGTGAGTCCCTCCAGCATCATTCTGTGTCCAGTTTCAAGCATGTTCTTTTTCCAAAGGGTTCCCAAATTGTGGGGAAAAATCCCCATGTGCTTGAACTCAGTTTTGCCATGGTTTAACAAAGGAGGGGAAAAGAGGTTCTAACCAGTTACAACTGGTTCCTGGAGTGTCCCCTCTCTCCTCCAGCACAGGCTCCAACTATCAGTTGGTGGAAAACGACCCTTTTGTCCTCCCCCTTCTCTCAGCCGAGGAAGACCATTCAAAATGCTCATTCCCCTTTGTGACACCTCCACCCTCCGTGTGTATAGGCTGTCTGAAAAGTATGCACAGAGTCCAACTGTCACTCTGCCCAGACGTGGATTGGAGTCAAGCAGCAAAGCACCAAAGTCAAAAGCACAGAGAAATGCTCACTTTCTATAAGTGGCATTTCTGTAATGATAATAAAAAAATCCACCTACACCAGTAAGCAGCATTTCTCACTACCAATACAACCATACCAAATATGCCTACGCTGCCCCTCATAAATCAGATAGTACCCCCTAGACATAAGGCAGGGTATTTCCAATGCAATCCTATGAGAAGGCAGCACTCACAGCAGTGAGAAACCAAATAGGCTGTTTGTCTCCACCAGGACAGGCTCCACTACTAGGCACATACATCTGCAAACATAGCACCCTACCCATAGGGCTAGCTAGGGTCTACCTTAGGGGTGACTTACATGTAGTAAAAGGGGAGTTCTGGGGATGGCAAGTAAATTTAGATGCCAGGTCCCTGTGGCAGCAAACCATGCACGCAGGTCCTGCGCTAGCAGGCCTGAGACATGATTGAGAGGCTACTTCAGTGTGTGGCACAAGCAGCGCTTCGGGTCCACTAGTAGCATTTAATTTGCTGGCCCTGGGTATAGAGATACCACTTTACCAGGGACTTACAGGTAAATTAAATATGCTAATCATACCAGCTTTAAAAGGAAGAGTGCCTACACTTTAGCACGGATCAGCAGTGATAGAGTGGTCAGACTCCTAGCTACAAAAGCAAGAGATCAGAAAAATAGGAGGAAGGAGGCAAAAGGTCTGGGGATGAACCCGCAAAAAGGGCCAGGTCCAACAAATACTGACTAGGAAACCATCTCCCAAGTATTGTGAGCCTACCAAAATTCACCAGGCATGATGGGCCAGGTAATTACCATGGTGGGGGAAATCTAAAAGCTGCAGAGGGTCTACCACCTAGAAGTTATGCAGCAGTGGCAGGCACAAAATGTCATCCTGGCTTTCATTGCTGGGGTGCTGAGGGACATCAACACTGCCCTGAGTAGGTCTGAAACACAACATCAGGCCTCTTTGACTAATAATGACTCTTTAAGCCCTTTAAGATCTGTGGCTGATAGGGGAATTGAAGTCCTGCGAGGGGAAAGATATGCCACATACACCCCACCTTCTATAGCAGAGGACCCCCCGCAAACCTGGACTTCCAGACAGACATCCACAAGGAGCAGATGCCAAAACCAAACCCACTGCCAGAAATTGAACCTCTCCTGACATGTTTCCCTTCTGTGCCACAGATACACCCTGTTGACTGTTCTGAAACATATCTAAATTTTTCTAAGTTGCGAGGACACTGGACTTGTGTATCCTAATGGTATAGTAGCTACCCTCAGGATTTTAGCCACCATGACTGAACCCTTAACTGTTTACTTGTTATGGATATTGTTTTACTGTTCACAATAAATCACATTTAAACACAGGTCCTGCATAAGTGTCATGTATCAACCATGTACAACTGTTATGCATGGCAACTCAAGCATCAATATGTCCTTCTATAATTTACAACCTTTGTTATGGGCATCACATGTGGACTCCATCAGCAGGAGACTCATTACAATAGGATTGTAGAATGGACAGATTGTTGAATGCTACATCTACATACATTTAATTGAAGATATGCAAACAGCAAATAGCACATACTGTATAACTAATAGTAACATCAGAATTTTTGCTAAGGTGGCAGACAATGCTAAACTACAGGATACAGAAGTTAGGGACATGTCAGTCTTCTTACACGCCAGTAGGCATACAGACTGGTCCTTTGTATCACCTGTTAAAGCCTTATCACATACCTATTCCTTAGCTTACTAATAATCATAACCCATGATACAGACAGAGACCAGCACTGATGTCTGCAGTCCAAGGATCTTTCACTTACAATGGTCACATACCTGTGGGCTTGCCACTCACCTATGTCAGTTCACAGAGACATGCACATTAGTCTGAAAAGTAGGATCATGCTGCCAGCTAGTTTCAAGGTAGATTGCATACAGCAGAAATCATTGTGATGGTAGAGGCTATGGTTCTACATTTTCAAATGTGTCAGGCACATGTCCACTTCTCATGTCTGTCTGCAATTCCCATCTCCTTATGACACTGTCTCACACTTGCCAAGGATGAGGAGCCAAACTGGAAATCAGCAAATCTGTGATTGACAGAGATAAGAGATAGGACACAGCAGATAACATTCCTCAATTCAGACAAGTGTGACTTTTGCATGTGCAAAAACAAAACATGACACTCTAGACCACTGTGTCTGTACACAATACAAAATGATAGTCTGGATGCACAACGCATAGGCATTGGTGTTCCCCACAACCTCATGAGAAATTCATGTGAGGCTGTCATCACAAACAGGAATGTGACATGGCATATTTACGACACTCCCTCTGAGGTGTAAGGAGGTGTCCCCTTTGTCATGTCTGAACTATACATTGGTAAATGTGATGTTTTATCAGGTTGGACATCTTACATAGTGAAAAGCATGGTGGTTCTATGGAATCCTATGTCATTTAATGAGGCTCACAATTTGGGTATGCCACATGTAGCTATTTCATCTGAAGTATTCAACATTGGGAATGTGATGAACAGAGTCATATGTTAGGTATGTGATTGCAAAGCAACATGCTGTAGTTGAAGATAAAAAAGTTTACTTTTATGAAACATGACTACTGGTGATGAACTGGGCAAGTGTGGATTAGGGGTAGGCATGTTATTGTCTTGTCAGTTAACAACATTTTCTAAGGATGATTTTTGATACACAGTGATGATCTGTTTAGGGGGAGACTTTTGTTTTGATCCAGCAAATTCATCTTGTGCATGAATGGTTTGTGTTACAGCTGAATAGATGTAATGGTGATGTAGTGTTCAGATGGTTGCCTTGTGTTATGGTGATACTGTTTTCATATAGGATTGTTGGAGGAATGTAGTTGTAACATGATGTAGGCTCTAAATGGTTCCTACCTAGGGCTTTATTAGATATAGATGAGTTGGTAATGTTGTGTACTGTGTACTGTATGTGTATGTTACGAATGTGATGACCCTCTCTCTCTCTTTCTTTCTCTGCATCAGCATCGGCAGGTGAAGGAGATGGGGCACAGCTGAGTGGGGAAGCTGCTGGCCACAGGAACTGGAGTGCTGATACCACCTACCTCAAGGGACTCAATGGCCCAGAGGGCAAGGGGAGTGCCATAGAGGAGATAGGATCCATGTCTTCATCTTTGGAATCCTCCTTCAGTGGCAATGGCAGACCCATATGGGACCACCCCTGCATCATCTCAGTCCGCCACCCTATTTCCTACTACCACTCTTCCTGTAGCTCCCCACCCAGTTGACCGTGCCTGCTCACCCAAGAGGGTGGGTGTCTCCTCAGTCACAGGCACCTCTGCCCCAGCCAGTCCTACTGCCCTCAGTTAGGAGGCTATTGACCTCCTTAGGTCCATCTCTGTGGGTCAGTCGACCAACATGAATGCCATCCAGGAACTGGCTGGCCTACAGAGATCCTTTCAGGCTCTGGCCTCCACACTGACAGCAGCCAGTCACCCTTTGTCTACCGTCCCCCCTCCACCTTCTTCTTCCCAATCCTGAATCCCCAGACGCAGCCCAAGCACACAGACAGACAAGCATGCATCCACCTTAGCATCCAGGGGTAGCTCTGTCAAACACAAGCACCACAAGACACACCACCAGCATGCACACAAGCAACAGCCACCTGCACACACACAGCAACAGTCACAACCTGCCCTGAAACCCCCACCACCCCAGCATCATAGACAGCACACCTGACACACCTGCAGACACCACACCAACATTTACAGATCCAGCCACTACACCTGTCCTACCCACAGACAGCACAATCACGGGTAGCACATCCACCATACCTGCAGTCACCACACCAACAGACATTCTCTCACCCACCACAGCATCCCCCAAGACCACCAACCCCCTCCCCAAGACACATAAACACTCTCACTCATCTACTGAACAGACACTCACCTCCCACAAGCATACCTCGCACAAACATGCATCCAAGACATCCACACCAACACCTCTTACAACCACTCCATATCCCTCTACACCGAAACCCTTTTGTTATGACCATCCTCGTGTATCTAACAAAGCTTTCCTTTCAGAGTAGGTTCTTTTCCCTACTCCTCTCCCCTGTGACACCCCTAAACTTGCTGTGTCCCTCCCCAAGTCTGACCCTTCTACCTCCGAGACCTCCCCTGACCCCTCTGCAGGTTCCCATGCCTCTCCTTCTGCCAAGAAGACTACCACTCCACCTAAAAGCCAACCCTCTCCTAAACCTAAGTCCAAGTTCACCCACCAAGCTAGCTCCAAAAGGCCTCCCTCTAAGACCTCCAAGACCTCTAAGACCTAAACTCAAATCCCCCCACCAGATAACTCCTGAAGTGCCTGCCTGCCCCAGAGATGCCCCTACTTGTGAAGGTTACATGGCAGTCAAGAGTCATGTTTGGGGCACCCGTATATGCACTGTGCGCATTGTTTCTTTTTGTGTGTGAGTTGTACTTGGGTACTTTCTTCTGTGGGTCCCTGCCAAGTGATTGGAGATGGTGAGGTTATGTTGTGGATGTGACGTGTTGTGGTGTTGTGTGGTACTGTGTGGGTGTGGGCCTGTGCAGTGTTTCTGTGCTTACCTGTGTGTGTTTGTGATGTTTGTGTGCCTGTGTGTGAGTGGTGGCCATGGCATCTTTGCTGTGTATATGCAAGTGTATGTGTGGCTTTATGTGTGTGAGTTATTGTGCAATTATGGGTGAGTGTCACCCTTGCACCCCCTTCCCGAATGTATGTTTTGTGAGTGAATCTACAACAGTAACAGGTAAGTGTGTGTACTTACAGGTGCTGTCAACGTCGCAGATTCTGTAGTCTTTGGGTGAGCCGGAGCAGCGGAAAGAAGGCTAGTTCTAGTTCAACGGCAGCTCCAGATGAGGATGGCTTCCTGAAGGTGAGTATCTTATTTTATGCAGTTGGTTTCCGCCTGGGTTTCCATGATGGTGTGACCCCGGCGGGAACCTTGGCGGTGTGCAATCTCGTAATCTGACCGGCGGAAACATGGTCTCCGCCGGCCTGCAGGTGGCTACCATCACCCTTGGCGGCCAGACCACACTGGTGGTGCAGGCAGTGCTTTGGCTGTATTCTGCTGTGAATACAGAAAATATCATAATTTGGTGGTCTTCTCCACCAGCCTGTTGGTTGTATGACTACCACAGACAACATGGGGGTCATGAGACCGCCAAAGTCTTAATGAGGCCCTATATTTGTTCTTTTCTCAATTTGAAAATCTGGCTGTATTATGAAATAATCTCTTCTCTGATCTTAGTTTAAAAGGAATGCCAAACTTTATCAAGAGTTCAGACGCCTTCATTTTATCGAAAGAAGTCAGTGATATGACTTCTCACCTTGACTACAAATTGCAATCAGTCAAAAATGCATTATTGAAACTCCATCTAACTAGTACTTCAGTTGGAAACTTGTTGATGAATAGTCTAAAAAGCAAATACGTGCAATATAACCACCTTATTTAGAGATTTGGAGATTATGAAATAATCTTAGATGCTGTTTGAAAGAATTTAGAAATATGAGTGTGTTGCTTCATTGTATGTTTGGTTTCCTGTGCTCCTTTTTGGGTTTTGAGCAGGCTAAAGTTACAAGCTGTAAAAAAGTTAACCCCTCCTGACAAAACTAATGAACTGGGAAATTACATCAAAGCTACTAACAGAGTGTATTGACTTTGAGTCATCTTCTATGGAGCCATAGAAAGAGGGTATGGGTAACCATTGATCCTAGCATTTGAAACACAGAGCAGCCAACATGTCTGAGTTACCACATGCTATTTTGGTAACTGTTGCAGGTAAATGCTTAGCAAGATGGATGACTATACCTCTGTTTGCTGCAGAAAACAATGAATGAGGCATTTGCCAAAATCCAGCCATATTTATTTAGCTTGATTTTGCTTTGCTAAATGAGATTCCTGAATTAAATTAAGCTTTTTAGCCAGGTGAGAAATGCTTTCCTTTCTTTAATATTGTTGAGCTTAAATAAATAACAGTCAAAATGGGAAGCACCCTGTCTTCCATTCCAGCATTTGTGACCCCAAGGCATCATGGTAAATGCAGTCATTAGCACGAATTTGAACAGAGTTTTAAAAGTTTTTCACCATAAGTTGGTGCGGCGAGTGCCGTATCTTCGGACACGTGTTTCTGGCTATTTGGCCGTCGTCAGCGAAGAGCAACGTGTAGCTGGCGGGGTTGCTTGAAATGCCGCCTTGAAAGTATTCACAGGTTTAAGTACCACTCAAGAAGGCGCACAGGTGCTTAACCCGAGCTCGTCAGCTCAGAGGCTCACGGGAGCCTTAATTACAACAGTCAAAATGGGAAGCACCCTGTCTTCCATTCCAGCATTTGTGACCCCAAGGCATCATGGTAAATGCAGTCATTAGCACGAATTTGAACAGAGTTTTAAAAGTTTTTCACCATAAGTTGGTGCGGCGAGTGCCGTATCTTCGGACACGTGTTTCTGGCTATTTGGCCGTCGTCAGCGAAGAGCAACGTGTAGCTGGCGGGGTTGCTTGAAATGCCGCCTTGAAAGTATTCACAGGTTTAAGTACCACTCAAGAAGGCGCACAGGTGCTTAACCCGAGCTCGTCAGCTCAGAGGCTCACGGGAGCCTTAATTACAACAGTCAAAATGGGAAGCACCCTGTCTTCCATTCCAGCATTTGTGACCCCAAGGCATCATGGTAAATGCAGTCATTAGCACGAATTTGAACAGAGTTTTAAAAGTTTTTCACCATAAGTTGGTGCGGCGAGTGCCGTATCTTCGGACACGTGTTTCTGGCTATTTGGCCGTCGTCAGCGAAGAGCAACGTGTAGCTGGCGGGGTTGCTTGAAATGCCGCCTTGAAAGTATTCACAGGTTTAAGTACCACTCAAGAAGGCGCACAGGTGCTTAACCCGAGCTCGTCAGCTCAGAGGCTCACGGGAGCCTTAATTACAACAGTCAAAATGGGAAGCACCCTGTCTTCCATTCCAGCATTTGTGACCCCAAGGCATCATGGTAAATGCAGTCATTAGCACGAATTTGAACAGAGTTTTAAAAGTTTTTCACCATAAGTTGGTGCGGCGAGTGCCGTATCTTCGGACACGTGTTTCTGGCTATTTGGCCGTCGTCAGCGAAGAGCAACGTGTAGCTGGCGGGGTTGCTTGAAATGCCGCCTTGAAAGTATTCACAGGTTTAAGTACCACTCAAGAAGGCGCACAGGTGCTTAACCCGAGCTCGTCAGCTCAGAGGCTCACGGGAGCCTTAATTACAACAGTCAAAATGGGAAGCACCCTGTCTTCCATTCCAGCATTTGTGACCCCAAGGCATCATGGTAAATGCAGTCATTAGCACGAATTTGAACAGAGTTTTAAAAGTTTTTTACCATAAGTTGGTGCGGCGAGTGCCGTATCTTCGGACACGTGTTTCTGGCTATTTGGCCGTCGTCAGCGAAGAGCAACGTGTAGCTGGCGGGGTTGCTTGAAATGCCGCCTTGAAAGTATTCACAGGTTTAAGTACCACTCAAGAAGGCGCACAGGTGCTTAACCCGAGCTCGTCAGCTCAGAGGCTCACGGGAGCCTTAATTACAACAGTCAAAATGGGAAGCACCCTGTCTTCCATTCCAGCATTTGTGACCCCAAGGCATCATGGTAAATGCAGTCATTAGCACGAATTTGAACAGAGTTTTAAAAGTTTTTCACCATAAGTTGGTGCGGCGAGTGCCGTATCTTCGGACACGTGTTTCTGGCTATTTGGCCGTCGTCAGCGAAGAGCAACGTGTAGCTGGCGGGGTTGCTTGAAATGCCGCCTTGAAAGTATTCACAGGTTTAAGTACCACTCAAGAAGGCACACAGGTGCTTAACCCGAGCTCGTCAGCTCAGAGGCTCACGGGAGCCTTAATTACAACAGTCAAAATGGGAAGCACCCTGTCTTCCATTCCAGCATTTGTGACCCCAAGGCATCATGGTAAATGCATTCATTAGCACGAATTTGAACAGAGTTTTAAAAGTTTTTCACCATAAGTTGGTGCGGCGAGTGCCGTATCTTCGGACACGTGTTTCTGGCTATTTGGCCGTCGTCAGCGAAGAGCAACGTGTAGCTGGCGGGGTTGCTTGAAATGCCGCCTTGAAAGTATTCACAGGTTTAAGTACCACTCAAGAAGGCGCACAGGTGCTTAACCCGAGCTCGTCAGCTCAGAGGCTCACGGGAGCCTTAATTACAACAGTCAAAATGGGAAGCACCCTGTCTTCCATTCCAGCATTTGTGACCCCAAGGCATCATGGTAAATGCAGTCATTAGCACGAATTTGAACAGAGTTTTAAAAGTTTTTCACCATAAGTTGGTGCGGCGAGTGCCGTATCTTCGGACACGTGTTTCTGGCTATTTGGCCGACGTCAGCGAAGAGCAACGTGTAGCTGGCGGGGTTGCTTGAAATGCCGCCTTGAAAGTATTCACAGGTTTAAGTACCACTCAAGAAGGCGCACAGGTGCTTAACCCGAGCTCGTCAGCTCAGAGGCTCACGGGAGCCTTAATTACAACAGTCAAAATGGGAAGCACCCTGTCTTCCATTCCAGCATTTGTGACCCCAAGGCATCATGGTAAATGCAGTCATTAGCACGAATTTGAACAGAGTTTTAAAAGTTTTTCACCATAAGTTGGTGCGGCGAGTGCCGTATCTTCGGACACGTGTTTCTGGCTATTTGGCCGTCGTCAGCGAAGAGCAACGTGTAGCTGGCGGGGTTGCTTGAAATGCCGCCTTGAAAGTATTCACAGGTTTAAGTACCACTCAAGAAGGCGCACAGGTGCTTAACCCGAGCTCGTCAGCTCAGAGGCTCACGGGAGCCTTAATTACAACAGTCAAAATGGGAAGCACCCTGTCTTCCATTCCAGCATTTGTGACCCCAAGGCATCATGGTAAATGCAGTCATTAGCACGAATTTGAACAGAGTTTTAAAAGTTTTTCACCATAAGTTGGTGCGGCGAGTGCCGTATCTTCAGACACGTGTTTCTGGCTATTTGGCCGTCGTCAGCGAAGAGCAACGTGTAGCTGGCGGGGTTGCTTGAAATGCCGCCTTGAAAGTATTCACAGGTTTAAGTACCACTCAAGAAGGCGCACAGGTGCTTAACCCGAGCTCGTCAGCTCAGAGGCTCACGGGAGCCTTAATTACAACAGTCAAAATGGGAAGCACCCTGTCTTCCATTCCAGCATTTGTGACCCCAAGGCATCATGGTAAATGCAGTCATTAGCACGAATTTGAACAGAGTTTTAAAAGTTTTTCACCATAAGTTGGTGCGGCGAGTGCCGTATCTTCGGACACGTGTTTCTGGCTATTTGGCCGTCGTCAGCGAAGAGCAACGTGTAGCTGGCGGGGTTGCTTGAAATGCCGCCTTGAAAGTATTCACAGGTTTAAGTACCACTCAAGAAGGCGCACAGGTGCTTAACCCGAGCTCGTCAGCTCAGAGGCTCACGGGAGCCTTAATTACAACAGTCAAAATGGGAAGCACCCTGTCTTCCATTCCAGCATTTGTGACCCCAAGGCATCATGGTAAATGCAGTCATTAGCACGAATTTGAACAGAGTTTTAAAAGTTTTTCACCATAAGTTGGTGCGGCGAGTGCCGTATCTTCGGACACGTGTTTCTGGCTATTTGGCCGTCGTCAGCGAAGAGCAACGTGTAGCTGGCGGGGTTGCTTGAAATGCCGCCTTGAAAGTATTCACAGGTTTAAGTACCACTCAAGAAGGCGCACAGGTGCTTAACCCGAGCTCGTCAGCTCAGAGGCTCACGGGAGCCTTAATTACAACAGTCAAAATGGGAAGCACCCTGTCTTCCATTCCAGCATTTGTGACCCCAAGGCATCATGGTAAATGCAGTCATTAGCACGAATTTGAACAGAGTTTTAAAAGTTTTTCACCATAAGTTGGTGCGGCGAGTGCCGTATCTTCGGACATGTGTTTCTGGCTATTTGGCCGTCGTCAGCGAAGAGCAACGTGTAGCTGGCGGGGTTGCTTGAAATGCCGCCTTGAAAGTATTCACAGGTTTAAGTACCACTCAAGAAGGCGCACAGGTGCTTAACCCGAGCTCGTCAGCTCAGAGGCTCACGGGAGCCTTAATTACAACAGTCAAAATGGGAAGCACCCTGTCTTCCATTCCAGCATTTGTGACCCCAAGGCATCATGGTAAATGCAGTCATTAGCACGAATTTGAACAGAGTTTTAAAAGTTTTTCACCATAAGTTGGTGCGGCGAGTGCCGTATCTTCGGACACTTGTTTCTGGCTATTTGGCCGTCGTCAGCGAAGAGCAACGTGTAGCTGGCGGGGTTGCTTGAAATGCCGCCTTGAAAGTATTCACAGGTTTAAGTACCACTCAAGAAGGCGCACAGGTGCTTAACCCGAGCTCGTCAGCTCAGAGGCTCACGGGAGCCTTAATTACAACAGTCAAAATGGGAAGCACCCTGTCTTCCATTAAAGCATTTGTGACCCCAAGGCATCATGGTAAATGCAGTCATTAGCACGAATTTGAACAGAGTTTTAAAAGTTTTTCACCATAAGTTGGTGCGGCGAGTGCCGTATCTTCGGACACGTGTTTCTGGCTATTTGGCCGTCGTCAGCGAAGAGCAACGTGTAGCTGGCGGGGTTGCTTGAAATGCCGCCTTGAAAGTATTCACAGGTTTAAGTACCACTCAAGAAGGCGCACAGGTGCTTAACCCGAGCTCGTCAGCTCAGAGGCTCACGGGAGCCTTAATTACAACAGTCAAAATGGGAAGCACCCTGTCTTCCATTCCAGCATTTGTGACCCCAAGGCATCATGGTAAATGCAGTCATTAGCACGAATTTGAACAGAGTTTTAAAAGTTTTTCACCATAAGTTGGTGCGGCGAGTGCCGTATCTTCGGACACGTGTTTCTGGCTATTTGGCCGTCGTCAGCGAAGAGCAACGTGTAGCTGGCGGGGTTGCTTGAAATGCCGCCTTGAAAGTATTCACAGGTTTAAGTACCACTCAAGAAGGCGCACAGGTGCTTAACCCGAGCTCGTCAGCTCAAAGGCTCACGGGAGCCTTAATTACAACAGTCAAAATGGGAAGCACCCTGTCTTCCATTCCAGCATTTGTGACCCCAAGGCATCATGGTAAATGCAGTCATTAGCACGAATTTGAACAGAGTTTTAAAAGTTTTTCACCATAAGTTGGTGCGGCGAGTGCCGTATCTTCGGACACGTGTTTCTGGCTATTTGGCCGTCGTCAGCGAAGAGCAACGTGTAGCTGGCGGGGTTGCTTGAAATGCCGCCTTGAAAGTATTCACAGGTTTAAGTACCACTCAAGAAGGCGCACAGGTGCTTAACCCGAGCTCGTCAGCTCAGAGGCTCACGGGAGCCTTAATTACAACAGTCAAAATGGGAAGCACCCTGTCTTCCATTCCAGCATTTGTGACCCCAAGGCATCATGGTAAATGCAGTCATTAGCACGAATTTGAACAGAGTTTTAAAAGTTTTTCACCATAAGTTGGTGCGGCGAGTGCCGTATCTTCGGACACGTGTTTCTGGCTATTTGGCCGTCGTCAGCGAAGAGCAACGTGTAGCTGGCGGGGTTGCTTGAAATGCCGCCTTGAAAGTATTCACAGGTTTAAGTACCACTCAAGAAGGCGCACAGGTGCTTAACCCGAGCTCGTCAGCTCAGAGGCTCACGGGAGCCTTAATTACAACAGTCAAAATGGGAAGCACCCTGTCTTCCATTCCAGCATTTGTGACCCCAAGGCATCATGGTAAATGCAGTCATTAGCACGAATTTGAACAGAGTTTTAAAAGTTTTTCACCATAAGTTGGTGCGGCGAGTGCCGTATCTTCGGACACGTGTTTCTGGCTATTTGGCCGTCGTCAGCGAAGAGCAACGTGTAGCTGGCGGGGTTGCTTGAAATGCCGCCTTGAAAGTATTCACAGGTTTAAATACCACTCAAGAAGGCTCACAGGTGCTTAACCCGAGCTCGTCAGCTCAGAGGCTCACGGGAGCCTTAATTACAACAGTCAAAATGGGAAGCACCCTGTCTTCCATTCCAGCATTTGTGACCCCAAGGCATCATGGTAAATGCAGTCATTAGCACGAATTTGAACAGAGTTTTAAAAGTTTTTCACCATAAGTTGGTGCGGCGAGTGCCGTATCTTCGGACACGTGTTTCTGGTTATTTGGCCGTAGTCAGCGAAGAGCAACGTGTAGCTGGCGGGGTTGCTTGAAATGCCGCCTTGAAAGTATTCACAGATTTAAGTACCACTCAAGAAGGCGCACAGGTGCTTAACCCGAGCTCGTCAGCTCAGAGGCTCACCGGAGCCTTAATTACAACAGTCACAATGGGAAGCACCCTGTCTTCCATTCCAGCATTTGTGACCCCAAGGCATCATGGTAAATGCAGTCATTAGCACGAATTTGAACAGAGTTTTAAAAGTTTTTCACCATAAGTTGGTGCGGCGAGTGCCGTATCTTCGGACACGTGTTTCTGGCTATTTGGCCGTCGTCAGCGAAGAGCAACGTGTAGCTGGCGGGGTTGCTTGAAATGCCGCCTTGAAAGTATTCACAGGTTTAAGTACCACTCAAGAAGGCGCACAGGTGCTTAACCCGAGCTCGTCAGCTCAGAGGCTCACCGGAGCCTTAATTACAACAGTCACAATGGGAAGCACCCTGTCTTCCATTCCAGCATTTGTGACCCCAAGGCATCATGGTAAATGCAGTCATTAGCACGAATTTGAACAGAGTTTTAAAAGTTTTTCACCATAAGTTGGTGCGGCGAGTGCCGTATCTTCGGACACGTGTTTCTGGCTATTTGGCCGTCGTCAGCGAAGAGCAACGTGTAGCTGGCGGGGTTGCTTGAAATGCCGCCTTGAAAGTATTCACAGGTTTAAGTACCACTCAAGAAGGCGCACAGGTGCTTAACCCGAGCTCGTCAGCTCAGAGGCTCACGGGAGCCTTAATTACAACAGTCAAAATGGGAAGCACCCTGTCTTCCATTCCAGCATTTGTGACCCCAAGGCATCATGGTAAATGCAGTCATTAGCACGAATTTGAACAGAGTTTTAAAAGTTTTTTACCATAAGTTGGTGCGGCGAGTGCCGTATCTTCGGACACGTGTTTCTGGCTATTTGGCCGTCGTCAGCGAAGAGCAACGTGTAGCTGGCGGGGTTGCTTGAAATGCCGCCTTGAAAGTATTCACAGGTTTAAGTACCACTCAAGAAGGCGCACAGGTGCTTAACCCGAGCTCGTCAGCTCAGAGGCTCACGGGAGCCTTAATTACAACAGTCAAAATGGGAAGCACCCTGTCTTCCATTCCAGCATTTGTGACCCCAAGGCATCATGGTAAATGCAGTCATTAGCACGAATTTGAACAGAGTTTTAAAAGTTTTTCACCATAAGTTGGTGCGGCGAGTGCCGTATCTTCGGACACGTGTTTCTGGCTATTTGGCCGTCGTCAGCGAAGAGCAACGTGTAGCTGGCGGGGTTGCTTGAAATGCCGCCTTGAAAGTATTCACAGGTTTAAGTACCACTCAAGAAGGCGCACAGGTGCTTAACCCGAGCTCGTCAGCTCAGAGGCTCACGGGAGCCTTAATTACAACAGTCAAAATGGGAAGCACCCTGTCTTCCATTCCAGCATTTGTGACCCCAAGGCATCATGGTAAATGCAGTCATTAGCACGAATTTGAACAGAGTTTTAAAAGTTTTTCACCATAAGTTGGTGCGGCGAGTGCTGTATCTTCGGACACGTGTTTCTGGCTATTTGGCCGTCGTCAGCGAAGAGCAACGTGTAGCTGGCGGGGTTGCTTGAAATGCCGCCTTGAAAGTATTCACAGGTTTAAGTACCACTCAAGAAGGCGCACAGGTGCTTACCCCGAGCTCGTCAGCTCAGAGGCTCACGGGAGTCTTAATTACAACAGTCAAAATGGGAAGCACCCTGTCTTCCATTCCAGCATTTGTGACCCCAAGGCATCATGGTAACACAAAACGAAACACAAAGTGACTGCATTTACCATGATGCATTGGGGCTAACTTTTTGCTGCAGTGTGAGGCAGTGTGCTCCCTTTTTTCTTTTTGTCCAATGACTGCTCCCTTGAGCTAACGAGCTGACGAGCTCTGGTGAGGCACCTGTGCGCCAGTGAGTGGTACATAAACCTGAGAAGACTTTTGGCGGCATTTCAAGCAACCCCACAGACTTGGCTGCTCTCTGCTGATGACGGGCTAAACCTAGAAACACGTGTCCAGAGATACACAGCACTTGCTGCACCTACTTAGGTGAAAGACTTTTGATTACTTTTTCAACACAAAACGAAGTGACTGCATTTACCATGATGCATCGGGGCTAACTTTTTGCTGCAGTGTGAGGCAGTGTGCTCCCTTTTTTCTTTTTGAGCTTAAATAAATATTTAGGACATTTATATTGGTTAAATGTGTTATTTTGTGTCTTCCCAGGAAATATATATTTTTAAATTTTTTAGCTTTTTTGATTCTTCCCATTGACCCCTTCTGCTCCTTCCCATTAGTTTCTCACAGCCCAACTCCTTCACCCTTCCTAAGGTTATTACCCACGTTCCCCTCAAAAGAACAACCCTCCAAAATTATAGTGCATTATAGTTGCACTTCTATGAGGTTTTTTTGTTGCATGAACCAAGCACTTGTCCCCAACTCTCTTCCTTCTTATAGGATAACACTCACTGACACCCAATTTCAGGCATACGTGTTTCAAATAAACTTTTCAAACATAATTGTAAACCCTTTGAAGTTCATTTAGAAAATCTAGAGCTGTTTGTAAATCATTAAACACATGAAATATCCCACAGACAAGCACCTTTGGTTTTGTGGATCACTTACATAAAATCAGTGCATACAGTATCAAAACCCAAAAATATCTGAAATTAAATACTCATGACAAAAATGATGATTTCTTTTACTTAACTAGTAAAACCACAAGTATAGAGAACACAAATATTGTCATTAAAAATATTGATTTATTTTACCTACCTCAAAAACAAGAATATCAGAAACAAAAATATTGTTACCTTTAAATGAAAATATGTCAAAAATTATAATTCATACAATATCGACTGCAATATTATCAACAAAATAACAAAATAATCCTTAATACATATTGAAAACATTTTTTCACATATATCATTTTCTTCTAATAAAAACATTTTATATGCATATTTAATTGAACTAACAATATATTAAATCAACAAAATATTTACTATTCACCGCAATAAATCATGTAAGTAAAAAGAATAACAACACAACACCAAAGGTATTGGAATTAACTACAAGCATATAAATAGTAACCTAAATAGCAATATATATACACACACGCACACACACACACACACACACACACACATACACACACATATACATCTATGTTACCATTTGTTTCTCCCCTCCAGGAGCCTTTCTTGCCCGAGGCTGGTTGAAAAATCCAATCCAAGACGGAGAATTAAGGCGGCACCACCAGGATGAGATTCAAAATCCTTATTATTCCATTTATTAACTTTTAAAGTGCTCGGTGCTCATAAACATTGTAACGCGTTTCGGCCGTAGCGTTCAAACAGACCATGGCGATATGTATATAAATACATTTATATTCAAACCTATAAAACTATATATCATTTATAAAAATAAAACCTTATTTAGCCTTTACCCAACAAGGACTGAACTAATAAAAAAATCAAACTAAAACTAAACCTAACTATAAAATAAAACTTTAAACAAATTTAACCAATAAAATCAAATAAACAATTACATTAACATTGTAAAAGGCACACTAATTTAAACAACTAAGGGCCTGATTACGAGTTTCATGGTCGGACCGTCAAAGAACCGCAGCAGAGGACAGAAAGGACCACTGCATCTTCCACCAATAGACTGCCGTATTACATTGCAGACAGCCTGAACCAACTGCTGTCAAAGAAATAGTCATCATGTCAGCATCGCTGCAGTTGAAAACCGTGGTGGTCAATATTCTGCCACCGCCACAGACCCTGGTGAACCTCCGAAAATATTACGATGACCCAGTGCATGCAGTGAACTCCCAACGGCAGAGAACCAATGGTGGTGGACCACGGCAGAATGTGGCTAGGAAATCAGAACTAAACTGCCCATTGGATAGCTTGAAAAATAACACAGCTGGCACATTTTGGGCCAATAGAAACACCTGAGCAGCACACTAAAAAACACATCCAAAACCAGACCATGGTCTTTTGCGTCCCAACAGCAGCACAGCTACAGACACACAGACATTGCATTTTTACACTTCATACATACATGTAAATACAGTCACATATCAACCCCCACACACCACATCTTTTATCCAGGTTTAACCTTGCCCCATCTACTTTTCCCACACATCAGTACCATCTCCTTTTTGTTTTTATACAATGTCATGACCCAAAAAAACCCTGTTTGTCAGAAGGTAAACTAACAGTTTTGGTAGATGAAATCCTCGGAGTAAAGCCACAATTGTTTGGAGCACAAGTCCATAGCACTCCTCTAAGTGTGAAAATTGAACTGTGGCAACGGATACTTGAAAGGGTCAATGCTGTAGGCAACACCATGCGCACAAAGGAGGTTATTAGGAAGAGGTGGAACAACCTCAGGGCAAAGGTACGTTTCCTGGCCAGCAGGCAACACATTGAGGCCCAGAGGGCTGGTGGTGGCCATACCACTCCCCAAGCAAAATTCTTACTCTGAGAGGAAAAGGTACTGGCCATCGTGCATCCTGAGGGATTGACAGGAATATCTGGAGGAGTGCAGTCTGGTAGGATCCAACACAAACAATGTGAAGAATGCGTCATTACCTGCATGCGCACACGTCACCTTTTATTACTGTGTGGTCTAATCATATCACCATAATGCAAGAGACAGAATAGCAGACATGTCATCACCGAAATGTACAGTGTGCCACACAACAGGTTGCTATCTCAAACAAATGTGAAATATTTCAGTGGGGGCTGTTAAGGTAAAGTCCACAAACTCAAACCATGACTACTTGCATGTGTCTACTGTGAGATGTGTGTTCCCACATAAATACTGTCTGGAAAATTAAATGTAAGACAAACAAACAGAGCTGTACTGAGTGGAAGTGGGGAGGGTGACATGACTACAACTACATGTTTTCTCTCAAGTCTACTATCTCACTCTGGGAGGAAACCTGTGGGATAGCGGGAGGGACAAACACAGTCTGATGGGCAACAACTACCAGGAGGCCTTGTTCTTGCATTCCTATCAACAGGCCATACTGCATAGGTAAGCCAAACAACTACATGTTTTCTCTCAATTATACTAACTCACTCTGGAGGAGGCCTGTGGGGTAGTGGGAGGGACACACACAGTCACATGGGGGAACAACTACCAGGAGGCCCTGTTCCTGTAACTCTCTCTCAACAGGCCACACTGCATTGCCACTCAAACTCCTCCATGTCCTCTCAACACACATGTTACATCACATGGGCAGGAGTACTCAATATATGTGACTCCATTATGCAACTAACATGTTTTGTTACCTCTCCCCTGTACTGTTAAGCCCTAAGGACTGTTTAAAGGACACAACTAGTACATGTAAGGCTTTGAATATGTCTCTTCATATTGAATGTCATCAAGCTCATTCTAAATCCACTGATGTTGACATACATCTAGGTTCTGGCCCATTGTCCACTGGAGGAATGAACACAGGGCACATCAAGCTTAACGGTAGACCTAAAAGTTTGATTGTTTTTATGTCTATGATGAAGTCGTCTTGTACAATTCAGCAGTACAACCATAACAAATTTCAAAATGAGCATATCAATAGGCAACATTCTAAGGTCAATCCCGTATGTTACATCATCTTGTGTGTCTGCAGCAAATATAGGGCCATATTTATACTTTTTGATGTAAAACTGCGCTAACGCAGTTTTGCGCCAAAAAAATTTGCGCCGGCTAACGCCATTCTGAAGCAACATGCGGGCGCCGTATTTATTGAATGGCGTTAGCCGGCGTTAGCCGACCGGCGCTGCCTGGTGTGCATGAAAAAAAAACACATACACCAGGCAGCGCCGGCGTAGGGAAAAATGGCGTTTGGGCGTCCAAAAATGGGGCAAGTCAGGCTGAGGCAAAAAAATCGTCTTAACCCGATTTGCGCCATTTTTTTTTGCCACCCAGACGCCATTAACATGACTCCTGTCTTAGCAAAGACAGGAGTCATGCCCCCTTGCCCAATGGCCATGCCCAGGGGACTTCTGTCCCCTGGGCATGGTCATTGGGCATAGTGGCATGTAGGGGGGCACAAATCAGGCCCCCCTATGCCACAAAAAAAATTTAAAAAAATACTTACCACAACTTACCTTTTCTTCCCTGGGATGGGTCCCTCCATCCTTGGGTGTCCTCCTGGGGTGAGCAAGGGTGGCAGGGGGTGTCCCTGGGGGCAGGGGAGGGCACCTCTGGGCTCATTCTGAGCCCACAGGTCCCTTAACGCCTGCCCTGACCCAGGCATTAAAAAGAGGCGCAAATGCGGGGTTTTTTGCCCCGCCCACTCCCGGGCGTCATTTTTGCCCGGGAGTATAAATACCACGCACATGCCTGGGAGTCATTTTTTAAGACGGGAACGCCTACCTTGCATCTCATTAACGCAAGGAAGGTGTTCACGCCAAAAAATTACGCTAACTCCATGAACTTTGGCGCTAGACGCGTCTAGTATAAATATGGAGTTAGTTTTGCGTCGAATTTGCGTCGAAAAAAACGACGCAAATTCGGCGCAAACGGAGTATAAATATGCCCCATAATGTCCCCATCTAAGTGAAGTGATGTGGTACAGTCATTTTATCAGGCCAAATGTCAACACAGCAGACAAATTAAAAGTGCCCCGCCACATTTGGATGCATTGGCAATGTATTGTGATATGTACAGCAAGCTAACAGGAAACAAAACATCAAGGACAGCCAGGCAAGTGGCAAAAAACAAATGCATCAGAGTACCAATATGAAGTCCATGCTACTTCTATCACACCACTGTGCATGCATAGTTGCCTCAGGTGTGAATGGAGAAAGGTCCTAATACAAACTTACGGGGGCAAGCCATGCCCACTATGCTTGTCAGAACAGTGTCACAAATCCGACCTGGTCAGAACACTGACATGCCTAAGTGATGATGGTAGGGTGATGACACCCATAATGAAATAAAAAAAGATACTGACTGTAGACTATAATTGGAAGAGGTTTAGCATAATATACCAATGTATAACACAGTAATGGAAACAAATCCTTCACAATGAGAACTGTATGACCATATTGAATTTAGAGAATTGCAAAATCACAACACAATATGTGAAAATGAAGGGGCAGTATTCCTAGAGAGACACATACCCAAGTATTCTATTTTACACTAGCAAACGCCAGAGGTTTATTGGCCAATAAACAAACTGACATCCCTTGAGCTACTCACCACCCCGAGAAGTAGGTATTGATGACATCATGACGAATGTCTATTCCTTCCTCGTCACCACTTCCTCCCTCATCTTCATCATCTGGCAGGTCAGGTTTAGCATGCAGGGACCCCCCAGCCTCATCATCCTCTGCAATGTAAGGGATGTTCCTGAGCACTGCAATGTTGTGGAGCATACAGCAGGCCACTATAATCTGACAGACGTTCCTCAGTGAGTAGCAAAGGGCTCCACCAGTCCGCTCTAGACAACTAAACCTGGCCTTCAGGAGACCAAAAGTCCGCTCCACTTGCCTCATTGTCCTGCCATGTGCCTATTGAACCAAACTTCACCTGGCTTTCTTGGTTTCCTTAGTGGTGTCAACAAGTGAGGACAGTTTGAATAGGCTAAGTCTCCTGCATGGGATGAGACCAATAGAACGCAATGTAAGACACACATCTTGCTCATACCACCAGACATTCAACATACAGAGTTCTCACTAATGACACTTACAAAGAAGCCAGGCTCTGTCCACTTGCAGTTGAGTCATCAATATAGGAACCATGCTGTTATGCAGGATGAAGGAGTCATGGGCTGAACCAGGAAACATGGCACACATGTAGGGTATGTAAAGATCTGCCAAGAGAGATCACCTGAACATTGATGGAATGTAAGTGTTTCCGATTAAGATACACCTGTTCCCTGTTATGCGGTAGAAGTGTCGTAGTTTGGACTCTTGCTCTGAGCAAGACTGCTGGTCTCAGGATGACAGTACTTTCGTTTTTAGGTGACTAAGGGGGTTATTCTAACTTTGGAGGAGTGTTAATCCGTCCCAAAAGTGACGGTAAAGTGACGGATATACCACCAGCCGTATTACGAGTTCCATAGGATATAATGGACTCGTAATACGGCTGGTGGTAAATCCGTCACTTTTCCGTCACTTTTGGGACGGATTGACACCTCCTCCAAAGTTAGAATAACCCCCTAAGTCTTTTCCCACAACTAGTTGTTACTGTTGTCCAAACCTTACCGGCTCACTAGCAGTACCTCACCAGAAACACAATAGTAAAAGGTGATTTGTGGCAGTCGCTCACGCATGGACTCAAAGTAAGATATCTCAGGGTTGTCGTGGTTAAACGGAAATTACCCTTTTCTCACAGATATATTATGTCTCATACAAACAAAAGGCAATAACACAGATGCAGTGAAGTTATAATAGTTTTTATTTAACATAACTGCAATTTGCGATAAGTTGCATGAACTGCAATGATTAGGATAATGAATATACCAAGCAACAGTATTGTGAAGAAGAGAGTCATTGTTATGAAGACCCCCAGCATTTTGCAATACATGAAAGAAATATATATGTATGTATAAGATGGAATATGCCCTAATACCCTAATGAGAATAGGCCTAACCTTCTACCTAAAGGAGAGCTGGGTTTGTTAAACCTAATCTGACAAAGCCGTGTCCATGAGAGGAGCCCCCAACCCTCGTTACCTTGGAATAAGGTCTCTATCTCAGAATCCGCAGGGACACGAAGACTGGGTCAGCGTCAAGATGACTGCAGCATCGGTATCAGCGATGGTGGCGATGCCCTCTGGTCGGAATCCCTCTGATTATCTGTCTAAAGTGTGATGTATTTATACAGATCTACAAGGTCTCCTGACGTAGGTGTATTCTAAAACAATAGATAACAGGCATGCTTGGGATGGCAATTAATATCAACAATCCCTCGAAAGTATAGAGAGGGAAAATCCCTAAGTGTGAACACCCACTGTTTGTTTGTCTTTCACGCTTGATCTTGACGCCTTGGCGCAGTGACACTGATAATAAACTCATAACAAGAGGCTTAAATATGAACAAGGCAGCCATCTTAGAGGAAATAAATAATTAAAGGAGCTAAGACAGAGCAAGCTAAGTAGGTTAAAAGTCACTAGGTGACAGGGGCACAAGTTTACAAGCCTACGGCTAAGCTAACTCCTGCTATCCCATTAAAACAAACTAGGATTCACTACACCCTCCCCATTGCCGTAACAGGTATGATGAAGGTACAGGAACCCAAAATGCTTAAAAAGCTGCTTCTGAAATAAAAAGCCAAAGGCAAAAACAAGCCAATAAAAGAAGCTAATAACAAAATCGCTATGTGTGAAAACACCTTAAAAGAAGGCTGTCTAAAAAACACATACAGAGATGTTAATATCAACCATGACAAGTACAGCAAACTTTGATTATAATTGCATAATTTGAAATCGGCAATGGTAAGCAAATTCATCAAATTATGTGTTATACGCAGGATCTTGAAGAATGTCATCGAAGTCACCAGTCAAGGACCTCAAAAATGAGTCAACATCGTCCGAAGTGAAGTCTAGTGCTGGGCGGACAAACGGATCCACAGAGCAAAAGTGAGCCATATTCACCGGTGCATCCATACTTGCTGCAGTGTCCTCATCAGGTTAGATCTTATAACGGAAGGCTCATAGGTGGCCTCGCGGAGCAACCTTAGTCTCAAGGGGCATGACCGTGTATTAACCCTCATCGGGGACATCAGCAGTGCGTGGTCCACAGGAGATGTCGGTGCAACAGCAAGACAGACCATAGGCAGATGCTCAAAGAGACACCATATGCAGCGGAAGACCGGTTGCACACACCAGAGAAGTGGCCGGAATGACAACGACAAGTCAAGCTGCAGTTCCACCAGCAAAGATATACCGAAGATCCGAACCATGCGCTCTCGGCACAGTGGAGTTGGCGGGAGCGGCTCCATTGCTCTGCGTTGCTGGAAAGAAACAACCACCGCGAACAAGAAGAAATAGCAGTAGTAGTCCGCCAATCAAAGCCAAAATAATTGGAAAGCCACCAAACACACTTGAAAAGAGAGAATGGATGGCCGATGGGATGACTCCAAAGACAGTCTGAAAGATGGACACGAAACCAGACCCGACAGCCTTAAAGAAATGAACAATCCCAGTGGTGCTTGAAGCATTGAATATTCTGGATACCAACTCTCCAAAGTGTTTGGGGAAATCAGTAATTAAAAGGGATTGTATCTCGGTTGATGATCTCGCAATCTGGAGAGCGTACGTCTCTTTTGCGGATGTCAAGGTGACCTGTTTCTGAAACAATAGCGCCTTTAGTCTACTCAACTTGTCATAGTTCATATTAATAGTATCTATGTGGGGCCACATTTCAGATACTTTTATCTCTTGTGTGGGGGGAATCAAAACATGTCCACAACACGTAACGACCTTCGTGACTGAGATTGCGTAGGCAATTCCAGGTCGCAAGCCGCAACAGCTTTCATCGTTCAGTACAACATAACTTCCATTGGAAAGTACATGAAACACTGGACGAATCAAGGGGACGGGAGTACCCTTCAGAAAACAGGCCAAATTTGCGACCCCCGCATTGCAAAGACCGTGAAGAGACACCTGTTTGCATATCATAGAATGACGAACATCAGTCTCACATTCACTTCCGCTAAGAAAGACCTCCTGTTCACCATTCAGACATCTATATTCAAAGGGCAACTCCCACTCTTCTTAATAAAGTTGTTTCCTAGCTGCTCATATCGTCCCACTGCAAGATGTTTCAGGCAGCTCAAGAAACAAAAGGTCGAAATCGGTAAATTAATAATGCAGTGCAAGAGCCAGATAGTTGAAGGACTCTCTGCTACCGTGAAGGGCAACTTATCTAATTTCTCTACTTGAAGCAGGGTGAAACGAGCCTCCCTTTTAGCCATTGTCTCTTGTTCCCTGGAAAAATTAAAAGCAGTCAATAGTTCACTCCCATTAATGTACCTCCATGGAATGTGGCCATTTTTCAGTGTCTGTAATGTCCAACCCAGCTGCATGATGGAACGCAGCTGCGTTTGCCCATGATATACCCGGGACAAGTCAGTCTGAGTCATATCAATAGCAGACAACACTATATTTGATAGTGAGTAAATCCTGTTGGACAGCATGTTCATGCCATTGTCTACAACAGCTAATGTTTTTTCCAAATTCTTCTTATCTAGTTGCCTTAAACGTGCAGCAGCCTCAATCTGGGAAAGTTTCCAAATTTAATTGTACATAGCATATAAAAACCGTTTTGAGCGTTGTTTCTTAGGACCCAACAGGAAATCCTGCAAGTCTATACTGTCAGAAAGAGTGGTCAGGTGTTTTTTAACCGCTGTCAACGTGTTTGTCTGCACCCATTGCTGGCACAGCTTACCCACACTGTATGTTGTAATTATACCTGTATGTTGACCTGATAGAAAGCGAGGGTCAGGCCTGTGAATGGAAAAACCCCCTGAAGAGTTCAAGAAACGCTTTTGACACTCAACAGTGTCGGTGGGCCATACCAACCACCCGCCAGGACGGGAAAGTGAAGAATTATAGGTACCTGCCTTAACCATTGCATCTAGCTTGTCTTCTGCGATATTAAGAAAGTGTTGCCAATCTTTAAATTTAGTCGGAGTAGGGATACTGGGCGTGTTCAGCTCTTTAATTTTTGCTAACCCCAGACAGGATGTCTGCTCAACAGTGTCATTTAAGAAAATCATTTGCACAGGAATCAGGCATGCTCGAAACAAAGCCTCCCTACCCTGTATCTGCCAATCTTGTGTCCCCCATACACTTTTCAAGTCAATAGTATCTTTCCAATATTCATAACCCTCAATCGAGAGCCGGGAAACAAAGGGATCTGAATAAATCAATTTTGTATCTGTTAGCAAAAGTTTTCTAATTTGTGCCAGAGGTATTTTAAAATAGTACGACTCTGCTTTCTTTGTATCATGCCCAGAAAAGTATGTACATTTATCGCTATAATACTTTGGACTCCCCACCTGTGGTGTTGAACAGTGTTCCCATTGTGTGTAGTTCAAGAGAGGCCTATATCTAGTTGCACGGTGTAGGTAGTGATGTCCCCAATTGTTATAGCAGAACATTTCCCCATAATTCATTGTATAATGTATACATCATCACTTCCAAAAGTGGAATAGTCCTTCATTTAAGCAAGCATGTAATCAACTGTTTGGACATTCCAATCATCAGAGACAACATTAGGTGTAATAACATCAGACATTGACATTTTGAACACGTATGGATTTTGAATAATTTCCGTAGGCCCATATTTATCAAATGGAACTTTGTCCCACACAATCCCATCAGTAATTGGTATAGCTGTGATATTTACAGGGGACAAATCTCGTCGGACCTTATGGGAAGAATGATGTGGTGTTAAAATTTCATCAACAGACTCCACAGAGGAGCGATCAGGAATATAGTGACCATTAATCAGCAAAAAGAAAACAGTCACAAAACCAATCCATAAAAACAATGCAATAAATGTCAAACAGAACCATAGATAGTTCCATGGGTAGATCAAATAGTTCTTTTTAAGCCATCTATACAGCTTACTAGTCTTTGAAAGTTCGTTAGTCACAGTTGAGGATGAATCCGAATAAAAATCATCAATGTCTACGAAATAGCCAGAGGAAGTCTCTGCAAACACAGGACCCGCTGAATTTTGAACTACTCGTGGAGGTTCTTGAGAGACAACGTCATTAGCCGTGGAAGTGTTTGTATAAAATACAGCCATATCTTGAAGCGGGGTGGTCACCGAAGATGTGACTGGAACCAACAAAAGTTCATTTTCCGCCATCCCCATGGTCGAGGAAGTGTCTGGAACAGCAGTTGACATAGTTGCATAGTCAGTAGCAGTGATGTTCATCCTACCATGTAGATGGATGTCCTGTTGGGTACTGAGAGGGGATCGGGAACCACCCAAGGGACCTCCTGGTCTACTATGAAGAATCGGCCACATGGTGTAATTTGATGTCATCAATGGAGATTAATCTATTTACCGGGCAATGGTGGTAAGATAACAGTCCTGGTGCCTTTTATTCCCAAGACCGGTACAGGTGCTCTGTATGATGGGCCGAACTCCTTTTTCACAGAGATCTTCTCACGAACCAGATCCCCAACGTTAGGAATCCAGCCAGTCGAAGTTTTCACCAATTCCCTTATTCCTAAGGTGGCAGCACTTGCACAGGCAATCATCACAAAATTGTTGAAGCTCCTGTAAAACAGTGAGACGTTCTTTTATGTCAAATGGTGTTTCTGCTGCCACCATACCAGGGGCATCAAGATCGGGGACATACATAGGTATATACATAGGTACATAGGTCACCTCATATGGAGACCTTCCCCCCAAGGACCATCTTGGCAGATTATTCAGTGCTCTCTGGACTCCATATAGGTGGTGTAACCAACTGCGGCCTGAACCTAATACTCGAGCTGTTAAGGACTGCTTTAGATCACGATTCCGCCTCTCCACGACCGAATTTTCCTCGGGATGGTATGGTGAGAAGTAATGGAGTTCAACACCCATCATCCCCATGGTGTCCCTGAATGCCTTAGAGGCAAATGCAGGGCCCTGGTCTGAATGGAATGCTGCAACTGCATATGTACCGATAAAGATTAGCAAATCTTTTATAACAGTCCGGGTGTCAGCCGACCGCTGTGGCCATACCCACAGGAATCTAGAACAGGAATCCACAGCCACTAAAATGTATTTGTATGCACCGTCAGGCTGTAAGGGACCACAATGGTCTAGGTACACACACTGGAGTGGCTTGTCTGACACTAAGAGGGATGTCTGCGGAGGGCGTTTGATATTAGAGACCTTAATCTGCTGACAAATGTCACCGCAAAGGACATACTGTTGTCCGTCTGCATAGACCAGGCCACCAGTATCGTTGTTGTAGAATTGTTATCGTGGCCTGTATACCAGCATGTGCAGAAGCGACACCGTCATGTGCGGCTGTAATCAGCTCTAATCTCTGGTCTTCATTGGGGATCACTCGATCCCCAACCCCAGGAATTGTTGTATAAGCAACATTCTGTGCACTGATATGGTAAGTATAGTTTGTAGGGTAACCTTTCGGAAGGGTCTTGCCTGCAGCCGAATCTTTAATGGCAATCAATATTTCATTATCCAATCTCGTCCGAGAACGAGTCACTGCAGCCACAGAAGCCGTAGCTACTGATGCTTTGGCCGCTTCATCAGCCAATGTATTGCCTGCAACATGTATCCCTACACGTTGGTGTCCCAATGTATGAACTACATGGACACATGGTAGCTTATCCTTAAGATCAGCCACCCTCCCCCACAACATTTTGTGTTTAATGGTGTTCCCTTTAGAATCCCTAAACCCGTTCAGTTTCCAATGATTGAGATATTCATTGTATGACTGGACGCAGTAATGTGAATCACAGACTATCAAAGTCTGGCTCCCTGCCTCAGTATGTTCGAGTGCCAGAATAAGAGCCTTAAGCTCAGCCAACTGGGCTGTGCAGTCCCCTAAGGTCTGCGTGTAGGTATTGTGAGGGTGGAAAACTCGATCTTCCATCGCTCCGCACACGGCTGCACAAGCTGCCGAGTATTGATGTTTAGTACCTACAGCCTGTTGTGTTGACCCGTCAGTATAAATGATAGTATTATAACTGTCTAGAGGCAATATATTTAGAGGAGCGGGGTACTCCTGTTCATACTGGAGAAATTCTTGGGTCTGAAGTCTGGGGTCAAATACATAATCAACATCAGTGGCGGTCAGAGACGTTGCCCTTTGAATCCAGCGTGGATGTATTGCCTTAGCGTTCAGAACGCTTGCTTTAGTGACAGCCTCTAAGGCCGGCACCGGGGAGACAATAATAATGCATTTCCCCTGGGCAAGTGGCCTTTCTTTTATGACGACCATCTGAACTGCTGTCAGAATCTTTTCTGCAGGTGCAAAACGTTTTTCAGCATTTGAGTATAAGTGTGATTTGTATGCTATCGGCACTGTGTCACCCTCATTAAAGGTGACATAGGTAAACCCAAGGGCACCAGCAATTATTCTGAGGACCAAATTTGTCTGATTGTCTCGTGTGTGTAAGTGTTTAGCTTCTAGCATGTCTCCTTGCATGTCCCTAAGGATGTGTGTGTGTTCTATCGTCCATCGTCTGCTTGAAAAATTGGGCTGAATCAAATCATAAAGTGGCTTCATGTGTTCTGCATAATCTGGAATGTATGTTCTGCCAAAATTGAAGAAACCCAGTAATAACTGTAATTTCTTAAGTGTTTTTGGAGGCTGTAGTTGAGCACACTTTTCTAGGAAGTGCGGGTCAGGCTCTTCCCCTCGTTTGATAGCTCATATCCCAGGAACAATACACTAAGAAAGGCTATCTTGCTTTTCTTAAAATTAAATTTATAACCGAGGTCTGCAAATCCCAAAATGATCCGATCGACCCTCGCAAGATGAATGTCGAGGGCGTCGTCAGTGAGATAGATATCATCCACATAGGACAATGCATTGGAATCAAGCTCGTGCAAAATTGATGTCACACGGGCTGAAAACAGTCCTGGGCTATTTTTATAGCCTTGAGGTAAACAACAAAAGCGTTTCTGAGAGCCAAATGAAAATGCACTTAGGTCCCTACTTTCATGTGCTAAATTCTGGCAGAAAAACCCGTTGGATATATCCAATGTAGTTTTATATTTTTTACGCACTATATTGTTTATCAGTGCTGTGCTGTGTGAATTTTGTATAGCATATGTGCGTGTGTGACTATTCAAGTGTCTATAATCAACCACTATTCTATATGAATGATCTGGTTTTGCAACGGGAAATAATGGATTATTCATTGCCAATGTACAGGGCTCAATCACTCCCTGGTACTCAAGTTGTGACAGTATCTCCGTCACCGGAGCTTTCGCTTCATGCTTAATAGGGTATTGTGGCTGCGGGTGGGGTGTAGAACTAACGGGAATAACATGACAAGGAGAGTCCTTGTCCCACCCTACATGATTACGGTATAGTGCAGGTGCCTCTGCTAAAGCCCATTCAGCAGCATAGGCTTTTTTGTCTGCTTCTGGAACAAGATCGGAAAAAGAAGGCAAAATTACATCTTCCCCATGTGGGAGCTTGCGGACATGTTCAGGTAGCCAGTCTCTCTCGGCCAACAGGATATCACTAGTAAGTTCATCCAAAAATATCACACTAATAATGCGTTCCACGTCTCCCTCTATCTGAATTGTTAAATCATAAACCCGATCAGGTGGGAGAACGCGGCCATCCGCTGTCTCAACCGCGATGTAATCGCTAGTTGCTGTCGCATCCAGATGATCTTTCAGACTCTGACGACATATCGTGACCTCTGCCGCGCTGTCCAACAGAGTCACGGCCCACTTCTTGTTCCTCAACAGTGTTCTCAATACTACTGGCATTTTTAACTGTCAGTGCTGCCACCTTCTTCTTTTTAAACTGCGGCTTTTGCTGAGGAGTCTTTCCTTCTTTTTTAAGGGTAGACTGTGGTGAGTCTTTCTTCTCTTTCACGTATTCCGGACGTCGATCTTGACGGCCCCCTCTCTCACCACGTTTATCCGGTGCGTCCTGAAAGGAACAAGAGGGACGTGAATCAGTATATCTGTCTGGAGTTCTAATGTTCTCCCTATTTCTGAGATTATACCTCCTTTCGGAGTACTCCGGGTGTGGAGAATCAGCTCTCTTATTTCTCCTGTCTTTGAAATCTTTTTGTTTGTCCCAGCGCTTTTTAGAGCCCTCTTGTGCCTGCTTTGTACCTTCCTTATGGGTGGTACTTGGTAATTCCAATTTTTTAGGTTTGGCTCCCAAACTATCCCGTCCTATACTGGTATAGGTATCGGAAATTATTTTCGGTAGCTGTCTCTCCTGTTCCATATTTGGAGTTTCCCAGAGACGCTGGCGTATTGCCAGTGCCATCGCTTCCCCTTTACTATTACTTAGTATTATTGAGGAGACGGCGTCAAAGTTACGCATCAATTTCATCCCCAGATCCAGGGCCGGTGCAGCCCCATGTTCATTTTGTATTTGTTTTAGCACTTCTGGTAAATTGGCAAGTGTCGGGGTACCATGTGTGGTAGTATACACGGCAGCGAAGACTGTACCCCATGTGGCGCAGTCATCCACTGAGGGAACCATCCCAAACGGCAAGCACATAGTGAGCAATCAATTTTTTTCCTGTGGTCCCGTATGGGGAAACACAGCTTCCAGCTGATTAGTTTTCTGGGCTATCCAGAACGGTATTTTTTCCCATTCCGTGGGCACTTTACCCATAATAGTATGCACTGTTTGTGGATTAATCCCAGTAGCCAATTGATAACCACCTGCTACTGGCGGTGCTGGATGCGCTGGTGTTGTGTTCAACGTTCGCATTACGAATTGAACCAATCGTCTATATAATGCCACTAATTCATTATATAATACTCGTAAATCTGTGATCGTCATATTCTGTATGCCTGGGTGAGGCGTATATGTGGCAAACATAGGCCATGTAGGTCCCTCTTTACCTAAAGGACCTAGCCTCACTCGTCGTAGTACATGTGGTGGGGCGCCTTCAAACCAGTTCTGATGCTCTTGATATGTGAGCGATATTTCATGATACTGGTATGCTTTGTATCTTACAAGTACGTTCGCAATTTCATATGTGTGAAATGTATGTGTTCTTTGGTCAGCCTCAGGAAAGGTGACCCAACAGTAAAAAGTCTCTGTTTGGTATGCTTCAGTCGCTTCTATAATCAAAGTAACATCCCCGCCCTCTTCTGTAAGGCCATGCGCTAATAAATGTTGTGTAAGTGCATGTCTAGCATTTGCAGGAATGTCTATGGTATCAGCCATAGTTGTTTAGGGAAACGGAACACCAAAGAGGGGAAATTTTTCCTTTTTATGAGTTTGAGCTCAAACAACCTACAGCTTAATTAGGTGTTACCTGTTTAGCTGAGGAGGATTCTCCCAAAGACCACGGACGTCTCCGTATAATGGTACTTAGGGTACCCGTTGTCTGTGAGACAGTGATAGTCAGGGTATCCGTAAATTAATGCCTAAACACCATCGTTGGTGGCGCCATGTCGTAGTTTGGACTCTTCCTCTGAGCAAGACTGCTGGTCTCAGGATGACAGTACTTTCGTTTGTAGGTGACTAAGTCTTTTCCCACAACTAGTTGTTACTGTTGTCCAAACCTTACCGGCTCACTAGCAGTACCGCACCAGAAACACAATAGTAAAAGGTGATTTGTGGCAGTCGCTTACGCATGGACTCAAAGTAAGATATCTCAGGGTTGTCGTGGTTAAACGGAAATTACCCTTTTCTCACAGATATATTATGTCTCATACAAACAAAAGGCAATAACACAGATGCAGTGAAGTTATAATAGTTTTCATTTAACATAACTGCAATTTGCGATAAGTTGCATGAACTGCAATGATTAGGATAATGAATATACCAAGCAACAGTATTGTGAAGAAGAAAGTCATTGTTATGAAGACCCCCACCATTTTGCAATATATGAAAGAAATATATATGTATGTATAAGATGGAATATGCCCTAATACCCTTATGAGAATAGGCCTAACCTTCTACCTAAAGGAGAGATGGGTTTGTTAAACCTAATCTGCCAAAGCCGTGTCCATGAGAGGAGCCCCCAACCCTCGTTACCTTGGAATGAGGTCTCTATCTCAGACTCAGCAGGGACACGAAGACTGGGTCAGCGTCAAGATGACTGCAGCATCGGTATCAGCGATGGTGGCGATGCCCTCTGCTCGGAATCCCTCTGATTATCTGTCTATAGTGTGATGTATTTATACAGATCTACAAGGTCTCCTGATGTAGGTGTATTCTAAAACAATAGATAACAGGCATGCTTGGGACGGCAATTAATATCAACAATACCTCGAAAGTATAGAGAGGGAAAATCCCTAAGTGTGAACACCTACTGTTTGTTTGTCTTTCGCGCTTGATCTTGACGCCTTGGCGCAGTGACACTGATAAGAAACTCATAACAAGTGGCTTAACTATAAACAAGGCAGCCATCTTAGAGTAAATAAATAATTAAAGGAGCTAAGACAGAGCAAGCTAAGTAGGTTAAAAGTCACTAGGTGACGGAGGCACAAGTTTACAAGCCTATGGCTAAGCTAACTCCTGCTATCCCATTAAAACAAACTAGGATTCACTACAGAAGCAAAGCAACATGGGTTCCATCTATGACACAAGCCACACAAACATGCAAGCACGCAACAACCACCCATCACAGTTCCTCCCAGTAGCACATTGACCACACCTGCACCCACCTCAGCAACACCCACAGTGACTGGTACGTCCCTCATACCACCATCCTCCACCCCACCACCTACAGACATGAGCAGTACACCCAGAATACCTGCAAACACCCATACAATATCCACACACACTACCACAAGCACAGGCACACCCAACAGAGTCCACCCCAACATCCAAGGACACAGGCAGCACACACAGCTCACACACATACAGCACAGCAACATTCACAACAAGTACTACCACAGGCACATGTGTCAGTCATTGAAAGTCAGTCCCACCTAAGAAAATACTTTTCCTGCTCTCATACACCCAACACTCACCAGCCATAAATACACACACTCCACATACCCAGGCAATAACAGGAACAACATTCACTCAGACATAATCCACTGCCTCAACCTCCAAACTCCTCCACTCTCCCACAACCCCTACCCATTTCCCCAGGGAGGATGTATTCTACTTCTAAATCCTCCCCTGTTACACCCTAGCTTTACCGCTTCCAAAGCCTACTGTACCCAGACCAGTACCAAAGTGGAAGCCCCCACTTAATACACTTGACCCCAAACCCTGCCCTCCAGAAGCTAAGATCTCACCTCCCAAGCCACAGTCTAAGCCCACCTCTACCAGTCCTAAATCCACACCTCCAAAAACGGACTCCAAGCCAACCTCCCCCAAATGTAAGCCAACCCCCCACCCAAAGCCCCTCAGTGATGTCCCATGAGGTGCAGTGCTTGCCCCTAGAAGCCCCTGCCTGTTGGGGTACCTGCAGCAGTGTATATTTTGAGGCAAGTTATTTGACAGAGTACTGTGCTTGTGCCATTGAACTTTTGGACTGGCTATGTGCCTTTATTACATTTACTGCAATGCAATAATAAATAATCCCAAGTTCTGTGTTGACCCATTGGCACTTCCATTCCTTTTGCAGAATTCTGCTGCAGCTTAATGGCATGTGGTGTTTAATTTAAGTGGTGTTTATACCTACCTGATAGCTGCTTGATATTGTTATTGCGTTACGACTTTGGCACCAGTGCTGTTTTATGCAAGAAAAGGGTGAGATGTTTTGGGTATGTATACATATGCCTTCAGCACAAGGCATTTGACATTACATTTGGTTTATATTCATGTGGTACGTATTTCATCTTGTCTTGCCCAATTTGCACATCTGTTTATTTGTGTTGCTGTCAATGAAGGTATTGAGACAATTTGTTCCTGTGTGGCAACTTGGGGTTTAGTTGGCACAGTAGGGGGATGATCAATGGTGCTACCTACTTGTCCATTTGTGTGGACCTGTGTCCCATCGGATGTGTGTACCATACACCTACCTGTTTCTGTGACCTATGGTTTTCCTAGTGTATAGAATTTCTGGTCTGTCAATTACACATAGGCCACATACACTAGTGTTTGGATGTGGTGTATTTTTCTCCCTGGACAACTGAGGCCATTATTCCTTTGGTGGTAAAATTAGTTTATGCATCTGTAAGTTGAGGTGTGACACAGTGGCTACCTGGGTTCCCAATGATGTCCATATGGGTATCCAGCATGAGTAGGTCAAAATGTATATTATGCCTGTTTGTCAGACACATTACTCTTCATACACATTGTGTGGCAATTACAGACAAAATGGGTGATATATACTTCACTTTCAGGGTATTGTGGTGTAGTTTTTCATATCTTCGCACCAACATCCACATGTGTGTGTCTGTGATGTCACACCAGTATATATCATGTGAACATTTTGAGTATCAGACTGTGGTCTGTATGTGTGTTGTTGCATGTGATTTGCTGTTGTGAGTACCATTGTTGAAAATTGCCCACTCTCCCTGCTACCCGGGTGTATACACATATATCTTTTTATAGTGTGTTGCGATGCGGTGTGTTGATTGTGCAAAGGTTGCTGTGGTATGACTGTGTTTGTGTGTTGAGTGGTATGTACCTCCATTCAGGTGCACACTGGATGTTATTTCAGCTCAGAGTACATCCTTCCTATGTTTTGAATGGTGGTCTGTCTATTTACATTGAATTTGGAAGTTCTACATAAGAATTCATCTTACAGTCGATTGCGTCAACTTCAGCTTGCGTTCAAAAGCAGGAGCAGTGGCATGATGTGCAGTAATGGCTCCATGTCGGCACAAGCTATGGGTAGGTGCCTACAGGTAAGTTTGTGCCTTTATTCCTTCCATTTCCACCAGCGGATATGTATGTGGTGGTTGGACCACCACGGACACGTCAACGGAACGCATCATCGTAATATGTCCAGCAGGAAACCATGGTGGACCTCCCTCAAACAGGCACTTCCAACCATTGTTCATACGGCCGCAGTCTAGCTTTTCCTGGCGGTGTTGGTGGAACCATGGAGGACAATCTCCCAGGCAAGTGTTGCCATCATAATACAGCGGTCGGACCATCATGACCACAGAGGCTGGAACTCTGCGGTGGCCATGGAGGTTAGGGGAATGCCAAACTCTTAATCAGGCCATAAATACTTTTTTTTTTAAAACAATCGCTGCAAGACAAGGAAACTGCTGGATTTTCTAATTAGACCTTTAAATAGGAAATATTTACATCTCTACAACTACTAAAACCAAATACGTATAACTTATATTTAACTCAAATGTAATTACTATTAAACTTAAAAACTGAAAATTGCAAAGAATTTGCTATTTTCTTCTCTTTACACAGACTTCTTAAATTCGAAAACCATGAATTGAAAATGAGATAAAAAATAACAACTATGACTAAACAGCCACAAAATATAAGAAAGTAAATACACGTACATTAGCAAACTCAACCAAATAGTGAGCAAAAATAAACCTAATGACCTCAGCCTCTTCAAACTAACAACGCATTAACATTGAAAATTAAACTTACAATATGTTGTATTTCAACAGAAAAGAAAGTACCTGCTTCACATTAGGACAACCACATGGCAAAGCTGCAAAACTGTGTGAAACATCTGAATGGAACATACATGTAGGTGTGCAAAATAGAAGTAGTTGCATATTTTTACATGTATATAACAAATGCACTAACTTTACAACTTTATATATATTTATCCCTTTATACTACTTTCAGAGACAATGACAGAACCTTCACAGAAAGGGAAGCAGTTACTAAGGGCCTCATTATTATTTTAGCAGCCCAAGGACTGCCAAACTTGCGGTGGCGGTCGGACCACCGTACTCTTGGCGCTCTGAAAACCAGATTATGATCCCAACACGTTGGCGGTGGTCGAAGTTGTGGTAAGCCACTGCAGTGCCCATGGCGGCACTGTGGTGCTGATCACGACTTCACTTTCTACCAAATAGAATTTGCTATTTTCTTCTCTTTACACAGACTTCTTAAAATCGAAAACCATGAATTGAAAATGAGATAAAAAATAACAACTGTGACTAAACAGCAAAAAATATAAGAAAGTAAATACACGTACATTAGCAAACTCAACCAAATAGAGCAAAAATAAACCTAATGACCTCAGCCTCTTCAAACTAACAACACATTAACATTTAAAATTAAACTTACAATATGTTGTATTTCATCAGAAAAGAAAGTACCTTCTTCACATTAGGACAACCACATGGCAAAGCTGCAAAACTGTGTGAAACATCTGAATGGAACATACATGTAGGTGTGCAAAATAGAAGTAGTTGCATATTTTTACATGTATATAACAAATGCACTAACCTTACAACTTTATATATATTTATCCCATTATACTACTTTCAGATACAATGACAGGACCTTCACAGAAAGGGAAGCAGTTAAAAGGGCCTCATTATTATTTTAGCAGCCCAAGGACTGCCAAACTTGCGGTGGCAGTCGGACCACCGCAGTCTTGGCGCTCTGAAAACCAGATTATGATTCCAACAGGTTGGCAGTGGTCGAAGTCGTGGTCAGCCACTGCAGTGCCCATGGCAGCACTGTGGTGCTGATCACGACTTCACTTTCTACCAGCCTTTTCATGGCATGGTCCCTGTCGTGAAAAGGCTAATGAAAAGCCAGTGCTGGGGGCTGCAGTGGAGCCCTGCACTGACCACGAAAATATCATTGGCAGTGCAAGACCCCCCCAGCCAGCCGAGGGTGCTTGTGTGCAATTCCGCCGCAATGTCTCCACCAGGCTGCCCAGCTGAAATGTTGTGATATGATGTTTCCACTGCTCAGCCCAGTGGAAACATTGTGATTCGATGGAGGTGAGGCCACTTGCTTGACGGCGGCCTTATCCCTGCGGCTTAGGCGGTCTGACGGTTGGAACACCAACGTCGTGATCAGGCCCTAAACCATATGGGTAATACGCACAGCCAAAAAACTGCATCAACGAAAATATGAACTAAAAATGCACTAAATATTATCCTAATGCATTACCTGGGAGGGAAATTACAAAAGATGATGTTGTGATTCATGTAAGAGAGGACATCCCCCCATGTGACAGAAAGAGCAGTAAAGAAGATATTGCAGGGAATAAGATATACTACCTACAGTCCCTGTAACACATAGCAGGACAACTGTCACTGATCTATCTGCTCCTTGAAGATACCAAGACATACACATACCTGAATTTGTTAAAACTCAAAACAATAAGGAACCTTTCCTTTTACATGACAACCTAAATAATGAAAGACAAATTTTAATATTCTCTACTGTGGAGAACTTACTAAAATTTGGCCAATGTGAAATGTGGATGATGGATGGGATCTTCAAAATGTGTCACAAACCATTCCCTCAGATATACACCATATATGGTGAATAGCAAAAAACAAATATCCCTTTTATGCATGTCCTACTACCAAATAAACAAAGCAGAACTTACTACAATCTCTTAAACCATATCAAATAAAAACAATGACTACCCCCAAAATATAATCTTAAGCTTTCAACAGCCCAGGACCTCACACAGCCATAGAAGGCTGTTACTATCATTTCGGTCAAAGTATCTAACAACACCACCAAAAATATGCGCTGTATACAATATTATACAAACAGCCAATTTGCTTTTCAAATAAAAAAATTATATCACTAGCCTTTGTCTATTTCGCAGAGGTAAATTAACAACTACAATTTACTACTAGAAAGCCTTTTCCACCAATAAAATGAAGACAAATTTAACCCCCTAATTGACTCTTCTGAAGACGCTTGAGCACGGATACCAATCGAAAAAACATGGTGGAATGCCTGCAACTGCAGCTTGGCACAAGAAATCAAAACAAACAATGTAGTGGAAGGATGGCACAATGCCTTCTAATCCACACTAAGAAGAACCCAACCAACACTCTACAAATTTAGAGAAGTATTACAAAAAGTTACCAAGAACTAAGGGCCTCATTACGAGTCTAGAGGTCCGGAACCGGGTCCACCAGACCCATAGGAAGTCTGGTGGGCTCCTTCCTGGCCATGACACATTGTCCACTGGGCTGACTGGTGGAAACTTCTGAAATTGGAGATTTCCTCTGGTCAGCCCAGTAGAAACCGTGCTGCTGCATTGGCCTCGGCTCCTCATGGAGCAGAGTCCAATGCCGTTGCACAGAGGGTGTTCCAAGCACCCTCAGAATACACACTGTCTGCCACAGCAGAAAATATGCATTGCAAGGGTGCGTGGCAGGGGGGCCATGCACTGCTTACAACATGGTCATTTGCAGTGGAGTGGCCCTCTGTGGCCCTCAACACTGGCTTTCTGTCAGCCTTTCCATGTTGGGGACCCCACCATGGAAAGGCTGGCAGAAAATGAAGTTGTGTTCAGCACAGTGGTGCTGTTTCAGGCACCTATGTGGCTGAGCACAACTTTGACTGCTGCCTACTCGTCGGGGTCTATGATCCTGGTGGTGGCACAGACCCCTGGTGGTCGGTTCACTAGCGTCATAATATGGTGGTTGGGACTGCCTGGCATGCTGCGGTTCCACCACCACCATGGGTTTAGCGGTCCTCAGACGGCCAAACTCATAACGAGGCCCTAAGATTGGAGAAACCTGTTAGTCAAGTTGCTCCTAAACTTAGCAAAAGAATATGCCATGCTGCAATTTAAACTCAAACTTTTCAGAAATAGCAAAGGAGTACATTACTTACAAATGTACAAGTACTGAAAATGTACAACCTATTCTAAAAGAACATGCCATTTTTTATTTTAAATGATAGGTATAATATTTTATTTCATCAGTCAAAAAAGGATTGAAAATTCCAATATTAATGAAGGCTGATATGATAAAAATATGTCTACATTATTTTATGTTTTAATTAACCGTCATCAGCCAGGAAAGTAAAAAGGAAACTCAATCATCACATATATCAATGATAACACATAAATTAAACAATTCCACAAAACAATCACATAATATTTATACAAACACAATTAAATCACATTTCCCCCACAAAAGAAAAGAAAGAAAGAAAATAAACTCTCCTGTAGCTGCAGAACTTTCTCTGTATCTATATAACAAACAATGGTAATGTTTCAAAATGGGAAAAATATTTTCCAAAAAGCTCAAAAAAATACAAAAGCAAAGCAAATACAATAGAAATCCCTCAAAGCATTCCAAACTATATAGGAACCATCAAAAACCCGAAAAGTGTTTTAAGAAAAGAAACACTCCAGGAAACCCCAAAAAAGGAAATCAAAGGACAAAGTAAAAGCTGTTGGTTTGCTATAACACACAAATTATGGTCTTCTAAAAAGAACGTAATCACCCATTGCCATAGGTCATGCTCGTGGACAAGAATATGCAAAGTACATTTAAAAAACCCACTCATATATCTTAGAGTTAATCATCCAAATATATACCTAACATAACACAATTAAAAATAACATAGTGATACATTATTGAAATAATATGCAAACCCCCCCACACTACAAACTAGTGAAAAAACGAACACAATACATCTAAATATACTAAGAACCTACAAACTACACTATTATTAACTTCTAAAGCTCCCCCCAAGTCCCCCACCCTTACAACCCTTGAGAAAATCCTTAAAAAGGACTTACGTGTTCCAATGAATAGCATCACATTACACTGACCTGGATCAGGGAAAATATTATAAAAGTAATACAAATAGATTACAAAATAGAAGGTAGTGGTGCAAAAAACGGCTGCTAAATGAAACCAAAAAAATATTATCCCTCCATAGAAATTAATGGGAAATATTGTAAAAATGTTGAATAAGAGTATACAAAATATTAAAAATGACTAAGCATGTAAACATGTTAAAAATTTTGTGATAAAATGTTAAACATTACAAAGATATCAATTAACTGATATACAATATATACATTTATTAGTTAAATATTGTAAAAAGGAGTGTTAGTATGATGTTAATAATGTGTATATAAAACAATTTAAAAAATGCAAAAAAACCTGTCAAACTCTGTAAAATAAAAGTTGTGAATGTGCAATAGACAATATAATATAAATATAGTTTCCATGTTTTTTCTAAGGAGAAAAAAATAAAAAAACATATTGTATTTACTTAACTTTATCAATGTTTATTTTTAAACTGGTGGATATTTCTGAAATGTAAAAATATAAAATAATTGAACTTTGGAAACAAATAAAATTTGAAAAATGTGTGACAGGTCTTTATTATACGAAAAAATGCAATTAATATTATTATAGGTTACAAACATGCGACTAACTATTTTGCATTATATTTCTAAACACCAGCAATTCTTATAAAATAACACAAAGTACTTCTACTACATTCAAACAGAAGTTAAATAAAAGTTTTGAAATAAAATTATGCGCCTGATTACGAGTTTGGAGGTCCGGGGCCCGCCAAACCTGCTGTGGCTGGTAGGACCACCACACTCCTGGCCCTCCAACAGCCAAATTATGATCCTGTAGTTGAATCGCCAGGAAACCGCTGTCACTGCCAGGATCCTAGAACCCAACGGGATTGTGACGGTCGTAGTTGTGGTCAGCCACGGTGGTGCCGAGTTTGGCATCATCGTGCTGATTACAACTCCACTTTCTGCAATCCTTTTCATGGTGGGCTCCCAGCCATGAAAAGGCTGGTTGAAAGCCAGTACTGGGGGTCACAGGGCGCTCCTAATTGGAGGGCCCCCCCGCCAGTACCCTAGGAATGCACTCTGTCTTCTCTGCTTGAATTCCCACACTCATTTGGATGATTTAGAGAACATATCATAGACATTGCTAATGTGCATTGCATAACAATTCTAAAGTCTTTCAATCTTAATTTATTTTCTAAATTTGTATTGTTAATCCAAAAATCATTAGAGTTTACCAGTACAGTCCCTGGCTTAAACTGTTTTTTTCACTTTGTGTGAGGAGGATCCTATTGGATCAGTATATGAAACTATCTTCTTTAAGGCCTGAGAGGATATATGTTGTGATTGTATCTTTAACTACAGCCACTGGTGAGGAAGATTTCTCCTTCTTCTAAGGAACCCCAACACATCTTATGTGCTATACATTATTGTTTCATATTATTCCTGCTTTTGTTTTAGGCCCTTTTTTTCTTTGAAAGTGTTGAAACATGGTCTTGAACTAAGGCATAATGATCTTCTGTTTCTGGCCATTGTTCTAGCTTTTGTACCTAATTTCCAAATTTTTCTGGCTCGGAATCTCAGGCTTGTCTCTCTTGTCTCAGAGTAATTGCAGTTTTAGTTTGATTCCATTTCATTGTTTGAAAGCCGTTGTTTCAGTAGGTATATTTTTGTGCCCTCTGGGTCTCCTGAATAAGCTCATGGAAGTAGCTTTTCATGAGTGTAAATTGGTGGTAGTTCATTAACACACATAGAAGAATCACTCACTCTTGTTTCTACCATATATCAATGTGGTACATAGAAGAATTGTCACATGACTAAAGGGAAACTTTTGTAAGTAGACTAATGAATATGATCCCTCTGAGTTGAAACATGTTTCTCTCTCTTTCATCAGTGCCTATCTTTTTAGAATGTTTATTCATTTAGCTGAACTTTCCTTCCATGTGGTTCTGAGCCATGTTCTTATTCTTATTACTGTTGTTTTTCTTTTCAGGTTTCTCTGCATTCTGCTGCGGTATTTGAAGCATTATCTGCTTTTGCCATTAAGGCATCCTTACCATGCGGTGCATCCTTTAACCAATGGGAAGCAATGGCTATAGTTATAGAATACAGTAGAGATTTTGTTTTGCTAGGGAGCTCTACTGTCCCTTCCATTTCCCTTGCTTTTTCTCTAGCGTTACCTGTTGCAATATATTATATTGTTCAATTTCTGATTTTGGTTCTGACAATTTGAAGAAGGTGTAAATGAATGATTCTAATTCAAAAGTTCATATTCATTCTTCTGCTTCTGTTGCATTTACATTCTTTCTTTACTCCTGCATGCCCAGGGATGGACTGTTCTATCAATTGCTGAGTTGTAAGATGGACCTAGGACCTGCAGTCTAAGTGAACCTACTTTCCAATAGCAATTTTCATTGCTTCACTAATCATTTTCTGGCAGGTTTCCTATTTAGCTTGAGACTTCAATCTTTTCTTAATAGTAGGTGGAGTCAGTTTCCTCTTCGAACGAGATGACTTAAGTGGCAGTTGTTGAGCGTTTAGTACAGAGCACTTCAGCGGTAGAAATCTTAAGGAATGTATCGGCATTTACATTGATTATTGTACTATGGAACTCAACTTTTAGATACTGCAGCCAAAACAGCTGTCATCACAGCTTTTCACAATATGAACAGATGCCCTCTCTTCCAGTGCTTTTGCATTTGCTGCTGATACATATCCAGCATAAATTTAAAGTATAATTGTATTCCTCCCATAAACCTTTGATGCTTTAAAGGCAGTGTCATGGTCTATTAGAAACTTGTCAGTATTTTCCCTCTGCCACCTCGAGTGTCCCCCCACAATCCTACCATCATGGATGTTATGTAGCAGTCACCAGCAGTTGGAGCTGTGATTTGTGCTTGTCATTCATGACTCCTTACACTGTTTTGTGATCCTAGGCATCAGATGTGGCAATATCTGTGCCAAGAACTGTGCAAGGATGGTTTGCCTTTTACGGGAGTCAGGCTCTACTGTTCTAGTTTTCTTGCTATTTTTTATACTGATAGAGAATAGTGTTGTGAAGTGCCAAGAATATGGTAAGGCAAATCTTAGAGTAACTTGGTAGATATCTTTATTAGTTATGAAACGCCTCATCCATCAACCACGGCTCGGCTCCAACTGCCGTTAGAATTTCCTCCTCACTTTTCTTACTGTTCTTACAGACGCTCAGCTGATTTGCCGATCAACAAATGTATTCACTCTCCAGCGTCCGCAGAAACCGTCCACGAACACGTACACCAACTGCTGCCACTCCTACAGGAATCGTTTGCTGATTCCGCTCGTTCAAAATTTATGTCCAGCTGATCAACCACCTCTTCACGACCGATGATGGCGTCAATAGCGTTGAGTGCTGCTCCCCACACTACAATCTTCCCGTGTGATGTTGAGGCGTAGCACTATTGTCGGTCATTGACAATGTGAAGAGCCAAGAATATGGTAAGGCAAATCTTAGAGTAACTTGGTAGATATCTTCATTAGTTATAAAACGCCTCATCCATCAACCACAGCTCACTCCAACTGCCGCTAGAATCTCCTCCTCACTTTTCTTACTGTTCTACATTCTGTTTCCATAACAAGTGACTCTGTTCTCAGAATCACTTGTTATGTACACCACAAATGTTCTATTAGTTACTGTTAATGCAATAAAAAATGGAGCGTAGTTAGAGGAACTGGACCTGTGCTGGCAGTGGAGTTAAGTCAAAAGATTATTTTCAATATATGATACTGGTGTGCTTGTGACTGAGAGTGTGTTCATGTGAGAGAAAGGTTGTATGTGTGAGCATGTGTGCATAAGCAGGAATATGTATGTGAGTGAAGGTAGCTGTGAGTCAGTGACAGATAGTGAGAATGAGTTACACTGAGTGTAAGTAAGTGAGTATGAATAAGGCTGTAACGAGTGAGGTGAAATAAGAGTGAGTTCAAGAGAGGAATTGAGAATAGATAACAATGAGTGTCAGAGAGTATGAGTGAGTGAGAGTGAATGTAACTATGAGGGACAATCTGTAAGTCAGAGTAAATGAAAATAAATAAGAATGAATAAAAGTAAGAATGAGTGCAGGTGAGGGTGAGTGAGTGAGAAAGTTTAAGTGAGTGTGAGTAAGAGTAAATGTGAGTGATAGTGAGTGTGAATGAAAGTGAGAATGAGCGAGTCAGAGTGAGAAGAAGATAGAAGATAGAGTGAGTATCAGAGCGAAAGTAAAAGTGAATGCAAGTGACTGTTAATGAGATTGAGAAAGAAAGCACATTGAATCAGGATGAGCCAGAGCGGGAATGAGAGCTAGTGGGTGCAAATGAGTAACAATGAGTGAGAGAGTAAAAAGGAGTGCAAGAGAATGACTGAAAATGAATAAGTGCAAAATTATAATGAATGAATGAATCAGTGTGAGAGAATGAGTAAGTATAAGTGAGCATGAGTGAGAATATGGTGTTATGTTTGTGAGCCTGCCATTGGCACTCACATACTGAAAGTAATTCTTAACTTAAAGGGGCACCCATGGTAAAATGCTGGCAGTAGTGTGCTTGACATCATTCTTGAAGTACTGGGCAGCCGTGGTAAGACACTGGTACTGGCATACTAGAGGTAACTAATGGGATAGTTGATACATGTGAAAACATGCAGGCATACTTGACATAATTCTTGGCAAGGGGACACCCTTGGTGAAATGCTGGTACTAGCACATTGGTAGTATTCCTTGGCATTGGGGAGGATAACCATGGCATATGGGAACAGAACAGCCATGGCAATATACTGGTCCTAACGTGCTGACATATATTGTGATGTAATGGTCCCCCATGGTATATGGATGGCATTAGTGGCACTGGTATATTGTATGTAATTTATGGCATAAGGTGACATCCATGCTATATGGGGCACCAATGAAAATATTACGGCCCGGGAAAAATGGAGGTAATAATTTACATATGGGCACTTACAGCATATGCTGGTGTTATCTCCTTGGTGAACAGGTTTCGTTGGCTGGGCAAATCATGAAATGACTTGAATTTTTAAAACGTGCCCTCCTAGTCTGTGGAGGTTTAGCAGATTTATGTAAAAAAAGCACTACTTATTACTATTTGTTAAAAATCCCATTTCAAATAACAACCCACTCCCAAAAAGGTGTGCATCATTCATTTTGCTTGCTAGCTACAATTCAAGGGGAGTATTTTCAAAGATCATGTAAGCACCCTGATGTAGGTGTTATCCAAAACAGCAATGCATTTGTACTGTGTTGTTAAAATAATTATGAAGTAATTATGGAACATCAGCAATGGCAACATTTGCAATGTCATCAGGGTTAGGGTCACGTGACATGACTTGCTCATAAAATTCAGGGTCAAAGGTCATATCATATCACTTTCTATGATGTAATTTAATGCAAATGTGTGTGTGTGTGTGTGAGCGTGTGATGTCACTTCTGTTACTGTTTGGTATTTTGATACCAAAGGTAACGACATATTGACAGATCGATGTTCATGCCAAAGGTAAGTGATACTATTTTTGCTTCTGTGATCATGTTGCACGGCTGTGTTTATCAGCCAAGCAGAATCACAGGATATTAGGGTAATACCATGCTTAAATGCACAGAGTTCACAGGAACAACAATAGCCTACTGACTGATGCACATTACAAGCCCTTACTTGATCTGTAATCTCTAACCTTCTGTAATAAATATGCCTGCATTCTTAGGCATTTATTTAATTTTTTTAAACAATTTATTTTATGTTTTGTCACTTCAGTCTTACAATAGTTTATGCTGCCTGGCATAGATTCCTATGTACACTACAATTGGTTTTTGATGTAAATTACTAATAATAGTAGCAGCCCGGATTTTATGAGGGGCATGCAACATTTTCAAAGTTGTTTTTTGTCAAATCTGTAGTTTAAACAAAAGGCAGATAAAAAAAGAGCAAGAGGAAAGAACTTTTAAAAATCTTGTTTTTTTGCAGAGGATCTGCCATAAAAATAAGCAGTTTTTCAAAAGTGATTCTTAGATCTGTCATGGGTGGGGTGATCTTCCCTCAGACTTTTTTCCTCACCTCCTCCATTTTATCTGACCATATGTTCTATTGACCTTAGCTCTCTGTGCACTTTACCACTGCTAACCAGTGCTAAAGTTCTTTCAATCACTCCCCTGAAGCATGTTTAATTAGGCTTATATCTAATCGGTATATTTAATTTACTTATAAGTCCCTTGGAGAGTGGTATATCATATACCCAGGACCTGTAAATTAAATGCTACTAGTTGGCCTGAAGAACTTATTGAGCCACCGTAGTGAAAATAAGTATGTTTGACCACTGACTTTGTATTTCACCACGGTGCATATTAGTTGTTCAATGTTCACCAGTTGCAGATTACATTTTATATTCAGTTTAGCTGCCTATTGGCTTTATCGTGGTGTTAGACATTACATTTTGTTTTCAGTTTAGCTGCCTATTGGCTTTATTGTGGCATTAGACATTTCAGTTGTGACATTGCAGATGAGCTGTGTTTTTCCACATGGTAAACTAAGCTTGTGTTTTTCGTATTTTCTCTTACCGAACACGATAGCATGATGAGGAAGCGCATATTTTGTGTTTTTCTTTAGAGCAAGTAAGAACTCAGCCTAGGGAGAGAGAGCCTTGAAAACATGGCCAACTTTTAACATTGTTTCTTCTAACTGTGACCTACTGTAGGTAGCATGTTTTGAATATTCACATCTGAGAGGGAAGGGCCTTTCAGAAGGCTTTTTCCCATGATTATGTAATCTATAAAAGGTGTCCCTGGGCAGCAGCAAGGGGGATTTTCCGCGACTTCAGTCAGGAGTGGACGTCAACTGCCTGACCTCCTGTGAGGGTGGAAAAACTCTTTCTCGCAGTTGGACAGGGGTCATCAACTTGCTGGTGTGACAAAGATGAAGAGCAGTGATAGGCCCTATGGTGATGAATTTTTACTTTATTCTCTGCTTTGCAGTTATACTATAATATAATCACATATATTTGCTGTGTACATTGCAGCTAAGAATCACTTTGATATATTTTCCTTTCATTGCTGTGACTATTTTTAAACGTGTGCCTCCAACCTACTAATCTCCTCTCTCAGAAACCTTGTGCTGAAGTAATAATAAATGTGTTCTTTAACCTAAGAAGTGCATTCCAGAGATTTTTGTCAGCTTGGTCTTTAGTGAAAGCAAAACAGCCACCCACTTAAGCAGCACTGTAAAACATGTCACTGGCCTGCCACTGCAGCCTAAATGCAGCCAGGTGAAATGAGTTCAACACCACCGTGGCTGGTTTCAACCCCCACCACCGTCACCAAGTCGGGTACCATATTTCTCGTGGGGACAGCAGTCTTTAGGTGGGTCATGCTCACCAAGCTTATAATTTGGTGGAGTGGAGTGGCCTGACCCCCAGCGCGAGGCTGGTGGTCCTAGGACTGCCAGCCTTATAATGAGAAGATGTAACCTACCTGTGCTCTATCGCATCGTCAGCCTGAAAGTGTGACTTTGACTTGGTACAGTGACCATATATCCCCAGTTGGCACTTTATGATTTTAAGCAACTCCGGTTCTACTCATTGAATCTTTGTCCTTGTGGTCTTGTTCTAGTTCTTACATGTTACTCTATTTTTCTAACCTGGTGTGGAATTCTTTTTATGTTGGGTTTTTCTCTTTATTACTGTTCGAAGTGCTGCACAAATACATTACACATTGCTTCTAAGTCAAGACTGACTGTTCTGGGCGAAGCTACTAGTAGGTTGCGCACAGGTTAATTTAGGGTTGGAGTGTGCCTTACCCTGACAAGGATTTGTGGGTGCTGCTTGACCAGGCTTCTCGCCCCAATCACTAACATCCCAATTTCTCACATTGATAAACTTGGCAAATTTTCAAATCTGCCAAGTTCGTGAAAATGATGCACATTTCTATTAATACACACCATACCATACACTAAATTGCCCAGGCTCCTCACAAAATTTGCAGCAGGACTATTTTTACCCACTGTCTTAGAAATAATTGAACTTACCTAAGCAGGCGAGTATGTTGATACTATGCCTGGCAAGATTTCAAACTTTCACCTGTATTTTTCAAACTGAGCCCTGTTGCAGGAACATTAACATATGAGTATTTTAACCTCACTAATTTCAATCGTGGTTCCGTGTTTCAGGATATTCGTTTTTCTCTTGGCTGCTTTACAATCTTACTCAGGAGCAGCACAGAAGATCCAAGACGATGTCTTGAGAATCTCCTTGAGTTTAGGAAAGAAATGAAACCTGTAATGTTAAATCGGTGCTTCGTGTAATCATGCCTAACTGTATTTCCATGCAATGCTACTTGCAGCTCCTAACTTCTTCACTCTGACCGTATTTTAACCCTTCCAATGCTCAACTGCCAATCAAGCTACAACTCTCCAACTCCAAAGCCTCTACCCGCCTTCATTCTTTGCTATTTCCCGCTTGAAGGTTTGCTTCTTGTCCTTAATTGTAAGGAGAACTAGTTTCTCTCTCACTGGTACCTTGTAACGCACACATTCACCCGCCCAGCCAAGAGCCCCGCTATCTAGGAATCTTAAATAATAATTAAATATCCGATATTAGCAAGAATATCGAGGTGCAAAACCATACCACACAGGTTCTAAACCACATAGGGTTGAGGATTTATTAAATAAAAATGGCTATCTTTTTCTGATTATATTTCCACTCCTGCGCTTTAGAGTACGCGATCTGTTTTGAAGCTTCATCACCTCACTGGTTTAGGATACTAGGCAAGCTTTGATTGACACCAAGGGAATCGCTGAACAAGAAAGTAAGAGAAACAGAAAGACAACGTCTGCCGACCACACAGACTTCTGTCAATGATACTGAGAGTTTTTAAAAGTAGTGCTGGTCATTCAAGCCCCCCAGGCGTGCCATCTAGTTTGTAAATCAATATGCAGCTACTTTATACCATAGACAACAAACCCCTGATCTATATAAAGTGAGACTCTGCTTCCTGGTAATTAAACACAACACAGTTATTTGTAATTTAATGTCAGTTATCCCATGCTAATCAATGTACTTTTAAGTAAATGTAGAAACGCTCAAATAATACTGACATGGATCTCCGTGGTGCTTTAATGCATTATGTATAATTTACCGAGCAATTTATTACATATTTAGTTAATTTTTTGAGTATAATAAAAAGACAGATCTTCCACGTTTAATGCAAAATGGATCGCTAGCTGGCATGGAGCACCAAGTATTTTTCAGTATGTAACATCGATAAAAATGCAAATTTTAAGTAATGCATTCAATACTACGGCGCAGATTACAAAATCATATCTTTGAGGCCACGCAACTACTTTTCCTGGCTTTGAATGGCCTCATATATATGGAGTAAGTCAAGGCAGCACAAATTGCAGCCTTGCCTTACTCAGAGCTCAGAATGTTATTCCATGGGTGTTGCAGTGGGTTTCTCTAATGCCAAACCCATGGATTTTGACAAAACCATATAAACCTGGGGATGCGTCAAAACCTTATGTTTCCTGAGGTGAGGTTTAACGAGGAGAGATATTTTTATTTCTCCTTATTTTTTTCCTATTTCCATGTGTGCTGCTGCAGCACACATGGAAAGAGAAAATGCCCATCAGGATTGTTTTCTTGCAGGAAGGTGCCCCTTCCGGCACAAAAACAATCCTGCCAACAACATAGGAACCCTTGCGTCCTAGTACAAGGTTGCCTGCATTGGTTCTAAGCCAAAATGGCACCAGCGCAGAGGAAATGACAGGAGTGCACTGTATTGCATGTATACAGTACATTGCTGCTCTTTCATTTTGGCATGGGGTAGCCCAGCAAGCTGACTAGCTGCACTGCCCTGTACCAATCCCAGTAAAAGAGGGCCTAAGGATTTATGATTGATGCCACATGATTGCTACTCCAAGTAAAACCTGCTGTTTTCTAAAGAAGGTCTTTCTCTACCTGAATCACAAAACCAGTAAATTGGCCTGTACAACATAGGCTTCTTTCTTCATTTATAAAAATATCCTTCGCGAAGACCTTCCGAAATATGTGATTGGTCAAGTCCAGAAGTATATGATTGGTCACGTCTAGAAATGTGTGATTGGTCAAGTCTAAAAATGTGTGATTGGTCAAGTCTAGAAATGTGTGATTAGTCAAGTCCAGAAATACGTGATTAGTCAAGTCTGGAATTCAGTGATTTAGCAGTTGCTCAAGCTGCATTCATTTGATCATATATAATGGGACCTTCGAGGTCTGCAGTGGCTTCTGTTTGAGTAATAAAAGTCTTAAAAAGTAATGTATTTACATTTTCTTCCTAGCACTGTACCTTGTTCCTTTAGGGCAACTTCATGACAAACTGTCTTTCTAGAACACTTGCAAATCACGAAAATTCCTGGGCCCATATTTATACTTTTTTAGCGCTGCATTTGCGCCGCTTTTGGAAACAAAAGCGGTGCAAACTTTCAAAACACAATTGGCCCATATTTATACTTTTTGACGCAAAACTGCGCTGGTGCAGTTTTGCGCCCAAAATATTACCGCAGGCTAACGCCATTTTGGTGCGCCGTGCGGGTGTCAAATTTATACTTTGACGCACGGCGGGGCAAACCACAGGTGGGAGTCATTATTTTTGACGCACACCGCAGCGTCAAGTCGTAAATCAAAATTACGTTAACGCGGCGGAAATGACTGTGGGTCGATTTACGACCCCGCAAACCGGATATGCGCCATTTTTTGACGCAATAGCGTAAAAAAAAAACACAGCGAACACTGCCATTTCACCAGAGGAGAGCCAAAATGGATCCCAGATGCCACTACAGACCCCAAGAACATGACAGCAGACCAGGAACCAGCCAGGAGGACCCACACAAGAACCAGGACACTTTTAAGAAGAAAAGAAAGTGTTGCTTCAGTGCAGAGGAGCAGGAAATTCTGGTTAAAGAGGTGACGGAACATCAGCACCAACTGTTTGTCACCTCAAAGTAGCCAATCAGTAGGAGAGAGGCAATTTGGCAACAAATTGTTGACAAAATTAACATTGTGGCTGAAGTACGCAGAACTGTCATCGAGTGCAAGAAACGCTGGCATGACTGCAAGCGCAGGACCAAGGAAAAGATGGCCAGGAACAGGAAGGCAGCACTGCAGACTGGAGTTGGGAGTCCAGCACACCAGGAGGCCCTGGACCACATGGAGGAGATGGTCACCGCCGTCATCCCTGAGGAGATCGTCACAGGGATTCAATGACAGGACAGCGCAGACTACCAGGAGACAACACACATGCAGGGTAAGTCGCATGGGGAATTATAATGCAATAATGTCAACTGTGAGCAGGGGGGGATAGCGACCACAAAATGCATGGAAGTCATCTTATACATGGAGTGGCATGGGTAAAGGGGCACGGTAGGGGGCATGGCCCGTTATGAGAAGACCTGGGGCACACCATTACACAACACCAACAACAGTCCCATGAGGGCATGCTGTCATGCCAACGATGGAGCAAAGGGAAAGCCACGGCAGGAGGGAAGGTCACAACGTCAAACTGACATCCTGTTACACGTCAGCCACCATACCCCCTACATTAACTAGGGCCCTCTAAACAACCTCTAGCCATACTGACAACTGGAATGTAACTGCGACAACAGTTGCCACTACCACCTCCGCTCTGTGTGCAGCTCAAATAGCCAATGGCAGTCACCTCCCCATGGATCATACACACCTAAATTAGGGGGTGAGGATGACAACTTCAACAATCCCCAGAAACAAGATAAAGGCCCCAGTACTGTCAAATGTCAATGCCCATAGTTGTCGCAAACATCAGCCAATGTAAACAACAATAGGAGCTACACAGCACTAAGGACACACCCATGCTGCATATGTCAGGGTCCATCCTGTGCCTGGGTAACAATGCAACATCCCAAATGTCATACTGCTCAGACAACAGCATTGAGGGGGGGACACATGTAACTGGTCACTGAAATACACTTGCACAGTCAGAGGAGGAAATAGGACACTGATACAATTAGCAAGGCAATCCAATGTAACACACATTCCCCAACATCAGCAGTACACATTGCCAATGTCAACATCCATATCGGATCATAACATTGCTATGCATAGGATATGCCACATGTCAAATACATTTCAGTGGATGTGAAAGATCAGAGATTAGGGCAGGTCCAGGCTGTTAAGTGTGCTGCCAGGGCCATCAGAACACCCACAGCCAGAGAAAGGTCTCCCCATGAGAATGGATGTAGACGGAGGCTTGACTAGGACAAGAAGGTGGCAATTCTCTATTTGTCCTAAACCAACACCTAGAGGCGATGATGCTGACAAGTCTAATAACTCAATAACATACATGTGACATGCAGGTGGGCCATAGGCCTGGAAGAATGCCCATCTGAAGGACTGGAGCAATTAACACGAAACAAGATCACAAAGTGAATTCATCAAAAGGCAGGCACGTCATATCAAAATTGCCACAACACAGACACACTAATTGTACCCTGTTTCATTGCAGAGGAAGATGGACCTCCTGCCGATATGCCTGTGTCAGATTACCCTGATGACATGGATGACGAGCCGATAAACATTCCCCAGGAGACTATCCAGAAGGTCCTTGAAACCCTCCAGACCCCACCTTCAGTCACAAGGATGAGCACAGAAGAAGCAGCCATCACAGAGGATCCACCCACCACCCCAATTGTAAGACCTGCCAGCTCCAATATGGCTGAGGACTCTGACGACACTGGCACCAGCTTTGAGAGAACTGTAGTTGGAGTACAGCGGGAGCTGGCCAAGGAGATGCGGGTGGGGATGCAAAATATGGCAGCCAGCCTTGAGGGGATGCGTTCGTGCATGATGTCATCTGTAGATCAGGCAGCAGCTATGCAAGCCCTAACATCTAACTTGCAGGAACTGCAGCAAACCCAGAAGGAAATCAGCACAGCTGTAATACAGTTGATCCAACACCTACAACAGCAATCCTGTCAACTCGTGCATGAATGCAACATTGAACCCCTCAGGGCCGGCCTGGCTGCCTACCATTGTGATGTGGCTGCTATTCTCAAGAACCAGCAGATCCTCCTTGCTGCAGTACTGCCCTTAAGACCTTCACAGGGAGCAGCGACTGGGATGTCTGACTCCACGTCTTCTAACACTGAGGTGTGTGTTGCCCCTTCACAACCAACAACAACAAGGACAGAGGAGGCAACACACACATCAGAAGAAGAAGACATGGAACAGATCACATTCACAAGGAAAATGACCCGGAAGCACTAGTCCCTGCCACATGGCCAACTATTACCAAGGTCCTGCGCTTTGTAACTTTCCAGTCTTGCAACAACTGTACCCAAGCACTGTTCTGCAAACCACTGTATGTCTTATCACCCAGCCCAGTGATTGTCTCTCTCCTACTCAATGGCAAATTCTGTCCCTCTGCACTGTCTGAAACAGCAACCCCAGCATGTCAAAAGCATTTTGGTAAACCCTTGTGTTGGATCACATTGTAAGATGTCACTATAATGGACTCACAATCATGGAGAATGTACAGATAGTACTACAGCACTTTTCAATAAATAGCACTTCCACAACAAATCTGTCTCTGGGTAATGTGACATATCAACTGTGCAGTAGATAACTGAAATGTGCCTACTGTCAAATTACGTACCTTGTCAATACAACTGTCCTGATATTATGTAGTCAGAGAAATCTGCACAGTGGCCATGATTGCATCATACTCTGCCCATCCTGAGGGACATATCTGATGAAGTGAGAAACCATACACCATCATGCTGTGTTGGACAGAAGAATGCTTCCTGAGGGGATATCTAAGTCATCAAATAGTGGCCGCAAAATGTTGTCAACATGCAAAAATAACACATATAACAGTGCACACTAATCTAAGCAAACACTACAAAAACTGCATAAATGAAGGTGTCTGGATTTACATACAAATAGGTAAATCATGCTGAACTGTGTCACAAATGATGTGTGAGAGGCATGAAGACAAGAATACAAGAGTGCCAATGAGAACTCATCTTACAAGGGTGTCCTTGATCATCACACTGCAGTCAGACCTAAAACTGTTTCCCCAATACCAAGTTTGGAAGCACTGTTTGTGACGTAGAAAACACACATTGTCATCCATATTAACTGTGATTGGTGGTTGCAACGAAGGGTCGACACTTTGCAAGGTAGCTCTGGGGTAGCTGCCAATCGTACAGCTCAGTTGGGATTTGTTTGTAGCATAGGACACAAATGTAATAGTACAAAACTTATGTACACTGAATCCAAACCCACGATCAAGTACCATTCAACACATACTATTAACAGTTAACCAAATATTTATTAGATGCTAATCACAATAGAGGAAACTGAGGGAAAATCTTACCTACCCTAATCTACCCTGACTACTCATTCCCCACAACTGTCCCTAACTAACCTAAGCTACACTTACTTATCACATGTAACGAAACGTTCTAAACATCTGCCCCCCACCCCCCTTATGAGACGGGAAACATGGAGGACAACACATACTAACCTAAACACATACTATACTATCCTAAACAAATATAAATTTTTTAAAAAATTTCTTTTATATTTTTTTTGCATTTTCTTTTTTTTTTAAACACACAAGAACCCCAACATAGCCCCCCACACACTTAAGAAGTAAAAATATAAAGCATCTGGACCCCCCCAACCACTAACACTAACTAAACTAACAGCCTATACTAACCTAACAATAAGCCCCCTATGCCCACTAACTATAAGAACAAGGAAAGAGGAGGGAGGGGAGGGAATCATGTCCATCAAAAAATGTCTAGAGGTTGGCCCTCCGGAGGGTCCTCTTGATAGACTTAACACACCGGTTAATGTGGCGCACATCCCGGCTCAGCTAGCTCAACTTGCGCAGCACACGGTCCAACTTCCGTTCCATGTTGTGAACGCTGTAGGGTCAACAGATGGAGCTGTGGCAGTCTGGGTACCGGTGTAGGAGGTCTGTGTGTGTGTGTGTGGTGCCAGGCCCAGTGGGCTGTCCTGCACCGGTAGCAATGCTGGGGCCTGGAAGTCTAGCAGATGTAGGACCAACAGTCCCAGCTGTGTGTGGGGCCACCCGGCTTGAATTGGTGGTTGTGCTGGTGGTGGCTGTGGTGGGCAAAGTAGGGCCACCCTGTGGGAAGGCTCTCCATGTCCCGGAGGCCCATTCATGGCGATATCTCCGGGCCATCCTCCTGAACCCCGAATCCACCAGCAGGATGTGCTGGTATCTCATGGCCCGGCGCTGGAATTCACGGACCTGGTCTGGAGTCATGTGTGCAGCTGTGAAGATATTCAACATTAGTAACTGCATTGTGTGAAATGGCACAAGAAGTTAATCAGACAATACATCTACTGTACTTGTAACAGCTCATATCACAATACAGATCATTGAATGTCCCTGAGGAAGTACATGGCAGGCCAGCCTACAAAGGTCACATCACACATAGCACGTCCATACCTACAAGATGGGTAACAACTGGCATTGACTTGCCATCTGAGTTCTGACAGTCATCAGCTAAGAATCATGCTGCATATCCTCCGCCAAGACCTGGGCTACAAATGTCAGTGAACGGAAAGCAAAACTAAAGCCACATGGTCTGCAAGTTGTAACTGGACTTGCCAGTATAGTACCAAGTGCCAAACCTGAGTGTGTATACTAGGTTCCAACCAAACAGTCACTTATTCACATGTATGTGTAACATACTGGTAGCATCAGTACTAGGTACCCCATTCACAAACCCATGCCCGTGTTTGAGGGTGGGAGGGTGGATAAACAACTATCAATTTCCAACAACATGTACACTGAGGAGTTTATAGAAAACTCCACACGTGTTTGGCTCTACACACACACCACAGGTAAGGTCTATCAACAATTAGGAGTCAGCAAACCCTAGACCAATCATAGGGACACACATGTCAGGAAATGCAGAACTTGGTGCACAACATATACTTCCACTAAGGCCTGACTTACATCAGACACATAGTTGCAAGAACACTCATGATCATGAATTGCATGCACACCTAGGCCATTGCACTCAAGTTCCACATACTTGCAGCACTATATGTGGAAGTACATGCTGCTAGGAGGTTCTACCTACTGTTTCATAATTACGTTGGTAAATAGTGAAGCAGATGTCTATTGGCAAGCTATTTGCTGTACCAATCTTGGAGAATGTGGGTCTGACAGGCTGACTAAATCGGAGCTGACTTCCAGTGCGACTCTTGTTGATACAAGTGTCATCCACATGACTAACCCCTGTACTCACAGTGGGGCCTACAGGAATGGCCTACAAGCCCTACATAATACCATTGGATACGCATTGGCCAGCTCAAAACATGTGAGAAACTGAATTCCCACTCATGGAACTAGAGAAATGATAGCCCAACGCATCACACCTTGCTATGCGTTCAACACACACGAGTCCATAACCAGCAAACACAACACATAACAGACATATCAACACTTACTGGAGTGGTCGGGGTCCTCAAATGTCGCCACCTCTCCCACAGTGTAGGGTGCCGGTCCACCTGTAAGGAATGGAAGGAAGAAATGTGCTCAAAATCTGTGCACAGCGCAACAATTTCATAAACATATACAATGTGTAGGCTGAATAAGGAAATGGCAGCAATTCAGACATGATGGTACTGTATTTGATATATCACGGCCAACTTGTACATAGCATGGGTCTCCTGTGACAGTTACACACATATCTGCACACATACATTGGCCCTAACTATCATGTGGTTGCAAACATGCCCCGTAATTGGTGACCAGAAAAAATATGGAGTGTAATCGTCTCATCATGTGCATCCAAGAGAGACATCCAAAGCCTGGTTACTTGACTGCATTACCAGTCAAACATGCCTTGTGGCTATGACACATTAATGACACATAGGTACAATGTACAGAGAGAGGGGCAGGGACTTTTGTAAGCCCCCCTGTTGTTACATTTGATTCAATTGATGTGGCCCAGCTATGGTGATTTGCACCAACCATGGAGATGTGAAGCCATGTGCATACACTTGGACTGCCATCCATATTTGGAAAGTGGGACAACTAACTCCAACCAACATTCTAAGATGTTAGCTGAGGGCACCTTACTCCTTTTCACGATGTTTTCAAATCCAGATCTGACATGTATCCAAAAAGATCAAGGAACACAATAATCCCAAACATTCATAGTACTTCTGTGAACGCTTTCCTTCCACACTCACCAGACTCACATGAGACATATGTCTGACCCACTTTGCTATTATCAATTGACGTGAAGGCAGCACTCATTTTCACCATCATGTAGTGATTCTAAAGTCAGTCTAGCTATTGCGTCTACAAAGTTAGCCAATATGTTGGTACATCTTTACTTCTCTGTCAATAGTACGCTATATAGACATGATTGGCTCCTATTTAGTTTGGTTGTCTGACAAAAAGGCCGCACCAATTTACTTCATGGAAAAGTATTGTGTAAGTTTGCTGAGCATGTGCTACCTGACAGCTAGCAATTGTGATCCTTGCCATAGTGCATCAATTATCCCTTTATGTTTCCCCAGCATTACACACAGTCAGCAAGTTAGCTAGCAGACATAGTACAAATCCTCTTATGTCTCTACAGAGCATTTAATCGTGCACATTTACATGATCAGTACTCACCAACAGTGCCACCAATCATGATTCCCAGGTGGTCCAAGAGATCCCGCTCCCTGATGATGAGGTCAGCCCACCGGTGCTTCAGCTAGTGGTCACTCCTCTGGCTGGCATACACACGCTGCAGGTGATGCAGCACCTTTCCCCACCGGATTCTGCGCGCCTCTGTTGGATACCCCTGTATCACCCTGCCCCCTGCCTGGATCATGAGTGGCAAGAAATGGCACACAAGCCATATGAACCCCCCCAACTCCTCTTCACCCATCCTGCCAAGACGTGGCCTACCAGGCATACTGGAAAAGTGAAAGGGAATAGGGGAAAAGAAATAGAAAGGGGAAAAGGGGGAAAGTAAGGGTACAAATACAGATGAAAAGTAAACTTAACCACTAAAAGATCCCAACTATCCCCAAACTAACACTACCCACAACAGACTCCCACAAACAACAAAAACACAAGATAAATGGACAAATGTAGACAAAACACAGTAGTACAGTATACAGCAACAATATTTATTTCACAAATGGACTTTACAGATAGCACACAGGACAAAAAAGCACAAAATCTCAGGACACCACTCTCTAGACAGCCACACAGTCTAGAAGGATCATAGACTGCACAGTGAAAGTGAAAGTACACCCACTGTACATGATCTGTAAACAGGATATCCTATTACATCACTTCCTGTATGAAATGTCCCGCCTTTTTCACGTTATGCGTCATTTTTTGTCTACCAAAACTGTATTTGCGTCATTTCTTTGGACGCACAGGAGTGAAAATTAGCCCGCATCCACATAATAGTACATGTCCTGTACAAATATCTGGATGTGGGCTAATTTTCACTCCTGTGCGTCAAAAAAAATGACGCTAATACAGTTTTGGTAGACAAAAAATGATGCATAACGCTAGGAACGTCAAAATTTCAGTGAATTAACAGGTTTTGGGCAATTTTTCCTGTTTTTTTGTTATGTTACATTGGGGACACATCAGAGATAGGCTGATTGAAGACACTATGATGTTGATGGTGTTCACATGTGTGACATCATACTGCAGCGGACCATGATCCGCTACTCCCTTCACAGTATTTTTACGGTTGGCTGACACAATAGTTGGTCATAAGTGTGGCCTACATATATGTGTTGCACAAATTTAGCATGTTTGGCATAAGGAGAGGATAGCAATGTGACGCACATATGTACAATACCTAAATGCCTTTGGCTCAAAGTGTGTGCTTCGGCAACTAATGTATTTGTTGACCAAGTGTGCGTGTATCACATGAAGCATAATTGTACATATGCTTGTATGAATGTGACGTCCATGTGTCCAATCCTTAGATGCAAGTCATTGTGGAAATGAGAGAGGGCATGTGTTAGTCATACATGTAGCAACATCCGTAATGTGGACTTCCAAGATTTAGGGTAACGTAGACACCACATGTGACATGGCATGCACCAGATAGATGGCAGATGCTTGTTCATGTCAATGGTCCACATTTTGAACATCCTATGTCCTAGAGTATTGGTAACAGCTTCCTAGGCACTAGTTGGTGAATCCCACAGTGAGTCATACACATGCATTGAGGAAGTGGGTACCATGTTGTTTGCACAGACAGGCAAGGATGAATCTCAAATGTATGATGACACCACAGTTGAGGCCATAGAAGTGAGCCCCAACTATCAAGTGGCTGTGGTGGACCAGCATACAAGACAGCACGTGTCCACATATTTCCAGTGATCAATTGCACATAGGTGTCTTGTGCATGTGTGTGGTCCAATTATGATCCTGTATATTGTTTGGGGTATAATTTGTCACAGTTCGGTACAGGACTCATCATGAGTCAGTGTCAGCTATTCCTGTATCTCCTGAGTATCCTTGGTTGATCAATGTGAGTAAAGTGGATGTGGACATGTGAACCTACATGGGGATGGTCCCACCCTGTCACTAAAGACGTGTAATGAGACAGTCAACAGGGCAACCTTGGTGTGCTGAGTGAGATAATGTCTCAGGTGTCATGTTCCGGCAGGTGTCATTACAACATTTGAACACAGGTTAGCCTCTGCAATTCCCACTGCATCTGGGAACATCATAGCCTCTGTGCTGATTATTCTTGCAGCTATTCACCACACACGGCCCATCAATATGTTGTGAGCACTGTGATTCTGTGTATGAACTGTCATGGTCCTGACATGTGCGGATTTTTCATGGACATTATCAGAGGTTGCTGGTTGTGCTGAAAGCCCCGTACCCAATCCCTGCTTACGGCCCTGGGACACTGTCACACTTTGTCATTCATGCAAAAATGAGACCCAGACAAGGGATGGGCCATGAATGTTGCTTTACCCAGAGGATTTTACTCAAATGGTACAGTTAAAAAGCAGATGATGCTATACAATGTATTTGTGTATGCATTGAAGAAGCCCATGCCCAATACCCCCTGATGAATGAGAGGTTTGCTAACGCAAGTGTGGTACATATGTAGACACAGGGATACTTTAGTGTGACGCACAGACAGATGCCAGTCAGGCTGACAGAATGCAGGGTGATTCAGGATCCAGCAATTTGACAAGTTACATAATCAGTGGTCTGACTCAGACTGTTTGGAGGACAAACTAGACAGTTGACATGTCAAACTGTGTATGTCCTGTGTTTTTGAAGGTGACAAATGAACCTAAGGGCTGTGTTACACAGCTTAATTGGTATCAATGCTTAACGGTGTAATTGACTAAATGGCAACTCCTATGCTGTTCCAGGCATCAGCAGGGGCAGTAATTTTTTTAATGGGTGATGTGCATGGAGGTGATCACAGGTGTGGGCTGCATCTGTTTCTCACCAGTCCTGTAGGTGAGATTTGCATTCTAAGAGCCAAGAGACATTTTCACATGGGAAGCAATCTACAGGTGCTAACAGGGCTTTGAAACTAGAAGACAGTGTATAAATTAACCTGACCTCCATGCAGTCAGATGTACAATGACAATGGCATACCATAGGAAAGGGTGTAGCACACTGGATTGTTGAGGGGGGAATATCAGGGTACACATCTTAGTATTCCAGGGACCTCTTCCGACAGGTGGGTTGTGACCAGGTTCATGGGTGTGTCAGGAGTTAGGAAATGGGCTGACATGTACATGGAATGTCATGTGTGCAATGCTGCTCATATGTGTGGTACTTGCGCTGTCTATGTTCTGCTTCTAGGGAACTCTGGTCACAGATAGTCCTTGCAAATATTGGATGCAGTTGGACTTACTGCTGTCAAGGGTCTGGTCAGACATTCCTGTTACTGATGCAAAAGCACAATGACTGCCTCATGTATGAGGCTTGTTTTCCCCTTCTTGAGTGATGGTGTCTTAGTTGTGTGCCATTTGCTGCGTTGGACCTTGATTTCAACATGTATGTGTGAAATAGGTGTCTTCCTCTGCTATTGGCCTTCAAAGGAGAAATGTACATGATATATGTAATTAACCGTGTGTGTGTATGTGACCATTGTATGTTAGGCATCACATTAGCTCTGGGATGGTCAGTGTCCTAATCAGTATCTCAGCAATGCTCCATGAGGCAACACTCTTATTCTGATAAGTAGACATGAAGGTGTGCAAAAATGAATAGCCAGACCATGATATCGTGATTATTATAGGTGTTTATTTAAATTAGTTAACTAAAGTGGTGAAGGTGATTATACTTAAAAGAAATTGTTGCCGATATGTTGCCGTCTGCATATACCAGCAGCCGTGTTCTGTAGTTCCCCCTCATGTTGCAGGCCAGCATCCTCCTCTTCTTCCTCTTCAGGCATGTGTGGCTCTGGTTCCAGGAGGGGAATGTTCCTTTTGATGCAAATGTTGTGCAATATTGCACATGTTAGGATGATCCTACAGACCATCTCCGGCGAATATAGGAGGCTACCACCAGTGATGTCGAGGCACCGGAACCTTGACTTGAGGATGCCAAAGGTCCTCTCAACAATGCTGCGTGACCTCCTATGTGCGTCATTGTAGGCACGCTCTGCAGCAGTACTCGGGTTGCCAAATGGTGTCATAATCCATGGCTGGATGCCATACCCCTGATCAGCTGCAAGAGAAAATGAATGGGATCATGTTGATGTAGCTGGCCCTATTGAAATCACCTTTCATGGCAGTAGTTGTCTTGTGTTGTCTGTGACTCTTTTGTGTTATAATGTAGCATCCTAGGCTTGTAGGATGTGCCATCTGCAGTGTGTTGTTTCCTTGGCTAAACAAGTGTTTGCCTGCTAACCGGTTGTCAGCAGTATGTTTTGGGATTTGCAGTACAGTGTGCCCTCCCTAGCATTGTGACTTGTGATACAGGTGTCCATGTGCCTTCACTGGGGGTGAGATGACAGTTCCATACACAGGTTAAAATTGACAGTGTTGTTAACACGTTCATATCAATGTACCCTGGACATCCCATATCTTTAGACTTATGCAATGGATTAATGTAAAGGTCATTGGGACACTTACATTTTGCAAGGTGACATTTAGGCAACACATTCCACACATTGTGATCTTTGACGTCTTAACATTAGGCTGTACAGTAATTTCAGATGTGTGACAGGTTCAATGGTGACCTAAGAAACATGGCTAGCGATGTCACGACCTCAGTTTGTTCCTGTTCACATGTTGCTGTTGTGGTGTATGTGTCCTAGAGGGTTGCTATGCAGTGTGTATATAAGTAGGTTTTTGTACTTACCAACAAGTAGTCCATTACCATACCGTCCATCCTGGAAGTGTTCATTGATGGTGCAGTGACGGAAGATGAAGGAGTCATGTACACTCCCAGGATATTTAGCCACAATGTTGGTGATCAATCCCTGGTGATCGACTATGGCCTGCACGTTGATGGAATGTGTGTGCTTCCTGTTGCGGTAGAGGTGTTCAGTTGCAGCAGGTGGCACAAGGCGTACATGTGTGCAGTCGATTGCACCAAGGACATGTGGGAAGCCACTGATGAGGTAGAACCCCTGTTTTGTTTCCTGCTGCTTCTGCAGTGTGTTAGGGAAGCAGATGTAGCAGTCCAATGATGGCATCCAGTACTTTGGGCAAAAAGGCAGAGAATGATGGTTGTGATGTTCCGGCAACCAGTGCACCAGTTGTTTGAAAAGAGCCACTTGCCAGCATATGAAGTATGGCAAGCAGCTTGGTTTCTGTTGGGGTGGTGCGGGGTGTCAGCAAAGTGGGGGCCAACTGTGGTTCAATGTTGCGCAGCAGCTGCTTAATGGCCTGCCAGTTCAACTGGTACCTCTGGATGATGTTGTTTTCCCTGAAGCCCTGAAGGGTTGTTTTGGGGCGGAATATCCTCTCCTGCCTTCTGCACTGCCTTTGGGGTCCCTGCTGGTGTTGTTGTAGCTGCTGTTGTTGCTGCTGGGCTCTGCTTCTGTGTGCATGCTGGATTAGAATCACCTCCATGTCTCCCTGTTGCTACTCTGCTGTTGCTTCTGTGTGTTCTGATTAAATACAGGTGTGTTTGCCCCCATTCTAACGCCTGCCCTGACCCAGGCGTTAATTTTTTACGCAAATTGGGCTGTGCGTCATTTTCCGGCTCCGCCTCCCGGCCATGCGTCATTTTTGCCCGAAAGCATAAATAAGACGCACGGCTGTTTAAGTCATTTTTTGGACGGGAACGCCTACCTTGCATATGATTAACGCAAGGCGGGTTGGCGCATCCAAAAAATGACTCACACGGCAGAATTTTGTTGTCTGTGGGCTCGGGCGTCAAAGTTTAAATACGGGGCAACGTTTGCGCTGAATGTGCGTCAAAGCTTTTGACACACATTCGGCGCAGACAGAGTATAAATTTGCCCCAATTGTATTTTGAAAGTTTGCACCGATTTTACCTCAAAAAATGACGCAAATGCGGCGCAAAAAAAAATATAAATATGGACCTTAGTGTCCCTCCGTTCCATAGTACTGAGAAGAGAGGCGTTTTCCCACTCCTGTTGCTGTACTCTGAAATGCTCTCTGAAACCTGAGCCTTTCCTCCATTAGTTGCTTCTCGTTGCTCTATCAGTCCTCCGCTCAGGCAGCCACATAGTAAGAATCAATTATGGTACATTTGTTCTGAATAACATTTACATAAATTCGTAAATAGACTCAATATTACCAAGATTTATATTGTGATTATAACATGACAAAAACAGAAAATAGAGTATTTTAAAGTTACCAATGATGAAGGAGATTTCTAGTCTACTGAGTGATTTAAATGTTTTTAATAGGTGAAATAACCCAGAGCCTAGAAATAGAGATATAGGTCATTTAAATCATTTCTCTACGAATCTCAAGTAGCATATGCTAGTCATTCTATTGTGTATTATTGATGTATAAAGATTGAGCCTAACCACTAAACTGTTGTGGGAAAAGTCATATTGGGCAGGGTTGATTTCATACCTGAACCCAGCAGATATCTAGCCCTAGTCCTGCAAAATTAGTGTGTCTGTAAAGAAGAAATTAGGTATTGTGTACGAAGGTGAATGTTACTGGGTGAGCGATGATAAGATCCAAAGTCCTCTTTCCATCCCAAATGTCATCAGCTGTCCTCACGCTCACAGGTTCTGGTGCCCATCTGGTAAATCAGAGTTGTGAGTAGGCTGAAAGCCAGCAACACAATGTCAGATAATTGACACAAAGTTAATGTTCACATTTTTTTTGTGAAAGTCAATCTAATAAAATGCCCTATGATGTTGTGGAGATTGTTTTGTGAGCTATGTTAATGCTACCAACTCTCATTGAGGAGTTTCTTCCAAACGATGATCCAATGTGTCACCTGTGGGCAGAGGATGCAGCACAAGCACTCTTTCTGTGAGTTAAGGGAATTTAGAAAATCACATGTGACCAAAATTGTGTTTTGTCCCGGGCTAGGAGGCCCCATTGAAATAGCCATAGCTCTAGCACATAGAAAGCAAAAAAAGTAATTGTAAAATTCAGACTATATGCATGGTTCAATAAAAGAATCCAAAGCCCTCCTGTCCCATCATCTTTCAAAGATATCCAATTCCACTACCAGCCCATGATTACATTGGTTCCAATCTCAAAGGTAATGTAGGGCCGCCAGTATGGTTTAGAGTTTTCTTTTTTTATTTATCAGGGACATGTGCATGTTTATTCCCCTCCGACAAGCACAGTAATTCCCAGTCAATTCCCCTATGTTGTCTTTACCACTCTATATGCTCCACTCTTATTTTAATTTTTTTCTCCTCTTACTAATGTATTCACTTCTACACCCTATTTTCACGTTTCTTCTTTTTAATATCCTTCATTGAAATCAACTGTAAACTGGGCATGACCACACAAGTCAACACAGTCATTGTTCCACACCTTGAAGGTGCTGAGAAAAATCTTCAAATGACTCCTAAACAGCACTAAAAAAAACTGTCTCTCACCCCCTAGTCACCCGCAAAACTGTCATTCACCCCCTTAGTCACCATAAAGCTGGATTATGGGAACACCAGCTACTCTAGGTCACCAAACCATCCACACACTACACCTCAGGGAACTACACTGTCTCCCTATACACAAACACACTCATTTCAAACAACTCACAGAACAGTTCAAGGCACTACATAACTCAGGCCCGAACTACCTAAACCAGTGGTTCCCAACATTCTGATTTCTGTGGACTCCCACTTTAACATTAATGGAACACAGGGACCTCCACTGAATCATCATTAGAATCCGGGGACCCCCGCCTGAGTCATTACTGGAAGCTAGGGGCCAAATTTGCCAGTATTTGTTAATAATTTTTAATTTTCTAGGCTCTCGCGGACGCCCTGAGAAGGCTTCGCGGACCCCCAGGGGTCCCCGGACCACAGGTTGGGAACCACTGACCTAAACAATTGCAACTCCTACCACCCACCACTCAGACACCTCCGCTCTGCAGGACTCCTACTCACACACATCTCACACATACAAAGAATCAGATCAGGAGAAAGGGCGATCTCTTACATCAATCCTAATGTGTGGAACGACCTGCCACACAACATCAGAAGCTCATCCTCTCTTCTTGCTTTCTGCAAGAAGCTGAAGACCTGACTTTTCAATTTACCAACTTATCATAAACAGTGCTAGGCACTGTAGGAAAGTACCATCTTGCCTGGCATGTTACCCCCATATTTCACTGTATATATGTTGTTTTAGTTGTATGTGTCACTGGGACCCTGCCAGCCAGGGCCCCAGTGTTCATAAGTGTGCCCTGTATGTGTTACCTGTGTTATGACTAACTGTCTCACTGAGGCTCTGCTATCCAGAACCTCAGTAGTTATGCTCTCTCATTTCTTTCCAAATTGTCACTAACAGGCTGGTGACCAATTTCACCAATTTACATTGGCATACTGGAACACCCTTATAATTCCCTAGTATATGGTACTGAGGTACCCAGGGTATTGGGGTTCCAGGAGTTCCCTATGGGCTGCAGCATTTCTTTTGCCACCCATAGGGAGCTCTGACAATTCTTACACAGGCCTGCCACCGCAGCCTGAGTGAAATAACGTCCACGTTATTTCACAGCCATTTACCACTGCACTTAAGTAACTTATAAGTCACCTATATGTCTAACCTTTACCTGGTAAAGGTTGGGTGCTAAGTTACTTAGTGTGTGGGCACCCTTGCACTAGCCAAGGTGCCCCCACATTGTTCAGGGCAAATTCCCCGGACTTTGTGAGTGCAGGGACACCCTTACACGCATGCACTGCACATAGGTCAATACATATGTGTAGCTTCACAATGGTAACTCCGAATATGGCCATGTAACATGTCTATGATTATGGAATTGCCCCCTCTATGCCATCCTGGCTTTGTTGGCACAATCCCATGATCCCACGTGTCTGTAGCACAGATCCGGGTACTGCCAAACTGTCTTTTCAGGGGTTTCACTGCTGCTGCTGCTGCCAACCCCTCAGGCAGGTTTCTGCCCTCCTGGGATCCAGCCAGGCTTGGCCCAGGATGGCAGAACAAAGGACTTCCTCAGAGAGAGGGTGTTACACCCCCTCCTTTTGGAAAAAGGTGTTAAGGCAGGGGAGGAGTAGCCTCCCCCAGCATCTGGAAATGCTTTCATGGGCACAGATGGTGCCCATTTCTGCATAAGCCAGTCTACACCGGTTCAGGGACCCCTCAGCCCTGCTCTGGCGCGAAACTGGACAAAGGAAAGGGGAGTGACCACTGCCCTGACCTGCACCTCCCCTGGGAGGTGCCCAGAGCTCCTCCAGTGTGCTCCAGACCTCTGCCATCTTGGAAACAGAGGTGCTGCTGGCACACTGGACTGCTCTGAGTGGCCAGGGCCAGCAGGTGACGTCAGAAACTCCTTCTGATAGGCTCCTTCAGGTGTTGCTAGCCTATCTTCTCTCCTAAGTAGCCAAACCCTCTTTTCTGGCTATTTAGGGTCTCTGCTTTGGGGATTTCCTTAGATAAAGAATGCAAGAGCACATCCGAGTTCCTCTGCATCTCTCTCTTCACCTTCTGCCAAGGAATCGACTGCTGGCCGCGCTGGAAGCCTGCAAAACTGCAACACAGTAGCGAAGACGACTACTGCGACACTGTAACGCTGAGCCTGCTGCCTTATCGACTGTTTTCCTGGCGGTGCATGCTGTGGGGGTAATCTGCCTCCTCTCCGCACTAGAAGCTCCGAAGAAATCTCCAGTGGGTCGACGGAATCGTCCCCCTGCAACCGCAGGCACCAAAGAACTGCATCACCGGTCCTCTGGGTCTCCTCTCAGCATGACGAGCGAGGTCCCTTGAACTCAGCAACTCTGTCCAAGTGACTCCCACAGTCCAGTGACTCTTCATTCCAAGTTTGGTGGAGGTAAGTTCTTGCCTCCCCACGCCAGACTGCATTGCTGGGAACCGCGTGTTTTGCAGCTACTCCGGCTCCTGTGCACTTTCTGAGGGAATCCTTTGTGCACAGCCAAGCCTGGGTCCACGGCACTCTAACCTGCATTGCACGACCTCCTGAGTTGTCCTCTGGCGGTGTGGGACTCCCTTGTGCAACTTCGGGTGAGCACCATTTCACTCCACTTCATAGTGCCTGTTCTGGCACTTCTGCGGGTTCTGCCTGCTTCTGAGAGGGCTCCTTGTCTTGCTGGGGCCCCCTCTGTCCCCTGACGCAATTGGCGACATCCTGGTCCCTCCTGGGCCACAGCAGCACCCAAAAACCCTAACCGCGAGCTTTGCAGCTAGCAAGGCTTGTTTATGGTCTTTCCGCAGGAAATCACTTCTGCACAACTCTCCACAGCGTGGGACATCTATCCTCCAAAGGGGAAGTTTCTAGCCCTTGTCGTTCTTGCAGAATCCTCAGCTTCTACTGTCCAGTAGCAGCTTCTTTGCACCCACAGCTGGCATTTCCTGGGCATCTGCCCACTCTCAACTTGATCGTGACTTTTGGACTTGGTCCCCTTGTTCCACAGGTACCCTCGTCTGGAAATCCATCGTTGTTGCATTGCTGGTTTTGGTCTTTCCTGCAGAATTCCCCTATCACGACTTCTGTGCTCTTTGGGGAACTTTAGTGCACTTTGCACTCACTTTTCAGGATCTTGGTGTGGGCTATTTTTCTAACCCTCACTGTTTTCTTACAGTCCCAGCGACCCTCTACAAGGTCACATAGGTTTGGGGTCCATTCGTGGTTCGCATTCCACTTTTGGAGTATATGGTTTGTGTTGCCCCTATCCCTATGTGTCCCCATTGCACCCTATTGTAATTATACATTGTTTGCACTGTTTTCTAATACTATACTGCATATTTTTGGTATTGTGTACATATATCTTGTGTATATTTGCTATCCTCATACTGAGGGTACTCACTGAGATACTTTGGCATATTGTCATAAAAATAAAGTACCTTTATTTTTAGTATATCTGTGTATTGTGTTTTCTTATGATATTGTGCATATGACACTAGTGGTACTGTAGGAGCTTCACTCGTCTCCTAGTTCAGCCTAAGATGCTCTGCTAAGCTACCATTATCTATCAGCCTAAGCTGCTAGGCACCCTATACACTAATAAGGGATACCAGGGCCTGGTGCAAGGTGTAAGTACCCCTTGGTACTCACTACAAGCCAGTCCAGCCTCCTACAGGCACACACACCTGCTCAGTGCCAGGATAACATTGGGGGTGATAGCGCACTTTACGAACTCACTTATCATAGTCTCCCACTCAATCTCCATTCCGTCTCTTCAAGATTGCATATATATTACATCTGTAATATGTCCTTAAATTTTTAAATCTAATATTTCTCTAGATGGCACCAGATGCTGTGTTTTCTCTTTCTCTGGGTGATCTTTGCTTTATACTTAGGCTCTAACTACAAGTGGCAGAACTCTATGGGCTCTAGAAATTCAAATTTAGAAATTCTAATTTGTATTCAGTTCTGATATTTTCCTCTGCAAACTCCAAGTCCTCCCACCCCGGCCCCTGAAGCAGTATGTATGGTGGGAGCAGACAATGCCTCTCTGGACGGCTGGAGCCTCCCTGACTCTAGCTCTGCTTGCATCTCCACACCAATTTCCACTTGTAAGATGATCCTCGAATCCGTTACGCATTTCTCTAAACAAAGAGGAAAAAAGCACCCACTGTGCCCAGCTTCAAACTATTGACGAAGGCCCTGCAAAAACCTCTGAGAGGCCTGCTAGCTTGGCCGCTTCATCCAAAAGAGTTCAAAGGAGCAACTCTTTACTCTCGATAAATTATGCACATCGATTTGCTGGTTAGATTACCTGCTGGAAGTTTAAACTTGGTCTGTGTTGATTTCTTAAGCCAATGGATGAGAGCACAGAGCTCTTCGGGTTGATGATTTCAGGCTTTACCTAGATAGGTTGTGGTTAGCAAAAACAAATACCGAGAAATTATTCCTTCGAAGGGGGAGTTTCCAGTCCATGCTGCGCGAAATGCCTTTTTAATTCAAAACCGTAGCTCTTTACACAATCACTATCTTCTCTATTGAGTTGCAAGCGCTTCCTTTATCGTATATGCTAATTAGCGCAGATACCCTTGTCTCTGGTTTTGAGTAGGGATGCTTAATACACGCCTATGGTGTCTTATCTTTATTATTGTTAAAAGGGGATTTAGTAATTTCCTTTTTGGAGCTCGGTGCTAATCATAGACTCATTATGCACAACAATGACCTCTGAGAGTGAAAATTAGAAACTAGGCATGATTTTATCATGTGTATTCATATTTCAGTTTCCAAAGGAGGTGCGTTTTTGACAGCCCTTAAAGATGCATACGAAAACAATTCATGGAAATATAGTGTGATTGATGTAGACGACTGTGCAAGCTAAAGACACGGTTACCACCTTCATTAAATCCACATGCCAAACGTTATGTTATCTCTGAGACCTTTTTCGAGCCTGCACTGTACTTGACTAATACACATTGTATGATCGAAGGACAAATTTGAAAGGAACACCTGCCCATTTCCCCGCGGAATTGACGAGAATACACACATGTCTGTTAGAAATCAGAGGAAATTGCAACACCAGCATTAACATTGTTGAACTTGGTGCTTGGGGACTCTGGCCCGAGGGACATCACAAATGGCGAGGGATCCTGGTTCCTTCCTAAATTGCTCTATTTACTTGAACATGAAATGATACCCTCATGAGGTCTACCTCTCTGGAGACAACCTGTCTTTAACCCAACAGGGCTTCAGTGCTCTAATCGGAACAGTCACAAGTTCATCTCTAACTGCCATAGTGTGTTTAGCTGGGCCCTGGGAGTAGTTGATCAAACAAGTTTACCACTGACACATTTTTAGACTCTAGCTGTAAAACATGGGTGGTTCGAAGGAGTTGTTATTTGACAGTGCAGATTTTGTGAAAACAGAAAATTAACACAAAAATACATGAACTTAAAAGCGCTACATGGTTTATTTTGCTATTTGCTATCATTTTATTGTGAGAAATACAATTTATGGGATTAACCAAGCAACACTCAACCTATGCTGTACGGAAATGTTGCTGCGTGCAAACCAGCCTTACAACTCTAGAGTGATGAGTTTGAATTGCGCATATACATGAAAATGTACACCTCTTTAGATTGACGTGTTTGCCTTCGAGGGGCTGGTGAAGACAATCTGGGAGATTCCCATGCACTGTGTATTGTTATTTGAGCAGGTGATGAAGCCTTATGCTTTATAAATACTTGGTTGATCACAATCACAAGCTTCCACTGATAAGCACCTCTAAAGTGCTCCAAATAGAGTGAAATATGTCTTGAGTGTCACATTGTGGTGCACCTGGAGGCAATGTTTACCACATAAATAATCTAAGATTACCATATTATATTGAGACATGTGACGCTGGAATATTAAAATCTAAAATTATTATTTAACCTATGAACTTTAAAATACACAGCTGGTGGGTCCGCAATGTAGTAGGAGATCAGAAAGTCAGGGATGGTTGTTAAACCATAAGTACCACACAGGGTATTTCGACAATCAATCAAATCTATTTTGCATGCTCCTCAACACCAGCTCGCTCAGCAAGCATGCACATCCTGCTGGACAACAATGCCCCAGACATTCTCTTCCTCACAGAATCATGGTTGACCTCTACTTAGCACCCAACAACGGCATAACCTTGCCAATATAGTATAAGATTGCATGTAAAGCCTGCCAACACAAGATCAGAGAAGGAATCACATTGATTTTCAGGGAGACCATCAGCTGCAGCACAGTTACAGAGAACATGACACCCTTCATGGAATGTCTGCATTTTAAACTCCAGATCTCAGCCATCTTCACTCTGAATGGAATCTGATCTACCAACTGAGCAAATGTCACCAGCAACATCAAAGGCTTTGTTGCTCCCCTCACCATCTACTCCAAAGCCTATATCCTGCTAGGTAACCTCAGTTTCCACCTGTATGACCAAATCAAACCTAATTCAACCACACTTCTTGAAAGCCAGGAAACCACACTCCATTGGACAACCATTGACCCCGTCTTAGCTTCCTTCAACTCCATCAAGTTACCACAGCCATGCTTCTCTCCTAGACTGACCACCTCATTGTCAACTTTCAGATCAACATCCCCACCACAAAAAATCCACCACCACAAATCTGGCCAGTTATAGTCACAGCACTAAGACCAAAGTTGTCTTCTTCAGAAAAGAAGACCCCCCCCGTGGGACTCCACCTGGTGGCCTGCAAAACCTTTACCCACTCCCATCACTGCCACTCACTCTGGAGGTCAGAATGGAGTAGAACGGTATAGACAAACAAGGATTTTGCACGTTTCCCCCTACTATTTGCTCCCATTTGAACTAGTAGCTGCTGTTTTTTTTTTAACTCTAACAGTGCAAGAAGCCTGCTAACCAGGCTAACCAGGGCCCAGTGTCAGTGCTCTTTTCCTAAATTTGATATATGTGAATTGTATCCTCAACTGGCAAGGATTTTAACCCTCTGATATCTCCCTAGCATTTGGAACCAATCATACGCAGTGCATGGGAGTTAAAGGGGTTGCCTGGGCCTGAAGCACTGTTTGTGCCACCCTGAGTGCCCCAAGTAAACATATGACAGCAGGCCTGCCATTGCAACCCATATGGACAGTGTTCAAACTCTACTTTGCCCTCACCATGAGTGGCAAAGCAAATGCACTATTTTTAATATATGTAGGTCACCCCTAATGTAGGCCTTATGAGCCCAGGAGGCAGCAGGGTGCATTATATGAAAGGAGTGGGCATATAAGTACAAGTGCATATCTCCCTGTAGTAGCCCCCTTCCATTAGGAGCTACTATAAGTGATCAAGGGGCCACAAGATAATATGAGCTGGCACCTTGGCATCTTGATGTTGCCAGCTCCATTATGGCTTCAGTGAAACCTGTCATGTTTGGTATAAACCATCTTGCCTTATTAAAACTAACTTGCTTCTCAAGTCATATTTAATGTGACATTTACCAAGGTGGCTACCTTAGAGGTTGTCCACCTCGTTGTCTCAGCCTTTCCAGTGCCTTGACTGATGGCCCACACCAGCTGCGGCCAATACAGGAGTCTGATCCCCTGCCAGAAGGTGTAAAGACTTCCAGGAGTCTGAGACAAAGGCCTGCTGGGGAAGAAGGTGACAGCTCCATCCCTGGGAGGATGGCTAGTGAAGTGGCAAATCAAGCCGGTGAGATTCAAATGCTGCACAATCTTTTATATGCAAGCAGGCTGTCCCTCAGAGGAGGACAAAGCCGTCCCCCAGCCCCAGGCACATTTGCACCCAGGCAGGTGGGGAAATTAGATATAAATCAAAAAGGGTACACACAGTTCCAAAAAAGCCAAACGGTTTCTTTCGCACTCAGTAGTTCTGAATTCAATGGAAACCACAAATGGTCGAAGCAAAAGCCCTCACTCACCTTCCGGTGACATGCTTCATCATAGGGCCAAGCTCCTCGTCAGGCCGGCACTGCAATGTCTGACGGGCCCCACACAGGGGCTCTTTGCCAGAGATCTTTTGGAAGTAATGTACAACCGGTCAAAATTCGTGAAGGATTGGTGTTAGGAAAATTAAAAATGACTAGAGGTAACAGATCTGCAAATGTATTCTAATACTGAAACCTCTGTCATAATTAAAAACAATACACAGGGATATGGTAGATTAATGCCTACACTCCCCATATAAAAATAAAGTAGTATGTTTACTAAATCTCATAATCGAGAGTAGTAAAAAGAAGTAACCACAGGATCCCCTGTGTTACTCAATATCGTAGGTCAACATGTTTCTCGCCTTTTTTTTAGCCAATATATGGTCTAATGCGATTCTTCAGGACCATAGTACATACCTAATCCTTAAAGCAATTAGGACTTCCGCAGTACGGGAATCCAAAAACCTAATGAAAACAGAGAAGAAAGAAACCAAAGTCAAAGCATCTCACATTAGTCAGAGGTGGAATATTCGCAATATCCAGAGATATCCCAAAAAGGTGCCTTGTGACAAAGGTGCAATATTAGTGAAAACAATAAAAAACCAATTTAGTAAAGACACAGCAATGCTTACCCTCCAAATATTAAAGGTAGGGCCTCATCGGGGAGACTTCAGGCTTTTAAAAGCCACTATGGTCTAGATATATGCACAGAGAACAAAGATCCTTAAATGGTACAATAATTTAGTAAGGAGTCTGTGCATTTAGTGTAATCAAACGACCATGACAGGTAAAGTGAGTCATAAAAACAAACAGCTTCTCTCACAGAGAACAGTAACAGGGCCCCCCAGTATGTAAAAACTAGAGTAGAACGGAATGCAAAAAGAGCTAATAAACGCTTCTGATGCACTAATAAGAATAAAAATAACAATAAAGTAAAGAAAGGTCAATGTGTCAAGCTCCATATATATGAGGATGGACATCTAGTCATAGTAGAAAGATTGCTCGAAAAAATACCGCAATCTAGCAGAAAAAGTCACTGCTACGTTCAAAAAAGATATATATATATATATATATATGGGTCGCAGGGATGTGTACACAACAAGCATTGAAATCCTAATGTGTTGTCACTGTCAAGTTTTAATAATAGACAGGGAGGCGCTTTAAGCAAAGGAATACATATATAAATGTATCTGTATCTGTATGTGCTGGGTAGGCGCGTAGCGCATTTCAGCTTCAAAATCAAACAAACAATCACAAACGAGAGAGCACGCGGAAATACTAGCGTGTCTGAACTCGTTTGGCAAATCAACAAAAGAAGAATCAGCGCACGGAACTGTTCGTGCGTCTCTGACATTTACTGCTGGGACCCTTTGTAGAAATAGTAATGCTACGTGCTGGGATGACGCGAAATTTAAGAAGCGTCCCAGCTTGTAAAAAGAAATAAAGAGAAGGAACGAGCGCGTGGGGAACCCTACGCGTCTCACCTCATTGGTTACAAAAACACTAGGCAACGGGATAGCGTGTGGGATCTTTGGCACGCCATAGTTCTCATCACCATAAATACCAGGGATCTCATAGTGTCCCTACTACAATCCCTAAGGAAACGCGGTAAGTTGTAAACACAAAATAAAAAATAGCGGTTCATTGTGCAAGGCCGCAAATAAGAAAAGGGTCAAAACTAAAGGCAAGTAAAAATTGAAGAATACAAAGGTACACCACCAAGCACTTACTTAACGTGGAACCAAGGATACCGGACCACCTACGCCTGATGTAAACCCCGGAACTACGGGGGAAGAGCAGATACACAGCCATTAAAAAGGAGAAGGGAGGTCAATGTTTTTTTTCCAACATTAGGCTATGGCACCGGTACATAGACGATATCCTAGTAATTTGTAAAGGCAATAAAGATCAAGCAACAGCTTTTACACAGTGGGTTAACACGTTGGATACCCATCTTTGTTTTAGCTCCACCATCTCTGATAAAGAGGTGTCCTTTCTTGACCTGCGAATCATACTCAGAGAAGGTTATCTCCACTCTTCCGTGTTTCATAAACCCACCGACAGGAATAGCTTGTTACTTTACAGTAGCCATCATCCTAAGGCATTACGAGACAACTTACCTTTTGGCCAATTCCTCAGGATACGACGCAACTGCTCAGACAAGAGTGATTTCCATACCCAAGCTAATACATTGTGTCGTAAACTTGGTGAACGCAACTACCCAGCGCGCAATATTCAACAAGCAAAGAAGAGGGCTAGTAACATACCTAGAGAAGCATTACTGACTACCAATACTCGTACACAACAATCTAGACTGACTTGTGTTACCACATTTACTCCGTTAAGTAACCGGATCAAAGGTATTGTTCGTAGACTCTGGCCGATCCTGACCAGTGCGGGCGAAACACTAGAACGCCCTTTATTTGTCTTCAAGAGAACTCATAACATTAAAGACCTAGTTGTCCACACAAGACCCACGATTCACCGACCCCGTGACAACACCGGTCCCAGTCAGTGGCTTAAAGTCAAGGGACACTACCCATGTGGTGGTTGCAATGTTTGCACGATGACTAGGAACATTCAAGAGGTAGATAGAGGCGAACCCAAAACTTGGCAATCGAGGTCCCATACCAATTGCCGCACAAAAGATTGTATTTATATGATTACATGTCCGTGCAATCTGAAGTACATTGGTATGACGACCAGGATGGTGAAAATCCGAATTAATGAACACCGCAGCACTATAAGATGCAAGAGGTCCGCCACAAAATTGACCAACCATTACATTGAGAAACAACATACTCCTGAGGACATCAGCTGGATTGTTCTAGAAACTATTAGGGACAGTAAAGATTGCGTGACAATACTTTTTGAGAAAGAACAGCGATGGGTCTTCAGGCTTAAGACTCATATATCTGGACTTAACAACGATATTCAGTGGACTAATTTTACCACTGAGAACCGTGTCTTTTTTGTATATAATTTTTTTTTATATATATATAGGAATTTATTTAACTCACTAATATACAGTTTTTTCTGATTTGGGTCTGAATTCATCATTAGGATGAGGATAGTGACATTGCTCTTTTCTGTATGGTGTATCTGACACCATCTGTATGGACCCCCTCTAAGATGGACGACAATGTTTGTCATCCTTTACCTCATCTTCACTGTGAGTCCTTTTTCTATGTTTGACCTCCCTTCTCCTTTTTAATGGCTGTGTATCTGCTCTTCCCCCGTAGTTTCGGGGTTTACATCAGGCGTAGGTGGTCCGGTATCCTTGGTTCCATGTTAAGTAAGTGCTTGGTGGTGTACCTTTGTATTCTTTAATTTTTACTTGCCTTTAGTTTCGACCCTTTTCTTATTTGCGGCCTTGCACAATGAACCGCTCTTTTTTATTTTTTATTTTGTGTTTATAACTTACCGTGTTTCCTTAGGGATTGTAGTAGGGACACTATTAGATCCCCTGTATTTATGGTGATGAGAACTACGGCGTGCCAAAGATCCCGCACGCTATCCTGTTGCCTAGTGTTTTTGTAACCAAGGAGGTGAGACGCGTAGGGTTCCCCATGCGCTCGTTCCTTCTCTTTATTTCTTTTTACGAGCTGGGACGCTTCTTAAATTTCGAGTCATCCCAGCACGTAGCATTATTATTTCTACAAAGGGTCCCGGCAGTAAATGTCAGAGACGCGCGAACAGTTCCGTGCGCTGATTCTTCTTTTGTTGATTTGCCAAACGAGTTCAGACACGCTAGTATTTCCGCGTGCTCTCTCGTTTGTGATTGTTTGTTTGATTTTGAAGCTGAAATGCGCTACGCGCCTACCCAGCACATACAGATACAGATACATTTATATATATGTATTCCTTTGCTTAAAGCGCCTCCCTGTCTATTATTAAAACTTGACAGTGACAACCCATTAGGATTTCAATGCTTGTTCTGTACACATCCCTGCGACCCATATATATATATATATATCTTTTGTGAACGTAGCAGTGACTTTTTCTGCTAGATTGCGGTACAGTCACTACATCTGTGACTCTGATATTTTTCTTTTTTCGAGCAATCTTTCTACTATGACTAGATGTCCATCCTCATATATATGGAGCTTGACACATTGACCTTTCTTTACTTTATTGTTATTTTTATTCTTATTAGTGCATCAGAAGCGTTTATTAGCTCTTTTTGCATTCCGTTCTACTCTATTTTTACATACTGGGGGGCCCTGTTACTGTTCTCTGTGAGAGAAGCTGTTTGTTTTTATGACTCACTTTACCTGTCATGGTCGTTTGATTACACTAAATGCACAGACTCCTTACTAAATTATTGTACCATTTAAGGATCTTTGTTCTCTGTGCATATATCTAGACCATAGTGGCTTTTAAAAGCCTGAAGTCTCCCCGATGAGGCCCTACCTTTAATATTTGGAGGGTAAGCATTGCTGTGTCTTTACTAAATTGGTTTTTTATTGTTTTCACTAATATTGCACCTTTGTCACAAGGCACCTTTTTGGGATATCTCTGGATATTGCGAATATTCCACCTCTGACTATTGTGAGATGCTTTGACTTTGGTTTCTTTCTTCTCTGTTTTCATTAGGTTTTTGGATTCCCGTACTGCGGAAGTCCTAATTGCTTTAAGGATTAGGTATGTACTATGGTCCTGAAAAATCGCATTAGACCATATATTGGCTAAAATAAAGGCGAGAAACATGTTGACCTACGATATTGAGTAACACAGGGGATCCTGTGGTTACTTCTTTTTACTACTCTCGATTATGAGATTTTGTAAACATACTACTTTATTTTTATATGGGGAGTGTAGGTATTAATCTACCATATACCTGTGTATTGTTTTTAATCATGTCAGAGGTTTCAGTATTAGAATAAATTTGCAGATCTGTTACCTCTAGTCATTTTTAATTTTCCTAACACCAATCCTTCACGAATTTTGACCAGTTGTTCATTACTTCCAAAAGATCTCCGGCATAGAGCCCCTGTGTGGGGCCCGTCAGGCATTGCAGTGTCGGCCTGACGAGGAGCTTGGCCCTATGATGAAGCATGTCACCGGAAGGTGAGTGAGGGCTTTTGCTTCGACCATTTGTGGTTTCCATTGAATTCAGAACCACTGAGTGCGAAAGAAACCGTTTGGCTTTTTTGGAACCGTGTGTATCCTTTTTGATTATTTGACTGTCGGGAGCTTTACGCACAAGACCAGGAGGACTCCCTCCAAATCTCCCACATTGGCCCCTCTTTGTTGTTGTTTTTTTGGGGAAATTAGATAGTCAGGAGGGGAACACACAATCAGAAAGCTAGCCACACCCCAAGGGTGGGCTACCTGCTCTGTACAGCCGAGGATGGATTCTGCCATTTTTATAGGATTCTGGGTAGCAAAAAGTGCTGCATATCTCTGGATGTGGTCACTTCAGCAGCGGGTTAGCAGCTGGGACTAGCAGCCCATTTGCCACTAGCTTCCAAATGGCAAACACCCCTAAATCCCGAATCTAAGGGGACCTCTGGCACCAGAACCTCAGGTCTGATGAACCTGCAAAAGGTCAACAAGAAGCGACCCGTGCTTGTAACAACAGGGTCTTCACAAATCAAAGGTGTGATATCTTGTACCTGTGACAGTGCTCCTAGATCTGCATCGCAACAACTCGTCCTGGACCAGAGACCAACTCCCCATTAAAGGGAACCTCTCTGCGATGTAATGGCAGATTCAGAACTCCCTAGGACTAGAGGTACATCCTTGGAGTTGGGTGAGGACCTAATTAAGACACTGTTTGTGCTGCAAGATGGTAAGCAAGATTAATATTTTCCCTCTACGTGCTCCTCACCCATTTTAGCAGTTGCTATGGGGCCTGCTACTGCAGCATCATTCAAACTGTAACTTACACCAGCTGTGATTGCAAACACTTGGTACAAGCAAGCACAAGGAAACGTCAAGCTCCTGCATCTTTCAAACAATTACAGAACCCTAAAGCACATGTAAGCATGTGATGTGTGAGCAGCACGAGGCAAGCTTCTCAGGCGGGTTCTCAGTATCTCTGCCACGGTGACTGGTGCAAGTGAACTGTGTGAAAATATGAAGTGAAGGTTAATGCACCTGTGTGACCCGAACAAATCCGACTACCTGCAAAGAATTACACTGGTCGACGCTGTGGTGGCCATCTTGCACGCATGATCTGTACAAGCCCGACCACATACAAAAATATTACATCTGACGACGCTGTGGCTGTCCATCTTGCAGCTTTGGGAGACTGATTATTGCTGTCCACAGAGATTGGAACATTTCTTCTGGTGACAAGCACGCCTATTGTGCATGCTTCTCCTGAGAGCTGTTTTGAGCTGTTCATGAAACAAAACATGGTCTCATTCAGGCATGCTTGAAATGAAAAGTTGCTTGTGAGAGCATACCAACAAGCATAATTTTTAGTGGTGGATCCACAGCGATAGCCTTTGTATAAACAGTTGCCAGAAGAGAAAAAAAAACAGTTTCCCCACCAACAACTGAGATCGAGGATGGATCAAACATCAGTGATGTGTCTGCTCATGAGGCCTGCCCCTCTAGGTGCATCTGCCAAGATCTCTGACCCAGAATCAGGACCACAACACAGTGCAGCTGAGAAGCAAGGCACAACAATGGGAAGCAAAAAGTGAATCCATCTGAATTCTGTTTGATTTCTCTATGTTTGGCACATATGTACCACCTACACATGCTCATACATGTTTAATTTGTGTGTTGTATGATCCCCCTGAAAAAAAGCTGGCCATTGAGTTGTACACCAAGCACTACTCCATATGTGATGTTTCATTCCTACTATGTCATGCCTTTGCCTCAGAAATAGTTGTTTGTTATCTCTGTGCTTCTTGCCTGTCCCCCAGGTGCATGGGTTCCATCCTGTTGCCCCTGTAATGCTTATGGTCATCATTAGAGTCATCATCAGAATCTGGTTCAATGGTAAAATTGTGCAGTTCCCTCCTCATCATAGTGTTGTGCAGGATGGCACAGCTCGCTGTTATTTTGCAGCATGTGTGGTGTAGCCTGTGGAGAAGTGCACCTTGGTCTTGTGGATGATCCTGAAGCAGGACTTGAGTATGTCAAATGTTTGCTCAACGATTAAGCATGTTGACTTGGGTGCCCTGTTGTAAAGTTTCTGGCTTGGTGTCCTAAGGGTCAGGAAATGTGTGAGTATCAAGGGGCCCAAGGAATATCCACTGTCACCTTCGGAGCATGAGAGAGAAAACTATTAGGACAGGTCACACACACACTCCTGGCCAGTGCGTTCAGTGAGTTGAGATCATCATGCCTAGCACAAACCCATCTTCAAATTTCCCGTGCCAGTCGGTTGTTTATCCCACTGTGGCAGAACATGACTGTACACACCACCTGCACATTCAGGGAGTGTGTGCTCTTCCTGTAATGGTTCTGCATAACTATAGTAGACTGGATCCAGCACTGTATTTGAATGTAACGTCTCTGGTTCATCTGAAAAGTCAATTGCTTGCCTTACGATTAGGGTCTCTGCCATCATTGACGGACCAGCCAGCATGGAAGAATGGTGATGAGATGTCATGCAGACTGTGTGGTGCTGTGACTGAGGAAATTGTTAATTTTATTTTTATCTGTCCAGCTCTTAGAAAAGCTCAGCTCCAATTGCTAAAACCTGCTTTTGTCTTGCCAGGGGTTCGTTCCTGTCAGCCAGCAGTAATGAAAGTTTTGGATCCAGCTGACCCGCAGATAAACTGTAAACTGGTAAGATTTTTAAGTATGCATGCTAAGACTCTCCCAGGCCACTTAATCCTTTTAGCACGCCTCTTTTGTACTGCTCAGGTATGATTTTGAAGGCATAGTGTGATGAAGTATGTTCAGCAAAAGGCTTTGCACTTTATAATTAGCACCTTACAGCGATCTCATTATATGTCAATAGCTTCAGTAAACTTTATGCAATGTGTTGCAATTAGCTGTTGTGAGAATTTTGAACTTCATATTTTAATTAATTAAAACCATACAGCATTTTATGATTTTACGCTTGTAATAGTTTTAGAGAACTTATGTAATGTGTTACAAACATGTTCTGCAAGGATGTTGGAGTCCATGATGAACTGTGATTTCATGTCCGTAGTAGTCTTGAAGAACTTTCATGCATTGTGTTCTTTGCTAAGATTTTAATTAATCATGCAAATAAAGCATCCCACCACTCTTCCTGTAAATGTATTCTTATGCTGAAGGGGGACAAATGGCAATATGTGCCATCCACACAGCCAATGACGCTGGGAAACTCTCCTACTCTATAGAAATTCAGTTTTGTCTGCTGCAAATCTTGGGGTGCATTGGTAAAATAGATGTATTGGATCAGCTTTTCAAACATTACATCTAGAAACTTGTGGTGGAAAAACCTTGAATATGTGCTCTGTGACACCTCCCCTGCAACTGCTATGACTGAATGGTAACTCCTTGATGATAGGAGATATAGACAACACAATACCTGAATATTGGGAAAGTAAGACATTGCTCCTGAGTGTAGGGGCCTGTAGCTAGGGTTGTAAATCAGCTATCAGGTCAAGTATGACCTGACTAGCCAGTCCGTATCTGTTTATTATTTTCTCCTCTGTCAGGTTAAGAGGGTGACCCTCACCCTAAATATCCTCTCTTGCCTCCTCCTCCCGCTGTCCCTTACAGCCTGAATTATCATCCTTCTCACCGAGATGTATAATGCTGCCATTTTCAAAGACCCAGATGTCACAATTGCTGTCTGTTCGGGGGTCTTTTTATAGTTTGCACATGCTTACTACCTGTATCAAGTCAGTGATAATTGCATTTCTTAAGAGCCCATTTTTTGATTAGTCCCAAATAGGAAATCCTAAGTGCATGTGGTTGCAATTCGCGAATAGGAAATTGCTAATAATAATTTCCTATTTGACAGATTTCCAAAATATGATCTCTACAGGGTAGGAATCGCATTTTGCGACCGCATTTTTGGCAATCGTACATACTGAATGGAGAGTTTGCATTTCTTAACAGCCCGAAATAGCGATTGAGTCTGTTAAGAAATGTTAAACCGTTTCATACATCTGGGCCATTTAAACTTAACAGAACTTACTACAACGTTCAAACAGATAGTTTCCATTGCTGAAGACAATCTCACAACCCATGTCCAAAAGCTGAAGGAAGAATACATGAAGATTATCAACAAGCAAAATGATCCTGAAAACACATCCGGGGGAATCATAGTTGACCGTTTTCCTTGTAGGTGGTATCAAGGAAAGACTCATTGATGCATCCCATTATACCTGTACTGCAGTTAGATACAGCACATTTGAAGCCTTCACCTATTACCAGAGGTGAGTCTATGTTCTGTGCCAAAACAATCTATACCACACATATGAAACCTCACTAGGGCAAACCCACTCTGTGGATGTTCTTGTTAATGTATGGATGGTACTTGATCTAGCAGCTAAGGCTGGACTGTTCCTGTTGGAGAAGGACTAACACTGATTTGCATATGGGAGGCCTCTGCCTGGAGTTTCACTGTAGGTTAAGAACAATGGATTGGAATTCAGCTCAGCAGGATCTCCAGGGTCTGAGATCAATTCAAGCCTTCCTTCCATCACATCATTGTTTGTTGCAGTAGATGCCCTAGGTATGACAAGCATGCCCAGACATGGGTCCCGTGCTAGCTGTGCTTCAGGACGTAAGCCCTACTTCACTGATGAGGTTTAACAAGGCCGTAACCAGTTTAGGGCTGAATGTGTTCCTATCCTATCAGGATTGGATCTGGCTTAAGAGAGCTGACAGGACTGTTCTCATGTGATCAGGGAAGACTGGTTTGCATATGGCCTGTAATAGCATGGTGGGTGAAAAAAGAAGGACTGGAATGCCTAGAATGAGTGCAGAGATTAATTCAAGCATTCTTTCCATCTTTTTATTGTTTATTATCATAAATGTTATGATAGCAGTTGCCGTTGTAAAACTGCCTGACAATCCTGTTTTGATATCAACAAATCTACTCATATGTGAATAAGTTTGGTAAAGACCCACCCAGTGCTTGCAGCATTTTGTTCAACTTACTCACACTTTGCTATACTATGCTATGACATCTACATGGTTGAAGCTGCCGCCACCACAGGGTGTCTTCTAAGTTTTAGATCTGCACTCAAAATGGGCTTTCTAGTATCTTGTGTAAATTGATTTCCAGAGGAAATGCAGAAGACAACAGTGACATTCCAAAGATGTTTCCTAAAGTCTTTCGGGGCATTGACAAACCAAAGATACACTAATTAATTTGATGAGACAGTCCAAAGTGTTGGTCTACATTGGTATGTCATTCATCATTCAAAAACAGGTCAAAGACGAAATCAACAATGTCTTTTAAAAGAAAATTATTGAACATCTATTTGGTCCAGAGCCATGGGTGTCTCTCATTATTCCAGTACCAAAGTGCAAAGCCACGGAAAAAAGTTCATTTGCAAAGACATGCACCAAACAAATCTGGCAATCCAGCAAGATAGGCACAAAGTACCAGAAACGTAAGTCTCAACTCATCAGTTAAATGTGGCCAATGTCTTTTCAAACCTAGATTTAAATAAAGGTCACTACCAACTAGAAGTGGAAGAACAGTCACACTATATTATCAATATTCGCCAACAACCTCTTTGAGTTTCACTGTTTTCATGGCAACAGAGGACTTTCTGGAAAAGATTTGTTGAGTCTGTCAGGTTAACATTGCCTAAACTACATTGAGGATATTTTAGACAAATCCTATTTTGAAAAAACCTCCCTTAAGTTATAGTGTCATATTTTCGAATGAGACAGTACACGTCTGTAGGAAAGTACCATCTTGCCTGGCATGTTATCCCCATATTTCACTGTATATCTGTTGTTTTAGTCTATGTGTCACTGGGACCCTGCCAGGCAGGGCCCCAGTGCTCATAAGTATGTGCCCTGTATGTGTTCCCTATGTGATGCCTAACTGTCTCACTGAGGCTCTGCTAACCAGAACCTCAGTGGTTATGCTCTCTCTGCTTTCCAAATTTGTCACTACCAGGCTAGTGACTAAATTTACCAATTCACATTGGCACACTGGTACACCCATATAATTCCCTAGTATATGGTACTGAGGTACCCAGGGTATTGAGGTTCCAGGAGATCCCTTTGGGCTGCAGCATTTCTTTTGCCACCCATAGGGAGCTCTGACAATTCTTACACAGGCCTGCCAGTGCAGCCTGAGTGAAATAATGTCCACGTCATTTCACAGCCATTTACCACTGCACTTAAGTAACTTATAAGTCACCTATATGTCTAACCTTCACCTGGTGAAGGTTGGGTGCAAAATTACTTAGTGTGTGGGCACCCTGGCACTAGCCAAGGTGCCCCCACATCATTCAGGGCAAATTCCCCGGGCTTTGTGAGTGCGGGGACACCATTACACGCGTGCACTGTACATAGGTCACTACCTATGTACAGCGTCACAATGGTAACTCCGAACATGGCCACGTAACATGTCTAAGATCATGGAATTGTCACCCCAATGCCATTCTGGCATTGGGGGGACAATTCCATTATCCCCCTGGTCTCTAGCATAGTACCCGGGTACTGCCAAACTGCCTTTCCGGGGTCTCCACTGCAGCTGCTACTGCCAACCCCTCAGACAGGTTTCTGCCCTCCTGGGGTCCAGGCAGCCCTGGCCCAGGAAGGCAGAACAAAGGATTTCCTCTGAGAGAGGGTGTAACACCCTCTCCCTTTGGAAATAGGTGTCAGGGCTGGGGAGGAGTAGCCTCCCCCAGCCTCTGGAAATGCTTTGATGGGCACAGATGGTGCCCATCTCTGCATAAACCAGTCTACACCGGTTTAGGGATCCCCCAGCCCTGCTCTGGCGTGAAACTGGACAAAGGAAAGGGGAGTGACCACTCCCTGACCTGCACCTCCCAGGGGAGGTGCCCAGAGCTCCTCCAGTGTGTCCCAGACCTCTGCCATCTTGGAAACAGAGGTGTTTGTGGCACACTGGACTGTTCTGAGTGGCCAGTGCCAGCAGGTGACCTCAGAGGCTCCTTCTGATAGGCTCTTACCTCTCTTGGTAGCCAATCCTCCTTCCTTGGTAGCCAAACCTCCTTTTCTGGCTATTTAGGGTCTCTGCTTTGGGGAATTCTCTAGATAACGTAACGAATGCAAGAGCTCACCAGAGTTCCTCTGCATCTCCCTCTTCACCTTCTACCAAAGGATCGACCGCTAGCTGCTCAGGACGCCTGCAAAACTGCAACAAAGTAGCAAGAAGACTACTAGCAATATTGTTGCGCCTCATCCTGACGGCTTTCTCGACTGTTTCCAGGTGGTGCATGCTCTGGGGGTAGCCTGCCTTCACCCTGCACCAGAAGCTCCGAAGAAATCTCCTGTGGGTCGACGAAATCTTCCCCCTGCTAACGCAGGCACCAAAAGACTGCATCACTGGTCCTCTGATGAGCGTGGTCCCTGGAACTCAGCAACTCTGTCCAAGTGACTCCCACAGTCCAGTGACTCTTCAGTCCAAGTTTGGTGGAGGTAAGTCCTTGCCTCCCCACGCAAGACTGCATTGCTGGGTACCACGTGATTTGCAGCTGCTCCGGCTCCTGTGCACTCTTCCAGGATTTCCTTCATGCACAGCCAAGCCTGGGTCCCCGACACTCTATCCTGCAGTGCACAACCTTCTGAGTTGTCCTCCGGCGTCGTTGGACTCCCTTTTGTGACTTCGCGTGGACTCCGGTTCACTTTCCTTCCAATTACCTGTTCAGGTACTTTTGCGTGTGCTGCCTGTTTCTGTGAGGGCTCCTTGAGTTGCTGGGCGCAACTCCTCTGTCTCCTCCTCCAAGTGGCTGCATCCTGGTCCCTCCTGGGCCACAGCAGCACCCAACAACCTCTACCGCGACCCTTGCAGCTAGCAAGGCTTGTTTGCGGTCTTTCTGCATGGGAACACCTCTGCAAGCTTCATTGCGATGTGGGACATCCATCCTTCAAAGGGGAAGTTCCTAGTCCTCTTCTTTCTTGCAGAACTCCAAGCTTCTTCCAACCGGTGGCAGCTTCCTTGCACCCTCAGCTGGCATTTCCTGGGCTCCTGCCCACTCTCGACACTGTCGCAACTATTGGACTTGGCCCCCTTGTCTTACAGGTACTCAGGTCCGGAAATCCACTGTTGTTGCATTGCTGGTGTTTGTTCTTCCTGCAGAATCCCCCTATCACGACTTCTGTGCTCTCTGGGGGTAGTAGGTGCACTTTACACCTACCTTTCAGGGTCTTGGGGTGGGCTATTTTTCTAACCCTCACTGTTTTCTTACAGTACCAGCGACCCTCTACAAGCTCACATAGGTTAGAGGTCCATTCGTGGTTCGCATTCCACTTTTGGAGTATATGGTTTGTGTTGCCCCTATACCTATGTGCTCCTATTGCAATCTACTTTAATCCTACACTGTTTGCATTACTTTTCTTGCTATTACTTACCTAATTTTGGTTTGTGTACATATATCTTGTGTATATAACTTATCCTCATACTGAAGGTACTCACTGAGATACTTTTGACATATTGTCATAAAAATAAAGTACCTTTATTTTTAGTAACTCTGTGTATTGTGTTTTCTTATGATATTGTGCATATGCCAACAGTGGTATAGTAGGAGCTGTACATGTCTCCTAGTTCAGCCTAAGCTGCTTTGCCATAGCTACCTTCTATCAGCCTAAGCTGCTAGAAACACCTCTTCTACACTAATAAGGGATAACTGGACCTGGCACAAGGTGTTAGTACCTCTGGTACCCACTACAAGCCAGGCCAGCCTCCTACAACGTCTTAATTCAGAAAAAATATTTCCCTCACATTTGTTCCTGCAGTTGAAAATGTGTCATCTCTTTGATCCTTCGGAGACACAGCTAGCCCTTGTGCCTGGTTCATTTCTGCCTTTGCCAGATTTAGAGCCACATTTACAAGGCCCGTGCACCCTTTAGCGGCACATTTGCGGCAAAATATGATGCTAACGGACCACTACCATAGCATTATATTTACAAGGTGGCGCAAACAATGGATGCGTCACCTTGTAAACCCTTTGCACCACATCATGTATAAAATATACATTATGTATGCCGAGGGGCCAGTCCCTCATTAGAAGGTCGCTGAAAATAGTGCAATGGAATCTACAAGATTCCATTGTGCCATTTCTAGAGTCATTTTTAATGCCTGCTTAAGGGAGGCGTTAAAATGAGTATCCCGTTGATTTCAATGGGCCTCAACATTATACTGGATTAGCGTCTTTTTTATGCTAATTCAGTATAGCGTTACAATAGCGTCCAAAAAATGATGCTATTGCCCCTAACATGTGCCATGGTACGCCATATTGCAAATACGGCGCTACCATGGTGGCGTTAAGGGACGCAAGTGGGCGGCAAGAAAAGTGGCGCATCACTAGTGATGCACCACTTTCTTGTAAAAATGGCCCTTAATGCTGAACTAAGAGATATCATGAGGAAGGAAACTCTTCCAAACTGGTGAAAGGGTGCCTTGTGTCATTTGAGTCAATTAGATTGCAAATCACAGAAGCGGCCTTCTGTTGATTTGGGTGACATCCTGGCTCAGAAAGATGTTTATCCTAAAGTCCTATACTGGCTGTTAGCCTATGTTAGCAGTAGTCTCACAAGCCCTGAAAATGCCTGCTCTCAAGATGAAAAAGAGAGCCTTGCTGTAGTGTGAGCATGTGAACACTTTCATGGCAAACCATTCACTGTTGTGACACCATCAGGATTAACTTGCAATTTTTGATAACCCAAAAGCCAGGATGCCACTGAGGAAAGAAAGAGGTAGAACCTTTGCTTGCAGGACTGTTCAAGATAACTCATCAGCCTGGCAAGGACAAAAACACAGTTGATTTTGATCCCAGAATTACTCTCACCACTTGGGAAGCCAAGCCATCTGTTACTGAAGAGTGCCTTTTCAACATCATCAAACAAGTCTGTCTGTGCGTGTTCACTAAACAAGCATGAGATTGTTTGGTTATCAAGGGATGGCCCCTCTTTTTCTGGCTGTGTCTGGTGCCATTGACTCACAACAATGGAGAGATCTAGGTGCATAAGTACAAGAAAGTAGAGCATTGGTCCTGATGTGGAACTTTTCTTCTGTCACCCCTACCCCACCTGATGACACCATGGTTTTGGCATATTTACATTATGGTGCACCATGGTGGTTGTTAGGACAATAGCATAAAAAATGTTGACGCTATTGTGACGCTTTGATGCTAGTGCAGCAATGTACAGGGAGGGCAATGATTAAAATGGGTGTGTCATTTTAATGCCTGCTCTGAGCAGGCCTTAAAAATGACAGAAAAAATGGCACTGTAAAATGTTGTAAATGTCACTGCACCATTTTTTCGGGCCTTCCTGCGTCGGAACACACCCTTGCATACATTATGCCTGGCGCAGGCATAATGTGGCAAAAGGGGTTGCAAAGTGGTGCAACGCAAGCATTTTGCCACTTCGTAAATATGACGTGGGCCAAAAGCCATCTTAGCGCTGTCTTAGCGTAAAAAAGAAAAATGATGCTATGGTAGCACAAGGTGGCGCTAGGGGCTTGTAAATAAGCCGCCTAGAGTGCAGACATTAGTTACACAAACAGCTGATGAAAGGATCTCAAAGTTTTTGAAATGTAGAGCATTGTCTAGCAAGACATCACAATAAAGTACTTGCTGAGGAACCAGAAAATTAATTGATTGTGCTCTCCAAAACCGAGCTGTACACCTAGTACAGGCTCACCTCGCAGTGCCTTCGCTTCAGCAAGCAAGAAGCTGGTTCTAATAGCAGCTCCCGCTTGCTGAAGCATTTCACCTCTGTTCCCTGTAAGCGTACAGGGAACAGAGATGAAGCCTTCGTTTTTTTACAGCAGGATCTGTTTGACAGGTCCTACTGTCAAAATCCAAAGTGTTTACTGTGGCTTGGCTGCAGCTGCAAAGCTGCAGCCAAACCACCGCAAACAGCTATGTTTCGGGGATGGGCCCCCAGGGACATAGCAGGAGCCGGCCCTGTGGGGTTGCGGTCCTAAGGACCATCAGAAGCCATTTGAGGGGGGCCATGTGCCGCCCCTCCAATGTGCACATAGTCCTAGGGAGGTGGTTGTCCCCAGGGCTAATGGGGGTCCAAAACTGACCCCCTTTACATTATTCAGTATGTGCCCCTGGAGGCGGTGATACCAGGAGCATGGAGCTGTGCGCCCGACTCACATTTTATTATTTGCTTGCACATAATTCATTGTAGCCCTAGGGAGGTGGTGGTCCCTTGACCTGTGGGAGAGGGCGTCAGTCCTTCTCACATATAAAAAGCATTTTTGTCCTCTGGGTGGTGGTCCCCTGGTGTCAAAGCCCAACTCACCTGAGTTCTTGTTCAGTTCTGATGGAGGTTGAAGACAATCCGACCCCACCCTGAAACTGCTTGTTCCAACACACTAGTTTTTAAAACAGTGCACTAAGAACAGAAGCTCAAGGGAAGGGGGGAAGTGGATAAAATAAAAAAGAGAGACAACACCGTTCTTGCGTTTCCACTGTTGAAGTGCTGCACAAATCTGCGGCCCTTTCTGACTTCTGTAGAAACTGGTGCCTAATGAAACATAAACAAAGAACAGATAAGTGCAACCTATTCCTAAATGGGTTCCTGACTATCCCTTTATTTATTAGAAATTCTCTTCTAAAAGTACCTCTTGGATCCTGGTCTCTAGTTTCCAGGTTTGGAATGTGTTACTGCTCTGGGATGTGTTTTCTATTACTGTAAAGCTTCTAAAACATTAAACAAATACCGTTATCAGAATTACCAATATCAAACATTCATCATAATATAACTAAAGCCTAAATTCCCAATAGCAGACTCACTTTTCCCATATTTCCAGAATCTTTTATAAAACAAATACTGTACTTTTACATCAAAATACAGCATGTAATTTGTGCAAGTCCTTGATTTACTGTTTGCCTTGCTGTTAATGGTTTCCACTGTTCAATTCTTAAAAGTTCCATGAGAAAAAACAATGTTTGCTTAACAAAGTTATGCAAAATATTCTTGTAACAAAGAGTTTGAATCACAATGTTCGTGGAAGGTATTTCGTTTCAAATTGTCTATACACGAATCCAGAAATTGTTGTCAAAGTTCTTTCAGGTAATAAAAGGTTTTGCACTTACTTGTTGCTGGCAAGAGATACTGATCAGTCTAACCTTGTCTTCTTTCTCTTTTGCAGGTTACTCATAGGAGAGAGGCTGAAGCAAGGAGGAACCGGAAACCGGAAGAAGGAAGAGCCAGAAGCTGCGCCCATTGAAGTCAATGAAAGTCTGTAAAGAGCAGGAGTGCCAGCGCCGAGGGATCTGTTCTCAGGTAAGCGGGAGGTAGACGAGCACAAGCACTGGGTGAGGCTCGGGGATGCCTTTTATAGACAGGGCTGGGTGTGGTTTGAAGAGCTGGGTGTGGTCCTCACATGCTGCACATGTTCTTGGAAGGTGTGCAGAGCTGGGTGTGGTTTGAAGAGCTTGGTGTGGTCCTCACATGCTGCACATGTTCTTGAAAGGTGTGCAGAGTTTCAGTTATTATACAAATGAATTGGATTAACACATGGCCTAGGGAGGAGTATTTTAAAGAAGCCTTGGTAAAAGCAAACAGCACATTAAACAACATACACAGAAGCCTAGGGGGGGGGGGGGAGGTGCGATAACAAGAAAGGCTTTCAATAGTAAGTTTAAAAGGGAGCTATTACAGAACCCACTAGTGCAGTGAGAGGGGACATGCTCTTTGCTGTGTACAGACCCTAACAGTTGCCCCCCTCAAAGGCCCTCCTACAGGACGGGGTTTTCCTGGATTTTTTTAAATAAAACCGTCTAATCAGCTGTGGGGCATGTACATATGATGCTGGTTCCCATGAATTCTCAGATTCATCATATCCTTTCCATTCTACTAAATAAAACAGACGTCCACTAATTCTTTTTGAGTCTTTTTTGCTTTTCACTTCATATTCCAGATTTCCCTTAATTGGTATGGGTGGAGGTGGTGGTTCAGGTCGGGTTTTTGAGTTGTACGGCTTAAGCAAGGACACATGGAATGTAGTATGTACTGGATATTCTTTTGGTAAATCTAATTTTACTGTTACCGGGTTTACTATGGCAGTTATATTAAAGGGTCCAATGAAACGTGGTTGCAGCTTTCGGGATCCCTCTATGTTTAGGTTCTTTGTGGAGAGCCATACCTTGTCACCAATTTTATACATTGGGGCCTCAGACCTGTGTTTGTCTGCTTGTCTTTTCATGCTTTCCTTGTACTTTAATAAATGTTTCCTGGCTTTGTCTTGTATGTCACCTAACCTCGTTAGTCTATCCGTTACTGTAGGCAACAGGGAATCTTCTAACAAAATGGGTATAGCTCTTGGATGATACCCCTGCAAGAAATAGAATGGTGAGCAAAGTAGAGCTGAATGCTCAGTATTATTATAAACAAACTCTGCTACAGGGAGAGCTTCCAACCATTCACTAGAATAATCAGCCAATAAACAACGTAGCGTTTGAAGTAAGGTTTGGTTCAGTCGTTCAGTCTGTCCATCTGTCTCTGGGTGGAAAGCAGTGGATAAGGCCACATCTATTTTCAGTTTTTCACATAATTTTTTCCAAAATCTGGAGTTGAACTGGCTCCCTCGGTCTGACACCACTTTGCTTGGCAAACCATGTAAACGCACAATTTCCCTTATAAAAATATCGGCAAATTCTGCCGCCGTGGGTAATTTCCGTAATGGTACAAAATGTGCCATTTTAGATAAAAAATCCACTAAAACCAACACTGTTGTGAAGGATTTTACAGGTGGTAAACCTACAATAAAGTCTACGCTCACAGTGTGCCAAGGTTTTTTGGGTGTTGGCATTGGTATTAACAAGCCGTCAGGAGCCTTATGAGAAGATTTATGTCTTGCACAAATTGGACAGGTAGTGACAAATTGCATAATGTCCTTTCTTATAGTGTCCCACCAAAAGTGTTTTTGCACATTTTCCAGGGTTTTTACCCAACCAGGATGACCTGCCAACGGTGAGGCGTGATGCCAAATTATCACCTGTGTTTGTAATTCAGAGGTGGGCACTAACAGCATGTTGTCGTGATACAATAAACCTCGTTGTATTGTGTTATGGGAATCCTTTAACCAATCCTGAGGTGCTATTTGCATGTGTGCATTATATAGATCTGTGATGAAATCCTTCTGTTGTACTGGTGTCAACAACTTTTGGGGAGGAATAATGGGTTCTCCTATTTTATCTTGTTTCATGTCTGAGGTATGTCCGTATCTAGATAACACATCAGATTGAATTTGTTGTGCACCTGGTCTATAGGTTATAACAAAGTCAAATGTGCTAAAACAATTTAACCAGCGCATCTGACGTGGTGTTAGTGCTTTAAGTGATCCAAAAAACTGTAGGTTCTTATGGTCAGAAAAGATTGTAACTGGGTACTTGGCTCCCATTAAATGGTGCCTCCATTCTGAAAAGGCTACTTTGATAGCTAGTAGTTCCCTTTCAGCCACAGTGTAATTTTGTTCAGCTGGGAATAACTTTTTAGAATAGAAGGCTATAGGATGTAACTGGCCATGTACTGCATCTCGTTGAGAGAGAACTCCTCCTAAAGCTACTTGTGAAGCATCCGCTTCAACAAAAAAAGGCAAGTCAGGATCAGGATGTTTCAGAATTGGGGCTGAAGTGAACTTTTGTTTTAGGAGTTGAAAGGCGTGTGCCGCCTCATCAGTCCAAAGAAATCGTTGCCCTTTCCGCAACAAGGTAGTTATTGGGGCCGCAATGTCTGCAAAATGTGCAATAAACCTCCTATAAAAATTGGCGAAACCCAGAAATTTCTGAATATCTTTTACAGAGGATGGTTCTGGCCAATCAGCAATAGCACTGATTTTCTTTACATCCATAGTTATTCCTTGAGGTGACAGGCAGTATCCTTAAAAGTCCACCTTGTTGACATTAAAAGTACACTTTTCTAACTTAGCAAAAAGATGATTTTCTTTTAACTTTGATAATGCTGCACGAACATGTTGGGTATGTTCTTCTGAGTTCTTAGAGTAAATGAGGATGTCTTCTATGTATACTATGACACAAACGTCCAGGAATTTGTGTAGAACCTCATTTATAAAGAACTGAAAGGCCGCAGGGGCATTACATAACCCAAAGGGCATTACTGTGTACTCAAATAAACCAAACTTTGTCTTCAAAGCTGTCTTCCACTCATCCCCCTCTTTTACTCGGACCAGGTGGTAAGCTCCCCGCAGATCTAGTTTAGTGTATACAGTAGAATGTCTTAATTGATCCAACAACACAGGTATTAGAGGAAGAGGATATTTATTCTTTATTGTAGCCTTATTTAGTCCTCTATAATCGATACACGCGCGCAGGGATTTATCCGGCTTCGGGATAAAAAAGAGTGGAGATGACACCTGAGATGTGGAATGACGGATGAACCCAGACTGTAGTAGGTCATCTAGGTAGGTTCTTAAGTATTTGGTTTCTTCGTCAGTCAAAGCATATACTCTGTTATTAGGTAAAGGGGCCCCTGGGATAAGATCTATACGGCAGTCATAAGACCGATGTGGGGGCAGCACACTAGCCTTTACTGGATCAAAGACGTCTTTAAAGTCAGAATATTCAGGAGGGAGACTTGGTTCATCTTGTGTAACACTAGCACAGTGTAATACTGTGCTCTGTTCTGTACCTGCTTCTTGATAGCAATTGGTTCTACAGAAAGAGGAATCCAAAGTAACAGTTCTATTCACCCAATCAATTTTTGGGTTATGAGTTGTTAACCAGGGTACCCCGAGAATCAAACCAAAATTAGGAGTATCTATCAGATCAAAGCTAATCACCTCTGTGTGCCCGTTCTGACAGACCATAACAAGTGGACTTGTTTGTTTTGTGATTAATCCAGAGGTCAATTCTGACCCATCCACTGCACATACTGCTTCTGGACAAGGCTTTAGGCACATAGGAAGTCCTAAGATTTCAGCTAACTTATTATCCACAAAATTTCCTGTTGCGCCTGAGTCCAGTAGGACAGGGAGAGAATGCCTCACTTGGGTAGTAACAATTAAAACGACCTGAATTATGAAATGTCTAGGTATGTGCGGTACCCTGAAGGCTGCAACATTAGAGGTTTGATTAAGATGTTTCCTCGAACAAGTAACCTCTCCCCTTGTCGAGCTTAATCGTTTCCCGATTCAGTTGAGGAGGTGGAGGAAACAGCACCCTTTCGTGGAGTTTTAGGCTTTACTGGACATTCTCTGGCAAAGTGACCTGCCCTGTCACAATATAAACATAATTGAAATTTTCTCCTTCTTTCTTTTTCCTCTGATGTGAGTGGACCTCTGAGTGTCCCTATTTGCATAGGCTCTGGTTCAGGGAGTTTATTATCTGTGTCTTTCTTCTCGTGTCTAATAAAAGTTAACCGTGATTCCAGTTTGTATTTATCTCCCTTTCTTTCTCCTAGTCTATGTTCTAATTTCACAACTAAATCTACAAAGTCCGAATAGTCTTTTGGCAAATCAACGATATGAGCCAGCGCGTCTTTTAACTCGTCTCTCAAACCTTTATAAAAAAGGGAGACACGCTTTTCTTCTGGCCACTGTGTCTCGGTGAGTAAACGATTAAAACTAGTGAGATAGGTCAATAAATCCTTGTTACCTTGTTTAAGATTTAAAAGCTCATTATCACTTGCCTGCATGAAAGTGTGTTTTGCAAAAAGGCTGGTCATGGTACGTTTAAATTGATTCCAATTATGGAGGATGGGATCATCTCTATCCACGAAAGGAATTGACCAATTGGCTGCTGTGCCACCCAAATAAGACAAGACGAATGCCACTTTCGTATCATCAGTAGGGAACTGTTGTGGCTTACAAATGAAGTGTAATTGACATTGATTGATAAAAACATGGAATTTGTTACTATCTCCATGAAAACGTTCAGGTGCTGCTAAGGGCACAACATTAGGAACATTAACAGTAACCTCAACTGGGGAAGGCAAAGTTGTATGTTTTGATGGCGCCCCTGTCTCTGAGGAGGTTTTAAACAAAGGCGTAGAAGCTGTGTTCCACTGAGATCCCCTAAATTTATACCTGCTTAAACCCTGTTTTAAAGAGGTATTCTCCATCTTTAATCTCTCTATTTCCTCTTGCATATGTTGCAAGATGCCAGACACTGACTCATTATGAGCCAAGTCCTCATTTAGGGCCTGCGCCATATCCGTGACGTCAATGCCCTCTATTTCTTCCCCGGTATTCATCGTCCACCAGAACTGACATTTTTTAAGGCTTGTGCTTCTGTCAAAGCCCAGCTCACCTGAGTTCTTGTTCAGTTCTGATGGAGGTTGAAGACAATCCGACCCCACCCTGAAACTGCTTGTTCCAGCACACTAGTTTTTAAAACAGTGCACTAAGAACAGAAGCTCAAGGGAAGGGGGGAAGTGGATAAAATAAAAAAGAGAGACAACACCGTTCTTGCGTTTCCACTGTTGAAGTGCTGCACAAATCTGCAGCCCTTTCTAACTTCTGTAGAAACTGGTGCCTAATGAAACATAAACAAAGAACAGATAAGTGCAACCTATTCCTAAATGGGTTCCTGACTATCCCTTTATTTATTAGAAATTCTCTTCTAAAAGTACCTCTTGGATCCTGGTCTCTAGTTTCCAGGTTTGGAATGTGTTACTGCTCTGGGATGTGTTTTCTATTACTGTAAAGCTTCTAAAACATTAAACAAATACCGTTATCAGAATTACCAATATCAAACATTCATCATAATATAACTAAAGCCTAAATTCCCAATAGCAGACTCACTTTTCCCATATTTCCAGAATCTTTTATAAAACAAATACTGTACTTTTACATCAAAATACAGCATGTAATTTGTGCAAGTCCTTGATTTACTGTTTGCCTTGCTGTTAATGGTTTCCACTGTTCAATTCTTAAAAGTTCCATGAGAAAAAACAATGTTTGCTTAACAAAGTTATGCAAAATATTCTTGTAACAAAGAGTTTCAATCACAATGTTCGTGGAAGGTATTTCGTTTCAAATTGTCTGTTCTTTCAGGTAATGAAAGGTTTTGCACTTACTTGTTGCTGGCAAGAGATACTGATCAGTCTAACCTTGTCTTCTTTCTTTTTTGCAGGTTACTCATAGGAGAGAGGCTGAAGCAAGGAGGAACCGGAAACCGGAAGAAGGAAGAGCCAGAAGCTGCGCCCATTGAAGTCAATGAAAGTCTGTAAAGAGCAGGAGTGCCAGCGCCGAGGGATCTGTTCTCAGGTAAGCGGGAGGTAGACGAGCACAAGCACTGGGTGAGGCTCGGGGGATGCCTTTTATAGACAGGGCTGGGTGTGGTTTGAAGAGCTGGGTGTGGTCCTCACATGCTGCACATGTTCTTGGAAGGTGTGCAGAGCTGGGTGTGGTTTGAAGAGCTGGGTGTGGTCCTCACATGCTGCACATGTTCTTGAAAGGTGTGCAGAGTTTCAGTTATTATACAAATGAATTGGATTAACACATGGCCTAGGGAGGAGTATTTTAAAGAAGCCTTGGTAAAAGCAAACATCACATTAAACAACATACACAGAAGCCTGGGGGGGGGGGGAAGGTGAGATAACAAGAAAGGCTTTCAATAGTAAGTTTAAAAGGGAGCTATTACAGAACCCACTAGTGCAGTGAGAGGGGACATGCTCTTTGCTGTGTACAAACCCTAACACCTGGTCAGGGGTGGCTTGCATGGCCTCCGGTCATATTTTATTATTCAACCCAGAGAGGTGGTGGTCTCTGGGGATGTGGGGAGGTCCCCCCTATTAAAAAGTAAACAGTGCTCCTGGGACCAGGCCCACCCGGGGGATTTTTTAAAAACAAGCGCTGGAGCCCCCACTTGTGTTTCTTTTTTTAAAATGTTACTGTGGATTTGTGACCCCATCACGATTCTGCAGTAAGAATGGAAAAGAAAAGCTTTTTAGTCGTGGGGGTGGGGGTCCCTTTTGGACTCCAGCATCACAGCTCAGTGTTTGTTTTGACTGGCGTTCGTTCTGTTCCAGCATGCTGAGCCGATGCTGCTAGGTGGGGCATGACCATGCATCAGTGTCCCTGGGTTGTCAACAATTCAGTGAACTATAGTGTAAAGAGTCGAGGGTCATGTCTTGATTTTTTCCGTGTGTACCACTCAATGGGGACGTCGTCATGCAGGTCACTTTACTTTTCTTCGTGGTGACCAATTGATCGCCCTCTGAATCTGATGATTGTTGGGTATGTAGGGCTATTGAATGGGACATCCTCCATCTCAACTTCCCCCTTTTTGTGAAGTCTGGCCCTTTCTCTTAGGCATGTACTTCTCCTTGGGGTGGGTGCGATATCTCTGATCTCTTCTTCCCAATGATGCTTAGTCATGGGCGTTCCTCAAGCCATTCCCAAGCCTCCTCCAGAGTTTGAAAGAAATGTGTCTTGCCTTGAAAGAGGACCTTCAGCTTGGCAGGGAAAAGGAACATGTATTGCATCTGGAGGACACATAACTTAGCTTAAACGGCCTCGAAGGTGCATCTTTGGTGCTGGGACTCGCGGGTGTGTTCTGGGAAGATTAGAAACTGGGAATTATTGTGCCGTGCCTCCTTCATTTTTCTAGCTCCTTCAAGGATCATGTCTCTATCTTGATAATTCAAAAACCGAGCTATGACTGGCCTTGAAGGGACTCCAGGTGGGGGGTTGTTATTCAGTCCTCGGTGTGCTCGCTCGATAATGAAACACGGAGAGAATCTCTCTCAGGGAAATGTTTGCTTAAGCCACTCCTCCAAAAAGAGCTGCATGTTTGAGCCTGCTACTCGCTCTGGGAAGCCCACAAAGGGCAGGTTGTTTCTCCGAGCCCAGTTCCCCATGTCCTCCAGTCTCCACACGACATCTTTGTTGACAGTGTGGATTTCAGTCACTTCTTTTCTGAGGGTCTGTACCGTATCTTCCAGTTCAGATATTCGTGCTTCAGCTGATGTTTGCTGTGTTTATCAGGTCTTCTTGAAGAAGGGAAACTTTAGACCTGACCATGCCCAGTCCTCCCTCTAGCGCCACTTGAGTGGACTGTATGGCCTACATCAAAGTGACATTGTCGGGTCCTTCCTGACCAGGTTGCACCATGGTGTCCTCTGTGGGAGGGGTTGACCACAGCAGCATATTTGTCCAGCTTCCCCTGGCGGGGAGGTCTCTGTTCTTTCTTGCATGTCACGGTGTCCTTGTGGCTTGCTGTCCCCCAGTGATAAGGCTGTCTGTCTATGGTTGAGTTTGTGGGCTCCTTTATGGCCAGGCAGTAGCCCCCTCTCTTCAGATCAGTGTGTTTTGGAGTCTTGGTGTTGGGTTGTCGCACTCAACCCATCTGTGCCTTGTGGTCTCTGTTGACAGCGTCATGAAGGGCCTCTGAGTCTCTCCTTTTCTAAGCCACCTGAATTGTCGCCCGTTGTACCGGCCATTCTATAGTGGGCTTTGCGCCTCTAACAAACTCTTTGTGTGTCTCAGGTTAGCGCCTACTTCCAGAGCTCATGAGGGTTCCTGCCTTTTTGTGCTCCCTATTTGAGGATGTCCTTCTGAGGGTATATGACGGTTAGGCACTGGTGCTTATGATTCTGTCTTCGTCCCCATTCTGGTCACCATTATGTGGATGGAGGAGGTCCCAGGTTGACTCAAACGGGGTTGTCTGCAACTGCTTCGTCACAGTTCTGGCTCAGGCCCACAATCATAATACTGGACATGGCCCAGCCTGTGTCTCTGCTGAAGCAGCTTTGTCTCACTGTACGAGGTGCTGGCCAGGGACAGTCAGTGATCTCACTGGGGAAAGAAAGTTTCCTTAGCTTTCTGGTAGGAATCTTTCTGGCATCTATTTATGGCCGCTTACCATTGCACCTTGTCCCCATTGACTCTCAGGCATTGGTTCTATTTCCTAGAAGCGGTCAACTCACCGCCAGCTCTATGTCTTGGTGGTGATCATGGATCTCTCAGGCCTTCCCCCCCTATGGGGCCTGGCCCAGCCTGGGCCAGTTCAATTTGCCACCTAGCCACCTGCTCTTGGGCACAGGCCTCCATGGGATCTGATGGCCCATCTCCTCTTACCGCAATGGTGCTACGCGTCCCAGCGGTGATATTGCCAAGTTGCCCAGGCCTCCCTGTGCTTGCGTCGCAACTCGATGCCACTGTGGTATCAGGCTTCGTCCTACCTCTGCTTAGTGGCGGCTTTTTCGATCCCTGTGTTCTCAGGATCTCAGGGGCAGAGAGTGAAGATCACGCAGCATACTCTCCACCCTCGCAGCAGCCACTGGGTCTTCTCCTTGATTCATCCTCACTTTTGTGGAGGTGGGGTGGAGCTCTTCACTTTCCAGTAGGGCCTCATCAATGATCACGGGTTGTCTGAGGCCTTTTTCTGGAAACATTAGGTAATTGCCTATATTTCCCTTGATGGCATCAATCTTTGGGTTGTCTGTGACCCTGGTCTGCCTATTCCCACGCCGGTCAGGCTTTCCCCTGGGGCTTGCATCTCTGGCCTTCCCCTCCATACTAGTGGCCATCATTCTCCCTATAGCTTCAGAATCTCAGGGGAGAGATTCGCAGCGTGGTGTTGCTTCCAACCTCACATTTGTCCTGAGTCCTTTCTTCACTTCTAAGGCACTATTAGGCCTTTTCTTCCCTCCAGCAAGGTCTCACTGGTGATCGCGGGTCCCCGCTTGTCTCTTCCCGGGATCACACAATAGGTGCCTTTATTTCTCGTGGTGGCATCTGCTTTGGGGTCAACCACTGCCTCAATCCAACACCCCCCACTCAGATGCATCTGATGTCACATGGGGTGGAGGAATCTCTGTCTCTGAGGGATGCAGCAGTTTGGAGCACCCTCCTTTCTGCAGCCACTCTCTGGGTTTAGCCGCATCTGGTCCCCCACTAGTTTTGAGTGTTCCTCTGAAGCAGGGTCACATCTGCTCAGGATTCCCCTTCCACTCCACTTTTCCCATCCCTTTCACCTACAATCTTGTTGAATTGATCAGGATTGTGCAGGATTAATCAGGGGCCGCCGCAGAGCTCTTCATGGAGCGTCCAACTTTGTCACCATCTGGGCTACATCCCCCCAAAAAGTTACCATTTATATTGCATGGTTGAAGAAATGCTGTGATGTCATTGGGTGCAGAACCAGCTCAGCTTGTTCTTGGTGATTTTTGAGAAGGAAGCCTGTTGGTCTTGTGCTCAGCAAAAGTGACTGAATTTGTAACTGAGACAGACTGGTGGCTTCAGCTATATATAAGAAAGTTTAAGTTTAGGTAATTAGAAATATACTTTATAAACTTTGTTGAGAAGTGTGAGTAAGTGTACTGCGGGTGGTAAATTGATTCTATACAAGGTTTAGTGAGTGAAAAGCTGTTTTAGAGGTGCATGTTTATTGCTATAGGGTTTAAGAAGTAGACTTTAGATTGTAGAGAAATAATACCAAATATTGGATATTGTCTTACCAAACATTGGATGTTGTCTTACAAAATGAAATGTTCAATCTATATGTAGTCGTAAGTAAAAAGATGCAGTGTTTCTAAAAATATAAAACAGAGCATCTCCGATCTGTTAATAAAAGGCCTTGGGTTTTTATGCACCTTACTGTTTTTGAGGGGAGAAATTTTCATTTCTAGAGTAAAGCACTGTGCTCACTGTTAGGAAAGTTCTATAAAGAGGAATGTGTTACTGTTCAAATTTTTATGTAACTATGGTTGAAGGCATGTTATAACTTAATGTACTGGTTGAGGATGTTGAATTCTTGAAGAGAAAGGTATATGAAGATAGTCGTACAGGACATATAACTATTTGATTGTGGGTGAAAAATGTAAAAACAAAACTTTCGAGTATGTAGTGAAGTATCACTGTGATCAATTATTGATCAGTATGTAACTTTATTTTTTTTGTTTTCTTGTTCACTTTGGAAGAAAGAGGGAACAATAACTGCATGGAAGAAAAGGAAAAAAAATAATCGCACAACTGATGTTCTTACTGTCAACCTTGATATTTGTACTTTTGAAGACGCTTGTTCTGTGTAGCTCTACTTTTTTTATGGCAAAATGATCTTCTTAGCTTAACGGCAAAGACATGGACTATTTAGAAAAAGTGGTTTGTTACCTGTTTGAGTTACCTGTTTGAGCTGTTTGTATTGGGTAACACACTGGTTGTTTCTAATTTCACAGCTGAACTCCTTTTTTATTTTAAACTACACATGCCTGTTTCCATATGGAATTGTCTGAGAGAGAGGTGAGTGTGTCCTTACATTTAGATATGCACACTGGTGTCCAAGAAACAGTTGTCATCAGAGAGGATATTCGATTTGATACTCTACTAATGACATTCATTAGCATAAAGAGAGTTATGAGCAGAGAGAACAGTCTTTACCCACAGTCTATTTTGCACATGTGTTACTCTGGGGAGATGTAAGAGCTGACCCAGCACTCTTTGCTCCCTTAGTCTGTATGCTTGTCATCAAAGATAAGCTTAATTTCTCTTTGCACCATATCTGTCATTCAACAGAGATGTTTCAGCAGAGATGTCTCAGCTGAGAGGCCAGTCCTTACCAACAACAGCCTACTACACATACCTATCATCCAAGAGAAAGATCTAATGATAGGGACCAGTCTCTCACTACACCCTACTACATACACCTGCCACCCCTGAGAGAACTCTCAGTGGAGAGGCCAGTGTCTCTTTATATCCTACTATACACACCTGTGATCCGAGGGAGGTCAGTTTCTTCCTACACTCTAGTATACAACTCTTCATCAAATAGAAAATTCTCTGTGTTGAGGCCAGTACTTTCCCACACTGTATTGCAAATCCTTATTGTCCTGGAGAGAGGTCTTAGTGCAATGATCATTCCCTGTTGTAAAATTATTTGTATAATGGGTATTCTGTCATGAATTGTTTTTGAAGAGTCCAGTCTCTCCTCACTCCCTACTATATACTTCTGCCTTACTGTGGGCTGTTGGGACTGGGGTGGTCAGATTTTTCTAAAATCCTAGGAGAAGGAAGTAAAAATTGTGTACTATAATGAAGGAGAGTGTACATTAAGTAACTTCAAAAAACTTTACTATCTCAGGAGAGTTTTATGAGGCTGTATTAAAAAAAAAGAGTAGCGAAAATCTGGTGCAAATAAATTATACTATTACAAAAGGCTATGTTCATAAAAAATGCAAATTCCATTATAAAAGTACGGTTTCGTGAGAAGCTCATGGATGCAAACTAGCAAACCCTGCTCCCTCGCAGTGGACACAGAGAACTGTATGCCTGACTCTCAAGAGAGGCTTAAAAGATTCACCCATGCTATCTATGGGAGCATCATGGCTCTAGCGAGAGTCATCAAGTAGGAGAAAAGAGGGGTATATAGTATCAACAACATACATGATGTAAGTGTAAGGTAGCTCTGAAAAGCTTTTTCATGTAACATTTTGAACAACTGCATTTTTTTTTTTTTTTTTTAACATATTTAACTTTTTTGTATTTTGTTTAAATGGGATAGAGCAAAAACAAGAAGATGGGAGTAAAAAAGCAACTTTCCCTTCAAAACTAAGAGGAGAAAAATGTAGGAAAAAGTGTTTTAAAAAAACAACTGCAGGTGGGCATTTATGATCCTGGACAAGACTGTCTTGTGCACCACTGTTTGTCTCAGAAGAAAAAATTAAGCAAAAAAGGACTTTGTTCAGATATACCGCGTTGGGTATCTGCTTAAGTGGTGAGTACCTAGGCAGACATGCTGTCACCAGGTTGAAAAGATGTGGTGCCCCTGATGAGTTATCAAGCTCTATAGCACGGGCTAACTCAGCCAGAGCAAGGCATTCAGGGTGCATGACTCTCAAATGGGGCCACAACCTAGTAGTACTCATGGACTTTTGCTTGGTCACTTTTTTGCATATTTTACAAATTGGCATACACTTTCTTTTCACCAGGCCTCATCTGAAAAAATTGCCCGACCAAGAACTCCCTAGGTTGATGAGATGGCTGGCTCTCAGGAACAGGAGAAGGGTTCTCATCTAAATCAGCTGATGACATTCCGATCAAAGAAAATCAGCAAAGTCAGAGAGGTGGTCAAAAAGGTGTAATCACAGAAGAACCCAATAGGCAGATGGTGCAAGAAGGAAGATTTTTTTCTTTGTTAAATAAATAAAGACATCCATATAGATCAATCACAATCCTTCCTTGAGATGTCTCTCCTCTCTTAGGCATCTCGCCAGTGTCTTGCAAGAGGCCCACAAGATCATTAAAAAAGAGAACTGTCTTGACATCTTCAATGCATTAATATATCAATTGTTTTTCTATTTCAAACAACAGTTCTCATGTCTTACTTTCTTCAAAACAAAAAAAATGCACTGTTATAAATTTAATTGCAAATGTATGATCTTGCGAGCGGATCGCGAGAGCCTGACAGGAAGTATAGACCCCTCGTAGACCATGCAGTGGATTGTGTGTTCAGTCTAATGATTGTCTTACAAGAGCCATATATTTTCAAACAAAATAAGTAATAAAATCTATATAATGTAGTGATTTCAGGTCTGATTTAGAGTTTGAGAAAGGGAATTACTCCATCACAAACGTGACAGATATCCTGTCCACCGTATTACAATACCATTATAGCTTATGGGAATTGTTGTATAGAGGATAGGATATCCATCATGTTTGTGAAGGAGTAACCTGTCTGGCAAACTCTAAATTAGGCCCTTTATTATTAAACATTATCATTCACTAATAACTGACCAGGTGAAAAAAACTCTGTCCAACAAATTAGAACAACATGTATAACTGTGTGATCTTGCTTGCCTTCTGCGATAGTGATCATACACCTAAAAAACATAAATGTACATAGTGAAAACACATAGGCCCATATTTATACTTTTTGACGCTAAACTGCGCTAACGCAGTTTAGCATCAAAAAATTTAGCGCCGTCTAACGCCATTCTGAAGCGCCATGCGGGCGCCGTATTTATGGAATGGCGTTAGCCGGCGCAAGCAGACCGGCGCTGCCTGGTGTGCGTGGAAAAAAAACACGTAGACCAGGCAGCGCCGGCGTAGGGGGAAAATGGCGTTAGGGCGTCTTAAAATGGGGCAAGTCAGGTTGAGGCAAAAAAATCGCCTCAACCCGATTTGCGCCATTATTTTCGACGCCCAGACGCCATTTAAATGACTCCTGTCTTAGTAAAGACAGGAGTCATGCCCCCTTGCCCAATGGCCATGCCCAGGGGACTTATGTCCCCTGGGCATGGTCATTGGGCATAGTGGCATGTAGGGGGGCACAAATAAGGCCCCCCTATGCCACACAAAAAAAATTAAAAAATATAAAAAATTATACTTACCTGAACTTACCTGAATGTCCCTGGGGTGGGTCCCTCCATCCTTGGGTGTCCTCCTGGGGTGGGCAGGGGTGGCAGAGGGGGTCCCTGGGGGCAGCGGAGGGCACCTGTGGGCTCATTTTTAGCCCACAGGCCCCTTAACGCCTACCCTGACCCAGGCGTTAAATAGTGGCGCAAATGCGGGGTTTTTTGACCCGCCACCTCCCGGGCGTGATTTTTGCCCGGGAGTATAAATACGACGCATTTGCGTCGCCGTCATTTTTTTAGACGGGAACGCCTTCCTTGCATCTCATTAACGCAAGGAAGGCGTTCACGCAAAAAAATGACGCTCTTTACTCATACTTTGGCGCTAGACGCATCTAACGCCAAAGTATAAATATGGCGTTAGTTTTGCGCCGAATTTGCGTCGAAAAAAACGACGCTAATTCGGCGCAAACGGAGTATAAATATGCCCCATAGTTTACAGTATAGGAAAACTAATCAGTGTCTTGTTGAAAGATAAAAAATGAAGTTTATGTAAAGTACATACAAAGACTATGCCAGATCCATAAATTAACCTGCGCTCACATCTGGTAGCTTGGCAGAGAACAGTCAGGCTTCACTTAAGAGGTAATGTGTAAAGTACTTGTGCAATACTTAAAACAATAGGACAGTGAAAACAGCACACAAAAATATACCACACCTGGTTAGAACAATAGAGCCCAGTTTAATGAATACAACAAGTCCAATATGATGAAAATCCAATAAGTAAAAGTTGAGATATGAATTTTTAAACAACAAATGAAACTATAGTGCTTACAAACATAAGGTGCCACTCGGGCCTATCTGCTTGTGCTACACCAGATCAAATCTGAAAATTTAGGCTGACGGCGATGGAGCATGGGTTGGGTACTGAGTCCAGTCTTGGCCTGCTGAAATCACTACCTTTGTTCAGGGTTGCCTCAGTGTTGAGGGAGGACATGAGGAGTGATGCGAGGGGTGATGGTAGGAGCAGCTAAGTCAATGCGTTGTCATAGATTCGGGCGATGTAGGTGATGCATTAGTTCCCAACTGTGCAAATTGGGTATGTATCACTGCTAAACCCTTTATGTGTAGGCCATGCGTCATAATTGAACCACACAGCCGTTGATGCAATGTCTCCTGAATCGGCAGTTTGTCGGCGTTGAAGGAGATGTGTTGGTTTCCACCAGCTCACAACAGTGAAGTCCATCTTCCTAGCAAAATATCCTCAGTTCCAGAAGTGTGATGATTTGATGGGGTCAGAAGTTCACTACTTATACCCAGTTGTGCCTCTGAATTGGGGAGACTTAAAATAGAGGCATTTGAAGTGCACAAAGTACCTTCCCTTTTTACCCTGGCTTCAGACTCACTATAGGTGTGTATGCAGCTCTTAATGTGGGGGCAGGCAAAGCCCATTCAGGTTCAAGTTTCAGCTCCTCTCTCCCATCCTGCCCAGAATGACCCATCAGGATGTTTTTGGCCCATCAGGATGTGAATGGCCCTTAAGGTACATCTATGCACCCTTTGTGTGTGGCATTTTCAGACTTGAAACTTAAAATCTAACTTTACCATAAGTTGTGTTTTGAAATTGTGAGTCCAGAGACACCAACCTCAAAATATTTTTCTTTTCCCAATTGAAAATTACACTTATAAAATGTAGTAAGATAATTTCAATGTTAATCTATAGGAGAGATAGACCGTGCAGCTGTGAAAAACGAAAGTAATAGTTTTTTACTACCAGGACATGTAAAACTTAAACATTTACATGAACCATGTTTTAAATAGACTTCACCCTACCCTACTGTGACCGGACGGGGTCAAGGACGACATGAAGAGATAGGGTTGGTTGGTTGGTTTTAGGTGTACTTTATTGGCTTTTAGGACTATCTGGCGCGTCATATAAGTGTCTTTCCTGTGCTGTTTCCTTTTTGTTTGTTTCCTTTTCCTGGCTTTTCACCTCTTCCCTGGTCTTCTCTCTTGCAGGGCTCCCAGGAAGCGCAGGTGAGGAAAAGAACAAGAGAAGTATCGGTAAGTTCCTTTTCTTTTCTTTTGTGGCTCTTTTCTTTCCCTACCCTGCTTTTCTTTCTTCTGTGTCGTATCATAGGGGCTTTTCTCTCTCTCCGGTCTTTCTAACGTCTTTTTTGTTTCCTTTTATCTCTCACTGGCACCTCGTCTCTCCCTCTTATTTCCTGGAAGCACCTTCTATTGTAGGGTCCTTTTCTTGCTTCTTCTCCTCCACTGTCTCTTCTCTATACTTCTTTTGTACTTCTCTGTCTTTGTAGCTTCTGCTGTGTTTCCCTTCTCTTTCTTCTTTCCTTTCTAGCCTTCTGCTTTTTTTTTCTGGTTCCTTTGCCTTAATGAGTGGCAATCCCACGTCTTCTTTCTGCTGGGTATTTCTATCTATTGTGGTTTTCTCTGTCCCTTATACTTTTTCTGTGGAGGGCTTTTCCCGTTTTCTTTTCTGCTTCTTTTCCCATCCTCCCACTCCCCCTTGTCTCTCTTTCCCTTCTCTTCCCGTTCTCCCACTCCCCCTTGACTCTCGTTCCCTTCTCCCCATCCAACCACCCTTGCACCCCTTTGCTTGCTCCCGGAACGCACCTGAGGTTGCCACACTTCTCCTGAAGCGTGGCTGGTAGGTTCGCGTTACGCCTCCCAGGACGCCGAGATGTCTGTTCCGCCGTCCGACTCCTCTTCTCCTTCTGGCTTCTGTCGGTGGTCGCCGTTCTGTCCTCCTGTACAGCTGCTAACTACTCCTCCGTTGCGTGCCTCTCTCCTCTCGTCCGCCAGTTTTTCAGGCCGACCAGGTCCCGCGCCACAAATTCCTGGCCCCGCCTTCACTGCCGGAAGAGAATCCGGATTCGCTGCCTCTTCAAGAAGAACTGGGGCAATTGTGGTAGTGCCAGCACAAGTCGGGTTTGTGAACAGGCCATATCGCGCCGGCCCGTCACACCTACCTTAGGAGTGACTTATATGTATTAAAAAGGAAGGTTTGGACCTAGCACGTGGATTAACTTGACAGGTCGACATGGCAGTTTAAAACTACAACCACTATCCCTCCAATGGCAGACCTGTGCCATGTTTGACAGACTACTGCAGTGGGTGGCACAATCAAGGCTGCACACCCACTAGTAGCATTTAATTTACAGGCCCTAGGCACAGGTAGTTCATTTTTCTAGGGACCTACAATTAAATCAAATATACCAATTGTAATTAAGCCAATGTTATCATGTTTTAGGGAAAGAGTACATGCACTTTAGCACTGGTCAGCAGTGGTATAGTACCCAGAGTCCTAAACCCCAAAACAACAAATTCAGCAAAAAGGAGAGGGGACGGCAAAAAGTTTGAGGATGACCCTGCAGAAAGGACCATGTCCAACATCATTGTATAGCAGCTTCAATTAATAATGCTAAACAGTACTTGATACTATTTACAATAGATTTTTTTAAAATTTTAATTTCATTGGCTTTTCATCTGGAGCTCCAACAGGTATAAAAAAGCGCTTAGTATTCTGTACATCATACTACATAACATTCATATATGTGGCACATATATGTTGCATAGGCAAATCGTAATTATAACGTAGCATGATAGTACCTTGGAGTCGCTAAAGTTATCACCCCTTTATGAGCGTGTCTACCGTAGCAAGATGTACAGTTGTTCTCAGCAGCTCTCTTAGGAAGTGGGAAGTAGTGGGTGGAAATGTTCGTATCTCTATAGTCCATTGGCTAGTGCCTGCAGTAGTGGACTTCATGCCTTTTTAGAGGTTTCTCTACCCGTTTGTATCCTGAATTGCGCATCAGGCGAGACAGCCAGAAGCAAAGCCAATAATACAACAGAACTATGAGAAACAGAACAAACAATCTGCCCATGGTTTCTACATGTGTATAACCAGGTTGTGTGGCGACACTAAACATAAACATCTGCATTTGAAGACTGTCCCTGGGTCAGTGTACGGGATGGCTATGTAGGGGGTTAGAGCCACCTACCCTCATGCCTCATCTCTAGAATCCTGGAGACAACACAAAGTTACCCTTCTTACATTCCCTCCTATAAACTCATCACAGAACTTCCAGTACCACTCCCAGAGTCAGTGTCTATTCCCATGGCACTGTTCTCCCAGCTGTCCATCACCTCTGACCACAGTGGGGCCAGTGGTCTACGCCTCATCCCTCTGCTCTCCTCCCTCTTCAAGGCACTCACCTCCGCTCTTCCCCACCTCTTGACATCCTGTGTCCAGATCAGAAGGCTGGGACCCTCAGCGTTTTTCCATGCCATGGATATTCGGCGTTTGTCCAGCACCAGGGCCATATCCACAAATCTATTGCCCGCTTTGTTAGGGCGTTTGCCGATTGAAGAGCCCCAGGAGGCATATTTCCATTGTGGGCTCTAGTTGTCTATGTAGCGTATTGTTAATTTTATGGATAACCCCCCTCCAAATTTGTTTCAACTGTGGACATTCCCATGTCATGTGCCCAAATCCTGCATCTAATAAACAGCACCGTGGGCAGCTCCTCCCAGCCCCACTGTAGATGAGCATCATTCGCCGTGGGGTGAGGTAAGTCTTATGCGTGTAATTGTATTGTATATATTTTAGTTGGATGTTTTGGGAGACCAAGGGAGCATAAGCAAGAATTCTATCCCACTCTCCATCAGTGAGGCGCCTGTCTAGGTCTGTCTCCCACTTAGCCTGCAGAGCATCCATCGGGTTCTGTACCGTAGCCAACAACGACCTGTATAACCAGGAGACCAAATGTGAGCCCCCCCAATGGAGAGCATAGTCTGTAATACCCTGTGTGTGGGGGGCTCCCCCTCTATCCCTTTCTAGAGGACTCGGATAGTCCCCATTAGCGCCTCATGAGTCAAGAACTGTCCTCAGGGCAGACCGGTCTTTTCCGTAAGGCCATCAAACGGTATCAGCGATCCCTGACTGTACAGTGCATCCAGTGTGTTCAGGTCCACGGCCGTCCAGCAGTGTAATCGTCTTTGTGTAAAGCTAGAGAGGGGGTCTCTACAAGGCATTCCCACTAGTGGAATAGCTGGCGCGTAAGATACTTCTGTGTGTGTTCTTCTAAGGACTCTCTGCCAATTGGCAAGGGCCATCCTCAGCAACAATCCTCTCTTAATGCCACGTACAGCAGGTAATAGCAATCCTGTCACCAGCCCAATACCGCTGGGGTCTCCCCCGTCAGCTGTCAGCTCCTCCAACCCCACTCCATTGAGCCACCGCACCAGCCACTGTAGCTGAGCCGCCAGGAAGTAGAACTCAAAGTCAGGGACTCCGAGCTCTCCGGCATCTCGGGGCAGTCTCAGTAGTGGTCAGCGCCACTCGTTGTCTTCCACCATCCCATATCAGTTCCCGGAGCACTATGTCAAATGGTCGAAACCAGGAGGGGGGGAGGGTGATAGGAAAATTGACAAAATAATATAGCAGTCTGGGAAGTGGTACCAACTTAATAAGAAACACCCGAGCCATAGTCCGCAGGTGCAGGGAGCGCCAGAAAGCAACACTAGACTGTGAGGCTCTGATCGCTGGGCCCAGGTTGCCCTCTCTGAGGTCCCTCGTCTCATGATATATCTGTATGCCCAGATAGAAAAAAGTATGCGGTGCCCAGGATACCTCCTCTGGGCAAGAAAGCGGTCGGTTTGTTCCTCTGACCAACTGAAAGACATAGGTCTTACGTTTGTTAATGCGGAGACCAGAACAGGCTCCAAACTCGTCCAACAGCTGGAACACCTGGGGCAGTGTCTCCAGGCCATTGCGGAGGTAGATAAGCAGATCATCTGCGTACAGAGAGACTACATGGAAACCTCCCCACCGACATATGCCCCAATCTTGGGCCTTGTTTCTGAGTCTCGCCGCTAAGGGTTCTATGGCAATGGCGAACAGCAAGGGGGACAGAAGGCATCCCTGCGAGTTCCTCTGTGTATATCATAGCTACAGGAGATCGTTCTTCCCATTTTAACATGGGCTGTAGGCTGTGTGTAAAGCAACCTGACCCAAGCCCCCCAGGTCCCTCCCAGGCCTAGCCGTGCCATAGTGGCATCTAAGAATTCCCAGCTCACTGTGTTGAAGGCTTTTTCAAAATCCACCGACACGTTCATTTCTGCCGGATGTGGGGGGTGGGCGTCATCAAATAGCAGGGAGTATAACCGATGGAGATACTTAGAGGTGCTGCAGGCAGGAATGAACCCATTCTGATCCCGGTGTATGAGGACATTCATATGTGGCAGCAGTCTCACGGCCAGTGCTTTACTGAGGATCTTAAAATCAGTGTTGAGCATGGACAAAGGCCTAAAGTCCATAACCTGTCTGTCGACCTGTGTGGTCTTGGGCAATGGGATCACTATGGCCTCCCTAGTATTGGCCGGCAACAGTTTGGTTTCAAATGCTTCAGCGTACATCTCCGCTAATCTAGGAGCCAGGACATCACAACCCAGCCTATAAAACTCCGGAGGCAAGCAATCCGCACCCGGAGTCTTGCCCGACGCCATGGTCTTAATGGCTGCCTTAACCTCTCCTATAGAGACCTGTACCCCCAGCCCATCCCTAGCTACGTCAGTCAGAACAGTCCTAGGCAGAGCAGACAGAAAGCTCTCTCGCGTGGTGTCGGAGTCTACGTGCATGGAGCTATACAAGGATTGTTAGTATTCCATAAATTTGAAGTTAATCTGGGTAGGTGTGTAAATAATGTTTCCCTCCCCAGTCAACAGGCGGGTGGTCAGCTTCCCCCCAGTGTCCGGGCGAATCAGCCACGACAGTGGCCTCCAGGCTTTTCCTTCCTCATCGTGTATTTTGGTCAGATAGGTCCTATAGTCGTGACACCTAAGATGTTCTAGCGCCAACGAGTATTTCCCCCAGAGCTCCAGCAGTTTGGCCTGTGCTTCTGGTGAACCATCTAAGCCTTCATGTAGGTCGTCCTCTAAGTGTGAGATATCCCGTTCAAGGTCCCGGCGGATGCCCACCGAATGCCCTAAGCAATGGCTTCTCACCACTACCTATAAGGCCTCCCACTCAATGCTCCTACTGGTCGCTGAGCCCGGGTTCAGTGTCAAATATTCTGATAACCAATTTAGTAGTGCCGTACGGAATACATCATCTTCCAGCGCTGTTGGGTTTAGGCGCCACATCGGTATAGGTTGGCGAGTCTCCATCGTAGCTAGGTGGATCAAGAGTGGACTATGGTCAGAGACGGACCCCCCAACTCAAATGATGTCCTCTGAGGTCTGAGGCGTCACTTGGGGGAGGCCCTCCATTACGCTGGTCATTGATTCTATATCCGTGGAGTCCTCTCCATTCAAGGACTCAGGTTCGGATCTCAGGCCATCTTCAGAGCTTCTCGTCTCCGTTAGGGAGGCTGCCACCTGTAACGCAGCCCTCTTTCCCTGGCGCGCCTGTTGGCTTGTGGGTTTCGTCACCTGACGGTCTTTCTGAGAGTCTTTGGCGTGTCGTCTCTTGCCCCAATGGTGTGGTTGTCTATGTTCCACTTGTTTGATGTCTGTGGGTCCCCTGCGGTAGGCCCCTAGCCAGGCTCACACCTCATCAGGCTCCTGGAAGAAGTGTGTGGTGCCGTCTCATATAACCTTCAATTTAGATGGGAACAGTAAGGAATAACGGAGCCCCTCCTCTCGTAGGGCTCGCTTCACCTCTAGGGAGGTGGCGCGCCGAGTTTGGACCGCCAGCATAAAGTCTGGGAAAAAGGTGGTATTGCACCCCTCCACCTGAAAAGGGCCCTTCTCGTGAGCCGCCTGTAACAGCAGGTCACGGTCTCAATAGTGTAAAAGTTTTGCTACAATTGGTTGGGGTGGTCTTCCCGGCTGAGGTCTACGGGTAGGGACTCGGTGTGCTCTTTCAAGGGCGAAGAAGAGTGTGAGAGGCCGTCCATTCATAATAGTGCACAGCCATGTCTCTAGGTAGGCCACTGCGTCAGTGCCCTCAATGCCTTCTGGCATTCCAACAATTCGTATGTTGTTGCGCTGAGTACGGCCTTCCGCGTCTTCTGCCTGTCGTTCCAAGACCTGAACTTGCTCAGATAGGCATGTGACCTTAGCCCGGAGGGCCCTGTGCACGGGCTGCAACTCTTCCAGTGATGTTTCTGTAACTGTTACGTTGTCCGCCAGTTTGTGTTGGTCTGTTCGTAAGTGACTTAGTTCAGAGGAGACTTTTTCGATTTCCTGACTTAAGGTTAACTTAGTGACTTCAATCGCTCCAAGGATCTTATTTAATGTGTCCTGTATCGTACTGGATGCTGCACCCTCCTCCGATTCACCACTGGCTAATTGACGATCAAGTCCCTGCTACGCTTGGGATGTTCCCTGCATCTTATGCCTGAGTTTCCCCATTGTTCGATAGGCACGTGGAGCGGCCGGGATCCACCTCCCCCCAATGTCAAGAAATATGGTTGAGCCCCACTGTTTAGGGTGCCGGTAATCCCCCGCTCATAGATCCCCTCACTCAACAAGGGAGCTTCTCCAGGCAATCCTTCACAGGAGAGTCAGGCCTCCGCCCTCTCAGCCGCTGCTATGCCAGCGTCTCCTGTCCCCACTAGATTTGGGGTTGCTGTGGGGTTAATCACAGCCCTGGGCGCCTCACCCCGATACCCCCCAATCAAGCCTTCCAACATCCGCAGGAGGAGGGTGGGGCAGGGGACACCCCACGTCGATCCTTGGGGGTGCCCCCACCAACAGCTCTCCTCCATTCCGGGGTCACAAAGTCCAGAAGTCTCCCTCTACCTCCATTCAGCCTCCTCACCTGGTGGCAGGCATCTCTTGCTCCAAGCTTCTGTTCCTGCGGGTTCCTCAGGAATTGGCTGGGCTCTACCCCTAGCGCTTCCCCATTCGGGGCCGTGGACAACGCAACGCTCGTCACCGCACTACTGCTGCTCCCCAGACTCCGCCGTGCATACTTGCACCGCGCCCACTCTAGCGCCTGCAGCCGCTCCCCAGATCTGCAGCCCACACGGCCGACTCGCCGGCACATCCGTCAGGCACGTGCTGCCCTCCACAGGGGGCCTGCAGCTCCCTGGGCCTCACCACTCCGGTCCGCTCCTGCTGGTGGGCCTCCCCCTGTTCAGTATATCACGGGGGCCCCCCAGCCAATGATACTAGCAGGATTTTTATGTAGGCCGGCTCGGAGCTCCGATTCTAGGCAGCCGCCACGATAGGCTGTCAAACCACGCCCCGATACTGTTAACAATAGATGATGACAATTGAATACATCTAATCTGAAACTTCATTGTATAGCAGCTTAAATCATATTTGTTTTTCATATTTATGCTCCTACAAAATTGATTGTGTGACATGGCACTACAAAGAACATAAGATCATGCCCAAGTGGATGCTGATTAGGAAAACATAACACTCCTTGACAAAAGTGGAAACTTAACAATAGAAAAATATTTCTGTAGTTTTGACACAGTACCACTTGCCAATGACCCTGCCATTGTGTCTCAATATATTGTCATGTTATGTTGTGTTCTGTCATTCTATGCTACGTACCGTTAAGTTATGTTATGTTATATTATTTTATGTGTTTTTATTTTATGTTATGTTATGTAGATTTGTATAGTGCAGCTTATCTCCCATGAGGGTGTAGGAAGCTGGGTTGATTTCTGGTTGCAATATGCACCCCCACACTTGCCTGGTTTTGATGCAACTTTGACTGAAGTGTACTGGGTTCCTGCTAACCAGGGCTCCAGTGCGAGTGTTCCTTCCCCAAAAACAAGACCCATGGTCACTTGATCCTCAATTGGTTAGGCCTGTAGCACATCTGTAACCCCTACTAATTGGTACCCCTGGTACCTAGGGCATAGGTACTAAGAGCTGCAGCATAACTTGTGCCACTCTAAGGGACCCAGTGCCACTGTGCAGATCTGGCTCTCCTCAGAAGGAGATGCCCCCCGAACCAGGGCCTATTAGACACCTGGACAGGTGGGAAGATTTGCTCTAGGAGACGTGTTGCACTTGCATTCTGGATGCACCCCTAGGGAGAGCAGCCTGACGTAAACACTACCTCAGAAATTTCACCATCTTGTGTATGGTGGAATTAGGAATTCTGGGATAAGGTGATGCACATTCTCCAAAGGAAGTGGTCATATAGAGGGTGTAGTCGTTCTAGGGGTCAGCAGCCCATTGGCTATTAACCATCACTCCCCTTAACACCCCTAAATTGAGTATTTAGGGGAGCCCCTGGTACCAGAACTTTGGATCTTCGCTGGACACAAAAGAAGGAGTTGACAAAGAAGCTTGTTGACCAGAGAACGAAGGAGCATGAGTGACTTGGCGCCAGCCCTGCCAGCTTGCCTGCTGCACCCAACCCTTGAGGAGCAACTGACCTGTCCTACCACTGTACAGCCGACAAGAAACTGGGAGAGGTTTCAATGTTTCACAAATCACCAAGAAGAGCTCCCTTTCACCAGAGGAGCTGTTTTCTGCAGACAACTGTGAGGACCCAGGACCGCAAAAACCTGATGCTGGACAACACCACTGCACCTGAGTCTCCTAGTCCGAGCTGAAGTGAGCCAATGGTGTCAGTTTAGTTACCACACCCTCCAGAGACAAAGCCCACCTTGAGTTTGTGCACTATGGACTTCCCAAAAGTGTCTGCAGCCTCTTTTCACAGACTCCCCTTATACTGCGAGTGAACTGGAGATAAAGACCTCAGGACACCTCTGCACACGTCACCCCCGGGCCAAGGAGAAGAGACCCGTCGGTGTTCCCATGTCTCCCAGCCTCATAAGACTTTAGTCTACTTGTTGGCTTGGTCAGACTGGACCCTCAGTTCACTCTTGTGGATTTTTTCTCCAGGCCCTTCTATCCTGACCGCTACCAGTGACGGAAACCCGACGAACCAAACCAATTCTTCACCCAACAGCACTTAAGAAAAGAGCATTGGAAGACTTGATCCCCCTTGGTGATTCGCCCAGCTAGTCTCTCAGTCCACCCCTGCAGCATCTTGTGACTGGCCCAATCCCTAGTGACTTGAATGGGACACCTCTGCACCCCAATGCCCCAGAACCTCCTGAGGGACCTGTTGGTGTGGCCTTGGACGTTGCACCATACTTGACTTAAGTCCTGGAGAACAGTCCTGGAAGTTCCTGAATCGTGTACGGAGGTCATTCACAGTTTGACCTACATATTGTTTTTTACAGCTTTGACGTTGGCACTGAATCCCAACTACAGAAATATAATACAAACAACTTTTCCCTTACTATCTACTTGTGAAAAATTGCAAAAGCTTTTTCCAAAACCGCCAGTCATTGCTTACCGCAGAGCTCCCAATTTACGATCACTTATTGTGAGAGCTGAACTTAAGCAAGCTGTAACAAATGCAGGAGTTCATTGCTGTGATTCCAAAAGGTGCATCACATGTGAAGAACTACTGGACATCAGAGAAAATTTCTGGATGTACCGTTTAAAATCTCTGCATCCAGATGGACTGAACATCACTGACAATACCACTTGATTTCTGCATATCTGAAGAGTTCTCAGGACTGCATTGATTCCACATTTCCAATTGGAATCTTCACTCATGATGCTTTTTGAAAATCCACCAGTGTCAGCTGTGCAGCCACTGAGCAAACCATCTTGTACTACCTGAGGAAGGCGGAAGCTGAAACGTTATAGTAGAAATATATTTTTGTTCTTTAATGAGATATATAGATATGTATATATATATATATACATATGTCTATAGATAGATCTATATATATATAACTATATGTATAATAATATATCTATATATATATATTTTTTGTCAACGTGTGTGGTTTCCCTGGGGAATGCGACCGGCCCCCAAGAATACCACACCCAAATATAAAAGTGATCTTTTTACATATATATATATATATATATATATATATACATATGTATATTCGTCACCAGTTCTCTTGCAGTTGCAGCTTGCGTCTTCAAAGCAATGCACATACTCCAACTGACGCGATTCAACTGTAGCTTTTAGGCAGCAATAAAAAAGTAAAGTAACTCTTGTGATTATGTTTCTGCTAGAAAAGGATCAGACTTTTGTCTAGTGGCAGTTTTGATGCCATAAAGTAGCAGAGAAGATTTATATGCCTACTGAAAGGATCAAAACTGTATTATAGGTGAATAGCTGAGTGGATTAGTAAAGCCAGCCATTACCTGCGCCATAATACAAATAAATGTATGTGTTGGGGGGCTATGAAGAGATGAAGGGCACTTTTGCTAGGTGGTAGTGAGGGAATCCGAGGAGGAGGTCATGGGAGCACCAATAATGATTGTGGGATTTGCTTTTTTGAGTGTCTTGAGAGAACATGCTGATTGAGGGAAGAAGCGAAGGTAAGGTGACCTCTATTGTTGCAGGTATCACACACACACCAACCAGCAATTTTGTGACCGTCTACATAGGCTAGTGTTTTAGAACGACAGTTTAACCGGTAGCAGAGATGACACCTCGATGGATGACATCTGCTCAAGCCCTCACTCGAGTTATAGAGGACAGCTCTGGCATAGGATCAGTGACTGAGACAGCTGATACTGAGACAGCATCTGAGAGATAGGGCAATGGCGCAGACTCGGGGAGTGATTTTTCAGTCAGAGGAGTCCCATTCGATAACTCCTCTTCCAGTGATTATGAGGGAGGTGATGAGGACAGTCCTGCTGTCCCTTCGCAAGCACAGTCTGTGCAGCGGGACAATAGCGGGTTAGCCCAACACAGGGGAGCAGGTGCATGCAGCAGCAAGCACAGAGAGAGTGCTCTTTTGGGAGCTCCCCAATTTAGTTCAGCCCCAAATTCCACCACCAAAATCGCATTGTGGCGACATCAAAATTATCTATCACAAAACAAACTGGTTTTGTGAAGCAGGCACCTGCATTTTTGGTCCTGGGCTCGGCAGCCATATAGGGAAACATACCAAACCCAGACAATTTCTGGAAACTAGACATCCGGGGGAGTCCACAGAGGTGTGACTTGTGTGGATTCCCCAAAGTTTTCTTAACCACAATACCCAGCAAAGTTGAAATGTTGAATAAAAAACTATTTTCTTGCATTTCTGTTACACAAACTACAGAAATATGCTGGGATTCACAAAATTCCTACCACCCAGTGTTTCCCCACCTGTCCTGATAAAAACGCTACCCACTTAAGTGCCTGTACCTAGTGCCTGAGTCAGGTAATGGATCACCTCAGGGTCAACAGTTGCCCTCATGTAAGGACCAGCATTGACCTTTGTGCGATTTGTTCCTGTTGTGGGCCCTAGGCCTACCCACACAAGTGAGGTACCATTTTTATCAGGAGGCATGGGGAAATGCTGGGTGGAAGGAAATTTGTGGCTTCTCTCAGATTCCAGTACTTTTAATCACCAGAATGTGAGGAAAAATGTGTTTTTTGCCAAATATTGAGGTTTGCAAAGGATTCGGGTTAACAGAACCTGGTGAGAGCCCCACAAGTCATCCCATCCTGGATATCCCTTGGTGTCTAGTTTTCAAAAATGCACAGGTTTGGTAGGTTTCTTTAGGTGCCGGCTGAGCTAGAGGCCAAATCCACAGCAAGGCACTTTGCAAAAAACAGCACTTTGGGAAAATGTGATGTGTCCATGTTGTGTTTTGGGGCATTTCCTGTTGCGGGCACTAGGCCTACCCACACAAGTGAGGTACCATTTTTATCGAGAGACGTAGGGGAACGCTGGGTGGGAGAAAATTTGTGGCTCCTCTCGGATTCCAGAACTTTCTGTAACCGAAATGTGAGGAAAAGGTGTTTTTTTTGGCCAAATTTTGAGGTTTGCAAAGGATTCTGGGTAACAGAACCTGGGGAGATCCCCCCAAGTCACCCCATCTTAGATTCCCCTAGGTGCTTAGTTTTAAAAAATGCACAGGTTTGGTAGGTTTCCTTAGGTGCTGGCTGAGCTAGAGGCCAAAATGCACAGCTAGACACTTTGCAAAAAACAGCTCTGTTTTCAATGTAAAAATATGATGTGTCCATGTTGCGTTTCCTGTCGCTGGCATTGGGCGTACCCACACAAGTGAGGTAACATTTTTATTTGGAGACTTGGAGGAACACAGAATAGCAGTACAAGTGTTAGTGCCCCTTGTCTTTCTCTACATTGTTTCCTTCCAAATGTAAGACAGTGTGTAAAAAGACGTCTATTTGAGAAATGCCGTGTAATTCACATGCTAGTATGGGGACCCCGTAATTCAGAGTTATGCAAATAACCACTGCTTCTCAACACCTTTTCTTCTGCCCATTTTGGAACTACAAAGGTTTTCTTGATACCTATTTTTTACTCATTATATTTCAGCTAATGAATTGCTGAATACCCAGTATAGAATGAAAACCCATTGCAAGGTGCAGCTCATTTATTGGCTCTGGGTACCTAGGATTCTTGATGAACCTACAAGCCCTATATATCCTGGCAACCATAAGAGTCCAGCAGACGTAACGGTATATTGCTGACATCGCAGAAAAAAGTTAGAGAGTAAAACATGGAGAAAATGGCTGTTTCTTACCTCAATTTCAATATTTTATTTATTTTAGCTGTTATTTTCTGTAGTAAAACCTTGTAGGATCGACACTAATGACCCCTTGGTAAATTCATAATTTTGTCTACTTTTTAGAAATGTTTAGCCGGCCAGGATCCAGCATTGTTTTCCCACCCATTTCTGTCACTAACTGGAACGAGGCTGAAAGCACAAAAAATAGTAAAAATGGGGAATGTCCCAGTAAAATGCCTACTGAAAGGATCAAAACTGTATTATAGGTGAATAGCTGAGTGGATTAGTAAAGCCAGCCATTACCTGCGCCATAATACAAATAAATGTATGTGTTGGGGGGCTATGAAGAGATGAAGGGCACTTTTGCTAGGTGGTAGTGAGGGAATCCGAGGAGGAGGTCATGGGAGCACCAATAATGATTGTGGGATTTGCTTTTTTGAGTGTCTTGAGAGAACATGCTGATTGAGGGAAGAAGCGAAGGTAAGGTGACCTCTATTGTTGCAGGTATCACACACACACCAACCAGCAATTTTGTGACCGTCTACATAGGCTAGTGTTTTAGAACGACAGTTTAACCGGTAGCAGAGATGGCACCTCGATGGATGACTTCTGCTCAAGCCCTCACTCGAGTTATAGAGGACAGCTCTGGCATAGGATCAGTGACTGAGACAGCTGATACTGAGACAGCATCTGAGAGATAGGGCAATGGAGCAGACTCGGGAGTGATTTTTCAGTCAGAGGAGTCCCATTCGATAACTCCTCTTCCAGTGATTATGAGGGAGGTGATGAGGACAGTCCTGCTGTCCCTTCGCAAGCACAGTCTGTGCAGCGGGACAATAGCGGGTTAGCCCAACACAGGGGAGCAGGTGCATGCAGCAGCAAGCACAGAGAGAGTGCTCTCTTGGGAGCTCCCCAATTTAGTTCAGCCCCAAATTCCACCACCAAAATCGCATTGTGGCGACATCAAAATTATCTATCACAAAACAAACTGGTTTTGTGAAGCAGGCACCTGTATTTTTGGTCCTGGGCTCGGCAGCCATATAGGGAAACATACCAAACCCAGACAATTTCTGGAAACTAGACATCCGGGGGAGTCCACAGAGGTGTGACTTGTGTGGATTCCCCAAAGTTTTCTTAACCACAATACCCAGCAAAGTTGAAATGTTGAATAAAAAACTATTTTCTTGCATTTCTGTTACACAAACTACAGAAATATGCTGGGATTCACAAAATTCCTACCACCCAGTGTTTCCCCACCTGTCCTGATAAAAACGCTACCCCACTTAAGAGCCTGTACCTAGTGCCTGAGTCAGGTAATGGATCACCTCAGGGTCAACAGTTGCCCTCATGTAAGGACCAGCATTGACCTTTGTGTGATTTGTTCCTGTTGTGGGCCCTAGGCCTACCCACACAAGTGAGGTACCATTTTTATCAGGAGGCATGGGGAAATGCTGGGTGGAAGGAAATTTGTGGCTTCTCTCAGATTCCAGTACTTTTAATCACCAGAATGTGAGGAAAAATGTGGTTTTTGCCAAATATTGAGGTTTGCAAAGGATTCGGGTTAACAGAACCTGGTGAGAGCCCCACAAGTCATTCCATCCTGGATATCCCTTGGTGTCTAGTTTTCAAAAATGCACAGGTTTGGTAGGTTTCTTTAGGTGCCGACTGAGCTAGAGGCCAAATCCACAGCAAGGCACTTTGCAAAAAACAGCACTTTGGGAAAATGTGATGTGTCCATGTTGTGTTTTGGGGCATTTCCTGTTGCGGGCACTAGGCCTACCCACACAAGTGAGGTACCATTTTTATCGAGAGACGTAGGGGAACGCTGGGTGGGAGAACATTTGTGGCTCCTCTCAGATTCCAGAACTTTCTGTAACCGAAATGTGAGGAAAAGGTGTTTTTTTTGGCCAAATTTTGAGGTTTGCAAAGGATTCTGGGTAACAGAACCTGGGGAGATCCCCCCAAGTCACCCCATCTTAGATTCCCCTAGGTGCTTAGTTTTTAAAAATGCACAGGTTTGGTAGGTTTCCTTAGGTGCTGGCTGAGCTAGAGGCCAAAATCCACAGCTAGACACTTTGCAAAAAACAGCTCTGTTTTCAATGTAAAAATATGATGTGTCCATGTTGCGTTTCCTGTCGCTGGCATTGGGCGTACCCACACAAGTGAGGTACCATTTTTATTTGGAGACTTGGAGGAACACAGAATAGCAGTACAAGTGTTAGTGCCCCTTGTCTTTCTCTACATTGTTTCCTTCCAAATGTAAGACAGTGTGTAAAAAGACGTCTATTTGAGAAATGCCGTGTAATTCACATGCTAGTATGGGGACCCCGTAATTCAGAGTTATGCAAATAACCACTGCTTCTCAACACCTTATCTTCTGCCCATTTTGGAACTACAAAGGTTTTCTTGATACCTATTTTTTACTCATTATATTTCAGCTAATGAATTGCTGAATACCAAGTATAGAATGAAAACCCATTGCAAGGTGCAGCTCATTTATTGGCTCTGGGTACCTAGGATTCTTGATGAACCTACAAGCCCTATATATCCTGGCAACCATAAGAGTCCAGCAGACGTAACGGTATATTGCTGACATCGCAGAAAAAAGTTAGAGAGTAAAACATGGAGAAAATGGCTGTTTCTTACCTCAATTTCAATATTTTATTTATTTTAGCTGTTATTTTCTGTAGTAAAACCTTGTAGGATCTACACAAATGACCCCTTGGTAAATTCATAATTTTGTCTACTTTTTAGAAATGTTTAGCTGGCCAGGATCCAGCATTGTTTTCCCACCCATTTCTGTCACTAACTGGAACGAGGCTGAAAGCACAAAAAATAGTAAAAATGGGGTATGTCCCAGTAAAATGCCAACATTGTGCTGAACAATGTGGTTTTATGATTCGAGTCTGCCTATTCCTGAAAGCTGAAAAGATGGTGATGTTAGCACCTCAAATCCTTTGTTAATGCCCTTTTCAAGGAAAAAAACCACAAGCCTTCTTCAGCAGCCCTTTTTCCCCATTTATTAAAAAAAAAATGAAATTCTTGCTGTATTTTGGCTAATTTTTTGGTCTCTTCAAGGGGAACCCACATACTTTGGGTACCTTAAGAATCCCTAGGATGTTGGAAAAAAAGGACGCAAATTTGGCTTGGATAGCTTATGTGAATAAAATGTTATGAAGGCCTAAGTGCGAATTACCCCAAATAGCCAATAAAGGGCTCAGCACTGGGGGGGGAGGGGGGGAGGGGGCAGCAGCTAAGGGGTTAAGGTAACCAGCATTTCAAGAACTCCAGATGGCTCTGATGGTTCAGGAGAACATCAAGGGCCTGATTCTAACTTTGGAGGACAGTGTTAAACCGTCCCAAAAGTGGCGGATATACCACCTACCGTATTACGAGTCCATTATATCCTATGGAACTCGTAATACGGTAGGTGGTATATCCGCCACTTTTGGGACGGTTTAACACCGTCCTCCAAAGTTAGAATCAGGCCCCAAGTGTCTTAAGGCATGGTGAATGTTATTTTGTAGTTGGGCGCAAAACACAAATCTTTCTTCCTGTGTTCTTCTTTTTCTGGTATTGTTTTGGTAATGACTGAAGCAACAGTGGACCTCAGATGCCCTAATAGTTGGTAATATTTTGATCAAGAAATGTAAAAAATAAAGGGGCCTTTTCTCAGAAGTCACTTTACATAAACCAAAGTATCTTGAACTTGATGTCTTGCTATAGTAGAGGCCAGTGAAGGGAGTTTCGTGTCAGAGAGATGAGCATTTGAGATTCTGCAAATTGTATCAGACTTAGGGGGTCATCCGCCCGCCAAAGTTCCCCCGCCAGAACACCGCAGCTCGGTCAAATGACCGCCGCGGTGATTCTGAATTTCCCGCTGGGCGGGCGGGCGACCGCCAAAAGGCCGCCCGCCCGCCCAGCGGGAAAGCACCAGCAACGAGGAAGCCGGCTCTGAATGGAGCCGGCGGAGTTGCTGGTGTGCGACGGGTGCAGTTGCACCAGTCGCGATTTTCAGTGTCTGCCACGCAGACACTGAAAATCAATGTGGGGCCCTGTTAGGGGGCCCTCGACACCCGTTCCCGCCAGCCAGGTTCTGGCAGTGAAAACCGCCAGAACCAGGCTGGCGGGAAGGGGGTCGGAATCCCCATGGCGGCGCTGCTTGCAGCGCCGCTGTGGAGGATTCCCTGGGGCAGCGGGAAGCCGGCGGGAAACCGCAGGCTTCCCTTTTCTGACCGTGGCTTTACCGCCGCGGTCAGAATGCCCCCGGAAGCACCGCCAGCCTGTTGGCGGTGCTTCCTCCGTCACCTACCCTGGCGGTCTATGACCGCCAGGGTAGGAATGACCCCCTTATTCAGGATTCCTTGAAACTGATGGAATTGTGTTTTTGGTCTCTAGCATAGAGGGAGAATATTAATATAGCTACATTTTGGTAGGATTAAGATTAGTTTCATTTGGTTGAGATGGTTGGTCTGAAGAAAGGTCATTCTTCATTGTTGATTTGTCTTTCTCATCACATACATTTTGTGAGGAATGAAAGACACTCCATTTTCCTGCCTTTTTGTTGCAATTGCAGCCTGCTTTAACATTGATTTCCATGTGAAGTATGGGAGTGGAGTATTGGTAGGGTCACATATGCAAATATGTAACCTCCGTTTTTAGTGAGATTTTGTGGGAAACTAAGGGCCTGATTTAAATGTCAGTGGAAGGAAATACTCTGTCATAAGTGCGACCGATATCCCGTCCGCTGTATTATGATCCCATTATATCCTTTGGGTACCGTAATACGGTGGATGGAATATCCGTCACGTTTGTGACTGTGTATTCTCTCCGCCAACATCTAAATCCGGCCCTGAGTCTCTTTAGAGCCAGAGAGTGATTTAGGTGTCATTAGCATAAATCTGGCTAGGATTGGTGATAGAATCTTAATTTATGTTTAAATAAATATTTAAAATTCACATTGAAAAATCACTGCAAAAGTGAAGTTATAGTTATAAAACAAAACATACTAGCCACTGCAATTTGTCAGCTGTAGTTTGTTCTGCAATCCACAACGCTCACAAAAGTCGAGCAAACAAAAAACCTTGCAAACAAAATGCAGTGCTATTGACCTCCATATTTTTATTTTTGAAAACCACAGATTCAACAATGGATAATAAAATGCTTATTATGATAAATATAAGATAAATAACAAATATGTGCAGCATTAAAACAGGTAATTAGGAAGATTGAAGTCCAAAAAAGTCAACATATCAAAAATAAGCAGAATCATTTCTGTTAGACTTTTCATCCTTGGCGTGGTCTCCCTTAACTTTTTGCCTCTGTTCCCCAGGTTGTTGATGTGTGCTGGACTCTGATTTTGCTGTTTTTGTTACTCTGGGCACTTTACCACTGCTAACCAGTGCTAAAGTGCAAGTGCTCCCTTACAAAATGTGTATGTGATTGGTTTATCCATGATTGGCATATTTGATTTACTAGTGAGTCCCTAGTAAAGTGCACCACAGGTGCCAGGGCCTGTAAATCAAATGCTACTAGTGGGCCTGCAGCACTGGTTGTGCCACCCACATTAGTAGCTCTGTAGTCATGACTCAGACCTGCCATTGCAGTGTCTGTGTGTGCAGTTTTACCTGTAAATTCGACTTGGCAAGTGAACCCACTTGCCAAGCCTAAACCTTCCCCTTTCTTACATGTCAGACACCCCTAAAGTAGGCCCTAGGTAGCCCCAAGGGCAGGGTGCAGTGTATGGTTAAGGTAGGACATATAGTAATGTGTTTTATATGTCCTGACAGTGAAATATTGCTAAATTCGTGTTTCACTGTTGCAAGGCCTGTCCCTCTCATAGGTTAACATGGGGGCTACCTTTAAATCTGATTAAAGTGTAGATTTCCTTTGGGAGCGGATGGACATGTGGAGTTTGGGGTCTCTGAGCTCACAATTTAAAAATACATCTTTTAGTAAAGTTGATTTTAAGATTGTGCGCTTGAAAATGCCACTTTTAGAAAGTGAGCATTTTCTTGCTTATACCATTTCTGTGACTCTGCCTGTTTGTGGATTCCCTGTCTGGGTCAGTTTGACAGTTGGGCTGGTTTCACCTCACACTAGACAGTGACACAAAGGGAGCTGTGGTGTAGCCTGCATATCCTGATGAGCCATCTGTGCTAGGAGGGAGGGGAGGAGTGGTCACTCGCACCTAAAAGGGCTGTGCCTGCCCTCACACAATGCAGTCTCCAAACCCCTGGTGAGTGTCTGGGGCCTGGCCTGGGCAAGGCAGGATTTCACATTCCAAAGAGACTTTACTTTGAAGTAGGCCTACTTCAAAGGAGAAACTGGGTATAAGAAGGGCACCCAAAACCACAGACTTTAGAACACTTCTGGAAACAAGAAGGAACCTCTGCCTGGAGAAGAGCTGAAGAGCTGAGGAGAAGTGCTGCCCTGCCTGTGACTGTGCTTTGTGGAGCTACCCTGCAGTTGCTGCTTCTGCCAGAGTAAGAGGGCAAAGACTGGACTGGACTTTGTGTGCCTTCCATCTTGTGAAGAAATCTCCAAGGGCTTGATTTAGAGCTTGCCTCCTGTTGTTTGAAGTATCAGGGACAGCAAAGACTTCTCTCTGCCAGCACCTGGAGTCTCAGGAGAGACTCCTGCTCTAACAAGTGCTGCCCTATCCAGTCCCTGGGCCCTTGAAAGGAAAGCTGGTGGAAATCCAAGGAAATCGACTTCGGGCGACTCCGGATCGACGCCGCTCCTGAATCCAGGGACGCCGCCTGCATCCGATGCTGTGACCTTCACTGGAACACGACGCTCTTCGCAGGCCCGATGCCGCTGCAGCCCCACTGAAGTCCGCGACTCCGTGGAAGTCGCCGCACCACGTCGTGACCGACGCTGCTCGAAGTGCGCGGATTCAACGTTTCGCACAGACGCCGCGATCCCCGACTTCGCGCATCGGCTTGTTTTCACTCTTCACCAAAGGTACTGTACTTGGGGGTCTACGCGACTCCGTGTCTGGCGCCGCTGGTGTCGGCTTGTTAGGAACGACTCCGTCATGATGCCGTTTTAACACCTCATCGAAGCATTTTTGTTTCTAAGCGCTATTTTTGAGTTTAATCTTTACAAATTCATAACTTGACTTGTGAATGTTGGATTTTTGTCGTTTTGGTCTTGTTTTGTTTAGATAAATATTTCCTATTTGTCTAAACCTGTGTTGTGTCATTTTGTAGTGTTTTCATTAAGTTACTGTGTGTGTTGGTACAAATACTTTACACCTAGCACTCTGAAGTTAAGCCTACTGCTCTGCCAAGATACCAAGGGGGTAAGCAGGGGTTAGCTGAGGGTGATTCTCTTTTACCCTGACTAGAGTGAGGGTCCTTGCTTGAACAGGGGGTAAGCTGACTGTCAACCAAAGACCCCATTTCTAACATTGGTGATCAGCGGTTGGGATTTGTACTTGTATTTGTACTTGACATACAATGATTAAGTGTACACTACTGTTTGAGTTCAGACCACTACGTGACCACATACTACTTGTTTGGTGATCTTTTGATTTTTTTCTCTTTGGGACTGTTTTTGTTCTACTTCAATTTTTTTTCGCTGATTGCTTGATTGACTTTCTTTGGAACTTCATTTGGGAACTTGTTTTTCTGCCTTTGGAACTTTGCACTTGTTTTTGAATCTTCATTATATCCCATGCTGGAGATGCATCAGCTGGAGGTGACTTTGACCTTGAGAAATTGGAGAGTTATACCAAAGCTCAGTTGAAGCAGTTCTGTAAAAGTTTTGACTGTCCCATTAAGAGCTCATCCAGGAAGGAGGAGCTGCAAAAGGCGCTGAGGGCCAGGGTGACAGCCAAGAGCACTGAAGGGCACACAGAGGATGAGGGAGATGAGGAGGATGAGGAAGAGTGTTCAGTACACAATGGTATTGTGTGTGGGCCTGTTATGTCCAGGGAGAAGGTCTCCAGGGCAGGAAGCAGTGTCTCATCCAAGGGTCTGACACCTGAGGAGTTACAGGACAGACAGGCAGAAAGGGAGTACCAATTGGAGCAGAGGAGGTTAGCCCTTGAGGAGAGGAAGTTAGCGATGGCTCATGAGCTTAGCATGAAAGAGATGGATCATAGAAGCCAGTCCAGTAGAGATGGTGGCAGCAACCCTACAGTGCAGCCTGAGAGGAGGGTGCACATTCCTAAAGACCTTGTGAAAGATTACAAGAGGGAGGATGACATATACTTGTGGTTCAAGGGGTATGAGTCTGCTCTCCACATGAATCTGGTCCCTGAAGCTCATTGGGGGGCGGGTCTGTGGAAGCACTTTGAGGTAGAGGGGAGGGACACACTGACAGCCATAGGGGATGCTCAGAATCTCACCTACTCTCACATGAAGGATGCCTTGCTTACAAGGTATGGTCTTACCCCTGAGCAGTACAAGGATAAGTTTAGGTCCTACAAGAAGAATGATTCCCAAACATGGTTGGAATGTGTTGATTCTTATTGCAGGTCACTGGATGGTTGGGTGAAGGGCAGTAAGGTAACTACGTATGAGGGGCTTTACAATCTGATTGCTTGGGAGCACTTGTACAGTTTACGTTTTCCAGAGCTTCGCCAACACCTGATTGACAGCAAGCTGACTGAGCCCAGGAAGCTTGCGCAGGAAGCGGACCGCTGGGAGAGCACCAGGGTCCAAAAGAGGTATGGGGGAGACCACGCCAAGGGTGGGCAGGGTCCCTCTCAGAAGAAAGGGGGGTAAGGGCAAACAGGGGAAGCTCTCTAAAGGGCCCCAAACTGATTCCCAGGGTAAGGATTCCCAACCCCCCAGTGAAAAGAATCCATGGTTCACCAAAGGGAAGCCAGTGGCAGGTGGTCCCCCATGTAAGTGTTATGCATGTGACCAGGTGGGTCATGTGAGGGGGGACCCCAAATGCCCCAAAAGTACACCGGCACCCACTGGTGCACCGTCCCAGGGTTTGGCCAGTGTAACGCTTGGGGGGGAGTTGGTTTCAGGTGGGTGGGAACCAGCTGAGATGACCCTTGCCTTACTAGGGGACAGTGAGATGGTCCAGAGAACCAGAGTGCCTGAAAAAACTAAGAAGTACAGGCAGTGGGTGACCATTAATGGACAGAGGGTGGAGGCTCTGAGAGACACAGGAGCCAGTGTGACTACAGTGAGGAGTCAACTGGTGTCTGAAGAGCAGATTGATCCCCGGGTACTTCACCAAGTAGTTGCAGTGGACATCTCAGAGCGCCTGTGCAGAGTGGCGCAGGTTCCCTTTGAATGGGAGGGGTCTCAGGTTCCTTGAAGGTAGCTGTGAGTCCAACCATGCCTGTTGATTGTTTGCTAGGCAATGACCTGGAGGATTCCCCTTGGAAGGAGGTGGAACACAGGTCTCACTTGGAGATGTTGGGTCTGCCTGAGTGGGTATGCGTATCCACCCGGTCAATGGCAGCCCGTCAGGGTAATCAAGAGCCCCTGGAGCCTGAAACAGTGGCCCAGGGGACCGCCAAGAAGAGGAAGGGCAGGGAGCGTGGGAAACCGGCCCCAGAGGTTTCCACAGTCCGGGTGGAGGCGGAGCCTGAGGGTGACGCACCAGAGCCTACAGGGGAACAGGTGGCTGAACTGGGGGAGGTCCCTGAGCTGTCGCAGTGGCAGCAGGAAGGGGGGCCCACCAGGGAAGCATTCTGTGCAGCACAGAAGAACAGCCCTACTTTGGAAGGTTTGAAGCAGCAGGCTGGAGACCAGGCGGCTGGCAAGGAGCCAAGATCACACCTGATTTATTGGGAGGATGACCTCCTGTATAGCGAGCCTAAGGTTCCTGAGCCTGGGTCAGCCCGTGTGCTGGTGGTACCCCAGTGCTTCAGGGCCTTCCTACTGGGGTTGGCTCATGATGTGCCTTTAGCTGAACATTTGGGGCAGGACAAGACCTTTGAGAGGCTTTTCACCCACTTTTACTGGCCCCTAATGCGCAGGCGCTCAGATGCACATTGCAGGTCTTGTCAGACTTGTCAGGCAAGTGGCAAGAGTGGGAGGAAATGTAAAGCTCCCCTCCAGCCTTTGCCTGTTGTCAGTACTCCCTTCGAGAGGGTAGGCATTGACATTGTGGGGCCTCTGGATCCAAAGACAGCCATGTGCAACAGGTTTATCCTGGTCTTGGTGGACCACGCCACCCGGTACCCAGAAGCCATTCCTTCGAGATCAATCACTTCCCCTGTGGTGGGTCGTGCATTGATGGGGGTTTTTACCCGCATGGGGTTCCCCAAGGAAGTGGTATCTGATAGGGGTACCAACTTCATATCCACGCATATGAAGTCTCTGTGGAAGGAGTGTGGGGTAACCTACAAGTTCACCACCCCTTACCACCCCCAAAGTAATGGTCTAGTTGAGAGATTCAACCGCACCTTAAAAGGCATGATCATGGGCCTGTCAGAGCCCTTGAGGTGGAAGTGGGACATCCTCTTACCATGCCTTCTGTTCGCCTACAGGGAGGTGCCTCAAAAGGGATTTGGGTTTAGCCCCTTTGAGCTGATTTATGGCCACCCTGTGAGGGGACCTTTGAGTCTGGTTAAGGAAGCTTTGGAGAAAGCTCCTAGTAAACCCCCCCAGGATGTATTCAGTTACATGCTGGCTTTGAGAAACCAGACTGCTCGCTTCAGGAGTCTCGCTCAGGAGAACCTGGAAGCAAGCCAGGAGGATATGAAACAGTGGTATGACCAGAATGCCACTCTGGTCGAGTTTCAACCTGGTCAGAAAGTGTGGGTGATGGCGCCAATGGAGCCTAGGGACCCTCCAGGATAAGTGGACTGGGCCATTTGAGGTGGTGGAGTGCAAGAGCGAAGTCACCTACCAGGTGGACTTGCGGGCTCCAAGGAACCCTTTAAGGGTCCTGCATGTCAACCGCCTCAAACCTCACTTTGAGCGGACTGAACTGTCCATGCTCCTTGCGACAGATGATGGGGTAGAGGAGGAGAGTGAGCCTCTTCCTGACCTCCTGTCTGCAGGAGAGAAAGATGGGTCAGTGGAGGGAGTGATCCTCTCCCCCTCCCTGACTGAAGAGCAGCAAGGTGACTGTCACCACGTGTTGGGACAGTTTTCCTCACTGTTTTCCCTGATCCCAGGAGTCACACACTTGTGCACACATGATGTGGACACTGGGGACAGTACACCTATTAAACAGAAGGTTTACAGGGTGACTGACAGGGTCAGGGCATGCATTAAGGATGAGGTATCCAAGATGCTTACCCTAGGGGTTATTGAGCACTCCAGCAGTCCTTGGGCCAGCCCAGTGGTATTGGTCCCAAAGGCTGCTGCACCGGGTGCCACTCCAGAACTCAGGTTCTGTGTGGACTACCGGGGACTCAATGCGGTCAGCAAGACTGACGCACGCCCCATCCCCCGAGCTGATGAGCTAATTGACCGGTTGGGAGCTGCCAAGTACCTCAGTACGTTTGATTTAACATCTGGGTACTGGCAGATTGCCTTAACTGAGGGGGCCAAGGAGAGGTCAGCATTCTCTACACCAGATGGACACTTTGAATTTAAAGTGATGCCATTTGGGATGAAGAATGCCCCTGCCACCTTTCAGAGGTTGGTCAACCAGGTGTTGGCAGGACTGGATGAGTTCGGTGGCGCCTACCTGGATGACATTGCTGTGTTTAGTTCCACATGGGAGGAACACGTGCAACACCTCTGGAGAGTGTTAGAGGCCCTGCAGAAGGCAGGCCTCACTATTAAGGCGAGCAAGTGCCAAATAGGGCAGGGTTCTGTGGTGTACTTAGAACACCAGGAGGGGAGTGGCCAGGTGGCACCCCTACAGCTTAAGTTTGACACGATTCTGGCTTGGGAGCCTCCCAAGACCCAGACTGAAGTGAGAGCCTTTTTAGGTCTCACAGGATATTACAGGAGGTTTGTTAAGGGATATGGTACCATTGTTACCCCCTTAACTGAGTTGACTTCTAAGAAGCAACCCAGGAAAGTGATCTGGACAGAGGCTTGCCAGAACGCTTTTGATGTCCTTAAGGCTGCCATGTGCAAAGCACCTGTGCTGAAGGCACCTGACTACTCCAAGGAGTTTGTTGTGCAAACAGACGCCTCAGAGCATGGTATTGGAGCAGTACTCTCACAGCTTAATGAAGAGGGCCTAGATCAACCCGTAGCCTTCATTAGCAGGAGGTTACTACCCAGGGAACGTAGGTGGAGTGCCATAGAATATGAAGCATTTGCTGTGGTCTGGGCACTGAAGAAGCTAAGACCCTACTTGTTTGGGACTCACTTCCGAGTTCAGACCGACCACAGGCCCCTCAGATGGTTAATGCAGATGAGGGGTGAGAATCCAAAACTGTTGAGGTGGTCCATTTCCCTACAGGGGATGGACTTTACGGTGGAACACCGTCCTGGTACAGAACACGCCAATGCTGATGGTCTGTCCAGGTTCTTCCGCCTTAGTGATTAGAACTCCCATGAGGTTAGGTAGTTGCTCCCCACTGTCAGCTGGGGGGGACACGTGTTAGACTTTTCATCCTTGGCGTGGTCTCCCTTAACTTTTTGCCTCTGTTCCCCAGGTTGTTGATGTGTGCTGGACTCTGATTTTGCTGTTTTTGTTACTCTGGGCACTTTACCACTGCTAACCAGTGCTAAAGTGCAAGTGCTCCCTTACAAAATGTGTATGTGATTGGTTTATCCATGATTGGCATATTTTATTTACTAGTAAGTCCCTAGTAAAGTGCACTAGAGGTGCCAGGGCCTGTAAATCAAATGCTACTAGTGGGCCTGCAGCACTGGTTGTGCCACCCACATAAGTAGCTTTGTAGTCATGACTCAGACCTGCCATTGCAGTGTCTGTGTGTGCAGTTTTACCTGTAAATTCGACTTGGCAAGTGTACCCACTTGCCAAGCCTAAACCTTCCCTTTTCTTACATGTCAGACACCCCTAAGGTAGGCCCTAGGGCAGGGTGCAGTGTAAGGTTAAGGTAGGACATGCAGTAATGTGTTTTATATGTCTTGACAGTGAAATATTGCTAAATTCGTTTTTCACTATTGCAAGGCCTGTCCCTCTCATAGGTTAACCTTTAAATCTGATTAAAGTGTAGATTCCCTTTGGGAGCGGATGGACATGTGGAGTTTAGGGTCTCTGAGCTCACAATTTAAAAATTCATCTTTTAGTAAAGTTGATTTTAAGATTGTGCGCTTGAAAATGCCACGGGGATCAGAATATAAAAGTTTAATAAATTAAATAAAATGAGGGACAAAACCAAACTATTGAAGATTGATAAACATAAAATGCCAATTATACGATCAAGAGCCTTTTCAGCATTCAGAAATAAGGCTGCAAGATAGAAAACAACCTGGTATTATCAGCAGCAAGCCTGTCCTTAACAAAACAGGACTGATCATATTTTACAAGATGGGGATTAACATTTTCAAGGTGTGGTGCTAAAATCAAAGCAAAGATTTTCAATCAAAACTAATTAAGGAAATGGGATGATATGTTTTACAAATGGTATGATCCTTATCTGGTTTAGGAATAAGCACAATTAGGGGCATATTTATACTTTTTGATGCAAAACTGCACTAACACAGTTTTGCATCAAAACTTTTAGCACCGGCTTACACCATTCCTGAGCGCCAGCCGATGGCCATATTTATAGAATGGTGCAAGCTGGTGCAAAGGGTCGGTGTAAGGGAGGGGATTAGCAGTGATACAGTCCACTAGTAGGCTTTTTAACTGAAGGGCCTTTATTTTCTTTATGATACTGTCTTTTTCATGAAATACAAAATAATTTGTTAAGTACTTCTCTTATTAAACAGCCTTCACATTTCCTTTGTAGTGGGCATAAAGGAGGTTCGCTTGGACTGTCCTGGACTGATCCTGTTCGGCGGAGTCTTCGAATGGATGTTCCTCCAATAAAATACAGAGATGACAGAATCAGGGAAGTGGCCTCTTTGGGAATTATACAGGTTTTTACCAGGGCACCAGGGAGGTGTAAGTGGGAGGTAAGTGAGGGTGGGGTAAATAGTACTTCTTCATGTGTGCACAGTGATTTACACCACTAAAGCTGTGAAGTCTGCTCTTTAGTATGGCATGCAATGGAGACTGAGAGCCTGAGTCAATAGGGTAATTCTCCCCTTAATTTTAGGAGAAATGTGCAACTTCCTCACTAATTCCCCTCTTATTGAGGTTTCCCTTGTGTATCTCCCTCCCTTTTTTCCTTTTTACTACTGCCCGTCCCTCTTTCCAATATGCCTGTAGCTTGTGTCCAATATGCTGGACTGCTCTGCGGTATTCTCTGCCGGGGGCTTCTCTGGATGGCTTGTCTGCTCCCTCAGTGAGTTCTTCAGTTTTCCTTCGCTGCACTCATCTCATCTGCAACGTTGTTCGGGTCCCGGATCTTCTCCTCCTGGTTGTATCTCCTTGGTCCCGCTTTCCACCTCCACTGAGACGCCTGTGTCTCTCACTTTCTCCTTTTCTCTCTGGTGCGGTTTGTGCCATGAGGTCGCGACCCCAGAAGTGCTCCGTGTTTTGAGCAGAGCAGTTCTCTTCTGTGTCCCCGGGGCACTTCCTCATAGTTTCTTGACTCGTGTCACGGTCCGAATCGGAGGAGGTCTGCAACAGTGGGCTAGAGTAAACAAAAATGACGTTAGCTGCGTGGGGGTGGCGGTATGGGAGAAGGAGGTTTTGCACCAAAATAATGGAGTTAGTCTGGTTAGAGGCAAAAAATGCCTATAACCAGCCTACCGTCATTTTCTGATGCAAACACATCCATACCACATGACTCCTGTCTTAGAAAAGACAGGAGTCATGCCCACCACCCCAATGACCAGCACAGGGGACCAGTGTCCCCTGGGCATGGCCATTGCACACTGTGCCATGCAGGGGGACCCCAAGTTGGGACCCCAATGGCACTTTAATTAAAAATCAAATACTTACCAATACTTACCCTACTTACCTGGGATGGGTCACCCATCCTCCGGTGTCCCTCTTGTGTGGGTGGTAGTGTTCCTGGGGCTTGAGGAGGGCACCTGTGGACCCATTCCTTGGTATTTAAAATGGAAATGGGTCCACGGGTCCCCAAACGCCTGGTCTGACTAATTATTTAGCCCCTCCTCTCACCTGTGCATAATTTTTTCATGGGGGAATAAATATGGGGCTATGGGGTTAGTACCATTTTTTAGATGGGAACGCCTACCTTGCATCTCATTGACACAAGTTGAGTTCACACATCTAAAAAATGGTGAACACTCCAATATTTTGACGTTGGACGTGTCCAACGTCAAAGAGCCAGATGTATCAAGCCTATATGCATTCGCAAACGGTGCGAATGCCCGTTTGCAAATGCAAAAATGCCTTTCAGTATGTATGAAAGGCATTCGGAACGCAATAGCGATTCCTTAAATGTACGAGCCCGTTTAGAGAATCGCAAATTGAGATTCCCTAAGTAAGATATCGTAAATAAAGAATCCTTATTTGCGATTTCTAAACCACATGTATCAAGCAATTCCTTTATGCAAATTTGGCATTAAGGAATCGCAATTACCACCAAGTAAAACTTGGTGGTAACCATGTGCATATTTTAAAAAAGGATTAAAAATGCATTTTTAAAATTGACATGTAACGCACACATGCCCCTTTGGCATGTGTGTGCCTTACATGTCCCCAAAAACTTTTTGGGGTGCAGCAGAGGGGGCCTTAGGCCCCCAGCACCCTGGGGTTTTGCAATTCCAAAATTGCGAATTCCAATTAGGAATTAGCTATTTGGGAAATGCAACAAAATCGCAAATATGGGTCTAAAGGCCCATAGTTGCGAATGGAGGCTGTATCGCTATTTGCAATTTGGTAATGGCATTTGCGATTTTTAAGAAATCGCTATTACCGAATCGCAAATATGATACATAGCATTTTGCGAATCAGAAATAGCGATTTCTTAAAATTCGCTATTACCGATTCGCAAAAGGTTGTTTTGATACATCTGGCCCAAAATATAAAAAAGGAGTCCGTTTTGCGTGAAAAAAAATGACGCAAATTAATCGCAAATGGAGTATAAATCTGCCCCTTAGTGCTTCCAGAAAGGAGCCACTAGCTTTTGAGTTGGAAATGAAGGAATTAAATGGTTCAAGGAGTTTGGACCCAAAAACTTGAGAAAAGGAGGAGAGTAGTTCCAGAGAAAAACCATCTGGGCCTGGGGCTTTAGCTTTTTTTTATGATTTAATGGCATCAATGATTTGTCGAAGAGTTATGTCAGCTTCAAGGGTTTGAAAATGGTCAGAAGGAGGTATAGGAAGGTCATTAAAAAATGTATTAATGTCATGTTCAGAAGGATTGGTGTCTTCAGTATATAAGGATTTGTAGTAATTTTGAGAAACATCAGAAATATCAGAATCAGAGAATGCCATTGTATTCGTAAGTTCATTACGAACTGGCCCAACGTTTTTGAGTTCAGATTTAATCTTTAAATAATTAGCTAGCATTTTGCCAGCTTTGTTTTGGCCCCCATGATATTTCAATTTAACTTTGAGCAGGATATTACATGCATTAATAGTGGCAAGTTTATTGAGGAAAGATTAAGCCATAATTCATTCATGTAAAGCAGATAAGGATTTAGAGGTATGGTAAGAATGTTTGAGTACTTTGATTTGTTGTAGTAACCTAAGATATTGAGAGTTTATACTCCTTTTCCGCTTAGCGGAGAATGCAATGGAAAAAGCACGGAAAGATGCTTTAAAAGCATCCCAGTTAGTAGAAATAGAGTTTTCTTGGGACTGATTAAATTGTAAAAATTCAGAGATAAAAGCCATGGCTTCTGTAAGGAATATGTGCCTGATAAGAGAAAATTGTTAATTCTCCAGCATCCAGTTGATAATTATTTACAGATAAATCAAAAGAGGATAAAACAGGGGCATGATCCGAAATAAAAATGGAGCCAATTTCAGAGGATTGAATGGAAAGAAGGAAGGATTTAGTAACTAAAATATAGTCAATCCTTGACATAGTATGATGAACATTAGCGAAAAACATAAATTCAGAAGCATCAGGATTACAAATCCTCTAAACATCAAATTATGGACGAGAGGCAATGGCCTACTGGAATTCTTTGTGGGCTTTATTAGGGATACATTTACATTTGGATCTCCTGCTATAATAATGTCGGGATTATCAATATTAACCAATTTTGTTTTAATAGAGGTTCAAAATGCAGGCTCTGGTTTAACAGGACCATAAATATTAAGAAGAGATATTTGTTTATTAAAAATGATAACATTGGCCAGTACCCATCGTCCATCATTATCAAATTGAGTTGATACAATCTGTAAATTAGAGATTTGTGGAACAGGATAGCAACATCACCATTACGACTAATGGCAGGAGAGAAAGCAATCTGGACTACCCATTGTCTTTTTATTATAAGTGATTCCACATAATTAAAGTGGTTTTTTTTGTAAAAAGATAACATGAGGGTTAAATTTAGACAAATAAGAAAGTACCTTTTAATTGGGAGTACCAGACCACGAACGTTCCACGAAACAAAATTAAACATACTGGGAATTAAATGGATAAGGGAGACAGGAATATGGATGAAAAGCTGCAAAAAACATGAAATACAAAGAAATACACTGTTTATGATAACAACAAAGCATATACACCCTGTCATTCTGATACTGACATGTAGAAGAAAAAGAAAATAAGGAAGAACGTATATGAATACATAAAGAAGAGAGAAGGGATAAAAGGGAGGGACAAGATATGGAAAGTAGTCAGGTGCCCACAGCCTCAGATTCAGTAGCATGAGCTGGCATAAGTACCAAAGGCCAATCAAGTACCACTCCAAGACAACTAGCTGCAGGTACCAAAGCATTAAAAAAGCAGTTTAGCTATGCTCATCTGCCAACCACACTGATCACGTTGCATTTGACACTTGAAGCACTAGTCAGTATTGTTCAATTAGTTTAGTTGTTTCCAGTCCACAGGAGATGTCCTTTTGCAGTGTAACTAGAAACTCTAGGTTTGTCCTGCTCCTGATTGTTGTGAACGGGACATGCAGATGTTCGCTTCTCACAATAAGAGATATTGAACAAAAAAAGGGAAATTAAATTCAAACTTATACTCAAGGTAAACTAAGGGGTCTTAAATGAGTCAAGAGGTGCTAGGTTGCAGCTGACTAAAGGACAATTAAGTAACATTACCAGATACACATAGAATTAAACACTCAGTATGATCAACTCAAACATTAGAAACAATGTTTAACTCCTCCTTTGCAAAACATTAATCAATTGCCATTTATTAATAAACTCAATTCAACAGTTTCCAAACCAGTGTGGCATCTATGCTTCTCTTTTTCCATGGGAGGCACACACATCAGCAGTTATCCCGTGGAGTCTTCTCAATCATCAATGACAGCAGAGCTTGTGATTGTGAGGTTAGTCATGTGTAGTATCAAGTCCAAGATTAGTATTTTGTGTGAGCTTTGTGTCGATTTTGTGCTACAGCCTCAATGGAAAATCTTTTTGGTTGTTTACTAAGCCACGCAAAGCAACTTTGAGTGTTGCAGTATGCTATAAAATACATATTGACATAATGCAGCTCATTACTTTCCTTGCATTACTTTGCATCAGGTAGGCCTTACAAGGGCGAAGCATGGGAGTTCCTATGCATCCGCCCATATATTTTGACCCAAACTCAGATTTACAAAGACTTTCTCTTTCTAAACCCAGATTTACAAAGACTTCCTCTTTCCATGTTGTGAGAAAGTAGCCTCTTTCTAGCATGGTTACCCCCATTTTCGACCTGTTTGTCAGTGCTTGTCACTATATTTTTACTGTCTCACTGGGATCCTGCTAGCCAGCACCCCAGTGCTCATAGTCTGAGACCTATTTGTCAGTGTGTTTTTACTGGCTCACTGGGATCCTGTCAGCCAGGTCCCCAGTGCTCATAGTTTGTGGCCTATGTGTGTTGTCAGTATACTTGACTGTGTCACTGGAGTTCTGCTAACCAGAATTCCAGTGCTTATGCTTTCTCTCTTTACCAAATTTGTCAATATAGTTTAGTGACTCCACATACCAATTCTAATTGGCACACTGGTCCCCCCATTATAAGTCCATAGTATATGGTACCTAGGTATCCAGGGCATTGGGTTCCAGGAGATCCATATGGGCCACAGCATTTCTTTTGCCACCCAAAAGGAACTCATACAAACACTCCTTCAGGTCTGCCACTGAAGCCTGTGAAATAGTGCACACACTATTTCACAGCCATTTTCACTGCACCAGGTAACTTATAAGTCACCTATATGTCTAACATTCAGTTACTGAAGGCTAGATGCAAAGTTCCTGTGTGTGAGGGCACCCTTGCACTAGCAAAGATGGCCCCACGTTGTCCAGGGTCAATTCCCCAGACTTTGTGAGTGCAGAGACACCATTATAAGCGTGCACTACATATTTGTCAATACATATATGTAGCTTCACAATGGTAACTCTGAATATGGCCATGTGAGGTGTCTAAGATTGTGAAATTGAACCCCCACTTCATATCCGGTATTGAGGGGAGCAATTCCATGCACCCTGGGGGCTCCACCATGGACCCCCAGTACTGGCAAACCAGTTCTCTGAGGTTTCTACTGCAGCCCCAGCTGCTGCCACCTCACAGACAGGTTTCTGCCCTCCTGGGGATTGAACAGCTCAATACCAGGAAGGCAGAACAATGCATTTCCTTTAGGAGAGGGGTGTTATACCCTCTCCCATTGGAAATAGGTGTTACAAGCATGGGAGGGGTATCCTCCCAGAGCCTCTGGAAATGCTTTGAAGGGCACAAATGGTGCCCTCATTGCATTATCCAGTCTACACCGGTTCACGGACCCCAGTCCCTGTTCTGGCACGAAACTGGACAAAGGACCACTCCCCTGTCCAACGCCACCCAAGGATGGTAACCAAAGCTACTCCAGAGTGTCCCTGGTGTTAGCCATCTTAGATTCCAAGGTGCTTTGACCCTCTGGGAGCATCTGAGTGGCCACTGCAAGCAGGTGACTTCAGAGACCCCTTCTGATAGGTGCATACCTGGGTAGGTAGCCAACCCCCTCTCAGGGCTATTTAGGGTCTCTCCTCTGGGTGTCTCCTCAGATTCGGTTTGCAAGACTCCAGAAGGACTCCTCTGCATCTTCTGCTTCAGCTTCTCACCGTCAGATCAACCACTGACTGCACCAGGAACCACTGTAACTGCAACAAAGTATCCAGGAAGGCTACTGTGACCTGCAACTTCAGTTCCAGCCAGCAACTGCAAAAGTTTCCAGGTCGTGTACGCTCTGAGGACTGCCTGTCTTCACCCTGCACCAGAATAACTAAAGCAATCTCCAGTGGAGTGACGGAGTCACTTCCCTGCTTCAGCTGGCACCTCTCTGCAATGATGACCGGTACTCTGGGACTCCTCTCCTGTTGACGAGCATGATCCCTGGAACGCAGGTGTTGGACGGCAGTGATCCTGACTTTCCAAAGGTCTACCTGTCCAAATTTGGTGGAGGTAAGAGCTTGCCTCCCGTGCTAGACAGTACCCCTGTGCATCATGTCCCCTGCAGCTCCTTGGGCTTCTGTGCACTTCTTCCAAAAGTTCTTCATAAGCAGCATAGCCCAGGTCCCCAGCACTCTATCCTGCAATGCTTAGCTCCCTGAGTTGGTCTCCGGCACTGTGGGATCCTTCTGTGTAGTGCTGTGACAACCGCACTTTGCAACTCCTTTGTCCCCATGTCCTGGGAGTCCTGTGGTTGCTGCCTGGTTTTGTGAGGGCTCTCTGAAGGGCTGAGAGCCCCCTCTGTCTCCTCAGTCCGAGTTGAGACCGCCAGGTCCCTCCTGGGTCCGGGCAGCTCCTCTTTGATGCAAAACACATTCTTGCGTGAACTAAGGCATGTTGGCGGAATCCAGCGATGCAATGACTCGACGTGGGACATCTCTTGCACCAAGCAGGAATGTGCACCTATCTTATTTGGTGCATTTCTGTACTTTTCTGCCAACCGGAGAATTAACTTTTGCTCCTTCTTCCAGGTTGGCTGGGGCTCCTGTTCTTCCTGGACTCTTCATCAACTTCTTGATTTGGTCTCCTCTCGCCACAGGTCTTCAGGTCCAGGAATCCATCATTGGTTTCTTGCAGTTTTGCTTGGTTCTTGCATAATCCTTCACCACGACTTCTAGTGTGTTCTGAGGAAACTTGCTATACTCCTGTTTTCCTGGGCTCTGGGGTTGGGTACTTTACTTACCTTTGGTGTTTTCTTAAACTCCCAGCGCCACTCTACACATTATGTGTGCCTAGGGGGGAATCTGACTTTCGCATTCCACTATTTTAGTATATGGTTTGTGTTGCTCCTGGGCCCATTGCAATCCATTGTGTTTTTCACTGTTTGTAATATTCTATAACTGTTTACTTACCTGATTTTGGTCTCTAGTGCATATATTGTGTATAATAGTTACCTCCATAAGGAGTATTGCTTCTAAGATATTTTTGGCCTTGTGTCACTAAAATAAAGTACCTTTATTTTTGGTAGCACTGAGTATTGTTTTTTATTGTGTATAAGTACTGTGTAACTATAGTGGTATTGCAGGAGCTTTGCATGTCTCCTATTTCAGCCTTGGCTGCTCTGCTACAGCTACCCCTAGACAGCCTAAGCTACTAGACACTGCCTAGATTTCACTAATAAGGGATAATTGGACCTGGTATAAGGTGTAAGCACCTTAGGTACCCACTACAAAGCAGGCCAGCCTCCTACACATGGGTTCTGCATTCTCAGTCACATATAGAAAGAGAAATATGCCCCTAAATATTGTTTCTCTTATGAAAGGTGCCAATTCCCATACAAAAACAATCCTGTCTATAATCCAGCCACCCTTGCACTAAGCTAGGACCACCCTGGTGTCTCCCCACTAGTGGCTACACTGAGGGATCCTTCCGGCTGTCTGCAGTACAGGAGAAGGGCTGCAGAAGAACTGTGGATTGCAGCACTGAGAGAAAGATGTCTAACTTGTAATGGTGATTATTTACCAGTGACTGACGCTGCTCTCCTCCTGTATGATAGCTCTTCTACGGAATTTATTTGCTTGCTGAATAATCCTCAAGCACTTCTGGACATTACAGGATTAGGGAATATGTATGAATCACCTCTGCCACATGACCAGTATGTTGTGCTTCCTGCACAATTAGATTGAGGCAAGGACTAAACAGATGACTCAGAAGGACCCTCCGACTCACATGACTTTGACAGTCCTATTGCCATTGTCAGGGGCAATAACCTCAACCCTGAAATTCAGAGTTCAATTCTGTCTTAGAACTGTAATACTGAATTCTTCTAGGATGTTGGAAGGTGTCTGTGACGTCTCCATTGAGAAAATTGCTACAGTTGCATGGCAACAGATACGTGAAAAAGCTTTGTGCCCAGAGTGCTTCATCCTGCTAAGGACAGAGGTAGTGGATGCCTTTGTCCACTGGTTCCGGAGGGGGCTTTGTGCCCAGAGTGCTTCATCCTGCCAAGGACAGAGGTAGTGGATGCATTTCTCCACTGGTTCTGGAGGGGGTTTTGTGCCCAGAGTGCTTCACCTTGCCAAGGGCTGAGGTAGTGGATGTGATACTCCACTGGTTCTGGAGTGGGCTTTGTGCCCAGAGTGCTTCATCCTGCCAAGGACAGAGGTAGTGGATGCCTTTCTCCACTGGTTCTGGAGGGGGCTTTGTGCCCAGAGTGCTTCATCCTGCCAAGGACTGAGGTAGTGGATGTGATACTCCACTGGTTCTGGAGGGGGCTTTGTGCCCAGAGTGCTTCATCCTGCCAAGGACAGAGGGAGAGGATGCCTTTCTCCACTGGTTCTGGTGGGAGCTTTGTGCCCAGAGTGCTTCATCCTACCAAGGACAGAGGTAGTGGATGCCTTTCTCCACTGGTTCTAGAGGGGGCTTTGTGCCCAGAGTGCTTCATCCTGCCAAGGACAGAGGTAGTGGATGCCTTTCTCCACTGGTTCTGGAGGGGGCTTTGTGCCCAGAGTGCTTCATCCTGCCAAGTACAGAAGTAGTGGATGCCTTTCTCCACTGAAGGTGTTGCATCATGGAAGTTGCCCAGGCTCCTGGAACTGACCACCAGGCTCGGTTGACTGACCACTGGGGATGGTAGCCATGTCTGCGGTGGTGGCACTGGCTCAGGATGTCGCGGGCTGCTGGTGGTGCTTGCGGCGGTGTCAGTAGCGGCGGTGCTTGAGGCGGCCTCTGTGGCATCGGTGCTCGCAGCAGACTCTGTGGCATCGGTGCTTGCGGCGGACTCTGTGGCAGCGGTGCTTGCGGCGGCCTCTGTGGCATTGGTGCTAGCAGTGGACTCTGTGGTGGCGGTGCTGGTGGCGGACTCTGTGGCAGTGGTGCTGGTGGCGGTGCTGGTGGCGGGATCTATGGTGGTGGTGCTGGTGGCGGGCTCTGTGGCGGCGGTGCTGGTGGCAGGCTCAGTGACTGCAGTGCTGGTAGCGGGCTCAGTGACTGCGGTGCATGTGGCAGTGCAGGTGGCGGTGCAGGTGGCGGTCTTCTCCGCCATACTGGTTGACGTTGACGTGGACAGAAGGTGTGCACTGGTCCCATAGTCGGTGCCACCATGCCCTCTCCTGACCTCCCCGTGATTTTCTGGCCCTTCCCCACCTTGGATGGTGGTGCAGCTGTCTTGCCACTATCCCCCTTCGTTTTCCCTGAGCCCCTGGAGGCAGGTGTTTTCTCCTTCTCCCTCCGGGATGTGGGCAACTTTTTTACTTTCACTGGTGGCGAAATGTCCTTGCCCTCGCTCCGTGGCACACTGGCTGCCCTGATGCTTGGGGCACTCCAAAATCCTGCTGTTGCTGGGACTACTGTGCCCAGTGATGTGGTGGCTGAGGTGCTGGGTTGGGACCTGGAAAGCCTGGCCCTAGGGGACGGACTGGGGAGGGGGGAGGTGTAGGGACGAGGTCATTGTTAGCCAGGATTTTTTTTTTAGACACACTGGGATGGGTAGATGGAGTGGGTGTGGGAGTGGAGGAAGAGGTAGTGGTTGTAGGAGGTGTACGATTGCTGAATTTGGGTGAAGGTGCATGGGCTGGAGGCTGTTGTGAGGTGGATGGCTGTTGAGTGGGTGTGTGCCTGCGTTTGTGTACTTTGGGAGGAGGGCTCACAGACACACTGGTAGAGGACACAGGGGATGTGTGAATGGTAGTGGGGGTGGTGAGTGCACGTGAGCGGTGTGTGGTGATGGACGTGCTGTGATGGAGGTAGTGGCTGAAGATGTAGTGCATGCAGGTGTGAGTGGACATGAGACAGGGAGGGAGGAGGACGACGTGGAGGAGGGGGACACAGTAGAGGCAGTGGATGTTGGTATGTCTGCATGGGAATGATGCTTGTGTGAGTGCCTGTGGGATGTGTGGTGCTTATGTTTGCCTGAGCCACCCTTGTGTCATGAGGTGTGTGCATGCTGGTCTGTTGGTGTGCTTGGGATAGGCTGAGGTACAGGGGATTGGGTCTGGGTGGAGGAAGTTGTAGGGGGGAGGCTGGACACAGGGACAATGGCTGCCATCAGTGCTGGGCTGCCTGGCCAGAATGAATGCCCTCCAGGTATGCATTTGTTTGTTGCAAATGCCTCTCAACACCCTGGATGGCATTCACAATGGTAGATTGCCCAAGAGCGAGGGATCTCAGGAGGTCAATAGCCTCCTCACTGAGAGCAGCAGGGCTGACTGGGGCAGGGCCTGAGGTGCCTGGGGAGAAGGAGATGCCCACCCTCCTGGGTGAGCGGCCACGGGACACACGCTGAGGGGCTGCTGGGAGGGCGGTGCTGGTAGGGGGGGTGGCGGCTGTACCTGTTGATGCGGGGGGAACAGAGGGGCCCGCCAACTCAAGGGAGCTCCCATCAGAGGAGAAGTCGCTGTCACTGATGTCACCTCCTGTCCCCGCCGTGGAGCTCCCCTCACCCTCCGTCCCACTGGTGGCTTCAGACTCCATTGTCTCACCATACAGGGTCAAGTGGGATGCAGCTCCCTCCTGCTCTGGTGCCACTGCTTCTCCGCCTGATGATGCTATTGCACACAAGAACAGGGAGACCACAAAAAGGGTGGGGGAAAGACAGAGGAAATACTTGGGGGATGGGGCCAACTCACACAGCAGCCCCTGGAATGTACCCCACTGTGGTGGTGGTTGGAACAGCCTCCTGGGCAGCCCCTGCACTGTCCGATGGCTGCATTGTGGTGGTGGTTGGAGGAGCCTCCTGGGCAGCCCCTGCACTGTCCGATGGCTGCATTGTGGTGGTGAATGGAGGAGCCTCCTGGGCAACCCCTGCACTCCCGGATGGCTGCACGTCCACAGCTGGTGGTGGGGGCCCCGTGACAGCTGGTGGTGGTGGCGGTGTTAGCCTGACAGCTTCCACTGGAGTAGAGTGCCTCCTCTCCTCCTGTCCGTGGGTCGTGGATCCCTTACCGTTCCTGGCAGGGGTGGATGGGCTCTTCCCCTCTCTGCCTGGTGGTGCAGGCTCCTTCCCCTTCTTCACAGCTGGTGTAGACCCCTCCCCCTTCTTCAGAGGTGGTGCAGGCCCTTTTACACTCTTCCCTGGTGGTGCAAGACTCTCCACACTCTTCCCTGGTGATGCAGGCCCCTTACCCTTCTTCCCTGGTGGTGCTGGCTCCTTCCCCTTCTGTGTTGTAGGTCTGGTATCCTTACCACCACGAGTAGGTGGTCCCCACGGACTGTTTGGCTGAGGTACTGGGCTATGTCCTTGGAACCCTGCCCATACGTGCAGGACGGGGAGAGGGGTAGTGTAGGGAAGAGGTCAATTTGGGAAAGGAAAAGCTTTTTAGGGATGTTGGGGTGGGAGGAGGGATGAAGCAGTGGTTGTTGGAGGTGTATGTTTGCTGGACTTGGGTTCAGGTGCATGGGCTGTATGCTGATGTGAGGTGGGTGGCTGTTGGGTGTGTGAATGCTTGCGTTTGTGTCCCTTAGGAGGGGGGACAGACGCGGTGGGAGAGAACACAGGGGACTCATGCATGGTTGTTGTGGAGGTGTTTGCCAGTGAGTTGTGTGTCCTGCTTGGTGTGGTGATGCTGATAGTGGATGTACTGTAGATGTAGTGCATGCAGGTGTGAGTGTGGACGTGACTGGGCGGGAGGTAGAGGAGGAGGAGGGGGAGACAGTGGAGGCTGTGGATGTTGGTATGTCTGCAACTGTATGGTATTTGTGTGAGTGCCTGTGGAATGCTTATGTTTGCCTGTGCCACTCTTGTGTGTTGCCTTGTGTGCATGCTCGTCTGTATGTGTGCCTGGGATGGGTTGTGGTTGAGGGGAGTAGGACTGGGAAGTGGTAGTTGAAGGGGGGTGGTAGAAACCGGGACAATGGATGCCATCAGAGAGGAGGCCAGAGTCTGAATCAATCTCTGTCGGGCCACCAATCCACTGTGAATGCCCTCCAGGAATGCATTGCATTGCTGCATATGGGATGCCAGCCCCGGGATAGCATTCACAATGGTTGACTGCCCTACAGGGATGGAGCTCAGGAGGTAAATAGCCTCATGTTGGAAAAGGGGACTTTGGTTGGCAGTCAGGTTACCCCATGTCCAAGAAAGGACCTTCACTCTAGTCAGGGTAAGTCATACACAATCCAAATTTGCCTGTGCCAACCCTCTGATAGCTTGGCACTGAGCAGTCAGTCTTAACTTAGAAGGCGATGTGTAAAGTATTTGTGCAATAAATCATGCAATAACACAGTATAACACCACAAAAATACACCACACAGTGTTTAGAAAAATATATAATATGTATCTGGTGAAATGCAGGTCAAAACGATTAAGATGCAATAAGTATATGTTGAGATATCACTGTAAAAAATGATATAAGGTGTCTTTAGTCTCTTAAAAGCAATAAATGTCTCTTGCAAGCACAAAATACCCAGTTTGCATTCCAAATCTCCGTAAAGAACCGCAGAGGAGGAGATGCGTGGAAAACAGGGAGGTGTGCGTCGATTTCTCAGGACGCACACGGCGATGCGTTGTTTATTTTTCATGCAGGGACGGCTTTGCGTTGATTTCTGATGCTCGGTCTTGGATCCTCTTCGGGTTGTGGGGTTTTCGGACACCCCGGAGACGATGCATTGAAATCCGGCGCTGGCAGGGCGAAGTCACAGGGGCTGCGTCGATCCGGTGGGCGTTGCATGGAAATTTCTACTGTACACAGGCTCTGCTTCGATTCCTCTCTGGAAGTCGGCTGCATCGTTCCGGCTCAGCAGTGCATCAAATTTCCGGTCGCTACACTGGCGCTGCATCAATCTTCTTGTTACGAAGTCGGGCTGAGTTATTCCGGTTCAGCTTGCGGTGAATTATTCACTGCAAGCAGGCTGTGCATCATTTTTGGCAGGCTGTGCATCGATTTTCACCACACAAGGAGTTCTTCTTGCAGAGATGAAGTGTTTTTGGTCCTGAGACTTCAGGGAACAGGAGGCAAGCTCAATCCAAGCCCTTGGAGAGCACTTCTCAGCACAGCCAGGGAGCAGCAAGGCAGCAGGGCAACAACAAGGCAGCAGTCCTTTACAGAAAGCAGTCAGGTGAGTCCTTTGGGCAGCCAGGCAGTTCTTCTGGGCAGGTTGCAGATTCTGGTCCAGGTTCTCTTCTCCAGGAAGTGTCTGTAAGGTAGAGTGTCTACCTTAAGTGCCTGAGATGTAGGGTCAGATACCCTGTTTAAATACCCAAATGTGCCTTTGAAGTGGGGGAGACTTCAGAGAGTGGCTTTGAAGTGCACAAGGTCCCCTTTCAGTTCCATCCTGTCTGCCAGGGTCCCAGTAGGGGGAGTGGCAGTCCTTTATGTAAGGGCAGGCTACTGTCTTTTGACATGTAGGTGTCAGGCCCTCCACCCTCTCAGGCCATGAAGACCCATTCAATATGCAGATCTGTGCAAGTGTTACTGAGAATCCTGTGTCTGGGGTTGTGTGAGGGAATGCACAAGGGAGCTGTCAACTAAACCTAGCCAGACGTGGATTGGAAGGCACAGAAAGATTTAAATGTAGAGAAATGCTCACTTTCTGAAAGTAGCATTTCTAAAATAGTAATATAAAATCCAACTTCACCATTAAGCAGGATTTTGTATCACCATTCTGGCCATACTAAATATGACCCTAATGCTATCCTATGAAAGGAGCAGGCCTCACAGCAGTGAAAAAACAAATTTAGGAGTTATAGAACACACATGTTCATGTCCTGCCTTTTACCTACATAGAACCCTGACCTATGGGCTACCTAGGGTGTACCTTAGGGGTGACTTATATGTAGAAAAAGGGGAGTTTAGGGCTTTGCAAGTACTTTTAAATGCCAAGTCGGAGTGGCAGTGAAACTGCACAGACAGGCACTGCAGAGGCAGGCCTGAGACATGGTTGGGGGCTACCTATGTGGGTGGCACAACAAGTGCTGCAGCCCACTAGTAGCATTTATTTACAGGCCCTGGGCACATGTAGTGCACTTGACTAGGGACTTAAAAGTAAATTAAATAAGCCAATTGGGTATGAGCTAAAGTCACCATGTTTTAAGGAGAGAGCCTATGCACTTTAGCACTGATTAGCAGTGGTAAAGTGTGCAGAGTCCTAAAGCCAACAAAAATAAGGTCAGAAAAAGAGAAGGAGGAAGGCAAAAAGTCTGGGGGTGACCCTGCAGAAAGGTCATTTCCAACACCTCCTCACTCAGGGCAGCAGGGCTGACTGGGGCAGAGCCTGAGTTGGCTGGGGTGATGGAGATGCCCACCCGCCTGGGTGAGCAGGCAAGGGCAACTAGCTGAGGGGCTACTGGGAGGGCGGTGCTGGTACCGGGGTGGAGGTTGTACCTGCAGCTGGGGTCGTCACAGAGGTGTCCACCACCACCAGGGAGCTCCCAACGGAGGAGGTATCAGAGTCAGTGTTGTCTCCTCCAGTCTCCACCATGGTGCTACCCTCACCCTCTGTCCCACTGGTTCCCTCGGCGTCGGTGGACTCTGCCTCCAGGGTCATGTGGGATGCAGCTCCCTCTGTTGCCGATGCCCCTGCTGCTCCGCCAGATGATGCTAATGCACATAAGGACATGATGACAAAACAAGAAAGGGGGGATAGAGACAAGGGATACACTGGGTCAATGACAGCACCAACATCACCGTTGGCGTACACAGCACCCTCACACACAGAGAACAGGCCTACGCATTATGCAGTGCACTACCAGTGATACCAGTGATATGGCTATTCACCAAGGCATGATGAGGAGCACACACCGCCAACTGCAGCACACCTGGGACCCACAATGCCCTGCCTGAAAGTGACTACCAACAAGCTAGGTTACCTGTATTTGCCATGCAACCATTACCCTTCAGAGGACCCACGCTGCAATATCTGGCCTGGCCTTAGGGGCACCCACTAACACACAACCACCACCCGGATACCACCTCACCAGCCAAAATATGTAATGATACCCACTGTACTCACCCCCTTGTGGCTGCTGTGCTTCCCTCAAGCACCCATCCAGCTCAGGGGATGCCACCGCCAGTATGCGGGCCATCAGGGGGGTCAGGCTCCGACGGGCACCCATTCCTCATTGGGAGGCCATCCTCAGATGGGCCTCTGTGGTTTTCCATGCACATCATCTCAGGTCCTCCCACCGTTTCCGACAGTGGGTGCTCCACCTGCCATAGACCCCCAGGGGTCCTCACCCCCTTGGCGATAGTATGCCATATTCCCTTCTTTTGATTGGCGTTGACCTGCAGAGACAGTACAGACAGGAGAAAACTATTAAACTAACAGTCTAGCCTGTCACACACATGGCCCACCATACCCGTTTCCATCACCATTGGCACATACATTGCCCAGCGCACAACATGTACACCACCAACAGATAATCCCCCCTTACACAATGCCTTCACACACATTTCCATGCATGCATGCCACATGCATCTTGTCCACAGTATACTCACCTGGAGGCCCATACAGCTGTCTGTACTGGGATAGGACCCAGTCCACCAGTCGCTCCAGCTCCTCCAAAGTGAAGGCTGGGGCCCTTTCCCTGGTCACACGGGCCATGGTAGGTTCCAGACACAGGTCACAGCAGCACATGCAGTGTAGGTCTTCTCCTGTTGAAGGTCAGGAAACAAGTGAGGAATGATTTAGAAAATGGTGGTCACGTCCGTGGCGGTGTACACCGTCTCCACTGGCGTAGATCCCCATTGGTCACTGTACTCCGTAGGGCCCAATATTATCCAATGAGGAATTGCACGGCACTTCACAACCACCTACCGCCCCGACGCCCAACATCAGCAGAATTAGCTCACTTCCACCTGTCCCTCCACACAGGACAGGCGGTGTCCATTTCAGGGGGGATGAACCGGCCTATTGATAATTGCTGCATCACAAGATAAATAAGCACATACTTAGAAATGTAGACTGTCCCAATATGTAACTGCACGATGTGGACTGCTGTTGTGGTTTAGTTGTTCAGATTGTGACAGCCTACTCACTCTTGTGTCCCTTAGATACCTACCACTGCAGATGAAAAGGAGATGGAGACATACCCCTGTGTACAGGCCCCTGGTGGACTTAGCTACACTGGAGGACAGGCCCATTATACTCACCTAGAGAATGTACAGGGCCACAATCACAGAGCTATGTGCCCAGTTGGAGCCTGACCTGATATCAGCTATCCATCATCCCACTGGGATCCCCCCTCTTGTGCAAGTTCTATCAGTGTTCCATTTCCTGGCAACTGGTTCTTTCCAAGTGACAGTGGGCTTGGCATTAGGAATGTCACTGCCAATGTTCTCAATCGTGCTGGCAAGAGTCTTGTCTGCCCTGGTAAAACACATGTGCAGCTACATTGATTTCCCCCAGGTGGAAAATTTGGCCACAGTGAAAGCTGGATTCTATGCAATGGGACATATCCCCAATATTATTGGTGCGACTGACAGGACACATACTGCGTTTGTTCCCCCCCACCAGAATGAACAGGTGTACAGGAATCATAAAAGTTTCCATTCCATGAATGTGCAGATGGTGTGCCTGGTGGACCAGTACATCTCCTACGTCAATGCTAAGTATCCTGGGTTGGTGCATGATGCCTTTGTCCTGAAGAATAGCAGCATCCCAAATGTGATGGGCCAACTACAGAGGCACTGAACGTGGCTTATAGGTGAGCCTTTGTCCCCACCCGGTATATGTTAGTGTATGCCTCTGATGTTAACCTAAGAGCATAGTGTGTGGCTAAATTTTGTCCCTCAATAACTGGATGTGACTCTGGCTACCCAAACCTATCGTGGCTGCTGACCCCTGTGAGGAATGCCAGGACAAAGGCTGAAGAACGTTATAATGAGGCACAAGGGCGAACCAGAAGGATCATTGAGAGGACATTCGGCCTGAAGGCCAAGTTCAGGTGCCTCCATCTGACATGTGGATCCCTCTGCTGCTCACCCAAGAAGGTCTGCCAGATAGTAGTGGCATGCTGCATGTTGCACTACCTGGCCCTGAGATGCCATGGCCCTTTTCTGCAGGAGGAGGAGACTGGAGATGCCCATGTGGCAGCAGTGGACCCTGAGGACAGTGAGGATGAGGAGGCAGAGGATGAGGATGCGGACAACAGAACATCAGTTATCCGTCAGTATTTCACACACACAGGTGATACAGTGCAACTTGACATTTCTATGACTATTGGTGTATTCTGTGTGGCTGTGGCATGATGGCATTACCCACTTTTTACCTCTACTGTCATCTAGGGGTTATCATTTTACAGATGTTTGTGATATGACAACAATGTCCTGATGTGATCACTACAGCCAGCTACAGGTCATTCTTTCTATGCTCTCACTATGTACAGTTCATTTGCTTTGGATGTAGCTATTTCCATCAATAAAAAATTTCAAGACATGAAATACTAGTCAAGTTTTTTTCCAAGGTTGTTTATTGTTGTGCTAAGAAATTGCGGGGAAAGTGCAATGGAATGGGGTGATGATGGAGGATTGTTTAGGGTATTGTTCTATTCTGTTTGTAGTGCAGATGCAGTGTCCAAGGGGTCATACAAAGTGGAGCAATGGCAGTTCAAGGTGGACAAGGTTACAGAGTGGGACACAAGGGGGACTCATTTCCTGGCGGTGTTCTTGGCCAGTGTCTCTGGCTTCTGTCTGGGTCACAGGGAACGTTTGCGGGGTGGTTCACCTTCTGCAGGGGAGGGGTGCTGGTGGCCTGTAGGTCCTGTGGCGGGGCCTCCTGCCCACTAGCGGCAGTGGAAGTGGAGGGCTGGTCAATTAACTGGCTAGTGGTAGGGGCTCACTGGTGTGCTGTTGCCACCCTCATGATGTTGTCCATGTCTGCCAGCACCCCTGCTACAGACATCAGAGTGTTGTTAATAGCCTGCAAGTCCTCCCTGATCCCCTGATACTGTCCCTCCTGCAGCCGCCTGATTTCCTGCACGTTGTCTCGGATCTGGCCCATCGTGTCCTGGGAATGTTGGTAGGCTCTCAGGATCTCGCGGAGTGCCTCCTAGAGAATCTGTTCCCTGGTCCTGTCCTCCCCCTGGCGCACAGCAGTACTCCTATTTTCCCTGTTGGCCTGTGCCCCTGTCCCCTGAACAGTGTGCCCACTGCCACTTACCCCAGGTTCCTGATTGTCTTGGGGGCGAGGTGTGGCCTGGGGTCCCTGTATAGGTGGGCACACTACTGATTGATGTGTCCTGGGGACAGAGGTTTGGGTACGCTGGGTGGGTTCTGTGGTGTTGGATTCTGATGGGGGAGGCTCTGTGGTGGTCTGTGGGGATATAAGTGATGTATTATGCTTCAAGTGCATGACATTTGTACATCCCTAGCTTCCCCTCATTGGTTGGTGTTGCCCTGCCAGCTTTTGCTTGTGTATGGTGATGTATTGTGGGATTGTTAGTTTCCCTATGCTGTGCATGCTTTAGTGATGGGTGTACATGCAGGGCTGGGAGGGGTGTCCATGCATTGGTATGGCATGCAGGGCTTGGCATTGGGGTTACTGAGATGTGTGGTGGGTGCAGTGTGTGGGTTGGAGTGGAGTGATGGGAGTGAGGGTGTGAGATGACATTCAGGTTTTGGGGGGTGATGATTAGTAAATTTTGACTTACCAGTATCCAGTCCTCCGGCTACTCCAGCGAGTCCCTCAGGATACAGTAATGCCAGAACTTGCTCCTCTCATGCTGTGAGCTGTGGGGGAGGAGGTGGGGGTCCACCACCAGTCTTCTGTATGGCAAGCTGGTACCTTGCTGCTATGGAACATACCTTACACCGTAGGTCGTTCCACCTCTTCCTGATGTCGTCCCTTGTTCTTGGGTGCTGTCCCACGGCATTCACCCTGTCAACGATTCTCCTCCATAGCTCCATTTTCCTAGCAATGGATATCTGCTGCACCTGTGCTCCAAAGAGCTGTGACTCTACCCTGACGGTTTCCTCCACCTTGACCCTTAACTCCTCCTCAGTGAAACGGCGGTGCCTTTGTGGTACGATGGGTGTTGTGTAATGTGTGTTGTGAGGGTGTGTTGTGTAATATGGGGGTGTGTGTGATGTGGAGTGTGTGAGTGGTATATGGGTGTAAGTGGTGTGTGTGTCTAGTTGTCTCTGTGCTCTTCTTCTCAGTCTCCTGGTGGTAACTGGTTTTGGCAAAGGGTTGTGGGTAATGTGGGTGTGTGTTTTACATTGCTGTGGGTGTGTGGGTGTGGTGTGTATGGGTGTCAGGTGTGTGTATTTGGTTTTGGCCAATGTTGTGTTGTTTTGTATATGGGTGTCCATTCTGTGTGCTGAAATATGTCTCGCCAAGGGTTTATCACCATTGAATGTCCGCTGTGGTGATTCGTGGGTCACAATGTGGTGGATGTTGTTTTGTTGGTGTAACAGTATGGGTTTTGGGACCGTCACTTTATCACTGACCTTTGGTGTGGCAGATTTGTGTATGTGGCTGTATTCTGTCAGATTGGTGTGTGTGTGTCATAATATAGTGAACGGATATACGCCACCGCGGCGGTATGTTGGCAGACGTCAGCATGGCAGTAAGAGGGATTTACCGCCAATGTCATAATGAGGGTCATAGCCTCTTGGGTAACTGGCAAGGACTGCTATATCCATAACAATCTTCCTCAGCATGAAACCACTTTATATATTCCCACAAAGGAACTAGGAAAAGAAGCATTGACATGGTGTTGTAATATAACACTAGCTGGACACCCTGGAATTCACTAGACTCTAGCTGTCAGATGGTTTTGGTGGCCAAAACTGTCAAAGGATGTGCATGATTATGTCCAGACCTGCCCCATTTGTTCACAGAAGAAGTCTCCTCATTCTGCCCTTGTGGGTTTCTTACGAACCCTGCCAGTCCCCAACATCTCTAGCATACTATTAGTATGGACTTTATCACAGATGTACCCAACTCCAATGGCTATAATAGTATTTGGGTAGTAGTTGACCTCCTTTTTAAGATGGCACACTTTAAACCCCTAAAACAGATACCAAATTCCAGTACTCTCTCTACGTTATTCATTCAACAAATCATGCAGTTACATGGTCTCCCTTCCGTCATTATTTCTGACACAGGCCCGCAAATCATTTCCCGGTTTTTGCACAGTCTTTGCACATCCTTGGACATCAACGCTTGACTCTCTTCTGCTTATCACCTACAAACGGATGGGCAGACAGAATGAGTAACTCAGGCACTTGAACAGACACTGTGCTGTCTTCTTACATCAACTCGTAAAGTGTGGGAATCTTCAAACCATTGGTTGAATTTGCGTACAACAACTAGCAACATTCTGCCACTGGCTTATCCCCTTTCTATTGTATAACAGGTAACCATCCACGTTTGTTACCTGAAAATGTTGTCATACTTTCTGAAAATGTACCTGCCATACAAGATTTTGTACAGCATCTATCTAACTCACAACAAGAGGTGTTAACACACTTACAGCAGGCCAAATCCAGTATTGAGAAAAATGCTAATAAACACCACCAACAACAGCCAGCTTACAAAAGGGGTGACCAGGTTTGGCTGGCCACCAAAAAAAAAACTGCAATTACAGGGTCCCCATAAATTGCAACCCGGATATGTGGGCCCCTTCCCAATTGAAAAGAACATTAACCCAGTAGCAGGTAAACTCACTGCCAAAAGATTTGACTACTCACCCCATGTTTCATGTATTCTTCCGGAAACTCTGTCTTCCCCAAGTACAGCCCTCTCCTCCTTCACCACCTATAATCCTGGATGGTCATCCGGAATTTGAGCTACAGAGAATCCTTGATTAAAAACATGTTAATGGCCGTTCGTGGGAAGGGTATGGTCCTGAAGAGCAGACTTGGTAACAAGCCAGCAATGTTAATGCCCCTTGCCTGGTTTGTTTCTTTCATGCTTGGCACCCAGACAAACCATGTCCCATAAGTAGTTCCTTGCAGGGGAATTATCACAACCCCTTCTTGTGCCCTCTGTACCATGGGTTTTGTGCACAGGGCTCATCTTATCTTTTCCCTGTGGCACCTCATGTCCTCCTGCATCCCATGCCTCCCCTCCCCTACAGCTCTTCACCCCCTTGAACCTCCTGTACCACTGTGGCCTCGGTTTGCACTCTTGTAAAAAGCTATATCCACCATTACCTATTGATTGTAACCATTTATGCTTATTTGTTCCACCGGCTTTGGTATTAGAGCCAGCTGCTGTGACCTATTGACTCCAACAGCTAATGTTCTTTGAGTCCGCCTGCCATAGTGAATTGATTCCAACAGTCACTTGTACCTGCCATCAGCAAAGGTCACATTCATTATTTTAACACATACTCTCTCCCAGGTTTCATTTGGAATATTCTGGCCTGTCATGTAAGCCACTTGCCTCTCTGCAACAGTCTCTCCCATAGGATATAAATACACTACCTGAACCTGTGTCAGAGCTTGGCCTCATTCCAGTCCTGAGCAAGCATCTTCCCTGCACTCACCTTCCGAGTCACCCAGAACCTTCCAGTTTTCTAGGCTAGTCCTGTTGATCCTGTGATTCTAACTCCATCGAAGTTTCCAGTATCTTCACATCCAGAGCTACGATTCCACTTCGTCTTGGGCTTCTAACACCATTGCCTCCAGTCTTCCACCAGATTCCATTTAAAGAATTCAAGACAAGGCTAAGTACGTGATCCTCATTTCAGTGCACACTAATCCATAGATAGGTTTGATATGACTGAGTTCTTTGAAAGTGAAAACCAGTTCTTGGGACTCTGACATTATTTCTACGTTTTTAACAGAGCCTAGAGCTCCGGACACTTTACCTTGTGGGTACTCTGAAATTTAATTGCCTCAGAACTGAAGGCCTTCACATCTGTATTTCTGGACAAGTTTTGTATTAAGAACATGGAAAGACTCTGAGAGCACAATCTATACATTTGAGTTTGAACTGAACATTGTTTGTTAAGACATTCTTAGAAGTGCCAGAAACTTCAGCTTATGTTTAAATTGTACCTGCTCTGAAGCATTATTTGTGATGAAGCCTGAAAGTGATATTATTGTATTTTGTAAGCACTAAATACTAGAAACTGTTTGGTAAACAACTCTTCTTGTTGTTTCTAGTAAATCACATCTGCATCCACACTAAAAAGTCCAGGGAGTAAAGACTCTCCTATGCCCTGTTGAGAGGCAGCAGAGCAGACCCAGTGACACAAGCCTATTTTTTCTTGTTTTATCCCAACCCCCTTCCCCTCGGGAGCAGTGCATGATTTAAGGCTTGTGAATCCTCGATCATTAGCTGCCCTCTGGAAGGATGGGAGGTCCAGCATTGGTTGGTTGGAACCAGGTGAATATGTAACAAGGGGTGACCCTGCAAAGAGGGCCAAGTTCAATAACGAGGAACTCATTGAATATCAGTTGGTGCTGCTAGGTGGATCCACACAGGGTGATATTGGCACTTAGGAACAGCAGCTCATTAGATTTATTTGCTCTCTCAGGAGCCCATGAGAACCACACTGAATGTGTGCACATTGAATGTGAGGTCCAATAATTCTTTTGTGAAGGAAAAGGTGAGGCACATGGAACCCTTAAAAATGTCCCCCACATTTAGGGTTATATTGGCACAGAAGCAGCCTCCTCCCTGGATCATGATGAAGGGGCAACCTGAGGGCTGAATAGTGCTGAGGTCTTCAGAACTGCCCTCAATGGAAGGAAAACCATCTGCAGACATGCACTGAACAGCAGATGAACCTTCAATCTTTGTGTCAATTGTGCTAACTCTGACAGATGAGCCTCAAGCCATATTTTATGTGGAGCACCACTTCCTTGCGACATGGATGCACCAGATTTATGGAACAGTTCATCATGTTGTAAGGTCTGAAGGTGCATCAAAAGTTTATTAAAAACAAATGAGACAAATGAGACAACGTGGCACATCGTAACTAGCCCCTATATGACGCAAAGCTGATTCACATGTCAAAAAGCACTTGTAAGAGTCACAAATCAGTATTGCATCACTTAGGAGTGTGTGGCATCGTGGGAAGCATAAAAAATGCCCCATTTCAAAAATCTGAATAGCTGAGCAAAACAAATGCACAAAATGGAAGGAGTCCCATCTACAAGTCACAATGGAAACAATCCGAACTCTAGCCAAGATGGTCAGTCAGCAGGCTAGGGAAGGAAAAAGAGGAAGGACAATTTCAGCAAGGAGAAGAACCAAATATAAATAGGTGAGGTGGCAAAAAATGAACACCTTCTTTTTGGCACCTCCAAATTGCCATCAGGGAAGAAGGAAGTCATTTAGAAATCCATACTGGACAAGATCAACAGTGTGGGGCAAACAAAGCGGACAGTGCTAGAGTTGAGAAAAAGGTGACATGACTATAAGTGCAGGACCAAAAGAAACTGACCAAGGGCCTCAGGGTGGCCATGAGGACGGGAGGAGGACATAATGTCCAGGAGGACTTGGACCCGTTGGAAGAGCAAGCGGTGTCACTCACCCCAACACAGTTGGTTGCAGGAGTCTGACAGGACAGTGCTGTGATTAAGGACTGGGAACAACTACTGGGTAAGAGGAAACAAGAGACCATGGGCTACATTAAAATTATTTGATACACAACGCAGCCCTGCAAATCACTTTGCTTTGCTGCACTGTGTGCATGGGAAAGGGCAGGGATGTCTCACATATTAATTCATGCACCACATATCTCTGAACCTGTCACATATGTTTAGCACAAGCTCTGCCAACTTTCGCTCATCTATGCGTGTTGTGTTTGTACAGTTTGTCTAAGTAATCAAGGGACTTCTGGTCTAATATACAACATGATCGACTTTGGCTACAAATCCCACAATATAACACAAAAATGGCAATTGCCATGGTATATCATGCATGGTTATTGGAAACTGTGAAGATTTGTCAGTGTCAATGAACTAAACCATTTTCCACCCAGCTGTCCTGATGTGCTGGATGAGGTTGGTTGCCATGTTAGATCACCCTACAACCTGTCCTGCTCATATGGAGATTGGGGATTGGAGTTAATGCAAGTGATACACAACAGAGTTATGTGATTTTTTTATGTTAGGAGCATAGATGGTGTATTTGCTAGGCAGGGCACGGGCAGTGTAGTGCTTTGTAGGTGTGGAGGAAGAGATTGAACTGGCATTGTCTCTGAAAGGGGTCACATTATTGTTTATTTTAAGGGGCTATGGGTGTGCCTTGAATGTAGACTGAGTAATACTCAGGGTCCCCTGTGTATGATAGTTTAAAACTTGTGTTGCAGCTGTGCAGAGATGTTGTGGTAGAGGGGATTGGCGTACTATAGTTTACGTGTGATTAGGGCCTGGGGGTGGTGTTGCAGGTGGCAGGAGGGACAAGGAAGAAGTCTGGCTATGCAACATATGAGAAAGCAGGTGGACGTGAAACAGGGATTTGTGAAGCGTTTGTGTGGTCTATGGTTTGAGGGTGAGGGGTTTTGACCTAGCCGTGTGGGCAACCAACTTAGGTACATGTTGCAGATTATTCTCTCAAACATCTAGTGAGGTTCAATATGACCCATTACTCTTACATATAGGTAGGTGTGCTAGACAATAGCATAATTTAACAAATAGTGGTGGTGCTGGTGTCTTCCCAGACTCATTGTATGATATGGGTGTTCTCAGTGTGTGACATTAAGTACAGTGTCTTGGTCTGAAGGATGATTACCTGAGAAGTCATGTACAAGTACACCTGAGTGTGGCTGAGTAAAACATTGTGGGGCTCCACAGGTGAGTATCTTGGGACCACAATCAATGGACTGAGCTTGAGATGTTACTTATTTTCAATTTGAATGTTCATAATGCTAATCAGAGAAGGGGGTCAGTGTCTACCCTGCTGTAATATGGAGATCAATGTGTGTTCTAGGAAACTACTATAGACACATATATCTAGCTCAGTAAACATCACAACATGATCAAACACATATGATAGCCTCAATGCTCACACTGAAGAGATCCTAAAGTACATAAGTTATCATGCTTGCACTGATTATATGCAAACACCCATCCCCAGACTCCTTCTGAATTTGCATCATACCTATGCCACACCAGGATGTACTGCGGTAATCCTATACCTTGGATGTCAGAATGCAAGAAATGCAAGGGATTATTGTTGGCGTTCTGTGTCAACTGATAGTATGTGTAAAACGCTACACTGAGATACAAAGGGTAAATGTGTTCCTCTGTCCCTAAGAGGCCTCAGATGTTTCAGGGTGAGTGTAATCACACATGACATCTATTGTATAAAGTGCACACATATTACTATATAGGGGCCAGACCACACAACCAGGAACAAAGCAAATCTTCCTCAGCGGAAGAGGATATGGGAGACTCATGTGTTTGAAACTTTGCAAGTAGTCAAAGTGACATGCATGAAGTGCCACACTTAGCAAGTACTCAATGTCAGTGTTGATGGAGATACCTCAGGCAGGTGTGGATACATTCATGACCCACTTGTGCTATGGTTCAAGGGCGTGTGTGGTTCTAGCAGGCACCAGTATGTCATAGGGCAGCCTGGAATCTGTAATCAGTTGTCCCAAAACCATACCAACTATACTTGTACTATCTTCTTCACATAGAGTGCAATGATAATATGCTGTCTGTGTAGTGCTTTGAGTGCAACATCCAACTGAGACCCACTTACATTGGCTAAAGTTTTAAAAGGCTCCACACATGACTCAATTGTCATGTAAATTATCAATTTGCAATAGGCCTTTGATAAAACAGCATTTACCTATGAAGCCTTCAGGACAGCAGCCACATCATGTACTACACTCAACTTACTTGATGCTAGCAACTCAGAAATATCAAATGATGGTGAAATAGTGAAAGTAAAATAAAAGTTTAATTTGTTAAAAATATCTAACCTACCTATACCTATACCTATCTAGCCTAATCTAATTAACCTTTACACTACCTTACACTGTCAATCTTATGCTAAAATACCTACACCTACCTAGTCTATCCTACCTAATCTTAACTCTAGCCTACACTATCTTAATTTATCCTAATTTATCTTAACTACTATACATAAATGACAAGTTAAACATCTATCCCCAACCCCTTCATATACATAGATCAGTACGATACAGAACCTTAACATACACTACCTATACATGTACATCTAAACAAACAAATATTTTTTTTAGATTTTCTTTTATATATATTTTTTTTATAACACACACTAAATATCAACCCCCACCCACTAAAAAATCTTTCAGTCTAAAAACTCTTAAAACTACTACCTAATTAAACATGTAAAAAACTAACACTAAACTATATTATTTCTATGCTAAATCATAACCTACACAATGCCTAAATAATTATAACTATTAATCAACACATAAAGTAATGTGGAAAGGGAAGTTTTCAAGGGAGAGTCAAATTTGTGCAGTGATGCGCTCCCTCACCTCCTGTAGCGTGAGCATGATTGATGGATTAATGATTGATTACGCAATTTATAAAGTGCATGGCTACCCATCGGGTTTCCCAGCGCTAGTCAAAATCATGGTAGTCAGCAACCAGATCTCCCAGGGCTATAAAGCCATGTTTTCAACAGCTTGCGGAATTCCAGAAGGGAATTGCAATCTTTCAGACGTCATGGGAGGTTGTTCCACAATTTAGGTCGAAAAACATGGAAGGAACATCCACCTTGTCGGACCCTCCTGGCTCTAGGGACATTAGCTAGGTTCTGATAACTTGATCTGAGAGTACGCTTCCGCACATAATAGGTGACTTCAGAGGTCAAGTAGGAGGGTGCAGTGTTGTGGAGACATTTATACATGAAGCAAACTGCTTTAAAATGCATCAGTTTTTCCACCGGCAACTAATGGAGAGATTTTAGTAAGGTGGCAGAGCTAGTAAACTGGGCTGGGCGATGCAAAATAAGCGCCGCGGCATTCTGTACTATTTGAATGCATTTTAATAAGGTTTAGGCCCTCATTACTGTCTTGGCGGTTTGGCCCGCCATGCCGGCAGTGGTGGCTGAAGCCGTCAGGCAGCCTGGCGGCGGGTTGAAACACCATCCGCCAGGGTAGCTGCGCTACCCTGCGGATAATGTTTAATTTCTAGCCAGCCTTTTTCTGGTCGGATATCCTGCCAGGAAAATGCTGGCAGAGGGGGTGCCCCGCGGCACCCCTGGGGCCCCCTACACTGCTCATGCACTTTGCATGGGCAGTGCAGGGGCCCCGGTGCAGAGCCCCGTAGCGCAGGATCTGCGCGACGGGTGCAACTGCACCTGCCGCACAGAGGCATTGACGGCAGCTCCATGTGGAGCTGGCGTCAATGTCCTGGCCGAGCCTTTCTGTGAGCTGGTGGTCGGAAACAAGGTTTCCGCCCGCCGGCTCACAGAAAAGTTCATTATCTGGCCAGCGGGGTTCCGGGGTCACTGGCGGTCAGTGTTTTGACCACCAGCATGAACACAGTGGTTGTTTCCGCCATGTTCATAATGACCACCTTAGTCACCCCACTATAGAGAACATTTCCATAATCCAGCCTTGTCATAACTAAGGCTTGGACTAAGGTGCGCTGAGCTGTAAATGGAATACAGTAGATTACTTTTCTCAGACATTTTAAGATGCCAAAACAGGTGGCAGCCACCTCAGTTTTCTGTTGCCTCATTGACAGCTCCTGATCTAGCCACACTCCCAGACTCTTTACCAACACATCAGGGAATGGAAGAGCGCCCAAAGTTGTCAGCCAGAGGTGTGGGCCCCATAATGTAGGGGAGTTAGACCAATAGTAATTCAGTCTTGCCCCCATTCAGCTTCAGAAAATTTGCTGACATCCAATATACCACTTGCTGAAGACTGAGGGGAAGTGCAGCCATGGTTGACTGGTTCGTATATGACAGAGAGACCACAATTTGGGTATCATCCACATAGGAAAAGAGAGTAAGGCCAAAACTCTTGACAATATTAGCCAATGGTCTTACATAGAGATTAAATAGTAAAGGGCTCAAAATAGAACCCTGAGGCACATGGCTTGGATCTGCATTGGTTTGAATGGACCTGAAAGAAACAATGCTTCAAAATGATTCTATCTAGGTGAGCGCTTTGCCCCGTGTACCCAAGCCATCAAGTCTCCGAAGTAATATATCATCCAATTTATGTCTCACAAATTCAGTGACCCCATGCAGTGCTGATTCTGTGCTATAACCTGCACGGAATCCCAACTGAGAAGGGTGGAGTAAATCATTCTGTTCTATAAGTTGTGTTAATTGCAAATTCACATGTTTTGAGAAAATGGATAAAGGGATATTGGCCTATAATTGGACCATACCCATGAATCGGCATTAGGCTTTTTCTGCATGATGCCTCATGTTAGCACGAAGGCTTGCCAGCTCACCCTGATTGCCTGCCTCATGAATTTTAAGCTCCTGAGGGACTTTGAGGGACTAGGCCTCCAATAAGGATCCTGCAGCAGGGGTTGGGAGTATGGCCTGTGTGGCTGGCACCTAATGTGCAGAAGATGGGCCTGGAAAGGCCTGAGGAACATCCGGCTGCTGTCAGGCACATCCTGCCATTTTTTTTTACCTTTGACTGTCTTTTGGGTTCCCAACTGCCAGCATTCCAGGTTCACATAGCCTTGGGTTCTTCATACAAGACCTCCATCGTCTTGTATGCCTTGGTGACATGAAGTATATAGTGTTAGCACTCCAAATGGATGTAAAATTGTTTGGCCTCTTCATCTGTCACGTTGTCTAGGGAGGTAAAGGAATAACATATCAGCTAAAGTTGGAGATGTACATGATGTCAACAATATTAGGCTACATCATCGCACTATCACATGTGGCAGGCCAGGCCAGGGCCAATATTTAGAAAGAGATATGAACAATATACCTTATGTACAAATTCATTTCCTAAGGCAAACTGACTCAAGTGCTGGCAGTGTAGGTATGTGATACAGGAATATAGTTATAATTTTATTTATATAATTCCTGGAAATAAAGTTTCCATATGGAACAAGACTCATGGTTCAGATATTGATACCTTGGTGTTGGTGTTGCATCATACAACTGGGTTTGTCATTTGCTCTTTTACATTTGTGAAATGAGTTAACTAAGCAAGTCAAGTTAGTGTGTCTGAATTACATTACTAATCTGGAAATACGCAATGTAACACACATTGCTGTCTTAACTGTCTCAGTGTCAAGTAGTCAAAACATAGATGGAGTGTGGGTAGCTACCCCCTTAAGACATAACTGTTGTCCACTTTTCCAATATAGACTCAGGCAAACTCTGTGCAAATCTAACATATAGCGTCTGATATACAGCTGTATCAACACCATGGTGTTCTTTACGTATACAAATGTCTGTACACACATTTTCCCCAGGCTGCTTTCCTCCCAACCCAATATGATTTCGGCAATGCATGTCAGGACTGTGTGCATGCATGCTGGAATTCTCATTTGTTTAAGTAATTTGTGGTGTATGATGCAGGGAACCTCGCACCATGAGTCAGGAGTGACAGCATTAGTGCTGGCCAGTATGACTTACCCCACCAGTATGTGAGCTGTGTAAGAGGCTGTATGATGCTAACACAGTGCATCCCTGCATGTGGACTTGTCCACATTACTACAAAGTCACTAACTATCTGGCATTATATGAATGTCTCCCAAAAATGGGACATAAAGTATATGAGGCAATGAGTTTGCCATTTCAAATGCAATTCCATGTGAACACTAGTGACATGTCCCCAGTGTGCTCTAAACAATTCTGTTTGCACTGAGGTAGGATTCCTGAAATTCTGTCATGACCTGCCAAGCCATACGTCCTTACCCTTCCATGTGGACATCCACACTCACAATGTGCATCAGTCAGACATGCTGGAAATGATTTGTCCAACGACATGGTTACATAGAGTTGCAGGCCTACATCCTTATAGCCTCCATAGCATCTGTGTAATTATTTGTCCGTCACTCCATTTCACATATAGATCATATGGACTACTCTGAGGGATGCCCAAGTACCCCTGAGGCCAGAGTACAGCAGCCATAACTCAAGATAAGGCTTGCAAATGACAAAACAAAAATACTACTGATAATGTACCAACAACCTTACAGCTACACTTTTTAAGATACCATGGCCCTCATTCTGACCTTGGCGGGCGGCGGAGGCCGCCCGCCAAAGTCCCGCCGTCAGGTTACCGTTCCGCGGTCGAAAGACCGCGGCAGTAATTCTGACATTCCCGCTGGGCTGGCGGGCGGCCGCCTTCAGGCCGCCCGCCAGCCCAGCGGGAAAGAGGCTTCCACGGAGTGAAAGCTGTGCGACGGGTGCAGTTGCACCCGTCGCGTATTTCACTGTCTGCGCAGCAGACAGTGAAATACTTGTAGGGGCCCTCTTACGGGGGCCCCTGCAGTGCCCATGCCAGTGGCATGGGCACTGCAGGGGCCCCCAGGGGCCCCGCAACCCCCCCTACCGCCATCCGGTTCCCGGCGGTCGGACCGCCGGGATCTGGATGGCGGTAGGGGTGTCGGAATCCCCTCGGCGGCGCAGCAAGCTGCGCCGCCTTGGAGGATTCAATGGGGCGGCGGGACACTGGCGGGAGACCGCCAGTGTTGCCGGTCCGACCGCGGCTTTACCGCCGCGGTCGGAATCCCCATTGGAGCACCGCCGGCCTGTCGGCGGTGCTCCCGCGGTCCTCCGCCCTGGCGGTCTTTGACCGCCAGGGTCAGAATGACCGCCCATGTGTCCTCTGTCATGATTCAAGTTTATGGTTAGGAAAAAGTTTGCACTATCACAACAGCATCAGCAGCATGTATCATAGGAAAGATGGCTTGTTTGTGATGGCTCGCCTGCTGACTTCGTCATACAAATTTGTAAATTTTGGACTTTTGAAGTCAAACATAGCTACAGGAACAGGTATGGGCCACAAACCATCGGAAGTGTTGACCATGCATCAATGTCTGACTATGCCTACAGTCTATCACACTGATTGTATGTTGCATGAGAGACTCATCATATGTAACATGCATGAGCATAGTATAATGAAAAATTAAGCAATATATGTGCCATTTGGACACACACTTACTCTATTTTAGATTACATGAGACTGTACTGTTTACACTCTCTTCCAACTCATCAGCACCAGTGTCAAACTCAGATATGGACAAAGACAAGCATACCTGTCCAGACAAGCTGAGCCTAGCTCATTATACTTTGCTGCAACATTTGACAAACCATTGTTTGCACTGTTTGTGCCATGTGTTGGATGTCACTTCTTTGGACCATCAACAGATTTAGGGGGTCATTCCTACATTGGCGGGCGGCGGGCGCCGCCTGCCAAGCGGGAACCGCCACTTGGCCGCTCCGCGGTCAAAAGACCGCGGAGGCCATTCAGACTTTCCCGCCAAGGGAGAGCCCGCCGGCCCAGCGGGAAAGGCCCTGCAACATTGAAGCCGGCTCCGAATGGAGCCGGCGGTGTTGCAGGGGTGCGACGGGTGCAGTTGCACCCGTCGCGATTTTCACTGTCTGCTATGCAGACAGTGAAAATCATGCTGGGGCCCTGTTAGGGGCCCCCTGCACTGCCCATACCAGTGGCATGGGCAGTGCAGGGGCCCCCAGGGGCCCCACAACACCCGTTCACGGCATCCTGTTTCTGGCGGTGAAAACCGCCAGAAACAGGCTGGCGGGAAGGGGGTCGGAATCCCCATGGCGGCGCTGCTTGCAGCGCCGCCATGGAGGATTCTCCCAGCCGGGGGTAATCCGGCGGGAAACCGCCGGACCCGGCTGGGCGACCGCAGCTTTACAGCTGCGGTCGGAATGCCATATGAAGCACCGCCAGCCAGTTGGCGGTGCTTCCGGCGACCTCCACCCGCCAGGGTTGGAATGAGGACCTTAGTGCCTAATGATGGTAAGTGTGCAATAGTCCACCAACCAGTAGGTGAGCAAACATCACCATAGCAGGGAAAGACAAATGATTAATTTGGTCCTGCATACTTTTTCCCTACATGCACATCAATATAAATCTTTGTCCATTTAACATTATACTGTGTGCAAGTTCTGTTGCGCGTGTACACTGAGCGTAAAATGGCTTCATGTGATTGATACATCCCCATACACATCACAATAAAAATGCTATCTTGGATAACTCACAAACCATACAGAGCTACAACTATGTATTTATTATGCTTACTGGTAGTGCTAGGATCCAAGGAGGCTGACATTTCGAAGTGGTGTGTGGTGCTGGTCCCCCTACAAGACAACAATTGGAACATTGCATTGTGAATAGTGCAAATAGACACTGTCTAAATATCATGAACAGTAACTATGACATTCCAGTGATTTGGCATTTTCAACATGTTGGACACACATAGGTTTACATTGTTTGAAGATTTGAGATGCAGCTAGTCACCTTGTATGGAAGAGGTGGCTGGAGGTTGACGCTCAGACATATCTCACATCACACTCCTGAAGCATGCCTAAAGCATGTGAATGTTTTGAGTACTACTGCGCAGCATCCTCACAAGGCCCCTTCCACCATTACACAAAGAGGCAAAACCATTAGCCCGGGGCAGTGCAAAGGAGTGCTGGGATGGAAAAGGACAGGTATACCCAATATGTGACAATGAAGCAGACATGGGAAGGTTAATATCACAGGAGATTGAACATTACGTTCCTTCTTACACAACACCTGTGCCAGGTTTTAAAACATTTTAAAATGTTTGGATCATGCCTTGCACAAACACATATGTGAAATCAGGTCATGTTTCCGAATACAGGCATGTACATTTTAAACCCACATAACATTGAGCAGGCCCCTCGTGTCGAAAAATAGCACAATTAACAGATTTACGCAGGATTTGTGTA